>NC_044007.1:32321741-33539241 GCF_900496995.4 Aquila chrysaetos chrysaetos | reverse complement strand
TGTAGTTAGTATATCTTCTAAGTAAAATTTGGACTGAAGAACGAAATATTGCATATGTAAAATCCAGCTAACATGAACATCCATGCTCCTATCATCCTTCATATTCCAACAGAGGGAATACGTGAGACATGGGCAAATATTTGTTTGCTCAACGTTTCACCAACTTAGGTTGGTGAAAATCATAAACATAATGTATGCTCATTCCAGCCTGCCTAATATTCTTCTGAGTCTATGTGGAGATGCCTGCTGTAAATTTTTCTGTCCCATGAGGCTATGAGCTGAATTCATTTTGTGTTTGGTGCATTCTCACAAGTTACAAGTTGGCAGACACCAGATGGTGCTAGGGAGACAATTGTCAAAAATCTGTACAAATTTAAGTCAAACAGAAGTTAATAGTGTCTGAGGTTGTGCTGTTGAGTAGGTGTCTGCTGTTGGGTAGGTGGATCTTCCTTTTGTCATAACAATTAATATCCTTTCAAGTATGTCTTCTCAGGCTATTTCTCTCTCTTCAATGCAACTTGAATGATTCCATTTTCAATTTCCCATTATCCTTTAGCTAGTTAGGTAAAAATATGTAGAAAAGTAAGTAAATGTATCACTACTGTTCATTAGTTAACTGTTTCCTTCTCATCTTTGTATTTTAAGCTTTAGCTAGGTGAGGTAGGATAAGAAAGTTGCTCTTGTGTAGACTACATATAGCATATATAACAACATATACATGTAGTAGTTGTTTTTAAAATTTTCTCGCAAAATTTCTATCAATGAGTACATTGACATGTAATGAAAAGATTGATATTTCTTTTGAGGAAAAAAATAACGAAGGAAAAAGAAGGCCTACTACACTGGATATCTAGCTTTTCATAAGACTACTTTGAAAATGTCAAATCTGCAGCACTTACACTCTTGAATTTTGAGCATCTTGCATGAGTCAGAAGAGGTTTCTCAGTAGGCTGCATCATAGTAGTTGTGTGTTATATGCAGCCTAATTCTAGGGTACCCTCATCTCAACAAAATATTTCATATCATTTCTTGTAAAGCCACAATTCCCCTGAAATAAACATATCCTGAAAAGCAACTGAACCCTGCTGGACAAGTATTTTTTTCTAAATGCTATGCCATGTCTTACAGGCTATCAGATTTACTTCCTTCTGTTGAGGATATGAATCTTTCCACCAATGGCATTGGCATATGCAGCCATTTGTACCAGAGGACTTTTTGCCTGTAGTATATGATTGCATTTGAAACTGGATTTGGTAGTCCTTCTAGACTCCTCATTGCAATTTGGGTTTTCTGATACTAGAAACAACTATAACCTCTTTTGGCAGTAAAATAATATTTTCTGGCTAAATATCTAAGGGAGCTGTGGAAGGACAAAATTGACTGGGTAGTTTTTGTTGAGTTTCTTGATTTTTTTCATCAAGTGTGTGTCTTCTCTAAAAACCTGTGCATGCAGAGGAGAACATTTTTATGGAGAGAAGCTTTCATAAGATGAAGTCTGCATTCTTGTATATGTTCATTCTCCTGCTTGCTATGCAGGATCTTGTATGACTGGCAGAAAAGCAGTTATCAGGAAAATTTATGATGTAGATGTTGGTTCTAGTATAATCAAAATTATATTTATTTTATCTGTCACAAATTTCCAGAACAGTAGTTTCTGTATACCAAGCGAGTCCAGGTAATGTGAGTTATTTTGGGGTCCTCATATCACAGAGAGTGGATTAAGTAATACTGTAACATCTTTGACTTGGTTGCAGCCCATGAACCATCTTTATTTAAGGCTAGACATCTAAATTTAATTACATTACATGTGGAATGTCTGTCAGTGTTGGGAATGACAGTAGGTATCCATACGTTCTGGACCTCAGGGAGCTGATATCTCAGCATATGGGCTTAATTTAAACAGACACTCAAGTAACTGTGTTTCACATTTACAAACAGCCAGTACCTGAGAACAGTGTCCTGTACAGGGAATCCTTGTAAATGTGACAGGAAGCTGTACTGTATAAGTCATCCTTGTTTTGCTCTATTAAAAAGTCAGCACTTTCTGATGGAAACCACATGGTCCTATGGTTGTTTTGTTATCTTAAGCACAGAAAAGAACTGCAATATGTGCTGACAGATGTGAACTCTTTATGCTAGTATATCTGACAATCACAAGAAGACCGTGTCTTTAACAAAATTAAATTATGTAGAATCATCAAATGATAGGATTATAGGAAAATTCAACTTGGAAGGGACCTCAGAAGGTCTCTGGTCCAACCTACTGCTCAAAACAGGCTCAGCTATGAGGTCAGAACAAGTTGTGCAGGGCTTTGCACAGCCTAACACAACTTCTTCCAGTGCTTGATTCTCCTCATGAAGATTCTTCATTCTAAAGCTGCCTTGTTCCAAATAATGTCTGTTGCCTTTCATCCTCTCACCATGCACTATTGCAAAAAGCCTGACTCCATCTTAATAACCTTGCTGTAGTTATTGGAAAGCTGCTGTGAGGTACCTCCAAAGCCATCTCTTCTCCAACCATAACAAAAGGCCCTGTCAGCCTCTCCTCACAGGGCAAGAGCTCCAGGTCTCTGATAATCGCCCGTCAATGAACTCATTCTAGTTGATCTTTGTATTTTTTTCTGCTGGGGAACTCAGAACTAGACACAGATATCATCTCATGAGTGCTGAGTAAAGGGGGGTAATAAGTTCCCTCAGTCTTCTGCCTGTGCTCCTGCTAATACAGCCCAGGATGCTGTTGGCCTTTTTTGCTACCTGGGCACAGTTCTGGCTCATGTTCAACTTGCCAAAAGCTGCAGGTCCTTTCCAGCAGAGCTGCTCCTCAGGCAGCCCATCCCCAGCATCTACCAGTGCAACGAGTTCTAGCTTCCTAGGTGTAGGACTTGGCCTTAGCTTTGTAGAATATCATAAGGTTCATGTCTGTCCATTCCTTCAGCATGTTCAGATCCCACTGAATAGCAGCCCTGCTCTCAACTCTATTGACTTGTCTCCCCAGTTTGGTGTCATCTAGCAACTTGATAAGAGTGCACTCCATTGCCTTCTCTGGGTTGTTGATCAAGATATTAAAGAGACATCCCAGTACAGACTCCTGTGGTACTACACTGGTTACTGGTGTCCAGTTAGAGGATGACCCACTAACTACTACCCTATTAGTCCACAAATTCAACCAGTTTTTATCCATCTAGCTGTACATCTATGCAGACCAAAATGACTTAACGCAGATATTGTGGGAGGCAGTGTTGAAACCTTTGCTAAAGTTGAGGCAAATTACATCCTTGGTATTATACAAGGATTGCTTAAGGGACTTGCAAAACACCTTTGCTGCACATTTCATCACAACTATGAAAATAGAAATGATTTTTAGACAAAGATTTAAACTTTGACAGTTCACAGTCTGTTATTTAATGTGGACACTGAAGAGTGAAGGTGAATGTGGAAGAGTTCTGAAGGAGATAAGCATGCAGGATAAATAATTGAAGGAAAAACACCTTGGTGCCTGAAAGATATAAATAATTTATTTACTTTTAGAATCTTTTGAATTCATGCTGATGGGATACATCTCTAAATTCACCTCTAAATTTAGGTGTCTACCTGTAGTTATTGACACATGGGGAATATGCTTGTGTTCCCATGAAGAGACAAAATGTTTAATGGAAATTAGACCAATTTTTCTCATTCTTAAGTAGACACTTTGGTCAGCTGAATAGCTAGCTGTTCAGAACATTTCAGTTCAGTTTACTGCCTAGGTCTCCAATGGATATGAAGATTAGACATCTAATACATGTTGGTACTTATGTGAGAAGTATAAGCTAAAAGGCACATTAAAATAAGTGATTAAAAATATTTCCTACTAAGATTAAAATATATAATTTAGAAATAGTATTTTAGTGAATTTATTCAGGGTGTAAAGTATTTTGCTATTGACACACTTGGTGGTGTGCTGAAAACATTAATTTGTGCATTGCCAATCAAATAATAGACACTTTATTATGTCTTCCTTGCTTTTTCCAGGTGTTTGCTTCCTCATTCAGTTTAACAATTTTTGAGCTTTCCATTCAATTAAATGGTGGAAAGTACAACACACCAATACCAAGGTGGATGACATTTGCCCAGATGTTTCAGAATTGATGAAATGCTAAACAGTATTGATTTGTTGTATTTTAAAAGGATTCAGGGATTATATTTGCCCAAATGATTTTATTAGAGCCAACTAATTTTCAGTGTTAATCACACAATAATTAAAGATCCATATGACTTCTGGGCATGATTTGTTAGCTTATGAATCCTGTAAAAAATGGTGGTTCCCCCAGCCACATTAGAAAGATGAAGGATTGCATGAATCAAAGATTCATAAACCTAGTTATGGAGTGTCATCAGAAAATTAAGGACAGAATAAAAGATTATCTGTGATGGTTCAGAAGAAAAAGCAATGAAAGGAAGGGCAAACAGGACTATATCAAATTCATCATTTCCAGTTATGTGATGCAGGCACATCTTTGCATCTGCTCCGCTATAGTATATACTGTGGAGTAAGCACTACAGTTCTGCCTACCAGAAACAAATGAACAAAGGCTCATAATGTTGGCATAAAAGTACTTCATTTTGGGTATGTGCTCACCAAAGGCTTCTTCAGAGTTATGTCATTTTTTTTTTTTTTTATTTTAACACCATAGTACTTTTGAGTTTGTCAGAATCCTAATGCTAATTGTTTTAATGAACTCAATAGTAGACCATTACATGGAAAATAAAATACAAAATGTATAATATAAAATATATAGTTTTTTCTGAGCATTTTTATTTGTATCGCATGATTATAGCAAATAATGGTTACCTTACCCACAATTTGGATCCAGTTTCTGAAATTGTTTCTGTATGTGTGTGTAAAATATGCATGTATTTATAAAACTGTAGATTTGTAAGATAACTCTTCCTTTATTTAGACCCATGTATTTTCAGAATCTCAACTGTACCTGATAAACTCCAAACGTCCTAAAATAATTTGGATATTTTCCCAAAGTTTGATTAATATTTTAGTTCTGTCTTATAAAGATAACAGACACTCCTAAACCAAGATTTTTTCATTTTAATAATAAACATTTGGAAGGTTAACACATGACTTCACTTGTCTACTTCTGATTGCTTATATTAAAATGAAAAAACAGAAACCAAAATCCATAAAATTCCTGAATAGCCTATCCTAAACTTTACATAAAAGTGAGTTAATTGATTAACATTTATTACAATTATTTAATATTGCTGGTTACATTATTTTTACAGTAGTTTGATCTGTAATCTTACCTTGTGTTTTTATGCTATGGTTTGTTCCTTTTATATAATTTTCTTATTGTAATTAATGTCATTTTCCTTTACTGAGCTGTACTGCCTTTGTAAAAGAAAAGTTCAAAGTTGTATCTTTAAGGTGAGTGCTGAAACATTCTTGTGGACAGAAATAATGCTATATTTAGTAGTAATCAAATTTTTCTTATTTCTAAACTACAAGTGTTATACGAAGATAACATGATTTGCCTTGCAAAAGTAGAACATGAACAAAACCTAATGATCATAAATTAGGAGCTGAACTAAAAAAGACAACCTAGCAAGTTTAATGTACAAATTGGACAGAGGAGAACTGAAGTTATGAAAATATGTAATGCTATTAACAAGAAAAATAAGGTATGTAAAATGTGTGTTGCTTAAAAGATATTCTGTAGCTGGGTTTATTGACTGTGCACGTATGGATTTATCCAAACCTCATTCTTCTTTTAATGTAGTCACTTTTTCAAGCACAAACTTGCCATCTCAGTTTTGTTGGCTTTTCTTTATTCATTAATTCCAGCCAGAAGTATTTCTTATTTATCTGAGCAGGTGAGGGTTGTTAATCACAGTGGTTTTATCAGCATATGTGAGTATCCCAGATTCTTCAGCTCCTTTTACCAAGGGCTCTATCTTTTTGTGTTGTATACATTTACTGACAAATCTCTTCACTGCCCTTGAGTTTCACAGAATATGTACATTGAAGTCTTAATAGCTGCTTTGTATTTATTTTCAAAAGCCTTAAAATACTACAATCTCCTGATAGAAGTTGTCAGATTTGTTTCAGTGGCATTTGGGCCTAACTGGGCAAAGAGATGGAAAATGTATCATTAACATTATATCTGAGTGTGTGCTGCATTGTTTTCTAATAATGCTTGAATGTCTACTTTACCTTTTTCCCTTTTCAAGAGAGAAAAGAGGGTGAAATACCAACTCCATTATCCAAAGACAGGATTAGCCAATTAGGCATACACAAATCTGTGCGAACAGATGGAATGCATCTGAGGGTGCTGATGGAGCTGGCTGATGTCATTGAAAGGCTGTTGTCTAGCCTCTTCAAAAGGTCATGAATTTTGGAGGAGGTTCCCAATGACAAAAAAACCAAATGTCAGACCCATCATCAAAAATGGCAAGAAGGAAGATCCAGGGGACTATGAGCTAGTCAGCCTCACCTCGGTGACTGGATAGGTGATGGAATAAATCCTCTTGGAAGCTGTTTTCAGACACTTGAAGGACAAAAAGGTGATTGGGAGCGGTCAACATAGATTTAGCATGCACAAATCATGCCAGACCAACTTCCTATGACAAGATGAGTGCTGGTGCTGCAGACAAAGGGGGAGACAGGGGGCAGTGGATGGTGTATACCTTGACTTTAACAAGGACTTTGACACACTCTTACGGAGTCTTCTTATCACCAAACTGCTGACATACATGCTGGATAAATGGATAATGAGGTAGAAGGAAAATTGGTTGGACTGCCAAGCTCAAATTGCTGTGACAAGTAGTGCAGTTTATCTGGTGGTCAGTAGCAAATTGCATCCTTCAGGGGTCAGTAATGGGACCAACTCTGTTCAATGTCTGCATTAATGGTCTGGATGGTGGGACAGAATGCATTCTCAGCAACTTTGCTCATGGTACCAAATTGGGAGAAGTGGTCAATACACTGGAGGGCAGGGCTGCTGTTCAGTAGGACCTGGTAAGGCTGGAGAAATGTGTCAACAGGAACCTCATGAAGTTCAACACAAGCAAGTGCAAAGTCCTATGCCAGGGGAGGAGTAACCTCATGCGACAGTAGAGACTGGTGGCATGCCAGCTGGCTGAAAAAGCAGCTTTGAAAAAAACCCATTCAGGGTCCTAGTGGACATCAGGTTGAATGCTATTCAGCAGCAAGAAGGTCAACTGCATCCTGAGCTCTATTATTAAGAATGTGGTCAGCAGGTCCAGGGGCATGATCCTTCCCCCCCTGTTTGGCACTTGTGAGACTGCATCTGAAGTGCTATATCTGGCTTTGGGCTCCTCATTTCAGGAAAGATATTAGCATACTAAGGTGAATCAAGTGTAGGGTGACCAAGATGGTCAAGGAGCTGGAACACATGGATGTGGACAGGCTGAGGAAACAAGATTTTTTTTGCCTTAACAAGAGAAGGCTCAGGGAAGTCACTGTTTCTGTCTGCAACTACCTGAGTGGATGGAGCCAGACTCTTACCAGAAGCACACAGTGATAGCATAGGAGGCAATGGACACAAGCTGGAACATGGGAAGTGACAACTAGATATAGGGAAAAACTGTTTTTACCATGAGGGTTCTCAAACTCTGAAACTGGTTGCCCTGAGAGTCTGTGCAATCACCATCCTTGGAGGCATCTGAGACTTGACTGGACACAGCCCTGAGCAACCTGCTCTAGTTAGACCTTCTTTAAGCAGGGGGCCATATGTCCGTTCCAACCTAAATAATTCCATGATTCTATTATTTTGTGAATTTGGCTTTTGTTGTTAACACTTTTTTATTACAAGAACTCTTTAAACATAAATCTTTAACAACACAGGTAATTCACTGTGGAAACTGACTGGAGCTGTCGAAGTACTCAAGATATCATACACCAAAGGATGCACCGTCTTGCCAACTTTGTAGAGCTATGAAAGTTGAGCAGACTGTAACAGCAAAATGTGTTTGCAACAGTACATAGTGTGAAACCATGATTTATACCAAACACATTCAAACTGAGGCGAATGTCTCTTCCAAAATAGACATGTTCATTTAGTTAAATTTATCTGCCCCCATCTAACGTCCACTTCTTTGCCTTGGAAAACACTTCTACAGCTTTTGGCTTTAGCTGGAGTCACTCTGCTCCTCAGTAATTTATCCAGAGGTCTACATGCCTGCTTAAATGCAGGAACAAGTCAATACGTTGAAAGCCTTTTCATAATTCTGTATACATTCTCATTCCATCATACCTGTCAGTCTACACATTCTTTTGCCATGGAAAACAGTAGGGATTCTATTTACAGACAGCTAAGTGTATTACCAGTTAAATAGTACTAAAAGCAGAAACACATCTTTCTGTTTCTTCGACATATCTCAAGCTTATTTTGCATCCCATGGCAAAGAAGACAAGGTTGGCTAGTGCTGCACATCCTGACTCCAAATACCACATCTACCAGTCACACATGATATGGTGAATTATAGCTTAACCATACCAGCTACTATATGCCAGGCGTCCACCAACATCTTTTCCTCCAGTTCCATTTGCTGCTTCCTCATAAGAACTCTTCTCTAGAAGAAGATAGGGCAACAGCAATTCTTTCTCTCTCTTAAGAAGAAAAATATGTTCACCCATCTGCTCACTGTGCCTCCATGATCAGGCTCTCATCTTCTACAACACTTCCCAAGACTGAAGTTTGCCCCTGCATAGGCCCTGACGTACTGCCTACCTCTCCAGAAACTCTAGTCATTCCTTCCACCAACCTTGTAGAAGTGTCCCATTCCACAGATTTTAGATAAAAAGAGACAGGCCATGGACATAGCCCCCACCTCAACCAACCCCTTCACCTGGATGAAGGTTCTAGGCAGCATAATCTAAATTTGTAGTTAGCTCTGCTTTGAGCAGGCAGTCGGACAAGGTGATTTTCAGAAGTCCCTTTTTTCTGTAAACTGGTCATTCTTCACCTGTAGTGAACTAGCACTCATAGCAGTGCCTTGAGTGTTCTTCAGCACTATCTGTCTCCATACCAGCAATCTGCTGCTCTGCCTCCTGGGTCAGCCAGTGTGAATGAATGGGGACCTTTTGCTTTAGCTCTAAAAATCTTCCTGGAAGTTTACTCTTCAGCCAGCTCTTCCTCCTAGAATTTCTCATACTTCTATAGAAAGAGGTGTGCCTCCTATTTGTCAGCCCCAGACTGTGCCTTGGGCTCAGCTGTGTGTTTTGAAGGGTGGAGTATGCCATAAAGATGGTCCTGACACTCTGTGAGCCATACTGACAGTGCAGGCAACATCATCAAATTTTTATGATATCAAAAGCCAACTTTATTGCAAAATGAATCTAGCAGTGAGTACAGCTCTAAGGCTGTTCTAAAGGAGCAACTAAAACATGTGAGAAGCCAATTCAGAAGAAATGGAAATTGTCTCCTATAAAGAGCAAGGGAAAAGATAAGAGGGATAACAGTTGGACTTTATGTTATCTAGTGACATTTAAAATCAGACTGGGTATGGTGCCTTTAGGGTTTGTCCTTGAAGCACAGTCTGAGAAGACAGTAATGTGTGCAGATGGGTGTGTAGCCTGCCTGAGTTTCATACCCTTTCTCTACAACATTGCTTTTGCTGATGTGATAGCTCAGTCCAGGCTGAGACCACACGGCATTATGCACATTGATATTGCACTGATGCCTAAAATAGATCAGGTTACTGCAGAGATTGTCTGAACTTTGAACACAAAACATGAGTACTTCCCTCTCCTTTGCCATTGCCTTACTGCATTACCTTAAACAAATCTGTCTACTTTTCATCTGGAAAATAGGCAATAATAAAACCAATTTACCTTGCGTGGCAACTTTAAGATTAATTAGTTAATGCTGTGGAGCTCATTTCTGCAGAGACTTCCTATGGTCCACAATAGAGGCATATAGAAACAAAGAAAGAAATTGTATGTTTAAACCAGACAGTTCCCTTGTTCAGAGAGAAAGAAAGGATAGACGTAGATTGTCTGAGATTTCAGTTTCCTTTTCTTTTGCCAGTTATGTCTACATTTGGAAGACTAATGCTTTAATAATACTTGCTACTCATTTGGAAATTTAGATGAGACATTTGGGTTTCTTAAGTAGTTTTGCATTAGACTTAAGCTATCTCATAAATAAATGATGACTTAAAAAAATCCATCTGCATTTCATCTTATTATAGAAAGAAGGGCTATTATAGAAAGAAAAACCCCAGAGTGTTACTGTATCGGTCCTTCAATATGTATGTGATATTATCATGTGCTTTAACCACTCCAGTCTTTAATAAATCAGTTGATAGGGCTGTTCTTCGGCCTCAGAAACATTAATTACTTTGGGTTTTTTTTACTAAGTTTCAGTTTTGCATGTGTATGTGTATAAGGATATATGCATATAAATATTTGAATATATAAATATATACACAGAGGTATATGTGTGTATACATTGTATGTATGTACATATGTGCATGTACAATACAGCTATAAATACATATGTATATAAATTTTATCTTCTGAATTATTACATCCCTAAAGCAAGATGTGTTTTTCTGGACAAGTTTACACAAGCCTGTTTGGGATCCTGTGTTCTTCAGCAGCAGTAGAGTATGCTGCACAGACTTTCCACCTACATCAGCCAGACTGCATCTAGCTCAAATCTGACTGAGCTATCAGTGTAGGCATATTGACAGCTTCTCTGTACTTCTTTTCTTACCTGTAAAGTGAAAGGCTAGTTAAGCAGATAAACTAAACATCAAAGACTATGAGACAAGTACTGAAATACATAATAAGAGCAGGTATTTATGTAACTAAAACCAAGAGAATCACAAAGCTATGATGATTTTATCCTGTTTTCTAAAAAAATCCAACACTTATTAAACATCTTCTTGGAGACTATGATTCAGCAAAGCAATTAAGCATGAGCTTAACTTGAAGTCAATAGTACTTAACCACTTGCCTATAACTAATTATGTGCTTAAATGGTTTGCTGAATTTGTAATTTAATATAAATGCATATGAAGTGTGGGGTTTTAGCATTGTTTTTTTCAAAATGCAACTTAAAGAAGAGATTGTTTGGCCTCTTCGTTTCTAAACAAACTAATACAAAATAACAATTTTTCTTCTTTAAAAATCAGATGATAGCTATCAAGTATTTTTCACATCCTTTCCTGAAACATTCTTATATTTGTATATAGTTTATTTCTATTTATATTTTCTTAATTTAAAGAGTAAATGTTTCTTATAGTCATTTTATTGTTTACTAAATAACTCTTCCCATGTTATTCCCTTGTAAACTCTCTCTTAATTGCTCTGAAAATGGAATTCTAATAGATGCAGAATGCTCATGTCAGTGCTTTCCTATGTTGTTCATCTAAGAGTCACTCATTATTCAGAAGAAAAACCCCAGTATGCTTCCTAAAAAAAGTTTGTTGTTAGATTACATGCACTGTAAAGTTATGAAAATGGCAATGTTTGCATTTTTTCCATCTGCACAAAAGTAAATATTTAGAAAAACAGTCAACTGAAAAAGATACATATGATGTATGCATGGATGGCTTTTCAGACTCACTGATGCCAGGAGTAGTGCAATGAATAGCCCATGAAGGTTACATTATTAAAATCAACCAATATTTTGAAAAGTTAGTTTTTACTGCAGTCAATTGTGTTCCTTAAAAGTATGTGTTTTTTCTCACACTGAAATCATCCTAAAGCATTGTGAAATTACCTCTAGAGTTGCTTTACAACTTTTTCCAGCTCCTGCTTTATAAGTCCCCCCCCATTCACTGCAATCAAGTGCTTTTCCTGTAATCACTCCCATAATTTTTCCTGATGCTGAGTCTGCAAGATGTTGCAGTAATCATTTAATCAGTAACAACACATTTTTGTGTTCCTACTGCATGATTAAATTAATATAGTTTACATGTGTTACATTTACAGAATCACTGATTCATCAAACAAAAATAAATATAGTAGTCTAATTAAATCTCTTCGATTTCATATCAGATATGAAATACTCAAAATAAGGTCAGGATTTTTCCATGTTAATTATAAATAAGCAACTGTTTTTAACAATTACATTATAGCTAAACTTAACTCACAGGGAAAAAAAAAAAAGGCAAGCAAAAATATCTCTAACTCTATTTACACAGATAACTTCATTTGCCTGGTTCCTGGCAAATTTAGTTTGTTCTCATTGGTAGACCCCAACCAACAACTCTTGTGCAAAGAGTTCGAGCACAGCAGAAATAGGATACATTTGGCCAACACATTTCATACATTTAAAATATCTGTATAGTAAGTAGATGTCTTTTTTACTGTGTGCAGCCAATGTGTATTTCCCACTGTTTGATCATGGTGGTGATGGATGATTGCCCAGCTATGTTATTTGCATTTTCAGTGCTTCAGTACTTTTACAGTTGAGTCACATACACGTCGCATTTTCAGATGAGTGTTCAGTTTCCTCATGAAATGGGAATGTTTTCAAACTTTACAGTCTTGCTTAAGGTGCGCATATAATGACTGCTGATGAAATTCTTACAGACTGATTTATAAAGGGTTTAATCAAAAAATGTATTCTGTAATCTAAGGAATATTATAATGTGAAGATTAAGCAAAAAAATTTTTGCTTAATTCCTGTGCTTAACAGTATCTAACACAAAATTGTTTCCTGTAAATGCGCTCTAGTGTTTATGTAATTCTGTGCAGTTTCTGGCCTTAAACTGCTATCACAGAACACCATCACGTATTTAGAAGGTTTTGTAATGCCTTATGTCTTGATAATATATAATGAGTTTTAGCATGGATATGATTGTAGGTAAATGTGTGTATGTACCATGATAAAACAAAGAAACAGTTGAATATAATTGAAAAATCTTGATGAGTGCCTTTTTGTAATTCCTTTTATAGATACACTTTTCAAAGGCTGAAGGTCAGTGAAAAGCTATATGAAATACAGGACATTTAATTGTAACTGAATATTTTCCATTGGGATATTCTTTATAAATCCATTGTAACTCCATATGCTAGTGTCCATGGTAGAGATTTTTCAGGGATTATTGAGAGGGATCAATAAAAAACTGATAATAGGAGGCTATGGAATTTTATATACCCACTCTCTTTCAATGTGTTTGCCCTGGACAAGTCTTAGGAGAAATGGTTCAAATGTCTGAACTCCTAGAATACTCCTGGGCCTTCTATACAGTTTTATTTAACACAAAACTTTGGATCTATGGAGCTGGAATAATGAGCATGTTTATTTTTTGACTTCATACAGCTGGTTCACTGAGCTTCTTATTTAGCTTAGCTTCTAGTACTTTGGTTACACCAAATTTCATGGTGTTTCTTCAGTTGTTGAACATATTCCAGTACTCTGATCACACAAGCAGTTTCTTGTTTGTTTTCAGTATTTCTATTACGCTTTGCCATGGACAGTCAATACACCTCAGAGTTCACTAATCCTAGAAGCTGAACTGCACAACTCTTCAAAGATTTTTGGTGTTGGTTTTGATCCACTGAAACTTCTGTGAGTCACTTTCACAAACATATTTGAAACAACTTTCAGGACACAAATCTTCTAGGATTTATTTGAGAAAAACCTCTGTCTTGATCACAATGAAGAGTCATTATTTAGTTTTTGTACTACTAACATATTGTGTGTGATTAATGTCACAGGTTTGCCATCAGATGCACATGTCAGCGAGACATATTTCTCAGCTATATTTTGAATAACCTCCTATGAAGTATTTAAATTGTTCTTAAAAAAAAAGAACCACACATGGATTTATTTTTTTTTAAATAGGACCTCAATTTGTTCATAAATCTAATTTTCAGTTCTGAGTAACCAGTGCATTGCTTAGTACGAGTGATAAGTACCAAACTCATATCTTTTAACATTTCGCCAAAACATTTACCTTTAAACAACCACATTCTAAACCTTGCTTGACTGGAAATGTGAATGGTTTTGGTTTAGTTCTACGAGTAGTCCTACTCAATAACTTTTTCATTGGTCTTCAGTATTTTGAAATAGCTTTGCTTGGATTTTCCCAATTCCTATCTTAGTGAGTTGTATATTGCGCCTCAGTCATTAGCCACATATCAGTGCCTGAGGTGACTGTTTGACACATATGCACTCAAATGGTAGGCCAAATGATCTTCATGTGTAAAGCCCTAAGAGTTCCTTCTTTCTCCTCCTTGATCAGTCGTAGCCTCAACAAAAGCATTTATGATGAAGAGAAGTGGCATAACTAATATTAGTATTTTTATGTTAAAACCAGTATCATCTTACGTATAAATGTAAAATATGCCAATTTATGGCATTCACTAGAGTAAGCAAAAGAGTGAATAAACCTAGTATATATTTTAATTCCTATTTGGTGTTAAATAATGGTAATTTGGCAGATTTTATAGCCTACTAGAAAGCCAATACTAGTTCTATAAAAATGAGCTAGTAAATTGGAAACACACAAAAAAAATTTGAAGAAAATAAACTCCTAGAAGTTTTCTATATTCTTTGATTACTCTTTTAACATAAAGAGAGTTTCTCCTTATAATATAGAGTATTAATTCTTGGCCCTATTTTTAGCTCATAAAATATGAAGCAAAGGTGAACAATATCTTAACTCATGAATTCTAACAAACTTTACTTTGCAAGTTCTTTCCTCTAGCTCTTTTTATGATAATCTAAAACTAAGAAAAAAAATCCAAACTGAAAAACAATTAGGTTTGTATCATGAATGATTATCATTTTTACTCATGTCATAAATGTTACCAGTCTTTGCTATGAGCTGTGTTGTTTCACCTGTAGGAAGTAGCATTTGAGCACTTGGTTTCCCTTTTCTTCCTTATTTTTCACCCTGCCTGCCAGTAGTCTAGAGCAGTTTTTTAAACTCATGAGCACATCTTCTCAGAGAAAAAAACGATGGTAATAAAAAACTGCATCTTTTGTATTACTTCTCTCTTCATATGAGTTTGAGTAGATGCAGTTTGAGAAACTTTATCTTCTAGAATATCTGTCCTTGTCTCTTATTTTAAGTAACACACTTTTGAGGAAGGTATTCTTGGTGACCATAGAACCTCACCCTTCAGAAAAACCACTACTAGTTTGACAAGATGATATAAGCTTCACTTTTAGAGACTAATTCCTAACTATATCCCATGCTCATAATATTGGGCCTTCACCTGTAATGGCACAGACATCGTTTTATCTACTGAGCACCAACAGAATGTATATTTCTGTTTGCCTATTGAAAAAATTGGCAAATTACACTCAAAGCCATAACTTGCCAATATTAAATTTGTTTCTATAATCTTAGTTCATCCTGTGTGCAATTATACATGACAATAGTTTTATCATAATATTACAAGACATATTATGCCAGCAAGCATTCATCAGTATTTCTGGGCCTCTGTATCCTTCTACATCTAGGTACCCTGTGATGAATCAAGTCCACTGTCTATGTTAACAATTGCAGAGTAACTATTAGATCCACTGATTCAGCATTGGTGTATATACTAAAGCTCTGCAATGCGTCAGTTTCCTTTAAAAAAAAAAAATTAAACTCCAGCAAAAAGTTATGTTTAAGTAAGTACAATATCTTGCACAGGTCAGAATCCTCTCTGAATTTTCAGTCTTCTTTTGCTGATGAGACCTGTCTGAAATGCTTAGCACAATCTTGATTTATATTCACAAGAGATTTGAAATTCAGAACAGGTGTAGAGAACAACTTCTCCAATCCATAGGTAAATGCAGATCCTTTCTTAAGAGAAGAGGAGAAGTGATATTGTTGTCTACCAAAATTTGTAGGAGGAGAAAAGGATAAGCTGAGATGGAAAAGAAGTTAAGGCTATTTTAACTAAGGGTGTAAAAAATCTAATAGATATGGGCTATACACAAATAAGTTTATATTGACTCTTACGATCTGTTCTAGGCATAGAGAAGGCATATCTTTATCAATTCATCTGTCTGTAGCCTTTCCAAAGGCTTTAACTTTCTCTCATTAATTTCTTCAAGCCATTGTTCAGATTTTTGTCTACCTATCTTTTATCATTTCCCACCGTTGTTTTGTTCTCCTGTTTCCCCATGGTTTGCCTCATCTCTATAATATGTTTTTTTTCCAGAGTAGCCATGCATTGCTTAGCATTGCCTAAGGTTAGGGTGAAAATTTTGTATTATTTTTGAACATCAGCAATGACATTCTGTGGGCACCAGAAAGGTATGTTTTTATACTGTAGTGTAAAACTTTCTGATGTATGCATGAAAATGTATATAAACTCTATGGCTGCCTCTGGGTTTACCTATGAATAAATGTGAATTCCTTTCTATTCTATCAATTTTTAATTTAACACAATTTCTTCTTTTTACTTTATTTTATCTCCATAAGGTAATATTAACTCCTGTCATCTCATAACATCAAGACTTCTATTTAACTGTCCATGGTTTTGGTACCTTTAAACACAGTGTATATTTTATATTTAAATATGATGTATAAAATGCCTATTTCCTAAATGAAATTAAAAGATAATACCATATTTGTTTCTTGTCAAATTATTCAAATGTGTAGTATGTCTGTGAAATTATACATATATATATATATACATAATTCCAAGCAAGTTTATTCTGATACAAGATAATATAAAAGACGGTGGTTTTAATTTTGTTTTGGTTTTCTCAGTTAGGGAAGCAATAGCAAAACTACTGGTGGTGTTTGCTTTCAAATCTTGTTGCTGTGGGAGCCAGTACTGGGTTCCAGCCCCCACTAGTCATTTTGTGGGTGCTTCCAGCCTGAAGTAGAGTAGTTATTTAACAGAGATATGGAGAGAGAAAAATTGATAGGCAGATTAAGCAGCTAAGAGTCTCATTTTAAAATGTTATTTATATTTTATCCCAGTTTAAACTATGTGGTTAATTACCATAATCTTAAAGTGACAGGATTTCATATTTCACTTTCTGCTAATAATTTATAATTGAAATAAAATTACTTCTGGACTTCCTCATGATGAACTACTGTAAGATAAGTAAATCCTTATACACATATAATTAGATTATAAATTTTGGGCTGGGAGGAGGAATAGGCCTTTTCTATCTGTACATTTGTACAGCAGATGATACAATAGAATCATAATCCTGAATGAGGATATTTAGGTACTGTTGTAATACATGTTTATGTTGAAAGGTTGATGTAAGTTTTCCCTAACTTGTATGAATACATATTATGATTTCCTAATATATGTCTACTACTTAAATAATAAAACCACTGTGTACAACCTGACAATTTCTACGAGAAAGATTTTTACATTGATGGTTGAACCCTTATTATTACTCAATATTTCTTCTCATTGCAAATTGGCTCAAAGGTAACACCTCCCACTTTCACAACACACAACTGAGGACCAAAGGAAAATGAAAGAACTGACTTTATTCTAGAATATGCAAATCATTTGAATGATTTTAATCATTAATAGAAAAACCATGCATCCTTAATGTATTTTATTTTGACACATAATTATCAACACAATATAAATATGAACACATATAAACTTATGTAATTATGGATATGTGCACACTGAAGATTTTAAAATTTTTTATAACTATTTATATGTGTATAAAATCTTGATTAGCTTTTCAGAAGGATTCTGAAGATTCTGTAAGATACTGTGTTTTAAATCACATACAAAGAATTTTCTATAAATCTGACTTATACTTCCATCTTGTTTCTTTCTGTTATTTCAGTCACAAAGTCCTCAAGGATAATTGAACAACATATTTGGTAAACCTATAGTTCTTTGAAAATACAAGTCAAGTTATTCTGTTGAAGATTCTCCTATGAGAACGTGCCTCAGAGGACAGGCATATGGCTAACTCCTTTCTACGGGAGCAGAGGTGCTGAATCATGCTTTGAAATTAAATTACTATTCACTAAACATTATTTTATGTTCTACATTTTTTTAATTTTTATGTTTTAAACTATTTGAAACACTATTATATCATCTTGACTTTTCTAATATAGTTGTTCTTCACTTGCAATTGTCCACCAGTCCAGAACAAAAATGAATACCAAATTAGAAAATGAAAGCAACTTCTCCAGTATCCCATCTTGAGCTTGAGATCACTTTCAGTCTTCTGTCTGCCTGACTCTAACTTTGACTGTTACTTAAAATGCACCTTTTCCAAAGGCACTCACACTACCAAATCAGCCATGCTAATCATACCACTGTGAGTATTAACAACTCCACTCTTTTTATGCCATTTCTGAACTTCATGAACAATTACTTTTTGTGTTCTTTCACGTTATTGAATAGTACTGAGGCAAGAACAGATATCTGCAAGATATCTTTTAAAATAATGGCATAGATTGTTGCTTCTCTATTTTAAGCAAAGCCTAATTCTTTTTTATATTATTAATTATTTTATATATATATCAAAATATTGAATCAATACATTTATTTTTATCAAACACTTTTAACAAGTTATAAAATGTATGACAAGAGCTATTTTTCATTTAGTCTTTATAGTTTGTCATTGCTAATGCTTCTGTAATTTACATTTTTATTGATTCTGCTGGTTTATACAAGATTTTGCTTGGGATCAGTATGAAACGAACTGACACAGACTTAAACTATTTATCCCATTTACTATTAAAAATAATGGTAAACTATTTTCTTTTTTTCTAGTCCCCTGGAAGCTTCCCCAGAATTCTGAAATTGATTAGTAATAATGATTAATTGATAATTGAGATTAATTATTTAGAAGAGTCCTCAAAAAATCCAAAAAACTTCCCTAAGTAAAAGTTACCCAATCCTGACAATTAATAAAACTTAAATTTGACAGCTGTCATCTAACATTTCTCTAATGGATGGAACAGAAAGGTTTTTCTTGTCACTGTAATTTAGAGTTATGTAATTTTGCTTCCAACAATAGAAACATGTATAGAAAAATTTAGGTCTTTTCTATCTTATGCAGGCAATTTTTTTTTTTTTTAATTAAAATATTTCCTATATGGCACTGTTAAAATTTTTTTCATCCTGGTGTCTTTAAATATTTTGTTGCATTGTCAGAAGGAGGTAAATAAGCATTGACATTCTTTCTCCTTTGTATGGTTATTGGGTGTAAGTGTAAAGGTGCCGGCAGCAGGGAGGGTGCAGGGACTGCCCCCATGCTGGACACAGCTGATTTCAGCCAACTTCAACAGAGCCACCACAGGACAGAGCTGAGCCAGTCAGTCAAGCTGGTGGAGCTTCTGGTAAAACATATTTAAGAAAGGGCAAAACCACTGCACTGGCAGAGGAGGGGGAGGAAAAGAAGTGAGAAATTGTAGATGGGACACCAAGATCAGAGAGGGGGAAAAGGGAGAAGAGCAGGAGAAAGAGGAAGAAAGAAGGGAGGAGGAAAAAAGAAGGGAGGAGGTGGAGGTTCTCCAGGTGCTAGAGCAGATGTCCACACTGCAACTTGTGGAGGACCCCACACTGGAGCAGATAGATATTCCCTGAAGGAACTGTGGCCCGTGGGCAGTCCACACTGGAGGAGATTTTCTCCTGAAGGACTGCAGCCTGTGGAGAGGACCCACACTAGAGTGGGGGAAAAGTGTAAGGAGGAAGGAGCAGTAGAGAGAAGCCGTTATGTACTGATCATAACCCTCCACCTCCCATCCCCACTATGTTGCTTGTCAGGGGACATACTGAAGTTGGCAATGAAGGAACAAATTAAGCCTGGGAAAGTGGGGGCAGAAAGGTGTTGTTTTCATGTTTGTCTTTTTGTTTCTCGCTACCCAAATCTATTTTAATTGGATAAAAATTAATTTTCCCCATGTTGAGTCTGTTCTGTCTGTGACAGTAATTGTCAAGTGATCTCCCTGTCTTTATCTCAACAGTATTTCTTGTTTCTGTTTTTTCTATTTTCTTCCCTGTCCTGCTGAGAGGGAGAGTGAGTGAGCAGCTGGGTGGGAGTTCAGCTGTTCAACGAGGTTAGCCCACCACAGTATGTTATCTCAGGAAAATAGATCTTTGCTATTTTTATGGTTGCATAAACTGAATACATTCATATATACACTGGATATAGGAAAAATACTACATTTTAAGTAGACTTGGGTAAAATGTGTTATGTATTTACAATATAAACTATGTGCAGTTTGTATTCCACTGTAAAACCTATGCAAGCTGTTTGTATAGCTTTCAAGGTCTTAACTGAAATGATTCCAATATATGCTTTTTGTTTTCCAATATCAGTGAAGAAATAAAATGTATTAAGCTTAAAGGTTGGATTATTAAAACACAATTTGTAGGGAAAAGAAGACAACTATAAAAATCTTAAATGTTGACTTCTGAAACAGTACCGACTGAGTACGGTAAGTGAGATGCTAAAAATATGTAGACTCCTGCAAATAAGGTAGCAACTTTGAGAAAAAAAAGTGTTATTTTTAATTCATGATATCATAAGCCTTGATCTTCGTGGTGTCAGTTAAGTACTGTATGTGTTTTCAAGTTGTCCTTTGTGAAGTTAACACAGAGTCAATGTGCCAGGCAAGAGTGAGTCGTTCAGCTAAACTTGACTGAAATGTGTCTACATAGTTTATAAAAGGACTATCTGCTATATTCAGAAATTTTCAGTCAAGGCAAAAAGAGGAATAGCGGTATTTTTCAATTATTGGTTTACATTTTCTTTACTTTAGGAAAATACCCTGGAGGGCATATCCTAAGTCATTGCATAACTCCCTGATGTTGCAGATATATCTTAAAATACACCCTAGAAACTAAGTGTCATGGTTTAACCTCAGCCAGCAACTAAGCACCACGCAGCTGCTCACTCACTTCCCCCCCACACCCAGTGGGATGGAGGAGAGAATCAGAAAAAAAAAGTAAAACTCGTGGGTTGAGATAAGAACAGTTTAGTAGAACAGAAAAGAAGAAACTAATAATGACAATGATGACACTAATAAAATGACAACAGCAATAATGAAAGATTGGAATATACAAGTGATGCACAATGCAATTGCTCACCACCCGCCGACTGACGCCCAGTTAATCTCCGAGTGGCGATCCCCCCACCCCCACTCCCCCCGGTTTATATACTGGGCATGTCATCCCATGGTATGGAATACCCCGTTGGCCAGTTTGGGTCAGCTGCCCTGACTGTGTCCCGTTCCAACTCCTTGTGCCCCTCCAGCCTTCTTGCTGGCTGGGCATGTGAAGCTGAAAAATCCTTGACTTTAGACTAAACGCTACTTAGCAACCACTGAAAACATCAGTGTGTTATCAACATTCTTCTCATACTGAACCCAAAACATAACACTATACCAGCTACTAGGAAGACAACTCTATCCCAGCTGAAACCAGGACACTAAGCATGCTCTATCTTGAAACTACTTGGATTATTTTTGCTTTTACTTTCACCTTAAATTACAAATTTGCTTAGGTTTACCAATTAACATTAAACTAATGGTTTCTCTGATTCAATAATATTTTTAAGATCATAGAGTCTTGGGGCACTGGAATCACTTCAGTTACATGCAACTCTACTCCTTCATGTTAATATTAATTTAAAACTCCTCTATCACAGTAATAACTAAAATAGAAACTGGTCATGAGGTTTTGTAAAAATTAGCCCTTTTTAAGTAGTCTTAAAAAAAGACTTTCTCAACATTTTTTATTTTAAATGTGAGCTAGAAAACTGTGTAAAATTCTGAATAACTAATACAGTGTATACCAATATCCCAATTTAAAGACATGAGAAATCCCAATCAAGTAGTAAATAAATAGAAATATGATGTTTACCTTCTAAATAAAACATACATTATTATGTGTACAATATAAATTTCAAACATTTATATACTTTTTTCTTAATGGAGTTAAAATATAGAGTGTGAAATACATCAAAAACAGTAAGGGAAAATAATGTCATTCCTATGCATTAAATGCAAATAGAATATAAATAAATAGGACTATAAAAATAGGACTATATACATGATAATGTAAATAAAACCTAGAAATATAAGTATGAATTTAATGCTTTAAAAATTTATTTTTAGATTTAAGGTAGGATGGAGCTACCCAAAACTGATATTGAAAAATTTGAAAACCTAGAACTTAAGCTGTTCTTAACCTGGAAACTTAACCTGATTTTAACAATTTGGGTGCAACACCAAGTTTGCACTGGCTTCAGTAAGAAGTTGTAATGAAAAAAAGACAAAGACATAGCAGGACCTGACAGTGTTGAGTGATTTAATAATATAAAACAAATTAGTTACTTGTAAAAGTGCACTGTAAGAATCCATGACTTGATAAAAATGTAGAACCCTGGAAACAAAGCAGGTCATAATATAGTGCATGCACACAGAGTGCATCATGACTGTAAAGGTTTCTGTTTAAAAGAAGAGGAAGGAAGGAATCTGCACGTTGCAAATGAAAGGGCTGGGGAGAGGAGGAGCAGAAAATGATGAGGAAAGCAAGGGCATTTGCAAGCCCGAGCAGTTGCAAGGGCCAAGTCTCTTCCTGCAGTCTGAACGAAAATAGATGGGTTGCTGAACAGGAAAGGAGTTACTCAAGTGTATATGTGTGTGTGTACAGATATAAATATATTTTCTTTATCATTTAGGGAAGAAACCAGTATTTAAATTTAGCAATTTAATCTTACAGTATACTAATTATGATGTAGATAATACACCAAAATTATCAACCTCTAAGCAGAACTATAAGTTGACACCTGTGATTTATTATTGAGTGGGATTATTTATGATGCTTACATGTTTCTTCATAATGGTTTTTTGGGTTTGCTTTTTTTTTTTTTTCCTCGTTCCTCCCATTCACACAAAGCTATATATAGACTGGAATATACTTTGGAAGGAAATCTTGTCAAGAGAATTGCTAAAAGCATAAGGAAGCTATTAGATGTAGTTTTCAGTAATTTAAATTTCTAATATTTGATTTTTAAATGGTGAAACATCCAATAACCCAAATGACCCTACACAAACATATACATGGAATAAATTATTTCAAATGAAAGCACGAAAATTATTTGTTCAGCTGCTTTAGTGACTGGAAGGTTAGGAACAAAAGCTATTATTGTTCAGTGTATTTTTTCACAGGAAATAGACAGTGGCAAACATACAGTAGTTCAACACATGAGATCAGAGACACAGTTTTTATAGTAAACCAAAACCAGATGTTGGAAGGGCTCAAGACCTTTACAGAAATTATTAGTTATGTTTGCCTTTGAAAGCAAAGAAAGTTTACAGAGAGTCATGTACCTGATTAAGAAAAAGATAGGTTACAAAAGCTATAAGTATTAACTCATTCAAGAAAAAATATTTGCCATACATACGGTCTATTTTATATATGGCAATTAGTTATGTACATAGGATTTGAATTTTACTTTCATTTGATCTTTGGATGAATATGCTAACTTCTTCATACTACTAAACAACTTCAGAAATAAGGAAAAGGTTAAAGATTTTAAAACTGAAGGCCAGAACTGTGCAGTACAACAGTGAGCCCTTGCAGTTTCAGTTCCACCATGAATGGATACAGAATTAGGCATTAAAGAAGACTTTTAACAACTTAGCAGAGAAAATTTTAAATGTATGGTACTATATAAGTAGTATATAGATTTTCATGTAGTATAAAGTCTTTCTGTAGCTAGATATTAATGACTTGGTATCACTGGATGCTAACTGATTTCATTGGAATTTGATGGAAAAATCAAAGATAAGGTCTCAGTGCTATGTTCCTACAGGTTTCATGCAAGTAGGAAGAAAAAGAGGGGGACTATAGCACCTTAGACACCAAGGTTTATCTGCCACAAGGCACAAATTTATGGGAAATTAAATTTATTAATTCTAGTACCTCCTAAACTATTTGTTTTCTTGGCATGTTGAAATAAGTTCTCCCTGAGTTCAGTACATAAGGTGTTTTCACTTGTGAAGTTACTGATGTTACTAACCAGTACAAAGGAATCGAAAGGTTAGTACCTTTGAGGCAATACAGTAAAATTAACCCTTGCAATGAAATCGTATAATGGTATAACAAAGGAGAAAGCTGAAATTAAGAAATTCTAATACTTCCTCACATATTCTCACAAACTTCTTTGCATCCTACTTGTCTTCATGTCAGTCAGCTTGACTGATTGAGAGTGGGTATCTGGCAGCTTAGTGTTGAAGTCTAAATGTGTTAAAGCACTGATTGATTTAAACAATAGTCACTTTATTTTAGAGGAGGGTACTCTACCAGTTTCCTGGTCTTGATCCAATCTCTGTATCTCTTTACTCCAACCCAGTTTTCAAAGTTAAAATCTCTGTCTGCACTTCCACCCCCCCGCCCCAAACTGGCCTGCTTCTTCCATCAGCAGGCTTCCCGTTCCCTTGTTATCTTGGTCACGGCTTTGCTGATTTCTCATTAGCTTAGTGGCTTGCTTATTCAGATCATGTTTTGCAGGCATTGAGCTAAGTTTTCCTAGAAGAGGCTTTTTTCCTAGCAAGGATTTTGATTTTTATTCCTTATCTTGTTTCCACAAGCTGGAAATGGGTTTAAAAACTTAGGTACCCATCTTATTTTCAGTCCTTTTGTAGTCCTCTACCTATAGAACTATAGAGTCTTGAAATTCTGGAGCTGGGAAATCCTGAAGAGTTGTTATGTTGAAGAGATGAGTCTGTGGATAATACACGGTGCCTAGTAGGAAACATTGCAAGAGACTTTAATACCAGAAGTTGTTGGAGATGTAGTCACAGTGAAAGGGAAGATCATGTAATTTGATTTTACCTCATAGTTTGAAGGCTGTTAGGCTTTTTAAAGTTTCACGTACATTAAATATATAAATGAAATGTATTGCAAGTTAAATGAAAATCATCTTAATATAGTACTGATAATTAAAGTAAATGAAATTGTATGAATTAGCTGTCAAGAATATTTCTATCAGCAATCAGCAAAAACTAACCTGAACCTAAAGTTTCCTGAAGGTGGTACTTAGTTTAATCTTACCCTGTTAAATACAGTTCAAAGTGGAAGAAAATGCTTTGAGCAGGACTTGTGGAATTTGCTTTACTCGATACCCACTTGGAGGTGCAATCCAGTGCAAACCCTATAGAGAAAAGGAATGTCTTTACACCTTCCCAACATAGTTTCAAGTATGCAGTTTGAGTTTAAATTGAAAATACATTATACAAGCTCACATAAAATTCAGATCCTAACACATGAAGGAAAATGTGTTAATCTCCTTAGATCTAGAATACCTTTTAGTCTTGTATGGTAATGCTTAGGCCATAAGTACAGTTGCTATCTTAACATGTTGTATTGTTTATTTGACTAAATACTCATAATTATGAAAATATGTAAACATTATAGGCTTTAATGGTATTAAGTGCTTAAACATTTGATAGTAAAAAATTCCCATTATATTATAGTTTCATAAAATCTTACTGAATTTCCATAAGAAGCAATCATATAACATAACCTTGTATTCAGTTAATTTGTGGCATTCTGCTTTTTGATCTACATTCTGCAGTGTGAGTAATAAGGCATTATACTGTAACTTACCATCTCTTACAAGATAATTTGAACTTGGGTTTATGAATTGGCTTTTTGAAACTTTTCTTGTACTGATAGTCTATTTGAATATAGAGGCTTTCCAAACAAGAATGTCATTACATCTAAGTCTTTGAACTTAGGCAAGATTTCTCAGAAAGGATTCTATCTATATTCACTACTAGCTGTGCTATCAGGCCCATCTTAGTCTCTACCACAATATGAATTTGTTTATTTGGTGTCATTTGGTGCTTTCTTTTACCAAAAGAGTTAGAAAGACTGTTGTAACTAAGGACATAGATTTACAGTGATCTGGGGAGACAGTATCTACATATGAGAATGTGTATGATAGTACCTGTTGTAAAATGTGCTTGGATTGACACTTTTTCCATCATCTTACATTGTTATACTGTATATGAATGGAATATATGCTGTTTGGATTTGTGGGATAAACCAATATTTTAATTTTCCATTAAGATTTAAATGGAAACTCTACACAGCTGTCTATATCTTTAAATGTTTCTGCACACTTTTATAAGTATTCAACACAGGCTGATAGTGGAGGCAGGATTCTGAGCCAGATGAACAAAATACCTATCCAAATCTTTTGATCTTGATATAGATACAAATGAGCAATTGTAAGAAAAGAGAAATTGTTTCAGTCCGGTTTCTGCTAGGGAGGTGTAAACATCACAAGTTAAGCCACAGTGATAAATAGTGTTTCTAATTGGCATCCTTGCTGATCATTTCAGAGAGATAAATGGTCAAAGAAACTGAGCTACCCTCTTGTACGTGGAGATGAATCTTCCAGCACAGGATTAATGTACTTTTGTGGTGATTGTTTTCCAACACTGCTACACAGAATTGGCTGATACTGCTTACTGTCACAATTCCTCTTAAAATAAATGAGTGAAATAAATGTAATGGTTAACATCAAGGTAAAAAAAATGTCTATCATGTTTGTTAATGGAGTACAGCAGCAATTAATTTTATGGCTAATGTGTTAGGTATGGAAAGTCTGCAAATGAGGTAATAAGGGTGTGTTACATTAAGCATCCTTATAAGACATTTGTAAAGCTGTGGGGTGCTTTTCAAGACACTTTGAAAACTAGATTTAACAACAGTGAAATTCGGGTGATACTGCAATGTAAAAATTACATAAATGTAATCTTAACCAGTAAAATAAGGTCTATTATCTGCATTATAAGATAGATGGCCAGCAGATGTAGTTCAGAAATTCATATGTACTTTTGATTGTTTAGGGATAAAACAAAATGATTAAGGGCGGTATTGCAGAAGGAACTGTTCTCTTGAGAAGAGATTGGACTGATATGTACTATTTATTTTGCTTCTACTAGCCAAAAGGATTGTGAGTATGAAGGAAGCATTTTGGATGTTTTGTTATTATCCTTACATGGTGTTGGTAATCAAAAGTCATTAAACTTGTGTTGTTTTGGTTTGGATAGGCAATCATATAGTACTTTCTAGAATAACTTTCAAACTTCTGCAAGACTAGGCAAAGCATTGCCCTTATGCTTAGAGCAACGGAAGTTTGCATAGCAAAACGGCCACAGGTACTGCTGTTTACCTAGGTCAGCGCATCATAAATTCAGGTGAGTGGGAGATGCTGCTAAGGGACAACCGGGGTGTATAGGAATGAGGACAGGATCTAATGAACAGCGGAAGCAGCAGATTGTTGCCTCTGTTTCTTTCTTCTGCCTTGCAACACCACTAACTCTGAGTCACCAGAGCTTCCTCCATTACCCCTCTACTATATTCTTTGTTTCACAGCAATGATCCGCATTCTCACCTGTCTCCCATACTGCCCCATCCTTTTGATAACAAAATTCAGCTTTAACTACACTGCTGGGGAACCCACGCCGACTCTTTTCATGAGTACTAGAAGGACAAATAAAATTAAAGTACTACTGTAATAGTTAAGACTACACTGGAGGCATTCAAAATATATTAAAAAAAAAAAAGTATGGAAAACAGCAGTTAGAAGTAGTTAAAAAATGCTAGCTGTTTATCATTTTACCCTGATGTTGTTTATATTTGGTAGTGTATTAAAAGGCATAGTAGCATATAAACATCAATTTTATATTTGCTAGTACCTTAACAAAAAATAGAAAAGTCATTATCTCACGCTAAATGCTCTTATAATCTTTCATAGAATGGAAGGATTCAATCACATTAAGTTCTAATGTAAAGGTACATCTAAAAATAAGAATTAAAAATGTGGAAGAACTTAAGTTGATCAGAAGAGCCAGAAGAACAAAATTACATGTTATGAGTCCCCTGCATATACACTGATCCACACATGCTATCCAACTAAATATTTTTCCAATAGATTAAACTGCACAGGACTCTCCAAGGGCTCCTTTGACTTTAACAAGTTTTAGATCAGTTCTGGTAATGTCATATGTCCTTAAAATCTTGCAGTAGTGACAGTCTCCACAAACAATTTTCTTACATTATGGAAGCATATTTTGCTGCATATGTTCTATAAATATATATTCTAACATTTATATTTGTATTTAAATAAATATATTGAATTCTATTAGTTCTGAGATGCTACACTTCTATCTTTTTTAATAAATATCTATGCTGGGAAAGAACTGCACTTCAATAACCTATGTAAACATATTGCATATTATTAGACCTTAAAATTACATGTTTGACAGATAGCACACAGTTTCTCAAGGGTTTTATTGCAATCTGTGAAACTTATTAACTGTGATTGCATAGGCAATGACAAAAGATAATAAAAAAATCAACTGTTTTTTAAGTCAAAGCATTTGTCCATAGATAATAAAAAATCATTTCCATACGTGACTGAGGAAAAAAAAATATTTTGTCACCTTGAGGTGGTTCCACTCATCTGACCAAAAAGACATAGTAAACCAAAATGTTTTATACTTCAAATGTTTTTAATTTGGGAATCCATATAGCAAATCATGTGGGACTTGACTAAAAGCTAGTTAAGATCCTGGAACCACAATGTCTGTAAAAAAAAGATAAAGAATAAAACCTGCATATCTCTCCAGTCAGAAACACAGGGGTTGGGGAAACTGTACAGTAATACCAGATGCTCTTGGTTTAGACTATTGGATGCTGTGGATCCAAATAGTTTTCTGAGACCATATATATTAATACTAGATACTCTTCCTGCTAATGTAAGCATATTGAATGCTCATGTAGAAACTGATGTTGGTTTAGATTTTTATTCCTCCGCCTTCCCCTGCACCTCTCTCCTCCCCAAATCATTATAGTGATTTCTGCTTCTTCATTAACTTGGGGATTCTAGATGCTTTTTCCTTTCACTGACTGAAATACTTCAATGGCTTCTGTTTCCTGTTCCTTTTTAGTGATATGGCAGCTGAGCTATAATGGAAAAGTTAAGCAAAGAGTCCAATCTGAATGGTTTATAGTCCTGTGTCTTCCTGAAATAAACCAAGACCTCTTTTTTGCCTTGCAGAAGGATGGGGGGTTTAATTTATTTTTATATTTTTTTAAAATATTCTGAGAATTGTAACAAATATCTGAGTGAGTTTTGCTGGAATGAAGTAACCATTCAGAATTAACTTCTCACAAATTGGAAGATGACCTTCACCATTCTGTTCTCCACTGGAGTTTATTGGTTGGTAGTCAAGGATAGGAGATGAGAGAAATTGGTTTGTGTTTCTTGAGAGAAAAGAAGGAATTAAATCTAGGTTTCTCACGATGTGGAAGAATGGTCTAAAAATCAGATAGTAATTTGTTTTAAATACAACAAATTAACAAATTAATGAGTAAAACCCAAATGCTAAAATTGCTTTTAATGAAAATATAGTTTCTGATGTTGTAGTCCATGTACAAGAAAGTTAAATGTACATTACACAGGATTTGGGGGATTTTCTGAAAACAGGTACTTTCATATGACAGATTCACAGACCTTTTTATGACAGCATCAAGGAAGCATTTTGAGATGGGAAAAAGTGATGGATTTGGCATTTGAAAAATTAGAGTAAGCTTGGTCAAGAACAACTGATTACCATGGTCCTTGTTTCGCATCGTGTGGATCCAAACTACTTCTGCAGTTAGGTAACAGTATAGTAGTTTTCACTTATGTTCATAGAGCAAGTAACATGTCAAATAAAAGTTAAATCTCTGACTTTTCAGTGAAGATTTGCTTGGTTTCTCCAAAACAGCATTAAAAAAATTTTGCTTCCAGACAATGTACTATATTCATGTTAGTACTTCTATAACAAGTGAGAAAATAATTAGCAAAGGAACAATAGTCACTCTCAATTTTTTTTGTCATTATCATTTTATCTTAACATATCTCCATGCTCTTCAACAAAGACACTTTTTTTGGTTGTTCTTTGCATCTTCCTTCTCATTTCACTCTTTTGCTGCCTGATACTCTCATGCTTTCTGCAGGGAAGTAGGGAGAGTGACACTTTATACTGAGGCTTGATAAATGAATTCTTTGCCTTCTTGTTTCTTGGTAAGTGGACCATTAAGCTGTATGTCCTTGACTCTCCCTGTTGGTAGGATGAAAGAATGTAACAACAAAAGGATTTACCTTTGAGTAAATTTTATTTTACTTCCAGCATATGGTTAATAATATATTTTGTATACAATTTCCCTAATATACTACATGATTGAAAATGTGGTAGAAGTATTAAAATGTGATATGCTTCATGTTTTCACAAGTCTTGCTGAAGTTTTTCGTTTTAAAATCTTAACTTAAGCTTGCATTCCCACTTGCATTACATGAAGATTATAATATGAAGAAAAAAAGAGAAAATCCTCTGAACCAGTTTTTATAATGTGCATCCTTAACTGACAATAAGTAATTGGAAAAGAATTTTTGTATTTGTAAGGTTTGACCTTGACATTGTTTGTGTAGGTCTCCAAAGCAATTATTGTAGAAACTGAGATGGAAAACAATAGCAAAAAAGCAGACAGAAATGCTTGAATTAGTGAAAATCACAAACATAGTTGAGTGGTATTAGATGACAGTTCACTTTTAATGAGGGAAGACATGAAGTAATTAAATCTTGACATACAATTATGAAGAATATCAGATAACAAGCCCGCTATGCAATATAAAATAAGAAAAGACATTTTCTGAAAACTTGCCTGATGCTCTGTCATCTGAGACTGTTCTTTATGAGTGCAGGGTGAAGGTCAAGGAGGTATCTCAACTCCATCAATCCTTTGGACAGTTACAAATGACCTTTCACTTTTCATAAGACATTCAATATTCTGAATGGGGGGGATACATTTTTCTGTGTTTAGAAAATAGCAAAATTGAAACCTTTTATAGCACACAAGGTGCATTTGTGTTTGAATCTCCTGAAGAGCTCATTCATTCTTAAGTGTTCATTGACACCAGTATCTCATTTACATGAACTAAATGATTTTAAAATGCTGTATCTGTTTCAACTTATACTTTACCTTTTCATATTTGTATTGCATTAATTTTTATGCTATATTTTGCCTTATTTTTTGACATGTATTTTATGTTTTCTTCAAGCAATGTTCTAAAATGCTACGATGCATTCAGGTGTATGGTTTTGAATTGTTTCTGCTCCGATTTGATATTGATGCAAATCCAAGCATTACACCACATTTTTGTTTCATATTTATTTTGCAAGGATTAAATCTTGAAGTGCATTTTAGTCTTGATCTTTCAAGGTGTGTATGGTAACTGTGTTGTTAGAATGTGTACCACCAGATACACATTTCTGTGTGACTTGTGGGGTTTAACTTTAATCCACAGGCATTTCTGTGTGTAACTAGAACTTGCTCTTTGGTTGTGTAAACTTTGATTCTAATGGTACGGGTGTTAGGTAAGAATTAAGGATTTAATTGTTTTTATTTTTGTACTGAATAAAAAAATGCCAGCAAGCTACTACTTCACCTGTATTTTGGAAAGTCCTAAATATTTTTTCCTTTTCCACATCATAGGTTCATTTTTTTCTTCCATTTGTTACACAAAACAAAGAAACTTGGAATTCTAGGCAAGAACTGTTGCTAGATCTGTCCCAATACTCTGCATGTTATGAGTAGGTAATCTTTTTGCTAACTTAAGTTGTGCTTCAGTGTATAAATATAGAGAAAATAAAGGAAAAAAGGCAAGAACAAATATATGTAAATGTTACAAAAGAACAGCATCATTTCATTAAAGAAACCCCCCAAACCCCTTTTGAGATAGAGTATAATAATATACTGAGACCAGTCTTGGAACACAAATGAAAACTTACATAGGGAGAACACAAATGCATGTTTTATAGTATCTCAGCTCACTTGCTGCATTTAATTAAAGGTGATAGAACATACAATATAATTCTATCAGTTTAGAAGAATCTATCACTATTTTTAGTACTGAAAGTTAGGTGTGCTTTCAATTTAACATAATTTTTTTTAAAATCATACATAATATCTCATTCATTGCTTTTAGAAATATTATTCAAGGTCTGCCATGGGCAACAATTTGAAATAAAGCATAGGCAATTTTATTAGACTTGAAAAGCTATTCAGAACAGAATTATTAAAACAATGCTCAGAATCTCAAATTGGATAAACCAAAGTGACATTCATAATATCTCAGTAATTTGTTTTCAAAAATATGTCTTGCTATAGTCTTCAAAATCTTGTGATTTAATTTACCTGTACTTTACTATGTATTCACTACTTATGCCTTACACTGAGTTAGATTCTCTAATCAGACCAGTGTAAATCACAAGTTACCATAGTTTGTGAAACACTTTTTTTCTCTCTCTAGCTTTCTTCATAGGTAAGCCCTGAAATGGAAAAATAAGAAGAAGCATTTCAGAACATTTTAGGGAAGGACTCCAGGACAAATGTTGTCCAGTGTGTGCTCCTCTACTTATAAAACATCTTTCACATGAACTTGCATCCAAGGAATTTCAGCAAAATGAAATCAAACAGAATTATAGTCTTCATGAGTAGATGTTAGGAAAAATTTGCGAAGACTACTTATACATCATGACATAATAGGCATATACATGGAAAAAATACTGAAAGCTGCTATATACAAATTTCAGAAAACTTCCCTTAATTTTGGAGGTACATTCAGTTTCAAAGTAGTTGAAGAAATAAATGCAAAGCATAGGCATTCCCCAATCTTATAGAAATAAGTACCAATAAAAACTAGTGATTCAAAATTTTAATAGTAGCAAAAAAAAAAAAAAAAAATCATCATGCTTCAGGAGTTGTTAATCCCTGTATTATCTGGAAAACTTAAAGTTCTGAAAAAGTAGAAATAACAGTAATCCCTTCCCCCCACCCATCTTTCAAATGACGTTGTGCATGTGTCTTTCCTGGAATTCAAAAAATAATTTAAATTGCTTCTTTCTTATGATGGTAGATGTCTATATTTTAACAGAAAGCTGCTGAAAAAAACCCTGTTTAAAACTGCTGATCTGTTTTCCTGTTGAGTCTTATCACAATAGTGTGTGAGCTCTAATTTGATACTAGCAAGTACTAAGTTTAATGTATGATATGGTTAGTCTCTCTCATGGGTTACTGTATATATGAAGATATATATGAAAACAAATTGGTGAAAATAAAGCAGCTGGCCAATACAAGATATTTCTTGTTCTCTTAAGCTGTTATTCATTTGAATGTGTGAATGTTAATTAGGCACTCAGTCCAAAATTTGCACCTTAATGAACCTGTCAAATTTAAATTGGTGTCATGGCCTCAGTAGATAGCCTGCTGAGTTCCTGCTAATCTTTCCTTATATGTAGGTTAACATGGTGGAAAAAGAAGACCTCTGTCTTCTTGGTTTGAAACTAAGGTTCAAGCTGTGAAAGTGGGAAGGAAAAGGCCAAAAGTGCAAAAAACCTCAAGTTGACTAAAACCTAGTGAAATAAAATGAATTTAAATGTATTCATGGCTCTGATTGTAGCTCAAATACATATTTATCTGCAAAAGCAGTGACTTTTAGCCAGGCCAGATATATTGAAATAATACACTATCTTCTTTAAAAAAAAAAAAACAAAACAAACAAACAAACAAAAAAAAAACCCAGCAAAACCAAAGGAAATTAAACATAGAAAAAAAAAATAAATGCAACAGTATTGTGGAGATTTTACATTAACAAAAATAGGAAACTCAGTTTTGGTTCCCAGAACAACCATCATTCAGTCACACTGTGAATATATGAAAATACAGTAAAGTTAATACTGCACAGTATATGGCATAGAAATACAATATAATATGTAAAGGAAGTGCAAAGGAGCAGAATTACGGTTGCTGTGGGAACCATACTTCGAATTTAAGGACATTTGTTTGTGTCATATCTCAATCATAATGTTACATTAACGTAGTCATTTGCATTTAATTCTATATTACATTCCCAGTTTAGAAGAACACATTTGCAGTTGCTCATGTCTCTGCTTCCAACAATGATTCAAAATTATATACTTTCTAAGATTATTTTGACAGAATTATATATAACCTCATGATGGAGCATCTCATACGCTGGCAAGAGACCTTGATGCAGGAAGTAGTTCGTGAAAGAGTTAGGTATCAATAACTAAAAATCTTGATTTTAAAGATGGTTTATTAACTATGCTATTATGCTATTATACCTGTACTTTCATCGGTAAATATTTTGTTATGAGAGATGGAATGCTTAATTATTTCTCCATGACCACAACTTCAATGTAAGTGGCCTGAACTCATAAGAAAACAGAAATGTGTAATCCAGTTAAGATTCAATTTGTGCTTTATTCATTTCTTTTGAGAACATAGGGCATCAGGCTGGGAAGAAGATACAGTCACTTAGGATAGAGGTCTGTAAACTTCTGTCATCTCTTCCACTACAGAAAAGCACTGATGAGAATCAGGCTGAACAGCTACTAATCAGGATAAGGAGAACTGTACATGGAGATACTACAGTAAAGCATAGAATGAACATTTTGTTTGAAAACAGTCTAATAGGCAATATGAGAAATAAAAGCAAATTATATGTACTCGGTATAAAATTTTCAATAATACTTTGAAGGGAACCTGAATTTACTGGTGTATGGTACTGTTATTTAAATGGAGATGTCCCCTAGGTAATCTCTGCCTTTTCTTCTAGCAATTAAACAAGCAAAAGCAGATGCACTGTTCATACCTCTCTTATAAAAAAACATCACTGAAATGAAGATACATATTATGAGAATAAAGGTAAAATAACAACCCCTAAAAGAGGTGAAAAAACTCTAATCAATTTCACTAGGAGAAGGACTTCACCTTGAAACTTTCACCTAAGTTTCTTTTAAAACCAAGTTCTAGAATTTTTTACTGAGCATACTAAGGCCTGACAGGATCTCAACATCTCCATTTATTCTAAAAGATTGCAAGGGTTAGGGCATGTTGCCAGGGTAAAAGCCAACAGAGGGTGTGAGACCAAAGGAAAAGAAAATAAATAAAAAAAAATTAACCACAATGGTTATGAGAGAGGAAAATATGATAAAAGGAGAAGAAATAAAATATAAAAAATCAGAATATAAAATATGATAAAATGGAGAACTATAAATATTTAAAGCTGAAATATATTTTTAGTCACTTTTTGTGTACTCTTTAAAAATCTCTACTACTAGGGGAGAAAGGAAATGGAGAAGTTCTGCACTCAGGCCACTGTCCGGACCAATTCATCCAGTATTCCCTGCTGACAACGCTCAACTTGCCAAGCCTACATATTTTTGAGAGGCATGTCATAAAAGGTATATACAACTCTACTTCAGGAATTTTACTTTGAAGACTTCCATTGTTAAAATGTTTGAAGTGTTGATACATGATTAATACATAATATGCAGCAAAGCTATCATTTATGACTTATTTAAAAATCATTTATAACATTTAAAAATCATTTGGCAATAAAGGTATCAGATGCATAAACCCCTTCACATTCTCTGAAAGACTGTCTACCTTCAACATAAGTAAAAGAGGTAAAACCAGCTACTAAATAAATTAGTAGTGAAGTCATATCCAACCCTTACTTTGCTAGATGAAGTGGAGATAGTGGAACAGTTTTATTGTGGAACTCATTCAGTTAAAAGAAGTCACATGTGGGCCCCTATTGCATAAATTACATATTCAGATGCATATTTTTTGTCGACAAGTAGATCTGAAGTTCATTCACTTAATCTGACTTCCTTTGTAACATATGCCATAGAATTTCATCCAGTTACTTGTGTCTTTAACCCAATAATTTCTATTTGCAGAAACATATTTTTCCAGAAACGCCTGCAGTCTTCAAGAGCTGAACAGATATATGGCTTCCACTGTTAGCTTGTTTCACTAAGTTAGTACCATTGTAGTATTAAAAAATGTACCCTCCTTCTAATGTGAAGTTGCTTGTCTTCAACTTCCCACTGTTGGGTCGTGGTATGCCTTTTTCAGATTGTCATTTAGTTATCAGCATTTTATCTCTGCAAAAGTCCTGTAAAGTGTATTGAAGTGAAATCTCAATATTTTCTTTTTGATGAGTTAAACAAAATGTTGAGTAATTTTTGGCTCTTATCTGTATGAGCTCTTATTTTTCAGGATGCTGTTGAATAGTGCCTCAGAACTGGATGTAATACGTGTTCTGTTAATTACATTTAGAGAGGTAACTTCTGGCAGACTTTTTTTTCAAGCAGCAAAAAAAGCCTTGAACTGCTTGACTAGAATCAATATGAATCAAGATTACTTCTTTCAAACTCTGGGTACACAGGTTTTTTGGAACTTCTTTTTGTGTGCCAGTTAATATATCAACATGATGAGATCAGCTATTGGCATCCTCTTCTGTTTGCATACCATGTTTGTCACAATAGATTATTAGAATCCTTGTTCTTTTTTTTTCCCTCCTGACTTTGTCACAGGCTATGTTTATTATTGTGCAGCAGAAACTCTCATGCCTTCCTCCATTGAGGCTGAAACATTACAAGCCCTAATGCTGAAAATCTGTTGAGATGGAAATCTTGGGAAAAGCTTGAATAATTTATTTTATTGTTCCCCTGCATCTTTGCGTGTTATGGGTTGGCAAATAACTAATTAAGAAAACTGAACATCTGAAGGGCTTTTTAAACATGCTTGATGCCTTTGAGGTGGTACTTCTTACAGAAAAGAATCTCTTCCGGAAATATGCATTATACTTGAGCACAGACAAAGACAAGGCAGTAGTATGGAAATCTCCTAAATTAATTTCAAAGTTGTGATGTTATCATACTACACATACATCAGGAGCTGATGAGCTAATTGCATCCCCAGCATGAAGTTGATGACTTCAAATTCAAGCCATATGCAAGGTTTGTTCTCTGGGAAACAAGTCCTCTGTTCTACCACTTGCCTGCATATGGTCACTGAAGAGATTTGGGATTTAGCTTTAGCTCCGCTCCCCCCCCATCTATTTACCAAACACAATTCCTTGAATATCATTTCACAACATAATGGTCTTCATTTATTTATGTTTATATATTTTGAGGGGGTCAAGAAAAATAAGCTTCCCTACTTTGTAGAGGCATTAATTTATTTCTAGACCATATCTTGTTTTCTTTGAAGGTTTTTAATTATTTATGTATTTAATAGGAGGCCTTATACAATTCCTTCCTGTCCTCTTATTACAATTCAAGTTATTATTACATTTTTGCTCTCATTTGAGTTGTATGGTTTACTTTAAAGATACACATTTGGAATACTTATCTCTAAGAAATAGATTTTTCTCTTATCTGTATGACCAATACAAAAATATGGATGGCTTACTGATAATTGTAGATGATTGATGTCACACATCTCACAAACAACATGCCACTTTCAGGCTTTTCTATTTTTTTCCCTCTCAGAAGTTTACATTAGCTGTTTTGCCTCCATTTCAAACAGTTAGGCACAGACTGAGAAGAATTCATGAGTGGGGAGGGGAAAGAAGAGGATGGCTGAAAATACCTGAGATGGGATAGCCTGAGAAGTCCTTGCTGAATTCAAGATGTTAGAATTGGGTCCTGAAACATAGCTGCACAAACCTGCAGTAAGGTATGTTCAGTGGTGAAAAATCTTAAGCTAAGGCAACAGAAGCAGAAAAAAAAAGAAAGGAAAAGAAAAATGATAAAAACTTCCCAAGCTCCATGATGAAAGCAGTCCTCAAAGCCTCTGTAGATAGCTGTTCTTTCACCCAACTTTCCTTCTGTTGCTGCAGAATCCCATTTTATAGTCACTTCCCATCAGAACAGAAGGAAAAAGAAGAGAAAATTAACCCTTTAGGAACCTAAAAGAAGATAATGTGCCACTGTATCATACAGAAGAATACTGAGGCCATAATTTGTGAAGGTATTTCATGCACCATTCTCTCTTCACTGCAGCTTAACTTGGATGAATTACGGACAGAATTTCTACCTTTTCACAAAGTTCTGAGAAGATAAATGCTTGGGCCTATTGTATGCAAAATCCTAACAACTGGGCAGTAACTGTTCCCAGTTGCCTTTTCAAAGAAAAAACCCTTCAGTTTCTTAGAAAAGCTAACATTTAATGACCACTGAAAATACTGGAGATGGTATGTGGAATACTATAGACAACTTCAGAAAGGTTATTAAGGCCTAAGTCTACTGATTTTCCTTACGCTGGTGCCTCTTCCCCTGCCACCTTGTGTATATTTCTGTGTAGATTCAAATACGGGTCCAGTACCATATTTATAGCTGTGTACAGTTTCTGTTAATCTTCATTCACTTATAATTCTTATGGTTTTTACATATTGAGTCAATACCCAAGAATCCAGGTGTGGATTCTTCAGAGCCTGAAAAGAGTTAAGAGTAATCAGTCCTACTTTTGCACTCAACCAACAAACATTTTTCACATTTCAGTCTCCTGAGTTCTGTAAACGGCAAGCAATTTTTGTGCCCAGGAGTTCTTTCCAGTGAGGTTTTTAAACTTTCAGGATCCAACTACCCAAAATCCCAAAGTTACCCCAGCATCCTCTTCCCTGGAAGGAAATTACAGAACTTTTTGACAATACAAATAGCATCATGAATGTCTTGTACCTCAGCACCACTGCAAGAAAAAATATAAGTACCTCACTGGAAGTCTTCAGCTATATCAGTGTGTGATTGTAAAATCTGTAGGAGCAACAGCAAAGGATTCTCATTAACCAATCTTGTTACATGGTCATGAATAGTTGTCCATTGTTTATCAATGGGCAGCTGGTGAAATGCTCTGTGATGATAAAAGTATTCATGCAGCAAGCAAGGAGTGCTTGCTCTGGAGTATTTCAAGTTCAAGACTTTTTGATTCAAAATCTGGAAAACAGTATGGTATAAAGCCATACAGTGGATATGAAATGTCCAGCAGTGCTGTAAGAACTATAGTATGAGAAAGGTAAGTTTCACAGAAACCTATCCAGAATTAATTTCAGACTTACAAAACATCTCACCACCAGCAGATTTCTCTTGAATGACTATAACTACAGAAGCAAACAAGCCCTGAGAGATCTTAGTTTTCTGTAACTAGTTTGGCATGGGCATATTGGCTTGGCAGATCCACAAGGAAGATGCTGAACACCAAAGTTAAAGCAAGGCTTGTTATTGTCATAAGACTGTAAACTCTCACTAGGTATTCATGGCTTGGCAAATATGGTGTCTCCAACTAAATGGGATATACCACATCTCTTTTTTCTATCCTCTCTCCTTCTCAGGCTGCAGAGTCCAGTTACCTTTGAATTCCAGACCTAGTGAATTTTAATGGAACACCAGCTTTAAAGTGGGACACTCTGGCAAAACATGCTCCAAGAAATTTTAGTAACTGCTAAATGTTTTCATTGATGATCAAAGACTAGTTGACATGGGTAATAACATTAAAAATGTGAATTGTTGCTATTTATCATTGCTATCATGACTAGTTAAACCTTACACTGGATCATAGAAGAAAAACTCTTAAACTATTAACCTGAGCAACTACAAAATAGCTACAGACTAAGTCTTTGATCAGATGAGATTAACTGATGGTCAGATGCACATAAGATCTACTTACTTTTAATTGCCCATTGTTTTCTGTTATGCATTTGAAAGGGAACGTATGAAATGTCTGAAATGTGGATAATAGAATTGGAGAGACAGTTACAGCAGTTTAAGCTGCTGGGACACTGATGATGCTTTCAGGCCTTGACTACCTGTTATAAAGCAACTACATTTTCCTGTTTGCTGGCAAGGGTCTATGCTGGGGTATCTTTCCTGTGAAGATAAATTGGCAGGTGGGAATCTGTTTACATTCCTTTTACTCTAAGGCTTGTGTGTCTGTAAGGCAACGTGCCTTGTTTGCTTTTCTCAGTGAGATAATGTTTGTCTACATGACAGGCTTGCTTGAGTGGATGGGCTCTGTGGAGATTTCCTTTCCCTAGCATTGAGGAAACTGAAGCACTGGAATGTGCTATGTGTAATTGCAAGAACAGTTAGTAACCCAAACTTGGAGAGCCTTGGGGTGCTTTGGTTTGTGGGTTAAATCAAGCATGAAGGCATGGAAGCAAGAATCATCTCTTCTCTGCCCACAGTTAGCAGGGTAGGAAGGAATCAGGCTGGTGCAGAAACTGGAAAAATCAAAGCAGCTGAGTTCCCCTAGGGTGCTGTTCTCATTATCAGCCAGTGAATAGCGCTGGCTAGAAATAATGCTGCTCATCTACTGTACATCCTGCTCCCAGCTATAATGAATCACAGTTTGCCAGGGTGATGCATACACCTTGACTTTGTCCCTAATCCACTATCATAGCTACCTATTCCCTTGCAACACAATAAGAGGGGGAACATTCAGCTGAGGTAAGAGTCTGCATGGAGGCAGTTTCTTGCCATCCTGGCAATGTGCCTCTGATTTCACACAGCTCCAGGAACACAAGCCCTCACTGGGAGACTGATGATTGAAACAAGCTGGTGGTTGATTTGGATAGTTGACTGGTATTCTCACCTCTCTGTCACAGTTCTCATTTCTATGCCTCTTCTTAGCCTTTACTCCTTCTGGTTATTTCTCTTTGCCAGTCTTGTTTCCTTCCCACATGAAATTAGCATGTTTTTAAACTTACTCTTCTATCTGATAGCAACCTTACTGCCGATTATCCATTGTTGCTTATGTACCTCAACTACTCAGGGTAGAAATGATGGTGAGGATTAGGTTGTGAACCAGAACCAGTTTTGCTGCCAAAGTCAGTATTACAGAGTTACTAAGCTTTGAGCATGAGTAGAATAACAATGAAAAATAACAACATTACAAGTACTCTGGAACTTAACCATTTTCTTTTTCCCTCTCTATGCCAAATAATGGGTCAGTACCACTGAAGTGAAGAAGACTTAACTATTTCCTTCTTCCTTTCTTGTCTTCATCTTACCATTTTGTTGAGCAGGAGAATGGAACAGGAAGTGCTTAGATAGTAGATAGCAGAAAGGAGAAAGTGAATGGAACAGCAGAGCAGACATTGGGCCCCCTGTTTGTCTTCATTGCCAAGGAAAGATGAAGGACATTCTTGACAATGCTCATCACTTATTCTTTCACTAGAGGTGACTGAGATGTATCTTTATGATGCCTGCCTGTCAAACTTCTGACATTTAGGCTAAGCCCAGTGCTATCCTGTTGAGATATAACCATGTCACTTTCAAGTATCATTAGCCTACATTGAGGCTTGAGATTTCATTAGGCTCTGTTTCTGGTTTTGCTATGCTTGGCAAATTCTCCTTGTTAAAAATAACCCAAATCCCCCAAACAAACCAAGAGCCACCAATTCCCTCTGGTGTCTCTTTTATATCAAGGTAATTCAAGAAGTAAAAATACATTTCCAGTCTTTTCTAAAAAGTCAGGACCTATGAAGAGGTTAATGGATACTGTTAAGGTGCTTGTTATAAATTAATTATTTTGCTTCTTTTATGTCTGTAATATTTTAAAAATAGATTAGCAAAACAATAAAATTAATAACATAACCTGTGGTCAAATTATTGCCTCGTTAATTTTCAGGTAGAAACTTCTGCAAAAAAATTTACTTAATCAGGGAAGGAAACTCCAGTTGTATGTCACAAGAAAATGCAGTGAAAAGAAGAAACAATTAGAAATGGAATTTGCAATAGTTTCAGAGAAACAGAGACCTGGTCAAGAGGAAATGTGTATAAAGCATATTTACGAATAATTTCTTATAACACATAACATATTTCTCTTGGGTTTATAAAGGTGTATAACTTTTTACAAAGGTTCATCTCATTTACCAAGTGGATCTCTATATCTGAGTTGTCTAACTCAAAGACGATAAGAGAGGCAATTGAGGGATACTACAGGAGGTGTTTCTGGATTACTTTGGCTGCCTCCTTTAGGCTAACAATTTGCCTTTCAGAGATATTAACTTTTCTTCACTGACCATACAGGGAATGTAAATGACTGGTTCAGACTTAGGTGTCTCCATCATAAATGTCTATGTGTGAGAGGGTTAATTCTGCCTTGCTTGTGTAAAAAATAATAGCTATAACTAATATTTGTGTTGTTAAATTACATTGCATACACACATTCATAACATAATAATTTTAGAATTAACCAGTGCATATTTTAAAGTTATAAGCCTTGTAGCTGACAATCTATGGCATTTATACCTTCAACATTTAGATGTTTGCTACTATAAAGCTTCACTTTATGCAGAGAATTAGTAGGTGCAATCCTATTGAGGGCAGCTCTGAAAGCTAAAGGAGCTCAGGAAAGCTGGAAAATCTTTACAGGTTACATCATCCTCAAGTGTAAGAACAGCCCTGATACTCAGAACGACCTGCAGATGTATCAGGAGACCAGCTTGGCTAAGCAGGAATCTCCTGATAGAGCTCCAACACATAAAGGCAGTACACAGGGGATGGAAACAGGGACAGGATACAAAGGTGGAGTCTAAAAACATTTCCCAAGGAATGTAGGGATGGTGTCAGGAAAGCCAAAACTCAACTGGAATTCAGACTTGTGAGAGATATCAAGGGCAACAAGAAGAGCTTCTAATACTATGTTAATTGTAAGAGGTTGAACAAGGAGAATGTGGGTCCATTGCTGAATGGGATGGGTGACTTAACAACAGCGGACACATAACGCTTAGGTACTCAACATTTTCTTTTTCTCAGTCTCCCAGGTCTCTGTGCTTACTGAAAGGGTTCAAGGAGAAGAACTACCAGCAGTGGGTGAGGACTGAAGTAGGCATAGCTTGAGAGAACTTAACCCATACAAGTCCATAGGAACTGATGGGCTGCATCCAAGGATGTTGAGAGAATTGGTTGATGTCCTTGCAAGGTCATTTTTTGTCATCTTGGAAGTCATGAAAATTAGGGGAAATATCCAATGACTGGAAGAAAGAATATGGTCCACCCATCTTCAAAAAAGACGATAAAAAAGGTCCAGGGAACTACAGGCTGTTTCAACTTCACTTCAATCCCTATGAAAATCATGGAGCAAGTCCTCTTGTAACACATTTCTGGGCACAAAAAGAAAGAGAAGGATACTAGGAAGAGTCAGGATAGTTTAGCAAAGGTAATTCATGCCTGATCAATCTGGTCATCTTAAATGTTAAAATGTCTGGATTTGTGGACAAGGGGAAAATAGTAGATGTAATTTACCTTAAATTTTGGAATACTATCAACACTGTCTCCCACAATATTCTCATATTCAACTTATGACATTGCAGTCCAGATGTGTGGGCTAGTAGACGGATAAAAAACTGTTTGGATGTTCAGGCTGAGAAGGTAGTGGAGACCAGCAACTGGAGAAGTATGAAAAGGGTCTGTATTGGGATCTGGTTTCTTTAACATCTTTATCAATGACTTGGAGGAAGCAATAGAGTGCTTGTTCTCCCTGTCTGCAGATGACACCAAACTGGGGGAACAAGTAAATACACTCAAGGGCAGGCTTGCTGTTCAGAGGGACTTGGACAGGCTGAAGGAATGGACAAACACAAACCTTATGATATTCAGCAAGGACAAAGGCTAAGTAAGTCCTGCACCTAGAAAGGAAGAAATCCTTGCAGTGATACAGGCTGGGGATGGACTGCCTGAGGAGCAGCTCTGCTGGAAAAGATTTGTGGCTCTTCACAAACAGTGAGCTGAATGTGAACCAGCACCGGGTCTTGGCAGCAAAGGCGGCCAACAGCACCCTGGGCTGAATTAGCAGGAACACAGCCAGTAGATGAGGGAAGTGATTATGCCCCTTTACTCTGTACTTGTGAGATGGTGTCGAGAATAGTGCATCTAGTTCTACCCCCCTCCCAGTACAAGACAGAGTTTGATAAACTGGGGTGAGTTCAGTGGAGGGCCATCAAACTGGTCAGAGGCTGGACCTGCCCTGGGCTTGTTCAGCTTGGAGAAGAGACAGCTTTGGAGGCACCTAACAGCAGCCCCCCAGCAATACTTATGAGAAGACCATCAAGAAGACAGACCCAAACTTTACAGTGATGCATGGCAGGAGGACAAGAAAAAGAGGCATAAAGGATTGGATATAAGGAGAAACTTTTACCCTGTGAGGACAGGGCCATGTGCAACAAGGCCAAGTTCAACAAGGTCAAGTGCAAGGTCCTGCACCTGAGTTAGGGCAATCACCAGTATCAGTACAGACTGGGAGATTAATTGATTGAGAGCAGCCCTGCAGAGAAGGACTTGGGGATACTGGTGGATGAAAAGCTGGACATGAGCTGGCAATGTGCGCTCACAGCCCAGAAAGCCAGTCCTACCCCAGGCTGCACAAAAAGAAGCATGGAAAGCAGGTGGAGGGAGATAATTCTTCCCCTCTACTCTGCTTTTCTGAGATCCCACCTGGAGTACTGCATCTAGTTGTGGGGTCTCCAGTACAAGAATGAGGTGGACCTCTTAAAGTGGATCCAGAGGAGGGCCACAAAAATTATCAGAGACTGGCACACCTCTCCTATGGAGAAAGGCTGAGAGAGTTGAGGTTGTTTAGTTGGAGAAGAGAAGGCTCTGGGGGGACCTTATTGTGACCTTTCAATATTTAAAGGGGGCTTATAAGAAAGATGGGGAGAGACTTTTTACCAGGGCCTGTAGCGATAGCACAAGACGTACTAGTTTTATACTAAAAAAGATTAGATTTAGATTAGATATAAGGAAGAAATTCTTTACGATGAGGGTGGTGAGGCACTGGAACAGGTTGCTGAGAGAAGTTGTGGATGCCCCATCCCTAGAAGTGTTCAAGGTCAGATTGGATGGGCCTTTGAGCAACCTGATCTAGTGGGAGGTGTCCCTGCCCATGCCTGGGGAGTTGGAACTAGATGGTCTTTAAGGTTCCTTCCAACGCAAACCATTCTATGATTCTATGGCATTCCAGCTGTTAAGCATGTTGCCCAGAAAAATTGTGCAATCTCTGTTCCTCAAGGTTTATAAAACACTGGTATAAGTCTCCTGAAGTTGCAATGAGATGCTCTTCCCCAAATACTTAAGACGGTTTTGCCAAAGTGCATCAAAGACAAATAGTCATTAAGCCTTAATTTTTTTGTTCATTTGTTTTAACAGTTAGAATAAATACTGAGTTCTCAGCAGAATTTTTGTCAATATTAGAAAAAGATTTCTCAAGCCTTTCTTGAAATAGTGGTCCTCAGTAAGCTTTTGTTTTATCAAGTTATTTTTTGCAAGGAGCAAGCATGAAAAAGAGGTATGTTACGAAAAGAAGAAAGTTTTCCTTCGTGTTATGGACTAGTGGTGCTAGGATCTAATGTCTCTTGAAAATGAGATTTAGTGGAAAGCAGCGCCTGAAGGGCCTATAATTATACTCAGAATAGAAAGAGAAAAGATAAACAGAATCTGTTAAGAGTGAACAAGAAGCTCACATGCTTGAGTTATATAATTGGATAAAAACTTTGAACCTTTTGTTTAGCAGTCCACATTCATCCCAGACTGACAACCTAAGAAAGGTAAACACACAAAAAATAAAACATTTTCAATTGCTATTATATATATCAAAATTCCAAATATTCTCATCCATTATATGGAATGGAGAAAGAAAGTAAAGTTACTAGTCAACCTGTAGGTTAAGAAATCACAGAATGCAGAATGAAAGTAGGTTGCAGCACCTGAAACATTTAAAATAATAACTTCAACAAGAATATTACACTTTAAGAAGGAAGTCATATTAATTAAATATTAATTAATCTAATTTTTTTATTATCAGAGCAGAGGAGATAAGTAACATTTCGGATGGTAACATTCATGAAGATGGAGCTAGAAATTGTTCAATAGTTTTAATCTCCTAATTAAGCATATAAACAATTTTAAAATTAGAATTAAAATTAGCATTACTTCAGAAGAAAGTTAACAGTGTTCTGTGGCACTACATGTACATGTATGTGAAACTAGAGTCGAGTTCCTGAGATCCCACCCTATATAAAGTAATTTCTCAGATAATGTCTTCAAACTACTTTTGTGAATTAACTCATTTCTTAAAACTTTCGTGAGGCAAATCAGAAAGGAAGCACACAGACTGCAAAGGTTTCAGTAACACCAATGATATCTTAGCCTGCTAAAAGTACAGCTGGGTACATGACGACATATGGAGACAGACTGACATTGTCATGAAAATCAGCTAGATGTTGAAGTACTAGGTAGGATGAATTTTAGAGAGCAAAATGTAAGAGCTAAGTAGTTCCTTCCTCTCTCTCTTTTCTGGCTGCTTAACAGGAAGCAAAGGTCTCCCTCTTCTGTATGTAAATTTTTCCAGTGGTGAGAAAGCCAGCTCTAAGTCACGATTCATCCGGGATTGTAGGTATTGTTTGTAGCTCTTTAATCCAGGTGAACATTACCCCATCTTTTTCCTGTGTTCCTTTTTATTCTGTCATTAGTTAGCAGTATTATATGTCAATGTGCTTTCTTATTGTGATGTACCACAAACATTTGTATCCTCCCAGCTTGAATGTTCTTCCTGATGTTATTTCATAGGCACTTATAATTAAGCCCATATTCCACTTAATACACACTTAAATCATCTACAGAATTTTTATTTGGGTAAATATTTCCTGAAAAGGATTTATTTTAAACATAGCCAGTTTGTTGTTTAGATAGTAAAAAATATATATGAAGTAATTTCATTTATAAAAATTGAACTGGTATGCTTAACTAATGTTTTACCTACTATAGTTCTTAAAATGAAAAATCTTGCATTTTTATGTTCCAAATTTAAAGCAAATTCTCCCTCCCACATCTGTTATCATTGAATGATAACTCCCTAATCTTTTACAAAGGTTATTTAACATCACTATTAGCATTCATGTTCTAGAAAAATTCCAGTCCTGAAGTACACCTGTCAATCTGTTTTCCTGCTACTTTAGATCTCATTTTTAGCTTTGCATCTGCTTACAAACTAACCCCAAATTTGGGCATGTGGGTTGTTTCAGCATTTGGTTTGTTTTGTTTTCCAAGGGAATTATCCAGCTGTAATGTTCTGTCACCTCTTTTAACATATTCTAAAATAAAGTCTTTAAATCACAACTATGTGCATCATACTTCTCTATATTAAAGCAGCTTGTCCCCAGCAATTACCAGATTACAGCAGTCCATTTTTCAGTGCCCATTTCTATCAATTTTGTGAACAGGGGTTTGTTCCACAGTGCCTTGATGCTATACTTTTTTAAACCCTCCATACTTTGTTATCTTTAAGTTCTTGCAGAATGAGAACCTGCTTGAAAATTTCTCTGCATGGTTTGCTATCCCTTTTGAATGACCACAGCTCCTTCATCTCAAGCACTATCTTCTATTTCATTGCAGACCCACATGCTCTGGGCGTGGTGACCTCTTTAAATATCTCACCTATAAACCTTTCATTCTAGCGAATGCTGCATACTGTGGCAATTTGTCTGTTGGGATCATCAGCCTTGCTCTTGAGGTTCACATATGCTCTCTTCAGATGTCTTCATCCAGGAAACACCACATCTCATTCTGCTCACAGATCATAAGATTCCTCTTTGGTTTAGGTCCCTAATCCCTCAGACTCAGAGTCTCTTTTAACTTGTAAGAATAATACTGAAAGGGGAAAAAAAGACAATAAAACTGGATGTAACGACAGCCAATCAGTCAGTAACCCCCCCCCCCCCCTTACTCCTCCCTTGCCCACTTACAATCAGCACCAGCTGTAGTGCAATTAAACTCAGCAGGTGTTCAGAGGAATTACATTTTATCACCACCATCCCCTCTCCTCCTCTGCTCCCCCTTCTCTCCCCACACTCCCGCAAGACCCAACTGCCTTTCTTTATGGGTCTATTAAATAGAACAAGTCAGTTATATAACAGCACTAAAGTAACCAAAGAATTAGTAAAAGAAGATGAAGATATATTGAAGAAAATGTGCTCCCAGACATTCATGGGGAATGTTTAGAATAAAAACATTAATATTCCTTAAACTGATAGTTATAAACTCTTCAGGGTGTCTTCATTGTCTTTTCACTTCATGTAAAGCCCTTAACTTGATTGTACAAGGTTCTGAACATCATTGTCTGGATTCAACAATGTGATTCATCATATGCTTATAAAAACCACGATGATGGTTTCATGTGGGCTACTCACATGTTTAAAATTGCCTATGCATGCAAGTGCTCTGATGATCATAGTACTTAGCACCTTGCAGAATCAAATGTTAAATAAGTAATATTATTATCAATTCATGGAAATACTAATGCTGAAAGGGCTAAATGGAAGACTTACAATTTTCAAGTTACTAACTACTACTATTTGTCCATGAAAAACTAATTCAGAATATATTTTATGTTGTACCTTGCCCATTACAAGGAAGAAAATAAATCCTTCCTGTTTAGTATTTCATTCATTGATGCTTGTTTAGTGTTTCCTAACTTTCTTAGCTTACCTTAGTCTTTCTATGATAAATCTTCATCATGTGTTCTAGCAGATGTTTCTATTTGTATTCACTCAGCTTTACCAGTATGCTGAGTCACTGTAAAGACAGTAGCCAGGCAGATGACAGTCGAAGTGATAGAGTATTCTAATGTTAAAATATAAAAAATAAAGTTACCACTTTAATATAAAAGTTCACTCTTTTTCTCAAAAATATGACTTTTCTCAGATCTTGCTGCATGTAAATTGAACATCACAAGGAAAAGTTACAATTTTGAAACATTCTAGTTGATGCTAATCATATTATAGAAACAATTATTTATTTTTAATTAGATGGTTTAAATACTTTCAGAATTCTAGTTTTTATTTTACACAGCTTACATTTCCATATGCTGTCATTAATGCAGTGTTTTTCTGTTAGCATGATCAGCTAAGAGCTTAATCAAAATGGGATGTCATGCTCTTATGCTAATAAAATTTACTGAGGTGAAAAATAGAAGAGTTTTAATTAGAAGGACCACATGTTGCAGCATCACATGGTACAGTTTTATCACTGACTATGTTGCCTTCTGTGTAGGCTGAAGCTGTATCTGCCTCTGAATCAGGTATTTTAGTAATAGCTAGTAACAGTTTTAATATTTTGCCCCAAGAATATATGAACACAATCTTCTAAATAGTTTATAATTATTCTTTAAAATGTTAAGAACACCTAGAAACTTGAGAATTTTTCTCTCAAATGGGGTTTAAATACATGCAGATCGGAATTCTTTTATAGTTTGTAGTTTAATTTCATATAAGATGCTAGAAGGAGGCATACATTCAAAGGGACTAAGTCAGTGCAAAGGTTCAGTACTGCTCATGGAATAGGCAGACAAAGGTCCTGTGAGGAAGTTAATCATGTACTCAGAGACTGTAAAAATACAGATACAGGCAGATTAACATTGCACAGCCAAATCTAGCTGCTGCATTTCTTAGCCTCGGACTGTTTGACTTGATACTCTTTTATCATAGTTTTTTATGCAATTCCCTAAGTATTAAAGCAGTAAACATGAATAAAGAAAGCTAGAACCTTACTGACTTCTCTGAACAAAGTTAGCAGGACTGGAATCTTTAGAGCTAATGAAGCTTTTCAGCAAGTGAAGCTTTAGAATAATATAAATAGTGAATTTTGACACATTGTGTGGATTGACCAGTATAGTGGTACTTGGGACTATAGTATAGGGGTATATGACCACTTAACCCCTGGATTTCACAATTATTTCTTAAATTAGAAAGGATGTGGAGCATACTAGGGAATCCTGGGCTGTATTTCAGGTTTTATAAGGCAGTGTGCTAAAGATCTTTCTGTTCTCTCCATCTCAGCCTTCCTTCTTCTGCATTTTTTTCCATTTCTTTGCCTCAGCCTGTCTCTTTCTCCTTCTAAACAGCCAAGAAATCAATTGGTCTGGCATTCCTTTGCTTCTGCATATAGCTGGAACATTTCTAAAGCTCAGTTCATTGTAAAATTTTTAGTTTGGCTTGGAAGATATCAAAAGATAGATGTTTCACTACATTTCTCACAGCAGTTTAACCTTCTACAGCGGATTCATTACAGCTGAGTGAGGTTTTAAGAAATAATTCACTTGCCAAAAAATGCAACTCACAGCTATCAATGGAGTGGGTTGGAATTCACCAAATACTTTCCATTCTTCAATATTTGATATATAAGTTGCTGGAGGTGTAGTTTCTTCTTTTACCCTGTAGCCCAGTGGCTGAACAGTCCTCAGGGTTATGAAACCGAAGTTTGATTTAATGGATCTGAACTGCCGGCTCACCTCTTTGTCTCAGTGGTACATTATATAATGTGAAGCATGAAAACAGCTCTAACAGGAGATTCCATTTTTTCTAAATTAACTGACAGCATTTTTACTCAGACACCTTAATGAAAGTTCATTAACAAGAGTATTAAAACTCTATCTTCATATTTCAGGAGTGATGTTTGAAGAAAGAAAAATCTACTTCTTCCTTTTTTTTTTCCTTTTTTTTTTTTCCCTCATAAACATCACATCAGGCATTCTGGAGTGGGATGTGTTAATTTCAGTATAGTAAATGGATGCTGCAAGTCAAAGATGTTAACATGATCCCATCTCTGTATAATAAGCAATTAAACAAGGTCTGGGATTTTGAGTACAAAGAGACTTTGGTCTGCCTCACAGAAATTCCTGTATAAGTGATCACCATTGACTAAGGCTTTTTTGAATTATTTCTAAAGATGGAGAGAAAAATGACAGTAAATCATTTTAAAAATGAAGTACTGAAAAATGCTTTTATTTTTAACAATTTCCTGATTTTCTTTTCTTTGCTGGAAAAAATCTTTATAAAAGAAAATCTTTTAGTGCTGTAGGTCAGACAGTACTATGTACATTTCTGGTCTCAGTGTTTCAAGAAAAATATTGTGGAATTCGAAGTACATGGAAGGGCAACTAAAATGACTAAGGAGATGGAGCATCTACCTTATGAAGAGAGACTAAAAAGGCTTGGCTCTTCAGTTTTGAAGGAGAAGACTGGGGGGTGATGGTTTATAACTGAGGTTTACACAATTGTAGAAGCAGTGAATAAACTAAATGCAGAACTGTTATTCATTAAATCCTGCAGTACAGGTAGAAACTGCTCAATGAAACTAGCAGGTGGCCAGTTTAAAACAGTTAAAAGTAAGTAGATAGTGAATGTATGGGATTTGCTGCCATGGGATTGTGTAGAGGCAGAGAATATGAGTCAATTCAAAAAGGGATTAAGACTAATACATGGACAACAGGTCCATAAATAGATACTAAAAGCACTGAGCAGAGATGTACCCTCTTACACCTCTAACACAATAATTGTGGATGCTGGTGAAGGAGATGGACTGCAGAAAGTGTTCAGTCTCATGGATTCTCCCATAGCCTCTCCTATTATCACTGTTGGAGACAGAAAACTGGTCTTGATCGTCTGACCCTGGAGAGCATTTTTTTTTTATGTTCCGGTCAGTGTCTTATGACTGCAAAAGCTGGAAGAGCTGGGAGTAATGTCATTGTGGGTGAGAGAGTGGTATCTATGAGAAGCAATGCCTTCCATCTTCTGATGTTCTCTTAATTCAGAACTGAGTACCAAATGGGAGTTTCTGTTTCTCATAGCTGCAATATAGCAGCCGAACATGAGCATTTTTGCCTTTTTGAAAGACAGTTTTCTACTGTCTGCTAAATATTTATCATCATTCTAAACTTCTTTTTATGAATGAAGAAAACAATACTCCATACCCTATTTGAACATTACCCTGATTTGAAGTTATTAACAATAGTAGTAAAGACCTTTTTTTAAACATAGTAGAGCGACAAACATAGGTGGTTCATATTAGCTACTTATCATTGCTTGCCATTTCATTTTGCTATTTGACCATTCTGGATGGATTGGATTGAACACAGGGATAAGAAATATGCAGATATATTATATGGAATTAAATAGTAGGCTTCAGTTTGATTTCTATCCCACATAGGATATATTAAAAAAAATAACCACCATGTATATGATACATAAACAGATACAACACCCTTTGTCTAACAGTAAGGGAACACCGTAAACTTCTGTTTTGTTGTGGGCCTGTTTCAGCAAAGCGTTAGGAGGCCTGGTGCCCTGTATCCAAAGGCATTTGCTCCCTTTCACAGAGCTACATTAGCTAGAGGTCCAACATTGCTCGAGTGCTGTCGTGTATCTAACCAAACTATGGGTCATTATTATCATTCACTGAGATAGGCTGAACAGTGTATCCTAGATTTCCCTGGTGAATTTTTGTGTGTGTGAAGATTTGCCAAGATAACAGGTCTGGTGGACTTGGTAGTGTTAGGTTAATGGTTGGACTCAATCTTAAGGGTCTTTTCCAACTTAAATGAATCTATGATTCTATGATTCTATAACAGTTCCTAGGTCACACACTGGCAAGCCTCCTAGTGTCCTGTCATTCATATTTTGTTTTGTGCCTTCTCTTCACCTGCTACTATTAAAAATTAGATTGCTTACTTCTGTTTGGCTCCTAATTCTTTCACAGAAGCTTTGAAAACCTCAGAAAACCTATAATCTTCCAAGCTGTATTGTATATATTTCATATTTTGTGTTTCCCAGGGGCTGTTCTGGGGAAAAGCTACAAGCTTATAGATGTTGATTTGGCATTAAGGTTCTCTCCCATGTTCCTGCCTGGGTTGTAGTTCCTCTCCTACCACTTCTGATCTGCCTGTGGCTCAGCATCTATTATGGACTTCATTGGTCTTTCTCACCACTTCATTCTCATACAGACTGTCTACTCATCATCCTAGGCAGCATTGCATAAATTTACATAATGTCCAAAAATATTTACTCTTGTTAAAATACATAGTGAAGACTCCTACAGTGCAGGAGCAACCTCCAACAGTGCTTTCTGAGCCACTGTCATTCTCTGATCTCCCTGAGAGGGGTCTAGGTCTTCATTTTCTTTGTCACTTGAGAAGGGAGAATCATTTTACTCCTCTCTCACTTAAGCAATCACTTCTAGTCATCTTACCTGCAGTCAGCTTGCATGTATCTCTGGGGATAGAAATCTACTAGTCCTGGCCTTGAGTCAGATGAGCATTTGCTGCTGAAACTTCTAGCTATGGGAACCAACCAAGGGAGTCACCAGGGAATGTATAAGGTATAAATGTATCTTGTATAAGGTATAAATATATCTGTTCTCCACTGTACCCCATCAATCTTTGCCTGCAGCATCTGGTATTGAGAATGACATTGTTGGCTGACCTGAAGGACTATATACCTATTATATTTCTTAACAGTGTAATTCACCTTACAATTACAGACAGGGAGTATGTCCAGATTTTTACTGTTTTGTGATTGTGGACTTCTAACTAACCTCTGGCTGTACGCTTAATTCCATGATTTTCCACCTCAGTTTTTCCTTCCATTTTTCAAAAATTTTAATTATCCATTAGCTTTTAGAGGTGCAGCTCATTGAAATACTAATTATATTTATTACTCTTTATGATTCTCTTTTTCTTTGACAATATTGAAAGTGAGTGCTTAACAATCATGGATTCTTAGGTAACCATCAGTTTCCAGTTCAAAAATTAAATGGTCTCTATCTCTTATGATTATGGACAAAACACCCTCAATTGCAATAGCATTATGCAGTAACTGTGTTTTTTAAAAAACACTAATGATATTTTACTGGTAGATACATTCATTCCTAATCATCCCCTTTCTTCTCCTTGTTTCTTTGTGTACAACTCAGACAGTTTCCATTCTTATTTTTGTCCGAGTGCCAGAAGCAGTTTATTTTCAATCCTTAATTTTCAGTTCTGCTGTCTGTTACCTTTTCAGCCTCAATGTGCAAATAGCAATCACAGCAAATTCTGCCAACTTTAGCTGAAAACTGATCTGTTTCAGGTGGGCTGTTCAAGGTATGGAGGAGTCAGCTTGAAAAGAAATAAGGGGGAGAAGAGAAGCTCGGAGATTTGTAGTGTGTGTGGGAAAAGCGGAGCGGAGCAGAGCAGCAGCGAGGCTGGCATGACCCTGCCAGATGTGGCCCAGTGGCACTGGGGGCTCTGCCTGGACCTGGCAGCATGGTGTCCTCGCAGTTGCCCCCAGTCACCGCCTCCAGCTTGCCCATGGCCAGCACGGGGGGCACCCAACTTGCATCTCATGGAAGGGTGTTTAGAAATTTGTACATGCGTAATAACATTTTGTAGTATTGAGGTGTATCTGTTGTGTTGCTGATACTCATCCTAATGTATAGGTCACTGGTTGACAGTTAATTACCTATCTTTAATAAATCAATGAACCAGTTTGATCCTGATTTGATTGAAATTACGTGAATCGAGCAGCTTTTCCCAGTGAGATATGCTAAACGCACACAGAGTGCTCAGTCAGTGTATACAAAAATTTGAACTAAAATGCGTATGTACAAGTACATTATTTTTGGAATTTAATTAAGCCACACTGGATAATACAAATGCAACAAAATGTATTTATGGATCTAAGCATACAATCAGAAATTATTGAGTTATAACCTATCAGTTGAACAACTGAGCATTTGCAACTTCATCTTCACCTGCTTTGTCACTCGAGCCATTTTAAGTCAAGTCTCAAAGTAAGAAGCAACATATAATTTAACTCCTTATCATGCATATTTGATTGTAATAGCATTCCCATTTTTACATTTAAAAAAAAAGTCATTTTACTGATTCAGGCTGATATAAAAATTTAACAGGAATTTTTTTTTATCACTGAGCCATTTTCTGAATTTTTTATGCTTTAGGATGTTTTCTTACATGTTGCTAAGGGAACCTTACATTGTTGGAAAGGAGGTCTATTTTTTACTAATGTTTACAAGAAGACTTTCTAAAGGTTTATAATTAGGCAAACTCCCAGATGAGTCTCTCCTAAAAAATAATTATTTGTAAGGACTTAGAAGGAAATCACCTTGTAATTTCTGATTTCTTTGCTTGTAAAATTCCATTATTTACGTTGTATTAGTTGAGAGTCAAAAAGGTATAAATTTCCTTTGCTATTTTTATAAAGTGATGTTTGAAGTCAGACTTCTGTCAGACTGAGTAGTGAAAATCAAATTTGTCATGCATCTCAAACATTGTGTGGTACAGTCTTTAGTCACAAGAACTTTTAGGTTGGGAAGTGAAAAATGCTGGGTTCTTTCCAATACTGTACTAAAGGCAGGAATGATTTGCCTTATTTTAGCTAAAATCTATTTCTACGTCTTTGTTTTAAAAATGCAGTGTAAATAATCTTTTAAATTTAACAACACAAGAAATTGCAGTCTGGAGTATCTTGGGGTTGTGGAGGTTTTTGTTGTTTTGTTTTCTTTTGCTGGCTTTGTTTAAGGAAGTTTTAAATCTTAAAAAATGTTAATTATCAAGAATACTACTATTGTGAAAGTATAGTGGCACAGTACTAAAACTTCTTGCAGAAATCACTTGCTGGATAGTAGTAACCAACAAAGTCTTTAAAAGGCAACAATGCAATGAGTTTTAACAATTGAACTTTGGTGTTGTTGAACTAAGAATGCAAACATATAGATTTTATAGCAGATGAATAAACACACAGAGGAACTCTAAAGCAATAAGTTTGCTACTGTCATCTCACTAAAAATTAGGTTTGGAAATGTATTTATTATTTGTGTTTTTTGAGAACTTACTGCAGTAATTATTTAAATTGCAGAAATACTTACAGAAACGTCAATCAGTATGTCTTACCATTTGACTATGAATAATGGAAAACTACTTTCCCTTGGCATCCACCCAAGGGTACTGAGGGAGCTGGTGGAAGTGCTTACCCAGACAGTTTCCATCATTTATCAGTAGTCCTGGCTAACCAGGAAGGTCCCAGTTGAGTGGAGGTTAGCAAATGTGACTGACACCCATCTACAAGAAAGGCTGGAAGGAGGATCTGGGGAACTACAGTACTGTTAGCCTGACCTCAGTGCCAGGGAAGGTTATGGAGCAGATCATCTTGAGTGCCATCATGCAACACGTACAGGACAACCAGGTGATCAGGCCCAATCAGCATGGGTTTATGAAAGTCAGATCCTGCTTGACTAACCTGATCTCCTTCTATGACAAGGTGACCTGCCTAGTGGATGAGGGAAAGGCTGTGGATGTTATCTACCTAGACTTTAGTAAAGCCTTTGACACCATTTCCCACAGCATTCTCCTGGAGAAACTGGCTGCTGGTGGCTTGGATGGGTGTACACTTTGCTGGGTAAAAAAACCTGGTTGCATGGCCTGGCCCAAAGAGTTGTGGTGAATGGAGTTAAATCCAGATGGCAGCTGGTCACAAGTAGTGACCAGTTCCCCAGGGCTCAGTACTGGGGCCAGTTCTGTTTAATATCTTTATCAATGATCTGGATGACGGGATCGAGTGCACCCTCAGAAAGTTTGCAGATGACACCAAGTTGGGTGGCAATGTTGATCTGCTTGAGGGTATGAAGGCTCTACAGAGGGATCCTCTACAGAGGACAGGCGGGATCAATGGGCTGAGGCCAGTTGTATGAGGTTCAACAAGGCCAAGTGCTGGGTCCTTCACTTGAGTCACAACAACCCCATGCAGTGCTACAGGCTTGGGGAAGAGTGGCTGGAAAGCTGCCTGGCAGAAAAGGACCTGAGGGTATTGGTCGATAGCTGGCTGAATATGAGCTGGCAGTGTGCCCAGGTGGCCAAGGTGGCCAGTAGCATCCTGGCCTGTATCAGAAATAGTGTGGCCAGCAGGACTAGAGAAGTGATCATCCCCCTGTACTCGGCACTGGTGAGGCCACACCTTGAATACTGTGTTCAGTTTTGGGCCCCTCACTACAAGAAAAATGTACTGCTGGAGCGTGTCCGAAGAAGAGCAACAAAGCTGGCGAAAGGTCTAGAGCACAAGAATTATGAGGAGCAGCTGAGGGAACTGGGGTTGTTTAGCCTGGAGAAAAGGAGGCTGAGGGGAGACCTTATCACTCTACAGCTGCCTGAAAGGATGTTGTAGCGAGATGGGTGTTGGTCTCTTCTCCCAAGTAACAAGCAATAGGATGAGAGGAAATGGGCTAAAGTTGTGCCCAGGGAGGTTTAGATTGGATATTAGGAAAAATTTCTTCACCCCAAGGGTTGAAGCACTGGAACAGGCTGCCCAGGGAAGTGGTTGAGTCACCATCCCTGGAGGTATTCAGAAGACGTGTAGATGTGGCACCTGGGGACATGGTTTAGTGGGACTTGGCAGTGTAAGGTTTATGGTTGGACTTGATGATCTTAAAGGTCTTTTCCAACCTAAATGATTCTATGACTCTATGAATACTATTTTCCAAGGAGTTTTGCAAACTTAACATAAGAGCATTTATTGTACTAGATCAAATATATGTATGGCCAGGTGTGTTACCCACAACAATGTTCAGTAGTAAACTCTTATGGGATGAGTAAAAGAATTCTGCAAAGAAACACTGAAATACTTCACTACTACAATCACTGAACCTCCAGCAGTTTGTGGCTCAGTGGTTTTTTGGACCAGAGATGGTACTATTCAATATATTAACTCTGAAGAAGTCTTTTCCATAAACTTTCAATTTACTTTTGTGTCTTTGAAGTTCTGTAGCAATGAGTTTCACAGATTATTTATGTGTTGTGCGAAGTATCTCTTTTTAATTTGTTTTAAACTGTGCCTCCAGATAGTTTATTTGATTTTTTTTTTCCTCACAAAGCCTCCCGCTTAATTTTTTTTTTTTTAATGTGTCATTGTTTAAGCCCAGCTGGCAACAAAGCACCACAAGGCCGCTCACTCACTCCTCCCTGCTGGTGGGATGGGGAGGAGAAAATCTAAAGACAAGCTCATGGGTTGAGGCAAGGACAGGGAGGGATCACTCACCAATTAGAGTCACGGGCAAAAAACAGACTCAACTTGGGGAAGAAACAAAATCGATTTAATTTACCACCAATCAAATAAAACAAGGATAATAAGAAGTGAAACCAAATCTTAAACCACCTTCCCCCCACCCCTCCCTCCTTCCTGGTTCAACTCCACTCCCGGTTTTCTCTACCTTCTCCCCCCCAACAGCACAGGGGGACAGGGAATGGGGGTTGTGGTCAGTTCGTCACACATCGTCTCTGCCGCTCCTTCCTCCTCAGGGGGAAGACTCCTCACTCATCCCCTGCTCCAGCGTGGGGTCCCTTCCACAGGAGACAGTTCACCAACTTCTCCAGCATGGGTCCTTCCCACGGGCTGCAGTTCTTCACAAACTGCTCCAGCATGGGTCCTTTCTGCAGGCCACAGTCCTTCAGGCACTGACTGCTCCAGCGCAGGCTTTCCCATGGAGTCACAGCCATCTTCGGGGACACCTGCCTGCTCCGGCGTGGGCTCCTCCACAGGGTGCAGGTGGGCATCTGCTCCCCCGCTCCCCTCCATGGGCTGGGGGGGACAGCCTGCCATCTCACCACGGGCTGCAGGGGCATCCCCTCCTCCGGCGTACCTCCTCCCCTCCTTCTTCACTGACCTTGGTGTCTGCAGAGGGGTTTCTCTCGCATTCCAGTCCCCTCTCTGCTGCTGGTTCCCCTTCTTAAATATGTTATCCCAGAGGTGCTACCACCATCACTGATGGGCTTGGCCTTGGCCAGAGGCAGGTCCATCTTGGAGCTGGGGAAGCTTCTAGCAGCTTCTCACAGGAGCCATCCCTGTAGCCCTTCCCCCGCTACCAAAACCCTGCCACACAAACCCAAAACATAATGCTTTTCATTATTATAGACTCCATCATTTCCCTGGCCACTGAATTCTTTATCAGGATGAGAAATCTCAGTCTATCCACTAGCTCCATTGTATTTCTTTGTACCTGATTGTAGACAATAGCTCCTCAAATGGTCAGAGGCATGTAGTGGGAAAGAATGTCATTAGCCTTATCAGAGGCAAGGCGTGTTTTCTCCCCCATTCACAAGCCATTTTACCTCATCACAGAAAGAGATTAGGCTGGTTTGTTGTGTTCTGACTAGTTTGGCTAAATCATGAACACATCATAGATCTCAAACTCAAGGTGGGAACGCACAGAAAATGAGGAAAACCCCCATTAGAATAAGAAATTAAGTAAAACTAGTATAAGCAAGCAAGGACAAAATCAGAAAAGCAACTGAAGAAAATATGACATGGCTAGCAAGGCGACATGAAAAATGAGGAACAGACAATGAAATTATTGGTAGCCAAAAAGCCAAGGGCAAAACTGGTAGACTACTTAGTGGAATGGAAAAAGTAATGCCAAGCGATGCTGGAAATTACAACAGCTTTAATGCATAATGTAAGAGTTTAGCCTCCTCTAGGCCTTTTAAAGAGCTGTCTGATGAAATCCTAGATTTGACAATGGTTATTTCTGGTACTTCACGGAGAATTGGTGCAATACTGGATTCCTGGGAAAAGCTAAATTTTTTTTGTTAAGCAGAACACTTCAGCTGAATTATGCAGTTAGTCTAGGAAGTCTCTAGTTAGCTCCTCCAGTTTTACACCTTTGGTGAACATGGAACGTATGGCCAGAATTTCCAACATGGCAGCACAAGCTCTTTCAAAAGAGCTTGCAAGCCACATAATTCAGAACTTCATAATCTATTTCCTACTATTTAAATTTGTATTAATTTTGTTATCTTTACTGTGCTTTTCATAAGAATTACCTTTTTTGGTTTTGTGTCCTTTTCTATATGTATTTATTAATTCATGATCATCTTTTTTAATAAATTTTTGTTCTTTTTTGAAAGAGAAAGTATACAGACATTTGTTATTCTATAGTTTGTTTTTCTGTTTTCTGTATACAAGTACATGTGGTAAGACCTGCTGTTACTGATTTTTTCTTTGCGGAACTATGGAAAGGAAGAAAAAGACAGAGGATTTTATTTGCAGGGGAATCATTTGTACTTCTCAGACATTATCTTCTGAATTTGCTCTCAGCACTGTCATAACTTGGAAGGACATTTTGTTTCTTTGGAATGTATTTATTTTCTTAGTTTCTTTATATGTATACCAATAAGTCAGACTCTGGCAGTGGCTTCATTCGTCAGCAGGGTGTGCCAAGGCTGTTATGAATGTTGATGACATGCTTCAAGCATGTCCTTTTTTACAAAATATAATAATAACAGCTGAGGCAGTGTACAAAAATCTTCTTCTTTCCAATCACTTTAATTTTTTTTTTTTTTTTTAATTATGTACTACAAGCTGATGTTCTTTAAGGGAGTAGAGAGAGGAAACACTTTTCCTACTGATGTTCTGGGCACTAGGCTAATTAATTTTCATTTTCATCCCTTCAAAGGAAGATTCTTCTCCAGTATATATAAGGGTAAGCAAAAAGCACCCAACTAGTGACTTTTTTCCAGTCAACTGTAATAATCTGCCTTCCCAGAGCTTGCTCAGAATTTGGTCATCAGACAAAAAGGAATAAACTCTTTCTCTCTCATTTTTTTCTGTGGTAGTATAATATACCTATAGGAATACTACAATAGTGCAAAAAGACTGTGTCAGTCCAGTTTGTTTACTAAAAACACCTGAAGTTAGAAGTATTATCTGGTTAGTGGTTGAGAGAATATAATTTTCTCATAAGGTAAGCAAATCTGTCATGTATCTCTTGCTATTGACTGTCTTGCAATGGCTGATCTAGCTGTGAATATAGGGTGAAACAATAATCACATTGCAAAAAAGGCAATATTTGTCTTCCACTACCAGTAAATTCTGCAGAAGGCAGCTGTGCTTAATATCTAGCACTATCTTGCAAGAAATGAAAGAGTGAAGTTAAATATCTACTATGTAATACAGGAATAGAAGGTATTTTGCCTTGGAATCTATAACCCAATTTTCTTATTTTATTTTCATCATTTTTCAACTTTAATCCAGACATCTTGCTAATCTCTTAAGCACTATTGTATTTCTCTTCTTACAGTGACATGTTTCCTAGGTTGTCAGTTGAACAATTCAGTGCTATTAGACTTGGAATTTGAATCTGTACAATATAATGAAAGAAAAAAGGGATTTGAGCTGTCCTATGCTTTAGGACAGCTGCTTTTGCTTTCCCCATCTTTCCCTGCTGATACCAATATACTTTAATTCTTCATGTGAAATCCTGGCTTCAACTTATATCAGTTAGATTTTGGCCATTGACCTCAATGTAAAGAAGTTTCACACTGATATGGTCTGTTGATACAAGGAAAAGAAGAGGAGAAAAAGAGGTAACCATGCTATGGTGAATTTAGTCAATGGAGTATATTAATCCATTTGCTATTTAGAAGAAAATTGTTTAGTTTCTCTTTTCATTTATTATCTTTCTCTCATTTCTTTTAATTAAAACACTTGCATGGCATCAGGATATTTTTTGAAAAATCTACCTAGACTTGTAGCTCATTTCTCAGCAAAGGTAAATTTCATTTCACTGTAATTTCTGAAACAACTCAACATGTTCTAGCAGCAAGTTTTTGTATTTTAAGCAAATGGAAGCCACAGAGAGATTCTTAATACCGAGGTTTCTTTTTGTAAGAAAATTTCCTGCATAATGAAATGGATGAAGAACATAAATGTTTTCAAATAGAAACATTTTGCAGGTGTTAGATATTTGTCTTACCTTAAAAAATAATTAAGAGTCGCAGGAATAGCTATTTAAGAGTAAAGAAAAGTTTTGAAAGTGTGAATCCATTGATTCTGTGGACCTCACTAGTTAAATGTCTTCATTTTTAATAGCTGAATATTTATAAAGGCTGAGGTCAGTAAACTGAACCAAAAGGGGAGAAATCTAGAGTTAGATACATGAGCAGCAAGATAAATGCAATGAACAGGAAGATCAACTAAATCAAGCTGAGAAAGTGAACTAGCAACTGGAGCATGAACAGGAGATTCATATAGAGCAGGTATTATATACTTCATTGGGGCATTAAAAAGATTATTTTAGTACTTTTACTCTTTTTTGTCATGGTAAAGCATAGTGATACTCAAATCATAAAGATTTGTTTAACATCAGAAAGACATCAAAATTTCTGTAGTTGAACAGTATTTCCTGAATTTCACAAAAATATCATTGCTTTCATTTATTTTGGTCTTTATGTATGACATACATGCATTCACCTACAAGAGAGCTGGAGAGGGACTTTTTATAAGGTCATGTAGTGATAGGACAAGGGGTAATGGCTTTAAACTGAAAGAGGGTAGATTTAGATGAGATATAAGGAAGAAATTCTTCACTATGAGGGTGGTGAGGCACTGGAACAGGTTGCCCAGAGATGTTGTGGCTGGCCCATCCCTGGAAGTGTTCAAGGCCAGGTTGGATGGGGCTTTGAGCAACCTGGTCCAGTGGACAGTGTCACTGCCCATGGCAGGGGGTTAGAACTAGATGATCTTTAAGGTCCCTTCCAACCCAAACCATTCTATAATTTCATGGGTTTTTTCCTTACAAAGAGGTTCATAAAAATTATATTTATCATAGAAAGAATGTGTCTACTTCCAAGATTCAGGGCTGCTTCCATTTTGGGTGTTCCCCCTGCCCAGTTGACATAGTCTTCTAAGCCAGGAACTTGTTTCCAAACTGTCATATATTTTCCATTCTGTTTCAATGTTCAAGTACATGTACTTTCAGCATAATGACATTTGAAGGGAAAGCTGATCTGAAAACTGATCCTGGTATGCATTAAAATGAAGGTAGTAAAAATTTAATGGCTACAGTGTCCTTACTTGGAAAAGGCTGATGACATCATTATTGTTCCTTGCCCATTGTTTTGGGATCTTCTGTAATGTCTTCAAAAGCAGGGAAATATCTTAGGATGTGATAGGGTTTGCAACTTCTGCATATTATTGTTTATACAACTGTTCAAACTAGATGTCCTGCCAATAAAGTTGGAAAATACACCAAGGAAACTAACCTTGGAATAGCTATTCATGTCTTCATAGTATTCATAGCTGTTGCATGTTTTACCTGATAAATGATGTCCCAGACTAATAGCTGCCCAAGTAGAGAGGACTGCAAACCTATGACAGATTCAAACTTGCAGCAAAAGCTTTTAATGCACAGACATGACACACGTTTTTTGTATTTTTCGAGACTGCTGTATGTTTTCGTATCTTAAAAAATTAAATAACCCGTAAGACAAAAGGAAGTGTGTGAGAAAGCTTGAAATAAACTATGTGTAACAAGCTATAAGTACACAAGAGATACAGAGTATGATTTCATGGATGCAAATAGCTTCAAAAAAAGGAACTGTGGTTGTTAATGAAGTCTAATACTGTTCTGTGCTTCAGAACCGCAGATGATAAAGCATTAGTTCTACAAAAATAAATACGTGTTCTGAAAAAGGATATCTAAAATCAGTTTCTTACAAGAACTTAATATTCCAAATATAAACCCAAAGACCCGAAGCCCCAAAACAACTAGAGAAAAGCTAATGAAGACACCCGCCCCTGAAATACAAAGAACATCTGCAATGAGTTGGAAAACTGGCATTACTGAACAAGCAACAGAAGTATAGTGTTGACTTAAAAGTGCTGGAGTTGTTTCATTATTTATATTACAGATGCGTAATTGCTATAAAATGTCTTTTAAATTCCAAATACAATTAGTTCTTGTTACAGGGAATAATTAGCACTTGTGCATTTTGTAGAACAGTTTTATTTCATGCTGTAAATGATTGCCTGAAATAAAACATTGAACTTCTTCTCTGTTCTATATGTATTCTTTTGAATATAAATATTTTCAAAAGATAAACCAAATTGAATATATATTAAATATATATTAAATATATTAAATATATTAAATGCACATATTAAATATATATATACAATATGAATACATATTATTTAATTTTATATTCAAGATAGCCCAATATAAAAACTTTTGTAGTTTTGTCTGATTTTTTCCATAAGTCTGTTTTTATTTGATCTTAAAAATTTACAAGATTTCAAGCTGTAGTTTGGAAAAATTTCAGTATGAAAAAAAGTTTAATTGATTAAATCTTTTATAAACTTTAATGCTTGTGAACATGAAGGTTGAAAATATTGATTAAAGTGAGCCAGGTTTTCAAAGTTTCATAGCTCAGTACCTGTAGTACAACAAATCAGCTGAAGACTTTCTTCTAGACTTGGTACACCTTCTGCTCTTTTTCTCAACATGCTGTGATATTGTTAAATATCTTCTATTAGAAAAGTCCTATAGTTTGGCTATGAAATTGTGATTAATTAATCTGTCAAAGGGAAACCACCTATTTTTTCATGAAACATGACACCAACCTAAAGTAATAAGCTTTAAAAACCACAAGTTATGTTCTTAAACATCTAAAGTACCCTTGTTCTAAAAAACTTACTTATTATGAGTTAAAAATCCTTTTCTTATCCTTCTTAGTTTTTCATAAATATACTTTCATTCTGCTCATCTTGTTTTATATCGTCCTCTGTACCTACTAGTTAACATAAAGTCTGTAAATATGGATTGTGACAGTATTTTTTTTTAATGGTCTTGATAGAGATAGGTTTCTGGATGCCCCCCAAATGGACTGTAGAAATTACCACATAGTTGCCACCAGCTATGCTAATTTTATTTCCGTTCTATATAAACTCTGGAACAATAACAACTACTAATTTAAAACTATAGCAGTGCCATACCAAGTTTGTGTATTTTTCACAGATATTCTCTTCAAAACCATCTTGAATAACTGTTTTCTGTACTGTGGTTTTTTTGTTTGTTTGGTTTGGTTTGGTTTGGTTTTTGCTGATGATGGCCAGTAACTATCATTCATAGAATGGGTAGTCTTACACACATTGACCCTATTCCAAATCCTTTATCTTCTTTAGATGGGACGTTTTTATCAGCATGTGTACTTGAGATCTAGTACGTGATTCACCAAGGTGTTCATTGGTCTTTAAAAACGTCCTTCTTGTTTACAGTCTTTCTGATTATAGGAAATTCTGCAACTACTTATGAAAGCACCTGCTTCTTGAAGACAAACCCAACATTTTTAAGGCTACCTGTTGTACCAAGAGAAAATAGCATTCAGTATGTGGGCACACAAATATTGACAAATCATCTTGACGTGCCTGTTTCAGTATAATAATGACAGAGCTACATTTCTTTAAAAAAATCATTCTTTCCCATGTGTGACACATTCATGAATTCTGCAACCTGCATTTTGCTAACTTTTTCAATGTTATTGAAATTATCTGTTCCCCAACCCTATGCCAAGGTACCATGGCTGGACATCACTGCTGCCTGCTGGGGTAAACACTTCCTGATTACCAAGTCTCTCTCTGTCAGTGCTCAGAAGACACCTTTCAAAGGCAGCTAGTTGTAGCAACCTTCTCATATTTGTCTGCTACCCTGTATTACACTTGGCGGAACAGACGCTCAGAAAACACTACTAACTTCTCTAGCTTACTATCATTAATGATATTCCTCAGTTCTAGCATTCATCTACAATACTTCCAGACAATCACTTAGAGTGGGACTTACATTGACACACTTGAAAAAGGATGAATGGCTTCTTATTCTTAAACTGAAGTCCTCAAAGATGTTGTCAGCACAGCTTATATTGCACCCTCATTGATCTTGCCTTCAAAGCTTTGATTTGCAGGGGTACTGAGGCAGAAGCATGGTTTGTTTGTTTGTTTGTTTGTGTTTAAATTAACTGAAATGGGAGTACAGTTGTGCACAATGATTAGAACAACACAACTATGATAGGGTAAGAACCAAATCTTTGCTGAGAAATAGGTCCTAAATGAATTGTTGTTTCTAACAGAGCACCTAGCTCCACATGGTAGTAAACTGTTTAATTGTCAATAAGATTCCACCCCCGCCCCCCAAACTAGCTTATTAACACCATGAGTTTATTATTTTATACATGCTCCCTTACCTTGCAGTTCTGCTAATTAAGCTTCTATCAATGTGGTTATTTTCCTGTATATTGAGCAATATGAGGAAACTGTCAGAAAGTTAAACTCAGATATTACACATTTAGAAAAGCTGTTTGGGGTTCTTAAAGAAAAGCTTAAGGATGGATGATTATTGGACAAAAGCTTTTGCCTGCAATACTGCTACCTTCTAACAAAAATACCATATTATCATAGGTGCAATTCAAGGACAAGACAAACAATGATGGAATCCAGAGGAAGAACACAAGGAATCAAGAAATGGAAAACTCTAGTGAAATGTTTAATTAGCCATGAAACCATCTATGTTAAAATAAATATATAAATAACTCTCAGAAAGAACAAATGCTAGCAACAGGAAGAGTTTAGATTAAATAATTATTAATTTATTTTGGGGCTAGATGCATATACTTGGATAAAATCCTGAGCATATATTTTGATATTTAATTGGTAGAATTTGAAATGTATTTTATTCCTAATTAATGTACACTGAAACATTCAGGAATCTTTTTCCTGATTCTCTAAAAGGACACACTGATCAGTCATCCCACGAATACTTAGTTTTAGGAAAACATATTATTAAAAAATTCTGTGTAGTCTGGTCATAAAGACACTGTAATGGTATGTGTCTTTAGTTTAATGTGGTTTGCTTGCCACACCGTCGTGTGTGAGTTTTCTGTACAAAGTGGATGGGAAGTCACAGCAAAGGCATAGAAGTAAAAGGTTTAGAAACCCGTTAGTAGGGTACGTGCATATATCTCTGTATGAATACTGACTACATCAGTTGGACTCTCTTAGTTACTGTGATTAAATAATGACATCTAAACTGACTTCCACCTGAGTCATGCCATTGGAACCTCATTTCCTGATAAGTTAGACCAGGTTCTTTGTTTGAACATAATTGGTTTCCTTGTGCCATACTTGTTTTCCATGGAAAGCAAGGACATGGATTGAGGAAGCCTAGTACAGACATAGGTATTAGGTCTTGTGCAGGTATTGCATTAGGGTATGGGCAGGATTTGCATTTGAACCAGTACCTCTAGAAGGTCTCTCAAATTTCCAGTGTAGCACTATAGCAAACTATTGCAAACTTTTCAAAATAAGGACTAATTCCACAGAGACTTACTATTATGATGCTGACTATTATTATGTTGGTAACAGCTAACATTCAGAAAGCCAGCTTCCAAGGTGTCCAACTTCCCTTAACCCACTATAGGAAGAATTAAGTTCCTCAGAATGGGGTTCACAACAGGTAGCAGGCTAAATGAAAGATAAATTTGTCTAAGCTGGTAAATAGGGAATATTAGGAACAGTAGTATATAGCCCATGCTCTTGGGCATTTCACCAGTCATACTTTTCTTTTAAGTAGGGTAGAAGGAAGGAGAAGAGGGCCTTCCATTCTGTTAAATATTAGTGACTAAAGTTTTGCAAAAGTATGGGTTCAGTGGTCTCCTGAAAAGTCTTTGAAGTTACATGCTCTATGTCAGTGCCCTTGATAGCTGGCTTTTGCAGAGATTGTGGGGAAGACAGAGTAAACTACACAGTCATTGAAGGTAAGCTGCACCACCCTGCAGAAATGAAGTCGAGGTTCAGTAAAGGAGCGTAACTGTTGCCCAGAGATTACTACCATATAGTACTGCAGAAAGTAAATAAAAGTACTTCCCAAAAGTCTACTGTTACCTTTTTCTATTTCATATTTAACACAATTCCAGTATTTGATAATTAGATGTTGAGGAGGGAACTTGAAATAATCTCACTGCTGACATTTCATATTAATTCCTCAAAAAGAAACAGATCTCCTGACTTTTGTGAACCTTACTTATGAGTATTCTGTGTTTTATAATTTTTGTTATATGAGATACAAATGATTCCAGAAAATAGAAATTTCAGATGTCACTGAGATTTAATTCCTGGTTTAGGCCTTCTAAGCTTTTGCCCTGGTTTTGGCTGGGATAGAGTTAATTTTCTTCCTAGTGGCTGTTATGTCGTGGATTCAGTATGAGAAGAATGTTGATAATACACTGATGTTTTCAGTTGTTGCTAACAGTGTTAGTCTAAAGTGAAGGATTTTTCAGCTTCTCATGCCTAACCAGCAAGAAGGCTGGAGAGGCACAAGAAATTGGGAGGGGACATGGCCAGGGAAGCTGACCCAAACTGGCCAAAGGGATATTCCATACCATGTGATGTCATGTCTGGTATACAAACTGGGGGAAGTGGGGGAGGGAGGATTGCCACTCGGGAACTAACTGGGCATCGGTTGATGCGTGGTGAGCGATTGCATTGTGCATCACTTGTATATTCCAATCCTTTTATTATTATTATTGTCATTTTATTATTGTTATTCTTATAATTATTAGTTTCTTCCTTTCTGTTCTGTTAAACTGTTCTTATCTCAACCCAAGTTTTACTTCTCTTCCTGATTTTTTCCCCCATCCCACTGGGTGTGGGGGCAGTGAGTGAGCGGCTGCGTGGTGCCTAGTTGCTGGCTGGGGTTAAACCACAACAGCTTTTTAGCACTGTTTTGTTGCACTGCTGGTCTCTTTACATATTTTCTAGAGAGTGAATGAAGCACTTCACAACTTTGGAATATGAAATTTTGATTGCTGTTGATCATCCCTTTCATGTTTTCCTTGATCAAACCAAAATTTGCATGAAGTTGTCAACTTTCTTTTCCATAACAGTTCTGTGACTTTTTTTCTGAAGAAGCATCAAGGAGTATCAGAATCAGAAAAGAGTGGTTTTGACTAGAAAGACATAGAGAAATTTAGGGATCTTCAGAGGACCTTGGAAAACCTTCAGGGAAGAGAGCTATTGAAAAATGTATTCACTAGGTACCCCCCAACTGAGAATTTTATTCTTCTGTATCAGATTTTTTTCACTTACTTTTAGCAACTCAAAAATGAAACATCAGCATAGTCCTAACCATAACCCTAACTCAGTAGTCAATGAATAGACAGGCATTTCCAGATTAAATGTCTGTACACTTGAATACACTTGAAGGTAGCACTGTAAGCATATTTCACCTTAATTTCTCAGCCTGCTATCAGTCTTCACCATCTCAGCCAGCAGATATCTATGAAGATTTTGCTGGTACCTGCTGCCACTTGGCAGGTAGTTATCAAATGGTCCTGGTCAGACCTATTCTCTTTCTAGACTGGGCTCTGGTTCTTTTAAAGGGAGCTGACCACTTTATGACAATAATTTTTAAGTTCAGTTTCTGTAAATCTTCACCTCTGTGCACAGGTAGCAGTCACAGTAGCCCTTGAACCAACCATGATGATGTTTAAAGGTGAGTTGATTGTTTTTTAACTCTGCATCCATCTTTTTATTTATTTATATGCCAGACTAGAATGGGAGAATTTCAGAATATTTCAGAAATTTAGTTGTTCAGTATTACTTACAGACCCAAAAATGCTAGCGTTTCTCACTGAGTTGGTAAAATATATACATAAGATTTTCTTATTTAAATTTCACTGAATTTTTAAGATACTTTCATCTGTTGGACTCCCTCCAGTATGTCCATGTCTTTCTTGTACTGGGAGCCCAGAACTAGACGCAGCACTCCAGGTGTGGCCTCACCAGCGCTGAATAAAAGGGAAGGATCACTTCCCTCAACCTGCTGGCAACCCTTTGCCTAATTCAGCCAAGGACACCATTCTCCTTCTTTGCTGCAAGGGCACATTACTGGCTTATGTTCAACTTGGTGTCCACATGAACCCCCAGGGACTTTTCTGCAAAACTGGTTTCCATATGTTCAGCCACCAGCATATATTGGTGGATGTGGTTATTTCTCCCTCAGTGCAGGACTTTGTGCTTCCCCTTGTTGAACTTCATGAGGTTCCTGTCAGCCCATTTCTCCAGCCTGTCGAGGTCCCTCTGGATGGCACCACGGCCCTCTGACCTATCAGCCACTCCTCGCTGTTTTGTGTCATCAGCAAAATTTCTGGGGGTACACTCTGCCCCATCATTCAGATCATTAATTAAGATGTTTAACAAGATCTTTGCAACAGCTCTTCAAAACATATGCCTAACAGAAGCCCCTATGCCAAATTTATGATAAATCCTGTTTGATGGAAACTTCTTGTTAAATACTCAGAAAATAAAAAGAATAAGAAGGTATTGTGCAGAATTTGTTAGAAATCTTGTGCAGCAGAACTAATATTCCTACCTGGAGCGCAATTTGCCAATTGCAACCATTATTTTGATGCAACAATTCAAAAGTGTTAAGCTCCTACAAATACAAGGTTATTACTCAGTTTCAGATAAACCCTTCACATGGTACAACCTCAGATAAACACTAGAAGGTGGAAGCACTTCCAAAAAAACCCCCACCTAATTGAAGTGTGATATATACAGACATCATAGTTCAACCTGATTCATCAACATAAAGTACAGGGTGAGAATTTAAATAAATAGTGTAATTCTAGCTCAGCACACAGATGGAAATGAATCTGAGTATTATATTTTAATGCTTTCTTCATTTTTCCTCTTTTTTTTGTATTTAGCAGATTGCATGGAAAACTAAGGCTTTACCAGATTTACATCTTACATAGTAAGCATAGATGATCCTACACAATAGACAGTAACAAGCAAGATGATAATTGTCTTGACTTTGCTTGCAGAAGATATCTGACAGCATTTAGCTTTTTATTTTCTTGTGTTCCCTTTCTTTTTTCTATGACACCAAAAAATTGAAATATTAAAGAACATTTTAACCTTTAGTTTTGTTTGTGTGTACAGCATAAACCACATTTAACACAATAATTATTTATTAGATATTCGATATCAACATTTTAAAAACCAGAATTACTTCCTGCCCCCCCCCCCCCCCCCCCCCCCCCCCCCTTTTCTATCTAGTCACTGGAACCTCCAGGGATATAGGCTGACTGGTACTGTAGATAGTAAGTGGGAATTGTTTAAGGAAACTTTACTCTATGCCCCAAATTCACACCTTTACAATCATGAAAGAGAGATTTATTAGTTTAGAAGGCACCTTGGTTAGAGATGAAAAGCATGGAAATTAATGATAGGAGACAGGAAACTGCAAACTGCTGATGAATAAAGCTAAATATACAGAAAGATACCTCAGGATTTTGAAAATATTATTAACTTAGGGGAAAAAAACCCAAGCTCTGATTTTTTTTGTTAATTAAGAAGGAAGATAAGATCCATCATGATGCAGATGGCTGCAAGTGTTAAAACATATTTGGTTTGTGTCTGGAGAGAAGCTGAATAAGGCTGTGAGTAAGGTTTTCTGAGTACCTAGGCAGCCGTTATATCTTAGGCAAACCTGCCTTCACCTCTCTCGCATAATTTTTTTCCTTGAGCTTCCTCCATGTGCTGTTCAGACACTGCTGTTTCTGCAACCACAGGATGAACCAGATCAAGGAGTTGCCTTCCATATACAATCCAAACTTTATTTTGTGTTTTGTCTGAAAATCAAGTTTACTGAAATACCCTCTAGATAAGAGCTTTTGGTCAGGAATGGTGCTTGACATGTTGTCAAGCATCTGAGACCTTGTCAGATCATCACTGAAAAGCTATCAGAAATACATTCAGGGATCATCAGCATTAATTGTGTTCCAATAGTTGTCCATCCATAATGGACAATGCTTTTCATACCTCAGGTAAGTGTGAAGGAAACATCAGTGTGAGGAAAGTAGCAAGCAAAAGACAAAAAGATCTATTTCAGAAAAATCTCCCTGCAGTTTGGTGGGAAGATGAGGATTCATCACCAAACATAAAAAGGACTTCTATGGAGAAAGAGCAAGGAAAATTCTTTTCAGCCCATCAAGAAGACATTTTTTGACTATGCACAGTTGGTGTGGGATGCATCAAGTACAGCAACAGTGAGCTGAGAGATCAAATATGACAAATTTGCAAATATAACCTAATGGAGCATTTGTAGTGAAGTGGCAAAAGGATCTGGTTTTGTACACTGTCAATGGCCTGGAAGAAGACAAAATTATTGCTGATAAAGTGTGTAGACAAAACAAAAATGATGAAGTGATAAATGGCAAATTAAGGTTTTTTTTGCAGATTGATTTAAATCTTACAGAAAGGTGGATATGTTTGAACCACTTTTTTTTTTTTTTTAAACTGCAGAGTTTTGTGAGTTTTGGTTGAGATCTCAAAAAAAATCATGTTTACAGGGTGAGACACCAGTTTTGGAAAATGATAGTAAAAAGGACTTAGAAATCATGCTGGATAATAAACTTCCACTAGGATACAGGGTCAGCAACATTTTTGATCTTTAACTATGGAAATTTTTAAGAGTCTTATGGGTTTGTGTGGCACGGGTTTGTTTTTCTTTTTTTTGTAGCGGGGGAGGGGCTGCGGGGACGGCTCCTGTGAGAAGCTGCTAGAAGTTCCCCCGGCTCCAGGTTGGGCCCGCCTCTGGCCCAGGCCGAGCCCGTCAGTGACGGTGGTAGCACCTCTGGGAGAACAGATTTAAGAGAGGGAAACTACAGTGGCGGAGGAGATTGGAATGTGAGAGGAACCCCTCTGCAGACCCCGAGGTCAGTGCAGAAGGAGGGGAGGAGGTGCGCCGGAGGAGGGGATGCCCCTGCAGCCCTGGTGAGATGGCAGGCTGTCCCCCCCAGCCCATGGAGGGGAGCGGAGGCCCCCGAAGATGGCCGGGACTCCAGGGGAAAGCCCGCGCTGGAGCAGTGCGTGACTGAAGATCGGCCCGCGGAAAGGACCCACGCCAGGGAAGTTCGGGAATAACTGAAGCCCGTGGGAAGCACCCACGCCAGGGAAGTTTGTGAGGAGCTGCAGCCCATGGGAAGGACTCATGCTGGAGATGTTCGTGGAGAACTGTCTCCCATGGGAGGGACGCCACGGCGGAGCAGGGGACGAGTGAGGAGTCCTCCTCCCCCTGAGGAGGAAGGAGTGGCAGAGACAGGGTGTGGGGAGCTGACCCCAACCCCCATTCCCCGTCCCCCTGAGCCGCCCGGGGGAGGAGGGAGAGAGAACCGGGAGTGGAGCTGAGCCGGGAAGGAGGGAGGGGTGGGGGGAAGGTGTTGTCAGGTTTGGTTTTTACTTCCTAATATCCTTGTTCTGTTTTGATTGGTAGTAAATTAAATTGATTTTGCTTCTTCCCCAAGTTGAGCCCGCCTTTTGCCCGTGACCATAAGTGGTGAGTGATCCCTCCCTGTCCTTGTCTCGACCCACGAGCCTGCCTTTATATTTTTCCTCATCCCACTGTGGCCGGGGGGAAGGAGTGAGCGAGCAGCTGCGTGGTGCTTTGTTACTGGCTGGGCTTAAACCACAACATAGAGTTACAGAGATGTTACCACTTTTTGCATAAAGACAGAGTATGCTGTTACTTCAATATTGTTATTTAGTGATTGCCTGATACTTTGAAAAAACACTACAGCAAATGTTGATGGTTTCAGAGAGTTATTGGAAAGATCTGAGGCCAGAAAGCTAACACATAGTGAGACACAAAAAAATCTGAGTGCATTTATCTTTGTAAAAATATAAGAAGAGTTTATTTTTACACAATCTCTAGCAACTACAGAAGTAGAAAATTAATGATACTAGAGGACCTCTTAATCTAACAGAAGACAATGAGTTTCAATGATGAGGTCAAGAGAGAAAGCTAGAAGAATTTATATCAGAAAGAAGGCATTTTCTTTTAACAGTGCATGTTACTGAATACTGGACCAGCCTGTTGGGGACATAGTAGATTCTTCATACGCCTGAAGTGTTTAGTTTTAAATAAAATGCATTTCTAAACAATAAACATCAGTGAGATGAGAAGCTATAGGACAGAAGAAATACTTGATGAAAATCTTTGTTATGTGTAGAACAGGTAGAATTGATATTGTCGATGATTTTGAGTATGAAGAATCATATTTTACACTTATTAGACATAACTGGACATCTTTTAAATACTCATGAGCAATTTTTTTTTTTTTTTAAGACTATTAAAATCAAGTTCAAACCGCCTTCAGGGATAAATGAATACCACATGCTGTCTTAGATCCTAACAAGTTTTCACTTCTGAAGAATAAACAATAAATGGGCATTAGTCTTAAAATTTATTTTTTTAAACTCTCTGTCCATAGCTCTCTGTGTGCTTTGAACAAAGGGAATTCATTGAGTTAGATTTCAAAAGAACTCAAATAACATCTCAAAGAAATGACCAAATAACTTGGAACTTCTCTCTCTCTCTCAAAAAAAAGTGCTTGTTGAGGGATATTTGCCACACAGTTTGTTGGAGAAATAGCCAAACCACTACCTAGAAAACAGCTGAGCCCAGAAGAGGCTTTAGGAGGTATCTAGATATTTGTCTTAGGAAGTGGTCATAAAAAAGAGAGGTAGTTCTGAATTCTTAGAAACTCTGCGATGTTGAGGTCCCAGGTTTGAAGAGAAGATCTGAAGAGGTCTTCCCTAGGAACGATGTCCATCCTTTCTCAAAAAAATCAATTACTGAACTTAGGGAAACAATCTGAGAGTCATTTCTGGTTGTCTTTAAACTTGTTTTCTTCTCTAAATTGCATACAAATTAGCCATCTGGGATACCTAATTTGATGGCGGGTTGAGTTTCCTTTAATGTCGTCCTTTTTAGCAGGAACTCAGTCTCAACTATGAAGTTGTGAAATAGCAAAACTTTTAGCAGAGGTATAATGTTTACATATTTTGTTAATATTTTCACTTTTATGTTTAATAAATAGTGAAACTAGACACTTATTTTAAAGAAAAATAATATCAATATTAAAAAAAGCAAGAAGAATAAATAAAACCAGTGCTCTAAATATTTATTCACTGAACATTTAGAGAAATAAAAAATATTTCTTATCTAAGGAGCCCCACAGCCAGGACATTCAAAGTCTTATTTACATTCATAGTAACTAAAGAGTTCAATTAGGAGCAAGGTTAAACATGACAATGAAATACCTGCAATTATGCTTATATATGTGCTTATTTAGAAGACCTGTTCTTTCTGACATATGTAGCTTTTATATATGGTGCTATTATATGATGTTGACTGGACATGTTGTTGACTACCAAACCACTAAAAGTGAACAACATTAACATCCTTATAACTGAACTCACAAATATGTAGATTAAAATAAACACAAGTAAATCCAGACATTTGAAAATGATTGACCAGCTGACAGAAGAGCTGCCTTGATCACAGAGAGATCATAAAAAAGACCTAAGAAACAGGAATTCCCAAAGACTACTACAAACATTATGTCTAAAAATTCAAAAGCTCAAGGACAAAATTGTCTGTCTTCAAAATGAGGTGGTTTGTGTTGTTTTTTTTTTTTTTTAAACCAGAAGCCTGCATTGTAATTTTTAACCATATTTAATTAATGGTTTATCTTATGTATCATACACATCAGAATATGTCCTGTACTTTTTAAATATTTCTGAAAAAGAGAATGTCATATTTCAACTTCAGTCTGATTTGGCAGATACTAATCCAATTGTGGACATCTTGTGTAAAGTTTTATGCACTTGAATCTTTAGAAAAGATAAGTAAATATATTGCAGAATCACAGAAATTAACTAGCTCAACCAGAATTAAATGAAATAAATCAAGTAGTTATATAGACTTTTTGGAGTTAGAATAATAGCACTATTACCTAATTGTGTCTTTACAGGTAATGAAGATATAACTCTGCTTTTTAGGATTACAAATGAGAAATTTCTTTTACATATAAATTTAATAAATCTTTTCAAATATTCTGTTCACTGAAAATAAAATACAAATCACAAGTAGTGACATGTTCAGCATTTGAAATCTGGAAGTGGAGCTATAAATTATGTTTCTTAAATGATAGATAACTGAATCAGGACGTCTGGTATAATGTACAATAATTTCTAATTTAAAACATGAGCTTGTGATGTTGAAAAATCAATACAATGAAAAATCCTCCAGAGTTGAAGAATGTGAGCAGATCATACAGGAACAAAAAGCTGAAGCTGCTAATATACTTGACCAACAGAAAAAAAAAAAAAAAATCTGTTCTCGAAATTGAAAAACTAGACAAGACCTTACAGTCACTGCATCTGGATGTAATAGCTTCCCAGCAGAAACACAAAGTGGAACTTGCTCAGCTAGAACAGCAGATAACACAGCTTGAAAGAGACCTTACAGATGCCAGGAAACTTTACAGTCAAAAAGATCAGGTATGCTTTTGCTATGAGAACGAGCAAAACAGCTATCTCTTTAGAAATCACATTGCCAAATAGAATGTGAAGGAGCTGGGCATGCACTGCTTCATACGTATTTGTTATGAATCCTAGAGAAAAAAAATACTTTATCAGAAATTTTGTAAGTACATATTTCTCTGGTGTTTGTCTCTAAATTCAAGATACGTTAGAGTTTGTGATAGCAATGCTGTCAAAATGCATAGTGATAAAAATAAAATGAATACAGTAATATGACTTCTTCTGTTATGTTTGTAGATATTTTTATAAATGCATTTGCCAGTTTTAACTGCAAAACCCATTCATACTCATTTTCAATGTCAGAAATCTACCTTGTCATACTTTTTCTTGGGATAAAAGGTACATAGGCCTAGGAGTTTTATTAACTCTTTTTACCTTTCTCTGTGAATGCTTCCAGCACAAAAAAAGGTTCATAAGGTGGAAAGGTTTGGGCTTTATTAATAGCATAATATCCATGTCACTAAACTACACAATAAACAGAAAAATTTGTACTTGTTTGGGAACTTTGCCAAACACATAATTTCAATTAGCAATGACAGCATTTAGGATACTCTTAATTGTTTCTGTCCTTTTTAATTTTTTTTTACTAATATACTAAAATTAATAAAAATCAACATCCTCCTAATTTTTTGAGTGTGTTTCAGAAAGACATGTACAAGGTATAGGCTCTCTGCAGACAGCTTAGAAATCAGCTAGTGAGGAAGAAGTGTTGATTATTTAATATCTAATTTTTTTTATTAAACAAAAAAAAACAACAGAAGGGAATGAACCCCCCAACAATCTCTACCTTGTAATTAGAACCTTTTTATTTTTTACTGAATAAACAGAAAGAAATGGAAACATTACTGTGGCAGGATATTATATGCTGTCTATTAAGTTTTACACACCTGAAAAAATATGTTAATACAAATAATTGTTGTCATGTTAACATCACCAGTTTCAAGCTGTCTGAAACAATTTTACATTCTCAATAAAGAATGTTTAACATTTGAACCAAAAACAGTACAGCACGAATAATTAAAGGCTTAAGTTAAATACATAGACAGTCATTTAAATTTAGATCTGCAATAACATTTACTATTATTCTCTAAGGCTTTGACTGTGCTTGACAGAAACAAAGTACTCTGGGATTAATTTCAAGAAATGGTGCCAACTGTGCGCAATTTGCTGTAATTAAGACATGAAAGAGTACTAAATATTCAGATTAAAAGAAGCATGATGGAGCATGATAGAGAATCAAGGTGTGGCATCAAGCCAATAAAGCACAGTCACTCATGAATACTCAGTAGTGATTGATATGAAACTTATACCTATAAACTTGCAGCATGTACTTAAGAGCTGTGCAGATAAAAATTAAAACCATGGCACTGTATCTTAAGGGAAAGGGCTCTTCTAAATCCAAAGTCCAAGTTGTATGTGGTATCTTCAAACAATAACAAAACAGAGTCTAAATACCATAGTTTTACACGGATAGGAAGTTTAAACAATGAGGGGAAAAGTAGCATGGTAGCTGTTTTCCTGTGGCTTTGGGATATCCCTGTGGCCACATTAACCTACAGCATTTGCCTGAGTGCCAAATGAAAGAGCTCTGTAGCAGTTGGCACCAAGAGGTTAAATATCCCCCCTCCTTTTTTTTTTAATTCATCAACCCCCCCCCCCCCCTTTTTTTTTTAAAGGAAAAGCATTCATTTAGATCAAACTGCATTTCTTGCTTTTCTCTCAGAATTACATGGAATATTTCTTCTTGCCTTTGAACTTATAAGTATTGATTAATGATGTATTTATTGTAATATTGAATCTTTTCTTCAACAGACTTTTTAAAATTAAAGTCCTTGTAACTTTTTGATCCTAGAGGAGATGTAGGTACTTGACCCAGTTGCTAATGAGGTGCTATATAATCTCACGTATCCTATAGCTCAAAATAGCAGGATGCAGTATAAAAAGTACATCATAAAAGGCACTATTGGAATGCTTTTTGTCTTCACAGGCAATACGCAAAAGAGATGACCTTCTTAGAAAGTCGGAAGCTGATTTCCTGCAGGCAAGGGAAGGTATCAAAGCAAAAGTGGCTGAGGTGGAGCACCTTGACAGTGTGGTCAAGAAACTGAAAGCCAGTATCCGGGACACGCAGAAAGAAAAGAATCAGACGGAGACAGAAACCACCATACTGAGAACTAAGATTCAGCAGCTAAATCAGTAACTGCAGGGTGTGCATAAGCAGTGCAGAAAGACAGGTAATAATGTACAAAAATAGTAATATTACGGAAATGTGAATTTGGTACAGTCTAATGGAATAGAATTTTCAATCATATGGGCATATGATTGTTGTAATCAAATGAATATAAAACGTTCCCTGTTCTGCTTTAGGGTAAATTTACAGCTATAGACTGTGACTTCATCAAAACTACATAAACACAACTGGTTTTTTTAGAAAATGTCTATTTCTGTTCTATAATCTTTGTATTAATTTGGTGAAACATCTATTTCTGTCCCAGAACACCTGCTCATTCACTGGCAATGCAAAGTGTAATTTGAACTTAACAAATTTGATACCATTGTTAATATTTTAGGTGATGATTTAAAGTGGTATGATTAATTCCTGGTATAGATAAGTTAACAGCTTTATCAGTAATGCACTAATGAATATAGATTTTTTTTTCAAGAGAATAGTGTCCACAAAAGCAAAATAAGATACAAAACCCAAGCAATCATTTGATTATGGGGAATAAATGCTTTAAATAATTTTTGGTTGGTACTTTTGGCTTTTACACTGAACATCTGTGCTAGAAAATCAGCAAATATAACAAGGAAATTGCATTATTAATATTTTGAAGTCACAGTATAGTAGAGCTTGAAATATACTACTTTTACCAAATAAAATATTAATGAAGTCATTTGGAACATAATAGACAGCCTGTGTCAACCCCTTAATTTTCTCTTCCACTATTCACAACATTGCCAGATACGTGTTTCTGGATAAAACCCCCTAGAGGTCTGCTGCAAATTCTTTTTCAATACAACCAGATCATTGCAGATAATTGTATTACACAGGGTATTGATCCAAAATCGTTGTGCACCGGAAACATCTGAAAAAACATGATTATAGCTTTCTGTTTATTGTTCGTACATCATATAAGCAGGCTTTTGTGTGAATCACCTGTAAGAAAGGCAAGGTGGAAACATCAGAGAAATTACCTCTTTACAAGAATCTATTGATCACTTTAAATCAAAGAAGTATGTTTGACATAAGATTACCTGCCAGTTTGAACATTAGGTACACTATGTTATAGCCTGGGGCAGTTGTAAGTCTGACAAAGGGATTGTAAATAAAGCATGCAGCTGCTAGCGCCTCTGGCTTGGGATCAACCAAGGCTCAAGTCCAAGGCATAGGTAAACTTAAAATAATTTAACCCTTTTTTGCCAGGACATTGTGAGTTAAAACAGACTATTAAAAATAGTGACTAAATAACATTTTGTGTGTTTAAATAGGTATGCCAATTACAAAATATGCATTGTTGGATCTGTTTACAGATCAAAACTGTTATAAATAAAATGCATGTTAGAAGATAACTCCAACTCCAGGCAACAGATCACACCTCTAAACTACTTCTAAGAACTTTTAAAGCATTGTTAAAGATCCATTTCTGGATAATACAGACAATGTTATTTCAAATAAAATTGGCAGTGACTTAATAAGTTCTGAAATTTGAATAAACTTCATTTGACATACAAAGGATTGTCTTCTACATAAAAAAAAAATTAACAGCTGAAAAACTTTAAATGGAAGAGGTAAGTATTATATGTAAAATATTTACCCTTCTTTTGATTTCAAACCCAGATCGAATACTAGGAGCCCACAGATAATCAACATTATTCAAATAAGTGATCATGTTGATTTCAATAAGATCATCTACCACAGGAAAGCTATGCACAAATATATTGCAGAAACGGGTCCAAAATGCACTGACAAATAGAATTTTGTTATATATTGTATTTCTTATTGAATGATGGCAACTTAGGCTTGTCTATACCAAAATTGCTCATTTTTTAAATGTGGAAGAAAACCTGCTATAAGTTGTTTATTAGACTGTACTTTTTTTTTAACATGGTGACATTAATAACTGTTTAACTCATTAGTTCACATATTTGCTTGATACTCAGTAAAGATGAGCCGTGGGTGATATGTACTGTTTGTTAAACATTCAGCTGTGTACCTTCCTGAGGCACAAATTTAAACAGTTTATATATGGTACTTTCTACTTACAGAAATGGTGACTGTTGCTGTGTTTTGTGAGAAGTGGGGTTCTGTTACTGCCAATAAGAAAAGAAGAAAGCAATTTTTTTATGTAAAGAAATTGATCTGCTGGATAGTCTGAATTCATAAAGGTAGATATGATAGCTGAATTTCGATCTTGTGCATATGGTGAACATTGTCAGATGTTAAAGACAATAAATGCAGAATCATGTTAACAGAGCATGTTTTTCTTTAAAGAAATCTATCCATCTAAGCCTGGAAAATACTGTTTTCAGACTTCATTGAAGCCTGGTGTACTTATCACTCTTTAATATTATACTACAGCACATTTAAAAAAAAGGCGTTTTTATTTATGACCATGTGAACTCCTCTGTTATGATACTTACTGAACTGCTATCACTAAAAGCTTCTTCATTTCTTAAATTTTCTGGTGTCAAATTTCAAAATAATTTGAATACTACACAATGAAGGGATATGTGCTATAATATGCTTGTTGTGAAGCACTTGTTTTAATTATTAGTTTTATTCCACAATATCTTAAACCTGGTAACTAAATGTGCTTATATGCCTGAAGCCATATATTTATGAAAGAGTATAAAAACAAACACGTGTGGATTTGTGTCTGCGCAGGTACACATACGTCCGCACACCCACACAAACTCATGCATGCACATACTAAGGGTCAAATATTTAAATTAAAACCTATGTACATATATCTTTTAGGAAAATGGTCAACAAAGAACAAAGGAAAAGTGTCTTTGTCTTAAATCACTTATTTTTCTGAGCGCGCTAGCTGGTGGTGCACAGCTATGGTTTCTTTTGGTCTAAGGAAAGATTGCCATCTATTGGATGACCTTGGAAAAGAACAGGTTTTTACTATGTATGTGCTCTGTAATTCATGAAGAATCGTAATGAAATTGCAGACTCTGAGCTTAAATTATATATGTTACAATTGTGAAATGGTAGAAAAGCTGCTATCTTTTCAAAACTGTGATTTGAATTCTAGATTAACTTACATTGCAAAATACAAAGGCAATAGGTGTTTTCTTTAGAATGAACTAAATACTGAATGTGTGTATATACAGCAAGATTTGGTAGCAGTTTAAATGTTTGCAGAATGTTGAATCCCAGTTTCTTTATTTAAGTTTATTCGAATACAATGAAAGAGACTTAATCCAGCTATTAATATATTTATGGTATATTTTCCTCTCAAGATTTGGGAACTGAATGATGCTCTTCTCCTGAAAACAATATTTGTCCAGCTCTTACAGAGGGTTGCACTGCATTACATTTAAAACAAAAATATCACTCGGCTTGGGTTTAAAATGTAATGCTTTTTTTTTTTTTTTTTTTTTTTTTTTTATCTTTCAGCCCAAGAACTTGCCAGTCAAGATGAAAAACTTCTTCTAATGGAATCCAGCTTGAAAGCAACTCAAGAGCAGCTAAGTGAGCAAATAGCAGAAACAGTTCGCCAAGAACAGAACAGTAGAAAATCACAGACAGAGCTGAAGACCCTGAGAGAACGTATTATAACTTCTGAAGAAGAAATTAGTGCTTACAAGTGAGTTACTGCTTTTTCAGTATTCAAGAAACAGAAGACATTAAAGTCAACAGTAAATCCTTTTAATATGTACTGTATTAATAATTTGTCTCAGGTAAGATGTAGTGTAAATGTGTGTGTTTTATAACTCTATTGAATAAACTATTTAATCTAAATGATTTATTAATGTATGCTTTAAAATATATTATACACTTAAAAAATTGAATGTTGATAAAATACTATTATTAGTGGTCTGTTTTACTTTTGAAATCAAAGAGATTCTATAATGTTGAAGTAGAATAGTATGTGTAATTATTTATTACCTATCTATTAATGGTATTCTCATCTTCCTCTTTTTAGAGACCAAAGGTTACATATGGGTCTTATTGTCTATCTTTTTTGTTAAAGAAGCTGCCTCTAAGCAAGACACTACTAAATTAAAGGAAATTTGGTGTTTGAACTTTTAGTCACAACAGCAAGGCGTATATGAGGTAGCTAACAAACAAACAAAAAAAACCCAACCATACTGTATACTTTAGAAAAGTTTACACTGAAAAAAGTACTTTTGCTCTTATCAGCCAAATTTAGTATCTATTAGATTCAATGCTAACTCTTGGGATTTAATTAAAAAGTACCAATGTTCAAGAATTAGCTTTTATAATTAGCTTAATGTTAACTATATTTTTATATTGAGCGACAAACTGATTCATTAGTCAGATTTTTCAAGATTTAAAGTATGGTAAAAATTACTCACTTCAGCTGATTCTTTTTACATGCAGACAGTTACTCTCTTCTTACTAAAGTTATGTTATATTAAGCAATCACCAAGTATACAGACAGAATCTCAAGCTGTTTTGTAATATCACAGAGCAGGATGAATACTTTATACAAGGTAGCCTGGCTGCAAAAAGAATTTCGTTCGTTTGGTGGTGGACTGAACATTTAAAGCTAAAAGTTTTATCTCAGATTTATGTCAAGCATCAAAGACTACCTCAAAAATCTCCTCTGAGAGAAGGTTTGCTAAGTTCAGATGCAATAAACATCATGTGTCTAAAATCTAAATATGATAATGTATGCTCAGTGTAAATGCCTTTTAGACTGGAACTTCGTCCTTTTCTGTAGTTCAAATGTTTTAAGTTAGTTTTTCTGCTGAAGACTGGGAAAAGCTTCATAGAAAAAAACATTGTCTTCAGTAATGTGTCTTCATTTCTTTAAATAAAATAGCTTGGTGGTTTTCAACCTGTAGTTATATCTCTAAAGACATTACTGGTAGTTCTCTAGGGAGAACAGTGGCACTGATATACTTTCCTAACCTATCTTGAATCTTTTGCCACAGTGGTTTTCTTAACCATTTCAAGAGATTCCTCAGTTGCCAAAAAGCCATGTTGTTATGCCAATTCTTGTAGATACTTCTTTGAAAATAAAAAGGTTACAAACTTCTAGGACTACTGGTTGTGATAGGTTAGTGTGAGATGCCGGGGGGGGGGGGGGGGGGGGGGATTGAAACTCCCAGCTGTAACTGATCGATTGTGTGATGAAATACAGCTTTTGCGAGAGCAGGAATTTTGCAAAAGTTCAGTGAAATGAGTTTCACTAATGTTGAAATAGAAGGCCAAATGATAATCATTAGAAGACTTTCAGAGGGACTTTTTAATAGTTTTCCATTATACTTTGTGTTAACAAATAAAACTTGAATAGATCTATTAACATGCAAAAATTATTAACTAACCTACCTTTTTCTGTTCTATTATTTTCTGCGTTTGTTCAGTGGCTTTGGAAGTTTGTTACTTTAGTACATAAGCATAATAAACTTTGAATTAGGGGAATCTTTTCTTAGCTCTATAGATTATAAAAAATATTTTTTATTGACTCTTAGGTTAAGCTTTAAATTTTAATTTTTTATAACATTGCTTTTTAAAATTACTCTGACTCATTACTGCACGATGACAGTCAGCGAAGTATTTGTTGAATCTGGAAAATTAAACCTGCAGATTTAAAACAATAGCTTTAATAAAGTTGAACTAATAAAGCTAAAAACTGGACAACAAAGTTGGAGATTTAAAATATTGAAATTCCCCTTAAAACAACATCTTGCTGTGTACCTGAAAACAGTCACGCTGTGCCAGTCAGTATCTGCTCTGTTCTGTTCCTTGGGAGACAGAAAGAACAATGGATCTCTGTCCCCTGGGTCTTCTGGGACAGGGAATGTCATAAGGGTTATGTTCAGTCACTATGAAGGGTACTTCATGTGTTGTAAAGTAGCATCCCTTTGGTGCTGACTTATTCAAAGTCATACAGTCCTGGACTTTACCTACCTTCCTACTTAGTGAATCTGGCAAATGCAGCTGGTATCAAGGCGAGAGCATAGGACCATACAAAGAAAAATGCAGCACAGCATAAATTGGTCAGTTAAAACTACATGGAGAGCTAATATTCTGCTATAGCTGTTGTGGGGCCTTTTGGGGCAAAAGTCCATCTCTGTATGCTTTTATTTCCTTGCTGTGAAATTGTATATTAATAGTTATTTTTCCTGGAAGTGGTAAAAAAAGGCAATGGTTGACTAGGATTTAAAAAACAATAAAAGGTCCACTATATACATTGGTTTACCAGAATAAAAATATTTAGTTTTAAAATAGAATAAAAATATTTTCTGCTAATTTCACAGGATGTCCAAAATACATGTATTTCAGAGGGAAACAACTGAAAGTTTTTAGAAGTCACAAGCTTTGTTTTTTGTATACTTATCCTGGATGAAATAAACCTAAGGTAACAACCCCCCACCCCACCCCCAATATAAGCCTGTTACACTTGAAAGATTTGTTCGGAATGTCCAGTGGGAACCTGGAAATCGTAATAATTTGTAGTATCGATTGTGTGAAGCTATGCAGCTGGGGCCTCTAGTGAATAGACAGGAATAGACATTTTATTGATTAACTTTTACAGTCATATTTTCAGGACTGTGCTGCAACATAATTTTCACTTCCCAGCTTTGTGCTGCTGCATCATGAAACTTGGATTCTTCTCTCTTAACATTTACCCACCTGAGGGAAACAGTATGGACTTGTCTTTTTTAAGCTGTGCTCTGCAGAAATGCATAATATTTGGTGCAGTGAATTCTTCTAAATTTCCCCTCTGCTGTCACAATAAAATGAAAAATCTTCACAAGTGATGTTAGTAAGTATTGCATAAGTTGAAAGTTGAACCCTCCCCCCACCATATACTAGATGCTATTGTGTAATACCTTCTAGTAATTCTTATCTTTCTTTGCATTTTCATTTTTATTTTCTAAGCGGCTAAGATTGTGGCAAAAACAACCCCCCTCCTTACACCCACAAATTTCAGAAGTGCTTAAAGAAATGTGCCCCATAATGAAAAAGGTGCTTTTATTAGTTAGTGGAATTTTAAAAGAAGGCAGAATGCTCCCCTGAAAATCTGAAATAAATCATCAGTAAAAACTGATTTGTTTTCAGGAGTGACATCCTGCATTAACTAAAATTCTTTATAAAAATACTGAGCGGGCAGGGTTTCGGTACAATTACTAATCAATCATTAAAAAAATGTATGTATACATACTGAAGACTTAAATAGGCAAACCTTAGAAGCCATTATTTTGCATTTCTGAAATTATTCATTTCCAGGAAAGAACAAAAATGGCATTGTGCAAGGAACAGTTGCATATTTGCTGCTTTTTACAGTATGGGTTACTTTCTACATTAGATGCCTGAGCCATTTCTCTTTCATGCACATACACAATTACCAGTGAAAATCCTGATCTGTTTTTCTTCATTTAGTGACTGTTTATTATTAATTACTCTGTGTGCTTACTTTCACTTGGACCATGTTTTTTACATAAGTTTAAAATTGACTTTCACAAAATAGGCCAAATATTCACCACCATCATCACTGGTGCTAATGTGATTTAAACCTCTGTCATCCCATTATTTTTCTAAGTTATGTTAATATTAATGTCTTCTAATGATATAAATGTTTAAGATATTTGTGGTCATGTCCCCTTTTGTCCTTCTCCTCTCATCAGAGACATCACGGTGTGCACCATATGGAGCTACAACTGAGGCAGCAATGCTCCCAGCCATTACAAAAGGTTCACTTCGTTTACCATTGTCACGCTTATGACTGAATAATTCCTATTTTCTCTTAAAAAATCAGGAAAAGTGTGGAGAAATTTAAGGTAAGAATAACAGCATCAAAGAAAGAGGAAGAATAGCAGCTTCTCAAGGCCTCTGTGTCCACTGGACCTGGAATAACCTGGAAAAAGACGAAATAGTCTCAATTAGGTGAACAACTAGAAAATTTGAAGCTGTAAGTTCCTTTTTACGCATGGACGAATAATGTATTATCTACCAAGCTGAGTAAAGTAGAATCAGATCTTAATGGCATTCTAGGCCTCAGTCTTTCAAACATCTATGAATGTGAGAAGTTTCACGGAACTGATTACCCTATAAACATGTGAAAAGCTGTTCACAAGTTTGCAAGATTGAAGACGAAAACTGTTTTAATATTAAGTATCGCTTATGATTTTATTTTGTGTATGTGACGCTTTATTATAGAAGGTAAGTAGTGAATTATGATGTAAGTATTACAGGAAATAAGTGAAGTGACTGACTGTATTTTAGTTCAGATTAAAGTAATGGACATCCAAATTAATGTTTTTGTGTGTGTGTGTGTGATTTAGTTAAAGAAAGGGGAAATGATATTCCCTTTTCTAAACATTTGTGGAGATGTTTAAATGAGATCAAAGTATTAATTCAGTAAGTTTTATATGTTGTAGGTAGTTAATCTCCTAAGTGCTCGGGACTGTGAATAGCATGTTAACTGCATTGTTAGATATTATATTTAGTTTCATTTTCCTTTTCTATTTTGGCATATCCATTCTAAGGCTTCTTACAGCTATGATAAACTTTTCATTATAAATTAAGCAAGGTAAACTTTAAAATTTGTAGGAAATTAAAAAACTTGAAATATTTTAAATGTTTATCTATATAAAATGTTTCTCAGAGAGTACAATCTTTTACACTGCACAAATTCAGGACTAATTTCAATTAAGTTCTTGAATTTGATTGGAGAATTCTAAGGTTTACCGTGACATAGCTGAAGGCTGGTTGGCTCCATTACTTCATCTGTTTCTCTCAGAGAAATTGAAAAACTGAAAAATTTTAATAAGCTTGTACCATTTAGTTTGATTTTAATGCAGAGGACATAAAACTATAAACATAAAACTATGAAGCTATAGCTAAAAAGTCCACGAACCTTTTGTTTTCTAAATATTACTGGAAAAATGAAGACCTGAAGTAAGTGAAAATTTGTGTTTATTGACTTTCACAGTACCTATGACACAAATACTTACATAAATGAATTAAATAATAACAATAGTATAGGAGATGACTGTCCAGGTATAGGATATGATCTTATACATCTGTGTCTTCCCAGTAACTATAGTTACTACTGGGAAAGGATGAATTGATTGCAACGGAAATCTACCTGACACTAAGCATTTGCAGTGGCAGGCAAAATTATTTAAGAAAAGAGAATATAAAATTAAGAAAGACAGATGGACTCATAAGAGTGAAATACAAATAGTCTGAATCAGGATTGATTTCAACATAATGTGGTGGAGGAATCCCCATTTATTGATCAACTTTAAAGCCTATGCACAGCACTTAAAAAGATAAAGTAAGCAAGGTCAGATAATCAAAGCATTTAAATAGTAAAAACAGCAACTGCCACTGTAGACTGCTAAAATAAATCCATAATACAAATTGCTTTAGCAAAAAGTGGATGAGCAGCTGATCTTCCTATTGAACTTTTATACTGTTCAGTGACCACACTGGGGAAAGGATTGGGACAAATGCCTTGAAGATCAATATTGAGTGAGATGTAGCAGGGATTCATTCTGAACATGAAAGAATTACAAGTATGAGAGTAGAGATCTTGTGGAAATGTCATCAAGAAAGGACCGTTCTTTTAAAATATCACACATATTATACGAACATGACATTCGTTGATATTCTATTTTGATCTCTGAGCATTGAAAGCTTATTAAATCAGAAATTTAGTTATTGCAAAACATGAAAATAGGACAAAAAGAGAACTAATAATTTTAGTGAAATTACTTCTAAGAATTTAATAACTTCTGTCTTCAAAACAAGGAGACTTTTAAACATATTGATTAATATAGTATTCAACTGAGGCTGGTACTTTCCAGCCATATGTATTTTAAGTTTTTTTGCTGAATAGACATGATAAACCAGAACATTTTAGTGTTTCTTTTTTTTTTCATCCTGTTGCTTTTTCTGAGTTCAACATGCATCTGTAATTAACATGTTTAATGTAAGTACTATTTCTTCAAATCTGTTCTAAATAGCATTTTCATAGACATTTTTAATGTTTTGTAGAAACTAGAATGATCTACTGCAAGTGTTCCAAATTTATTTCCTCCTAAACCTTTATAGGTTTTTCATTTTAAAATAGATGTTAAAAATGTGCTATAGCTTTCATTTATACGTTAATTTTTTCAGCACTGTTTGAAAAGTATTTATGAGAAAGAAATACTAGATGTAGTAGTACAGTAGCTCATTGTTTCATATCTGTGGTACTCATTCATAGTTTTATTATGTCATTGCATGAGAAATACTGCATTTTCATGGACATATTGCCCTTTCTAAATGCAGAATCCTGCTTTTTTTTAATTTTTGACTGTAATCTTCCTTTCATTTCAGGTTCATTGCCCTACTTATAAAAAAGGTGTTATTGTTAGTAAGTAACAATTCAAGGTTTGAAGGTATGTTTATTTCAAACAATTTAAAAAAAAGGATAATTAAAACTAGAGTATTTCAAGGATATACAAAATACTTTTTTTTTAATTTAAGAGAGCATTCATGTTTTCTTTGCAGGCCTTATTCAACAAAAGATGTTAGAGGAACTGATTCTCAAAATCATAAAGTTTGTTCACTATGGTAACTATACAATACACCTCCTTGTAGTGAATAGTTATTAGCAACTAATATTGGCTCCATATTTGCTATATGAATTGCTGATTACAGCAATTTCAATGGCAAAATTGTGAAACAATATTCATAGTTGTCAGAGAAAGGTCAGCTTATTTGCATTCATTAGGAACTTGGAGGGTCATACAGCATGCTTTTCCTTTGGGATGCTTACAGTTATTGATTTGTATACAGCTGTAGGAAAAATTAATTAGAATTATATTTCACTTAGCACTGGAAGCTGTATAATAATTATAATAATAACAACAGAGTTCTACATCAAAAAATTAGAGCCTGCAAATTAAATAATTGCCATTTTTTAAAATTAAAATTGTTAGATTTAAATTATTTATAATAATCTCCTTTGAATAGCCTGAGGAAATGTCTTAGAGAACTTTTGTTAATACTCACAGTACTTTTATTTGCACAAAAATGCATAGGCACTTACATTAATGTGACATAAAGTATTCAAAACTTCTCTATTTAGGAATGATCTTTAAAAATGTTTATAAACCCAGAAAACATTTAATCATATGCTTAACTTTCCTTATATAGCAAACTTTTCTTATATAACTGTATAATTACTAACTTCAAAATTTAATTTAAGCATATGAATAATCCTGTCCTAATAAATGAGCTTACATCTGTACTCTAGTTATTAAAGACATTTCAAGACCAAGAGCTATATAACATAGTATGGAAATTTTATAGCCATTGTCGACTGCTAGCTCCTTAGGTCTGAAAAATGTGAGTAGTGTCTTCAAAAAAGTCTACATGGGAACCATGCCAACAATGTGGGACCAGGAAAAGCAAATTGTCAGACTGAGACAAAACTGTGGAAAAGGAGAGAGAGGTGGAGAACTTAAGATTTACACGTAGCAACGATGCTCAGATGGTATGCATTCATGTATTTGAAATCCTGTTTGTATTATATTGAGAAATACTGTACATGATTAGTGCAGATTTCTGTGAACTTTTAACACTTCAAATGGATTAGAATGTCCTATTTTGATCATATCCATATTGTTCATTGTGATAAGATTAGGTCCTGAGTCATTAAAAAATGTTTGGCTTATTTCCATTACATTCAAGCATGTTTTAAGTAGAAAAATATAGAATACAGTTTTCCATATTGTGCATATATAACACATGTTTGAGATTAATCAAATCATAGTCACCTCTAATTAACAGCAGGGAGCATTTCCAACATGGGACAGAGCCAGATGACAAAGAAATGAAGCATATATTTAAAAGATGCAGCATACTAAGAAAAGAAAAATAGGTTATGACTGCCTTAAGAATACTGAAAATTTTTTAAACCTGTGGTTCTGTGCATGTGATTAATACAAACTGACAAGTAGCCTAAGATTTGTTTTGCTTTGTTTTTTAACTTGGACGAAATTTTTCAGAGCCAAACATTAGTGTAGGTAAATATAAGTTATTCTTTCAAAGTTAATCTTTTTCTCTTCACCCTCTATGATTACTAGATTAAAAAAAAGAAAAAAAAAGGGAAGACCTTTGCAACTTCAGATTAGCAGCTTTTGTTACAATTTATGAAAAAGTCTTATTTGTACACCAAAATTCTATCATTTACCTTGGTCCATGCTTAGCACCACAGGAAAGGCTATGAACAAGGAACTGATCAAGGACATACATTGAGGTAAATCGTCTGCAGGACTCTTTCCTCCTGTGTTGTTGAAATAGGAAGTTGTATAGTTGATGAAGAAGAAAACTCTAGGAACAAAAAAATAAAGTGGTCATGTGATGAAGACAGTTGAATACTGAGCTGAAGAACTAGAGATTTTCCTGGCCTCTCCCACAGAAATCAAGCAAGATACTTCATCTGAACTTTCTGAATATTCAATCTGACCTGTGGCAGACTGAGCTTTCCGAAGTACAAATGTAGCCAATGATAATTTGCTCTGAACAGTTAAAGATCTTTACAAAGAAGCATTAACAAAAGATGTGAGAAAACAAGTTTCAGTTCTGCCCTTTGTCTGACTGGGGATTTGAGCCAAGGTCATCCACATTGCAGGAGAGGACAACAGTGCCTGAGCACATACAAGTTTTTCTGTCTCTGTTTCAATAACTGCTAAAATTGCCTATGAAAAGGGGAAGACTGCAAGAAAGACAGAGAGCAATCCCTCTCAAAATAACATGGAATGATGTTGCTTCACACTGCTTCAAACTGAAAGAGAAACTAATCTGTGTTCTCACATATCCCAAAAGAGCATTCTGATACAAAATGATTTCACATTTTGTTTTTGCTTTACACGAGCCTCCTTATCTTCTTTTACCCCATGTCCCCAAATCTGTTTCAACTGCCTATCTGTAAAATGATAATACAGCTATATTCTCACATCTTGGGATACTGATATTTATGAAACACTCAGACACCATTGTGCTGAAAAACAGTGGCTATATTTATAATTTCTTTTTAGTTGTGTCAGCATGTGAGCTCTGTTTCTCAGTTCAAATTGTGTAAGCTGGTGCATACTGACATTGCCTGTAGGGTGCAGATACAGAATTTGCCACTGAATGGACTAGAAGTTTGTTCCAAGATCTTGTTTTGGACTCAACTAGTTTGTGCAGTGTGCATAATCAGGGAATTTAAAAAAAAATAATTATATGTGAATTAATTTGAAGATCTTGGAAACTCACATAGAGAAGCTTTTCAGCCAAGGATATTATTTTATTCAGATCAGCACTTGAATATTTTACTTTGAACACTGAAAGATAAATGGTAAGAAATCAAAATGCTGAACTATTTGCCCCCTAAGTGATAAAAGTCATCATATAAGATGGATGTTTAAAGGAAGTGATACTATCAAGTGACAAAGCTAGAAACATGTAAATATGCATACATAGGTTGGGCAGAAATTAAGATACCTGGCATCCTTAATTGTGATTGTCATGGTTTAACCCCAGCCAGCAACCAAGCTCCATGCATTCACTCGCTCATTTCCCTCACAGTGGGGTGGGAGAGAGAATCAGAAAGGTAGAAGTGAACAAACTTGTGGGCTAAGATAAAGACAGTTTAATAGGTAGAGCAGAAACCATGCACGCAAGCAAAGCAAAACAAGGAATTCATTCACCACTTCCCATCAGCAGGCAGGTGTTCAGCCACCTCCAGGAAAGCAGGGCTCCGTCACATGTAACAGTTACTGGGGAAGAGAAACGCCATCACTCCAAACGTCCCTCCAGCTGTATATGCCGAGCATGACGTCATATGGTCTGGAATATCCCTTTGGTCCGTTGGGGTCAGCTGTCCCAGCTGTGTCCCCTCCCAACTTCTTGTGCCCCCCCAGCCTCCTTGCTGGTGGGGTGGGGTGAGAAGCAGAAAAGGCCTTGGCTCTGTGTAAGCACTGCTCAGCAGTAACAAAAACATCCCTGTGTTATCAACACTGTTTCCAGCACAAATCTAAAACATAGCCCCATACTAGGAAGAAAATTAACTCTACCCCAGCCAAAACCAGCACACTGATGTATTGTGAATGCTGAATATTTGACTTTGCCACAGTGATGTTTTTTTAAAAGTAAAATCAGCATCAGAAACTGCTCACAAGATAAATAGATTTCAGGAGGTACCCAGTCTAAAAAGTGAAATTGGATTCACTTCTTTCATATGGATGCTTTTCAAAAGGAACAGCTGTGAAGGGAGTCCTTGCTTGGTGTGGTGTATTGTCTGACTTGATGAGGTCAGAGATTTGGCAAGCAGACACATTCTCTAGCAGGGAAGTAATTTCTGTCATTTTTGGCCACCTCGTGCCAACCAAGCTAATGTGTGCTAAAACCACATATCTCTGTTTGAAAAATTCTCATATTTTTGTATTTCAAAGGCAGCAAAAATGCAGGATATGTAAGAGCCATAACAAGGCATGGCTCTTCTCCAAGACATCAGAACTTTTCAACAGAATGGGTATAAAACTTTTAAGGTAAATGATCTCTGTCTCTGCATACACACACTAACATATATTTGTTAATATCATTCTTAGGAATAACCATATTATTTTTGTTTGCACTTTCCAAGATAATTTGGCCTTGAGCAAAAACTCAGCAAGACAAATTTCAGTCCAAACAGACCAAGTTGGGTAAAGCTCTAGGCAACTGAGAACCATGTCTAATAATAGAAAACTTTATGATAGGCAGCAGAATGATACACCACTATAATAGCATCCTGCCAATAGATGAAGATAGAACAACTGAATTTCTTGATGACATCATCTTGCTGAAACTGGTGAGAGTATGCAAAGGCTTTTTGGCTCATAGACATCAAACGAAACTTTGAAAATAACAAACGCTAATGAAGAAAACTTAACCTTGACATAAACTTAATACTCCTTTGCCTATAACTTTCAGAGCTGTATTGTATGTTAGTCTTTAAGGGTAAGTGTCCGCAATATCATGCAAAAATTCAAAAGAACTTTTTAAAGCAAGGAAAACATCTTGTTCTTTTTCTTAAATTCTTTCAAAATTCTACTCAGAGGTTATCATCAATAAAAGCTATAACAGCCAGCATCTTCTAAAACCAAGAGGAGGCTTAAAAGGAGGCCATGTTTCTGTTTAAGTTTTGATTTTAAGTTAATTGATTTATGTTCTTTTGAGGTTCCCTTTAAGATGGATATTTCAGTTGTCAGAGCTCATAATGGCAATATATGTTCTTCTTCTAAATCCGGTAACCCCTAGGATTACATTGAGGCCCTTCGTAAGACCTCTAAAAGACCTTTAGGCCTCCCAAAACCACTAGAATGTTTTGAAGTAGAAATTTTTATCATAGGACATGACAATATGTGGTGGGTTGACCCTGGCTAGATGCCAGGTGCCCACCAAAGCTGCTCTATCACTCCCCCTTCTCAGCTAGACAGGGGAGAGAAAATATAATGAAAGGCTTGTGGGTCAAGATAAGGACAGGGATATCACTCAGCAAGTATCATCATGGGCAGAACAGACTTGACTTGGGGAAATTAATTTATTGCCAATCAAATCAGCGCAGGATAATGAGAAATAAAAACTAAATCTAAAACACCTTCCCCTCACCCCTCCCTTCTTCCCAGGCTTAACTTTACCCCTGAGTTCTCTACCTCGTCCCCCAGCAGCACAGGGGGACAGGGAATGGGGGTTGGGGTCAGTTCATCACATGTTGTCTCTGCTGCTCCTTCCTCCTCTGGAGCAGGACTCATCACACTCTTCCCCTGCTCCAACGTGAGGTCCCTCCCATGGGAGACAGTCCTCCATGAACTTCTTGAATGTGAGTCCTTCCCATGGGCTGCAGTTGTTCACGACTGCTCCAGCGTGGGTCCCTTCCATGGGGTGCAGTCCTTCAGCCACAGACTGCTCCAGTGTGGGTCTATTCCATGGTGTCAGAAGTCCTGCCAGAAAACCTGCTCCAGCGTGGCCTTCTCTCTCCATGGGCCCACAGGTCCTACCAGGAGCCTGTTCCAACGCGGGCTTCACACGGGGTCACAGCCTCCTTCGGGCATCCACCTGCTCCAGTGTGGGGTCCTCCACAGGCTGCAGGTGGATATCTGCTCCACCATGGACCTCACCATGGTCTTCCCCCTGGGCCGCAGGGGAATCTCTGCTCTGGTGCCTGGAGCACCTCCTCCCCCTCCTTCTTCACTGACCTTGGGGTCTGCAGAGTTGTTTCTCTCACATATTCTCACTCCTCTCTCCAGCTGCAGTTGCCCTTGCTCTGTTTTTTTTCCCCTTCTTAAATCTGTTCTCGCAGAGGCGCTACCACCATCGTTGATTGGCTCTGTTGGACACAGGGGAAGCTTCTAGCAGCTTCTCACAGGAGCCACCCCTGTAGCCCTCCGCTACCAAAACCACATAAACCCAATACACAAGATTAAGTCTATCCTTGTCATTGTAGATTTCTCACCAGACTTGAATGTTCTGGGGTAGACAGTATTGCCAACTACTGTTAATAGTAGTCCCTTCAGTTCCTACTAAATATGAATGGAATTTGTCTGAGTTGCTTTGGTTTTTTTGTTTGCAGCTATGAAGCAAAATTTAATCAGTGGATCTTATGGCCAAAGAATTTCTTATGCAAGGTTGTAAGATTCACCATTTTAAATCTAACCAAAGGTTTATTTAGCCAAATAATCCATCACATAAATCTCTTAAAGGAAAAATATCTTTTTTTGGAATTTCAACAGGTTTTTTTCTTCACTTTTGACTATGGTTGGCTATTATTACCACAATGTTCATCCATCACTTACCATTTTGGATGAGAACCCCTTTCATCTGTAACTGTGTCCCCAACTGACTCTTAACACTTGGCTTCCAGAAATGTCAGCTCCTCATGGATCAATAAATCCACATAACAGTAAATTTTCTGGTTTTTTCATTCTTAGCAAAAAACGGTAGTTCATAGTCCTTCCACTTTGCCTGTTGCCAGATTTAAGTGTAATTACCAGAAGTTTGTTGGTAGCAATGACTCACTGAGAAATAATAAAGAATTTACGTTTACTTCCCAAGGACTGATAGGGGATGCTGACCACAAGAGCCCACAGTCACTTCCTCATGTATTATTCTACTTCACTGAAAGCATTTTTCCTATGGGCTGCTCACCCTTCCCGTCTCTCTAATATCTTTTGCTGAAAAAGGTATCAAGTGCTATTATTGTTTTAATTGGCGATATCTTGTTGATCTGCCAGATGTTAACTGTTTTTCCCTCATCCTTTTGTATCAGTGCTTCTAAAAGTTGGCCTGTGCATTATGACCATTTGACACCTGTTTCCTTACTGAGATTTACATCTAGTATTTCTTGGCATTCATGGAACACAACTTTGATTTGCTACTCAACCTACACATTTCTGACTACATTTCCTGTTTGTGTGACAATTGCATCACTGCACAGTGTAAGCAATATTTGTCATAGTAGCTAAATCTACTTCCACCTTTTTTCATAAGGAGAAATATGTACAGGCAGACCACATCAGATGTTTAGCAGAAGTGGCTTAGCAGTTTTGTATGCTCAGTGATACTGTGATTGCCTAGGTTCTACAAGATGTACAGTCATGGTAGTGGACTAATTAGTAAAGCTAAGTCCAGAAAGGGAAAGGTAGCCTACAGAAATCATTAGATAATACCTTTTCTGATACATAAGCTAGCTTCATAACAAAACTATATTTTGCCATGTAGCTGTTGACTCTGTGATATTTGGAGATAACCTACTTCTTCCTGGAGTATTTAAGTGCATGTTTACACTATATGACTGATCTTACAAGTTGAACAAGCTATCTGTTTCCTTGCAAGGTAGGAAATATTCTAAGACTCAGCGCCTGAAGCATGCTTCTAAAGAGTACCTCTTTCAGGTATACTTAGGAACAGACATTGGGAATGTGTTCAGATCACAATTTTTAAAACAAATGCCTAAAGACAAAATTTTCCTGCATTTCTGGAGAGAGTCTTTGGAAGGGTAATCACCAGGTAGTTGCCAGTGAGTAATGAAGACATGAAATATTTGTTTTCTTTATAATGACTCCTTTAAGAAGCTTTTTCCCATATAGATCCCACAATTATTCTCTCATTCCCATGCACCTGATGTTTTTTCGGTATATGGGACTCTGATGACCATCTGGGTACTCTGAAGAGTGAGGTGGGTTTGTATAAAGACACATAAGTTGTTAGTTAAATGATCCTGAGTTTGCTTATATGGGATATACACTCCAACACTGTTACCTACAAGATTAGAAGCATGTCAGCGAACTCACCTTAGTTATACAATAGGCAACTGTTTCTGCTGGTGTATTTGCTTAATAACTATTAAGTGTTTCCAGAGAAATAGCTTTCTGTAGCTTTCTTTTCCAATTGCATTTTCAAATACCTAGCTAGAACAATATGTAGGAAGGCAAATAACAATTCAGTAAGTTTACCATAACATATATTCATCAATTTTTACAAAGAAATTGAAAACACTTACTCATACACCTAATATTTGTCTTTTACCAGCAGTTTATTTTGTAGCTGTAAGAACACAGTGACTGTCTGGTCTCTGAGTAAGATACGTATTTATTATTAAAGTAGTCCAAGAAGTGGGAAGGACATATCTCTTTCAGAAGAAGTATTGAGATATTTTGTCTAATTCTGCCGTCCCTTTTTGCTTGGACACAATAAGAAATTGATGCTGACCTCTACTTTAAGGAAGTGGTAAGACTTCACACTTGTGGGAAAAGCATTTTTTGAGATTATTTTGAAGTACTTTTTGAAGAAAAGAAGCTGATCAGAAATCTGAGATGAGCACACAGTTTGTCAGGAAAAATACAGAAGTTCATCTGTGTTAAATTGCAACCTTACAGAATCCAGGCCAAATTTTGAAAAGTTATGGCATGCTCTTTGCCTGTAGATTTAACTGACATAACACCATTTTGTTACAGATTCTATCCAGTTTCATCTAGATGAGTTGGGACCAGGGAACTTATTCAGTTGGGACTTATTTCTAAAGAAACTTCCTAGAATTATAGGAACTGTAAGTTTGATCTGAATTATTTGTCTTTGAGTTTCTTCTTCTTCAGATCCTTAATGCCCTCTTTACTGGGCAAAAAAAAGAATATGGTGTTCTACAACAGGCCATCCATGCTGAATTTTATGGTCATCTGGACCTGCTTATCTTGCTTACATGGGCTACAAGACTGTTTAGGTGGAGAAGCAGAAGTAGCTTTTGTCAATGCCAAAGTGAATGACTTCATGTCTTCTTCTTGTACTATGTAAAGTCAACAGAATTTGGGGATAAAGAAAAAAATAATTTTCTAAATCTATGAACTCAAGGTACTATGAAAGCAGCACCTTTCTATGGAAACCTTAAAAAAATAATTTTGTTTTATTTAGCCATGATTTTTTATGGGAAAAACAATAGTTATAATCCAGATCAACTGATGCTGCACATCAACACTACTAATTATTAAATACTTTCCAGATTACATAACACATAAATATACAGTATACAAAAAGCTGGAAGAATATTTTTCTTACTACTGTTGGAAAAGGGGTTGTCATCATCCCATTTCAAATTTGTACCAGTTGGTGTGTAAAAATCTAAAAAATGGTGAATTTTTATAAGTTTATAGTTGTTATTCTTCTCGGGCCTACTTTCAGAAACTCTTCAAGAAAGTGACAAATTAATCTTTAAAAGCCCTCAATCCTAGAAATATCTCTGCCCAATATATAGTGTTAATAATTTATAATGCATAAAGACATACAACATTAGGAAAAAAACTTAAGAAAAATATTTACATTGTGTCATTTTGATTTAGGAAACATTAAACTGTGAGACATTTGCAGTAATATTCTTGAAAATACCATTTTCACTTTTCTTTTGTTCATGAAAAGAAGGTTCTAATGCTTTATGACGTTATGTGGTGACACATCTACAGAACTTCACAATTACCATCAGTTTGGACTGAAACAAGTAGTTGCATTATTTAATACCTAATGATACTCCTGGATGAAAAATATGTGCAAATTTTAAAGAATGCATGAATAATAGTTGTGGTAATAACATCTAACTCTTAACTAGCACTTTACATTCAGAGATTTCATATTTTGCTAGGGATGTGTAATTTAATTTGAATTTAAAAAAATACTAGGATTTCATATATATGTGTGTGTAGTTAGATATGTATTTTGGGAATATAAAATGGATTTTTATAGATAAGGATTTTGGAGCACAGGATAGTGAAGTGTCTTGTCTTAAGTATCATCAAAGATACAAAAATAAATACCATTTGAATAAAGGGATGTGAAGAAGACCAAGTCATAACAGAAAGCAAATGAACATGTGAACTCACGGGAGCCAGCTACTCTACAGCAACTCTCTCTGTGTATGAACTGAGAGTCTATGGGAAAAAAATGCAATGACGTATTTTGGTTTTCTTTCAGCAAAAAAGGGAATAGGCTACCTCGTGTTTACTGAAGGGAAAAAAATGCACACAGTCTGACAATATTTGCATTCCGTCTTACTCCACAGTAATTTTCTTGCCCGCTCTGGAGATTTGGGTTAAATTCATTTTATATTGATAAGGCCATGTAAACTGCAAGAAAACTTGTTGTCTCTGCCTCTGCTCTCTTGCATATGTATTTATAGAGAGGAATGCTTTTTTGTTTGTTTGTTTATTTACTTTTATTTTTAACCTGACACAGCTGTGTAAAAGGTAATATAGTCTGATTGCTCATAATTTTCATCCCTGTAATTAATAAGCTGGGATGAAAGGGACTGAGATCACTAGAACAATATAATAAAATGTTTGTTTAAATTGGATACTTCTAGAAAAAGAAATAAAGATTTGGCAGGAATGAGAGCTTTTCCATCTAAATTATACCATATAATCTAAACTGTTTTTAAGCTTGAAAAGCATGAAAAATCACATAGCAAAACTGGAAGAAGGCATTGGCCAGACACAGGAAAAACACTGCCATGTACAGGAGGAGCTTTTAGAAAAGCAGTCTCAGCTCAAAATTCTCCAGCTGGACTGTGGTGCAGCGGAAAACCTGATAAAATACCACAGTACTCAGGTAATAGCTTTGTTACAGTATATGAAATTGAAGCTTAGTATGTGAAGTAATACAAGTGAATGTTCTTAGATGATTTTTCCACTGGATAAGGAAATATGATTTCAATAATGTCCTAGTTTCAGCTGGGATAGAGTTAACTGTCTTCCTAGTAGCTGGTACGGTGCTATGTTTTGAGTTCAGTATGAGAAGAATGTTGATAACACTGATGTTTTCAGTTGCTGCTAGTAGTGTTTAGACTAATGTCAAGGATTTTTCAGCTTCTCATGCCCAGCCAGCGAGAAAGCTGGAGGGGCACAAGAAGTTGGCACAGGACACAGCCAGGGCACCTGACCCAAACTGGCCAACAGGGTATTCCATACCATATGACGTCCCATCTAGTATAGGAACTGGGAAGTGGGGGCGGGGAATCGCGGCTCGGGGGACTAGCTGGGTGCCGGTCGGCGGGTGGTGAGCAATTGCACTGCGCATCATTTGTACATTCCAATCCTTTCATTATTGCTGTTGTCATTTTATTAGTGTTATCATTATCATTATTAGTTTCTTCTTTTCTGTTCTATTAAACTGTTCTTATCTCAACCCGTGGGTTTTGCTTCTTTTTCCCGATTTTCTCCCCCATCCCACTGGGTGGGGGGGGAGTGAGTGAGCGGCTGCGTGGTGCTTAGTTGCTGGCTGGGGTTAAACCACGACAAATAACATTAGCTAAAAAATTCACTTTCAGTACAAACATGAGAAATATTTCCGAAAATATTTAGTCACTATAAATGAACATGCCTTCTTTTTAAACTCTTGTGGGTGGGATTCATCTTGTCTAATTTTAGGTGTCTACAGTCTGGGTGGGAATATATGAGGGAGGTGTCTAAGTTCCTATTACGGTCACTGGATACATAATCAATTCAGTTAGTGGAATCAAGGGCTGAATAAACACTGAGCCAATCAAGTATTAAAGTCTGTTTTCAAATGAGCCAAAAATCTCTCCAGATGACCGTATGACCAGGCCTCCACTCAATGTAATGGAAGTGTAGGTATGCAGTCACGTATAATCATCTAAATGCAGATGTCCAAATTTAGATGAGAATAATATGATCTGATGAGTTACCTTTTCCCAGCAATTCATTAAATGATACAGAATTATTTTATTTATTTATCTATTTTTGTTACTAAATATTTCACAGGTATAAATACTGGTCATTGCTCTGAAACATATGCAATATATAAAGACAAGGATTTAAAAGGCAATGATTTATTATGGCAGAGAGAAAAAAAGTTAAGATAATATATGATTTTGCCTGTGTCTGACTCTTTTATCATTTATATTTAAGGTGGTTTGTTTTTTTGAAATTTGGTTTTGTTTGTTGGTTGTTGTTTTTTTTAATAGAAAAAGAAGGATGAGAGAATGTGGGTAGATGAGAAAGTGAGAAAATCAAAAGAATTAGTAGAATGACTAATACTCTTTTTCTACCCTACTGTTACCAGAAGGGACCAATGGAGATGGATTATGTGCTGTATTATTTCACTGAAGTAGTGTATTAATTCTGGAGTGTGATTGAGCCTTGAACAGAAAGAACATAATAAAGTTTATTCAACTGAAATTTGTTGCCAGCTGTGGGCTCTATGGTAGCAAAGTGCTTCCACTGAAAACATTTAAACATTCAGGGGGGAGGGGAAGAAAAAAGATACTAGTTGAAGAAAACAAGCTTTAGTTTGTAAAGGTTTCATTATATACAAGTTCTCTGGAAATATTAGTTGGAGAAATACTACACAAAATTTGGATTAAATTTTTCACTTAGCTTTATGATAAATGTTTTGCATTTCCAGTATTTTTAACATATAATGTCATTAGGGTATAAAAAAAAAATTAACAAATACAGTAAATTGCTATTCATTTGCTTGAATAAGTATTTTTAAATAAGGTGATTTGAGACTATAGAAAGATTTTATGTGGAGATAAATAAGCAACAAAAAACAAATCAAGCAATTGGAATAGTGACTCGTGGTAAACCTAGGATTATCAATGTATTTTAACACAAATTGTTTTATGAATACTGATTGTCCCCCAATAGAAGCAAATGGCTACTAGCAGCAACTGGTTCCATTAAGCTTCCGAATTAGTCAGTTCTCAAGCTAGGTAACTTGAGAAGGTACACTGAAAGTTTCATTTTTCTGAAGACTCCATTTATTATCTTTACTTATGTAAAGAGTTCATTAGAGAGAATTTTACATTGAAATATGGTAACTTTTTAGCCTCCTTTAATGCAGTCACGTAAGTCTTTAACTACCAGACATAAAACTGCTTAATTCTGCAGATATTAATGGATTCATATGTCATAAAGCCAGAAGAAACACTGTAATCAAATCTCATATGTGGCACAATGCACACCATAGGACTTCAGTGAGTTAAGTAGTACCTTGTCTCTAAGTAAATATGATTGAAATGGAGCATATTAAAATAGAGCATACATTTTTTTAATACATTCTTGACTTTAAATAGTCAGTGTTACAGTATTCATGACAATCCTTCACAGGTTGTCTCCATAAATCTGGCTTTTGAAAACATGCAGCATGTTGATTCTATATCATTTTAGCCTCTTACTCAGAATGTCATAGGAAGCCTAATATAGAACAAAAGTATTTTATTCTATCAATCATCTTTATCAATAATATTTGAAATCTCATAAAACCAATACAGCAGATAGTAGGACAAGATGTGTTTACAATACACCCACAGTAATTTGTATTAATTATATTAATGTACATTTGTTCTTTGTAGCTACAGTTAATTCAAATTAGTGTGGGTTTATGATATCAGCTCTTCTGATAGTTTGACTGGAATAGATGAGTAACTGCCAGGGTGGAATTGTTAGAATCACACTGTTAAACCCTAAAAAGTATTAACAGAGAATTAGTAGAGCATTAGAGCATTACTTTTTGCTTTTCAGAAAACCTTCCAAGGTTTCCAAGGCCACACAACCTAAAAATGGTCTAAAATTTATTTCTAACAGTGCTTCAAAAATTCTTAGGTATGGTCTACCTAGGCAAGTTAAAATATATCTATACCTCTGTGGTTTCAATCACTTTTATCCTAAGCCAAAATACTGTGTATTCCATTGTTACTTTTGATTTCTTTAATTTCTTTCTTGGTGGGGGGGGGGGGGTGTCGATATAATGCTATTGAACATATTACAGAAAACATCATATTTTTATATTCAAATACTTTGAGTGAATTGCATCCCATTCTTTCATTTTTGTGAGATGTCTTCTTTTGAGATAATTTTGTGTATGTGTGCATGTTTGCATGCAAATCAATGTCCCTCAGTATGTGTATATTAAGTTGTCATGTAAGACTTAAAAAAGGGTTAGGGTATGTTTGCACCTCAAAAGCATGACTTTTTCAAGATTCCTTTTGTAAGAAGAACATTAATTTTTAGTTTTGTAATTAATTCCTACTCATGTGTCTTAAATTGATATCCAAAAAAGAATTAATCAGCATTTTTAAAAAGAATTCTTTCATTAGTATTATTTATCTATAGGGGGTGTTATTTGTAATACTGTGCTAACCATAGCTTAACAGCTCCAATACACCAATTTTCTCTGAAGTCTCTGAGGAAAACTCAGATTTTCCCCTCTGAGTCTAGTTTCCAAAATCATGTCTTGAAAATCTTCACAAAGATAATTTTAGATGTTTAGAAGTCTGGTAACCTAAAATGGCTTAACTGACCTTGGTTCAGATTTTGTTTATCATGTTTTTGAGAACATTGTTCCATTAGTGAGTTAGAATTCAGCAGCATTATGACATCAAATGTTTCTAATCAGATCAAATTACTCAAACGGCTAGTTTGTTTGTTTATGACAACAGTGATTAACTCATATAGTGATTGCTAGAACAGAATTTTGTAGTGTTAGTATTCCATCTTAACTTATAAGTAATTTTCTATCATGAGTTTATCAGTAAACCTTTTTGTCTATATGTTACTCAAAGAAATCTTGAGTAACTTAAGATATTAAACTGTACAGACTAGATCTGTCTAAAATAGGCAGTATCTATGAGATGATCCTTTTGATTTTGTTTGCCTTGAACAAATAGCTGCTGTTGAAGGCGAAAAAATGTTTTCCTTTTCTAATGGAATTTCTTTTCATTTGTCCCATTGTCATAGTTTTACAAGTGAGCAATTTCACATTTTATTACAAAATACATTGAGGCAGGTGCCTAGAAGATAGGGAGAATGGCATACTCCATTTACTTGTGGCATATATTAAATTTTTAAGAGCATATTTGCCTGGGCTGCTGCTGGATTTAGTCAAACTTTAGCTGATAGATAAGTAATCACTGTATAAACATTTTTTTGCTGTACTGAAGTTTAACTTCTCTTCATTCAGACTTCATGATTTCTGCATTTTTACATATAGTAGGGTGTTTGTTTTTAGCAACCAATATGGTAAAAACCATACTGTAAATGAGAAGAGTCAAACAAAGAGCTAAATTTTCGGAGTGAAAAAACAGGACATTGATTTACATATTGTTTTAATACAGAATAAGACAATACCTAATAAAAAAGTTTCATTTGTTTCCTTGTTGCTATTTACTGTTACTGTTGCTCTGTCAATAGCTATTATATTGCAGTCTTTTTGTTCCTATAGGACCATATGTTTTGCACATCTAACTACTCTAGCTTTTTCAAGTATAGCTTTATATTTTAAAATTATAATATACCTTAGTTACACCAGTAAGCTGACTGTTGGTTGAAATGCATTCAAGTAGAAGTGATATTAATACCTGTACAAAGTGGAATTAAGGGCACATTGTCTACATTTGCTTCATTGCATCCCCAATATTGTTGGAAAATAGGGACTAATAAAGACACTTCTGAGTGAGTGCCAAAATAAGAAAAATATAGAAGTTTCAGAAAATGAGTTCAAGGAGTCTGAGAGTCTCGTCTTTGAAGACTCTTTCTTTCATTACTCTTTATTATTCTTTAATCAGAACTATTGCTTGTAAGTCATGTAAGACCATTCTCCAAATGCATGCCAGTGAATAATTTATTCCTAATTTAGTATAATCTTAGGAAACATTCAAGGCATCCACATGATATATACTACTCAGTAGCAACCTGAATGAGGGGTTTGAGTATTTGTGTGTGTGTGCTGCTGCTCTACCATTTCTGCTTATGTAACATTTTAGTTTCCATATCTAAAATACTTCAGAAATTACTGTTTTCATTTACTTTATTTTTCTCTTTGTTCCTCAATAATTCTTTTCTTTTCCAGGTTGATTTAAGGAAATCAGTAGAAAGCTACATGGAAATTTCTTGTTTCAAAATGAAAATTTCTAGAATTATAGCCATTATGTACTTAAACAGCCACCTGACATGCCCTGTACTGTAGCCACTCTACAACAATTTATGCTTATGTAAATTGTGATGTAGAATAGTTGATGTCTTTTATGATACATCACTTCATGGCTTTTATCTTCTAGGTCAAATATAATTGAAGAAATATCTTAGGCTTGCTAAATTGACTTTACACCACACAAGGTAACTACACAATGAAGTAATGTTAATTTAGAGATAATATTATGATATGAGAGGAATTCTAGTCTGTTTATATGTGAGAAGTCATGTTAGGGCTAGAGAAATTACATTGAAATAAGTAACACCCTACATCTTATAAAATTTGGGAGGGAAACCATGTAGGGTATTACCTTCTTCCCTCTTTTTATGCTGTCAGTGTGTGGATGTAATTTCTGTTACACTTTACTCATACATTTAGTAAAGATCACACTCTGGTAAGGTTACAGCTCCTGGAGCAGTTCCATAACTATTGTGAAAACTAAAGAATTTAAATATACAGTTTCTATTTCACTTTCTATCATCTATATTAAATATATACATAGATGGCAGCCAGTTAATATTTGATAGAAGGGAAAAAGCCCTAAATGTTCAAATATATTATCCACATACCTGATTTTTTATTTCCTTTCTTTGAAGATATTTCGCAATAAAATATATAGTGAGTTTCACAAAGTCTTTCCCATTTTGTGCCTTTATTATCTGGGGAGAATATTAGGCCATGCTTGCAGATGGGGAAGAATAGAGGATGAGAAAATATTGAGAAAACATTGTGATTTCATGCAATGTTTTGTGTTGGAGAGAGAAACTGAAGCTTGTCTAGCTCAGTGCATTCAGGCTAGATTTAGGAAAAGATCTTTAAAAAGAGAAATCAAAATAATCATGTGGATGCATACAGATAATGTTAAGGTACCTGTGCTGCACAAGAAAAAAAAAGTGTATTAGTATTCATATTTGATGCCCCAAATATGTTGAAATTACTAGAATATGTAATTTAATTAGCAGGAGAGAAGGAAATGTCACATAGTAATATTCAAGCACCTTTAGATATCCATAAGAAACTAAATTTAAGATATGAGGTCGGAAATTACAGACTATGGCCTCGTGTATTTTAATGTGGAGAATCTGTTTACTCATCAAGTAATGAGTAAATGGACCTCTTACAGCAAGATCAGATAATAGCCACTAAGATTTGCTGCATGCAATGATTCCATTTTTTTCTTCAAAGCTTTTTGTTCAAAGGTTGAGTTTTATGAAAAAATATTAGCAAGGCTGCAAGGGGCCATTTTTATATATATAGCATTAAGAATCTCGAATTCCTTCGGAAAGAAATATTCAGGATTTAAAGGGCATAAGTTTATGAGAAGCTAACCACAAGTACATGCTGACAAGGTAATACTTTGTTTCATCATATAGCACTGTGTAATCTTTTCCATAGAAATCGTTGCCAATAGTTATGAATCAAAATATTTTAAAAAACTTAAATATCACTACTGACTGTGTATTGTAATATAAATAAGAATTAGGAAAAAGCAGCAAAACATATAAGGTGTCATATTACTACTGGAACTTTATAAATATTTGAGGATGGGGCAGTAGAAGATGATTAGCTGTTTGGTAAAATAAAAAGTTCTGATTTCTTTGGTTGAAAATCCATTTTCATTGAATGCCCAGCAATTCTAGTGTCTTTTTTTCTGAATAATTTCTGTGCTTTCTTCTATCCTTATTCATGTTCCTTTTTCATTTTTCTCTTTTAGAACAACTTGTGAGGTTTTCTGTTATTTGATTATTTAGTTTTAGATTTCCAGTGGTTCCAACTTTTCCAGTTCCAAATCCCTCCCATCATTCTGCTTAGTGTCAGGCTGAAATTGCTCTGAGGAGTCAAGGCATGTGTGCTACCAGGACAGGGGATCATGGAGAGGTGTTAAGAAGTTTGGGCTGTTGTTCCCATTCTGCTGTGGATGTGCACTGCACTATGTATTTGACAACTTATCTGAAGATATGGCAGTATTAAAGTGTAGTATAGAGAGACTTGAATTAAATTTTAAATAGATTACTCCATTTCTAGCTGCAGCCTATACAGAGTATTTTCAGTTCAGTAGCAGCTGTAAATCCTACCCGCCCCCTGCCAAAAAAAAAAAAAAAAAAAGTGAGGGGTGTGGGGAGGAAGCTCTGGCATTGTACTTTCTGTTTCAACAGCTGTGACTGGAACCCAAACAATTTGATTTAAAACTTAACAAAGTATCCCCCGGTGCTACACTAGAGACATTCTTTTATCTGTAATGTTGATGAACCTAAAAATTAGTGTTATGAATTCTCTGGTTCTGCTTCAAGAAAGTTTGGTTGTTAGGCTGATGTCTCACATCTGTGCAAAGAAAATACTGTTTTACCACCTGCAACATCTCTGTAAGTAAGGGAGGAGATGGCTGGCTTTCTGTAGTAAGCAAAGAGGCTGGAATTTCTGCACATTAACATAGCCTTTGTTCTTTTCTTCTCAAGCTCAATTTCTCGCTGTGCACATATAAATTTTCTCTCTTCTTCTTTACTTAGCACTAGAATGCTGAGCTGTAGACTTCTGTGTGACAATGAATCAACTGGCTGTATACTCCATTCCCATAACAGAAATAAGGGCACTGGGGACCATATGACACCAAAAAAATTTCCAGAGGCCTTCCAAATGTTACTATAGCTGTTTCTACAGAGCTTTTGGACTCTACATTTAAAGTGAGTCGGAAAAGTTTGCTACTGATGTTGACTCTTCCACATTAGAGGAAAGTACTGTGTATGTTTGACATAATTCTAATGATAGAAAAGGTTATTTCTTCTTTCTGTTATTGGAAATCTTGTTTCCACTCTTTTGTTTGTGTGACAGTTATGGAGCATATTTTATGTTTGTCTTTAATTATTTTCAAAGGAAAAAGGTGAGCTATTTGCTCTGTTTCAGGTTTTGGTATTTGAGTGTTCAAGAAAACAAGGAACCATGAGTGGAATAATTTACTTTATTCCTATTTACAAAATCCCAGCTTCTTTTTTCAAAATTTATTTTATTACTTTTCCCTGTGATTAAGTGTTCATTATTAAAGAAAAGATGTTTAAAATTGATAAACATAATTACAGAAGCAATCTGCAAATATGCTTTAAGCATCAAATAACTTTCCAATGACATTCTGACATTCTTATATTGGTTATTCTTTTGTTTTTAAAGAGTTTGTATTCAGTCTGTATTTTTTATTTCTTTTATTATCTTGCAACACATTTATTGTTACAAATAGTCTAAACAGGGATAAAATCAACTTGATTTAGATATTGACTAATACCTGGTCTGTTAAAAAATGCCTTGATGACTGCCTTGACTCATTTATTATTCCTTCCCTCAAAACATTAATAAAAACTCCAAAAGACATCTTCAGCTGCACTATGGATTTTTAGCTAGGAGTTGAGAGAGATTCCATTTTGCCAGAGAGGAAACTATAAGCTTGTGTTGTAATGTAATCTTAATTATCAGTCTTTTAATTGTTTCCCTCGTCTGCTCAAAATACTTATGTTGTTGTTGTTTGTTCTGAGGTACTAGTCCGCCACTAAGCTGCGGGGCTTGACAATAAGGGACAGAATTGCCATGGTTTTGTAGTATAGTAGAAGGACGCACTTAATAGAAGATAATGAATCCCTAATTTGTTTGGAAAGCTTGGTTCTTGTCTTGTCTTACCTGCTTTGGCATTAAAGTATGCAAGAGTACCAATTCTGTCGTTCCAAGACTGAGATTTTACAGGTGTAAATCCATATCATTCTAGAAGTGATTCTAGAGTTTTATGCTCTACTAGTGATATTTCTTAGGTAGTCATCACAATGTCAATTGTGAAGCACCAACTGTTCTGCAGTCTTTCCAGAGTTAGAGAATTGTGTTAAATTTAAATGATATGGAAATATTTTTTTAAAGACTACGTAACTCAAGACAAACATGATAGTACTACTTCAGACAGTGTAACAAAAAAGTCCCAAAATTTGTAGTGAAGGTTTACTGAAAACTCCTCTGTGCATCCTTTTATATGAACATGCAACGTCCACCCACTTTTCAACATTCATCAAGACCATGGTATTGTTAAAGACTGATATGTTCTCCATATATGAATTAATTATATATTGACAGTACAAATTAAATATAATACTACAAAGTATATATATATATGTATTTATGTAGTTCTATTGTTTCTATCTGCTAGTTAGATAGAAGGTTGTAAGGTCATTAAGACAGTAAGGCCTTATCAGGTTGTCCCGCTACCCTGACCAAATATAGTAGTACTCTTTCCTCTACCTGTAGTCTCTGGTTCTTTTCTGGTTTCCATTGCCAGAAAGGAAAAAAAAAAAAGCTTCAGAAAGCTGACTAGAGCTGGAAACTTTTTCTTGGTGTAGTATTATCTTTAGGTTTACTCTTGATCTAGTCTCATAATTTTCTCTTTGTGCAAAATGGTAATGATTTGAAAGATGGAGGCAGTATAAAATTTGCCTCTTTCCACACATCTGCAAGTGTACTGAGTCTGGTTGGAATGCAGTTAACTTTCTTCATAGCAGCCTGTGTGGTGCTGTGCTTTGCATTTGTGGCTAAAAGAGTGTTGATAAGACACCAATCCTTTATCTATTGCTGAGCAGTGCTTGCATAACATCAAGGCTTTCCCTCTCCACTTCATGCTCCGTCAAATAAGTAGGCTAGTGGTTGGCAAGGGGTTGGGAGGGGATATATTTGAGACAGCTGTCCCACACTGACCAAAGGGATATTCTATACTGTATGCTGTCATGCTCAGCAATAAAAACCTTAGGGAAAGGAGAGGGAAAAGGGGAAGTTTGTGGTTGTGGTCTTTGTCTTCCCAAGCAACTCTTATGCATGCTGAGGCCCAGCTTTCCAGGAAATAGCTGGACATCTGCCTACTGATGGGAAGCACTGAAAGAATTGCTTTTTCTGCTTTGGTTTCTTGTGCAGCTTTTGCTTTTCTTATTAAACTGTCATTATCTCGATCCACAAGCCTCCTTGCTTTCCTTATATTTTGTCCCCATCCTGCAACAGATGGGAGTGAGCAAGAGGCAAGGGTGGTGCTGGCAGGGATCAACCCACCACAGACTTTAAATGGGCAGACAGTGAGCTTGCATGTATGCAAACACACACACACACGCATATGCACACACATCTATATGTGTAAATGGATTGCTGTCGAGTTCTGTTTATTAAACACAGGTTTTGCAATGGTTTGCCATTGGTATAGCATGAAGCAAATCATACCACAAATTGAAAAGCATAGACATGAGAACATTTTTTCCACGTGGAAAAAAACAATAAAAATGTTTACAGACCTTGCTTCTCTGCATGAAAAATCCATGACCTGGAAAGGGTACTTGTTCACACTGTGGTTATGAGGCTTAGATCAACATCTCTTAAGTAGCTAAAGAATATCCCATATCTTTTGGAAATAGAAATCCAATGGAAGTTTTCTACGGGGGATATCTTAAAACCAGAGGTAGGAAATTAACAAATTAAACAAATCAGAAAAGACTCAAAAGGCCAGACCACATACTCTCTAACCATCAGTAAAACTCTGAAAGCACATGTATATCTTAAAATATTTATGCACATATACGTGCATGTACTGTACTATCAAATAAGTTTCTATTTCATTTGTTCTTTTGGGTTAATAAAATGGAAATTTGGAGGAGAGGTGAAACCCGTATGACATATCTGTCAAAATATTCATTACAAACAAAACTCTTCACACTTTTTAATAGTAGATGTTATTTTATGCACATGTTTTGATGTCAGCATGATTATCTCTTTGTCATTCCTATTTTGTAAGTACTCTTCTTGCTTAATTTGACAGCATTCATTCTCCTTCTCTAACTTTTTTAGTGTGTGTTTCTTCAGAAAAGCTAGCATTCTGTTGTCAAGTATATCTTTACTCTAGTAAGTAAATCATCACTGACCTTTTCTAGATTGTCTGAAATGTCCCTTATTTGACATGATTAACACTATGCAATTTATCGATCATCTTTTATTTCATTGTAACTTTTAAGTACTGTATATAATTAAAGTGAAGTTTATGTTTTAAATGTCATTTTTCTCCCACACATTTATTCCTGATGTATACTTTTTTTCCATTTTGTTCCCCCCCCCCCCCCCAATCTCTTCAATGTTTTGGGGGAATTAAGAAGTCATTAATGAAGGACATGAGAGAAATAAATATGAAAAATATTAAGTTTGATCTGAATAAGATCCGTAAGATATCCCCTGTGTATGAGTTGCTTAACAGAAAAGCTATCACAGAAAATAGCTGCAATATTTCCCAGTGTTTTAGTTTAGGACATTATACTCTAAAGTTGTACTGTGCTGAAAAGTACAAAGTTGAACTGAATAGGTATTTTCCAGAAAATATCTACACAGCTAGGTGAGTGGTAGATCATGATTAGAACTTTGAATTTAATTGAGAGGGTACAAAACCAGTAATGGATGAATGTAATACCATGTATTAAAAAGAAAATGCAGGCAAACATTTTTTGAGCTCAGGCAAACACATTTTTGAGCTTTATTTTACAAAATGGCTCAGCACAGCTTAAAGCAGTGTGAGAGGAGTTCTGAAATGGCACCTGCCTACTTATCCATTTGTAATATTGACAGAAAATAGATTTGTAGAATGCAAAGTTGACAATTTCCAACCGGATGTTGAAGCACTGATCTACATGACAGGAATTGTGATCATTAGTTGCCATGCTTGAAAAGGATGTGGACAGATTCAATGTGGTTAGATGCAATCAGTCCTGAAATTAATGCATAAATGGAAGAGACACTTTTTCATTATTGCCTACTTTGGGGGAAACAGTGGGTGCAGTACTGTCAGAGTTCAGACTGATAGATATTGATACAAATCATTTTTATATGATCTGCCTATTTATTAGAATTGCTTTTCTGCTCTCTATATGGAAGTCCATGATGCATTACATTCTGAACTTCCCAATGTTCAGATTGCTGTTCTCATTGCAAGAAATAATGAAATGGATTCATTACTTTATTCTTAAAATATTCTGATTTATTTTAGGATATAACCTCTTCAATGATTTCATACACCCTTTTGTTGTCTAGTTCATTTATTTTACTGTAGAAGGGAACACATTATACATATTTTTAAGACAAAAAATTTCAATAAACATTTTAAGAGTATGCGAGTACACAAACAGAAACAGGGAAAAGGACCTGAGAAGATACAAAGTCCAAAGGTGTTTTCACCATTAGTGAAACCCAAGAATGTTAGTGTCATGACAAACACAGAGGAATTATGATTACAAGCAACCATTTTTTGAATAAGCATCTATAAAACAGAAGCATTTTTTTGTGTAGTTTAGATTTTCTTTCAAAATTATGTTCTGCAAAACAAGATTCTCTCACTTTGAAAGCAGAAGTGCAAAGCTGAATCAAATACTAATCCATTGCAACCTGAAATTTTGCATATGGGGGGGGGGGGGTGTCTCCTTTATGTATTTATCTTCTGAATTCAGCAGATGAAACTGGGAAAACCTGAGGGATGAAAGAAACTACTGTGAGTTCTCTGGACACAAAGATTTTAAAAGGAAATTAACACTACTACCGTGATACAAACAATCTGATTAATAATGATTTATTAGTCTAAGGCTATAGTATTACTTCTGGGCTTCAGGCCAGTATCTCTTTAGGGTGTTATACTTCTGGTGGAAAAGAAGAAAATATATCCTTCACTGCTAGTTTTAAAAGCAAATCCAACTATTTTGCAGGTAAATATAGAATTAGAACACTAAAAGTAGCAGCAGGAGGGCAAAACACTGGTAAGATATACAAACACAAGTGTATCATTAATGTAAACCTGAGACCATCATATCTTTTTGGTATTTTCAGCTGGGTTTGGGTGCTTATGCACATAAGAACTTTGCCTTCACCTCTGCAACATACTTTATTTTCAGGAGAGAGAATTGTACATGATTCTTTTTCAGTTTCTTCCTATGCCTTATTTCAAATGTACAATATTTGGGTTATTACCCCTTATGTCCTCTCTTACTTCTCTCATAAATATTTCTTCCATCATGTCATCTTAGATCTGTAGGGATTTCATTTTTTTCTTTTTTGTTGTTTGCTTAGAGTATGTTGTGTGACAGGTAAGGTGTTCTTCTCTGTACTAACTTTATGAAATAAATACCTGCTTATACATGCTTCCTCAAAATAATAATTGCAACTGTTAAGGTTTTTTTCTGCAGTATGCTTTGAACTAATTATTTTTGATGATCTGCTGTTTTCCTAGTGTATGAGGATTCTCTGTTCGCTATTGGAATCCACAAGCTCCGTATTTTCAGTACATCTTGAAGCAAACAGCCAGATCTCATATATTCATTCACTGTGGCAAAATAGTGAATACTAAAACCAGCTCAGATTCCCATGGCCAATACAGATTTGTTGATGCAGTGCAGTGCCTGGGCTAATGAGACTTGATTCTCAGCCAGAGTAGTTAGATAGACTGTACAAATACAGTCGTACTACTTCTAAATCCAAGACTGACTTACTCAACACTGGTTTGATTATCTCTAATGATGTTCTACATTGTTTATGGACATATATTAAAGTTTATAAAAGTTTATACAAAAGAGTATTTCTTGGGCCGTTAATGTTGGGCTGCATAGCACCAGTTAGCCTCTATGTTGTATGGGTAACAGTCATGGGGCAAGGACTTTTCACGATCCACTTTACCTCTGATAGGCTCCTGCTTCATGCATATATGGAAAAGGTCATCATCAGCTGTTAATGTTGTGCTGTTCTTCTCTACCATGCAATACACTGGACAGCCTCAGAAGTAAGCCGAAGACATATAGTGTCAGAAGGATTAGACCAATAAAATGCAGATCCTTTACTTCAGTCATGTATACTCACCCTCATATTACTGACCCAGGAATAAAAGACCCTTAATTGTGTGACTAGGAACACCATTCACATTTGATGGGAATAATACATTACAGAGATTAGGGCAATTTAAGAATATTTTCTTTCTATAGAATATTTCTTTATTTTATGACTTATGCCATGGAAGCTGCTATTTGCTTGATACAGTGTTAATGTATAAAGAAAAACCAAACAGCCATATTCTAGGCTGAGAACAAGTTAAAACAATATAAGTAAAGTCAAAAAGAAAGACAATAATGACACTGATCGAAGGAACATGAGGTTTCTGGTAGTCTCTTTGAAAGAAACATTGGTTCTGCCGCTGAACATTTTCCAAAGCTGAACATTTTCCAAAGCTGCAGTAGCAAGAGGTTATATTTCTCCAACATCCAGTTTCATAGAGAACAAGGCTAATGTTCCTTGCTAGCCTAAGTCACAATGAGATCTACTCCACATGAAATTACTTTTATCATCAAGATCAGGACTGAACAACTTCCTGAGCTGAAAAGGATTTTGGCATGATTTAAAACAAACTGCTCATTAACAGCTTTCTTTAGAGGGACAATATGGATGACAACATTGAACTTGTTCAGATTTTCCAATAGGAGACCCTTCCAGTCTTCAAGAGCTTGCAGACCTGTTTAGACAAATACTATTTCTCACAACTGAGGTCGTCTTCTCTATGTAAGCTATGTAAGATCCATTCAGGCTTGAAGGAGGAAACATTCATCAGAACTAGAGATGTGTAGAATTAAATAAGGAATGACGAATACATCTAGGAAGTTCCAAAAATCATGGGGATGCATGGGGAAATTATGTCTACCACCCACATTGTATGTACAGAAGCTGTTAAAATAACATGGAAAAAAATATTTGATGACAAGGAAATGAAAACAGTTATTGAAGCTAATAAATTTTAATGTCTTTTTGTCTCCTCTATACCTCTCAGAGCTTTACCTTATTGACTACTCTGCTTCCTTTGCAAACTCCTCTTCTCTCCCTGCTTGTCCCTAAATTTTTTATGGGACTTCTCTCATTGCCTTTTCCGTATACCCATCCACCTCACTTTGTCTCCTTCAACAGATACTTATTCCAGTGCAATCCATTCTGAAAAGTGTCATAGAGTCATAAAACAATTTAGTTTTAATGAGACCTCTGGAAGTCCTGTAGTCCAACCTCCTGCTCAAAGAGGTTCAATAACAGTAGCTTGCTAAAGACTGCATCCGGACGAGTTTTGAATAAATATTTCCAAGGGTATCTCCAAGGAAGAGGGGCAACCTGTTCTTGTAACTGACCAAATTCTTGACAAAGAAAAAAAATTCCTTAGATGTATTCCAACCTTCCTATGATATAATTGCATCTGTTTTCTATTGTCCTATCACTATGCCCCCTAAGGAACAGGTTTGGGCTCCATCTTCTCCATACTCTCCAACTAGGAAAAGAGTATCCTGATCAATCCCTGCTAAGCATTCTGCTCTTAAGACTGAAAAGTGCCAGTTCTCTCAGCCTATCCTCTTCTGTCTTATACATCCAATTATCTTGGTGTCCTTACACTAGACTTTCTCTAGTACGTCAATGTCTGTCTTTTACTGGAGAGCTCAGTACTGGACACAGTACTCTAAATTTGTTTCCACAAGTGTTGAAAAAGGGGGGAGTAGGGGGGGAAGTACTACCCTTTATCTGCTGGCAGCACTTTTGTTAACCCAGCCCAGGATGTTGTGGGTCTTCTTTGCTGGAAGGGCACACTTCTGATTCATGTTAAACTTGTTGTCAGCAGGACCCCCAAGGTCTTTTCTGCAAAACTTTTTTTTATCCTGTACTAAATTATTCCTGCCCAGGTGCAGGACTTTACACTTACCTTTGCTGAACTTCATGAGGTTCCTGTCAGCCCATTACTCCAGGCTGTCAAGGTCCTCCTGAACAGCAGCCCTATCTGCTCTCCAGCAGAGTGATTAGCATAGAACCTGTATTAGGAGGTTCAAATGCAGAAAAAGGAATTTTCTGTAGTCCATACTTAATAGTTCTCTGTTCATTTTACAGAGGTCTGGTACTGTTTGTTCGTTTCCATCACCGTCTCCACCCTAAAAGGGGATCAGTAAACAGAGATGCTTACATCTCTTCTGACTCGAGATGGGTCCTTTAAACAGAGGATTTGTTGGTGTAGTATAGCTGCATGGTCCTGACTCAGTGTTACTGAAAAAATATTGTTGGTGTAGCATAAGGAAGTAGACAAGCTAAAACTATGTAAGATAAAAAAGGTAAAAAAAAAAAAAAAAGACAATGGTGTAATTGTTGATACAGCAGTCATTAATAGCTCAAGGACTCAGGAAGAAAAATACTTACCTGAAAGAGTATAAAACATTAAAAAGCCTCTCAAAGAACAGGATGATGGAGATCAATGTATTCCTAGCAGCAGTCAAGGTTGACCTTTTCCTACCTGGCAGATGACTGCCTGGTCACAGAGATTTGTTGATTGTCTCATTGGGCTTTGTGAGCGAATTAATGCTTGGTCTAGAAAGTATTAGTTCCAGACATTTGGTCTTTGAGCATTAGCCAATAAATGATTTTACTGTACTTTAAGTTGTGTTTATCTTGCTTACAGAGTCACTGTCTGGTGAAAGATATCCAAGGAAAAGAGACCCAGAGAGGGAGGATTACAGAACCAGCATTACAAGAAGATTGTTGCAGACCATGTAAATGTTCAGTCTGAAGATCTTGATGTGCTTTACAGAGATATCGAAGATGAAAACATATGCTGCATGACTGCCTATTCCTACACCAAGGAGTTTCCCTAAGCAAGTACTTTCCACCTCCTTCTCAACTTGGTTTGCCTTTGCTCTAGCAAGAGTGTATGACAGTTGGGAACACCAGCTGATGCCTTGCCTGCTGCATGTCAAGAACAGAATGCAGCTCTTGCCTTCCTGGCAACTGAGAAGGCAGATAAAAGGTATAAAACCACCTCCTGCAGCATTAAATGTTTTCATTTTCACTGGATGAAGAAAACCCAAACAAACAATGGAAAAGGCTGCCATTCATTATCTTTGGTCTTCAACAAACCATTCTTCATCATCCTCAGTCTTCTGTTGCAAATAGGAGCAATTTTGTGATCTTCCTTATTCCTCTTCTCTGGGGACACAAGAGCAAGGAGAGAGTAGTCTTCTCATCTCTAACAAACTGTTTCTTCTACAAGCCAGAAGATTACTTTAACTGTTCTCCTTCTGGTCCACTTCCTTTTGCACTTAGTACTTGGAAGAGCATAGAACTGATTTTAAGCACTGTAAGGAAATATTTGAGCCACATTATTCATATAAATTATTTTATCTCTTGATTTATGTAATTTGTGTGCCTGAAGTGGATGATTTGTTTCATTGAGATCACTATAAGAAAAAACCCCAAACAATGTTAAAATTAAGCATTAATAATTCATACATTTTTTAGACATTTGTTTCAGTTAAATAAAATAGAAATGTAGCCACATAAAAATCCATATGGTTTTAAGCTGATTAGATCAATAAAGTATGATCTCATGAAGGATTTTATTATTATTCTTCCTTTCTATGCTAACTGACTTCAGAAAAGCAGTTTCTGTACCTATTTTGTTTTGGAGTACTGCAAAACTCTTAAGTGGATTTATTGTAAGATTATTCAAAACATTCTATTAGTTCAAATGAACTTCTTTGTTAAGATTTAGTTTTACAGATAATTATAAAAATGATAAAGAATAGAGATAAACCTAAACATTCTCTCCAGGTGGTTTAACTTGGATAAAATATCAGCATCAGACTTAATAGTGGAATAAAAGGTTTCAACTTCTTTTTCAAAATATGCTGATTTCATTAAAAAGTGTTTCTAGAACTTATAGATTCAGAGGTGAATCTGGAGAAACTTATGTCACAATATCCATCTGAGTCTATAAAGACCTTGAAAAAGTAGTCATGGGGAAGCCAGTACTTAAAGTGCTTTATATGTGCTAACTTTTTCAATAATGATGAAACGCGGCAAGTGTTTCAATGGGGGTTGGCAGAAAAGTAAAACAAAAGCAACAAGTCTGAAAACGTAAAAAGAAAAGGGAACCTAAAAAAACCCGCATGTACTTACAGTCTGAAAATCACCATCTATTGCCAGCGGCATCTTATTTTGCCATCCCACTAGGAAGAATTTCATCTTTAGGCAGAACTTGGGAGAACTTCAATATAAAGCTAACAAGATACACCTATCTATGTAATCTTAATAAAACTCTCATATCAGTGCCTCTAAATAATCTATATACAACCAGAATGAAAGATTAAAGTATGTGCTCATTAAATTTAACTTCATTATGAAGTTTGCAAAATCTGGAGCAAGACTAGCTACAGAGAATAAACTAGTATAAAGTTAAATTCAACATATTCATGTTCTCTTCTGATTAAAGCAAAATATAATCAGGATGTTTGAATATGTAGTACCATATCCACACAATGATGTAGATTTTTTACAACAGAAAAATAGAAACTGTGCTTATTGAAAATTATCTTGCAATGGCATTATCTATATTCCTGTTCATACCCCTAAAAATTCAATATGCATAAGTCCCATATTCTTCCAACTGTATCAATAGTGAGAAAGGTGAAGAATGAACTGGGAAAGCTACATCCTGCTTTAAAAAAAATGCTATCTGACTTTGAATTAAAACTGTCCTAGAATTGTAACCACTGTAGAATTGAAGTCACAACCAATTTTCACATAGTTAATAAAAGCTGCTCACAAATTGAAGTTGGTGATACAAAAAAAAAAAAAAAAAAAAAAAAAGATTTTTTTGATGCAGCTTTAGTTGGAAGGCAGATTTATTTATTAATGGTATCTCTTGTAGCTTCTTTTCCCTCTCATGAGCTGTGGAGGGTGCAGTTTCAGTGACTCTGCTGTAATTCTTCTATAACTCTTCCACAGATGCTTTAATGTCAATCAATCCTGTCTCTGTAGTAGCTGACTGTCCTCCCAGCACCACAATTCTATTCATTCAATTCATATTGAATTCTTTTGCTGTATTAAAGGGACAGTTGGCTAGCATGGGGAGGACAGCATTGATTGACTAGGCTTCTGTGCAAGAATTGCAGTAGAATTACAGCACAGATGCAGAAATTGCAGCCTGCTGCTCCATGGAGGAGTTTGAATGGAAATGGTGCTGGGAGAGAGGAATTGTACCTATCAGAGACATTGCTAATAGTAGGAAATTCTCCCTTAAATTAATCCTCACTAAAAACAATTTAGGAAAGAAATTATGAAACCTAAACTTCATTTGGAAGCACAGTGGTTTTGAAAAAGAATATAAAATCATTAAAAGATACAGTCTTTTTTAAACTACTGTTTGAAAAACTGTTTTTCTAAGGAATGCAGTAATGTTATACTGTTCTGACAGCAGTACTACTCTATAGCTTTGATCATCTAAATATCAGGGATATTTAAAAGCTAAAGAGCAGGTTTTGTGAGGAGAAACAGTTAAAGTGTATTCAGTAAAACATAGTTTGACATTTCCATCCTGATTCTTCATTCCAATGACAATTTAAAAAACACGCATACATAGTTTCCTTAAACTGGTATTGCTGAATTTAAGTACAGAATAAGTAGATATTTTAGAGGAATTTCAGATATGTTATTAACATCCACAGATCAAAATCACTTACTTTAAAACCAGACAAATCTTGATTTTTTATTTTCCAAATGGCTTTTGGAAGTGATTTAACAGAATTTTAATGCTTCTGAGTTAATAAATTTGTGTTATCATAGTTATATTTTAAGATAGTAGGATCATTACTGCATATGGGGGCATAGTATAATAATTCAAAAACCTCACTGACTATCATCTTGCTTTAATTTGCTATGTTATGAAATTCACAAAGATATTGCCTATGCTATGAGAGATACATTTAGTAAAAGATTTATATTATCCATCTATATCAGTATCTTCAAAGTATTTTGCAGTATGTCATAGCTTTCATCTGCTTCCATTTCATTATGTGATACAGTAGTGATCATATATGATATTTTATAAAACATATATTAACTCAGTAGATTCTTCCATCCAAAGCTTCCAATCTAGAATACTTGTTTCTACAATGTGCAGCTTATTACTGTTGTTACTGTTTTTACCTCTTTGGTCCCAATTCTATTATTGTTGTAACTATTTAATTTTTTTTTTTCCCTTTGTCAGTTTCAGACAGTTTTGCTCCCTGAAATAAATAAAGTGCACTATACATTTGGATCAATAGGTAATAAAATCTAGCAGGATTTATTATTGATACAAAATACCTGCCCCAGAACAGACTATATATACAGTTTTTACAGAAAGAGTAGCACAGGCTTTGATTAACTCTTCCCCAAACTAATAACACTGATAGCAGTTCTCTAGACTCTTGGCTTATACTTTTTAGTATGGATATGGATAAATTACTCAAACCAGCCTTTGGAATATCTAGAAGCCTTTGATCTCCCTGATCATAGTTATTGTATGTACAGTTAAGTGGCTGCCACATAGTTGTGACTGAATAGATTAATGTTCTGCTTCTGGCAAGGAACAAAAATCTCGAGAACCTGAAATGAATATAGTTTTGACATGAAGACAGAGAGGATTCAGCGCTTGTTTGTCCGGGTGCTTATTTACCCTCACTGCTAAATTATTAACTCCTCCACTCTGGAAAGTCCATTACTTCATCCTATACATATCACTTGTGTTGGTTGTTTGAACAAGATATAGTTCACCAGGTGACACTCCATCACACACTGTTTGCCTAGTCTGCACTTAGCATTATGCTTTACTCTGCAGAGTGACTTGACAGAAATAGTGCCAATCCAAATGGTGAGCTAAATAATTTCCATGCTTAAATTTCAGGCACACTTCAGGCACACAAGAAGGTTCAAGTCAGCTGTTTTGATGAGGTAGGTCTGCAGCATGTGGCTGCAGGCTGGGAGAACCACAGATGGATTTGGCTTTCCAAATGATGGCAGTTCTGTTTACTCCTCCACTTGCGTTACCCACACAGACCTCAGCTTCATGCCACTTCACTGCTACCTCTGTTGACCTGGTATAGCTGTGGACTTGGAATGGGATACTACACCACCTACTGAGAAGAGCCCGACCACAGAAAGAAGGTTATATTTTTAACCCAGTAAGTTTTCTCATCCAGTTCATCACACGTCCACAGAAGGACCTAACAAAGTGCAGAAAGTGTAGTGCAGGAGCAGGATCAGCCAGGTAAAGACAACTTTAACATTTCCTTTAAAAAATTGCTTTTGCTTTCTGCAACCTATTGCCAGCATGTTGGGCTGAGACAGAAAGAAGGTGTCATGGTCTTCTCCAGAAACACAATGTCCCAGAACCACAGCAGGGAAGTGGGAAACAGGGTTTTTCCTGGGAAGTGACACGTTTACCATGACTCGCTTCTACCTTATCCAATAATTCTCTTAGTAGAATTGTCAACACATCACAAATCATGTGATACTATATTTGCTTTCTTGATGAAAGTCTGGGAGTAAAGGCCTAGAATGTATCTCAGATGAAATGCTGGTAGACACATATCCATTGTTTCTTGTTTATTAAGTTCCTTAATTGCTCAGTCCTAGCTATTAATTTGTGGTTTATTCAAACAGTTTAGTGTCTTATAAAGTATCTGGAAGCTTCTTACATAAATATTAAGTAACAGGGATAATAGCATGGCACCAAGAATTACTCTCTGCCACAGAAATTTCATGGAAGGGGAACAATTATTATCAATCTGCTTAAGATTTCTCTAGAAGAGAACAAAGACAGAGAAAAGCACTTACCTTTATCATATTTTATAACCAAACGTAGGAACTGCTCTGACAATGAAATTAAGTTTGTTCTATAATTATTGACTAGTATTACTGATAGTTTATTATTTGCTTCTTTATTGACTGAGTCCTGGATTTTGCTTGTTTTGTTGGTTTGGTTGTTTTTTTTTTTCTTTTGTCCAACACTGTTGTCAGACTACATTTACAGTTTTGTGGAAGAGTGGAGGACTCAGGCTGCTAAAATTAATTTCCTTGGTCTGCTTTTCCATAAGGCTAGGTACAAATAATATGCAGTCTTGCATTAAAAAAAAAAAAAAAAAGCGTTACCTAGGTGATCAAAATCCTTTAGTATTATTCAACAATTATTTTATTTTTATGGTATAAAGGCTGCCCCTGTTTCTTTTCAGAATTTCGAACAGAAATACTTGTTGAACAGATTACATCATCTCTGTCTACTAATACACCTATACAACCAGTAAGATTTTGTTCTTTGCTAGGGTTTTTGGTTGAGTTTTTTTCCCCAGAAGCTAGACCTTATTTTTCTTAGTCCTGGGACCCAAGATTTTAGTGTACTGTCTTCAGGTTTTTGTATTAATTCTGTGCTCTTAAAAATTTCCTCATTTTACTGCTTCCTTAATATTTTCCCATTTTATTTCTAATTTCTATCTTCACTTTGATACAAGTGAACTTTCATCAAATTTGTCCTGTTTCTTGAGAAAGGATGTTTTCTTATCTGTGGGCCTTGTTTGAACTCGATAGCAGTTCTTTTCTCTCAAAGATATCTCAAAGCACAGGTGTAAGAAATTATTTCTTTCTCGTTTGGTTTCTCAGGGGAAGTTATGTTAGTTATTATTCTGTTACTTGAACTCTTTAACATATAAGGAAGGTCATTCAGAAGTCTAATGAGAAAGCATATGACATTAGGCTTTCAGTATGCATTCTCACCTTTATTGGAAGGACTTATTTGTATTCAAGTTACACTGCCTTTGCCAGTTGAGCAAAGGTAGTCGAGTAAGCTCTCTAGTGTGGATGCAACTATACCATATAAAAATAACATATACTTGTACAGATCAGGCTTTATCTGTTCAGAAAAGTTTTCGCAGTGTAGCTTTCTTCCATTTTGACTACATGGGTACAGCTAAAAAAAGTCAGCAGTTTGCTGAGTCGCATCTGAGCTGTACAGTATACTACTACCCTTTATCAGAATTAGGTGGGAAGGTGTTTTATGTTGTCAGGTTTATGCACTGAAGTCCAAATTTTTTCAATGCATACAGTTGGAACTATATCAGGTTTTAGGATGTATAGTCCAAGATTTAATGATATTCTGGAACAGACTACTAAAGCAAATAATTTATAGCAGATTATGACATTTGATTGTTTCTTTACTATCTGAAAATAAAAACAATCAGTGGGATAATACAAAAAAGACATAACGGAGTGAGCATATTAATAGCACAATGTTACAATAATTTCCACAAAAGAATGTGAATATGCTATACAAGCATATGGCAGAATTTGTGTGACCATTTTAAAAAGTAATGACCTTTTACATGCCTCACTGATACCTGCACAAAACCTGTGTGTGTATGGACTAGTCTAGACAATATTATTAATGGCTTCAGCTAATGTAAGGTGTAGACTAGGGTACGGACAGGAGCTATCTGGTTTACACCCATTCTATAGAAAAGTAAAGAAAGCATAGTAGTTTGGAGAAAGTAATTGAGGCTGAAAATTAAACTAAATCCTCTGAGATTTATTAGATATTCCTTACTTAGAATTCAAAGTTAGTGTAGTTTTGAAATTTAAGTGTTACTGGTTGATCATTTCACAACAATGACCAGGAGTGTTTTCTTTTCTCCTACCTACTTAGAAAGTTGCAACCTTTTCTGACAGATATGGATATTATAGCTTTCCATACCTTTATCATCTCTTAATTGGACTACTGAGAGGACTCTCTGTAAAAATATTCCTATTCAGTCTATTAAGAAACTGAAGCTTGAGTTGGGTGTGCTGCTTGCATGACATCTGTAACAGGTTCAAATGTTATGTGCCTATCTTACTCATCTCTCATTTGTTGGTTTTCTTTCCCTCCTTTCAGAAGTTACCACTTTGACACCCCTCCTTTATGTGATATTTTAATCAAGTTCTACCAAAATGAGGAAAAATTCATTATTATTAAATATGTAAGATTATTTGTATTGTCTATACAGAATCTTTTTAGAGAGCTGTGATACGTGCATATCTATCAGCAAAGCAGAGGAGGTCAAATTAGGAAGCTGTGAGCCTCTGTGTGTGACCTGGGAAAGATAACCTGTTTGCAGAGCTCCACTGCAGCCACAGCAGTTTGCTTGACCAAGCTGATGTCATCAGTAGCTACCTTTGGTATTTGGGTTCTGCACTGGCCAAGTCTTCTTTTCCACATGCTGCTTAATATGTGTGTTTTGACTTTAAAATACTAATTGAGCTATACCTTTCCTTACCTGAAATGTTTCCTCACTTTTTCACAAATGAAATGGGAATAAGTTTATCTACGCGTTTGCATTTTAAGAATCTAGGGGCAAAAGTGCTCTACAGCATTTTATGATCATTTATTTGTTAATAAAACAACAGAAAGCATTCTCTGATATGCGGCTTGAACTTTTCCATTCTTACTTTAATCCTATTACTGCTGTTTAAATCCCTGTTTATTACCCTAAGTGATTCTTCTCCTGCCTTGGATTTACACTCCCAAGATATTCAGAGACTGTTATCAAGTTCCCCCATTTCACCAAAGAGTAAGCCATGGTGTAGTATACATACACGCTGCATCCCTGGAAGTGTTCAAGGCCAGGTTGGATGGGGCTTTGAGCAACCTGGTCTAGTGGAAGGTGTCCCTGCCCGCGGCAGGGGGGTTGGAACTAGATGATCTTTAAGGTCCCTTCCAACCGAAACCATTCTATGATTCTATGATATTTTGTAATTTTAATTCTGTATTCCTCTACCCGCCCTACAGTTTTGTGATAGTTTGTGTTGTCCAAAACATCTTTAGTTTCTGGGTAGGCTTTTGGTAATAAGAAACCTGCACAACAGCATGCATTTCAGCTCTGCTTCTTCATGAGTGACACAAAACCCAATGGAAGTTAGATAGCTGGTTTTATACTGGGTACAAAGAGAAGGACTATTAGGTTATCTTGTAATGTGTCTCTTTTCTTCAAACACAACCAAAACCAACAGTGCCTTTATCATTTGTGTCTGTAATGTTAATTAAATTCTATTACAAATACTTGTCCAATTCATTGGTGTGATCGGTCCAATAATTGGTACCATTTAATGGCTGTATTATCATAGTACGTAGAAACCAAACTCAGCAACTGAGATCCATTCATGCCAGGCACTAGACGAGCACAACAAGAAGACAGTCTTTCCAGCAAGGAGCTCACAGTCTAAATAAGCCCAAACAACTAAGACAAGATGGCAAACAAGAAACAAATTAAGAACAAGACAAGAATTAGAAGGAAACAAGGAGACAGAGTGGTCAGCATGGTGGGTGGTGGTTTCACATATGGAGAGTCCTAGGGTTATCTAAAGACAGTAGCTTTCTTTTTCTCATTAAGCGTATGTTTCAAGTAATTTCCTTTCAAATGCTTGCCTTAAACAAACTTTCATGTTTCATTTTCTACATTTCTGATGTCTCCAGATGACATTGTATTAACCCTCTGTCCTAACTAATCCGTGTTTTGTTACTTTTCTCTACCTGTTTCTTTGATTGTATTTGGTTGTCTGTCTGCAGTATTCTCCAATCTTTGCAGATAACAGGATAATATATCAATAATATTTTACACATTATGGAAATTTTAGAATACATTTTAGAGACAGTAGATATATGACAGCATCTATACTGGAGTACATGTGAGTAAAATTTTTTTTGTTTTCTTTTTTTTTTTTAAAGAAAAAAACAAAGCAGATAATTGTTGCTTACAAAGGATGCATATAGATAACCGTGGGTTCCAGCAGCCTTCCCTTTCAAAAAGTTACACAGTGCTACATCCAGTCACCGTGGCCTGAATGTATATCTGCTGCTACGCAAAGGTGTTACCTCAGCTTAGGGCTTCTGTGTTACAAATTGGTGTAGCTCTTTTGTTAAAGAAAACAGAAATAAATCAATGATACACACACACACGAAACAAACAAGATGTTACTCTGGATTGCTGGGCCTATAACATCATCTCTACATATTTAGAATGAAAAAAAAATAAATCACAGTTGTTGTGGTTATTCACAAGACAAACAATTTTCAGCTTTACAAATTTTTATGTAAAAGTTATGAAAGCCAACTCCAGATTTTATCACCTACAAGGTCTCTGTCATCAGGAGTCCTATTATTTTATATTAATCTTCCCCCAAAGGGGGGGAATCTGGTCAGGATTGGTGCTCAGCCAGAACATTACAGAGAAGAGTAAGATCCAGGTTAGTTACTAGTCCACAAGTACTGTCAATGTTTCAGTAGTACTGGAATAGTAGAAGGTGGGATAGTGGTATTTTTAAGGGTGGAGGGTATGGAAGAGGACCCTTTCATTTGAAAAAGCCTGGTTGTTGTACAAGATGTGAGAATAACAAGTGAGGTGACCAGCTTTGCTGCTTGTGAGATATAATAAGATAAATTTTCTTTTTCAGAAATCTGTTACTGATAGTAAATGTATTGAGGGAAATATTTGTATGTTATTCATTAGAATTCTGATTTGGAACATTTTTCTATCACCTCATTAATTTACAAATGATGCTCCTGCTATTTTCCCTCTAAGAAGATGAAATGGTGGCTATTGTAATATTTACAAAGAAGTTGCTGTAGGATTCTTCTTGGGAACATAAGTTGCACTACAATTTTGCAATATAAAGGAAATTCTATACATTTTTTTTCCATCATTCTTCTTACTTCTGCACCTTATACACCTTCATGGATCAGTTGGCTGTGTATGTGCTTTAATGGAGCAGAATTTCAGTCTGTTGGATTTTCAGCTGCACAATGAATTCACATATAATGTCAATTGAATGTTTTGTACATGGGGCTTTTTTTTTGTTTTTTACACAACTTGCTTTTAGTATTCCTATAAATTTACATTATAGCATTGTTGATCTTTTCTATAAGTACAATATTTTATTAATATCTCTATAGGATAGGGTGTGTGCTTTGCTGAAAACTAGATCAAAGCAATATATTTCTATTAACTAGACATTTCCACTAAAGGTAAGTCAGCATCTGCTCCTAGGAGAATTTCTGGGCATAATTTAGAAAGAAAATTTTGAAATGTTGCTCTGTTTGAACTAGAATAAAAATGCATCTTGTGTAAACACAATAGGATTTTTCTCTTGTGTTTCTTAGAATTGCAGTATGGGTTTTGTAGAGTGATAGGTAGAGCTCTCTGCATGGTGTTATAATTGAAACATTGTTGTATGTTACAAGATCCAGGTTTTGATCTCTTCTTCATAATAGTCACTCTTTAATCTTTTTCTCTCTGTTGCCTCATTTTGCCTTCTCAGTGTATTACGCATGCTGAATACCATTATTGCTTTTGGTTATTAACTAGGGATTGATTTGGAAAAAGTAATTTTGTGCTGGCTTGATGTAGCAGAATAAGCTGTCAAACATCATACCAGGTGACAGTGTGATGTCCTTCTGTGGAGCTGCAGCACAGTATGTGTTACAGCTGGAAGGTTATAGGTAATCAGAGAGGATTACCAACGGCAGCTTTATTAAATATCTGTGGAGGTCTACTGTGGCTGTGACCAGATAATATGAGCTTCTAGTATGAAAACAGGAAATTATTAATAAACTGGATTGGCTGTTCTGAATGCCCTTGCAAAAGTTTATCTAATTTTATTTTCTAGGGAGATTAATGTCAAGTATTAGATTTATTATTACTTAAGGTGTAGGCCTTTTATGCTTTGAAGTGATTCCCTTTTAATTTGTTATATTTCCCTGGACGTTTGATGATATTAACATTGTTTAAACCAGAATGTTTCTATTCTCATTTTCTGGTAAGTAAATTCTGACAGTTCAGAGTACACTGTTTTATGTTGGGTTTTGGGTGGGGTTTTTTTTGTTTTAATGTATAATAAAATACAGTTCAGTGGAGATAGAAGCAGATTTAATGTTCTTCACATTCTTTCTGTCCAATACCATGTTTTATGTATTAAAAACTTACTTTTATTTTGTCATTTCCTATAACGTCTATTGTACTCATTTTTTTTACATACTGTAAAGTTATAACTGGTTTAATCCAACACTTTCAGCCAAAACTAATATTTCTTAAGGCAGAAATTGCAGATTTACTTCTGATAAATTACTGAAATAGTTTTGCATAAAACTGTAAATTAAACTTAAGAGTGTGAAGAAATCATATCGTCAATTTAGATACACCTTTATCTCTACAGAAAGATTAAAAATGTAACACCTTAGGCTTAGCACTGTGAAGTTTGACAAGCATTGAAACAAAAAAGGAAGTGTAAATTTTACTAATCAAAACATCTGTACTATGCAGCCATTTACATTTTCCTATCAAGACATGAGAGAAATGTTAATTTTAGACGACTCTTTTTATGACCTATAATTACTGTCATTAAGAAAGCTCTGGAGACTTACAGGGAGCTTTGACTGAAATACAGTTTGACATGTTCTATAATTAATGCTGAATTAACGTGCTACAGTATGTGCCTCAGAAGAAAAAGGTTTCTTTTTACTCAAAGAAAAGTCAAAGAAATTGTATTATAGTAATGCCTACTAACATCACTATATTTAAAGTTATGTCACTGGTTCCTATGCAAATCCCATTTTTCAGTATGTGGCTATTAAACGATCTTTGGATTCAGGCACTAACTGTATATGATTTCAACCTATAGGTCTTTTTTGTATTCCTTTTTCTTTTTTCTTTTTTTTTTTTTTTTTACTATTCATATACACAATTCATTAAATGTTGATTTGCCAACATTAAAATTTCTCGTCTATATAAAGTACGTCTATGTTCTTTACAGGTCTGTGTTACGATTTTGAACTTGCTCTAAATAAAAGTGATATCCCTTGCACTAAATAAACGGAGTTTTCATTCATAGTCACATTGTGAGCCTGAGAGTCCATATGAATTTAAAAAAAAAAATCATGTTAGGTATTTGGTTTAGAGTATAAATTTATTTAATATATTATTATTGAAGTATCCCTTTCACTATTATCTGCTTTACTTCACGCTTTCTGGAAACACTGTGGACATTGCCGTAATTTGAGAACTATTCTGATTTTACTAAAAAAATCTAAAAATTCCACTTTAAAGGAGATAAAAGAAATATCAAAACAATCCTAATAATGCAAAGGACCACACAACAAATTCTTAAACCATGTTAACAGCACTGATTTAATGACAATCACACTTTACATGTGGGGCTGAAAAACACAGTTCAATACATGTAATTAACAAAAACAAATTTTAATGGCCTGCTTTACAGATAAATCATAACACATATTACCTATTAGCAAGTATAAAAGGTTTTTTAAAATATTGGGAGGTGAAGCTATAGGACTATTAACAACAACATGAGCAGACAGAAATATCCCAGTCTCCTACCTTAGATTAAAGTTCCAAAAATCAAGATTTTTATATTTTATATTTTTTTCCTAAATAACACAAATGAGATATGTCATGGTTTAACCTCAGCCAGCAACTAAGCACCACGCAGCCGCTCACTCACTCCCCCCCCACCCAGTGGGATGGGGGAGAAAATCAGGAAAAAGAAACAAAACCCACGGGTTGAGATAAGAACAGTTTAATAGAACAGAAAAGAAGAAACTAATAATGATAATGATAACACTAATAAAATGACAACAGTAATAATGAAAGGATTGGAATGTACAAATGATGTGCAGTGCAATTGCTCACCACCTGCTGACCAGCACCCAGCCAGTCCCCCAGCGGCGATTCCCCGCCCCCACTCCCCAGTTCCTATACTAGATGTGACGTCCCATGGTATGGAATACCCTGTTGGCCAGTTTGGGTCAGGTGCCCTGGCTGTGTCCTGTGCCAACTTCTTGTGCCCCTCCAGCTTTCTCGCTGCCTGGGCATGAGAAGCTGAAAAATCCTTGACATTTGTCTAAACACTACTTAGCAACAACTGAAAACTTCAGTGTGTTATCAACATTCTTCACATACTGAACTCAAAACACAGCACCGTACCAGCTACTAGGAAGGCAGTTAACTCTATCCCAGCTGAAACTAGGACAGATAACATTCTTAATACTAACAAAACAATCTGCCTATCTTTAAGTGCTATGAAATTGTCTTTCAGAGAGAGAATTTATTTGCCTTTTAAGTTATATGTTGGCTAATTATACACTGCGACATTAAGTTCCACTGCTTATAATTTACAGGAGAAAGTCCTGACATCACTGTAAATAAGTGGACCCTTCTTTTTAACATACTAATATGGTAAATAATTCCAAAGAAATTACTTAGGGCAAACATTATTTATACACTTCTTTTACGTTGCCTTTAATTTTTTTTTTTTTTCACAAAACTAAGAAAACCTCATGTTTTACATGTCATATCAACATTTTTCATGGTTTTGATCATTCTGTTTATCTTATTTAGTCCTTTTTTTTTTTTACTTGTAATGTGTGTATTTTAAAGATAGAATGAGCAAGGCTCATCCTACATAAGATATATACAATTGATTATAACAATGATAGTCTAGGTTTTTTAATATTCATTTATACATCTTTTTAAACAAAATTTAACTTTCTGAAATAAATTCTAAAGTGGTATAAATCAGTGTAGGAATACTGAAGTTAGCTGGGCTTTACTGATTAATACTCATTGAAGAGCTGATCATTTATATGATGCCTTGAATATAAGTTCATGCTAAAAAAATATAAATTTATGCATTGTGCAGAATAAAGCCAATTACTCCGTTTCAAAGGTTATAATTTATTTAGAACTTCAGAATTAAAAACAAGTAAAAACCATTTGCCTACAATGAATTTTAGCAGCCCTTTTTTTATTATTCACCTTCCTAGATTTGTTGGGGTCTTGCCAGATCTTATCTCACACACCTGTGTCATCTCACAGATCCTTTTTCCTACGTGTGAATACACATATTAGATAACATTTCTATTATAAATTCTTGGACATCCCACTACAGGTTTCTTCCTTGTTGAAAATTAAAGATATTTTCCAACTTTTATTTCCTACTTCTTAGACAGTATCAGATCTGTAAACACTTCCTCTCACCTGTAACCATTAGTTTTCTTGATAACTTTTGGTGAGGAGTTTATCAAAGCTATTTTGGAAGCTCAAGTAACTGATGTCAAATAGTTTCTCTATTATTTAATATAAGTTTACTTTTAATAAAGACTACTAATCAGTTGGTTAGAAACAATTTCCTTGTGTGTTCTTAACAAATCATACCTGTCTAGGTGTTTATAAGTCTAATTATTTTTTTCAACTAATTTGCAAGTGACTGTAAAGACTCACTAGTCAGCAATTCTTGGGATTATTCCTAATGTCTTTTTGAAACATTCCAATACTTTTAGCAGATTGAGATGGTAACTCTTCTAATAAAGTAGAAGAAAACAAAAGTGTTAAACAAATATTTCTTCTGTATTTGGAAAGAACTATGTTATCGCTCATAACATGAGGATGATGAATTGGTCTGTCCTCCATCAATAACTGGAGAGTTTGTTAAACAACACCTACTAGAGACAAACCTTTAAATCAGCTGGCCAGAGTAATTTGCATCAAAGGGTAGTAAAAGAGCTAACAGACCTCTCAGACTTATTGATGTCTATTTTATTCAAGCCCTGGAATACTGATAAAAAGATCTATGACCATAGAACTGTATTTACTTTGCTCCAGTATTCAAAATTGGCAACCAGATTGACTTAGCTGGTAAGGCATTAGTCTCATGTAACTTTAGGAAAAACTTGGTAACATTTATGCAACGGAACTAAAAGTAACAGTAATTAATGCGCTTTTAAGAAAAACATCTTTTTGGTCAAATAAACTCATTAGAATTTTGATTTCCAAAGAAAATGTGTAGATTTAATATTTTAAATCTTCGAGTAACATTTCACCTGGTAAAACATAATATTCTGACTAAAAAATGAGCATTAAGAACATACACAAGTGGTTTTAAAGGTCAGATCTAAAAACTCCTTGTTGCTGATTACCAGTGGCTCTAAGAGGGATTTGTAAGGATACAAAAATGGCCAGTTGCCTTATCAATGATTTGAAAGTAAATATAAAGTCACTGTAAATAAAAGAAAGCTGTGTTGTCAGAAGTAGTATCTGCTATATCTAAAGAACAGGGGACTGAGTCCTGAAAAGCAGTGATTTGGAGAATAATCTAGTGGTTATATGGGCAAGTAACTCAATGTCAACACCTAATGCAACTTAGTGACAAAGTAAAGTGACAGATTTCTTTTGGAGTACATTACATTTTGGATGCATAACTAAAGGAATCACGGAAAAGGAGGCAGTGATTTTGTTGTCATGTAAGATATTGGTGGGACTGATAGAAAAATTGGAAAGTGTTCGGGAATGAGGTGGAAAATAATTCAAAGACTGCAGAAAGCATCTTACAGTGGTAGACAACTATAATTCAATCTGCTTTCTTTTTGAAAAAGTAGATCATGAGGTGATTTATGCACAAATACACTCACTAGAAGGTTATACCAGCAAGCAGAAGTTTCTTTAATCTAATTGCAAAAGGCATAAAAACCTTGACATTGAAGATAATAAGTTTAAAAGAAGAGAGGCACACTTTTAAAAAGTAAACATGACTCGTGCTACTAAAGGGAATCATTATTATTTTTATTGTAACTTTGAATATGGGACATGAAGGATGACTATGGCAAACTACAGAAAAAAATGGATGTGGTAAGCATTTTGTTGTCAGCAATGTCTATTAGTCAAGTTCCTAATTAGTTATGTGATGTATGGGAAATTTATCATAGAATCATAGAATGGTTTGGGTTGGAAGGGATCTTTAAAGATCATCTAGATCCAACCCCACCTGCCATGGGCAGGGACACCTTCCACTAGACCAGGTTGCTCAAAGCCCCATCCAACCTGGCCTTGAACACTTCCAGGGATGCGGCAACCACAACCTCCCTGGGCAACCTGTTCAGGTGCCTCACCAGTCTCACACTGAAGAACTTCTTCCTTACATCTAATCTAAATCTACCCTCTTCAGTTTAAAGCCATGTGCATGTGCAAAGAGTAAAATCAGTTTCTCGTGCCTAACTTTGTGAATAACAGAACAAACAAGAAAATGAAACAGCAAAAGTTGTTGTGTGACCTTCCCTTATCACTTCCCTAATACTTAGTAAAAGACATAATTCCATATTTTAAATATTCTATTTTCTGTGTTTTGCAGAGTATAAGTATTTACAGTAATATTTTTTTTTCTTCTTGAAAACACATCCAACAGTGAAACACAGACATCATAGTATTTTGCTTTCTCTTTCAACATTACCCTTAAAATAATCTTTTGTCACTATTCCATCTTCTTTCCTGGACTGAACAGGAGCCATTATTGAGAACAAAACTACTATCAGTAATCACAGATGAACAAAGATGTGTCCAAATGTATTAAAAGCAGAAGCAGGGATATCCCAATGCTCACATAATGAATGTTAGTTGTCTCTAGAGGAAAAGTTCCCAGTCTATACTCTGGCAACGTTCCAAGTCTGGGGAGAGAAAGCAGCTCCATATGTGTACTGAAAATTATCCAGTGAAGATTTAACTCAAATAGGAAAGAAAGTCAGTTGTTTTAAAAATATGAAGTGAAGCATGGGGACTTTTGCAAGATTTTTAGAAATTAAAAAAAATGTTAAAAAGATGGAAATATTTGCAGGATTGGAAAACTTTGTCAGTGTATTTTTAAAGTTAGAAAATATTTGACAAAATATTGTTAAATGCTTAAGCAATTTAGTATTCTTTATCTCTTTTGAGACAAAATAGTTAAAAACTTTGTTTATAAGTTCACAATCCTGTTTCAAGAGAAATAAAAACCTAGTTAAGAATATTATTTCCTAGATAAAGCAAAAATGAATTATATTTCTTGATGTTTGTTTTGGGGTCTTTATATATTTTTTTTTAACAGCTGCTTTTAATAGCTTTGTAGGACACTTATACTGCCCAAAACATGAGAACTGGGATAGCGCTGTGATCCATGTATCAAAATACAGAACTGTGTTTTTATAGATATGCCCATATAAAAGGATTTCTCTGACATTAAGAAGTTTGTGAGGGGTATAAAGAATACTATATTACACCTTGTCAACACTTCCTACTCACTGTTTGATAGTTTCTGTAGCGAGAGTGTTTTGCTCAAAAATTATGGTATGCTAAGTAGGACTGCTGCTTCAAATTATTTCTTAACTGGTAGCTGTATAATACACTTAAGAATGTTGGCACATGATTCACAGTTTCTTGTACTACCACTGTTTTCTTTTCTTTTTTTTCCTTTCTGAGTCAGTAGAACTTTAGAAGTGGAATATGCATATAGGAACTCAGCTAGATTCTGTTTCTTCATATTTATTATAAGAGCACCCACAAGGTGCTGTGTGTTTTCCAATCACATTAAATCAAAATTCTTTCTCTGCAGAATACACGTTCTAAAAAAATTAATACTGTTTTGATAGTGGGTTTGATTTATTTATGTATCTATTGAATCTAGTGAGAAGCAATTTTTTTTTCTTCATCAGAGTGGTTACCATTACCAATTTTTCAGTGGCCCTTGCAAGTAAATCACGTTACATTACCACATTACCACTATATTTACAGTACTTCCTTGCTATTTCTTTCACAGGGTATCTGCAATAATGGGACTACCATATAAATGATATTTAGTTGCATCTCTTAAAAGCAAAACTAGAGAGTTAATGGCAATCAGCTCTGTTTCGGAAGTAATTTTTATTCTAAAACAAAGGAATCTTTGGTATTTTTCTGTGCCCTTTACATATAGGATGACTTTTTTAATACATTGCTCTTGGTTACATTTTTTCAGGTCAAAGTCACTTTAATAAATATGTCTAGTGTACAAAATAAAATATTGTAACAAATTTATATGCTGCTGGTTTCCTGATACAGATTTGTGACAGTAGACAAATCAAGTTTTATAGGAAGCCGGTATGGAGCTTTACTACAATATGATTCCAATTACCTCATACATAACAATATCACGGTAGCCATTTTATTCTGCTGCATCACTGCAGGAAAAAGGGAATGGAGTCAAACTTTTTTTCCTTTCATTCGTCTTCTGATGGAGTTGCTGCTAGTCAGTTGGTCAATGAGGACCTTGAAGTCAATTAGAGAAAGATGTTTTCCTGCTGAAAGAAAGGGTAACTGCCCCATGCTCACCTGTCTAAATACACCTCTGTCTTCTTCCTTAATCTGCTCAGCAGAAGGAAGCTCTTTTGCTCCACGAAAAATGGGAAAAAAATCCTACTCTTCCACCATATTGAGCTTTAACAGCAACAACATAATTTGAGGTACAGGTTGGCATAAGGGCTGATATTCCTCTTACTTACCATATTGAAACCAAATGCTTCTTGATCCTAAAGTATTATTTTTCTTGGTATTTGTACTATTTTCTTGCCCACTTATTTACTTGCTTGTTTTTGGGTTTTAGGGGTTTTTTTTTACACTCCCTACGATGGTAGGTCTACATTTTTCACAAAAGTTGTTTCAGTTAGCATGATTGCTCAGGTTATGGTTAGGATTCATTCAGCTACCACTGGTTTACAGGAAGCTGTTAAAAAAAGGGACTGGAGCCAGATTCCTTCTCAAAATGAAATCTAGTTCAGAAAATGTTGAAGACATCTCTATATCCAGCATAAATGTGGAAGCACATCAAATACATTTTTTATATCTGTCTATCTATCTATCTATCTGTATATACACATGCATATAGGTGGGGTGTTTTTGTTGGCGGGGGGTGGAACTGAGGAATTTCAGTTATAACCTTTATTCCAGTACATTCAGCCATTACTGCCTGCTGTCCAGGCCTGCTATGACCATCACTCTGATATCCATACTGGCCTTTTATGACTACCGGATAATAGCTAACGAAACCTCTACTTTAATAATTAAATAATGAAAAGTTAGAGCAAGTTTTTTCTACAAACACTGTGCGGAGTCCTTTTTTACTTACTTCTGCTGAGAAACAGGCCAAGAAAACTAGCTTCAAATATGTTAAAAATCTCTAAATAGGTTTGTAATACCAAATATTGCATTAGTAGCCTTCAAGAAAAGAGACCTTAAAAAGTGTCAAATAGCTGAAACTGTTAATGCAGTGTCACTTAACTCTAAATGCACTGAAGTTAGCAAAGTATTTTAGAAAACCTGAAGGGTAACTATCTACTGCCTATTGTTTCTCTCTTAAATTTAAATTCATAACCTCACCTAGACAGAAATGAAAAGACAGGGAAAAGATTGTGCTTTAAAAGATTTTTTTTCCTTTTTTCCTGTATTAGAAACTGGAGTAGATATCATGGGAAAGAAAATCAAGAAACAGCAGATGTCATGTGTCACTTTTACAGTTATTGATACTAAGCAAGTAGCAGTTTGAATCCATTGAGATTCGGTATTGTATGTTTATGGGTTTATTTAAATTGTTGAAATGGAATACTTTTATGCCTTTAAATATTTTATGATTCATGGCATTTATGTTTTAGAATCTTATCCATGTGCCTTGTGTAATGGTAGATTTTTTCAGCAGCTTTTATTTGTTTTAAGATAGAAGCAAATTACACCTTTAAACCATAGGTGACAGAAGGAAAAAATAATGGGAAGATAGAAGAGTAAATGTATTCGTGAGATGACTAAATGTTGCATGCATGAAGGAAAGACACATCCTGAGTGTTCAAGGATTCCCACATAAGTAGAATAATGTAAATTAGGACAATTTTATTTTCGCCTGTAACTGTAGCATAAACTAATCCAAACGAAGTATAGAAGGCTTTGTGGGTTTTAATATTTTTATATACCATTACATCTTTTTTCCCTGTAACTTTTAATAAGGTAGAGGAGATATTTTAGTTAGCCTATAGCATTTTTATAATTTAAAAATACAGTTTTGAAGATGTGCCTGAATTAATTGAGCTTTGACGTGTCACAGGAATCCACATTTTTAAGGGTACTAAGACTTTGTTCTAAATTTCCTTGAGAAAGTAGAAAGTAGAACAATTGTCCATTCTGGTATGGACCTGAGCATCAGTCCTAGCAAAATAAATCTCATAGTCTTCAGAAAAAAAGTGCTGTAACCTAGGGTACTTTTATTACATTGCCATCCTCCATCCCTGGCAATTTCCTACTGGGCAATCTGAGAATGTGCTATTCTGTAATAAAAATATCCTTTAATTTTCTTTTGTTTTACTCTTTCTGATAATAATTGTTCCTTTATGGGAGTGATTGGGAAGGATCACAAACTCTGGAAGAATGGGGAAGATGATTCTTCCTTTTGGGGAGACTTAGCATGCCCTAAAAGGAGGGCCAGAGAGAACGTTCACAGCACCACAGTTTCTGGTGGGCAGCATATTCATTGCATAAAGCTGCAAATCTGCAGGCCAGGCAAAGATGGAAAATGCTGAGAGGAGCAGGGGCAGCCAGCCAAGCCTCAGAGGAGACAGAAGGAAACTTCCTAGGGAGGGACCAATGGGATTTTGGTGGTTTGCTGCAAATCCGAATGACATTCACAGACTAAGCCCAGAAATCAAGCCTGGAAACAGGCCCTTTCTGCAAGGACTCAATGAGCAAGAAAAGCTGATTATAAACATTTCTTATTTTTGCATTGTCTTTCCTACTTATCCTGATTCTCTGCTGTTTAAGAAAAGAAATTACAATTACCTCATTTGGGATTCTAGTAATAATGGGCTTTTTTAGGTGAAAAGCCTTTCAGTTTTCTTTGGAGAGCCTCCTGCAGTGGTACATGTGGTTGAAACAGGTCCCACCATACCTTAAGTTAGTTAGGATGGCTAAATGTGTTTTAACATGAGTGCCCGTCGTACGGACCTAAACCTCTAAGGCTGTACTGGCAGCCTACATCAGTGTCAATACTGGCTGCTGCAATCCCAGCCTTTCCTGTGTCCCTGAGCACATGTTTCCACCCTTCTATGCTGGATTTGGATCGTGTCAAACACTGTGCCAAACTGCTTCAGCATGCTAACTTAGCAGAAAATTATTTTGTTATGGCTTTTTAAATGTGTGGGCTTAAATAGTTTCTAGCAGGGTGAGATGAGGGGCAGAAATGTCATGAGAGGAAGTGTTAAAGTGGCAGTGGCAGCTAGTGTTTAGATTAGTCTGAGCTACTGTGGAAATTTGCTAGCCATGCAAACATGGGATCTACATGCCTATGTTTTTTGAGGGATCTGCTTTGATAAATCCACTGTTTGTTTCTTAACAATCCATCCTCCAATAGATTCACAGACGAGTCATCATTTGGCATACATAGTTAGCACACTATCCCCTCATTGTTTTTTTACTCAGATGACATTTGTGCATATAAACAATTTTGACAGGCTAGCCACATATGCTTCTTAACTTGTATGTTTAACAGTTTGTGTATTGCCACATGGATATACTGGAGAATAGTAATTAGTAAACTCAGTGGCATATTTCTTCTTTCATAGGTTAACATACATTAATCCAGATCATCAGTGAAAGTGATACAGATTTGAAACAATTAAAATGTGCAGTAGTTTCTCCCAAACATGTTGCTTCTATTTAACTATAGGGAAATAGAGCTAAAAACTTCAAAAGTCTCAAAATGTATGAAACCTCTGAAGTCCATTCATCCTATAAAATAAATAAAAAAGGAAATTATCTCAGCAATCACAACAGAATTTAAATATAGTAGTTTTCTACTTCAGAAGCAATTTAATTGTCTGCCACCATGTTCATCTGCCATGTTTTGATTGAACTGATTAAATTTGCTTGTTGTGTTTTTAATTATTTGTTCAAGAATAATTTCACATTCACCATTCCACTCTTGTCTGAAAGCTGTCACTAAAAAAACCCTAAAATACAAAACAGCAATTTGGTCACTTTATTTCCTATTTGAATTTCAAAACTGTTTCAACATTTACTACATTATATGGCCTCTGCTTCAACTATGCTTAATCCCTAAATATGTTACATTTCTTTTCTGTAAAATGAAATCAAGAGGATGTAAAACATATTCACTTAGAAATGTGGTGCTTAAAACTAGGAGTTCAATGCAGCCTGGTTTTGAGCTGCCACCTAAGCAAATAACCCAACTGGCCTGCAATTCGAATACAAAGTTGCCTATAAATAAGAAAGTGCTCAGCGGGCACACTAGCTCGCATCTTCGTCAGATCTAATCCAGCCAAACTGGTGCTAAACTGCATTTAGCAAGCCTAACAAACATACACAGGAGCCTCAAGTCCAATATGAAGTGCATGGACTAGTGTTGCAGTCGTACCTAAGGGTGGTGGGAGAGGTGGATGGGTGCCCGATCTCTTCCATGCCAGACCTGCCAAGCTGCTCCCAAGACCATGCCTCGGGACAGTTTGGATGGACAAACCTGCCACCTCTCCTCCTGAAGCCAGCTCACTGTGCTGCCAAAAATACAAGACTTCTGAGACCAAAAAGGAAGCAGACCAAAAGGAAGCAGGGAGACTTCAAGTCTAATCCCTACTCCCAGAACAATTTTTGCCTTTTGTTTCTTCTTCCCAATGACTGGGTAATATAAACATGCAGATAGTTCAGGAAACAGGAACCAGAAGTTTCTAAAAACTAGTTTTTCTATTCATTCACTTATTCGTAGTGATGTGCATCCATAGCACTTCTTTTTTGCACCCACAGCATGATTTTTCTGTGGTATTCTCTTAGGCAAGGTGAGTCTACTGATGCATTATGGATTTGTTAAAACATGAATTAGAAATTGTGCTTCTTTTAGTGACCTCAAAGGAAAACCTGGATTTTATTAAAGACATGCAGCCAAATTGTTACTAGCTTTTCATCTTTATTCCCCAAAGCATAGCAGCAAAGAAAAACTTCACTGTTTAAGGGGAAATCACACAATGTGGGTTTGCACAAGCAACATAATAGTCCCTTTTCCAAACTTCTCAGAGCCCATTGTGTCAGCCTTTCCCCATAAAAAAAGTCTTTGGTCTTCCTCCACATTATTTGCATCTCCTTTATATTTCTGCAGGAAACATCCTTTTTTTTTTTTCCTTTTTTTCTTCTTTTTAACAAACACTGAAATTAACTGAACCAGGAGTTCAAAGTAAAGGCCCTCATCCTTATTTCCCCCTCCTTTTTTGCACATAAGCTTCCTCCTTCATGAAAACTTGCTATATTAGGACAGATATTTGTATGAATTAAGTTGAAAATATTTGGATGTTGCTGTGTCTTAATAGTAGAGAACTTTTATTTCAGGCTTTTACTAAAAAAAAACCTTTTTTTTTACAAGATGCAGTGGATCCATATTTAATATTTGGTTTCAAAATCAGAAAGTTCTCCAATGTATTACATTACATTGTCTTAACTAAGTCCTTAAAGTAGAAAACACAGAATCCTCTTGATTACTCTCTGGTTTCAAGAATATACCTCAAGATACTGTCTGTCACTTTACTGTATATCAGAAAGGAAAAAGAACGAGAGTAGTTACAGATGTACTAATAGGGCATTGCATACCATTTACTACCTTCATCCCCAGAGCAACTAAGGGTAAACAGTAGATAGATTCTTGTGTTTATTGCCTTTGAAACATGAGAGCTGTTGAGAAGGGTATTGCAATTTTCAGTTGTGTCAGCTGTGCCACAAACTGCTTGTCTTCCCCTTATCTTCTACTGAAGAGGGGGAGGTGAAAGTTTACTGTGTATTTAAGGAGTGCGTCTAAACGCTAGTTTCCCTCGCAGTAATTAAAAGAACCCACGGATTGCTCAATTTGCTTTAATCTATTGCAGAGGAAGTTGACCACTCTGTGAGCTGGCACTGATGCTACATCAGAAGGTAGATAGCAATTTAGGAGTCATGCTATGTTCTCTCTGTATTTACTAACTTAAGCACCTGAGTTTAACAAATATTCTTTTAATCAACTGAATCTAAGCCACCATTAAATGGTTTTCCTATAGGAATTTAGGTATCTGTGCTTATCTGTACAGTCAGTAAAGAGAAAGAGGTATCAATAGAGGGCAGTTCAAAAATCAAGAAATAGTGTGTCTATTTGTCTCCAATGAACATGAAGGGATATTGCAGACATATGTCTCCAGACATAAGCCTCACCAAAATTAGACGATAAAGTCACATAGCCCTGTTGGTCTAAGGGCATAAAACAGGGCAAAAAAAATTATTAAAGATAACATATTTCATGAGATAAGCAGTTAGAATCAGATAGGATGAATCCAGGTATCTTGGGGTACTCAGCCAGGCTCCTGCAGAATGTGATCTGTGTCTCTCCCAGTGATCCAGCAGAGGCTGTAATCTAGCTATCACATTAAAGATTCAAGTGCTTCTGACCCTGGCCCATGCTTAAGAGTAACAAACCTCCAGAAAAATTCAGATTGAAATGAAGTTGTTTTCTCTGTGGCCTCCCATCAGTGATACGGGACTGAACTTCGGCAGCTGGAAGAATTAGGAAGTTGGGTGGCCATGTCAGACAGGTGCCCCACCGTACTCCTGCCTCTGCTGAAGCTGTAGCCTCCAGAAAAAGAGTGTAGCAGCAGGTCAGTTTTAAATACCATAGTGAATATAAGACAGCTTGTTTGCAGAGCTGCTGAGGGCACTGCTATTACTGTATGTTTTTCACATGATCCCAAGCACAGCATCTGAACACAGGCAGTTTCTTTTAAGGAATATTTCTTTAAAGGAATTAAAGTCAACAACTTCATTCCTGTCCACTCTATTACACTCTTTTTAAAAATGATAAATTTGAATTAGGGTGGTTTTATTCTTTTTTTTTTTTAACATCACTTCAGTAAGTAATGAATTACTAATTCCACAATTACTTTATGTAGCATGAGTAATGCATTGCTTCTGATTTAAAGTAATTACATGAGTCAAAATTCCTAATTAAATTATACCATTTCTCAAACTTCAAGTAAGTTTTTGTGTTTTTTTCATTTCCTATAAAGTAATTCTGGAATTATTTATAAATTTGTTCACCCTGTAAACAACATCTTTAATTACAAGTATTTCTAGAAAGTGCTTTCAAGCCAAATTTTTCAGAATTGACTTGTAATTTTGGATTCTTAACTTGACAAACCAAAAGAATACTTGAATTTTAAATAGTAGGAATATGGGAAGATTTAATAGCAGATAAAAATGAATACCCACAAAATTATAGATTGTCTTTCAGAAATCTTGTCTTTTTGAAAACAATCTGAGAAGGGAAAAAATAGCTATAGAGCTAGATTACTTTGTGCATCCCTCTAACATGGCCAGGATTGACAAATAGGCAAAAGAAGGAGTCAGTATCCATTCTTCATTAATCCTCTTCTCTTTTCATGCCACATAATTCCTCACTTTTAAAGCCTCTCAAAGCCTTGTCTCCTGTGCAGTCACCGATTATCTAAAGAAAAATGCTGGTAAAATGTAAAGTTACAGGTCCATTTGGTACACTGCTTACTAGGAATTTAATAGAGAGATACTAACGGTATGTATCTAAGGGGGTTTGCAGGACTGCTCTCTCTATCTTTCTGCCTATTTGCCTAACATATTGTCTAATACACCATCTTAAAAATTCCACTAGCTTCCTACCTTAGAAGATTAAATACTCCACATTCATGGTGAAGTGATACAGGAAGATTTCTTTACAAATTTCAGTGGCTTTGAAGGATATGTTTCCTAGTAAAGCAATTGCTGATGCCAAGTCCTGTTCTGATGTGTATCCCTGAATAATAAAGATTAATATATTCCTCTCAACAATAAAAGAAAACAGTAATGACTAGAACACTCCATAATTGTCTCTGCAAATCTAAAACACAAGACTGAAACAACAATAAACTTAGACCAGAGTGCTATAACTTAAATTCTATTTCTATGGGTGTCCTTAAGGTTTTATAGGACCAGGCTTAAGACCTTTCTTACTGTATCTAGTGATTATGTAACCATGATAAATTTACTTCAAAAATAATAATAAGTGTCTAGACAAAGCAGAAGAAAACTATATTTGAAAATATGACGCAAAGCTTTTCTGTAGGGAAAACATGCACAAGTATAGATTAAAAATAAATGTAAATCAAAATATAAATATATTTATCTAGCTGCTTGTATACATATTTTTGTTGCATAAGAATTTTTTTTTTCCATTAATACTGTGTCTTTCTGCAGTAGATTTAAAGCATAACTGCAAAGAAGCTATTCTTTCTTGAAAAGAGTGAAAACATGAGGAGTTGTACCAAGATAACTGATCATTCAATATATCGCTCTAATGATATGAATATTCTTGCACCAGAAAAAGTGTTGGTTTTGGTTTTTTGTGTGCTTGCTTGTTCAGGAATGAAAATCTTACACGTAATCAAAGCAGTAACATTTGTCTGAGTCTACAGACAGCCTGAGAAGATACATCTCCCCTGTGCTAAATTCAAAACTTCTGCCATGAGAGGCCTATGTAGCATTCCTTCAAACACCCATTTTTAATAATACATGATATGTCCTGCAAAAGATTGCTAAAAAATTAATTTATTTGATTTTCTGTTTTTATAACTAAATTCCTTTTCAATTGCATGCAAGAGATTTACGTTTCCTTACTGGAAAGATTGGTAACTGACTGGCATGTTATGGCAGAGTTTAGGATGGGAAAATAACTGCTTGAATTCACTATAGGTCAGCTAGTTACCTTGGTTGTATTCAAAGTTTTAACCCTGGCTCATTCTTTCTCCTAAATATACAGATTTTGTCCACAGAAGCATTGCAATATCCAGGTATTTCTTCTCCATTAAACTACTATGGCTTCAGTTCAGAAAAGTCACGATCTTCTATAATCAATCCTCAGTCATATTTTATGATGGACACAAGTGTTACTTCATCATTAGGGCTAAAGATGAGAAAATACTTTAAGAAAAAGTTCTGAAAAGAATAAAGGATTTGAGGGAGGGAGGCAAGGGAAGACTGCAACTTGGGCAATATTGTAAGTTGTTTCTGCAGTGATATCATGACCTCTTTGTGGTCATTTTCCAGAGAAAAGGTAAGAGGAAGATTAGGACACAAAAACAATTTCTAAGAGTTGTGTTGAAAAAATGGGCTATGCTCCTGTCGCCTCCCTGTACTCACCTATCATACTTAAGGTGGCTGACTCTTGTCAGCTCTAGAGAGGGATTCAGCCAAACTAAGACCACCTTCCTTAAAGGCTCATGCCTACAGAGGGACTGACCAAAGCCAGCATGTTCATGTTTCAGGAATCTTGTTTAGACAACTGAAATTAAATTATATTAATACAGGGTACAATGTCAGATAGAAAATAATTTCCAGAAGCCCAACCTTGAAAAGTGTTGAAGAGTTATGAATTTTCAGATTTTAGAACAGTAGAAAATCAGACCTACTAAAAATGAAACAACTGTTTTAAATACAGAAGAAAGGTGATGTTTTTATCTGAGATATTAGGTGCAGGTTATACATTGTAGGCAACTGATAAAATATACTGTATTTTCCACTACTGTCACGTGCAGAATATCACTGTCAACTTATAATTTTATTATTCATACCTTCATTCACCTCTAAAGGCAAAATATATTAATTTGGCACAACCTCAGAACTTCACATTTACACTGAAGTTACACTTCATTACTAATTGTACACACCTTCAGCACACTTATATTGACTGTGTAATTTAACATCATCAGTAATTTAACATCATGAAACTTGGCCTTATTTTACATATACCTGGCTACTTTAGTTCTCAAGAAAACTTTTAGTAATGGAATTTCCTAAAAGCTCTTGGGAGTCAAGATTGAATGTTTTGTAATTAGGCACGATCCATTCACATCACTCAGTAACTACCCACTCTACGTCTTCAGTAGCCTTTCCTTAGAACAAAAAAATACCTTAAAATCTGATAAAATTCAATATGGACAGTGTTGCATACTTTCTGGTTGCAAAAGCACACCTCTAGAACAGGAATATATCCACCTGAAACTGGTGACAACATTTGGGAAATGTGATGAATCACATACTGCAGGATGGAAGCCTTTGATCCAGTAAATGCAGCTTGCTATTAAGACTGGGCTTTGCATTTGCTTATTTTTTTAATTTAACTCATGACAAGTAAAAGGTCTTAATACACTGGGATAGCAAAAGAACTGCTTATGTGGAACTGGGTTCAAATTCTTTCTTAGGATACAAGAGGGACTTGGATTGTCTAATTGTAGTTTTCTACTTAAGCATGTTACAATGTATGTGTTTGTATATCTAGTCTCATTACATACAATTTTTTTTACATTTATGTTAGTGCATCTTGGTGTGCTTCTGAGCTCCTGGGCTTAGATGTGAGCCTTATCTAACTCCATATTGAAACAATGCTTCATTATACAACATTTTCTCCTCTCTCAACTGCTGGGCCCCACTTTTCATGCAAATTGACCTGGGCCATGGCACGCTCACACTGATGAGAGGACCAGGAATGCTGAGGGTGCTGTGGCACTTACCAGCAGGTAGCTGGACACAGAGAGCATGCAGGTTCAGGAAGGGGCAGGCTGAAGAAATAACAGAATGTTTCCTTACAGTTCAGTAGCCCATGCCAACCTAGGTTTCCCAAAAAAGGAATAGTCTTGTAGAGTCACATTTGCAGTCTACTGAACTCTGCACCATTCCTAGTAGCCAGTACTCTTCTGTTGACATGATGGAGGTGGTTAATTTATACCTACAGGGTATAGGGCTCAGACTTGCCCTTTAACCGCTTACTCATAGCTGAGATAAATCCCTAAGCAGCCTGCTGACATCCACACAATCCAAACAGTGATTCAGCAAAGATCATCAGAGAAAGGGAGAAATAGCTGTTAACCACCACTTCTTGCTGCACAATATGGTTTGTTCCAAATTTACTACATGAGTTTGCACATTCCTTTGTCTTTTCTGTAGAGACACCAGACTAGATGTGAAGGCATATAATGCAGATTGAAACTGATGAAAAGTGATAGAAGGATATTTGCTCTTTTTCTTGTGAGGTCATGGTTTATCTACCTAAATCACATTTATTGAAACTTCATTTTTATGAGGACTACAATTCGCTCGCAATTTTTTGAAAGCAAACAGGAAAATACTGCCAATGATTACCTTTCAAAAGTCTAAATGAAAATGATAAAATTATGCAAACCACTGTTCTATTCCTGCTGAGTTTCATTGTGTATCCATATCAGTTGTTATTTTCTCATTCTTTTTTAAGACAGAACACCTGAAGTATGACATTTTTTTTCCTAACATTTTTGATAATGCAAGTAGAGAGATATGTGATTTATGGGTATTTGGTTTCAAATTACTATCACTTAAACATACATAGATATGTGTGTGTGTGTATATATATAAAACATGCATATTTGTAACCCTTCTAACCTTACAGATCACCCTGTTTGTGTCAACATCTCTTTGACATATTTTATCTGCTTTGTCAGTACCTCAGGTACTCATAACTTGTCAATTACTAAACCTTCTTTTCTGATTTCACATAATTACAAAAGCAACCAGAAATAAATTGTGTGTGGTTTAATAATACATGATAATGTTTTAAAGATCTTTAAAAAAAGTAAATTGCTTTTGCAGCATTAGTGTAATCTATTATATAACATTAATATGCATAACAGATGGCTCTCACAAGAGTAAGCGGCTATTATTTTGATTTGATTTTAATTAGATATATATTGTCTCTTCCATTATATATTACCCGTATTAATACCATAAGAGGTTTTTATGCATAGTATTCAAACATTTATTACACTCTAAAGCTTTAAATGTCATGTCATTGACATGAGACCACTATTTTGAACAGCATTCAAAAAGGCACACTACTTTTGATGATAATTTTTGTTGGTTTTAACAATGATAAAATGTTATTAAAGGAAGTGGTAATTTTAAGTGTGTTCTCATTTAAAAAACATGAATATATATATTGTTCTTAAAAATCTACATATTGTTTTGTATTATAATATTCTTTTATTTGGCCAATAATGATTTCTAAATCTATTATAGCCAAGTGGATTCAAGACCAATACATTCTGTTCCTACTTGTTTCTTCTTCATGTAAGCTTTAATTATCATCTGTTGAACAAAAGGTTTCTCCACTCAGAATTTTGTTACTGTTACAGATTTTTAAAGTGGATTTTGTTTTCTAGAAGTTCATTTCTGCATCATTATTAATTATTGTGAGTTTGCAGTGGTTGTGGTTCTGGCAGTTAGGTAAGGAAGGGACTATTGACAAAATCAGGTTCTGGCCCATTTTAAGAGTCTGCTGAGAGAATTCTCATTGTGATGCCTTTTGTGATGTAAACTGAGGAACTGTACCCCAAAATGATGGCACAGGCACCACCAAATCATTTTATCATTTTACCTAGGCCTCAAGTATCTGTCAGATGTTAACAGATTTTCACCACTGTTGACTTGCATTTGATTCCATTTGGAGATACAAAGGTGAAAGCCTGACGTTCAACTCCCAAGTTTTAAGTTGTTCAGTCTTCCAGCATTCCCTGTTTTTTTTATATTGAATATACCAAAATAACTCCATGCTTTTTACATTCTTTCTCTTTTAAATGCAATGAGCCATGACCAAAGAGCTAATCTTAAAGAAATACATAACAAAAAACCCCAAAAAGTGGAAAGAATAAAACATTTAAACTGAAACATAGCAAGTTATAATCGTTCAATTTTTATAAAATAAATCTGATTTCAATTAAAACAACCTCTGGAGGTAGACTAGTGTATATTATAATAAACGGGTAAATGTAAGGCGTGGGAAAAGTTCAGACATTCCTTCTAGCATATTGAATCAATTAATAGCATGTACAAGGAAACCCTGATTATTTGAAGGAGTGGAGAAAAATGACTTGATTCTTTACAAGTAGTACAGACTATTATTAGTATTCCAGATAGAGTGTGTTCTAGGGAGTCCATCATATGCTTTGATCTCTCTGCATCCACAGCTGGAAACTTTGCGCCAGTCTCTGGAAGCAGCACGAACTGACAACAGTCGCCTCCATCAGGAAAGTGAGTTAGTGGTTGCAAATGTTAATCAGTGGATCAAAGAACAAAAGTGAGTAAAATTGGGTCTTTTTTTTTCGATCTGATTTCATTTCCTATGGCCCCAAACAATTAAAGCATTCATAAGAACTCTCTTCTCAACTTACTGCCATATCTTTTATCTGGAGCTCTGCAATAGGTCTTTATAAAAGTACTATCAAGGCTTTTTACCATCACATTTATGTCCTTTTGAATTAGCACAAATAATCAAATAATAAATAAGTTATCTGTAAAAACATAGTGCAATTTTCAGACCTGTTAATAATGTACAATGTAAAAGAAATGAACTCTGTAGATAAGTATATGAACATGTTCTTATGCTTTGTGACTTTTTCCATAGATTTTGCAAACGTCCCTTATTAACACTTTCAATTTTTAAATGTATTTTTTGTCTATAGCATTTATGAAGATATCCTTGATGATGAAAACTAATTTACCTTCTCAAAAGTCAATAGTTAAATGAACAAGTTAAACCGGTGAGAGGTATCAATTCTCTACATTATTTCTCATAAGGTATGCATGTACCTGAACATACATAAAAACATAAAACTAAGTTTCACCTTCTTTAATTATTTGAGTAATTTAAATACTTGTTGCTATCTTTAATATTAAACTATAAATGGCATATATAATGCTTTTCCTAGAGGTAAAAATGGGTTCCTTTATTAAAGCCTATAGTTTCTGGTGTATTTCTACAAAAACTCTCCAACGTCAGGAAAAGAGCTGGACTGAACTAGATAATTGAATGACCCTGAGTCTATCTCATAACAATATGCAGTATGAGAATGCAAGAATAGGTCCACGAGAAGAAATAAATTCTCTATTGAAATTGCACAGGGTTATGGGAAATTATTGCAAATTTGTTATGTGTCTTTGCTAGCACCTTGCCCACATATATGGAAAGGTGTTATGAAAAAACCTGAACGGTTTAATGAGGTAAATTTTCAGTACAAAATCATTCTTTTAATTGCAAGTGCTTCCACGAGTCAGTTGGCTCCCTTTACAGCTCCCCTTATGTAGCCTGAAAAGCCCATAATTTAGGTCTCTAACAAATCTGATCTGTTTAAAGCCTTTTAAAGATAAAATGGCTCATTACCAATATTCCATTGTCCATATCGATTAACTCCCCATTGACTATGAGGAAAGCCCAAAATTTGGAGATGTAGATACCTACCTTATGAACAACCTCATATAAAAATCTCACTGGCAAAGTCAGGACATCTGGTGCACTGGAAATCACAACTCTAGCACTGTAGATTCCTTAATGCATCAGTTGTTTTCTGTTTTAAATGCTAAGAGTCTACAATAGAATTATATTGGCCTCTTACATGCCAAAATTCCATAAATGCTCTTATTCCCCACTTTGACTAAAATTTTTAGATCTTTGTCACATTACAAAAATGCCATGAAACTGTTTTCTGATTCTGTATTATTTCTTTAACATGCTTGAAACAAAATCCTCAAATTGCATAAGGACATAAGATTAAATAATTAAATTTAGTTCACTGTTAATACAGGCACCATGTTACATGGGGTTTTTTTTTAATCAGTTTATAAATGATATTTTCAAAATAGTCTGTGTTTTGCCTAGGAAGCACAGCATTTTGTATTAGAAACTTTCTTTTAAAATAATTTAGATATATTTACAGTTCACATTGTAATGAACAATTTTAAATAAAAAGCATTTTTCATAGAGCAGGAAATTCGCAGTACTGCTTTGATTGCTTTGGAGTTTATGTACACATGCCTCCATTTCAGCAGAGGAACAGTGTAATATTATATTCAGTCTTTGTGAAATTTTTGCATTTTAATTACAAAGAAATCTTGTGATTCTTAGGGTTTTTTTCAGGTTAGTAGAAACTGACTCACAAAAATAACTTCATTTGCAAATTTAGGCTTTTTGAAGTGATAGAGTAAATCAAGTGAAGGCTATGAGATAGATATATATAAATATATACTTAAAATGCAATACAGGCAGACTAATATAAATTAAAAAAAAATATTAAAAGTCTTGCCAGATTGGGTAATTAATTGATTACAGTGGTACAAAATTGGCTTTTTAAGTACAAATGTACAAACTAATTTTTGTCTTAGGATTCCAACATCTCCTGTGCCACCAGAGGGATATTTAAATATACGATTTTGTTACAGGTGAAGGTGAGCAGAATGTTATGCAGAGCGATCTGCCCTCTTGAAAATTCTTTTTTTGATCCACATTATATGGTGCCCAACAATTGGATCCATGACACAAAGAGAACATTCACAGTTTATTTTTTCTGCAGTCTAGGAGGTGAAATAAAGATCCCTTTTGATATTAATTTCATTCTAGAATCACCTCATTGCTGGTTATCCTTCCTTACACCTTGTTAAAGTTAGACTTGACACTGACAATAACCTAGATCAAAGATGTCATAATACATAATTGAAGGCCACATGGGACATACTTGGCAAAAATTCATTTTGCAGAAAAAGGGACTCATACACTTATCTAACTGATACTTAATATTTAGTTGTTCTTTTCATACAGACAAAAATTTTGAGAGGGTCGCTCCAATAAAATAGAATAGGTATGGTAGTGCAGGGGTGCACCAGGCCAAATTTACTATGAGTTCAGTTATTTTGCAACTTGTTACTACTTTTCCAAAAATATGGAATTGTTGCTATGCACCTTAAATGGTTTTTGGTTTAAAGCACTTCTTCAGAAGAGATGAAATAACAAATAAATGACAAGGTCTTGAAATATAAATAATATTTGATTTATTTCAATGCAGTGCTACACCATAGAAATGATAATACAGGATGATTGGCGGTAAATTTTTTATATATTTTTTGCATTAAATGATATTATATATCAGATTTCAGAGTCAGTGTTTGCTTAGTGGGGGGCTGACGGAATATTGGCATTCTACTTATTTATTCATTTATTATCTATTCAGTTTTCCAGTTTTTATTTTATTTATTACTGTTCCTTTTATGTACCTTTCTTTGTTGTGTGCTGCTTTTGTTCTCTTTTCTGTTATTTGAGTCTGTGATCTGTGGAGGTAATTTCGAACAAAATTAAGAGAGCTAAATCAACATTACCAATATGCTTGTATTTGCCTGGAATGTTAACTATCTCTTAAGATTTGTATTTCATATATGGAGTAGTCTTTTTATCGTCGAAGGTTATTTGAATGTCCTCTAGGAATTGCTGAATTGTTTATTGATCTAATAATTATATATTTCTTGGTACTTATGATGTCTGTCCTTTCTTGTTCCTTTATCTTAAAAATTTAATAAACAAAACATCAAAGAAAACGAATTAAAAAAATATACCTAAGAATAGATCCCTGAGGCTTTTCCATTTGAAAACCTTCTAGATCAGAGTTATTGTTTATGGAAATCTTCTGTGTACAATTTCTCAACTAACCTGCAAAAATGTCTATGGAGTTATCTATAAGCCCACTATCTCTGAGCTGTTAAGGAATACTTTATGATCGATAAAAATTTCTCCTGTAAATATGTTTCTCATTGAATTAGAGCACACATTGGTGTTGTGAGGAAGAGAGCAGTAGTGGTGGAATGAAGCTAGATTATACTGTGGTTAAAAAAATTTTCTGTTACAGGTATTTGAAATCTTTGAACATAGTATTTTCAAAGAATCTTTGTTGAACTAGAATGTATTTATACAGTTTTCCTTTTTTTTTGTTCTTTTTGTTGACTCTTTATCATAGGTCCTTTTTTAAAAGTGGAAGCAGCAGTAATTGTAAAATACCAGTAAATGTCTTAATTATAGTTGAGGCAGATCAATTCAAGGTGCTTCAGTCTTGTGTGTGGCCTAGGTGTGTTCTTTTCAAACACGAAGTCATGTGAAGTGAAATAGCTTTAAGTTGAGGTTATGGTTTTATTCCTTTTTCAATAGAACCTAAGCTTTCATCAACTTTTTTCTGATTTTGTGCATTGAAAACATTGTTCCTTAATTCCTCAGTCTTTTTTTCTGAGGCATAGCTATTTCAAAATACATCTGTATGCACAAAAAAATTTATATGGCTCTTCATCATCAACCACTGAATGGGTAGAATTATACTTGACATTGTGTATATATTTTCCCTTAGTACTTAGATTTTTAATCATCTTCCCCTTACTTTTGACTTTTTTTTGGCATGGGATATCTCGAAGATTATGTAGGAAGTCAGTTTTGCAACCTGTGGCCTAATTTTGCACGTTTCTTGGGTTTTTGAAGACCTGTGAGAATTAGTGCGTACATAGCTGGAGGCTCAAGTAGTGTCTTCAAAAGGGTTCAAACCCTGTTTTTCTTCATGAAGTTTTTATGCAGATTCCATTCAATAAGCAACCTCTTGGGAACTGAATGTACTAAACTTTCATTTTGCTTCAAAACTATATATGGATACATCACATTTAACTTTTGATGGGTTTAGTTCAGATAAGAACATTAAACATAGGCTTCTAACCGAGTTAATGATTTTTGAATTGTTCTTGATGATGATCAGGATCCATTGTGAAGTATCATTCACCTTTTCTCTCCAACATCCTTTATTAACAGCTGTTGACTTTATTAGCAGAAATTAATGAGTTCTTCTTGAATAGCTCCATTAGTTTCTTTATGAGACATTGGAGATTATAGTGTTGGGCAATTGAATTTTGTCCTGAAGCTTTTATATTGTGGTTAACTGTATTTTATCTTGTCTCCTTACCTCATGTTTTAAGGATACACAAGAGTCTATGAGAAGAGAAGTTTGGGATGGTGTTAAGTGTCTTCAGTATAATGATCATATCTACTTGTCATTTCGGTTAACAGTGAAGGTAAAATGAAGTGTTCTAGTAGGTTTTTGAGTAAAATTGAGGTGACAAAAAGCTAAGGATGCAAAGCTAAATATTGAATACATTGCAATAGTGACTGAAGTTTTTTTAAGAAGGTTTTGGTAGTTTTCCATATGTTATCAGGTAAACAGATAATCTCAGTCCTCCTGGAGTGCTTTTTGTTACATTTTCCCTAGGCTATGTAGTTCTAATCATTAGTTATAGGATCACTCCCCTGACCCTGCGTGATTTATAGTACTACTTTATGATAGTAACAGTACTTGCTAGACTGCGGGTCCTAACTGCACTGGATACTCTTTATTTCTAAAACTCTGTAGCAAAGAAGAAATAAGAAATCAGATTTCCCTGTACACACAAAGGCTGGTTTTTAAATTATGGCTGAATGTGTATTCAAACAATGTTGCAAAGGAACAGTCACATTAGTTGTCAAATAGTGTTTCTTCAGAAGAAAATAAACCATTTTATAACTAGTAGAAATTATTGTGTATCACGCGTGTTCTGATCAAATTAATACAAGAGTTAACAAGACCTTTCCAACCTTTAAACTGTGTTATGAAATGTTGTTTGTCATACTGATATTGTAAGATATATTACCTTAACATTGAATATCCTACCCATAAATGCATCTACTATATCCCAGTCCAGGACTGTTCTTAAATGCTTAAGCATTTAAGCTTTGACTGCTTACTTGCACTACATAATTTGTGACTTGTAGGGATTATTCCATAACTAGAAAACCATGCTGAAATTCCCTCAAAGGCAGGTAAAAAATTTTGTGTGGGCAAAAGATAATCTTTCTTAATATCCCGTGTCTTTACTTTCTGTTTTGCAACCACAGTTTATCTTGACCATTTGTCAAAGCATTTGATTTTATTATCTACTATTCACATTTCTGTGTTTAATGTTCTGATAAAGTCCATATTCATGGTAGATCTGGTTGTTTTGGGGTTTTTGGGGTTTCTTTTGTGTTTTTTGTTTTTGTTTTTTTTTTACAAAGCAGTATGTCCCATTCTTGAACTTTTGTTTAGTACTGGGAAAGTTGGCTATTCTGTCCTTTCAGAACCTCTGCTTGGAATTTTAATGGTGTGGTAGCTAAAAGTAAGACCATGAATGCTGACAGGCAACAGGGCTTTTTGTTGCTTGGGGGGAAGGTAAAGATGAATGTGCAAAACTCTCAAGTTGAAGCCTGACACTCACTAGCTACAACCAGTACAAGTTAGTTACAGACTAATGACACCTGGACTAAGCAGGGGTGACACACACTGAATCCTCAAATTAGTAAAGAGACATAAGGCAGAACAAGCATTAAGAGATTGATCACATGCTGTGTTTCTGCGTATAGAGTATTTAGATGAAGAAAACTTGAGGCTGGCGGGGAGGTCCTGGAAATGGAGGAGAACTATGGAAACCCACAAACCTTGGCAGTAACACCCGAGATTCGCAACTGTGAGCAGATGCCCAGCATGAAAACTGAACACTTTGCCCAGCCATTTCTGATCAGTAGCAAAATCCTTGAGGGGAAGGGAACTAGACACTTAGGAAACGTAATGTTGGAGGCAGAGTGAGCAAGTGAATGTGTAAGATAATCAAGTAGTGTAACAGCTTGAGTCTTGTTGATTACTAAATAAGCGCTAGTACCCAGATGCACTCTGAGTTGTTGTCATCTTGCCTGTGACAAGTGGGCTGCATGGACCCAGCAAGCCTAATTTCAAGGGTTTCAAAAAGTAGTAGTAGTGTTTTTAGATAAAAAGGCAAATCTAAACTACTTTAAGAATTTACTTTAGAGACTCACTGCTTAATTTTATTTTGTTTTTCTGAATGGCATTACGCAGGCACAGAGAACTTTTCAGGTACTTTTCTGAAATTCTCAATATGTGGCAAATTGCCAGAAATAGTGTTTATATTATTTTCTAAGAAAATACCACAAACATGGCAAAGGCTTTTATTGACTGCAGTGCAGACTACTGTGGTAGCCTTACCCATATCCTACAATTTTATATTAATGACTTTTCTTTGAAATAAGATTTTTGGAGGAGGGTGGTTTTGGTCATATGGAAATAAGTTAGCCATTTCAATTTTTTTTTTTTTTTCATTATTATATTTAAGTACTTTTGGATACAAAGAGAAGTAGGTTTTCAGTGAATCCACTCCCCAGAAAACAGAACAGTGCAGAAGTCCACATAGTGCACATTGAAAAAAAATGTTAGAGAACAAATGAATTGTTTGTTGGTTTCTGGCAGAGACTATTCATCACATTTGTAGGAGTTTGCCTAGGAAATAAGCTCAAGAGAGATGCTTTTAAAAGTGCCAATGGTGCCAGCTGCTAGGACTTTAGGAAAAAGACTTGAGAAGTCCATGAAAAACAGAATTATGTGTTCCATGGCTGATAGGTGTATTAATGTAAAAGTCTAGGATTTAAACAGTCTCATGAGTAGCATAAAATACAACTTAGTTTGTTATGGATATGTGTTTCATAATTAATTCTATGGTGGTTAGTGAGATGTGAGGCCTGGGTGGAGTTTGTCCATGTGTGGTCATTAACTTCTGTCTTATACACTAATAATGGCTCTTTTCTAACCAACTACTCATTCTCATTAGAATTACAGGTTTTTAACGTCCTTGTGGCCATTACTTCCTGTCAGATTTATTTGAATTGACCAATATTTTAAAATGTTATTGTGGGTGCACAGACAGAAAGAGAGACATAACACTGAATGTGTAAGTCTGATTTTCTTCGGAAACCAGGAAAGAATCAGTATTCACACATGCTCTTCCTCAAATCCAAGTTCCACCTCTCACCAGGATAAAATTAGTTGAAAGAGAATAAAAAGAACAAAACCAAACACTAGGAAACACAACTTAAAACTGAAACAGGAGAGGCTGGTTGCTCAGGCTTTGATAAAATAAAGCCTCCTTTGAAAATGTAAATGTATACAGCTACAAGGGAAAGACCATGATCAGATCTCAGGTTCTGACTAAAAGTGCTGCCTACACTGAACCTGCACCATGCTTCACTCAGCTAATTTTATATTGGAAACCCAGCTGAGCTGTGGAAATAAAAAGCTATCACACTTCCCTATTTTGTAAACTTGGTGTTGTCTTTCCTCTGAGCTCTTCCCAGCAGTATTTGCCCTGAAAGTCTCTTCAGTTATTTAGAGGATGTTACCTCTGACAACAGATGCTAGCTGACCTAAAATGAAGAAAACATCTCTCTGAAATATGATCTACTGCAAATCATTTTAAATACCAAAGTGGCTCTTATGTGTAAGTGGTGAGATTCCCTGTGTTATATTTGCTGCTTTATCTGATATATATTGTTTTAAGCTTGAGAAAGCATGTTTTTCATAAATTATAAAAAGTTTCAGTCAGTCTGTCTTTTAAATTGCTTAAAATTATAATGCAGAAGTTTTCTGTGTCAAAGACAATGTAACCCAGTGCTGTCCATTACAGACAAACAACAGGCTCTATGGCATTATGGGATTGATCACCTGGTAACAGACAGGTTTTTTTCCTCTGCATTGATGATACAATGTATTTTTGCTTATGTTTTTATTTCACAAACATTAGGACACAACTCTACCTCTGAGAAGGTTCAAAAATATCATCTCTCATTTGTCTTTGTGAAAGGCAGCATTGCAAATTTATTCCTTGCATTTAGTCTTTTTATTTTAGTGCGGGGGGTGATGGTGGTGGTGGTGGTGTGTAATAGTACTGAATTAAAACATACAATCATCAAATCATAGAATAGTTATCTGTTTATAGAAATTAAATGTTGGAGCTTGTAGCTGGTTAGGTTAAAGGCATTTTCTTCCAAATCTCCTATAGAAATATACAGTATAAATTGGTTAGCTTGGATTACCTGTAGAAATAAATATTTTTCTAGTGAAAACATCTATTGCAGACAAAGTCCATGGATTTTTACATGGCTTTTTGAGGTTTTTCAAATCACCAGCAGTCAATTTAGTTGCTCTAATCTTTAAACCTAAGAGCCTAATTCTGATGAAATCTTTTGATATGTATTCATTACTTTCCTATGATATTTGCTTGGAGAGAACTGTAGAATATGACAGCAGAAATTCATATTAGACTAACATTCATCCTGAATTTTTGAGATTCAGAAAATTTTTCAGTCATTTACTCAGTGCACAACTGCACAACTCTGAAAAGACTCATTAGGAAAGATTTCTGGTTTCCATATGGGACATATTATGGTCACTGTGCAGATGATCTTGAAAAATACAGTTAAAAATTTAGCATATTCAAGTTCCTCAGCACCAGAGTAGCCATAAACCTATTTTCTATTTAGCCATTTAACACAATTATTTACTGTTCAAGAGATATACAGTTACTATAGCAACAGCTACATTTACAGTCCCAGAATAAATGGAAAGCCTAATCTGTCCTGCCAGTAAAGCAAAAAGCTTTTTAAAATGTAGTTTATCTGTTGCCTTTATAATAGAAATTAGTGACACTCAAATTATGAACCATGATCTGGTTGCGGACTGCCAGCTTTGATCTTGTAGGCAACTGTTACACCTGGCTCATGGTTTGACTGCATGTTCAGTAGCTTCGACAATTGACAGTAATATACTCTTTTCTTTTTTTTCTTTTCTTGGTTTAGCCTATCATAAGATGACAGTTGCAGCCAGAATAAATGAGAGAATGTGTAGCTGGCCTTTTTCATGGTTAAAATGATCAGTAATCTAGGGTGAAAGAAAGGTACCTTTCACATAAAAAGCTAATTCAATAGCAATGAAATAAAAATTCTAGAGTAATATTGTAAAAAAAAAAAGTGTTACTATTTTCCTTATAAAAAGAAATAAATTAGATAATTTTTAAAAGAAAGTTATATAACTCTTCTTCACAGGCTCCTTGTAACATTTCTGCTTGAAGATTTTGTGCAGACAATTTGATATGGATTGGTCTTGCAGATTAAATTAGACTATCACCTGTTTCAGGACAGCTCCCTGTGTCAATTCTGTACACCAGAAGAAAATAATATATCACTATATTCTGGAACAGTTAGTGTGCTTGCAAAACTTATGTTACCGTATGTGTAAAGCCTGTGTTCTTCACAACAAAAAATACTTGTTATAAAAAGGGTACTAAGGCAATCCATTTGGATGACACATTTTTATATTAAAAACTATTTTAAAGAATGATTATTGTTACTAAGTAATTATACTCTGCAGGTGTCTCAGGGAGTTACCTGAGGAACAAAGCTCCATTGGTCTATGCATTGCATCAGTTGAGCCCATCTTATACTTCATGTCTGCAGTGAGTTGCTGAAGTTGGGTAGATCAATGCCTGGCTCACTCTTCTTGTCCCTTTCTGCTCACTTGCTCATACTGTATGGGACAGGGGTTATGAAGGCTCTCTAGAGTTCTCTTCCCCTGCACTGCAGGTTTTGGTAGCATGGCGTATCGGTGTAAGAGAGCAAATAAATACCTCAACCCCTTTTCCTTGCAGTGTCATTAGTAAGAATAGTGATGCTGTGGCCTCAGAGTGGTACATATTCTTAATCTTAAAAAAAAACAAAACAAACCAAACTTTTCACTGACTTGGATATTTCAATGCCCTCAGAAAAAATAATGTTAATTCTAAAATTTATTACCTCTAGCATTTGTCATTCTTCTTCCATTTAAAGAAGTGATCATACTAACAAATTTCAGGAAATTTCTGTAATATAAATATGCTACCTTAGCTGATTTCTTCCTCTTAATTATTGCAAAGACTGAAGAAGAAACTGTTCTTGACAGATACATGAAAGCCTGTCTTAAAGCTTGATTTTCGCTCTTTAAAATGGGGTTTGTTAGAGCTTTATATTTATGAAATGTTTTCAAAAAAAGAAAATTCCTCTGGTTATTCTTAGGCAAGGGAAGCATCTAGATTCATATGCTTGAAGAAAGCTGAAATATTTTTGGGCTTAAAGGTTCCTGGTGGGAGTTCCCATGAAGCAGTCTCTTGAGATAAGAAGATTGGAGGATAGTCAATGTTTGCAGATGTAAAGAAAAGCTCTAATAGGTAGCTTGTCATACTACTTAAAGTTTGGTTACTGCATGGTATTTGGCAGCCTGCTGTTCTGAGATTTTTAAAAAAACCCATAAAGTTAGAATTAAGCAAAAATTATCTTAAAAGTAAAAACTATTTATTTTTATAATTTATGGAAAGATATATTTTAAAATGTGTGTTATTTTAACTGAAAAGATGTATCAAGGATGACTAATTGTACTTTATTTCCCAGATATTTTTAAAATGACGTTCAATTACTAAAAAACCTGGTTAATAAGGAAGGATGTGAAATGGTATTTCATGTTCTTCCAGAGCATAGAATTAAACTGAATGCAAACAGCTGAAAACTAAGAAATGCAGTATTTCACTTTCAGACTTCTAAACCCAGGAAGTACTGAAATACAGAACACACTCACATAATCTTAACTTTGCCTTCATTTAGCAGCAGTCCAAATAAATTGTAGCATATGTATTTTCTCTTTCCTGGACAGAACAAATAGGAACTGTTTACCCCTATTACAATGAATTAATTCACCCTGAAGGCCTCATTATAGTAATCAAAGAGTAGCTCCTCCTCTGTTTTTTATTCTTTTATACAGGGCTTGTGTTAAAAGTTTACAGTTGCTAACACCATCTTCATCCCCCAATCTGGGCAACTTTTTTTTATTGCAATTGCAGTCATGTCAAACACACAAAAAGGGCATTGGTATGTCTCCCCTTCATTGTCCTCTCCCCACAGTCTCAAACACTTCCCCTCATATTCTCCCCATCATCCTGTTACTTAATCATCTGTGTCCTCCTGGGAAGCTTTTGCATGTGTAATTCAACCCCTGCCCCTCCTCCCCCATTCTTAAAATGCTATCGACATTTTCTGGAGATTGGATTACTTAAAAATAGAAATGAGACACCTTCCCTTCTCCCTTCTCCACCTTTAACAGGACAGGTTTGAGCGGCACATGTGCGGGCCTACTGAATAGACTGACGTGATTTTGTGCTGCTGCCAATGCTCAGCCTTACATTGACATGGGCTGGGAGAAGGCAACTTCACTTTCTGCTATCTTCCACCTCACATGAGCACTGCTTGGCTAGACACCCTGGATACTTGGTTTGTATACATGAACAAAAAGAACACTCTTATTCATTTGTTCTGCAGACACTAACTGACCACTGTGATAGTATAAATCTTGTGAATGACCATTTTTGACACTAATGAAGTAGTTGCGGCTGTGAATAATAAGTAAAAAACCGTTGAAACCAATGATGAATATGACTGCATTTTTCAGTTCAAATATGTGCAAAAATGTTGATAGGATTCACCTGTAGACCACACTGGGAAAGGTGGAAGAAGAGTGTGACGATTATATGCTGGGAACCTCCTCCTCAGATAACTTACATTTGAATCTGTAACTGTAACTTATACAACAAAGTCAAGGCAGTGAACTTAAACTTTGGGACTTCAGAGCACACATAGAAATATTGACCTTTGAACAGCAGATTTCTCAACATTAAATACAAGAAAGCTGGGGTTTCCTCTACAGTGTTTCTCATATTTGCAATTTTCTTCTTTCTCTTTGGAGGGAAAATTCTTCAGTCCTTGTTCTAACAAAACGGCCAGTATTAATTATTAATAGGAATTTTGTTCAGTTAATAATGACGGAAATTTCACCCTTTGTTCCTAACAATTATTTATTTTCAGTCTGTGAAACTCTTCAGTTCTATCTTTTTGTAGTTTTGGGTCAGGTATGCTTTGAATTTCCTCATGTCATTTATCTCTCAACCTTGGTTGTCACACAGAAAGTATAACTTTACCTGGAGTTTTGTCTTCATCTCAGTTTCCTTTTTCTCAGTATTAACTCTCATTAGTCCCTAACTGTCAATCTTAGTTTCTATTATTGCTTTGAGGAAAAACACCATAATTATCTAGAGCACTGAATATGTATCGACTAGGTTAACATTTAGATTCAGTATCACAGATATTAATATTAATAGAGACATTCTCAATTCAAAAAGTTTAAATCTTTTCTCAAATATTCTGATCTTATGTTTGAACTTTTTTAAAGGATTCTGGAGAAAGGATTCATAGTTTGATTTAGGTTTTTCATTGGAGATATAAAATAATCTTATCAGACTCAACACTTCTCAACAGAAAAAAAGACTAGTGATTTGTCAGCAATAGCATGAAGACATTCAATGAACAGCATTCAATAATAATTAGTGCACAGGAATGATTACTCCTTTATATAGACCGAAATTGATTTGGTGATTCATGTTATTAACAAGGAGATAATGGTTCATCTTTCACATTCAAGCTGATACCTTCCTATTCTCTTACTGCCTTTTCAGAAAAGGCAAATGTGGTGCCTTTTTTTTTTTTTTTCTTTCCCATGGAAAATGGACTGGAGAAAGAGGAGTTTTAGTTCAAAAGGCCTTTTTAAGTTAGCATAAATGTCTTTAAGACCGAAGTTTGGCTTGCTAAAAATTTCCAATTCACCACTGGAGAGGTTCTCACTTATCAACTAGCACTCCCACAACCCATTCCCAGGAAGCAGTTTGGAAGTAGGTATGACTAATTCTTTACAGGTAGTTTCCATGTGGCAGAACTTTTCTTGAGGATGAAAGAGTATAGCACCATATAGACACAGGCTGTCCTTTGCCTTTTGGCCTCAGTGTCTGGGAATGACACCCACCATTGGTTAATTAACTAACATAGGTGTAGAAATATAGATTGGAATCTGATGGTACTAAATACTATTGTGATCCAAACTGTTCATTGCTGCCACAGGAGGTGTCTAACTCCATCCTGGGCACCATGGTAGGCTGCCTGAATACAGCTCTCAGTGTTCAGAATATGACTTCCTTCTTCATAACTTACCTTTTCTTCATGATTTGATAATAGTTATGCAGCGTTGACTGTAACACTGCGAAGGTAGAATTGCGAGGATGGCAGACCATGGACTGAGTGGAACTAGCAGAAGTCCCTTTTCAGATGTACAATAACATGCCTGAGGAAACACCCTGAAAACAGGAGAGGTTGGGTGTAACATAATAAGTCTTTTATCTTTTTAATGTTTATGATTCTGTGAAAATAACATTCAAGGAAGTAGCTTTTATGAAAGACATTCTCAGATACAGCAAATAATGATATTGATGAGAACAAATCAGTTTCATGGTGGACATGTTTAAAAATAAAAGTTCCTTTGAACTCAGTGAGAACCAGATTTAATGAAATTTAAATTACAGTGAGTGGAGTAGATATGTAAGAGTTAATCATCTGGAATGGCAATAATATGGAATAGGGGCTCTTTCCCTAGAAAGAAACTGCTTGAATGAAATCATGTATCTTGATGTTTATTGTTCTTTGACTGAGGCTTGCACATGTATATTTTGACAGCCAAATTCTGATCCAATTAAAGTAAATCTAAAGGATTTGGATTTTTTTCTGTCTTTGAAATTGTCCCTTATATATGAAAGTGAATTGTCTGCTTGCACTTTTGTGAAAGTGCAGCTTGGTAGCTCAGCAAGGTCCTTTTTTGCTGTTCTACTGCAGCTGTTAATACACTGCAATGATATATTTTTTGTCTATGCTAACATAATTTCATTTTTAGCATGAAAATACTAATCTTTCTAAAATAAATATGCCTGCTTTCTAATTTTGCTACAGTTTTGCAGGTTGCAATAGAATAGAGACAAAATTTCACTTTTATTGTGATCAAATATTTTTATTTGATACTTGATCAGCTGGAGGTTTGCCTTAAAAACATTAACAATCTGTCCACACTAAGAAAACAAAATGAGGGTAAGACTTGCAGTCACTCCAGTGACATAAACTAGTTGTATGTGATTTATTTTCCATTTTTCTACTGTAATGTTTGTAAACATTAATTTCTTTCCTATTGCAACCATATTTTGAGTATAGTTTTACTTAAAAATGACCTTACTTTATGCCTGGATTGAAGATTGTCATGTTTATCGTAACTCATTGTTACTGCTGTGGTTATCTAATTCCTGCTGGTAAATCAATGATTTTATCTCATCAATGAACTAAACTATTATGGGAAATGTAGAATCTATGATAAATCAAAGAATACTGGACAAAGAATTCACTGTTTATTAACATTTTTAGTTTTAAAATGCATATAAATATTTATTTTATTAATATGTAAAAACTCAAAATCACAGATGACTGTGTTGATGGACCCAGTGTTTGATTGATATGAGTACAAGGCTAGACTACAAGTCTATCCCGAACAGTGTCCCATCTCTGATCCATGGACTACATCAGCTAGAGGATGCAGTTGTGTTTTGCCCAGTATCATTTCTTAACAACTTCTACCAATCTTCCTGAAACAGAAATTTTGGCTATGTCTTTGCATTTAATAGTTCTTGATGGATTTTCCTTTCATGAAAACAATTAATTTGATTTTGAAAGAATAGTCTATGTTAATAAATGTTCAAAGCGTAGGTTTTAATCACTTTTTGAATAGGTGGTCTTCCATTTTTCTTTATCTCTATGTCAAGACTCCCTGCAATATAATTTGTAATTAGTAAATTTTAAAACATCCCAATATAGTTAGTGATGTTGATATTAACCTTCATATCAATGTATAGAGAAATGAAAACATTTTCTTATATATTTTACAGGGATGCAACACTTCTGAAAAGTACCAAATTTGTATCATATTTAGTCTTGGAACTATTTTTTTATTCAATTTAATTATAAAATGGTTATATAGCATAGGATAAAACTTCTCTAAGCTGTCCAAGCCTTTCCCTGAAAGAGTAGTCTTTTAGGGAAAAAGTAACTCTAAGACATTTCTCAACTAGAGAGGTCTAGACTTTGCAGCAAAAGCTGTCTGCAAAGCTAAAACATTTTGTCCAAAGAAGATGCATCTCCATGACTTTGAGACTTGTATTATCTGCCTGCTACTAGGCCTTTGCAACTTGGTGTAGACTTCTCTGTATTTTTTTGGGAAGCCCATAGCTTTTTAGGTATAGACATCATAAATGAAATTCTTCTGCTCAGCATAGACTTTCTCAACCAAGTTACTCAGATTCCTTTTACAGCTGGTGGAGAGAGAACAGGCTGTGATCCATTTCCTCCTGAAGAAAAAGTCTGAGCCTTTGTCAGTGTTAACAACTGCTTTAGCCCAAGAGGTGCAGAACAGCTGATTAAGCTGTTAGTGCTGAGGTCCCCGCATCTACACTGTATACATTTACAGGTTTTTCCTCAGGCTAAGTCTAGTCTGGTCCACTGGATTGGGAATTCTTAACAGTGGTGTGGTTTGAAGCTGACTGAAGGAAAGTTATCCATCAAAATCTAGTGATCTTGACTATAGGCTTCTTGAGGAAGTGCCATACTGAGCTTTCAGCAGTAGTATGTCACTGCCCTTGCCACTCATCAATAGTATAAAGCCTCTCACATGAAAAACTAGATTCATTCTTGCTTGTTTTGTTCATGCGCATTTATGAGTGAGACCACGCAACTGGTTGCCCAAGTTCAATCTGAACTCTGATTTTAGCTTTTAGACAAACCCATAGCGAGGGAATCATGGGCTTAATACTGCAGCAGCAACATGAAAAGCACACCATGCCTAAACTGCCCTCATCCTTCCTAGACATGCTTTGTTTGAGCAATAAGACAGGGACTGTCATGGTTTGACCCCAGCCAGCAACTAAGTACCACGCAGCCGCTCACTCACTTCCCTCCTACCCAGTGGGATGGGGGAAAGAATAGGGAAAAAAAAGGCAAAACTAGTGGGTTGAGATAAGAACAGTTTAATAGAACAGAAAGGAAGAAACTAATAATGATAATAGTAACAGTAATAAAATGACAATAATAATAATAATAAAAGGATTGGAACATACAAAACAAGTGATGGACAATGCAATTGCTCACCACTTCCCAACTGATGCCCACTTAGTTCTTGAGCAGCGATCCCCCCCACAGGCCAACTCCCCCCAGTTTATACACTGGGCATGACATCACATGGTATGGAATACCCTGTTGGCCAGTTTGGGTCAGCTGCCCTGGCTGTGTCCCCTCTCAACTCCTTGTGCTCCTCCAGCCTTCTTGCTGGCTGGGCATGAGAAGCTGAAAAATCCTTGACAATATAAACACTACTTAGCCACAACTGAAAACATCAGTGTGTTATCAACATTATTCTCATACTGAATCCAAAACATAACACTGCACCAGCTACTAGAAAGACAATTAACTCTACCCTAGATGAAACCAGGACAGGGACCTTAACTTTCTTTGACTCTTTGCAACTGCTTTCCTTATGATCCACTTGATGTATTGGGTTGGGGGGATGAGCTTGGGCTTGAGGGACCACGCTGTCTTTGGGATGTGGGACAACTAGCAGTGAGCAAAGAACTTGGTTTTGGTAGGCACAACTTAGGTCCCCATATGAAATTCTGGTAGCTGATGCCTGTAATCAAAGAGGTGGCTGCTACCATGCAGATCATCTCTAGTTCTTACTCTTTTTAATGCTAGCTGGCTTGGGGTGGGCCAGTCCACTGAGGGCAGTGAGGCACAGGCTCTCTAAGGCCACAGCAGTTCACCCTTCAGCTCAGGTTCATGTGGTTCAGGTGAGAGATGTTGATAAGGTCGTCCAGGGCTTTATTCTTCATTGATTCCTTAAATGTCTAGGCAGTGTCAACAAGATGTACATTTCAGTTTAGTGCCTGTCCCAGGTCATTAGTCGCAAGGGCTACTGCTGGAGATGCACAGACAAATCAGAAGATGCCACAGGAAGGATACACAATGCCCATTTATTTCTGTGTCTCCAGCCTCATCCAGTGTACAAGTTCTGAAGACTTGCTGTGCACAGCACAATTGCCACAACTTCAATTTTATTGTGTTTGGAGAGGAAAAAGGCTACACAGCACAGTCCTTGTACATAAGCCCAGGAGGACTGGATTAGTGTGTACTCTTATGCAAGGGTAGAATTAGGCACTTACACAGGGCTGAGCAGGTAGTCTCTGAAACAGCTATGTGGAATATTTCACAGCTTAGGGTCTCAGTGAACTTGCTTTCAAGGGCATGACAGCCTTTATGGCCAGACTGACAGTAGTCATGGACTCTATAGACCTGACACCTAACATCTACTCTCACCAGAAGCCCCTCCCTCCAGCTTCCTCCCCCATCCCACTATCAAATCATGTAAATAAAAGAAGTACTCGTGATTTACCTGTTTAAACCATAAGGGTTGGTGTTGGTTGTGGTGGGGAGTGAACATAAAATGTTCCTGAATGCTGATGTGCCTTTCAGTGCTTTTGTGCTGGGTCCAGGAAATGACACCTTGGAGCAGCGGCAGATGCTCTCTGGACTTTTCTAAAATTGCAGGACCCAAATAAATAGGTTTATCTTCAGACATCCCTGCCAGAAGACCCCTTCAATATTTCCATAAAAGGACCATATCTGCTTTGCCACATGCCAGGTACAATTGCTGTTCTTCATTGTTAAAATGACCCACTTCATCTTCTTGAACAACATGCAACACTAATTCTAGTCCTCTCTCATCAAGAGGTAGTCATGAGTTTAGCAGAATGTTCTGCTGCTGGATTACCCTGCTTCTGAAGAGGCTGTTGGCCTTTTGAGGGCACAGCTGACATGATCTAGGATTTTCTGGGAGGCTAAGAAGATTGATGTAATCATCAGGACAGAGCAGAATGAAACAGAATAACAGAAAGGGATTTCAGAAGAGGATTCATTAATGAGGAACATCAAAAGAAAGTAAGGTGGGCGAAGAAGAAAAGGGATATGGAGGTGAAAGGTAGAAGAGAGGTTGGATAGATGAGGGACAGCTGAATCTTAGAGATTTGATGTCTTGTAGTTGATGTTAAAAACAAAACCATACATTGTTTTATTTGGCCCTTCATGAAGAGCAAGAAACAACTCAGGATATCACAGGAGCTCTTGACAATTCAAGACCTTCTTCCTGGCTCACGTGCTGGAGGACTTCAGAGAATCAAACAGAATCACAGCATCATTTAGTTTGAAAGGGACCTCTTGAGATCATCTAGTCCAATCCCGCTGCTCAAGTAGGGTCAGCTAGACCCTACTTGACCAGGACCATGTCCAGTCAGGTTTTGAATATCTCCACAGACAGAGACTTCACAACCTCTCTGTCAACCTGTTCCAGCATTCAATCACACTCACAGTAAAAGAGTTTTCTTGTGTTCATATTGAATTTCATGGACTTTAATTTATGTTGATTGCTTCTTGTCATATCACTGGGCATTACTGAGAAGAGTCTGGCTCCCTCTTCTTCATTCTCTTCCACCAGATATTTATACACATTGACAACAAATCTTCTCTTCTGCAGGCTGAACAGTCCCAGCTTTCTTGGTGTCTCCTCGTACAAATGATGCTCCAGTCCCTTGATCATATTTGTGGCCCTGTGCTGGTCTCACTTCAGTAAGTCCATATATTTCTTGTAGTGGAGAGCCCGGAACTGGACACAGCACTCCTGATGTCTCATGGGTGCTGAGTAGAGAGGAAGGATCACTTCCCTTGACCTGCTGGCAACACTCTTCCTAATTCAGCCCAAGATACCATTAGCCGCCTTTGCCACAAGGACACATTGTTGGCTCATGTTCAACTTGCCGTCCATCAGTAATCTATGGTCCTTCTCTGCAGAGCTGCTTTCCAGCCAGTTGTAGCAGTGTACTGGTGCCTGGGGTTATTCCTCCCCAGATGCAAGACCTTGTATTTCCCTTTGTTGAACTTCATGAGATTCCTCTCAGCCCAATTACCCACTTTGTCTAGGTCCCCTTGAATGGCATCTGACATACCAGCCACTCCTTCCAGTTTTGTATCATTGCAAATTTGCTGATGTGCACTCTGTCCCATCATCCAAGTCATTAACGAAGAAGTTAAACAGTATTGGCTTCAGTGGATACCCTACAGTCCCTGGGGTATCCACTACTGACTTACCTCCAGACTTAGTGGCAGTGAAGCCTATTTGAAGTACATTCTGAGCAGAGCTATAGTTTCCCTCAGAAGTAATGTGTGATCCAAATTAATATGCAGGAGTTGGGAACCATCATGGAATGTGTTTCAACAGTGCACTATTGTTCCAAACAAATATGTTAAGGTAAATGCACCCTAAAATAAATCAGATAAATTACATCCTAACTTTTTCTATTTCTTGCCCCTGAAGGTGGAGGCAGCTGAGATGCCAAAATTATATAATGAAAATCCCAGTCTCAGGCCTGATCAACCCATATTTAAGTAATGTATTTGCAGCTTCTGAAGGAGCAATCCGTTTATCCATTATTGGACTACTCAATCATTTCTATAACTAGACAAATTTAATATAAAAGAATGTTTATTTTATGACATAGTTTTGCAAGCAATTGACAAAAGCATTCCAAGCCAAAATGCACTATGAAGACTATAGGCAACAGTAAAGATCCTTCTTAGCTGTTCTGATGCTTCAGGTAACATCTGTTAACTTAGACTGCATTACTAGCACTCATGTGGTATGTCTTGGGAATGTTTAGGGAATCACATCTTCTCAACTTTTATTAAGGGATCACCCAGCACAGCCATGGGGACTTGTGTGTTCTCTAGCCAGGATGCAGTCTTCTTCATTTGATCCTTATAAGTCTTTGCTTCTCTCTTCTTGCGATTAAGCATAAGGATATTGAATGTAAACTCATTTCTTTCTCCTATTCTTTATAAGATTGTTTAATTTATATATTTAGATTTAGATTTAGATTTAGATTTAGATTTAGATTTAGATTGTGATCAGATTACCTCATTTAGACTTGTAGCGGGTATTTCTCCTTATGAGATCATTGTGATGTAACTTTATAAATGATATAAGAAATATTAATTGTTCAGGAACCTTTCAGGATTTATAATGGCAAGTCTGAAATAATCCTGGCAAATGTCATATATGAACAAAAAGACCTATTCAAGAATAAAATAACCAAGACTGTACAACTGCAAACCAGTGAAATCCTACTTTAGTAGATTTAAAGGAACCACAAAAATCTTGCCATGACCATCTAGATGAATTATTTTCTCTCCAGCCTAGTAGTGACAGATTCTTCACTGTAATTCTTAAAAGTTTCTTATGCTTCCACTATTTCTTAGGTTCTTCAACCTCAACTTTCCCTTGCACAACTCCCTAATTTTTCAGCATACTCCAGAGAACACCTACAAGAGAGAATTTATGAAGTGAAATTTTGGAGGCAACAGTGTAGAGGGGAGTACACAAGATCTCATTAACTCTAGTCCGCATGGACATCCGATCCAGCGATGGCTGCACAGCTGCATGAGCCCCCCTGCCCCTTCCCTGCTCAGGTTGCGAGTACCTCTGCACAGTGCAGCATGAACAGTGCAAAATCCTGAAACACGCTGAAAAACAGTTACACAGCGGAAGATAAGATCATCAGACTTCCACAGGAAATATAATTGAGACAATAATACTTGCTTTGTTAATTTTCATATTTAATTACAAATGCAATTTCTATTTTGTGTGAAATGGTCTCAGAATTGATGTTTTACTAGAGTGACTCCTGTACTGCAGCAAAATTTGGGGCCTTTAGAGTTTCTTGTGGAATACACAGGGTAACAGTGTCCCGTGTACATACTGCAGCCATCATTGCTGTGACTGCTAAATGTTATGTGGTTACTTTTGTAGTAGGGATGGGATTGAGACCTCCAACTCATTTCACAATAGACTATTGAATAGCCATCAGCTGAAGCAAATTTCAGTTAGTAGCAACCCAAAATGCAATTGAACTCAATGACCTAGAGGTGAAAGGCTCTGTATCTCATTACCACTTTCCTAAACCTTCCAGTCCCAGAGTATTTTCTTCAGTCTTTTGAAGAAAAACATCTATTGTACAGACATAACTGCTGCTGAGTACCTTAGTCATTTAACTTTAGATTGTTGAGTTTCATTATTGTTTATCCCTTTGTCTTAAGCTGAATCATTTTCCATGAATCTGATAAAGCACTATCATTATGATATCATTTATGAAGGCTACATAATTGTAGCTTTTCTCACTAAATCATCGAAATAGTGCATTTTTTTCTCACTAAATATTAATTTATTTTCAGATGTGGCTATTACATCATTCTGTTTATTTCTCAAGGAATAGCTTTTTGTATTTTTCTACTAGTATCTGAAATGTTCATTAGTTTTAACCACAAAATAAAATTTCTGAGGGACAGTTTACAAAAGTATTTTTGCTATTCACACAATTTTTCCGATAAATATCTGGTTTTAAAAATATGTGGGAAGAGACTTCTTTTTCATTTTCTGTATCTGACCTGAACAGAAAACAAAGTTTGCTATAAAAGTTAGATTTTCAGTCTATCTTAACTAACCTGTCAATAGCCATCAGTTAGAAATTATTTAGACACAGATAAACTAAAGCATCGAAGAACATGGGAAGATTATTTCCCTCCAAATAATAAGTTTGCATCCTGGAAAGTGAAAGACAATAATCTAAATTATTACTACTTCTGAACCAAAATATTTTGTCCTACCCCTTAAGATTCCAGGTATGTTATTTGAGGTGAACTCTGACAACAGTGAGCCAAAGAGATTATTTAGTGAGTAAAAATACCACTTGGAAAAACATTTAGGGTAAGTGCTTGTGTCCATCCCTCTTCAGAAAAAAAAAGCTGTTCTTGGCTTTTTGTGTGTGCTTAACTTCCACAAGATTCACAAACCACTAAACCAGAAACACACTGTTTAAAAGATTATAAGCAGTGCGAGGTCACATAGAACAAGATGTCTGACAGCTGGAGAGCCCTCCTACCAATGAACATTGGCACTATAAAGTCCTTTGAGCCAGGGACAATTCAAATGCAATTGATATACTTCACCTGCATTTCCCTTCTTTTCTTTTTAAAAATTAAGGGAAAAAACCAACCAATTGCATTTCAGAAAAAGATAGACATGCTTATTTGCATATAAGGTCAACTGAAATTATCTTAAAATCTCTGTATATGCATTTGTTAGAGAATTATGTAAGTAAAAGCCTCTCTTAAAAGTGGAACAAACAGGAAAGAAAAATAATTTATAACTTTTTTTTAATTTCCTTTGCTTACTGTATGGATTTTTTATCATGTTAACATCATCATACCTCTCAAAAGGATTTCATTGACTTGAAACCTTCATATCTGTATAAAAACCTGTAGACACAAGTTTTAATAAATATTCAGAATGACCATGTATATAGGTTGCAAATGAAAATTCCCTGTCTTTCCCAATACTTTTTAAAAGTTTTTGAATATGATTATACTGGTTTCCCCATACCTTCTACTTCTTGCCTCTATAATCAGCAAGACCTTCATTCAGAAGATCATTTTATGTACAATGAGAGGTAAAAAACAGTATTTTCATTTTTCTCCAAAGTGAAGTCACGTAAGAGCATATAATGATATACTATCTGCAGAGAGTTAGATGATGTTGTGAAAGAGTTTTAGTCCTTCTAAACCACAGGAATGCAATACAGAATTCCTCATGAACTATCTGTAATGCTGAACAACAGTCTTACTGAAATAACTGTACCTTTGTTTGCAATTCTAGCAGAGATGTCAGGAATTTAATGTGCCTTGACAATAAACTGCCCTCTCATCCATGAAAGTGGGCCCTTGTGAACAGAGCTGAGATTTGTAGCATAGGGAAACTTGTACAGCCATCATCTGCACTGTAGCTACTTTGTTGATTGGTAGAAACCTTAGTTTCAACCAAAGCTGTTAATCTGGGCTGTTCCTCAAACATTACATTCACATTCTTTTTTCTTAAGCTAGTTATATTAGCCCCCAGGTTTATAAAAGGGCTCAACTATTTTTGAAGTTGCAATAAAAACAGCAGGCACCACAAGAAGGAAAATATAGCCCCCCCAAAAGAAGAATTTATTATAACAGGCAATCAATGAAATAAATATTATAGAAATTTCAACTCAAAGGGGTTTAATTTGCCATAAGTTTTAAACATCAAGGCTTGTTAGTGGGTATGGTTGTGAGGAAAAGAGTGAAGGGCTACCGTCCATAACATATTTGAAAAATAAAAGTAGTTTCAGATCCCCAGGCATGGGAAGCTCTGATATTGTATTTTTTTTCCCTACTCCATTACCATTTTTTTTTTTTTGATATTACAGTACCACATGTATACATAATTGAAACAGAATGCAAAATGTCTATTATAGATGGCCCAATTTCTACAGGATTTAGTTCTTTGTAGGTTAATTTTTCTCCCTGCATACAGACTGTCCTCATTTGATGGCCCCATCTTTTCATATTCACTTACCCTTTTTTTCTGCAAGGAAAACAGACAAGCCTTCCAATCTTTTTCAATTCTTTGAGTATCTGCTTTGCCTTGATTTATACCAGACAACCTCTAAGTCCCATGTTGCAGCTAGTATCATCCAGGTCAAGGAGTACTTGACTGGAGTCTTGCTGGAGCTTAGAAAAATAGTAATGATTTGTCTGAAGAGTCACTGTAGACTGTAGAGAAATGTATGAAAAGCTTGAATAAATCCTCTGCTTGTGATGAAGAAGTACTGCTTTTGTCAGGATTGATTTGTCAAAGAGTGGGATTTAGGGTGGGATTTTTTTTGAGAATATATTACTTGAATTCAGGAGAAAATTCAGGATTGTCCAAAGTATTTTAAATATAAAATAACTTGCACATAGGAACATTTGCAGGGAGTATTGGGTGGTAAGTGGATTAAGTCTGTGGCAATGCTGAGGGTAGAGGTAATAACAGGGATCTGATGAAAGGGGACAGAGTTTAAGCTTAAAGGGAAGGTTTGAGCATGTAGGTAAGAAAAAAAAAGAAAAGTAATAAGAGGACTGGAAGAGAAAGAAGGCAAAGGGAAACAATTGAGGATTTTGTGGGTGGTAGCACTCTCTAGCTCCAATTCCATTTTCATCAGCATGCTCCCAGGGCAGCAGGGGAGGGAGGGTGCCCTATCCCTTTAGACATTCCTGGTCTCACCTGAGGCGAGCCAAGCACTCTTGCTCTTCTAAGTAATTTGAAGATCCTCTTCTTCTAAGCAGGTATGAACATATCAGTTTGCTCTGTCTATAGTATATTAAGAAAGTTTCTTGTCTTGGTCTTTTGAATGTCTCCTACTTATGCATACGCTGGGATCCCAGGAGGTGCTGAATACTGGTTGAACAGATCTTTGTGACATCCCAACACAGAAATCATTATTTAGGGAATCATTGCTCCTATATGTAGGCAGAACATAGAACTTGTGTAGAAAATGAGGTGTGGTTAAAGGACAGAAACATGTAATAAGTTTCACAGGTCCTCCTACACTGCCATTAGGCAGATAAATAGCAAAATCTGATGAAAGAACAGCAATAGCTCTACTCTTTTAGAGCTTTGATTTTATCTGTATTCTTCTTGTGTTATTTGTTGGAGAGAAATAACTCCTTTAAAATTTCTTTCTTTTTAAAGATCTATATTTCATATGATATACACATTTATTTGAATTTTTGTGGAATTTGAGGTGATTGAAGTGAACAGAGAAAATTCATAAGACATTTTGAAAATCACCAGACTCAAAGGCTCCTGAGACCACTCTCAGCTTCCTTCTAGCATCTCTAAAGGTTGGCGATTCCATTTTGTTTGGTTTTGAACTTTTATGTGTGCACACACTTTTGGAATCAAACTAAAACTATTTCAAGTGTTCAGCATTTAAAAGCCATTCCTCAACATGGAGATAGCCCTTTGTCCAAGGTGCAAATGCATGTCCTCTGAGGAGAATTCTTATTTCTGTGATTTAGTAGACCTTTTTCTTTAGTAACCTTTCTATGTATATTACCTTTGCATGTGAGTAGCTTTTGAAAAATGATCAGCAACACAAAATATAGATAGTACTGTCTTTTGGGTTTGCAATGCCCCAGTACATATACTCTTTGCAGTACTTTGATATGTCCTGTCCTGCTTTTTGCATATTTGCCTATCATGCCCAGTTGAAGAAGGTATTTAAGTGAAAGAGCTGGTTTCAGACAGCTCCAAAATGGACCCACTACAGGACACAGCTGAGCCCATCAGCCAAGCTGGTGGTGCCTCTGGTAAAACACAAGAAAAGGAAAAACATCACACAAGGAGAGGAGGAGGGAACAAAAAGAGTGAGAAATAGCAGAGGCATTGCCAAGCTCAGAGAAGAGGGGGGGAGTTGCTGCTCCAGGTGCCAGAGCAGAGATTCCCCTGCAGCCCATGGAGAAAGACCACACCAGAGCAGTTATCCGTACTGCAGCCCATGGAGCAGGTGGATATTTCCTGAAGGAACTGAAGCCCATGGAGACCCCATGCTGGAGCAGACTTATCCTGAAGAACTGAAGCCCATGGGGTAAGCCCATACTGGAGCAGGGAAAAAGTGTGAGGAGGAAGGAACAACAGAGGGAACTATTACAGATTGGCCATGACCCCCCATTTCTTATCTGCCTGAGCCGCTCAGGGGGTGAGTAGATGGGTCTGGAGTAAAGGAATGAAGTTAGCCTGGGAGAGGGGTAAGGAAAGGTGTTGTTTTAATGTTTGTCTTTGTTTCTTACTACTCAAATCCATTTTAATTGGCAGTAAATTAGTTTTCCCCAAACTGAGTCTGTTTTGTCCATGATAGTAATTGGTGAGTGATCTCCCTGTCTCCTTGACATATGAGCTTTTTTGTTCTATATTTCCCCTTGTCCTGCTGAGGGGTAGAAGTAAGCAAGTGACTGGGTGGAAGTTTGGCTCTTAGCCAAGGCTAGCCCACCACAGCCATGCAAGTTACTTGCAAGTCTGCCTATTGCCAGGGATGAATGTCACTTAACTCCCAAGTTGCGAACACCACCTTACAGTGGGACATTCCTTGTTCTTGCTGGATTTCTAAGGCCCTTGGAAATGCTATGCAACTAAATCAGGCAGCTCAGTGGACAGCAAATAGTGACACTGAAATTCCAGAAGGTACAAAGACATTTAGTCCCAAAACAGAGGCTATTATGAGATGCTGACTAACTTCTGAGTACTTGAGCTTCTGTTTGAAATTGTAAAGAGAGATGATAGAATAGAATAATGCAGAGGTAACTAATGCAGCTCTGTAAACACATTTTTAAAAGATTAACATAAGAAAACTGTCCTTAGCAAACTTGATAACATGCTTGACTAAATCAAGACAGTGCCTATCAAACAGTTCTTATTAATATATTGGCTGGTCAACTTGACTAGAAGTTATTTTAGTTGTTTCTCAGATAGAATGCATATTATTTCTTTCCAGTGTACCTATATTACAGGCAAATATATAAAATAGAGGCAGGAGGGAAGTACAGTGATCTCAAGAAAAAAATTTTGGACCTCAACAGGAATAAAGGGCTTGCAGAGATTTCAGGGAAAGGGGGTAGGATTTTATTGTAAATGAATAATTGTTGCCTAAAGTGAAACCGCAGATGTTAGGACTGGCATGCCAATATTCCCTCAACATTAACAAAGCAAGCTATTTTAGGTGCAGGGCTAGCAAAAAAGATGAGCCCTGCTGAGATTGTCCCAGGCCATGTGTCTCTGTATTGATAGAATTAATACATTCCAGGGAATGATAGGTATTACTGAGATATTAAGAGAACTTGTGTATCAAAGGGTTAACTAAAACCAAAGTTACTTTATAGAATGTGTGAACATTCTGCTTCAAGTGAAGCAGGACCATATTGACAAAGTGGATCATCTCACAAGTCATCTTATTTTGCATACACAAGGTAATCATGAGTACAATGTATTCTCAAGTATTTTTGTGTTCTGCTCCAGATTATTTTATTATGAACATATTTTGTATGACAATGACTTTTTTATACAAATACACCAACATCCTAACTGCAGATTATTTGCTTATCTGTTAATTAAGCTTCCCCCAACTCCACTTTCTAATCATCTTCAAAATTATGTGATATGAGAAGACAAACAACATACAAGTTAGAAAGGATCTCTTTTTCTCAATTTTGAGCAGAGAGATGAAACTTTCAATGTGAACAAAAGCACAAGCCATCTATCAAGGCAAAAAATTATTTGCCAGGGTATTTATATCTGAAATGACAGTCATCCAAAGATTGCTCTGTCAGCTCAGTAGACATTTTAGTCCATTCACGGATTATGAAGGATCATGGTCCTGTTCTCAGTCAACTCCTTTCTTTGAAAATCCTTCACATGAGCCTAGAGCTCTTTGCTGCATTCCTCAGTGCTTATGTAGGCAGATGCGCTGCCTACACAGCGCATCTGTGCACTGAGAAAGTTTTCTCTCTCCAGAACTGTCTCCTCAGTAGTTCTCCATTTATTCACTAAATCTTCTACCTTCATTTGCTAAATTCCCAGTTGTATGACTAGCCATCCATCTCAGCAACATAACTCATCCCAAACAACCCCCCCCCCCAAAAAAAGAGAGAAATTGTCTTTATTTTAGTCTCTTACTGACACAGAATTTCTATCACTGTCTCTGTTTTATGCATATATGAGCTATTATTTAACTTCATAATATTAGAGTCCCTTTTGTCTGGTGTACACACTTGCTTTGGTCTAAGGTCAGACCTACAGCACAGAGCTAGGAATATGGAAGAGGCTAATGTAATTTTGGCTATTAAGAAAAACACACAATAATTCTAAGAAGTAATATCATTTGGATAAAGATGTTTTGTTGTTTTTACATTTGTCATCATAAAGAAATCAGCCTTTGTACTATAAAAGTCATCCTATACTTGTAGCAAGTGCTTGTAGACCCCATACCTGTCAGCCGAATTTTATGTTAAAATCACTTAAGAGCTTCTTTAACTTGCTTTTAAAAGTTCCCATCTGGAACTTTTACCCCTTTTAAGGATTTTTAGTATGTTTGCCTACCAACCTCTTGCCTTTGATCCTGTAGATAGCTATCAACAGTTTCTCAGATGCACTGACATTTTTCATTTCTCAGTGATGTTGGTAGGAGCTGAAGATACTCTACAATTCTGAATAGTAATTTAAAGAAACCTTATAAATGTTGACATTACGGCATGAAGTGCTCATATTATTTTGTAAATTATTCGATCAAAACTTTAGCTGCTCAGCACTCAGACCACATCATCAGGCTTGAACTGCTCCTGTTTATTTATAAAGTATAAGCTATGTTTTCAATTTCTTCTTGATGAAGTCCTCTCAGTGATCTACAGCTTCTACATCAGAAATTAATTTCCAAACTGGTTATCCAAAGACAATATATTTCATTTAGCTGACTTTCTTCCATTACCTTTCATAAGTTGGCATTGTCCTGCTTAGTTGTATGTGTTTCATTCAGTCTAACAGTCAAAGCTACTGTGGTATTCTGGTACTACAATACACAATACTTATTTTCCTCTGGTAGCTGAGAAAAGAAAGATAATATTGTAGGAGTTATTATTCCTTTCTAAGAATAGAAAAAAAAATGGTTTTGGATGCTTTCAGGTTGGTTTCACCATAAAAGGTAAAAAAGCTCTCAAAGCTAAATTTTCATTGCATTCTTCACAGAATGTCCATAGCATTCAGAGAACAGCTCTATAACCTTTGACCTTACTCTTTACTGTTATAATATACTGTATCATTATTTTATTGGCATTGTTTTATTGGATTTTAGGATACCATTATGCTGCTTTGTTGGCTGTTTCATTGCCTCAAGTAGCATAAGCCACATTGCTTGTGGTGGATTTTTGCAGTTTAATTAGTATGCTGCTGTGCTGTTTTTAGTGGCATGCTGCTACGGTACCTTTAATTGAAATCCTTCTCTTATGACTATAATAATTATATCACCCTGATGCCTTTAATCTGGCACCATTATATAGCATGTGGCTGTGCCGCATTAACTTCTTGATATTAATCATTTGGATTAGCACCAAGGGATAACCCAGAAGTAAGAAACACACTGTCTCCCCAGTTGGAGTATTTTCTCATTTATAAGTTCTGTAAGGCCATGAATGCATGCCTGTGGCATACTCAAAGATAGCAGGATAAGCACCCTTATGTAACAACTATGCTTTTAAAAAACCTGGAATCCATGTATCTTCTCAGTCTTTTCCCAAACTTTCTGTACGTGTCAAATATTTTTTATTAATTCTAAGAAACTTCACTTTTTCTCCTCATTTTTGTTTCAGTTTTATGGGCTAGCAAATGGATGCAAATTGCTCTGGATCAGTCCTTTTGGATATTTCACAACATACAAAATACTTTGTACAAAAGTTGACAGATCCTTCTTATGTTTTTCTTAGATTTTCTTCTACTTATTTTAATGTATTATCTTAGTGCTATATAGGGCATTCCAAAAACAAAACAGGAAAAAAAATCATGCTTTTTATGGATCCAGTAGCTGGAGACAGGAATTAATGCCATTTGATATGGTAAAAATACATGAACTATATTTCAGATTAATGCAGTGTACAGTTGAGGAGGTCCACCCTACTTTTGAATACTGGATTCTCTTTGTAACTCTATCTTCCCTGATCTATTTAGACCTGAGGATTGCAAAGGGTAGTGTCTGTGGGAGATCTTGGAATGAATGAAATCTGGTAGATTAAAGTACATCTTGATAAAGCCAAAGGTGATGTTGCTATATTGGAGGATGCAATAGGAAGATACAGCAGCGCCAGTATCTTTTCCTTTGACTAAGGGATGTCTGCTCATTTTTTGCTATAAGTTGCAAAAGCTGCAGTTTCTTGAATCTCTAGCTTAATGTGAATGGTCACACTACTACAGTTCAGGAATGCTTCCTCCTGGCAAACACACCATAACTCCTTATTTCTGATATGAAGTTCAATGTCATAGCATCCATGTCTGCCTTACCTACAGGATGGATTGCTTCAACGTGCTTATGTTCATAATGGATAGCTAAATTGGGATATTATGTGGTCATCTGCTAAGTGGCACTGATTTGTTATAGCACCTGTTTGTATTCTTGTGAATTGCAATAGATTTCTAAAGCTCTAAACAAACTCTCTTTACACCTGTAAGACACCTCTGTTCACTATGAAGTTCAGATCTTGTCTGGTGTTACACATCCTTGGAACGATTCCTCAGTTGTCTGGACCAAGATTTGAAGTAGTACAAGTTGATCCACATCTTACATGGCAATCCCATGAGCAGAGGCTTGAGTAGCAGGACTTCTCTGTAGGAGTAAGTAGTTGTGATTTTAAGATACATTTTGTTAAATTACCAGTCTGTACTAGCCATACAGTAAATCATGAAATTTTTGAAGAGTGGAAGAAATCAGAACTGTTGAGGTGTGTTGATTATATGGTTTTATGGTATATCTCACAACTCCTATATGCTTTTGCTTTAAAATAATATGGAAGGGGTCAAGTTGCTTTGGATGGAAGTCTTCTGCAGTCAAGTTGCTTTTAAAGCAAACGTAATAAATGCATGACCCTCTCCTTACCATAAATTTTTGATCAGCTAGGTGTTAAAGGTGTATGAAATTCACACATTGCGATCTATAATGAGCATGCTAGTCAGTAAAGAACTGTAAACTGGGTGGCAGATCCATGGCTGTTTGGTAGGTGATGTGTCATGAGAAAAATAATGCATTCTTGGTGCCTTGTATTGGGTAATGAAATGGTTTATGTCAGGTTATGTGATAGAAACTTGCCTGCACACCCTCAAAGGAGTGCAGAGAGACCATGGCACATTGAGGGAACACAAATAATACTCTGGTGAGCTATCAGCAGCAACTACCTAGGGGTACAGTGCATATTATGGGATGCATAATGGGAAGAACATTTTGGGATTGTGGAAGTCTTGTTATTGAATGCTTAGGGGAATAACCAAGGACAGGGAAAGGGGAGAGATCAAGGTGGTTTGGGACAGAACAAGCAGGAAAATAGGGGGATAATGGGATAAATGGGACCAGTCCTGTGTGAACAGGTGCCTAGTCAATACACTTGCCTGGCTCTGCCCTGTCCCTCATCACTGCAGTCTGCCCTGTCTTCTCATTGAACTCCATTTCTATTTTTCTGGGTGAGGGGCTATCTATTATCTGCGTATGCGTGAGTGTATAGGGTGTAAGTGCCTGCAAATGGAGGCATGGGTCATAGGGGTCCATGTGTTTAGGGTTCCAGCAACTGAAGCAGGTAAGGCTTCATGTATCAGTGTGTGATCACTAGTGAAACTAGAAGAACTGGTGAGCAGGATAAGTGCCCTGGGAGCCATGTCTGTCTCTGAAGGTAAGGCACCTGGAGGAGTTAGCTCCCAGAAAGACCAGGGCAACTGCCGAAGAGACCATAGGGCCTGGGAGTCAAATTAAAGACTTGTTTGCATGTGTGCGTTTGTGTGTGCACGTGCGTGAGGCAACTGGAGTGCAGGGGGTCAGGGGCCAGCGACTGCATAACACTGGTCTAAGGACAGTTACTGGTGGGATCCATGGTGTGCATGTGTGTGTGTGTGTTCCGAGTACCAGAAGTTGGAGTGGGGCTCCAGCCCTGGGGGCTTGTATTTCCTGGTGCCAGCAACTGGAGAGAAGGGTCCAGGGCAGCTACTGGGCAGACCACATGCCTAAGCACAGCTGCTGGGGGATCCAAATTGTACTTCTGTATATGCATTTCCCACTAAGAGATCTTTGTCCTGATCAACTGGAAAAGGGAACAGGATGATTCCTGCTGGTGCTGTTTGGTTTTGTGTGAGCACTGAGTGCTTGGTTTGATCTGTATGGCCAGCTGTATGTGTATTGTGTATGTGTACATGTGTATAAAGCTGTACACGTGTATAAAGTTATGCATGCATATGCCTTTTGGGAATACACGCTCAGCCTCACTAGGGAAACAGACCTGCAGCAGCCTCAACTATATCAGATTCAGCAACCCTAACAGTTGCCATTCTGCCTTCTGTCCCCCAAATATATGACTAATTGAGTCTAATTAAGCAGTGATTGTTTGCCCCTTGCAAGAATTAGTTGGCACAATTGATTGTCTTCCCCCAAAGGGAGACATTATTGATAACAACCAAGAGAGCAGACTAAGGCTAAAATTTCTTCCATCCTCCCAGTTGCAGACTTCCCTCTTTATGATATTGTCGTGGTTTAACCCCAGCCAGCAACTAAACACCACGCAGCCGCTCACTCACTCACCCCCCACCCAGTGGGATGGGGGAGAAAATTGGGAAAAAGAAACAAAACCCATGGGTTGAGATAAGAACGGTTTAATAGAACAGAAAAGAAGAAACGAATAATGATAATGATAACACTAATAAAATGACAACATCAATAATGAAAGGATTGGAATGTACAAATGATGCACAGTGCAATTGCTCACCACCCGCCGACCAGCACCCAGCTAGTCCCCGAGCCGCGATTCCCCGCCCCCACTTCCCAGTTCCTATACTAGATGTGACGTCCCATGGTATGGAATACCCTGTTGGCCAGTTTGGGTCAGGTGCCCTGGCTGTGCCCTGTGCCAACTTCTTGTGCCCCTCCAGCTTTCTCGCTGGCTGGGCTTGAGAAGCTGAAAAATCCTTGACATTAGTCTAAACACTACTTAGCAACAACTGAAAACATCAGTGTTATCAACATTCTTCGCATACTGAACTCAAAACATAGCACCGTACCAGCTACTAGGAAGACAGTTAACTCTATCCCAGCTGAAACTAGGACAGATATCCAAAATAGGGAGTAGACTTTGTATATATTCCAAAACCAGTTTCTAACAGTCTCTCATCCCTTGAGTTACAGACATTGTATAGCCAGAGTTCTAAAGATTACTTTTGAAATTCCTATTAGTAGGAAAGCTGACTTGAGAGAAAACTATGTTTTAGAATATGGCTTCATTATGCCAGCTAAATACAATCAACATAAAAAATGTTTATAATTTTATAAAAACTGTGTTTTAGGGTAACACATTGTCTCAGCAGTACTGCTCATTCTCACATATTTCGCAAATGAGCATTCTTGCTTGTTAAGATTTTTTGAGTTCAGATTTTTTGACTTAGAGTTACTGTTAAAAGAAGTTAAAACGTGGTAAAACTGAATTCAGGCAAATGTGAACCTGAGCCTTACACATCAAATCAATGTATGTGAGGGTGTGTCCAATTTATGGGTTTTTTGTCTCTTTCCTCATTTCCTTCCCCCCTCTTCAGCACTTTTCTCTAAATTTAGCAGCAACAATATAGTTAGTTTTATTTTTTCTAGAGTTAATGATGTAGCTTAGATGTAGGTCTGTGTTTTTATAGGTTTTCTAATTATTTTTTTCTAATTATTTTTTAATTGCTTTCATGTGCTTTGGCTAGGGATCTGTTATTAAGACAGTCTGGCTGGTTTAGTGCCAAGGCAGATCTGGTGAATGTTACTGGTAGTGCAAACGTTTTATCCTTACAATAGAATCTACTTACAGGGAACTTGGATACAGTGAAAAATTGATTACTGTACACTTGAGTTTAAGAAAAGCTACAATAACTTCATTTATTTTAAAGAAGGAGAGAAGTCCCATTTCTATCACCTCAGAGTAACACACATTGACGCATTCTTTTTTCCACATGGAGGTGCTCACCTTGTCCTTTAGTTTAAATGACATCAGGTGAGGCTAAGGAAATCTTCAACACCTGAAAGCTCACTGTCAGCATTTACTAAAAGGAGGGCTTATTTTCACTGTGTAATAGATTTTGAGCTGAACTTCATAAAGGGATCAAAGGTAGCTTTAATGCAACACATTTTAATATATTCTACAAGTAACTACACACACAATTAATTACTTCTATTTCAATGGAAAAATATACAGTTATATTCCTGTGTTTGTATGGGTGTACTTATGGCTATATGAAAAAGTAAATTCATATAAACACAATTTTTTAATGTGGGTTTACTTATAAACATTTTCTATTTCACTGTGTGTGTGTGTGTACATCTGTACACATATGTATACATAATCTGCTCTGTGTATTTGATCTACAGATGATGGTAAGACAACATTTCATACACTCACCTAAGTGCTAAAAAGAGGAAATGATTTGCAATTGCACTCCAAGCTGCTGCCGGAAAAACCTTTCTACATCACATATTTCAATCTGTTGTATGCATGTGCCTGCATACACATCTCAAATACACCATATCACTACCACACCACCACTGCTTTTGAAACTATGATTCCTTCTTCAGAACATATTCCTGACTGAAATATTCATTTTTATGTATTGCTATCAGATGCATTCCAGAAAGCTGGGGAGTAACTACAAAAGCCTGGAATCTGAATGTTACTTGTGCAGATTTCTTTAAATATAACCTATTGACCAGCTAGAAAAAAATATATAGCTGTGATCAGGGATAAATTTTGTTGTCTGCTGGTTGTTTTAAAGATAACAGTATATGCTTAAAAAGTTGAGCATACTAACAGTTTGTATCTTTGTCTGCTTGTTATCTACAGAATTTGGAATCAGCTACAGAAGATAAGTCATCAGTAGTTCTGATTATCAGTATTACAACTAATGTAAATTTACAACAGGTGAATTTCTACTTTGAGGTCCTATTTAGTTTGAAAAGACTGTTCAATCTCTTTCAGAACAATTGCAGTAGAAATTCAATTGTTCTTCCAGCTGCCTATTGTTGTAAAATTCCAGCTACCTAAGCTAAACAAATGCAGCTGAGAGCTGTTAGATGTGTTTACCCAGAGCTTTTCAAAGATCAAAGGGGAAAAAAAACCACCGCATCTGTATATTGAATCAAACTTTTTACTTTACTTGAAAATAAAATTTTTAAAAAGCATTATTCCTTCCTCATGAAGTTTTCTCTAGAGAGCTCCACTTTCGAACCGTGCATGTACAATTTAAGGCACTTAGCCTTAGAAGGGGCCACCTCCGACTATAGATGAAGAGCTTGACACTAGGTCTTATGTTAAATAGAGGCATGTACCTCCTCTTCCTTCAGGTCCTGTTTTTTGTCCTGTCAATGGGCATTGGAATCTTTGGTCTCCATTCAGATGCACTTTTCTTAAAATGTTACCACCTGTAGGCTACTGTTACATTATTTCTTTCAAAATTCTGAAAACAGGAGGGTAGTTTTGTTCAATTTAGCTTTACTGGGGGTGTGTGGTTTTACAGCCAAGAAAGAAAGTGTTATTTTTTCCCCTTGAGATGCTATTATGACCAAGGGCATCTTGATGTCTGATTTTAAAAGGTGCACTTCACAAGAGCACAAAATGCCCCTGCCAGAATAACATGTTTTATGCTTAGTGTGCCATGAGGAAAATGGTGACCTTAAGGGGATATTCTGTTTGTGCATATATTTCCCTTCGAGCTCTGCAGGAGAGGGTAAGGTATCTCAATGTCCTGCTCTGGGAACAACTTTTCTCTCCCCAGTGTTTAGGGCAGAGACGGAGAGGGTTCAGGTTCCTCAACTACACAATCTTTTAGAGTCAAAGAAGTTGAATGCAGACACAAAATTGCAATGCCTCTTATATTTGGGATATATTATAATGAAGTATTTGGTGCCTGAGCAACTGATGTATGCTTGGCATTTGTTAACACCCTTTTAAAAGCAAGGACTATAAGCAATCTGGGCTATCTGTGAGCTTGTGATGTATTGATTTGAAAAATTAGGTCTAACATGAAATCATTTACTGTAACTTTTTTGTTGTAAGCTATTTCTGAGTATAAAAAGAATAATATGTTACCTAAATGGATCTTTGTTATGTGTCTCAGTTAGCAAATGAAAGTCTGGGGAGAAGATCAGAGTGCAAAATCAACTCCTCATTGGTCTTACTGCAAAAGAATGGTAAGTGTTACTTTATTTTTTAAGATGTAAAAATTATTTTTTGAATTTCTGTCATATTCTACATTAGTTTAGTAGTATAACATTTGTTTTTCTGTAAAAATAACATTTAATTCTTAGGTACAGTTATTTCTTGATCACAGGGGGAATCTTTGCTTACTTTTAGTCTATTTACATGTATCAGCGAAAATCATCATACAAGAATGAGTACCGCAAACGTAAGCAAAGATGAATATCAGAATTCAGGAAATTTTACAGATCTTAACCTGGTTCTGCTCTTTTATTTTAAGTGGCCAGTTTTTGACAATGCCTTTTGTATACATATTCTCTAGAACCACGTTTATGGCTCTATAATTTAGCCCTTCTAACAGCTAAATTGCAATAAAAATCCAATAGATAGTTCTTTTGTCATATGAAAAAACATATGAAATTCACTATACCTAACTTTGGTGAAGTAAATTGTCTTTTAGGATAAACCCAAAAAGCACTTGTTGAATGAAGTTTGACTGGAATAATCTGTGGAATGGCCAAACCATCTAGCACCTATAGTGGGTGGGATACAGTTTTTAAACTGATGCCAGAGTTTATTCCTCCTCACAGTCTCTCTGTGTCTCAAAGCATGCTGGCCTACATGGAACACGATGGCAGGTGACCCTTATTCATCCTCGCTGTCTTTTCTGGGATTCAGCAACCATCTTGGCAATATTGCTTCCCTCTTCATTCTCAATCCATGTGCAAATGTATTGCCAGTATGTTTCTGACAGAAAATCCAGTTAAAGGAGCAGAAAAGATTTTCTTCTCTGTTGCAATCACAGTCATGTCTAGAATTAAGGGGTATTTTACCTTTCCTGGAGAAGTCCACTGTTTAAAAAAGTTGTACCAAACAATAGTACCTTAATGTGAGGAAATGCTTTGGAAATGTTTGCTGAAGACAGACAAATGACAGAAAGAGCAGTTTCTGAGTATAAATATGAATGATTGCATGGATATAGAAAGATCTGACCTCTTCTGCCAGTGCTCTGAAGTGGCAAGGCACTAAATTTAAAGCCATTAGGTAAAACAATTCCTTCAAGAGTATGTTAGTTTAAACACAACACTGAACTAGCTATGTGGCTTTTAAGTTTTAGCAGTTTTCCACTGAAACAGCTAGAAATATCAGAAGAGGAGTTTAGGCAGCTCTGTACTCATCCATGCCCTTTAAGCCCCTGAGTAAGGCTAAAGAACCTACTAGTTTGGTGGATTAAAGTATTCCTTGTACCTTACAGAACTCCTGCTAGGATCTTCCAAAAATTGTTCCTCTGGCTTAACACTACTGAGTCTCAGTATTATGGTATAGGAAGAAAGAATATACTTTTTGCTTGTAAATCCTGTGGAGGAAGGACAAAAATTGAAGCAGCAGTGAATAAAGACATGTTGGAGTACTAGGAACTGTTTTGTGAGCTTAGGAAAATAATATAACCCTCAGAAGTCCTCTCAGGATCCCTCATAACCCGTGGCTTGAGAGAAGTAGAAAATGGGTTGAAGAGAACCAACCTCATGTTAGGTGGTTCCTGACATTTGGTCTTTACATTCTCAATTGAACCTGGTAAAGTAGATGAGCTCTGAGAAGAGAAGCGGTCATCCACTGCTTCAATTAAAATCAATAAATTTGCCAAGTTATGCATTGAATCCTGTCCCTTTTTATGTATATCTTTCACTTCAGTGTCTTAATGTAAAGTTCTAAATCTTATTTGCTTTCAGCAATTAACTTTTTCCTTTGAATCTTCCTTCCATTTACCTTGACATTATATTACATTTAATTTACCAAATAATACTCTCTCTCTCTCTCTCTCTCGTTACCGTTACTATTGCTCTGGTTGGTTTTTGTTTATGTTATAATTACATTGCCTGATAAATTTCCATTTGACCATTTTAGGCATGGAACACGTGTTTAGTGTTTGATTAAAAGGACACTGTGCCTTTGAATCTAGTATATTTTAAAATTAAGTTAAATTATTGGAAAACAGGAGATTTAGCCCTGAGTTATTCTGCAAACTTTTGTGTTTTTCCTATAATTTCTTTTACATTTTCACACTTTTTTTGCAGGGAGGGTAGAGTTCAGTTTCTTATTCTCCTGGCAAATGTTCATACAACAAAAGAAACACCACCTGATTGCTTGTGCATAAGAAATTGTGAAACACCATATACCAAACGCTGTTAGTAGCACAAAGTGAAAAGATGGGAAAAATAATAAACACCCCCCCCCAATATCTCCATTCTGTAATCTTCTTCAGATATAATAACCCTATGTGTTGCTTTTAACAACAATGGGTAAGGTGGTTTTTTTTTCTGATACAGTGTGATTTATAAATTGAGGCTGTCTGTCTTTAGGGGGAAAAAAAAAATCTCCTTCCTGAAAATTATTTGGCTACTTATAAGTTATGCCTTTGATATATCTGAGAAGTTTGATCCAGAATTAATTGCTATAAATGTTTAAATGGACAATATCACATAATATATGGGTAACATATTACTTCTCTTAATGATTAAAATATGGGAAAAAGTCCACATTTTCTGTTCTGATTCTTCACATTATAATACTTAATTCTTTCATAAAATATATATTAATTTCCTTATTTGTCTCATTCTCTCTTGCATATCAATGTTTTGGCTCTACAAAGATATTAAAGACACCAAGAATGTGTAAGAAAATGCTCCTTTCGAAACAATTCCTTTATTTTAGGAACTGGTGATTCACAGGACATTAATCACCTCAGTAAGTCGACTGCTCCAATACCTGACTCAACGAAGTTGAACATTTCCCTCATTATTCCCTTGTCTATATAACCAGCAACCATGTCCATCATAGTCACCATGTTAAACTGTACTGGTAGCTCACGTTCAGCCAGTTACTTACCATTATTCCTATCTTCTAGCGTGTCACTGATTTCCAGAGTATTATCCTCCAATCCTATGGATCTACATTTTCTGTTGTTGCCAGATGTATGACTGTACATGTGTCTGCCATAAAATGTATGCTGTTTGAATAAGATCAGTTCCACAAGTAATTTATATCACTTGGTAAACCTAATGTGTCCTTATCATTACTTACTACTTCACCAATTCTTATACGACCTGCAGGCTCTGCCAGCAAAAATTTAATGTTTTGCCAGACAATCAATAAAGATACCAAATAGCTGTCAGCAAAAAAACCCAAAACCTTTCTCTCAGAACATGGTTTCCTGAGAAATTTGATGGTGAATACTTACTAAGAATTACTTTACCAATTTCAATGACATAACTTATTTTAGAATGAAGAACTGAGCTGTTTGAAGCGCAGATATGTTTTTCAAATGTGCCGAAGTCATACAACAGTTAGGTGTTATCTACCTCAAAACAAAGAAACAAATAAACAAACTCGTAATAGCTAACTAAAAAATAGAAATTCCTGCATGATATAGTTTTCAATTGTTCTTCTGGCCACTTTCTTCTCTTTCAGTGTGCCCTAAGTCTCAACTGTCTATGAGTTAGGATTAGTCTCCTCTATACTTCATGTTTAAAAACAAGACACAGGTTCCTAAGTCACGAAGGTGACAATGAGTGTTTGCCTAAAAATATGAAATTTGGCATAGGGATTAGTGTTAGTCTCACATGTGCCTCTTAGTAGTGGAATGACATTGGTGTTGATGTGTGAACCAGAGTAAGGGTTTACATGAATTCATGCTGAATTTTGTAATTGATGTCATAACTGTCTGCTTTATATTCTTTGTGGTTCTGTGCATGTGTGTGTAGCTTGGAGAAATCTCACAGGGAATTCCAAAATGAGTGACAGTCCACAGGGAATAAAACAGAGCCTGAAGGTGTCCTGCCTTTTTTTGTAAAATATGTGAAGATGCATATGGAAGAAAGCAAGACTTAAAAGAGACATATATATGGAACAAGACAACCTTTTCTGCCTCACTGTTTATAAATATATATATATATAAAATATAATGTATGTATAAAAATTGCATTGAACAAAAAATTTGACTGTTGTCTACCAAGCAACAAAGTATTCTGGATTTTCTATGTTTTTCAAGTATTCTTTAAAAATTTTTCCATGTCTCCACCGCCCCCCACCTGTAACATTGAGTGAAATGTGCAACCAAAAGAGAAGCACCCGGAGTCAGGAAATGACAAAGTTAAGGTTACACATGCAGTGTGAACTCTGCTTCCTTGTGTGTACATGTTTTGATAAGGTCCTTTATTATTTGATCACATACATTTTTTAATTTTGTTCCCCATTTAATTCCAGGCCAAACCCAAACCGTACAAATTTAGAGCAGTATGAGTTAGTTCATCACTGGGCAAACAGTAAGGCAGGTTTTGAGCAAACTGAGCGTGCTAGGATCCTCTGGAAAAGTGAAAGTTGTCTTGTGACAGAGACCACAGGTTAAGACCAAGCAGTCTGGGATATTTACCTGTTTCTCCTTTACTTGAAATGTTACTACAGCTTTCAGTGCCTCTCTCTGTTCTGCCATTGTAAATATTCATTCAAGTATTTCCTGATCTCACAGAAGTGTTCTGAGTATAAATTCATTACTCCTTATGAAGCATGCTGATATTACAGTGATGACATACATAGAAGCCTATGAAGAAAAATAAAAAAATAAAAGGTTATTTGCTTCAGGGCTTAGAGGATATGTCATAAATACAATGTGGAACCACATGTTGAACATAAGGATAAAAAGAAATATCCAGGTGTTGCTTAGTACTTTGTGCTCCATATTAACCAGAGGCCCAGAGGAGAGGAAAGGCGGGGGGGGGGGGGGGGGGGAAGTTAGCCTGTTTTTTTCCTACAAGAGCTGTGACAGCAAACTAGCACATGACCTGTACAGAGAACAGGACAGAGGTAATGTTGGAGTTATTATTAACAGCTCTTCAGTTATAGTTGCTATGAAATTTATTCAAAACTGAATTAAAATTCTTCTTTACCCATATTCCCTTTGAATGGACCTCTTTAGAATACAAGGGCTTTTCTGATGCATAGAGATCAATTTATAATGTCTTATGCTAGCAATAATTGATCTGCTCCCATATATCTATTGTATAGGCATAAATAAGTTTGCAGATAGTTTTGCATTTATCATGAATGTTCTTCATTAGTGAGTAAATATTTTCAGACATCAGAAATCCTTACAAAGACATTAAGGCTTTGTGATGTTTTAAGGTATTTTCTCCCTTTTTGATAGTAGCTGAAATAAAGAAAATGGCTTACAGATTTATCTGTGTATATAGTTTGAAAGTAACAACTGAAAAATGATGTTCATAATCTGAATTGCAATGAAACCAATTATCTGTACCATGGTGTTTCACTTGGGAATACTCCGAAAGGTTTAGTATTTCTTAAAAGAAATTAAAAACAGCTGTAAAAATACCATAAAACAAAAATAGCAGCTGCAAAAGAGATTAACATTCCTAAATTTCATTTGAACCTGATATGTTATTTTTCCAACAGCAACATACATATATACTGATTCTTAAAATCTATTCTTTATGAAACTGTATCCTTTTAAGAAAAAGAGGGATTTTTTTTTTCTTCATTTCACCACTTCTTAATATTACCCATGAATTTCATGAGCATTCTTCCCCTCTGCCCAGGAATTTTGTATTACATTTTCTTCTGTAATTATTATCAAAGAAAATCTACAATTGTTGAATATTGAAAAATGATTTAAATATTACTGATTAAGAATTAAAGATCTGCCTAATAAACAATTTATAGCAATCCTTGCACTTTTGTTACTTACAGCTGTCAAATAGCTTTCAAACTGAGCCCCATTCACCCTGTGCCTGTTTTAAAATTTTATATAGCGTCTGTTTTCCAATTAAGTGGCCAGTCATAGATGAAACCTTTCCTAATCTTTTTCATATATATAATAAAACCGAATGTAATTTATAAAACAGAACTGGAGGTGCTGACAGTATAAAACAGTTTATTTTGCAGTCTTGGTCAAAACATATGGCAGCAACTTTTCTAGACTTCTGCCAGATGGCGGGCCTTAATCGATTTTGTCTGTTGTGCCGTATGTTAATTCTCTGTGAAAAGTGTTTCTTCAAACTCAATTAAAAAAATAATTACTTTCATTTTCTTACTAAGCAACTAATGTTAAAACTGTCATTTAGATAGGTCTGTTTAAGTTTGAAAAGTTTTTGAAAACCCCAAGATATTTACACAACAGATAAAATTGGTTCTAATGTCCTTGAAAGCTGAGATTGTTATTCATCAGTATGCATATCATTTCAGGTGAATCTGAATAAAGTTACCTTTATGACAATATTCTTTAGCTTGCATTTCTGTTTTTCTTGTGGCTTTTTTAACTAATGATAGTGTTTCATTTTGCAAATTAGAGTAATTTTGAGCACCAAAGACCCCAAAGTAAAATCTCAAATGATCAACACTAAACTCATTACTCCAAACTCTAAACACATTAAACTAGAAAAAGAGTATAGCATCTATCTCTACATCTCAATAAAGATACTTTATGATACAATAACTGTTATGAACTTTAACTACTGGTCTACCCAACACATTTCTGTGTGTTTCCTACATCTCCCATATTAAAATACTATATTTTATGTGACCATGCTACATTTAACAAATGTTTCACAAAGACCAGTCTCCAAAGTTATTTTAACAAGCAATTTTTGTTTTGATAAGTATGAAATTTCCTCTCTACCCAATAAATAACAAGGCATGAATTTTTGATAAAGGTACTTCCTGATAGACGAACATAGTGGAGATAAAATCATTAAGTTCTACTAAAATTCTAACAGTTACCGTTCCTATGTATTTTGATGAATATGTTAATAATCTGGATGCCTCAATAAATATACTTTTTAAAAGTGTGTGAGTTAATGGGAAATATAATAATTCTTTATACATTTTGTCTACTTTTACTGCCATTGTTCCTTTGTTATACATATTATTTGTGACACAGGCTTAGATTTTGAACTAAAATAAGATGTGTGCATAACAGAAATCAAATGAAAGGAACTAGTCCCTAGAGAAATATGCAATCCTTTTGCAGAACCTAGCTTTAATGTAGACCAGTACGTAACATATTCACAACTTATAACGTATGAAATGGGTGTATGTTGAAACAAAATATCAGCCAGATCTATTCTCCTTACCATGTTTATTTTATGACTACTTTCTTTTGAAATAGAGCAGGGGTATGGTAATATGTACGCAGACTAAATAGGTTGTGTTTTTTTGAGCAATAATCCCACACAAGTACAAGGCAGAAACACTGTGTTTTTCCAATATAATCCAGCAAGGGCAAATGACAGCCTTACCTGATGGCTGATATCTTTTATAGTACAGCTGTGACATATTTTATGCATCATGAAAAATGATCAAACATTTCTCTGGAGCCTTTCTGTCATGGAATGTGGCCCCATACCCCATGTATGCCTTTACGTTAGGCTGTAATACACCTACACTCTGAATAGGGTATCTGTTACCAACTGGTGATTATTTTGTAATCAGAATGTATTTAGGAACAGTGTAAAATTTTTATTTTGTATTATTTTTAATTTTTTAAAAATATTATTTAGTAGATGATAATGATTGTGCGGAATATATTTAAGATAAATAGTACACATACCTGGTAATAGAAATACCACTGTAGGTAATTAAATAATTTTAAATGGACCATATGCTTATATTTTGGAAAATAAAATGGAGTACAGCTTACTAAAAGTTGGATGTCTGGGGATTTTGGAATATAGTGCTTAGTAGTATTTTAAAGATTCTCACTTATAAAATTATGTTGATATATTTGACTCAAAACTCCTTAGTAATTAAACTATCCTGAGTTCTTCACTACGTTAACTATGTTTAAAGCAAGGTTCAAACACAGATTTAACATCTGCTGCAGTATATTGTCAAGAGCGAGGAGAGTGCTCTTTGCTGGTCACCCAGTTGGTTCCCCTCACATCATAGGCTTCTAGTGTCATTTGAGAGATGTAAGGAATCCAGTACCATGGATTGTAAAAGTGACAGTAGCTTTGTCTCTGTGAAGGGGAAGTGGGAAGCTGAGAGCATATACAATAAGGCATCTTAACAACGATGGATATTTATATTTAGCAACTAATTCAAACCCTGGATGGAAGGCAAACCATAATACTACTCAAGTTTTTTGACAAGGGAAAGAAGTCTGTTGTTCAGATTAACAGTGTTTTAAAGTAAACTTCTGCTATATAACGTGGATCTAGTGATGATTGGAAGGGGGCAGACAACAATCTTTATAGTCATGGAGCATTGGTTACGAGGGGAATATGTCACTGTCACAGTGATAGGGGAGTTTGGTCCAGACAGAGCTCAGGAGAAGCCCTCTCGTTCTTTCTCCAAGCAAAGCTTGTGGGCCTGCTTTTCCATTTTGAGATTTTTTTGTGCCAGGACTCAAATTCTTTTGACTTTGCATCTCATCGACATTCTTTGAGCACTACAAGAGATCTGCTGGGAAGACTTTTGTTGAAAGAATAGAAATCAATAGGAATTGATATGGCCCAGGAGTAGTCCATTAGAAACCTAGGTATTACTTTGGAAAGCACTATAATAAACAATAAAATAATGACACTAAATAGAAACTATGACCAAGCTGTGCTCTCTTGGGCATCATTCTTCTAACAGGGAGAAAGTAGATAATATTCAGTCATGGATTCCTGTCTATGCAGGATAATCTAGAAGGGTATTTTTTATCAGTTAATGCCTTACATACTCTTCAACAGGAGACAAATGTTAGACTTTTTTATCTGTGACTCTTGTATCTTCCAGTATCTATACACTACCTTTTTCTGCAGCTCCAAAAGGAGGGAAATAAGTATTGTTTTCTTACAATACTTTTTACACCTTACACAGGTAAGTAGCTGCCATTCAGACAACATGGTCGTCTGCAAATTTCTATTTCTTTCTTCAGTTTAGAGTGATTCTTCTGTTCATCTTCACATACCTTATTTTGGATTGCAGTCTGCAGACAAAACTCTCTTTCTTCTCTCAGCAGTAGAACTGGGAAAAAATGTTTTTTAAGAAACATGAATCATGAACTTCATTTTTCTTTGAGACACCTAAAAAAAAAGAAAAGATGCTTTGTGAGGCTTAGAAAAAGGAAGCAGAATTAGAAGGGGAAAAAAAGAAGAAAATGGACAAATAAAGATAAAAAAAAGCATGAGAGAAATTATGTCTTCTAACTCTTTCTTTTCATAATCCCCTTTTAAAATATTTCTTGATGATAATGCCTTTCCTATTGCAATAATGAAGTGCAGTATTTGCCAAAGTGACCACAAGGTCTATCTGTTTATGGATAGAGGAAGAAACCAAACATCTTTCTGAGTGGGAAGTTAGAATTAAATTTTAGAGATCCCTTTTCCTGCCTCTGATAATCTAACAAGTAAGAGCAGAAGAATTGGGAAACATCCCCTCCTGCTTAATAAGACAGCATGCAAATTCCAATAAAAAGAAAGCAGACAGTAATCCAAGGAAGAAAAAATATTCTCTTATACCATTGTCAAGGTTAGATCCAAACCACTGAGATGTCAACAGGAAGATTGTTATTGACTTCTATGAGTTTCCAAGCTGCTTTGTGGAACATGAGGGGAGGCAGGCAGGGGGAGAAAGAGAGGGAGAGGAAGAGAGCATGGAAGTACATGGGTCCAAACACTGCAGGGATGTGGAAGACTCTGAAAGTCTATCTTTCCTTTACTATGCAGACTGTAGCTTGCATAGTAAAACCCTGCTGAATTTATTTCTGAAATGTAAGGTGAAATCCTACTAGCTACCTAGCAGGATATATATTCCTACCCTAGGAAATATTTACAGCACACATTCTGAACAACTTTTGAATGGCAAAATAAATATAAAAGGGATAGTGGGATAGATCCATAGCTTGAAATGGATGCAAGCATACAAATTCTTCTTGAAAAAGCACTGAAGTAATAAGTATTTAACTTAAACTCAGCTTTTCCTCTCAGAGATTCATTAATGTAACAGGCTGGATGTAACTGTTAAGATGGCAAAGCTCTATCCATGTTTCAAGTTACTATTTCTAATATAATGGCTTTTTAAGTCAGTATTTTTTAGGTAGAAATTACTTTGAATCTACATCAGACTTTTTGCCTTTATTTTTGTTTAGTTTCTCTTTCTTATTCTGTTTTGCTATTCCTGGGGGTACACCTTTGAACCAATGCTTACAACACTTGTAGTACTTACAGAATCCAGTGAAGGCAGTCTGATCTTAGAAGCACACTGTAGAGCACACTAGCTTGGGGAAGAAGAGCTTATTCCTGGCTAATGGATGGACTAAAATTGTTTATTTAATGAAATGTAAAACGTTCAAAGCTTACCAAAGCCACAAATTATTTTCAGACCTTTCTGTAACAAGCTTTGATTTGTTTCCCTTTTTTTCTTTTTTTTTTTTTTTTTTAATAGATTTGGGGTCCCTTCCCTTCCCTTCCCTTCCCTTCCCTTCCCTTCCCTTCCCTTCCCTTCCCTTCCCTTCCCTTGCCTTGCTTTGCCTTCCCTTCCCTTCCCCTTTCCCCTTTCCCTTTTCCCTTTTCCCCTTTCCCTTTCTTTCCCTTTCATCATATTTGCTTCAGTTTATCAAGTACCAGTAGTCTGAAAGCATTTCTAATGCATCACAATTCTGGTTTGCCATATATTTATTTATGGCCTTTATCAATAACAGATGAGCAATTGTACACAAATTGTATGGTAATCATGTGGCATGGGTAATTATGCACTAGAGACTGGGAAGGGACTATCAAACAAATTCTCATCTAAAACAGAATTAGAAAACAGGTTTATAGTGGTATACCAAGCCAAAGTTGTAAATGTACTTTGGTTTCAATATATACCTGCAATACTATCTTAATTAATGGAGAATCCTAGAGTTCAGTTAATTTAACAATCAAATACATACATAGAGGTTTTTTTTTTACACAGAAAATATATACTATTGTTTCTATATTTCATTAGTATAGGATCCATATTTCAGCTCGAAAAACTCTCACAGAAACTCAGCAATCAACCTCTCTGGGTATGGTATAGTAATGTACTAGCTTGTGTGTATGAGGTCTTATTATAGACATGTCAGTTTTAGTTTGAAACATAAACATATTTTTATTTATACATTAGTGCTTATAGTGATCAATGACCATGTGTGCAGTATATTAGAATTTGGTTTTGATCAGTAGAAAGCAATTATTCATAAAACTCAAAACAGAAGGCAAAGTTGTGAAAGAAAGGAGAAGAATTATGTCTTTCATACAGGGAAGGTAATTTTAATATAGACGAGATTGGTCCAAGTCCTGCAGTTTGGATTGATAGATTATGCAGCAGAACTATCATTTCAATAATCTCAGTGACAGTGCAGCAGTGGATACTTGGTACAACATTATAAATTAAATTTACTGCAAATGTCATTGCAGAGAATATGGAAAGGGATCCGTCATTTGTATTTGTAGAAGTTGATAGGCAAAAATTTAAGATTTTTTGACAAAACATAGCGAAAATTATCTACATGATATAGCTATGCTACCAGTTGTCTGAAAGATTCCTTTCATCATTACTTTACTCATCAGGATACTTGAATTACATCAATGTTTATTTGATAAGAGAGGAATGTTGTTCTAAACAGAGATATATTCTTGATGAAAATTGTTTCCAGGATTTAAGTATACCCAAACTTCATGTTTCAGAAACAGTTTTTCAGAAACAGTTTTTCAGAAAGTAGGAACTGCTTCTGTCTAATTACAGTCTACTTATGGAACTGTAAAAGCTAAACTGTGAATTGGTAAATTAGTATTCACCTCCATATAGAGTCATCTATTGATGTGACAGTGATGTTGGCAAAATGGATACCAGGCCAGTGATGTAAAAGCTCTGGAATACAGGGGACTGAGGAACAATAATAAAAGTGTTCTTTCTGTTCACTGTTTCCTGTAGCCCCATTTTATTGCTTTCTTTGCCATCACAAGGTCATATATAATGCAATCTAAAAGCTTTAAGCAAAATTACAGAAGAGTTTAATTTGCAGGCACCTGAAAATCAGTTGCAACACACTGGAGCTAAATTCTTTTCAAAGTTAGAATTCATAAGTTGAGATGAACTTTCTTACCTAAGGGAAGTTACTGGGACTTATCTTTGAAAGCAGAATTGTAGCATTAGTATTAAAATGCAATTAATGAAAAGAAGCTTAGTTGTTGGGTTTTTTAGTGTTGTGTTGTTTGTTGTTTTTTTAAAAATGTATGCCGAAATCAAATAAATGGAAATAGAAATAAACCATACTGCAATTTAATACTCAATATGCCATATCTTTATCTACAAAAAAGTATATACATATTTTTAGATTAATTCAGTCAGCAAGCTGGAAAATACAAGAGATCCAATTAATATTAATTATGCTATTTTTAATTTATAATTGAAATGAAATAAAGAATTATTCTAACCAATGTCCAATGCAAAATGTATTCCTACAGAGAGGATATCAGGTGGGACCCTAGAGACCTGAGTTCTATCTTCAGCCTGCTATTGGCTTACTTTGAGACTGTTGGCAAATCACATTACATCATTGTGCGTAAGTTTCTCCACCTAAATAATGACAACTTCCATAAATTGCTTTGGAAGCATATGCTTCCATAAAGTGTAGAGTAATACTGTTGAATGCATAGTTATTATTTGTAATAGAAGTATTTTATTAAACTATGAAACAATGCTCAATATTTAAGTTACTATGAGATTGATTGTATTGATCTGCTTAATTTCTATATTAGTTGTACCTTCACCATAAACACTTGCATGGCCCAACGTATGTCCTCCCATGTCTCTTAAAACAAAGAAACAAAGGAAAAATAGCACCTATCTCTGTATTTTTCCTTATTTCCATCTTTTCCTTCCCATTTCCTTCCCAGTGTTGCCAGCAGGTCAAGGGGAGTGATCCTTCCCCTCTACTCAGTACTAGTGAGGCCACACCTGGAGTGCTGGGTCCAGTTCTGGGCTCCTCAGTTCAAGAGAGATATGGACATACTGGAAGGAGTCCAACAAAAGACCACAAAGATGATCAAGGGACTGGAGCATCAGTCAGAGGAAAGGCTGAGAGAGGTGGGACTGTTCAGCCTGGAGAAGAGAAAGCTCAGGAGGGATCTCATTAATGTGTATAAAAACCTAAAGGGATGGTGTAAAGACATCAGAGCCAGTCTCTTTTTGGTGGTGCCCAGTGACAGGACCAGAGGGAACAGGAAGAAACTGAAAGACAAGAAGCTCCATCTGAAGATCAGGAAGCACTTTTTTGCCATTAGGGTGACCGAGCACTGGCACCGGTTGCTCAGAGAGGTTGTGGAGTCTCCATCCCTGGAGATACTCAAAAGCCATCTGGACATGGTCTTTGGCAATGTGTTCTAGGTGGCCCTGCTTGAGCAGGGGTGTTGGACAAGATGACCTCCAGAGGTCCCTTCCAATGTCAACCATTCTGTGATTTAGTGATATCACATTCATGTTTCAGTAATTCTCCATTCAACCACGGCAACATTGACTTTTTTCCCTTGGCTGTTCCCTCAAACCAAAAGCACATTTTTCCCCAATTATTTCATATTCTACAAATTTGATGACACCAGTATAACAATGGCACTTACTAAAGGGATGACATTTTGTGCTTTCTTTAATTCATCTACACTTACAATGCCAATTGAATGTATATATTGCACGTATTGTAATTAAGCTGTTGTGGAAAATAACATATCAATGATTTAAAATAGTCTAAAGGGAATGTATAATTTGAAAGTAATCTCCTTCTGCTGTAACCTACCAAATAAGAAAGTTCTCTTTCATGCAACAATGGAGGCAGCAGGGTACTACTGAGACATTGCGAGAATCACACATTTTGATTGGTTTTCTCTCTCTCTATATATATATATTCTTCTATGTTCTGCTGTATTTCATGTTTCCCTTCTTTCTCTCACAGTTATCCCTTTCTGGCGGGCAAGAAGTTGATAAGACTTCCTGTCGTGGTTTAACCCCAGCCAGCAACTAGGCACCACGAAGCCGCTCACTCACTCCCCCCCCACCCAGTGGGATGGGGGAGAAAATCGGGAAAAAGAAGTAAAACTTGTGGGTTGAGATAAGAATGGTTTAATAGAGCAGAAAAGAAGAAACTAATAATGATAATGGTAACACTAATAAAATGACAGTAGTAATAATAAAAGGATTGGAATATGCAGGTGATGCACAATGCAATTGCTCACCACCCACTGACCAATGCCCAGTTAGTCCCCAAGCTGCGATCCTCCCGCCCCCACTCCCCCCAGTTTATATACTGGGCATGTCATCACATGGTATGGAATACCCCTTTGGCCAGTTTGGGTCAGCTGCCCTGGCTGTGTCCCCTCCCAACTTCTTGTGCCCCTCCAGCCTTCTTGCTGGCCGGGCATGAGAAGCTGAAAAATCCTTGACTTAGCAACTTTACTTAGCAACAACTGAAAACATCAGTGTTATCAGCATTCTTCTCATAACAAACTCAAAACATAGCACTGTACCAGCTACTAGGAAGACAAATAACTCTACCCCATCTGAAACCAGGACAATTCCCTTGTCACCAAAGCCTACATAGTCTAGTTCCCTTTGTCCAGAAAATTGAAACTGATGTGTTAAAACAGGAGAGAAAATCTGTCAGGACCATAAGGATGTGTAGGGAGATAACTCAAAATACTTTGCAATCACTGTCCTGTTTGAGCCAGAGGTCATATTTACCATTGAGAAAACACAGATAGTTACTTCTACACTAATTTTTTTTTATTTTCTTCACATTTTTTTTAAGTATTCCTTAATACAAATAGTTTTGCAAATACACTTGGCAATTATTTTATTTTCTAACACAGTAAGTATTTCTAGAATAGCAATAATAATTCTATGAATAATCAGGCTTGCTATCCTTTGGTGAATCTACCACCAAGGAAAACAGAAAAAGGTAAAAATTTCTGAATGTTACTAGGATGAACATTTTCTTTGAAACATCCCTGATTTTAATATTATTGAGTGTATATAACTGAACAATTATGTCATACCCTTGTCTGCCTACATAGCCAAAGCAACATTCGAACACTTAGCAAAAATCTACAGCCCTTCAGCATGCACATAGTAGAGCTCAAGAGACTACTGCCATATAAGGAGGTTTTTAGAAATTCTTATTTGTATGACTGTATGCAACTGTTTACATTTTTTTCTTAGTTATTAGAGTAAAAAGTTGCTATGTTGATTATAGCAAGAATTTGCTTTGTAAAGTTTTTTCCGAACACATTTCACTACAGTGCATCAAAGCATGAAATGACCATGATTTATTGCAAAGAACAATTTCCAGCTGAGACAAAGTTATTGGAACTCCTGCTGGCTCAGCTGGAGGGAGGGAACTTTCTTGGAGGACCTTGTAGAGTAACTAAGTACAGACTCTAAGTGTCCTACTTTTAGTTACAACCATTGTAATATGCAGAACGTATGTGCATACTAAATCCAATCACAAGTGGAGATATGGCTAATGAGTTACATTTCCTGTGGTATCCAACCTCCATGTGGCAGGTACAATATTTATCACACCATATGCTTGATACTACGGACAAGAGTACATTCTGTAAACATGATTATGGCACCTTTTCATTGATTCAAGGAGTGGCATTCAGACAGAAACTGTTTCAAGCTTCTGCCAAGATGGAATAGCTGGAAGGAAGTCAGTAAAGTATTAACAGAAGGTTCCCCAGGGGAAATGTTTTTCCCAAGGAGACCTCAGTATCAAAATCCAGAATGACTTGTCTGTGTTAAAGTGCTTCCATGATTTCACAATGGTGAATATTCTACTTTTTACCTGAAGATTTTATTGTCAGATTAATGTTTCTCTATTACACATACTATCCTCAATGCCAATTCTATTTTCCTATCTCTGCCACTGAAAAAGTTTGCCTGACAGTGAATGGATTTCAAGGTTTTTTGGAAGTATGTAACCTAAACATATACTTTTTGTTTGTTACCTTTTTAGAAGATATTTCCATGTCTAGCCTAATGGCAGGCTCTAGGAATCACTCTGAGACTTTTAATATGGCTTTTTGGATTTGGAAGAAATAAAACCAAAAATGCTTCAGTCGTATGTGTTTAACATTACCAGTATATTACTTCTTAAAGGTTTGGGGGTTTTTTTTGTAGTTTTGGTATAGACTTTTTGTTGCTGTTTAAAAATCAAAATCATTGACAAAGAAACATTTATCTCTTTTATTAAACAATCTGTAGTCAGTCAGTTATAAGAACATACAACAGTTGTGGTGGAAAAGATCAAAGTCTGTCTAATCCAGCATCCTAGCTTAGGCCAACAGTGGATGCTTGAGGAAGAATATAAAGGAAAGAGAAAGCACAGGATGATAATTTTTCCAAATGCTTTCCGAGCCTCCAGCAATGGGTGCCTCTGGGATGGACTGAGCAAGAGACAGTGTGACTCCTTTTTATGTAGTATTCACTATTTCTCTGTATAGTTCCTTTCTTTTGTTCTTTTTTTTTTTAAATCCATGTTCATTGTAAGCATAAAGCAATTGATTGTTCAAGCACAGTACAGAAAAGGCCCTTAAACCGTGAAATTTTAATGGATTTTTAGAAAGCCCTGTATCCTGCCTGGTTTCCAGTTGTTATTACAGAAAGGCATGGATCTCCCACAGTTCCCATGCCATATCCATCATTCCTACGTAGATATCTCACATATCCTAGGGCTTCTCAGGCACTACTGGATATGTGTGTTTATGCATCTGAATCAAGTCCCTACTATCTACAACATATTACCTGCAGCACAACACAGAGGATAGTTCCCATTAGCTAGTGTCTAAGCTCCCATTAAAATCAATGGAGATCTAGTAAATACTGTCAAAGATGCTGAAAGCGAAGTTCAGCTAATTCTGACATAGGCCTCTACTGATCAGTCAGCTGTGTCGCTTTTTAACCCATTGACTGGTTGACTAGATCTCCATTAACCATAACAAAAGCGTTAATACCTCACCCATATGGAGGCACTTATGTGCAGGCATCATATGGAACTGAATCCCACTTTTGATGGGGACTCAGTTGTCTAAACACAAGCTTCTAGTGCCATTAGCAACACCAAAGGACTCCAAGACATCTGCATGGGGCTTTCGCATGAGACATAGGACCTGCAGAAGGCTATGACCTTTTGCAACAAATCTTGAACTTGCCTGATCAGGCAAGCAAACCTTGTCCTTACTCTTTTATACTACTGAGTTTAAGAGAGTGCTATGCATGTCACAAATATATGGAAATAACTCTGATCTACTGCCTTTATGTTCTCTACTCTAACTGCAAGACAATCTGATCTCCTATTGTTTTTTCCAAAATTCTGTTACTGACATAAATATGGTTAAATGTATAACCTAATGTTACCCAAATACTGATGTAGTGCTGCTTTTGTAAATGGTATTCAGATCATACCTAAATACCTGCCAAAAATATTATGCAATGTAGATTATAAAATTATAAAACATTTCTTCCATGTTAAAATATCTTTTAAGTGCTGAAAGGACCATTAATTTTCCCATAAAGTTTGGAAAACTCTAGTGCATTTTTTTTGTTATTTATGAAAAATCTAAGATCTGTTGGCAGAGATCATTATGAAGCTGTAAGATTACAATCAAGAAAAATAATATAATGTAAGGAAATCTTGAAAATGCTAATCAACTTTTAAAAATAAACCAGATTATTTTTACTAGGAATAATCTTAAAAACAAGAATTCACAGCTAAAAATCAGTTCATGAAAGAATATAATACCTATTATAAAAAGTAATACCTATTATAAAAGACAAAATTTTAGAAAAAATATCATTATCAGAAAAAAAAAGATTTTTTCCAAACAAGCAAAATTTAAAAGACTAGTGATTTTAAAAATATGTCATGTACAAAATAACATTTTCTTTCATTACTACCCAACAGTCCCTCTCAAAGATCTAATATGGATGCATTGAGTAGGGACTTCAAGAAACATATCTATTTTTCATTGCTTGAATATGCAGAGGAGCAAAGTACTATTCTTGCTACCAAAAAACAACCAACCAAACCCTCCAATACACAAGCCCTGCCTGCCCCTCCCCGGCCCTGTAAGTGTTCAAATTAAAATGCCTGAAGGACCATGTTGCAATTATGTATACATACAAAGTCCACTAAGTATTAGCATTCTTTGTATCTAAATGGTCCTTCAATTTTATCTTCAATCTTTAAGTAAAAATTTGGCAACAGAAATGTTTTAATTGTTAATTTGTGGTGATTTTTTATTATCCTTATCCTAGATCTTTATCACAAGAAGTAGCTCTAGAAACAAGTTACTATTTTTCATGAGAGAATTTACTTACATTAACAAGTATTACTGTAAGGCTTTGTTTCTCATTCAGGGGATGGGGGCTTAGGAATTTTTCTTGTTGCTGCTTAAAACAAAATAAACCAAACCAAACCAAAACCTGGTGATCTGGACAGAAGCATGAATTTAAAAACTAATTAACCCTCATTTCTGAAAAAGGTTTTCTGAGTATTGACCTTAGGTGTTAGGCATAGTAACAGGCATTACTAACACAGATACCAAGGACTTGGGACTTGCTCTACATGGTCTCAATCCTACCTACTGTAAATAGGCTCTAATTGCTAGAGGGTAGGTTACATGGTAACACCATGCTGGAAAGGTACTTCAGAAACACCTGCAGGAAAATGGGTTTGAACTTCAATGTTACCTTTGGTAAATTAGAAAGATGTTATTCACCTTCAGCCTTCTGAAAACCAGCCATCTAATCAGTTAGGTTCACTCAGCAGGCGATGGACAAGGGAGTCTTCACAGTTCACCCACTAAAGGTGGGATAAATCACCCTTGAGATGTCTATATCTCACCCATTGGAGATAGCGTTAAAATAAGTAACTAGATGCCTAATTCTTAGCTGGTGAAAGTGAGCTGATTGAAAGTCTGCCTCTAATGACTAAGAACAGAACTGTGTAGAGTAATAAGAGACTTTATCAGAAGATGAAGAATGGTATTTAAGCTGAAATGAGTGAAGAAAGGTAAGAGAAAAGGGAACTAAAGGAATTAGGTCTTAAGGAAGATGGAAAAAAAAATAGGGCATGAAATAAGGTATAAAATGTGGGAGAAGAGATGTCAAACTGAAAAAAATGCACTCTATAGAGCTTTTAATGGGAAAGAATCATAGAAAGTTAATCTAAAAACCCAGAGGTGTTTGGAAAATCTTAAGAAATTTTAAATCAAAGTATGAAGACAGGGCTTAAAATGGGAAATAAGAAAAGGTAGATTTGGGTTTGCTTCATGTTCATGTTGAAATTTTGCACTATTTTTTTCAGTCAGATTTAATCCACTGGGTTTGACCTTGAGTTTAAAAAAGGCATGAAAAATACAAGATTTGTCATATTTTGCATGCTGTGATAGAAACCAGTACATACATAAGCAGGTGCAAAAAAAAAAAAGAAAAAAAAATTAAAACAAATTATGAGAATGGCTTAAGTAGATAAAAATGAAGGGAATGCTCCAGCACTTCAGTATATCTTTTTAACCCATTTCATTTGTTCTAATAGTAATACAATGATTTTAGAGCATTTGCCAACTTTCCTATTATGTGCTGCATTAACTAGGCATATGGAGTAAGTTAACAACGAAGTGGTAAATTTCATTGCTTTTGTTGGTTTAAGCTAGACCTTTAACTTCACTGTTTTGCATTTAATAAAATACATTATCAAAAAGAAGCGTGACATCTCCTTATAGAAAAATATTTTATCTACATAAAGGCAAATTAAAGAGCAGGTGGTGGATTTAGAAGAACCTGTTTCAGCTATCATTCCATACCATTGAAAGAATTATTGTCACTGTTGGTTAGAGACTATCACAAAAAGCAAAAACCAAGGCTAAGTGAATAACTCCTCCTAGAATTCATAATTACTTATCCAGCAAAGGATTTCATTACAGTGCATCTCAGGTGGGATGAAGCCCTATGATAGGGAAAAAGTGAACATATTTTAAATCTGATTATATGCAAGTATTTGAAAACTATATATAGCTTCAAAAATGTATCCTTATTAGAAATTCTGTGCAACAGCTTCCATTTGTATCCAGTTGATGAATGTAAGAAGGTAAATTCATCCTCACTAAACAAAACCTCCTTGTACTGTATTTGAAGTACACTAATCAAATGCACCTGAAATTCTGCAAGGTGGGTCCCCTGTAATAGTAAACTATCAAGCTGCATTGATTTCAGGGAAATTGTAACACATTATTTCTCCAACCAAGGTATCTGAAATGTAATCAGCATGGAAGATCTAAGGGTTTGTGGTTTGGACAGTAATGGAGGCTGACCACACATTATAAAACAAAGCTTTATGGAGATAGTAGGAGAGATGAGCAACAATGTGCCCATAAGGCATCTCTCCCAATCCCTGATAGCAAACACAGGATCATAAGCAATGTCTTGGCTCTGGTGGACTTCCAGGGACACTCGGAGTCCAGGTCATCTGGCCACAATGGCCAATCATGCAAATGTCTTTTGAATGTGGGTAAGAATCACACCAGCACTTGGCTCCACCAATGGTAGTGTGATTTGAGAGAATCATACCTTACGTAACACGGGTGGCATCCTCCCTATGCCGCCGATCCTGGTCAACGGCAGGGTGTTGGCAGTCTGCCTATGCAGCTGATATTGGTCAAGGGGCAAGGTGTCAGGAGGCAGGGTGTCAGTGTCTTAAAGAGCAGTGTATGTTTTTTGAGTATAATACATAGATGAGCTTGTATTCAAGATGAGCTGCAAATTCAAAATTTCTTACTCCAAGATATGTCAAAATGCAGAGTAACAATTAAAGCCACAGAAGTCTTTTTCATGTATAGCTCTCAGGTGGCCATATGGCCCACAAACCAGATTATTAAAGTATCTCATAACCTGAAGATACAGAGACACACCTAATGGGATTTTCAAAAACACCCAGGTGTTTAACTCTCATTGATTTAATTGAGGGTGAAGGACAGGAATTAAATGCTGAAACAAGAGTGATGATAGAATTCCTTTCAGGCTCTCTTACATAATTGTCATATCCTGGAGAACAGGGAACTAGCTAGTACTTGAAAGAATGAATGTTTTAGTTAATTTTATTATGTTACTAAATGTAACGTTGCTTAGTTACCACAGTGGTAAGTACCTCAGAAAATCCTGCTTCAGGGAGCTTCATCTTTTTTTTCTTTTGAAGCAACAAACATGCAGAGCAGCATAAACCTCATTGTGTCATCTCATTTTAGCAATCTGTCTCCACTACATTCCAAGTTTTATTTCATATTTTCTGTGACTTGTAGTTACAGTGCTAATACAGACTATTGTTTTACCCCTGTGTCACTGCTTCGTATTTATTATTTATTCATCTGCCCCCATTAGCAAAGTACAGGAGAGTGTTTGAACTACAGACCATAGAGCACAGCAAAACCCAAGCCTCATTCCAAGTCAAGCCAGGGAGATCATACCACAGGGGAGCAATTGAGAGTGCTCCTTCGAGTGTCAGTGAGCATGACGTGAACAAATACAGGATGAATATATGATCAAGGCATCTTGGAGAGAAGCCTGTAAACACGTGTATTAGTGCTTGAAAATGATAAGGAAATGGCTTTCATGAACTATGAGGTTCCCTCCATATGCACCTTTCCTTGCCAAGATTCCTCTGCTATGAAAGCAGAGACACCGCTCCAGAAGAGGTGGCCAAGGAAGATATGTGGCTCAACAAGTTTCTTCACTGCGCAGTAATTTGCTCCTACTTGCATTATGAGTGCTGGTCAATCACTTTGCAATGAAGATGAAGTGAAACATTTGAAAACTAAAAAGAAGACTGACTTGAAGGATTTGGCTTTGTGATTTTAAGGGAAAATATGAACATCCATTTTGACATTATTATATGCATTTTACACAGATAATGCAGCTATCTTTGTCTATTATAAAATTTCTAGTCAACATACATGTAAAATCCCCCTGCCCCTCCAAAAACACAACCCCAAAGAAAGTACCCTCCACCTGTACATATACTGTTCAGCTATTGTTTGGATTACTGCAAAGTTATCTATTTGTATGGGCAAAGGTAGTAACTTGAATATCTACAGAAGTATTCTAATCTAAGATGTCAGAACGTCCATTCTAGTTCCTCTTTTACTATGCTTATCACTTTTTGGAACTCTGACTGCTGGGCTGGCATTTTCAAGGCTAAGGTATTTTTCTCATTTTAAACCCACAAAATCTAGAAATAATTAATAACTGGACAAATATTCTTCTTAGTTGTTTGGGTTTGAAGGGGGTTTTGCTAACCTTATAAATGGTGCAAGAATACTGTACTACAGCAAACTTTCCTCTATAATGTCAACGAGAAGTTAGTCTAAGATGAAGATTCTTCAGGTCTCCCAAATCCTGTAAACTGCGAACAAGGGATGCTGCTCTGAAGTTTGCTCAGATGTTACATCCCACTGCCTCAGCAGCCTCTCTCTCAACAGTCATAATGAATTGCAAAAGAGAACAACTCCGTCTTTTGGAGCACCAATTGACAGCTTTTCCAGATGGTATTTGATCATCCAACTCGAGGCCATAAACTTTAAACATATTATTAACAATTTTCAGAAGTGACAAGTCCTAGAGCACTGAGCTCCTGAGTTTTTATTTTCTCTTCTCCACTTCTCCTCCTGACAAAAGGAACTGTAAATGACAAATCTCCACTCTTCCTGGAGGCCCCCACTAAGTCAGGCCTTCTCTATTCACATTCTCTTATGCAGACTTTTTCTGGAGATTTTATATTATGAAGCAGGACTGTAAAAATCCAATCCCCCCAAAACCCATAACCAATAATTTTCACAAGTGATAATAGGTTCACCTCTTTTAGATGTCACTTAGGAAATTTCTTTGCAAGCTATTGATTCCTGCCTCCTGTCTCCAGCACAGGAGAGGGTAAACCAATAGCTGGCAGATGAGCAGAAACAAATGGTGGAGAGCAGGGAAAAGTTTACTCTCTTAACAGCAGGAATTTTAGGATGTGCTTGCTCTTATCCCTCTAAAGTTCTTATTTCCTATGTAAGAAGGTGGATTTGGCTATTGATCAACTCAAGCGAAATTAGAAAATGTAATGGTGGTATCACTCATTAGTGGAAATTGTATTCCATTATTTAGTCAAATATAGAAGAAAAATCCAGTCATGAGGCTCTAACATTCTGTCAAATACTGAGTGAAGAGGTCAAAGAAGTCCTGATGCAGTGGGAGTTACTATTAATATCCACTGTAGATCTCCTGTATTCTTACAAATGCTTTCCTGGATGAAAGCTATTTCTCATGTCAGAAGGATATTTCTCTGGTAACTGTACACTGGTCCACTGGGCTTGTCCTCTATCTCCTGTTGCTCAGGCCAAATCTGTGCAAATGAGTGCAGGAAAACCTCAGTAAAATACTTAGGAAAGTAGCAGGGTTTTCCCTTTCCTATGGCCTTACACCTCCAAGGCCAAGCAAATGTGGCCAAGCACGTGGCCATGCTTCCACAGAAGACAACATGCAGCAACCTCCACTGAACCATGAACTGGACTTCTTACTAGGGTCACTAAAGCCATCCATTCAATAGCTCTCAAAGGTGCCATATTCCATTTGTACTTCTTGGTAGATTACATGGTCTTGTGATTTTCTTGTGAACTTCTGTCAGTTTGGGGGATATGTTTTGACACAAAAAGTAACACTGCTGCCTAGCTTAAAACCACCCTCAAGATTTTACAGTTGTGGATGGGTTGACCTCCTCAGGGTCCTGTTCATTCTGGAAACTATTCTATTTCAAGTAAGAAAACTATGCCAACTGCCAAATCTATTTCCAGTGAGATTCAGCCCTTCTGATTTACAAGAATTATTTTCTTGTTTCTACTTTAACATGTCATACTGGATGGTGAAATGGTAAAACAGACATGTTGCAGAAAAAGGAGTTATCCACCCTTTTTCCCCAACCCCTGCATCTCACTTTCAAACAGCTTGCATTTGATCAATGGGATTGAATCAGGTTTTGAACATTTTGTCCATTAAAACCTCACACTGAATCCATTTCTCCCCTCTCCTCCCCACCAAAAATCCAACCCCAACCAAAAAAAAACCCCCAGTGCTGTTAAACTGTAAAATCCTAACAGCTTACTGTGGCCAAGAAATAAACTATATTTCCCTGAAGGGAAGCATACCTTCAGCAGTCAAAATAAGACATGATTCTGTTTGACAGGACACTTTGTGGTCAATAGTACTTAAGCGATCACAAGATCAGTCCAATAGCTCATTATGCTATGGTAGCATGGCAATCCCCATGAGTTTCTGTATGCAATAAAATTCTGCATAGTAAATCTGTTAGGTTTACTATACACACACTAATCCAGACTACCTTTTTGGATTTCCAAGAAGTGGGGTACTGTTTTTATCCTCACCCTCAGCTTTAACCAAAACATAACATTTCTATTCTCCTCCATACTAAGGTAGCTGCTCAGCTCTTCATAGTTTCTGTTCATATGGTCTACAAATTATGGTAATGTTGGACTAAGTACTCAGTTTATCTCTCAATTTTTAATGGAACAATTTTACCTAATTAAGTCAAAGCTATCAGACCATCTGCAAACCAATAGATGGATGAAAAGCGTTAACCTAATTCTGGAGCAATATTGGGAGTGTTTGAAAACTGCTGACAAATGTCCTTCTCTATTGTACCAGAACTATATGGTGAGGAAAATAGTCAAATGTACATGATTCCAAGTCTTCATGAAATCAACCAGGGCTTGCAAGCTCATCAAGAAAAGGCAAATAAAGCCTATAATGTCCAACCTGGGCAGAGCTATGAAGAATCTTAAATGCTCAGAAGGAAAAGAATTATGTGTCGATACCAAACACCCACAAATTGCCTAAAAGAACTAGAAATAGATTTCTTGGATCTTTTTCATAATTTTTCTCCAGACTAGCTGGCTAACTATTAGCTTAACCTATTTTTTTTTTCAGGTTCATTTCCGCTTTAATAATCCTTTTCAAGCCTTTCACAGAAAATCTATTTACTGACTATTAAGTACCACCTACTTCAATTGTTCTGCTGGATGAAGGTAAAAATTTTGAAAGCTTGTTTTGCTCCTCTTTGCAATTTATGCCCTGATCTAACTCTGCCATTGCTCCTGTTACTTTGTGCTTAACCTTGTTCTTTCTCAAATTCTTAAACCTGGCTCTTCCCCAGTTTCTCCAACACTGATTGCCTTAGCTTCTTTATTCCTTCCACAGTCCTGTCCCTTCCTCAGCCCTGGCCTCAGGCCTATCTTTCCCTTCTTTGGTTTTCAGATCCTCACAGTTTGGATTCACTCTCTGGATCTTCAGGGTTTTCCAGCCTGAGCTGAGAAGTTTGTAGTTAATTAATGCATGATCCCAACTGTACCTAAGTGCAGTAAGGCAGTGCTACGGTTTGGTTTTTATAAATTACATCAATTACGACTGTTGACCCAAACCTCAGCTCTATTTTTTTAGATCTGTCTGGACAAACCCCAGCTCTATATTAAACAGTAGTCTTTCCAATGGGTTTCATACTGTAAGTATCTGCCCAGAATGTCAAATTTCAAATCTTTGGTCTGTCTGCACAGCAGCTGGAGGAATTGGTGATTGCAGCACAGTGATATGCCTGAGTTAGCTTTACTCTAGGTAATTCAGATAACAATAGCAAATGTGAGAGCATGGACTTCAACACCTGAAGGTAAAAGCCCACCAGGAATCCCTTTATATTTACTCAAGGGACTGAATTTTGTGTTGTATCTTCAGGGAAATTATAGCCTGAACTAGCTAGATTAAAGCCAGAGAAGGTAGCTCCTTAAATTATACCTTAGAATCACAAAGCAGGCATAGCCTTAGAGAGAGAATTATGTATTGTTATTATATCAAAGTCATAGTCAATAAACTTGCATGTTTCATTATGACAGTAAAAAACAGACTAAATGTACAAAACAGGAAATGTATTCCAAGATGCTAAGCGTGTGCATCTAAGGTCACATAAAACTACATTAAATTATATTGTATTATTTGAGAAATAGTATGTGGTCATTGAATTAATGACTATTGTAATGAACCTCTATAAAGAACCATAATTAAGATTGCTCATACAGGCTTCACTTTGGCATTTCCTGACATGGGTTTTTAAGTATATAACTTCAAGGTTTTCTGAAGGCAGAGACTAGGGAGATTGATTTCCTTCTTTCTTTCTTTCTTCCTTTCTTCCTTCCTTCCTTCCTCTCTTTCTTTCTCTCTCTTTTTCTTCCTTCTTTTCTTCCATCCTTTCTCTCTTTCTTTTTCTTTTTTTGGTCAGAAATGGCATCTGGATAAGAAAAACCTACACTTAAAAAGAATTCTAACCACATTTATACAGGGAAAGACCAAGCACACTCTAAAAACAGATTATTATTTTTTCAGAACTTTCAGGGCTTCATACCACACAGAAGTCAGGAAGGGTTTTATCTTCCCCCACACAGTGAAATTTGGATTGACATTGTTTCAGTGCTCATTAGCAAAGAAAGTCAGAGAAACATGATAAACAATAGTATCTGTTGCACTAATAAAGCAAGTTGAATTTTTACTTTGTGATGATAGTGTTTGGTATTTTCTACCCACCACATAAAAAAATAAATCTTTCAAAGAGATTGAATATTTATTTTAAATAATAGGACAAAAGCTAACTGTGGTTTTATTGGCAAGGTAGTATTTGTTTCCCTAGTCATACGCTGACAATCACAATCATTAACAGCTCTTAGTTTCTCCTAGTTTAGGGCTTGATTCTGCAATGTTGAACACTTCTATCATTAAGGTGATGAAAACAGAAGGACTGCAATTTACAAAAGTATTCAGCCCTTAATGATTAATAAGCATTTCCAATAAAACAAAATTTATAATAAATGTGAACTTCAGACATTTATACAGTCACAGAATCAGAGAATGGTTTGGGTTGGAAGGGACCTTTAAAGGTCATCTGGTCCAACCCCCCTGCAATAAGCAGGGACATCTTCAACCAGATCAGGTTGCTCAGAGCCCCATCCAACCTGACCTTGAATGTTTCCAGGGATGGGGCATCTACCACCTCTCTGGGAAACCTGTTCCAGTGTTTCACCACCCTCATTGTAAAAAATTTCTTCCTTGTATCTAGTCTGAACTATGTCAACAGCTATTGTCTATAAAGGTCTTATTTGCCACTTTTCATTTCTGCAGTTTCCCAGAAGGCTTGTCATGGGAATCATACTTCACATGTGCCTATTCATAAGTGAGGAAACTCATGTATGTGCAGATATATTCCTCCACAGCTTAGTGACAGAGCCTGTCAAGTGGTTTCTCAGGCCTCTCCTTTCCCTGTTTTTCAAGTTGTGTTCACACACTACCCTCTTTAACAGCCAAAGGTCATGAAATATTAAGAAAGAACATTATCCCACCCTCAATGAATGAAACAGGCATTTCTCAAACCATATTCTAGCTCTTGAATCTAGTGTTAGCTGGGGAATTTGATGCACTTTGAACACTTCAAAATTTCACTGAGATTGATCCTCTGCTATTATACAAAAACTTTCAAGAATTGCTTCCAATCTCAGATCTTGAGCCTCCCTTCACATCTCTACCAAGATCCTGAGTCCATTCAACTCTGATTAACGTTGGCAAATCATAGCTTGAGCTGTCTCATATTTTAACCCCAGTTAAACAACAGTGTATGAAGAAAAGGATATGTAACACACCAGTGTCCTCACAAACCAGCAACAAAAAGCTTCATCTCCACTGAGAAGAGACACTTCCAGGGAACATTCTCAGCTATTATTTAGACAAGTTTCTGATAAAACAGGCAACAAAAATGCAATAGCATAAAGGCTGCCTGTGTTCACCAAAAATCTGGTTTCCAGTTAGGCTATCAATTCATTTCTCCTGCACTTCTGAACAGCTATTGCATTACAGTAATTTTCAAATGCTGTTAAACTGGGCTGAGTTTCAAGCAGTTTTAGAAACACAAAACTGAGTTACTAGTTCCTCTTTCTGATCCCCCCAGACACCCAGCCTTAACCTCACAATCTGTCATATTGACTGAATCCAGAACACATGGATAAAATATTTAATCTGTTTGAAAATGCATTAATATGAAATTAACATTTCTGTAGTGACAGATGGACTACCCAAACTTCCTTCCATGAAGAAAATATGAGCACAATGCTGCATAGCTAGAGGGTGGCCGCACACTAAATGAGACTAGTTGGTGCCTTTGCAACAGTGACATACTGGAAAGAAATATTCAGTATTTTTAGGACATGAGTTCCTGGCTCTATTAATCTGTAGTAGTGGTGACCAGCTATTTTGGATGCTTTGGTACTGAGCCTTCATTCAAAGTATATAAATAAGGGTGATAACAGGCACTGATTAGGAAAAAAAGTGGAGCGCGATCAGTGTTGCTCTAGCAACATCACTGGATTATGAATAGTGCAGCACCAAGTGGAGTAATTTCCTCACTCTTCACATGCCCACATTCCTGGAGATGAGTGTTTTGAACACCTCGTAAGGAAGACAGATGGCAGAGGATCTGGCTGATGGTGTGATTTAACTTTTATAAAAGTTTTGGGGTTTTTTTACAAGTTTATCTTTGCCAAGCTATTAAATTAGACTGTGCATCACACAGCACTTGCTAAAATGTGTTTGATCCCTGGAGTATAAAGCTATGCAGTTTTGCACTGCTATACTAGGTTTTTTTACAAAGGACCATACACACCATTTTGCTGGTCATCTATAGGATTCATAGGGGCTTTGTAGACCCTACAGGATATTTTCTACACTCACAATTACAGAAGTTCCCCACACATTCTAATGGATTGCTTTCTTTATGCTCAATATAGCATTCACTGCAGTGACTCATAAATACTTTAATGCACTTAATGTAGTTAGTTCTATCTGTTGTCCCTGTAGTAAATCTGAAGGAGTCTGCAGGGGGAGGAAGGGATGTAAAAGAAAATATTTTATAATTTACATTATTTCAAAATGCATATAACGTTTTCTATTTAAAATTAAAAATCTAATTTATTTTTAATGTGGGTTAGTTTGGTTTTTTTTTTTCAGTCTACTAATCACAGAAATACATGGCCAAGAGTAACAGCTCCCTTCTTGACAGGCTGCGCATTCAAGACAGAGTAGGAAATTTGAGGCTGACTCTCTTCTCTCTTTCTCACTTGTGATGGCTGTTTTAGTTTCTTTGTCCTCTCAGAAGACATTTTCCTTTCATATCATTTTTGGTTTTCTATAGCTTTTTCATTTTAAGTCATTTGTGAATAATACCAGTCAGAAATGTGTTTATGGAGACACCTTTATAGTTTCAACAAGACAAACTGGTTTTATTGCCTGGGTGGGTAATACTTCGGTATTTAACTGCAGGTTCCTTCTGTATGCATACCAACATATGTGAATGTGTATAGTGCTGTGCATGTTATGATTCTTCAAACTTTAATCATAAACATGTTTTTTTCTCACAAATATATGTTCACTTATTAGTTTTAAAATGTGAAATTGGACAAAAAGTCATCTTTTCCTTTTTCTTTAGCGGATTCATATGGCCAAAATGGGACAATTTCAGAGGATCTGAGATACTTTTTCATATATCAGGCAGCAAAGTTCCCAGTTTAATTCCTATACAAAATTTAAGCTATTGAACATTTATTATTTAGATGTGAGTCTGTAGACTAGGATTACATACACTTAATACTTCTTACGCATTCACTGAAGTTGTGAATTCAGACATTAGCTTCTCAGAAGCATCCTTTGATTTAAATTTCTTAAATTCCTAATTATGCATTTTAGTCCCAGTGTGGTGCATGTTCCTAAAATTCACTTTTGCTCTAATTCAGACACTTAACATTATCACAAAAACACTGGCTAGACATGTAGGTAGACTGGTCACTTTAATTTTACTTTAAAAACATGCTTAGGTCCTGATAGCTGTACTCCTGCAACATATCCAGAGACTCTATCATGTTGCTGAGCAAGGTTGTTCAAATCCCAACTTCCAGATAAGACTGAAGGATTCACGTACAAGTTTCCCTGTGCCCACTCTCTAGTCCTGTAGACATGCTTACAGCACCCTTAATGTAGAATGACAGTGTTTGAGCCAATGACTCTCTAATGCAAAATTCTTCTGTAATCGTGAGAACAAGGGCTGGATTCCCCCTTACTCAGGCAGGGTTCTCTTGTAGTTACAGCATTCACACTGTTTCTTGCTAACACTCCTTCTGACTGTGAATCTTACATCCTTTACAAAGTGGCTGACTGAAACAGAAAAGACAAGCAGTGTAGCACAGTCCTGAACCTAATTTAATCTGGTGTTTAGCATATTCATCTGCAGAATTTAAAGATGCCATTTGAAATCCCTCAGACTGAAGAGCAATTAGAACTCATCGCTGCCACTTTCTTGGGCCAGCAATCTAGACACTACATTAGTATGCAAGAGGAAGGCAGAAGTTCCTTCTTGGCCTTATTTGAAGACAGAAACAGCAGTCTAGTTGTCTGCAAAGAAAAGAGAAAAATTAGTGCCAAAGTCCATGAAGCCTACCTATAAATATAGCTTATGCAAGTATCTATCACAGAGAGTTGCCAAAGGCTGAGAAAAAGAAAACTTTTTAGACACATCCTTTTCTTAAGTGAGTCTTATAACCCAATCATCTCATTAGTTGTCAACCTTCTTAGAGCCCTGCTGTCATAAATTCCAGGCACTGAACACTCCCTGTGCACTCTGTAGTGAATCTGCCCACCTAATTTAAGCTTCTGAATTTAACTTTCCCATACTTGAACCTAAAACTTTGGGGTACTATAGTAGTGCCAAAGTGCTCTTCCCATTGCAGGTCATGACATAGAGAGTATTGAAATAATCCTCTGCTGACAGTTGGTAACAGAACATATTTCAGCACAGCATAATTATTTTTTATTTCAGCAGAATTTATACCAGAACAACTTGCTTCCACCTTTTTTGGGGGGGGGGGGGGTGTTGGGTTTTTTTTTTTAATTGTTTACCTTTATCTTTGTAACTAACTGTTACAATTGGAAAAATCATGATTAGCATCAGGAAGTAATTCTGAAATTTCCTCTGGTTCACTGTGGAAAAAGCAGCACATATTTCCACCCTCTTGTTCTCTTTAACTCCCGCTGGGCTTTACAGTGATAATGGCTTTGCCTGGTAGTGCCTAAAAACTACAGACAGCAATCCATGCACTAGACATTTTTAAAAGGCCAAAGCCTTTTCTTAAGAAAATGAAAAAGAAAAGGAAAAAAAAAAAGAGAGAAAGGGAGAGAGAAAGTGACAATTAGGCAAACTAGGATTTAACAGGAAAGGTTACAAGATCAGATAATATTCTTATGAGATTGAGCAGAAGGCTCTGAATTCCTTCTGAAAACACAAGGTTGTTTCAAACAGTCTCCACTAGGTAACTGCCTGGCTTCACTAAACATGGTACAGGGGCAGGGAAAGGGTGGTGGAAAGAACCTCCATTCTCTATTTCCAAAGCTATTCAGAGCATGCTTTTTTCCAAGCTCTTCTATACTATGGCACACGTTGTTATTAAGAGATTATTATCAGGACCACTTATTTCGCTATTTCTAATCTTACAATTCTTTTGTTAAAATTAAGAGAATTAAATGTAAGAATGGAAGATTAAAACAAGTTAAGTATTTTATCTTTGGGAGCTATCTTGTAAACACTCAGAGAAAATAAGTGAAAATTTATCAAGATTATCTCTTGCATTTCTTACATGCTGTTTGAATATACAAACCTCCCAAGAAATAATGAAAACATAAAAGAAGACCTACAACTCTAGAGCCTTTAAATTATGACATCCTGTCAGCCGAATATGTTTAACCTTGCCAAATCCAGAAGGACATGCTAGGTCTCATTGGGAAGTTGGGAAATTCTTTTTCTCAAGATACTAAATTTCTATATCAAAACCTTCAAGCCCTGAAATTTTAAGCTTTGAATTGTTCATTGTTATGTAAAGAGAAAGTTGTAGCTGTTTCAAGAATGACTCTTACCTACCTGAGATTTAATGAAAGGAGAAATGACTCACTTGCAGAGAGGAGGAAATATTTCAGTGTCAAGTTGTTATCATCTTTTCAACATCGTTTATTTTGATCTGAGATTTTGAACAGTAAGTCATTGCAGAAATGAATAAATGGGTAGGAGGCCAGGTGAGCTGTTCCAAAGTGCATGAGAAAGTTACTTGAGAACCTTACATTTGTTGCATCAAGACAAATGGAAACTGCCTAATAAATCGGTGGTCAATTCATAGAAGGTTGGTGGTTTTTTAAAGGCTCAATTTATAATTTTTGGTTTCTGACTGAAATGAGGCACATTTTGTTCTCATTCTAAAAATATTTTTTGTTTGTTAAAAATCAATGCATAAATTTCTCTGAGATTAAAATTGAAAAAGAGAAGAATCTTCCAGACTCTAAAAATTAGTCATACCTTTCTGAAGAGCACCTTTTTCTCAGCAGTAGGTCACAGAAGCAAAGAATTTGGCTGGGCTTTCATTTCTGTGCAGCTCCCAGGAAATCTGGATTCATCATTGCTCCCAGGAAAGCTGGATTCATCTTGCTAAACCTACTAGTGTTTCATGGAAATCTTACATATATGTAGAGAGGTTTCTTTTAAATAGCTACATTAAACATCAGTGTGCACAAATTACAGAGAAATTGACTGACATTCCTTGGTTATTACAGAAGGTAAGGAAGGAATGGGAGATTTATCTTTTGTGTGTGCCAAACATTTTCATGGAAGAACATGTTTGTAAAGAAGGCCAAACTACATCAGCACTTGTGACAGCACAGTCTAAACTCTTCCCATAAGATAGGACATTCAGCTTTTAAAGAGACATACTATGCAGTACCCAATAATGAACTTACTTAAACTGTGAAGGTTTGTAACAAAACTATATTGCAGAAAAGGTTTGTTGTTTATTGTTTACTTACAGCCACCCTTCCATGGGAGAAAACCAGTGAAGTTCATGTCCTCACTTTAAATACTGTTTCCATGATGATACTGAGAAGTACTCAGGTGTTTCTGAGAGTTCAAATCACCAGTGTAATTTGCCAGATCTGCAAAATATCTTGTCGTAAAAATTCTTAATGCTGATCTCTCAACAAAATCTAGGTCAATTTCAAATAAGCAAATCTTAAGAGAAATGAACCCAATTAATGTTGTTAACAATTGGTGTACTCTATAATGACAGATATATATGAGAAGCTCTTGAAGAGTGATTTTATCTTGAAAGTTAAGAATTTCTTCTTAGCAAGTGAGATACCAACCAAGACTCATGGGTATACTTCTGAAAGGTACAAGCAGTTTCTATACAATGAAAATGGATTAATCAAAATCAGCAATGTATTCTATTGGGTGTTCATTTTCACACAAAACAACATTATATATCCCGTTATCCAGAAAAAAAAATGAAATGCATTCTAGAAACTTCAAAGCACAGTATTATACTAAATTCATTTTTGTAAGACCATGTCTATCTGCTGCTGAAACTATTTATTTAATCAATTTTGCCTAATCCTTCTATTTAAATATCTGTTTTGAGCACTTCTGATATTCTTATGATTATGAAGCTGTTAGCAGGTTAGATAATATAAAATGTGGCAAGTAATTTCTGATGTGGGGCAACACAGCAGAAGTACGGAGTCCAGTGTAGTTGAGGGCCCACCAGACTATGACATCAGTGCAAGAAAGTCTGATTCTTATCGTGAATATTTGCTGCTTTTTACTGTTTCAGCAAAGTCACTGAATTTTATCTGGGTTGTTCCTGCTTGATCATCTTTGCTCTGTTTCTTTTTCCTGTCATCAAAAGCTTATGCATGCACATACACACACAAAATCCATTACAAAAGGGATTGTCATCACAGTTAGGTTTTTTTCCCCAATTCAGTGAGGCCAGGTCTCTTATGTTAGATGGGTTTCATTCAATAGTGTTCTTGCTGGTCTCATTCATGCATGTATTTTTAATGTAAGGTCTAAAATTGATATGTACATCAGGAAGGGATAATGATTCCATTTTTTGATACTAATAAAGCAGATGTCTATTGATGCAGTAAATGTGCAGTATTAAAGGTATTTTGTGATAGAAATGTATCTGAGGTTTTTGACCTACTGTACTCAAAGTCTATTGTTAGACAAAATTTCTTTCTCTTTACTATAAAAGGAAGCTGGGAAATAAGCCTGTCATTTTGCTCTTCATTATTTCCAACTGTTTAAGCAAGTCCAGTCACATAACAGGAATGTAAATCTTGGGAAAAGAATGAAGTGGTAGTAATTAATGAGCCTGAAGTTTCTTTCACTCAGAAAAAAAATGCAGTAGTCGGTAGGGAGTATATTCCCTCACACTGCTTGTCTGAATAGTGGTATTTTAAACATTTTACATATATTTGACCTTTTGGTTTTCAGTTTTAACCAAAAAAAATAAAAAGAAAGTAGCTTATTTTTTTTGCATTAGGAATGCACAGGAGACTCTCGTGGCAGAGAAGCTGGCAGCCATGGATGACATACAAACCAAATTAAAGGCCAATATTGAATCAATCCATTTGTTAAACCAACAGGTAAAAATAGTGAGAAGGAGAGCAGAGACCAGAGACTGCTAGTAAAAGCAGTTATTCATAATCTATTTACATGACTATATTAGAAAGCTATTAAATATTTGTGAATATATATGAGTAAAAAAATGCAGTGTGTTGAGTCAAAAAGCAGAGTCTGATGTTGATGTAATTTTTCTATTCCCTGGAAATGGTTCACAAAAGAATCAAAAGAAATAACAGAATTTATGACTTAACTACAAAGCACTCTTTGTATTTTGCTATAGCAATGAATTTCAAGTACTGTAACAAGCCTCACAGTGAAAGTTACCATTTCTTCTTACAAACTTTTAAATATCATATTCCCAGCTGTTGGGATCAAAAGAATATCTTGCATTTCTAATCTTAATATTTTATATTTAAAAACACATTGATTCCCCTAAGACTACTTAAATGAATAACAAAGAGTATCCTCTATCATCTTTTACCATTGCAGTCCATGTCAGCTTTAAAAACTCACTAGTGTAACAGAGCTTTTAGAACAAAATTTGGAAATGTGCAGGAAAAAAAATAAGATATAATCCTAGACAAAGCACATTTTTTGTTGTATGGAGCCACTATCTTTCTTTGTCTAAAAAAAGATGATAGCAGCAACCACTGATAGTGACTGATCATGAAAAGAAACCCCAGGAGCATAGACACACTATAAAAAGATCTAGGAGGAAGTCATTATGCTGTTGAGGGAATAAGAAATTTAAGTCAGAGAGTTGTGAAATGTTCTCATTATAGGTCATCTCAGTAATTATCTGACATCTACAGATGGAGTCACTTCTTAATCAAAAGAATGAATCATTACTGATATTGATTCAGACCAAGATGTTTGAAATAATGAGTCCAGTAACTCAAGTATAAATTTAGAGGTAATTTCAGCAACTTCTCTGCTAAAGTTTCAGACTAAATAATAATGAAATATCTTATTACATTGCATGATAATGATAAGGAAATGACCAAAAGAGTGTGAACTAAATTGCCCCATCATAATTTGCATGTTAAGATTCAAACAAAAGAAAGAAAAAAGAGGTCACTAATGTTTACTATACCATGGACACTATAGCTTAATTAGTATCTACCGGAACAGAAGATTGCTTTCTCTGTGTAATACTGTGTATATTGAGTATAATATCTGTAGCTAGCACTGTCATTAGATTTAAGAATCTGTAAGTATTTACTTTAGAAATCTTTTTTCAACAGTTCATAATTTGACTGTGAAAATCACCTTGGATAGCATTCAATGTCTCAAAGTAGGAACAACTATAAAAAGAATTTAAGTTTTACGAGTACACTTAGACAAATATCAATAAAAGTAAAAAAAGCAAATGGGGAACTGCAGTTTGACAGGTATACATTTTTAGACAAACACTTTGTTTCAAAACTTCAGTTCCTTGGGAGATGCTGATTTATTACAATCAGAGCAGCAATGCCAAATCCATCACTGAATGGACAAGAAAGGAGAAACAGCCCCTTGCCCCCAGAGACAGTTGCTCTAGGGCAGGGTTACATTCTGTTTAGAGGTTGATGGCGGTTGTCCATCATGTTTTTGTTCTGTGAATACACAGAAAACTCTTTCTTGTCTACCATCTGACATGTTTCATGAACCAAGAACTGACACTGACTGAAACTCACCCTGATCTGTGGGACCAGCCCAAGGCCTGGAAGGTAGGTAGATAGTAGGTCATCAAATCTAGTTCCTCTCTAGCAGTGGATGTCTATCATTGTTGGTCATCACAGCCAACACATTTCTTTCCCATCTGAATCCTAGTTATGAGTCCTCATATGAAGTCCAATATATGTGAGAAATGCTTACACACACACATGGAAATGCCCTTATGAGTAGTTTCAAGTGTAATTAGGACATCATAACTCCTTTTCTAATCCTTTTTATTCTATCATCAAGTGCCAATGGATGTACTACATTTTTTTTAGGCTACACTTCTTTATTACTTAAGCTGACCACAGGCAGATTTCATTTTAGGACTGAATTCTTTCTGACATAGGGTATTTTGACTAAGAGACCAACCTACTTTGGCCTTTATTGAAATTTGCTCCCATTGCTTTGATCCATGGTGTTATTGCCCCATTGCTACCATGTCAGGCTTGTCAGGCACTATTCTAAAAGCAGCAGTGCCACTCAGCCCTGCTGATCCTAATGCTAGATATTTAGTTTTCTAAAAGTTAGAAAAGTACTCATTTGTACTGTATGTATAATCTTGGCTAGGTTTGTTATTATGCCTGCATTGTCCATTAGCATAAATTGATCTTTTCACCACAGTATTTATTTCACCATAAAAAGAACAGTCCTGTCTTCTTTCAGACACAATCTTGCTTGACTAAGTCAGCTAAGCTTTTAGTCCCCTCACAGAAGACACACCATTTCTCGAAATTAGGCACTATTTGCTCTCATGTGCAAAGACAATATCCTTTTAAGTACAGTTTATAATTTAACTTCAACTTTCCAGAGAAAGCTATGTGAAATCTATGGTGAAAGCTATATTATAATCAACAATCATAAATAACAAGATAAAAAATATAAGTAGGACTGTAAGCACACGTGGATGTCTGTACATGAGAAACTTTTTAATATTCAGAAAGACGGCAAAAGAGTTGGCAAGACTGAAATAAACATGACTGTCATATCTGTCGTGTATTTTTAATACCATGTTTAGTCTCTCTGAGGAAAGAAAACCATGATATCATTTGTAAGTTAGGTGAGATATCCATACCTGAATATTTTTACATCATCCATACAATATGGCAAGAAGCTTGAAAATACAGTGACCTGCAAGAAGTCCTGTTAAGTTTGAAGGAATACGTGAATTCAAAACAGAACAGGATCCTAACACTGAGAGGGAAAAGAGATTGCTTTGATTTTGTAGTCTAAATCTCAGGAAAAGAAACACGTTAACAGTATGGAAAAAGGAGGAGGTGTCAAGGTCACCAAAGCCACATGTAGAAGCAGACAGCTGTGCTGCTGCAGTCACATCCCTGCTGGGTGAACTTGGAGGACCAGACTTCTAAGAGCAAGGAACGAGATCCCACCTTGAACAAAGCAGAGGGAGAGGTCTTTGTGTCAGAGAGGGAAGACAAAGAAAACCTTCTTCAACAGGCAAAGCTGTCAGCCTCGCTCCACCCTGCCACATGAGCATCAACGGTGAAGCCTGGGAGATGGCATTTGGGATGTGATGTCTTCTACTATGGAGCAAATACTGAGAGAGGCTCATTCAAAAAGGCTACAGAGGGGCAGGGTGCAGCTGCATTGCCTTCCAGCCTGCCAGAACCAAGAAGTGCCACAAAGAAATCCAGGCAAATAGATTGCAGTGAGGTATGCTTGCAATATGTACTTTCATGTTCTCCTTAGAGTTCTGTTTCCAGTGTCAGGATCATATAAATTTTAAAGTTCATGTGATCTACATAGATCTAGCATGTGCACCGTGCATAGGAAAAAATAGCTACCTGCAGATGGGAAACCCATATTCACAGAAGTGAGTACATGGTGTCTAATCTCTTTCTAGTTGATTTAGGAAAATCTTTCCTCAATCAACATTCACAGTCTTGAACTTTCCCCCTTTTAACACTTCCCTTTCTCCACTTTATTCAGTGGTTTCTTAGTGTATACATTCCTATTCTGTCTGCAGAGATCTGAGTTGACATTTGTGTCAGGTATAGGTGTCAGGGTGTTTGTAGTAGGGGGGCTGCAGGGGTGTCCTCTGTGACAAGACCCCAGGGGTTGCCCTGTGCTGGACATCCAGCCAGCTCCAATCCACCCACTGCAAGGCACAGCTGAGCCCATCAGCCAAGATAGTGGCACCTCTGAGAAAACATATTTAAGAAAGGGCAAAACCGCCACACAGACAGAAGAGGAAGGAACAAAAAGACTGAGAAACAGCAGGGGGAACACCAAGGTCAGAAGAGCAGAAGAGAAGAGGGTGTTTCATAGTGGAGCAGATATCCACTCTACAGAGCATGGAGGACCTCATGCCAGAGCGGGTGTTAATTCCTGAAGAGCTGCGGCTGATGGAGAGCCCACGCTGGAGCACAAGAAAAGTGAAAACAAAGGCGCAGCAGAGATGAAGTGTTACAGACTGACTGCAACTCCCCATTTCCTACTCCCCCCTGTGCCACTCACTGTAAGGTAGAGGAGTCCGGAGTAGAGTTGAGACTGGGAAAGTGGGAGGAAAGATATGGTTTTCATGTTTGCCTTTTTGTTTCTCACTACCGAAATCTATTTTAACTGGCAATAAATTAATTTTCCCCAGAGAAAGTCTATTTTGCCCACAATGGTATTTGGTAAGCAATTTCCCTATCTTTATCTCCACCCATGAGCTTTCTAATTCCTGCTTTTTCCTATTTTCTCCTACCCCTCCCGCTGAGTGGGGGAGCGAGTGAGCAGCTGCAGGAGAGTCTGTCTGTTAGCCAGACTGGGTAAGAGTCCCAGTCAGGACTGTTTCACAGCCTCTTACTACAGTATTGTTCTTTGCATAACATAACAAAATATTCATTGGGACAAAGACAGAAGAGTGGTGATGTAGCACAATATTTAAGGTACTTATTGAAACAAAGGGGCAGAGAACTACTCTTCCTTATCCCTTATCTCCTCATGACTGCAGGATTGACCTGGGATCAGATTCCTCAAAAAGGCAAGATAATTATTTGAAATTGTCCTGTATCACCGCTGTGTTTTTTCATCACTAAAATATTAGGTAAAGTGGTCAATTTCTGCAGCTCTACCTCCTTGATGCCCAAGGACTAATATCACCTATTTCAGACCCTGTCTCCCAGAGATCATTCATAGCATCATAGCAAGTATGGGATACAATCCTTCAGAGGGGAAGTGTTAAAACCTCACCCTGCCCCTTACTGTTCTTGATGATCAGTGCCCATATTGCACCATATAATGAAATATAGCATGGGAGGGTAATGATATCCTTCTGCAATGACCTCCAGATATCATCACTGCACTGTTGTTCCAGTGAAGGTAATGATCCAAGCTCGAGCTGAAAAGCCTTGGTACTGTATCTCACTATCAGAACTCCTTAGTGTACACATATGTGTACATAAGCATATATATATTGCACATATAAACCCACCATCCGTTATATGTAAAGCAAGGCATTTTAAAATCAGACAATGGAGTGAATTGATGTTTTCAGAAATTATGCTTTAATAATTAAATTGCAGTTCCAAATAATTATGGCTTCACATAGAGTTGGGTATTTATTGTCATCTTTCACATCACTAGAAATGCAAAAGCCGGGCTAGTTTGAAGACCATTTGGAAATCAAGTGCTCTGTCTTTAAAATAAACTTTTCTTCTGCAAATATTCCTAAGGTCCTGTTGATAACATCAGCCTTTTTCACACAAAACCAGAGTGAAATAGATCTGGTTTGGGTTTACTTCTGAACATTCTGGCTTTATGCTTTCTGATAAAAGACCATAATTATAACACCGGACTGAAGACTAATTATCTTGTTTTGTCTTCTGACTCTGTACACACAAACTCCCACTGCCCTGTACAGAGAGTGATCTCGGTTGTTGTGGGTATTTTGTGAGTGATATTTTTGTGACTGTGCATTTGGTACTCTGTCCTTCCACTTTAAGAATGACCTCTTCTTTGATGAGTAATCTCATATATTTGAGGTTTCACAGTACCAGGAAACAGCAGGTGATTTACAATAAAAAGATGCACAAGCAGGGATGCTTCCAGAATCTGTCTAGAACTACTTTTTTTTTTCCTAATGCAGTTATTTAATTTCTCAAGGTTTGAGCCCTACAAAAATGCAAGGAAGGAACATTTGTGTCTATGAAATTTTCTTGACAAAAGTAGGTGGCATTATGCCTATATTTAAGTATAGAAGTCACCCTAATACAGAAAGGTTATTGTGATCTTATTTGTTTGTGTGAAGAGAAAAAAAAGGAAAAAGAAAGATAGACTATTTCTTAAGTTAGAATGTTTGGATTGTTTGTTAAAAGTTGTTCTTAGTAATGATTGTGTATTAAATTGTGGTAACAGTGTAACTGTGGTGATATTACGGTAAGTGCTAATGTAAGATTGTCAGATGTTATTTCCACAGCCAGTAAGAATCATGCCCAAGGCATTGACCAATATGGTTAAAAAACGTGTAGAAGGTGTAAAAGGTACAAAGTGCATGCATAAGGGAGCAGGCTTCTGAGCCTTTTCAGAGTGATATTTCCAGAAGCAATGACACTGTTTTTGCAAGAAAGTGTTAAGATACATCAAGTAAATAACTGTTTTGATTTTAGCAATGAAGAACAAACCTGTGACTTCATGCAATCATTTTAGTGTGACTGGTGAGAAACGAACCTAGGAAAAATAACAAGTATCAATCTGATCTGACAGTCAACACAATATAGCTTTCTGATTATATTTTGTCTAGATATAGTTTAGCTATTCATACTAAAATCCTTACTGGAAGGTAGTCACATGCATCCACAGCTCATGTATCAGAAATGTAGGTGTCTACAAAGTGTGAAGGGACTTTGTGCTAATGGTCAGACAGTGTTGCATAAGTGGTGAACTAAATTACTCTGTGGGAATTGGCTGATGTAGTTGCCAAGCCACTCTCCTTCATATAGGAAAAGTAACAGCAGCCAGGCAAAGTTCCCAGTGACTGGAGAAAAGGGAAACATCACACCCATTTTTAAAAAGGGTAAAAAGGAGGACCCTGGCTGACCAACCAGTCAGCTCACCCCTATGCCTGGTAAGATCATGGAACAGATCCTCCTGGAAGCTATGTCAAGACATACGAATGACAGGGAGGTGATTAGAGACAGCCGGCATGGCTTCACCAAGGGCAAATTGTGCCTGACTAATCTGATGGCCTTCTATGATAGAGTAACACCTTCAATAGACAAGGTAAGAGCTACAGATGTCATCTATCTGGACTTCTGTAAGGCCTTAGATATGGTCTGCCACAACATTCTTGGTGCTAAATTGGAGAGATATGGGTTTGATGGCTGGACTGTTAGATGGATAAGGAAATAACTGTGTGGCCACATCTAAAGCACTACAGTCAATGGCTCAATATCCAAGTGGAAACCAATAATGAGATGTGTCCCTTAAGAATGTACTGGGACCAATACTATTTAATATCTTCATCAATGACATAGATAGTGGGATTGAGTGCACCCTCAGCAAGTTTGCTGATGACACCAAGCTGTGTGCTGCAGTGGATATGCTGGAGGGAAGGGATGCTGTCCAAGACAGACCTTGATAGGCTTCAGAGGTGGGCCAATGTAAACCTCCTGAAGTTCAACAAGGCCAAGTGCAAGGTTCTGCACCTGGGCTGGGACAATCCCCAATGTCAATACAAGCTGGGTGTTGAGTTGATTGAGAGCTGCCCTGCAGAGAAGGACTTGGTAATATTGGTGGATGAAAAACTGGACATAAGCTGGCAATGTGCACTTGCAGGCCAGCAAGCCAACCTGGGCTGCATCAAAAGATGTATCCTGCTGTATCCTGGGCTACATCAGAAGAATCATGGCCAGCAGGTTGAGAGAGGTGACTCTCCCATCTCTCATGAGACCCCACCTGAAATATTGCATCCAGTTCTGGGGCCCCCAGCACAAGAAAGATATGGCCCTGTTAGAGTGGGTCCAGAGGAGGGCCATGAAGATGATCAGAGGGCTGGAACACCTCTGCTGTGAAGAAAGGCTGAGACAGTTGGGGTTGTTCAGCCTGCAGGAGGGAAGGCTCTGGGGATAACTTATTGTGGCCTTCCAATATATAAAGGGGGCTTATAGGAAAGACAGAGGGAGACTTTATACCAGGGCCTGTAGTGACAAGACAAGGGGCAATGATTTTACACTGAAAGAGGGTATGGAAAGTATAAGAAAGTTATGGATGCCCTATCAAAGTCAGGTGGGACAGGGCTTTGAGCAACCTGATGTAGTGAAAGATGTCCCTGCCCGCAGCAAGGGGATTGGAGTAGGTGAACTTTAAGGTTCCCTTCCAACCCAAACCATTCTATGGTTGTCTGATTCTATAAACCCATGCCTCTTAGGGTATTCAATTAGCAGAATACCTTCAAAAATTCTCCTGAAAGTCTGAAACAGAGGTGGTTGTTAGGTTTTATCCAACCAGCCAAGTCAGTCTAAAGGAACTTGTGGTTGCCACGGAGCCATGTTACTTCTGTCCAAAAGGCACTGCAGCAATGATGAGCCTTGACAGCACTAAGGTTTATTCATGTTCTCAGAAGTGATTGCCACATTTCCATTTAGAGACCTAGCATTTAGGAAGAGTTAGTGTCCAAAAAACTGGTATGGGATGAGATTCCCTCAGCCAGAATCTGGGCTGCTCAGGTGGAGTTCAGAGAGCAGGAGTCCCTGCATTTTGACACTGGCTTTTCAGAAACTGTGCAACAACAAGAAGATGTGTCAGATATAGTAAAAGTAGTAATTTCAGGATGAAGGAGAATTCCTTGCATTTTTGAGGCAGACCAAACTAATAACCCATTATGACAGAATAATAAAAAGGCCAATCATTTTGGCCTATGAAAGTCTTGGAATTACTCAGGGTGAAGTCCAGCATCACTGTCAAGTTGGTATTTGCTAGTCTGTCCCTTACATTTATTCCACTTAAGTGTTAGCGTTTTTTTTTAAGGCACTTTCTACTTCTTTTTGCCACACGTAACAGTAGGGGTAAATGCAATAATTTTAGAAATATTTTTAAAGTAGAAATATTAGTGTTTAAAATAAAATAAAAAAGCTATTAGCTAATACATCATAAATCCACAAACTATTATGTTGTCTCTTCTTCATGGCCATTTAATTTTGCATGCACATAACCAATGTTTTACTAACAGTACCAAGGGTTTCATATGTAAGACATTATTCACAGTATGTTTCCTGTTATTTTGCATAGCATTATTCTTTGTGGAAATAATGTTTTGGCCTCAGGAGAAATATTGCAATTGAGTGCACAGCAATATGTTTTTGGTATGGGGCCATGGTACTATGACTTAACTTTTTTCTTTTTTTTTTTTTTTCCTTCAAATTACCTCGGCAATCAAGACAACACAGCCAGGATACAAAATGTAAAGAGGTGGTAAAAGAAGGATATAATTTCAGTGTTTAATTTGCAAATAAAACGTGCTAAGTGAAATGAGAGGGGCAACTGCCCCTTTCTGACCAGCATGGTTACATGCACATTCTATAAATGCTTCTGGAAATGGGATTACATAGCTTTAATATACATATTATTTTTGGAAATAGGTGGGCTGAGCCAAAATTATTGCTATTAAGTTGATTGAAATGTTGAGGATTAGCACAAGGAATAAAAATTAAACTAATTTAAACTATATGCTGTATTTTTTGCCAACAGACTATGTCATGTCATTGCAAAGGCGTGATTCATCGTGTTCTATTCCAGTTTCCTCATGTAGCAAAATGGATAATAATTAGCACTAATGACAATGTTAAATCCAGTAATTTGAGTAACTGCTAATAAAAAGTATCCAACCCACAGAAATCTATACTGTTACCTTTTAAAGATTATATATATTAGGTTCATCTATAATATGAGCAAACAAGCAAAGTTTCACCTTAAACTGAGCTGAAAAATGATGTGCCAGGGAAGTCTTAAAACAAGAAAATGGTTTTTAGAAATTAAATCCTTCCACATGCAATATTTCAGTCATAAGAGCTCAAAGCATCTTCTGTGGAATACTGAATGTCCCGAATTATATGAATCTCCATGCATTCCCATCCTTGACGCTTAAGCACATCACTACGTCGTTATTCACTTTGTGGAAGCCACACTCTTTCAGACAAACAGAAATCATCCCCAGTGAAGTTAATGGGAATTATTCACATATGTCAGTATTCAGCCTGAGTAGAATGCAAATACTTACTTAACATATATGTTTTAGACTGACAACTTAAGTATGCTAAATATGGTTTTCAGTACTTTTTTACAACTTAAATATCCCTGATAAGGCCTAGTCTTCCAGTTTATATGTTTGGGTTTTTTTAATTCATTCACTATGAGGAAAGGAAGTCAAGTTCACACGTCTGGTTACCACAGACTTATGCTTCCTTACACAATTGAGGTAGTAGATGAAGCAGAAATGAAGGGTTTTGCAGCTCCTTTCATTCCCCTAGTAAATGACTAATCATCTTCTGGAAAGCCACATTGAGTCTGCAGAGCCATTTAATCATGACACCTTCTTGCTCAGAATGCCAGATAGTAACAGTTGCATCGTTATGGATTCTGGGAGGAGGTCAGCTCTTCATGACAAAATACACCAAGAACAGTGCTAATGTTATACCTCAGAAAACCACTTGACAGGAAAAAAATTTGGGGTACAATTAATTTGGAAGCATAAGCCTCATGTCCTATTACCAATCTCAGAAACCAAATAGTCCCATGCTTCTGGGGTTTCTTCAGTCAAATTCTGCATTCATTTTGTCCTTGATATGGAAAAGATCACTCTGGTATTTCCCCCCAAAGTCTACGTATTGGAGTTTAGAGCATTTTTAAATTGGCTACAGAGCTTATGATGTATTGTTGAATGGTCCTCCTGATTAAACATATCCATCTCAGAAGCAAAATCACTTCATGCTGTAATTGTGAAGCAGCATACTGGAGATTCACAGAAAAGATTGGAAGCTGTACTAGTCAACAGACAGTTCCTTTTGGTAACTGAATAAGGAAATGTTAAGCATTTGAGGGTTGTATAAATATGTCTTTATATGAAAAACTGGATAAGATTCCTATGAAATCAGTTCTGAAATAGCTATTTTTGAGAAGCAAAAGTAAGAAATAGTATACAGTCATCTGCAAGTTATTGCAAAAGACTTTAAGTATATGGGATAAATAATATGCACTTTTTAATGCATCAGAAATAAAATTGCCTCAGAGTGGACCTGAATGTAAGCAGCAAAAGTCTTTTGGTCAGGCACAATTTTCCTCTTTCAGATAACTATGCCTGCCTTTTTGCTTGGACCATCATTTGTGTGTGCAAATATAAGTAATAAGATGCTCAGAAACTGGTTGCCAGAGTCACTGAAAATTAAATTACTTCACCTTAACTTGGTTTTGTTTGACTGAGGAGCGATTCATACTTTCAAAATTTGAATTTTTATATACTAGAATTTGCAACACAGTTTTGAAATTGCTCCTAGAAAAGCAAAGGCTGGGTTAAGGCATACAAACTGTTTGAATCATGCAGCTCTTTCAAAGTGAGTTGCATTCTTTCTCATATGGTTCCACAGGAATATGGAATATGTCTAATTCTTGTTTATTTTCAGTACACATCTCTAGACAATTAATAACTTGCACAGGCAAAATCACAGTTTCAAACTGAAAATCAGTGTCAACAGTCTGAACTGCAGGTAGCTAGTTGTAATCAGAATATATGTCTTTGAGCTCAATACAAAGAAAAACAAGGGCAAAAGGCTATTAACTTGCTTAAGACTTTGTCTTCTAATCACAATTTTGTCACCCCAATCCTGTGATACAATAGCCAAAAAGGTCCCTCAAAGGGGAAAATGGAACTTCTAATAAGGACAGATGTGGAAAAACCAAGGATAAACAAACAAATCAGACTGGATAAAAAGTGTTGGAGAAATTTCTGTACAGCTAGAGGAAAGCAGAGATTATTGGAAGGTAAAAGTGAATGAGCTTAGATGTGAAATATACCACACATTTAACTTCAACAAAAAATGGGAATGATTTGGCAAAGGCTGTAAAACCAAGAAGAAAGTTTTGTTTTGTTTCATTTTTTTTCTTATTTTACTAGTCTTTGGTTTCTAGTTAATCCATTCGGTATTAAGTTCTTAAATTATTGCCTTGTACCTTTTTAATACCAAAGAATAAAAGTATGTTAGAGAGTTTTTTTACATCCCATATCATACATCTTAAGTATTTGTTCAAGAAATATCCAAAAAAGCTTTGAAATTACTAAAATGGATCCCATATGGTTCGTTTAAATATACTAAAAGAGAACTTTTTTCCTAATCTAAGAGAACATCTGTACTTTATAATGTTTTTGTGTGTGTGTGATATCAGGCTGTTTTTCATACAAAATTTAGTCCAACATTATATTATATATTCCTTAACTGTAGTAGTGCATTTCAAATTATTTTGTTGAAATTAACCTAAAATTGATGGCTTTCTTTTTGTTCTTTTTATGTTTGTGCTTAATTTTTTCCAATAATACTTGAAGATCAGCATGCATTAATAGCTGCGGGGCATAAAGAGACTAGAGGAAATTAGCTGTCACCCACAGCCAGTGATTCTGTGTTCTTATAAACATAAAGGACTAAATTGTCTTTTATGTTGACCATGCATGCAGATCATGTCATTTTCATTAAAAATTAGACATCATGCATATATAGTACAATTGTTGATGGAGATGTTTGAATTAATATGGTTTTAAAGCAAAGACTAAACTCCTTTTGTTTTTGTCCTAATCAAGTTTGGATTTTATTATTGAAATATGCATTTGTATATGAACCTTAAATTGAATATTCAGTTAATTATTTTTTCATATATTTTCTATATTTCTGTAAATATTTTAGTGTTCTGTGTTCATAGTATGAAGTAAGTAATTTATAAACTGATAGAGGCTGGTTTTAATAAACTTTCTATTACATTTATATACTTTAGGTTTATTTGTTACAGTCTGAGGTTTGGCCTTAGATTGATAATCAAATGTCAATTAAGCGCTTACTAGTACAGACATATTAATAAGTTACTGTAATCAATCAGCCATAATTGGCTTAAGCATTTAAGTAAGTGCTGTATGATTATTTTGCTTTGTATCAAATTGTAGCATGATTATATCTTTGTCTACACATCACTAGCAGGATGGCACAATGTAATACAGAATGTCCTCCAGCTCTGCTGTCTTCTGCTGATATTGTCACATCACTTTGTGTCATTCCTCCCCTAGTGTTTTCTCTGCCCAGCAGCTGATTACTTTGCTGGTAGTTGGTCCTTTAGAAACATCTTGTCCAAATTATCATCCTCATTCTCTTGTGTCTGTCTAAAAAACATCTTTTACACCTCAAGGCATTAAAACACACTGTCACTGATCAAACATTCTTACCATGACACGAGGAACACTATATTAGCTGGATTAAAAAAAAAAAAAAAAGAAAAAACCACACACAGTCGTCAGTACTGACCTTTTTGTTTCACTGTCCATCTTTCACAGGGTAATTTAACTACAGATCTTATTTAAATCTAAGTGAAGCTTTAGCTTTTATAACTATAGAACTGCTCCAACATCGCCAGGACTCATAAACGATTAAGCCATTCTGTTTCATACAGAGCTCTGCAATATTCTTGATTACATCCTGCCTTGAGGTTTTGTCAGTCACTACTCAAGCAACATAGATATGCATTTATAGAACTATTTTGGGAGGACAGAGTGATTTGGAGCTTATATGGCAACGCATTTACTCATACCATTGCATTTATTGTACACTTCTTTTCCAAACTACACTATGCATCTGCTTGTTCTTAACACTTTAACAGATGATAGGATAACCTTTCATTAAAAATTGTTACAATTAGTGCAAAGTGCACCATAAAGATACACATTTTTTACATAAATGACTAGTGCATCTACTTAGCTGGTTAAACACAGTTAGGAATTTTTAAAATATTTTCTGAGGCAAAGGTTGTCTGAAGCTCCACTAGCCCTTTTAGCTTTTAGATTCCCAATAGGGTTTAATCAATGTCCATCATCGTTACAAGTGGTACTTGAAGCAGCTGTTGACTTTCACACAGTAGCATGGAGGTCACCAGACAGCCTAAGGAACTCTCCACCTGACACCTGTAGTTGCTCAGACTGTTTTCTAGAGGCAGAAGTTGACTAACTGGCTGTCTTCATCAAAGTCAAATTACAGAACCTTATTTGGCTCTATCAGTTGCCTTGGCAAAAGTTATTGTACAGGAGGAAAAAATTAGACACAGTTGCATTGTAATGACATATCTTAACCTAAAATATTTAACATAACAATAAACTAAAACCATTATTTTTCACTCTATAGAGCACTTTTCAAATAATTATTAGCTCCTTATGTAAATAAGGACTGACATATTTCACAGTTCATACAAAAAGGCAGCCCTATTATGATCTTTCTAACCTACTGAGGGTAGCATCCTGTCTGAATACTCATTACTGGCTGGCTCTACCTCCTTTCCAGGTACTTAAGAACAGTCTTCTAAATCTTCAGAAAGGTATGGTTCAGTTTCTTTTAGTGTGGTTTATGCATATTCAGGAGTTGGAAGAAAATCAGGTACTAATTTTTTTTGCTGTATAGAAAGCTACTTAACTCTTGAGCTAAAACCCACACTTCTACCTAGGGGGAAGGTGAGCGGGTAGGTACAAAATATTCCTTCAAGTGTGAATAATCAAGTAGCAAATACTAGTAGCATAACAGAGTTCTAGCAATTACACAGTGGTTAAAGTACTGGCAATGTTTTTGTGTGATTCAGGCTGAATTCATAGTGTATCTTCAAGACTAATCTTTGAGACGTACAAGTTCTGTGATTATAAAATGACCAGTGTTCATCAATGAATCAATCCACAATATGAGGCATTGATGCCAATAAGGCAACATTTCAATATTTGCAAATGTTTCATAATGAATTTTCAATTTTAAGATCATTTTGATATATTAATAACTTTTAATAGTGAAAATGGGAGGTGTAACATCATTCTGATTAAATTAGTACCTAATGAATGCACTGAAATCAATTTATATTTGACAGTTCGGAGAAGACTGTTAGAAAAGATTCTGATAAGGTGACCTGCACATAAACAAACACTCACCATCTTTTAATTAACAAAGTAAAGTAAAGAAAAAACCTTTAATATGTCAAAAGATTTTTCTTTTCTGAGGAGTCTTTGAGAAGACATGAACAACAATGGAGAAAACAGATGTAATGTATAAAAAAAACTACATATGATTAGAAATAACAGTTTTAGCAAGACACATTCTGTTGCAATATTGGAAGGTATTTTCACTGGGAACTGAAGATACTGTAAGTCTGAGGTTAGTCTAAGGTATTCAGAAAAATGAAATGCAAATAGGCCTGTACCGTGAAACCGCTATCATTAAGATCTGGCATATCTCAAACCCAGATAGGAGTATTGCCACCAAAAGTACTAAAAAACAAATTGTCTAAATATGGAATCCATTTAATCTCTACTGGTGATAAACAATATATTCATAATTCCTTTTCCTTTTTCCTTTCAGAGAAAAAAAATAAAAAAAAGTTTAAAAAAAAGGCACCAAATTTATATTCCTTTTGTGTCTGGGAAAGTTGGAATTAACAATCAGATCAAAATCAAAGGTCTGCCTCTGAGTGATCCCCTTCTGCAATTGAGTCCTCTCTCTTATTGGACTTGGCCAGTTATGAACATGGAGGTGACCCTGTCAAGAAGAGAGATAAATATCCACTAATATTTTAAAGCTGCAGAACTCAGCTGTTTTTCCCCAAAACATTTTGTGTGACATCAGCTACCTGAGGTCTTTGACCGCTTAATGGATTACTTTCAACACCAAGGTTTTTGTTTGTAAAACATATTCTGGAAATGCTTGTGATCCTAGATTAGTAAATAGTTCTAACTAACATTTTGCAGTGCAAGAAATTATAACAAATAAACTTTGGAAAAATGTTTGGGATCACAGAGAAGCGAGGGAACTTTGAAAGTGATAATCATGAGATGTACTCTGAGGAACTTTGTTTTTGCTATTATTTAGGAGTTCCTCCCTTATATTTCAAATTTGTCTTATATCCACTGAAAAGGACATTTTTTTTCTCCTGTTTTCTCACTGAGGAATAAAGACTGACCCATCGTAAACATCTACTGCTAAGGCTACTTGGTACTTCCATTTTCCACCTGTACAACCCTGACAATCTCAAACTACTTGGATATCAGTCTAACAGTTCTGATGTTTCTGATGTTAAAAAATTATAGGAAAGTTTCTATTCTTACATTTTTCTTTCTTTAGCACAAAGGCATTGCATTTGATAGGAAGGCACTATGATACCACAGACTTAAATTTCACTGTCTTTAGAAAAATCTTCCCAAATTTCAAAAATTTACAAACCTCTAAAAAATTAGCATGCACTGTGTCATAGGTGAAAAAATAGTTAAAACTGAATGCTAACAGGTGGCAGACAGTTGGGTGTATGGGTGCAGGGGGAAGGCGGAGAATGCCCCGAACTGAACTTCTGCACTTTTGCAGAAACTTGTCACTCACTAGCTTCCACTGGTAGGCGGTGATTGTAAACTTTGAAAACAGCTCACCTTGCTAAGCAAAAGCAGCACATCCTGAATCATCCAATAAATAGAGACATGAAACAACCACCCATTAGGAGGCTGATCATGCATTGCACTTTTGCATGTAGACTATTTAGCCCAGAAAGCCCATGGCCTAGGAATCAAAAAGTTGGGTTCCCAAAAGGAAGAACTGGTTGCAGAAAGAAGAAGGGGGCCTTCAAAGAAGAAGGTGAAGGCCCTCGCAGGAAGAAAGTTCCTGGAAGAACTTCAGTAACATCCTGGACATCAGAGAGATGCATGGAGATGAATGACAGGGGATGCCCAAAGACCTCAACTGGTGACATCTAAGGTTGGTATGGTGAGCAGTTTCAGAGCAGGAACTGACACAACCAGCAGCTACCTCCTTGTGGGGACGGGAAGTCAAGACCTTGGGAATATAATGGAAGCAGAGCGTGCAAGTGAGTGTGTAAGACTATCAAATGGTGTAACAGCTCTAATCTCTTTGGTTCTTAAATAAACCCCAGTAACTCCAGTGAGAAAGGAAGTGTTCACCTCTTGGCAGTAGTAACTGAATGCTGCCTTGGTGAGTTTGGTGTTGGCCCTGTCTCGCTCATAGAGTTGCTATGCAATGTTAGTCAAGTTAATTAAACCAAATTTTCAAAAGGTAATACAAAGTTATGTATTCTTCATTTTGGGGGTGAAAACCCTTAGTATGTGATCTACAGGACTGATAACTAGTAGGCCTGTGTACCATATGTATAAAGAGCAATGTAATGGTGAAGGGCCTCAAAAATCAGGTTCTGAGGTCTCAAACTGGCCTTCTAAAATTAGTGTCTATTTCTGACTTTAATCTCTTTTGCTCAAATTTTCAGAGATTTTGGCATATCTATCTTCAACCAAAATAAATGAAGCCATCCTATACCCAAAGTCCCTAATAATAAAACAGCTTATCACTTCTGATCACAGGAAACACATTAGCTAAAATTTTAAATTGCGTATATACAACTTTAATGAGTGGCCACAGAAAAATTGCTATGGAACTTAGCCTTTGTGTCCTCAGAAGGGAATTTGGGCAGTGTACATCCGGTAAGGTCTGTGGTCAAACAATAGCAGCGAGAATACAAATGATGAAAAGGTTCATTGCCAAGGATTATCTTGGACAACAGATAAAATGAGGGCACTGAGGGTGGTTAAGTACGTGATCCTCTCATTCAGGTTTGCAAGTTATCATACATATGCACAAGTTACCTAACTTACACATTTCCTAAATGTTGAGTACTTTACCTTTCAACTTGAGCAACATTCTTTTAACATAAGCCTTGTATGTCATATAAATTTTGTTTGTAAACCTTTTCAGTTTCAAAGTTGTATGATGGACACTTCATTGCATATTCCTGTGAGCAGCATTCATGCTTTTGTTAATGCTCAGAGGTTACCACTTTACATTAAATGAGCATTAAATGACAACTCTGTGCACAGTTTAGAAGTTTAGCTCCTTCCTTAGGGTAATGGGTACCTCAGTTTTTGCTTTTCTCCGGTTAGATCTTCAAGTCTTTCCAGTTGTGGATAAATGTACACTTATTGCTGCAACTGTGCCACCTGAGGAAGGTTATAACCTCATTGAGTATCTATGACTCCACTATAGCTTACCACTCATTTTTCTGCCAGCTCCACTGTTTTTATAATAGTTTACTAATCCATTTAAATCAAAATGTCCTAGATTAACTAAATAATTTAGATGATTTAATCAGCTGAATTTGGGCTGAAATGGGTGGAGGAAGTGTGTGAGTAGCTCTGTGGGTAGATTTGTCTGGGGGAGCAGGAGGGATGTTAAGGGAAGCAGGCCTGATGGCAGGGCAGAGCAGTACCTCTTCCAGTGACACAGCAGCAACAGAAAGGTTGTTTTGTGCCTACAGACTTAGACTAAAAATTAAATCAGATTTAGACCTCCTTAGACTGTGGCTGTGTAGAACATTAAAATAATTTACATGCAGTGAGAAAACTGGAACCTGAAGAGTGGCTGAGAGTGATCCTCACATTCACCTCTGTCTCCTCATCTGGCCAACGTCTTTCAAGAGCATAAGAAGCCCTTTAGATCGTTGGGTCTGCAGATCTGACATGGGCAGATCCCCTCTCTGTAGGCACAGCAGTAGGCAACAAGTCTCTTCAGTGCTTCAGAGCAAGGAATGTATTACAGACAGTCTGCACCATACAATGCTGTGAGACTCATGAGCAGAAGTTACAATTCTAGAGGTTACAGAACTTAAGCAGCTGCCTAAATTAGCTTTTGTTTGATCTGAACCCCACCATGTCACCCACTGACTAAACAAGTCTTGCCCTGATCATCAGATCCCACTGAGCTATACTTCTGAGAGGAAACAAGATGCCATGGTAGAAACTCGAAATCATGAGTTTATATTTAATGAATGTTATATTAAAAGTCTGCCTTTTGGCAGGTCTGGTGACCTTTATCAAGACTTTTTATCAATGTTCCATATTTGTAGTCCTTGGAATTGTGAACTAAAGCTTAAAAAATAGGACCAAAAATAAACCTTAAATGTTTAAAAAATCCCCATGCAGCCAAGTGCTGGGGAGAAGTCATCTTCTCAACTTATATGATTTCCATAGCTAATCCATCTCAGGCAGTTCTGTCTGCGGTCCTTGCTTTCCATTTACTCTATCCAAGTACAGGAAGAGATCTGGCCATGTGGAAGTGCAGCAAAATATCCACACAACTTAGGGCCAGGCAGAGTAACGGGGACTGACCCATTAAACCAAAATGTACAGGTCAAGTTTGAACCTTCTTTTTTTAGGTGAAGTGAAAGACTATTAAAAGTTCTTAGGTGAGAGAAGGCTTCTGTCCCTATTTAGTTATGGTATTATAACCAAAGGAAAGAAAAAAGAAAAACAAAATCGTCTCCAAGCTGTAAGACTGGAAGCTTCTGCAAACTAACAGCCTAGCTTGGAGGAACAGTTCCGGAAAGGAAAAAGGAAATTCAGTGTTCTTTCTCATGTAATCCTTAGCCTTCTCTGCTGAGACTTCTACTACAGTGTCCACTATCACCCTTTGTGATACTGCTACTTATAACACAAGTCACTCAACAGCCATCAGAGGGTAATTATTCCCATGTACACATGACAGATCTGAACTGGCAGCCATGACATGAAATGCACTATCTTGTGTCACCAATCCCCCAAGCAGGCCATTTCTCACTACAAACCAATGATAATAATAAAGTAAAAAAAAAAAAAAAAAATTATTATGTATATTTTCATTTTTTTTCCTGAAAAACGAATTTCAGCACATGGGTTATAAACCTCTGAAATCTGAGTTTATCATATACAAAAAACACTACTACCTCACTGCCAGTTAGGTTACCACTTTTTTTTTAATCTTTTGCAATCACTGGGAAAGGGTTTACGACCATTTGCTTCAAAAGCATAGTGTCACATAGTAGTCATTCTTTTCATCAAATTAACTTATATTGCCCTGCACCTTGGGCATAATCCATGGGACTCATTTACACCCAGCTGCCCTAAAAACTCTGATAATGAAAATATTGAAATATTTCAGATTTTGTTAACTACTTTTTTTGAAGGCCAGTCCATACTGCCTCTGTTAGTCTGTACCAGAGACAAAATGATTTTTTATTGCAACATATCAGATCACTGAGCACATAAGATATTTCAGGCTATATACTCTTAGTTCTTGCAGAAGTATTCTTTGCAATTTATAAAAGGAAATCCAATTCTCTAAAATCTAATTATTTCATCTGTGGAATTCAACATAACTTCCCCCTCTCTTTGCCGTTTATTTGGCTGGGAGATGAAACCATTTTCTCTAGGTTTTTTTTTTTTTTTTAACAATTAGCATTTTTGAAACAAAAGTTGCAACTTGGCATACCTCTTTTCCTGTGTCTTTACAATAATTATAGCTAGTGAAACTATTCAGTTCTACTGGGTTCTTTTTTTTTTTTTTTAACTTGTATGGTTTACTGGAAAATAAGAGTTTATGTTACTCCAAAAATGTCATTTCACTGTTTTGATTGGTTCAGAATTAGATTTTTTTTTTTCCAGAGGTAATAAGAAAATTCAGCCCAAAAACATGTTAATAATTACAGTAATAACCAAAAAAGAAAACGGCTTTACTTCAGCATTAAAATTCATCTTCAGCTGCTTTGTTCTGTAATAACTAGGTCATCAGTTTAGGTGCTTCTGCTTAAAATGCATTTAGCATCCATATGTATTCCCTCACCTAGAGGCTTGATATTTTTAATGAGATTATATCAAGGAATGTGAAGACTGGAGAGTGGTAACATCATTTTAGTGTGTAATTCCCAGAACTCTGATCCATTTCAGGGAGGCAATTAAGACTGCTGACTACAATAAATGATACTAAGAGATTATAGAGGTTTTTTTCTGCATGAATGCATAGTTTAAAAAATAATTTAGGTTTATTTAACATAAAAAACATCTCCAGAGGGGGGATTTTTTTTTTTTTTTAAATTTCAATGATTGTAGGGAATATCTCTTCCATCATTTATCTCTAAGGATCCATGGTGTATTCTTGCAATAAAGGATAACTTTGAGATGCTTTGATAAAATAGGTGTATTTTAATTTTTATGTAATTTCCTATGTGTTGCTCATTTCAAAATGTCCAGTTAGTACTGGAGCAATTGAGTGTCTGTGGTATGTGTTTGGGGGAGCGGGTAGGGGGTGTTTATTTGTTGGGTTTTTTTCATTTTATTTTTTTCCTCTGTGGCAGGCCAATAATCTGAAGTAGCATTTAGATCAAAAGCTTCATGGGGATTAACCCTTGTCTTGTTACAGCTGACCACAAAAACTACATACAGAAGAATACAGAGGAATTGCTAAAAACAAATACACTGGAATCAAAAGTTTGTTGTCTTGAAGAGTTAATTCTGGCAGAGAGGTGACCTTTATCCCTACATACTCACTCTTTTTTTTTTTTTTTTTTTTTTTTTTTTTTTTTTTTTTATCAAACCTCTCCAAAGGGACTCATCATATGCGGGGCTCTATGAAGAGAAAAAGAAGAGCATTGTCCTTATCACCTCCTTCCAGAAAGTGGCAGAGTAATAGGACTTTGTAAGGCGAAATGAAGCCCAGTCTGATGGCTGCTGATTAAAAATTGACTCTGCCACATCAAAGAAGAGTTGAAGGTGAAAATGATGATCACTTCCCTCTCCCAGGGACCCTGCACCATTTCTTTTATTCAACCTTGAAAGGTTCTTTCTGAATAAGATAATATCCCTCGAGTCCATTCTGGCTAGGCGGCATGGGAAAATGTAGATCAGTATGCCTATTCTCTATGAAAAAATGGGATTTTGTTAATGACATAGCACTCTAAAGTGATGGCTTGTATGTGGTAAATGCTGAGAAATTAATTATAAAATGCCTCTTAGACTACAGATCAAATTAATTGCTAGTATACATCTACTAAAAAGACCACTGTAAACCAAATCTGCATTTCCTGCCTCATTGCTGGAGATTTCTGTACTTGAAACACACTGTAGCTTGCACTGCCTTTTCTGTTTGCACATCTTTTATAGCAAAATTTTAGTTGAGGTGCCATCAGTGAAATAATATCATTGAAATATAAAATTTTATGACTGGACTAAAGCATGAGAATATCTATTTTTTGATAGATACATATATACAGAGAGAAAGAGACTGTCAGTCAGGTATATGAACTATGCAGAGAGTATGTAGACAGGGAGAATAAAAAAATACACGTATATGCACACATGAATGCTCAGAAAGATACACAGCTGAGATATAGTGTGTTATACTTTATTTCCACCAGTTAATGTGTCTGGCAGGCAGAGGTAGAAAATTTACAGAGAAGCTTGTGTGAAAAATGCTCCTCTCTATTTTAGGTTTTGGTTTTATACCTTATACCAGCAATTCTGGAGAGCAATGCAAACCTTTTAATTCAAGGCACCATTTGCTCATGCATACATCTAAGTAGACCAACAAGCACAGTGCTCAATAGACAGCACAGCATCCCAAAATACAGAGCTTGAATAACAATAGCAAGAAATGTCTTGCATGAAAAAGAGCTTGTACAAAAAAACAATTTTATGCATATGCCCAGCCCCCCACTTCCCACTGATCTGTTGCTCTTGAGGATCCATAGAAAATGAGAAGTAATGTTTCAGTCTGAAAATAGTGTGTCAAAACCTTGATAAAAGTACAATATCCTAGTCCACATATAAGAAAAGGTTCATCCCATGACTGGCAATGCCCACAACTTTCATGTGTACCTAAATATCTACATCTAAGTGTATCTGTCTAATAAATACATTTTAAAATAAAAAAGATTTTCTGCATTAGGATAATGTATACATTGAATGCTATAACATGTAAAAGCTTTAACTGTATGTATGTTTGACACGTATGAATTACACAGTAAAACATAAGTTATTTATTCATGCTGATGAATGACACAAATATCATCCTGTTGAGATTGGCGCAATTAGAACAAACAAGTGATAATGTCAGAACAATGGAAATAAGATGGTGATGACATCAAAACAGTGAGAATAACAATAACACCCTCCCTTCATCAATGTCCTCTGTGTCTTCTGCTATTTCTTAGAAGAAAAGATTTTACTAAGATGTTGTTTGCTCAGTATTTCTGCTTTTTTTTTTCCCCTGCTGTAACTATTCAGTTATCTATGGAATACAAGGTGAAACATATAGAAAAAAAAAATTAAAAATCTTTTTCTTTCTTTTTCCAGTGGGCTTTATTACACAAGGTATCCAATTTGAACAATGCAGAGAATGAAGTACAGTGGAGAGAATTAATGATTAAGAGCTTGTTTATTAGAAATTAAATTTGCTGTACAAAGATAATGATTTTTACCTTAGTGAGTTCCCAATGTCTTAATAATCTTTACTGTAATGAATATGAGCTCACACTCTTAAAAGTACCTTCTCCCCCTTCCTAATTTAATCAACATTTTAAAATGTTCAGATGTCCCAATCACCTAGGGCTACATTATTAGCATGGTACTTACTTTAAACAGCTTCTCTAAAATGATTGAAGAAAACAATTTATACAAGTGCTACCTTTAATAAGAATAGAAAAGCAAGCATAGCTTGTTTGCCTCATTAAGGCTAACTTTTGATCTTCAAGTTTTATAAATAGAATATATATCGCACAGTTCAACAGTCTCTCTCATCTACATGTGAGTCCTACTAATGCTAATGGGGAAGTTGCATGCATGTGTTAGGGGAGAATGGATGACTGTGAGTTATTTATAAAAGCAACAGATATTTAATAAGACAAGACATGTGTTAGATCAAGAAAGAAGTAAAATCCTTTGTCAGGTTATTATGTTTCTATTACATTCTATGTGCAGTAGCTGCAAAACCTGGTTTTTCTTAATGAGCCTGCCTGTATGTGTGAGCTCCCTGACGAGGCCTGGGTTATAAGACCTGCGGATTTACAAGGGTGCTCCCCCACAAGTCTAAAACGTGCAACCCTTTTTGTCACTGGCAGTCGATAAGGAGTACTGAAAAATGTTTTAAGCTATTAACTGGCAGGATCACTGTTTAAATTCAAGCTTATTTAAATATGGGCTGTGAAGCAATCTTCTCAAGGAGACAAATGGGAATGTTTCAAATGTCTGAGTGTTGTAGAAGTATACCTGACAGTGCGGAACTGTTCCTTTAAATAAGTCGAATAATAATAATGACAGTAATTAAAGGAAGAGTTCTGACAGTGACAAATTTTAAATAATTTCTGGCATACCTTTGCCAGTTTTGATGTTTTTAGGACTAAGGGCTTTCCAGTAATGCTGGAAATCCAAATTGCTGCTTTTGAATAAATCATTCAGTCCACAAATTTGGGCATGTAATCCCTTGAAGAGATAAAGTCATACAATACTTTTCAAGATCAGATCTATTTTCAGGAAGAAAGTTGTTCAACATCTGTGTACAGGAAAGTTTATATTCCTGTATAAGTAGTCCCTTGATCTCTGAGGAAGAGTTTATACTGAGTTGATTCTATTTCTGGACAGAAGGTAGCCCCACTGCCCTCTCACTTTGTTTTTTTTCTTTGTTGGAAAATATATGTTGCAGATGTTTCTTTTGAGAATGTATACAAACCGCATACATTTTTAGGCCACCTAATGTTTTATATTGAGGATGCAATAAAAATACACTTATGAAGTTTTGATACAACTTCAGTTCAGTGGGAAGACTCTGCTGATTTTAGTGGCAATGAGACTGGCTGCTAGGAGGGCAGAATGGGCTTTCTTTTATAAGATATGAACATGTAAAGGTGTCAATCTCCCTGTATCCAAGCAGTGACTGATACAGTGGAGAACACTGCATTTGCCCCTTAAACTGTTAAAGCAAGATCCCTTAATCCTTTGGTAGTTTCCCTTCTAAACAGGGTCATTTTTTCAAGGAAATGGGAGCCTAAGTTTTCCTACTGGTTTTATTTTGGTTACCATCTCTGTTTTAGGATTCCATCATAATTCATCCTGTTGTATAACATTCATCATAGCACATTAAACTACCCACCATATTCCTTCCTCTTCATGCTCTCTTCCTTTACTCCAAGGTAAGCAGGAGTCAGAAATGAGAAATGGGACAAGCTGAGCCAATGTCTAAGATGTTAAACAGAAGTTGCTTAATGAGCCAGGAAAACATATGAGTCTACAGGATGATCAGGCCTTTGGGGAACTAGCAAACATATGAAGGGTTAATATTTAAATAGACTATCAAAGTTCAATGTCTGTAACATAATATACGTTATGTAAGAAGGCAGATTTGCAGGCCCTGCTTCTTTGCAGTTTCATCATTTTTGTCTGCCAAGTAACTTGTCATCCTTATTTCATTGTCAATTATTCATTTGCATTTTTTTGACTTTTTTTCCAAATTGTTAAAATCAAATTCCCTATTTGCTGAAATGATCAATTGTTAGATTAAAAGTAATTTGATTCACAGGCTGTCTTGTTCTCAAGTTAAAAAAAAAAAAAGGTAAATTAAATAGTGCTAAGTAATGTTTATTTTAAGCACTACTTTGTGCCAGGGAATGGTGAGGTTGTCATGAGATTTGCAGCTTTTTATAAATGCAAGCAAATATCTGTACTCCCTGACTTTGCACTATGACATCTGCAATACAGACGAAATGGTTGAGTTGGGTACCTACAAGACAACAATACTTTGCTGCATACCTGTAAGGGCTTTCTAGGTTGGTTGGCTTGTCTACCTGATCATGAGACTGCCACGGGCTATAGAAAGTATATGTTACTGAGCAGGTACATCTATGGCTATTCATTGCAGATTCATGTTGAAGATGGGGCACAGTTAGGCCATGTGCTCTTGAAACCCTCTTTGTGTTCGAATATTGACTTTTGAACAGATAATTTTGAACTAATATTCAGAAACATGCTAAGAATACAAACATTTCCAAATGTCAAACACATCTGACACTCTCAACAGGGTTCCTTAAAAGATTATCCAAATCATTACAGGACAGCCTTAAGAAGGCCATAAAATAATCTCACTTTTATTTACCATATCAGAATTTGCTGCATCCTGCTATGGCTGGCTCATACCATGGTAAGCTATACTATCTGGGTACTAATATTAGCAAACTCAATGCAATCACAGCAAGACATCGCTGTCCTGGGAATTATAAACAAAATGCCACATTATTTACAGGACTTCTGAAGAACTTGTTATATTTTCTGAAGAATCTCTTATATTTATTTCCTAGCTCTTTTTCGTGAAGATCAGCTCCATGCTCTCTCATATCACTTTGACTGATTTATTTGGAATATACATTCTTTACAGTGCTACAACAAGAACTTTGAGAACAAAGCACATATAACCTGTATGCACATGTGGGAAAGAAGGGATTTAACAGATCTCTATTATGGATGGTATAGGCAAAAATATATTAGAGGAAGAGCTTTATGAAACTAAGAAAACTGCTTCAGATGTTTGTATACATTGCATATACCTGAACGTGCTGCAAAACTAGAAAAGAATCAGACATTTAAATATTTTGATTTAATATAGGGAGCTAGGAAAACTTTAGGTCTTTTTTTTCCACCTGTACTTTTACATTTATGTTTTCGTTTCATTAGAAGATACTACTAAATTAGATATAACTACATGAATAGCTGGATTAGAAAGTTATAACCAACATTGTGTGAAATATAGCGGGAAATACAGGCTCAATATGAGCAGTCCTAGGCTGGTAAATTCAATTTATGCATGACATTAAAATATACACAACTATCGACTAAAGCTGTACAAGTAGGGGTTTGTTTTGGTTTTCCCCCACTTGAAATGGATGAGAAACTAAGTTGGTGTTTTTATTGCTAGCAAGAGGTTTTCTACTGTACACAGATCTTTTACAGTTATCAGATTTAATATAGTTTGGCACTCAAGTGTCAAGTGTGGACTAGGCAAAAGCTCAAGCTTCTGACTCATCTCTCTAAGACAGCATTGTATATGCAGCCTGGAAAATCACAAAGGTCTCTGTCTTAGCACAGAGTGCACAGCTACAACACAGCTGTCTCACAGCAAAGCTAGAACACATCTGTCTGGCTGTGGGGATCAGTTGTCACCATCTCTCAAAGCCATAATTACAATCATCCAATGGTGAGGACTATGCTGTGTTACAGATGTCTCAGCTGTCTTCATTTGAGTTGGAATTGTGTCTCAGGAAAGCCATGGAATAACCACATTGAAATACAAGAAAGTTACCTTCCCCCTGCTTCTTGTCTCTCACAGATCACTGTGTATGGTACAAATTGTTTCACACTCTAGTTGCCCTTCTCTCAATCAGCGACAGACTACTCTGAAAACTGCAACTGCACCTGTAGATGTACTTTGGAAAAATGTCTGCCTTTAGGGCTATTTCTTGTTGTTGTTGGGTAGGTTTGTGGGTTTTTTTTCTGGGTGGGGGTTTGTCCCTTGAAGTTGCAATTCTTTTTAAAGGCCAATTTTGAATTAATCATTCCATTTTGAAAAACAGTTCACTTTTAATTTCAGAGTAAGAATACTTACTCCAGACAGATAATCCATGCTGTAACAAAATGCTCTGAAAGTATAAGACTGTGAAAATAAATTTTCTGTAGCCATCATTTTTACCATAAATTACATTCTTTAATAAATAATTTACTGCCATGTGGTTTCACCCTTACATAACAAATTCGTCAGCAAGGACCCCATGCCAGGCAGACACAGCCATAAAAGCTGTGTCTAAACTTGTCTGTATTGTGTTTTCCAGTTTGGTTCCACTGTTCACCCAGGCAGCCTGCACAGCACTGAATAGGGTGAATGCATTTAATTACAATCTGACATGTGTATTCCTGAGAAACAAAAGGCTGTGAACTGAGGGTGATGATTAACTGTTCTACCAGATAATTGCTTAAACTACTACTTATATTATGCTGCATTATCTCTTTTGAACAAAGTGATTATTGGCCCTTTGTGTAGCGATTATACAATGTAAGTGCAATCTTGCTGTTTTAAATGTTAGAGTTTATGTTTAATGTACTTTTATTTGTAACGAGGGGTGCAACTTCAGATTTTCTTTAAAGGATTATTCTCACAACTTAAAAAAAAAAAGAAAAAAGCATGCCTCAATTTCTCAGATTGGTCCAAAATTAAGACTTCTTTAAGGGACTTATGTCACTGAAACAGTGAAATCCTCAGTATCTGAGGAGATCCATTGATAGGAAACTACTGTAAAGTCCAGGGACCTTCCAGTAAAACAGGTAGAGCCTCCATTTTTACAACAAAGAGGGAGGAGAAGATACAGGAAGTAAAGGTTATTAAGAATGCTGGGAGTAAAGGAGAATGACAGTAAGTGCAACCGCAACAAGTTCTGATCTTCAATGTAAATGTAATTGACATAAATTGTAATTGATGAGGGGATTGAATGCACCCTCAATAAGTTTGCAGATGACACCAAGTTGGGCAGGAGTGTTGATCTGCTTGAGGGTAGAAAGGCTCTACAGAAGGATCTGGACAGGCTGGATCAATGAGCTGAGACCAGTTGTACGAGGTTCAACAAGACCAAGTGCTGGGTCCTGCACTTGGGTCACAACAACCCCACACAGCGCTACAGGCTTAGGGAAGAGTAGCTGGAAAGCTGCCTGGCGGAAAAGGACCTGGGATTATTGGTCCACAGCCAGATGAATATGAGCTGGTAGTGCGCCCAGCTGTCCAAGGCGGCCAGCAGCATCCTGGCTTGTATCAGAAATAGTGTGGCCAGCAGGACTAGGGAAGTGATTGTGCCCCTGTACTCAGCACTGGTGAGGCTGCACCTCAAATACTGTGTTCAGTTTTGGGCCCCTCACTACAGGAAAGACATTGAGGTGCTGGAGCATGTCCAAAGAAGAGCAATGAAGATGGTGAAGGGTCTAGAGAACAAGTCCTATGAGAAGCAGCTGAGGAAACTTCGGTTGTTTAGCCTGAAGAAAAGGAGGCTGAAGGGAAACCATATTGCTCTCTACAACTACCTGAAAGGAGGTTGTAGCGAGGTGTGTGTTGGCTTCTTCTCCCAAGTAACAAGTGATAGGACAAGAGGAAATGGCCTCAAGTTTCTTCAGAGGAAGTTTAGATTGGATATTAGGGAAAATTTCTCCACTGAAAGGGTTGTCAAGCATTGGAATAGGCTGCCCAGGGAAATGGTTGAGTCACCATCCCTGGAGGTATTTAAAAGATGTGTAAATGTGGTGCTTAGGGACATGGTTTAGTTGTGGACTTGGCAGTGTTAGGTTAATGGTTGGACTTGATGATCCTAAAAGTCCTTTCCAACCTAAACAATTCTATGATTCTATGAAAAGGTGGAAATGTACCGTCTTTTTCCCCTCGTACAAAATTCTTTTTGAGGAAAAAAGCATACTTAAAGAAGGATCTACAGCTTTGAATCTGAATAAGGTACCATGGAAGTGAAGAGAAGGCTTTTTCATTTTGGATATCCCCATGGTGTAAAAGAAAATTCAAATTACCTGCAATGAGCAAAGATAAAAAGAAACTACATAGATAACAGAGAAATGGGCAACAGTGACCAAAGAATTTATACAATGTACAGGTCTTCCTAATTCTGCTGGAAGAAAGCAAGGTACTGTTTTTAGAAGCCCTTAAGCATGAAGAGAAGGAGATCACCCTAGAGCTGTGAGGACTGGAGCTTTAGGACACATGTTGATCTGCATAGCCCTGCTCTCCCACTTATTTTCTTTTGGGAATAAATAGATTAGCACTCAATTTTCTGAGAGTAGAAGTTTCTATCATATCCACCCAGTCTCTTTGGGCTCCCAGATCCCCATGATTTTCTGAGAGCTGTGACAAGTGAAAAATTACACTCCTCCTAAACAGAGTATGCAGAAGACATCCTTTTCTAGGACATCTAGGAGCCTTTTTACTTGCCTTCTGAGTGCCCCAGGACCCTCTTGATCATTATAGGGTAAGTGTGTTACCCACCAAAACAAACAGGTAGGATAGGAATCTTCATGGAGACTTAGTCAATTGATGAGAATACCCCTGCCCACAGCAAGCAAGAATGGGAGCAGCCACAAGTGGCATTTCTTGTAAGTCTAGTAGCATTCCAGGAAGATAGAAACATTTCTCAGTATTTAACCACCACACTTTGAAGCAGAGTGACATCAAGTTCTAGGAAGCCAGGCAGTATTTCATATTTGAGAAAAAATTTCCTTAGTCATTTGCTGTCTCCCATTGTTCCAGATGGTCCCAGATGACCAGCAACCAGTATGGATGCTTATGAAACTAAACTGTCAACATGAAAGAGGTCCCATGAGAAAAAACATGCAATGAAGTCATAATATACAATCCATATGCAATCAAGGCCAGTGCTAGAAGACATCTTCCCTAGACTCTTCCTCCTTGCACCACTCTCTACCCTTACTCCCTTTAACCTGAAAACTCATTTGATCCATGCCAGATTATCACTAGCATACACAGTCCTAACCTTCCCTGTTTTCTTCCATATTTCATAGACAGACCCTATTTTAGGTGGATTCCACTTGGTCTAAGCTATAACTGTTGTGCAAACACATGCATCTATTTTCTCTTTAGCAATTCCCTACTCTGTTCATCACATCATGTCTGCCAAAGGAAAACTTATCTTCCCTCCTCCCCCACTATACCTGATGCGGATACTCCCCAGCTCATCATACTCCCTGTAGACCAAAAAGATCCTTACTGTGTCCTGATTAGCACAAGATGGGTACTACATGCTCTGAGGAAACAGAAACTGCATACTGTGCTCTAAGGACACATTATTATATATTGCAATAGAAAGTCAAAGGCTGAAGGCATTATTTCACAATCAAGATACCTTTTCAATCCCGTGGGCGGCATGATTACTCAGCTACACACTGGTAGAAAAATCAACCACTACTCATTAATTTTATTACACTTTTTCTTTATATTTTTCTTAAAATGAGGTGCGTAAATTTTAGTTGTCTGTGCTATATCCTGCCTTGTAGTTTACCATTGAGATACCTATTAATATTTGTTAACACATTAAACAGCAGTAATGAGTACTTCTAGAAAGCACACAGTAAAGGGAAGGAAGATCAGCAAACGGATTAGAAGTGAGAAGGTGAAAAAAAGAGAGAAAAGAGAGTAATGACTGCAGTTATAACGAACTGTCCATGACCTTAAACTCTCCAGTTTTCAGATTCTTTTGAGACTTCGAATTGTGTTACACTGTGCGATGTTTTTTGTTCTATAGACAAAAATCCAGACATGTGCTATCAGTTGTGTGCAGTTATTGTTACATGCAGTTATCCATAAGGCCAATCTGAATCCATTTTTGCTCACAGTCAAGTAAGTTTTTGTAAAAATACAGACATATATTTTTACAAGTAATGAAGCCTCTGGCTTCCCTGAAATATGGGGGTTTTTTGTCTTCTTCATATCTCCTTGGATGTTTCATCCACATCCTATCTCCCAAAGAGCTTCAAAATTTTGATAATCTAGAAAGACTTAACCTCCCATTACGCTCTGCTTAATTCATTATCTTCGTGTACACCTTTCCAAAAAGTAATTTCAGCCAGTGTTAAGAAACTTAAAGTTAGAAGGAACATAGCTTCTTTGTTCGTTGTCAAACATTGATGGCTAGTATTCTGGCATCTATCCAACTGAAAAAAAAAAAAGCATAAATACATATATATAGATATCTTTGGCTTCATTTTGTTTCAACTAATGTACACAGTATTGTTATTCCTGCATTGCATATAAATTCCACTCTCTAATGAAATTATTAATTAAAAATAATAGAGAATGTAAATATTATTTTCATGCCTCCCAGTATGTGGGGGCATAACCCTTGGGACAACACATGAAGCATAATCAAGGAACAGATAGACTTGTAAATTTTTCTTCAGTCTCTGTTTTCCCTTAAATAATTAAGTCTCTAGCTGTGAAGATTACAAGGCACATCTTCCAAGCATGAATTTGGTGGAACCAAGGCAGACAATATCTGGCATAGTTTGCCAAGAACCTGAAATCAACAGTTATGGAATGTGTCATGTCTTCTTGCAAGGCTAGACTAGACGCAGAAAAGGTTCACATTACAATGTAAAGGTCTATAAAGAAGACCTGAAGACAGAATTTGACTGATTTTATTTTCCTAAAGGAGAGCTTGACTTCTAAAAGTTTTGAAAATAGTTCTGGTGGTAGAGGCCAGTTATTTGCTCATAGTACTTGTTTAGTAGAGGATAAATTACAGAGAAGGAAAACTAATTAAAAATGGGTTTAAACTAATGATCTAGATAAGTAAGACTCACAGTCATTAAGATCCAAAGAGTGTGACAGCTGAGCATGAACTCTTTTGCCCGCCATGGTGCACTGACAGAAGGACCTGAATGACCTGCAGGAGATGATTGCTGTCAAAATACAGAACATTTCCCTTCTTTTTGACCTTTGTAGATCATATGAAAGAGACTTATCTGGTTTTATTTATGAGATGTGTAAACCTAGATATATTAACCAAAACACTTCTAATAATTTCCTTTTTTCTGGACTTTGTCAAGCTTTTTATTAAGATTATGGGTAGATGTTTGGGATTTTTTTAATTCAAATATCCACCAAGACAGAAGAGAACATTAGAATTTCCAAGGAGCTGGTGGCTGTGTTTGTCAAAGGTACATTCCTTTATATGAGCATGAAAAGCATGAAAAGAACATTTACCTGAAGGGTCTGACACATGTAAAATGTTAAATAAATTGTAGGGATTGAAGACATTATGACAGCTAGCCATTCTTCCTCCCATCCTGCTGGAGGTTACTACTTTGTAGCAAAAGTGATGAAAGAGACATGGTTATGTTTATGCACCAAAATACAAGACAGACAGATATTAGTCTCTGGCGAAGAGATTAGAGCCATAATCTGGATGGGTTCACATGACAGTATTTGTCTGTAGGTCTTTCTCTGGGCTTCCTGTTATGTCCTTGTAGTCCTACAATCAAACTAACTTTTCCTTCATTGTGGGGATTGTGTGTGTTTATGTAGGTGTATATATGTATATGTTCCAAATTTTTCAGAAATCATGGGGATTGTGTTTGAAGCCATCGGAGTGGTGGTTTGAACATGAAGAGCCAATCATATATGCTTTGTTACTGGGAGCGTGATATGGAAGCATGCAGAAGTTTTGAAGGGTTCAGAGCCTGCAGGATAGTGTTGGAAAAACACATGGGGTGAAGGAAGCATAACCTGGTACAGTCTTGTCGACACTGTTTATTGGGAATGGTCTTTGGTGCATAGTATCCACACAAATCATGCCCTGGCATTAATTCAGAGACTGCAAGTTGACATGGGCCAAAACTCTGCCAGGGAGCAATACTAAGAATTGAGCAGTATGGGCAATCACTGGTCTAGCACTTGAGCTCTCTCCCTCACTCTCTCGCATTTAACAAAATATGTGTAGACAAGATTCCCATTTTTCAAAAACTGTTCCTCACCAGCATTTTAAGTTGAACTGAAAACGGGTATGTAATTTGAATATCTAATAAGATGGGGAGCTATCTGAATATCTTGTAAGATTTTGCGGCTAAACACGATAGGGATGCAAGTCAGAACCCTTAGTGACTATAATTTTAATGCCAAAGAGAGCTACCTTTAAAGATAAGTAAGACAGTCATCTACCCCCCTGTGGAGTCTGAGATGGCAAAGGAAAGTTATTCACTGGCAAAATTTTTTTCCCTTCAAAAATTTGGAAACTGGCAAAAGTGATTAATCTGATTCTCCCAGCTTTTTATTGGGAGAATTTGGAAATTTATGAGAAAAGGTAGTAAAAGCTATTGTTCTTTATCTTATAAAATAACCTAACCTCTAGCATTTATCCCTGTTTATTAAAACTCCCCAACATTTTAAATATTAAATATTTTTTTATTTTATATTTAATATTACAGCTATTTTAAAATATTTGAATAGTTTGTTGTTGTTGCTGTTTGAGATGCTTCAAAGGTGATTTGATATATTTTAGTAAATGTGGATTTATATATCCCCAAAGCTACTGGAAGCTATGACAAAGCATTGCCACAGGTCAGCATTTTGTACCAAAGAAGTTTAAGCAATGGTTCCGTGAAGACGAACAATTGCTGTTTTGTCTATAGAAAATCCATTGACTATTTCCTTATTAATAACTAAAATGGCAAAGATTGTTTAGTAGTTCTGAGGAGGACTGCTATACAAAATCTATCCATAGAGCTGAATTCTCCTATACCCCCCAAATTTAAAATCTCCCTATTGTGAATAGCTTCTAGTCCATTAAACCAACTGAACCATGCTGAAGCACTGACAGAGAACTCTCGGTGGCCCAGACCAAAACCATGCCAGCAAATATACTGGTAATTTAATATTGTGGGGGATCACAGGCTGAGAAGTGGGCCTCTGTTATTTTGTTTTCTAGTATAAATGTGTGGGAAAAGAAGTGGGCTAAAATACCAGGCATTAGTCCTGGAAAGATCTAGTCTTGCAAGAGCTCCAAGAATGTTAGAGGACTATGAAGAACACACAGGCTCACTGAAATGCTTTTAATTGTTAATAATGAAGGAATGAAGATAGACTGGGTCACAAAGCAAAGAAAAAGTATGCAAAAGATAAAACAAAGTAAAAAGTGATAGAAGGCAAAAAAGAACAGAAAATTATATAGATGTATAACGCATATGTATTATAAAGTTTCCATTGCAGTCTTTTGACAGACAGTATGCATAAAACATTCTTGTCCCAAGTGAAAAAGTGAAATTCAGGGTATCCTTATTTGATGTTTTTTCAGTATATCTAGCTATAAAAACATCAAATTAAGTTAATGCTTCATTTGATGTTTTTAACATTACAGCAATCACTAAAAAATGTTACATCAAGCTTTATTCATTTTATTACCTTATTAATTTATAAAGGCCCATCTCATGACAGAATCTGTGAGGCTGAATAAAAAAAAAAGAGCCAAAGTGTGTAAAAATTAACTTCTAAACCAGGAGATTTTTTAGAAAAATTGGAAGAGCAAAACTGAATATTGTTCAGTGATTTATACTAAGAAAGCTTGCACTACATCTTTAAAGTATCCAGAGGGTTTTGTGGTTATTCCCCAAATAAAAAGGTTTGTCTGAAATGTGCAGAAACTTAAGTAGAAGAACTTTGGGTCAAAAAAAAAAAAAACAAACTAAAAACCAAAACTTGCTGGCTCATTTCCACTCTTTTTGAAGAAGAAAGCCAATTGTTCAAATACCACAAAGAAAAGCACGAAAATATGAAATATCCCAAAATAAGTATCTTTATACTCACATACCTGCACATGTATATACACATATGCTTACTAGTACACAGACACACTTATTGAGATAAATGATGCTAAAGGACCCAATGATACTGAGATGTCAAGGACTCAAAAATGCTGAAACTCAAAGACAGACTGTGCCCTCTTTTCAATCTGAAGCTTTGTACTTATCTGTTATGACATAATCTTTAATTAGGGGTTCTGGAGAATGTTTCCCTTCTCTATTCCCCGTGGCCTACCACACTCTTTCATATCCACAGTAGGTCCAGCAATGCTCTGTTTGAGGGGTTCTGTGCTAACAGCTCTTTCACCTGGTAATGAAGGACTCTACCATGCATGTGCCCTAGCTGGCCAAGTGCAAGCTGGACAGGCAACCAGGCAAGGTGAGCTGGTAAGGAAGGCAGCACACTGCAGTGCTATAAAACATGTATGGGCTCGGCATTAAGCTGAGCACAGGCATCAGCAGCAAAGCCTTACTGTCCATGAGATGACAATTCCACAAGTGATGTAACAACTTCTGAACTGGGGGAAAAGGAGTTCTTTTGCAGAAAGCTTGAAGTCTGACCAGATAAAAATGCCTGCTAGCCAAACAGCTGTTTGCCTGATTTAACTTATGTGTGTATAGTCATATATTTATTGATACATACAGTTCAACACAATACAGTGCTGAAAATATTTTCACATATAACTAGATGGTTACAGACATCAGATGAAGAAAAATTCCTCACTTATTAAATGTTGGAGCGATCATAAAAGTATTAAAGGAAGGATTATACTAAAATGATGTCTTTACAAGCACAGTGATCTGAAAAACACCAATACTGATGTAATCTAACACTTAAATTTAGAGTTATATACTTAAAAACAGCAATGCACAAAGTAGTTCATCTGACATTTTTCTCAGAACAGTGTGATTGTAAAACCATAATTTTAAGATATCCCTACCTTTGATGGTTTTACTCTTAATCATGGTCTTAAAGACATCAAATAAGGGATAATTCTTCATTTTCAGATATTAAAAATTGCTATAAATGTAAAATTGTCATTTAGGGATGATTCTTCATTTGACCTTGTTTTTAAATATCCGTGCTTTTTTTCCTTCTTTAAAATGTAGTGCAAAAATTCTTTTAATGTTCTTAATCTTTCAAAGTTCTTAAATTTCCAAGTAAATTTCTATGTGCACCAAGGTTTCAAAAGAGGCCAGTTATTTTGTATGCCTCATTTAAGGTCCATGCTGAAAAATGTTAGAGAAATGTTTGTCAAACCAAACTCCCATCCCTGAAAATTAAATATTGCTAACATGTTTCAATGAGGGCTTCAAAAAACCAAAGATGTTGAAGTTATTTGATAATTTTGAAAATCTTCATCTTAGGCATAAACCACAGGGATGAGGGTTCAGCTCCTTTGTGTGAAGGGGTAATGTTGAATCCCTCCTGTTGGAGCCATTTCTTGGTTCACCCAAGTCTCTGTGCTGTAAGGGAAGGAGAACCCAGACAGGGAATGAGCCTCAGTCCTCCATCCAGGCATGACGCTGACCATTTGTAAGACCCAAACTTACATTTGAATCCTTCCTCTGCTGTTAGCTGTGCTCAGAGCAAGTCTGGGCCTTTCTGCAACCCTCTGGGTAGACATTCATTAAAAGGCAGGAAACAAGGTCAGAAGCACAGCGCTGAAAAGTGGCCACTGGGAAAGAGCCAGTGCCATAATGTACCATGGGACCTGGGGTCCTGCAAGCTGACTTTTGGGGCAACTTGTGGCAAAGGGTCATTTAACACACTTTGTGCTTACAGTACAAACTGTAAACAGAGCCAAATGGAGGCTCTTCCACTTGCCTTACTGATAAATACAGATGTATGATATTTTCTTTACATACAGGCAGCCACCCTTAGGCATCAAAAGTGAAATTTCTTTAACTAGGAATTTTAAATTCATAGCTCTTTCTGTTTTCTTATGTAACTTATCTGTTCATATTTGTATAGTAGCACTAATTAATGCTTTGGAAAATTACGATAGGATTTCTGTAGTATTACTTTTTAGACCCACATGAATACCAAAACAATTCAGTATGATTCATGTTCCAACAATGAGTACTAAGGACAATAATAGTGATTATGTCACTTTTGACAAAGTGTTACCAAACATTTAGGGCACACAGTTAATCAGAATTTGAATAAATGCCATCACACACACTGCTCAATTAAAACTACAGCACTAATTAATGTAACTCTTATTCACATAATATAACTCTTATTCAACTCAAATTATGATAGTGCTGATGACATGCTTTAAGAATTCATTGCAAAAAGAAAGGTTTATGCTGATTCTGTTTACCATATACATTAAGGTGTTCTAAGAATAATTTTCTACAAATTGCATAGATTTCTGCCAACGTACTTAGAGAGAACATCAAAGCTATCTCTGTGAAGTTATATCACAAGCTGCTAAAATGTAGCTTTAAACAACTTGCTTTATTAAACAAGTCTCAGAAGCCCAATCTGACTTAACTCTGTTGGTTCTTTCTTTGTTGGTACATTGAGATTGCGAAGTGCACCTTGAAAGGCATATCTTAAATGAAGGGAAATGTCCCATTGTGTGAAGTGGGTAAACTGAATTACTGAAGAAGTGAAAAACCACAAAAGGGTGGAGGATTTGGGAAAGACCAGAGGAAAACAGAGAACTGGTGCCCAGAATAGAAAAAGAAGTACATATGTAGTGAAATAAAAGAAAAATGCCTATTCAAATTCAGAACAGAAAGCCATTCACTGCCCTCAAGTGGTAGAGCCATAGCTTCTAAGGCTGAAGGCACTTTTGGTTGTAATACAGACATACACAGGGAGGAAAGATAGGAAGAAAATTCGAGAATGGAGAAATCTGTACTGTCTTGCATAGCCCTTATCCATCCTGTTTTTAGAAATATTGGTGAACGCTAAATGCATGGGATTTTGCATGACTTCTAAGTCTAAATGAATTTTTATGTTCAAGAGCCCTACTTCATCTTTTGCATTATTGATTTAAAGGTGTTTTGTGAATGTGGCAAAACTTACTCAAAACTAGAAGTACAGTTTGCTATGCTAAAGCCTGGATCCAACAGTGTTTATTTGAAATGCGAATGAAGGCTTGCCACCCGGAAATGTATGTTACATTTGACATTTGTCTCTAATCAGAAGTCCCTATGAATAATGTAGTTTGATACCAATAGCCTCATTAAGCAAGATTTCCCTTAATACCCTTTCTGATTGTAATCTCTTCATTATACTTCCTTTTCTCATTGCTCCTGGCCCTACTCATCATTATCAATATGCTCAGGTCTTCAGTAGTGTTACTAATATGTATTTTACATCGAATAGGCCATTTTAGCTAGGAATTAATAGCACTAATGCCCATGTGTCCGTTAACTGTAAGACTTGTCCCGACTACATTTTTATTAGGAGCTGTAGGTATTCTGCCTCTCATGACTAGAGTTCACTAGGTTGAGTCACAAGTGAAAATGACTTTGATGGTTTCATCCTAGTCCCCATTTGAGCACATCACGAAACAATGGCACCGTTTTACATGATTGGCTGGTTTTGCTTAAGAGAGCTTTGGGACTGAAATAATGGAGCAGTGGCAGGTCAACATTGAGGTGCATTGGCTGAGATATGTAAGAGAAGCTTGCACAATGTCTTCCTGAGGATTTGTCGCAGACCAGGATGCCTCATTCACAAACACTAAGCAGGCACACAAGTTGAAGATACAAAACAGTGGTTAATATAAATCCTGTAGTCTGTCCTGATTTCCTGTAAATACAATGCACCCCCTAAAAACCTGGGGGTATGTTTTAGGAAAATAGCAGGTTACGCTGTGGGAAATGCCAAAGTCCCAAAGGCAGTGAGTAACAAGAGGTTTCCATTTCAGCTAGGGATCAGGTTCCATTTATTTTCCTCTTTCATAACCACAGTAGGCGTAAAATGTAGAGCTGATCCAGAGATTCCTCCATAAAGTGCTGCTGCCAGTTACCAATTTTCAATAAATCACCATTAAATTGTCCCATAATTTTTCTGCCCTTCCTTTTCTGAGCATGCTCATTACTCTGATGTGTTTTCTGTGATTAAAGGAAGAGCTGATCTTTGAACTTCTTAAAGCCTAAGTTGAGGGGGCCCTCCTGAAATGTAAAGAGAAACTCTGCTTTCATGGAGTGAAAAAAAAAAGTAGGTCTCTAGCTTTTTTTTCCTTTCCCTGAGATAGGCTTTTGTATTGATATAAGCTGACAAGCAGGGTCAAAAGGGACATGCAGCCAAACTCCACCTTGGCATGGAGAAGAAGATGGGGAGATCCTGAGAGCTCACCTACTAAGTGTTGCGTACGGGGGTTTTTTTACCATAAAATGAGCCTGGGGTTCTCAGCCAATCAGGTTGCTGCCCCTACCTAATAGCTTTCAAGATTTGTGGTAACTGTAAGCTAGGATCAGTTACAGGCATGGAGAGAGTCAGCAACAAACTCTATTGCAGGGAAAGCCAAAATCACATTAATATTTCTGCAAACAAGTGACTGTGATTTTTATAAATCTACACACATCCCACCCAACCTCATTTTCCCCTGGCTAGAACCAAGAAGTGATTTCAAGATTCAACTGTCTCTAATACAAAGTTCAGTGAACAACCAGAGGAAAACTAAAAATGAATAAAAATATTTTTATCCCAGAAACAAATATAGGCTTTCTTTCAGACCTGTGGTTAGATTAGGTAATGTGCTTTTCCTAGCCCTTCTCGACTGGTGACTCAGGGAATTTCACCAAGCCTCCCTGTGACTCCCTCCCAGAGAGTAGTTCTCAGGACTTTATAGTGTACCCCAAGGGGGGACATGAAGGGCTGTCCAAATGCGATGTGTTGGATCTAGGTAGAGAGGTCGTGTACTGAGACAAACCTTTCCATGTGCACAAAGGAAACCAATGCTTTGTGCATTCTGCTTCTGAGGAAAGACCAAACTGTGTATTAATGTGGCAGGTCCTGTAGCTACCATGAGGGTGGGGAGGAAGGAAGGAAAAGAGGGAGAGAGGGAGGGAGGGAGGGAGGGAGAGAGGAAGGAAGGAAGGAAGGAAGGAAGGAAGGAAGGAAGGAAGGAAGGAAGGAAGGAAGGAAATCATCATTAAATTTTTCACAGAGTAGCAAGCAGGTCTCCAGCAGTTGCTCTCCATGCAAATGGGTATCCTTGGGGAGTAAAGAGAAAGAAGCGTGGAGTGTGCCATCAGCTGGGGTGCTCCTGATGCACTTGAGTGACACAAAAATCTGCACCTGAACTGAATCTCCCATGAGAAATTACAATGACAATTTTAACCAAAGTACTGAGATTTTTCAGCCAAAATACTTTGCTGCAAAGTCAATGTTTTCACAGAGCCTGAAAAAAAATTAAAAAAGCATTACCTGTGTTGATATTTGGAGGGGAGGCTCTAGGCAGACAATCCTTTCCTCATTTTTTTGACTGATTCTAGTATCATATCCCCAAGATAATTTTTTATATATGATAAGGTAACAGGTTTATTGTTGCATGAGTGTTTTATTTAATCACTGCAAAATAATTTACCAAGGTTAGGGACGATAGCTATGAATCACATCACTACTGATTATACAGCATTTTGGAGGATTGGTCTATTCTATTTCCAGTAAGCATCTGTATCTTACATTAGCTTTAATGGAACTTAAATTTGTGCATCAAGTGGAGAAGAAAGCCTTCTGGGTGGTTATAGATGCATGACCTTGAGCCTTGTGACTCACAATGCAATCTGCATGCAGGAATATTAGACAGTATCTGTCAGCATCTGTCAGGTCTGATTGTTTAAATATTACTTTGTCACCTCCCCTCCCCACACACACATTTTACCCGATTTCAAATTAAATATTAAACTGACCTTTTAAAGAGGAACTACTGTAAAATTTAAATAAACTTTATTGTGCTTCTTTTTACAATTAAAAAATTATAATGAGAAAAATTAATCTCTGGTGTAACTTAACTGGATTCCTGGGCACTGTGTCAGGGACAATTTTTACCAGAATAATTAGAACTTGCCGACCAGATTTCTCTTCACTGAAAATATAATAAGTAATCACCTTGAGCCAACTCTCCTGTAATATCAGTACAATTCCCATTGCAATAACTGCAATGGAAGTTGCATCAATGTAGCAGAAGAATATCTGACATATATAGAACACAGACAAATAGATTTTTGTAAGCTAAAGGTGTTTACCATGTCAGAACTAAAAAAAAAAAAAAAAATTGTAGTCAGTCAGTTGTGAGTGATATTGTCAGCAGGAGAGAGAGGGAAGCATGAAAGTTTTGACATTTTAGTTGCATGCTAATTAAAAGAACTTCTCAATTCTTTGGGGGTATTTTTTTTTGCCACCTGGGAATGAGCCCGTTCATTCTCATTACATCTTCCATTAATTGTTTCCTGGTCTCAATAAGCCCTGTCAGAACGTCCGGCCAGCAGCATGTAATGACTGCCTGGCCAGTACCCCATCTAGTGAATATGTATCTTTAGGGAGATGATGAGGAACTGCCGCGGAGCTGGCTTGGCTGGAGGAGGGTCTTCAGCAGGGCCCTGCAGTCAGATGCAAGCTTGGGCGGGCGGTCCCATAGCACAATGCAAGCACCAATTTCTTCCCTCAGCCCTGCTGCCTCCACTGCCATCTGCCTCTTCTGCTCCTGGAGGGGATCTGACAGGTGCTAAACTTGCTGATCAAATGACTAATTAAATAATAAATGGACTTGAGCAAATAGTTTGCAATGAATAATTTAGCTGACAAATATCCTCTCCCCTTTTCTTTTCTGGATTTTCTGTGACCGATTCACAATTATCTTGATATTTATATATTAATCAAAAATTTAGGCTGAGTAGTTTCTGCAAATAATTGTATTCTAGATTCCTGAAAAATATAATTTTTCATAAAATTGATTTTGTAAACAGCTCATGCTTGATGCTTTTTCCCCTGCAGAGGTTAGCACACATAAAGTCAGGTATCCAACATTAATACTCTATGATGTGGATTTAACATTACCTATTTGTCTATCACTTCTTGCTAATACTTTCATCCACTGAAATGCTCGCAAAAGAGGTTTGAAATTGGCACAGGGTTTTGAGTGTTTTATCTGAGTTTTATTTTTTTTATGCAAACTAATGTTGACAGAATGTATTTATATGATGCCCATCATAATTTTTTAACTAGTCAAAATTAAAATATATTTTTAAAGTGACATTGAAAAAGTTGTGAGAAAAAGTGTTTTATTATGTAATGTTTCTGATTTTATAATATTTATTAATCTTTGGCCATAGAGTTCCTCTTCTTGTTTACTCACTACAATGCCTTGGGAGACTAGCGTCTCATAGGATATATATTAACATTATCCAGATTTGTTTAAGACTGTATGGATCACTATATTATTGTGGAATTCTAACCAATATATTTTATTTCCATGAGCACATAATATTGGTGCTTATGTCTATTTCAACTCTAATTCTCCCTGATTACCTCACGGAAAAGTTTGGTCGTTTTTCGGCTGGTTGTCATGATAGATCTGAAAGCAACCGTCATTTGAAAAAAACCCTCTGTAATCAGTAAAATACACTTTCACGAATTATATCATCTGCATGAGTTTATTTAACATTCTGCTTGATTTAAAAAGCATGTCCCAGCCATGCAGACTAGGTCTGCTAGTAGGGAGGAAATACAACAGCATAGATACCAGAATGCAACTATAGCGCTTGCAAGTTGTTACACACATTCATGAAGCCGACTCCATGTTTAAAAAGTACACTTTTTTATGCATCTCAAGGTGTTTGTGAGTGGGCATTTAATACCAACGCTTACAGAAGTAATTTAATCTGTGACCCTGCAATGAGCTCTGCACAGGCAGGCAGGAACCAATGGGGCTGCATAGGAGCCCCTTCCTCTTAAACTCATGGCAGGATCAGGCCATAGATTTTAACAACCTGAGATAGAGTCTATGTCTTTTATGTTTTGTGGCTACTTTGTACATTTTGACCACTAGAGGAAATAAATATTAAATGGCTGTACATACATACTGCCTATAGAAAAGAGACAAGGATGATCTAGTCTGTATATAATAGCTGTACTCAGACACACACAGAATGTATAGTGGTTTTAGTTACAATATTTGTGTTGTACCCTGAAGCAAAAAAAAAAGTTATTGAAATCCAGACATTCTGAGTTATAGAATTGAAAAACAAGCTGGTGTTATGACAGTTTTGAAATGGGTCTGCTTTTGCCAGCCAGTTATGTGCTTTAAAGGGCCTTTAGCTGATTTATGCAGTTCTTGTCCCAAAACTGCTGTATTGTATTACTTCAATATTTTATCCCTAACCATTTAAAGAAGGTTTGATCTTACATCAATAGTACTCCAAAAATATTAAAATCAAAGAGATTTCTTTTCAAAGAATTTATGCAAAACAAACCCTATATTTTTTCCTGATCTTGAAGATTAAAATAAAAAAAAAAAAAGGAAGAAAAAAAAGAAAAAAAATTACTTCTATATCACAAACTCTAGACAGTTATGGTAGCTGCTGCATATTCTAAGAGCTCAGAAGGAAAAAAAGAGTTTCTTTAAATGTAAACTGCTGAAGTCTTGGAGCTTTCATGACAAAATAGCTTCTGGTCACAGACAGCAAAGATGAGGATTAGCAGAATTTAGAAGTGTTATCACTTATCTTTTTTTAATGTATTCATGTTAACTGCCACTACTTCGAGTGAGTAAACAGAAAGCTTTTCTCTGCAGTGGGACCCTTAAAAGTACAATTTAATAGTTTTGACTAGCATTTTGGTATATGCCTCAGTTCTTTTCTTCTCTTTACTTAGCTGTGTGTTACACAAGACTTTTATGAGTTCAATATGTACAGTATCTGTTGACACTTCGTATATAAACAAAAAAGATTTGGTTTAGAAGCAGGGGAATTAAAGTACCCATAATGAAAAACAATTGTTCTAAAATGCTGTCAATTTGGATTGTGGAAAGAATTTCAAGGATTGATCCTGCAAAGTGCAGAGAAGCCTCAATTTTTATCGACATCACTGTTTCACAGAAGCAACTCTTAGATGAAATAATGCTTACTGTTTTTAAATATATCTTTGAGTTTTGAGTTCTGAGGCTCTTTTATGATGCATGAAAATGTTATTATTTCCTTCTTCAGCTTTGGAGAAGATAAATTAGAGCTAATTGGCCATTTTTAGTCACTAATATAAGGACTTAAAGTATGATAGCAGTTTTCCTACATGCTTGGAGCATGTACAACCTACATCATTGTGGTGCGTTCTCCCTGGCTGGATGGCAGATGCCCACCAAAGCCGCATTATTACTCCCCTCCTCAGCTGGACAGGGGAGACAAAATATAATGAAAAACTCATGGGTTGAGATAAGGACAGGGAGAGATCACTTGCCAGTTACGATCATGGGCAAAACAGCCTCGACTTGGGGAAAATTAATTTAATTTATTACCAATCAAATCAGAGCAGGATAATGAGAAATAAACCCAAACCTTAAAAACACCTTCCCCCCACCCCTCCCTTCTTCCTAGGCTTAACTTTACTTTCGGTTCTCTCTACCTCCTCCCCCACAGTGGTGCAGGGCGATGGGGAATGGGAGTTGGGGTCAGTTCATCACATGTTGTCTCTGCTGCTCCTTCCTCCTCAGGGGGCAGGACTTCTCACACTCTTCCCCTGCTCCAGTGTGGGGTCCCTCCCACAGGAGACAGTCCTTCATGAACTTCTCTAACATGGGTCCTTCCCACAGGCTGCAGTTCTTCACAATTGCTCCAGTGTGGGTCCCTTCCATGGGGTCACAAGTCCTGCCAGAAAACCTGCTCCAGCACGGGCTTCCCATGGGGTCACAGCCTCTTTCGGGCACCCACCTGCTCCGGCGTGGGGTCCTCCAGGGGCTGCAGGTGGATATCTGCTCCACCGTGGACCTCCATGGGCTGCAGGGGGACAGCCTGCCTCACCATGGTCTTCCCCACGGGCTGCAGGGGAATCTCTGCTCTGGTGCTTGGAGCATCTCCTCCCCCTCCTTCTTCACTGACCTGGGGGTCTGCAGGGTTGTTTCTCTCACATGTTCTCACTCCTCTCTCTTCTGGCTGCTGCTGCTGTTGTGCAGGGTTTTTTTCCCTTCTTAAATACGTTATCCCAGAGATGCTACCACCATCACTGATGGGCTCGGCCTTGGCCAGTGGTGGGTCTGTCTTGGAGCCGGCTGGCATTGGCTCTACCAGACATAGGGGAAACTTCTAGCAGCTTCTCACAGAAGCCACCCCTGTACCCTGCTGCTACCAAAACCTTGCCATGCAAACCCAATACAGTCATAAATGACCATCTTTTTTTTCCAACTTGTTGATTCACATATATTATGTCTGCATCAATTCAGTATAATCCTTATAGTGAAGCTACCTAACTCGCAACAAAGTTCTTATTCATTGATCCATTATTGCTCTCGATATTGGGATGTGGAAAAATCACTTAGAAGAACATAACCTACAGGATAACTGGTTTCTCTCCATTAATAGTTCATGAAACTTCCACAGCCCTCTATAACAATAAAATGCACATAACTTGGAATGGAGATACTTACTTCAAATAAATTGTTATGGCAGATGAAAACTATACTCTCAAACCAAAAATTTGTTTCAGCTCCATTCAGTTGTCTTGAAACACGAGCTTGAGGCCTTCTTAATTCAGTATCCACGGTTCAATGAAAACTACCCAAAGCTCTTCATGAGACCGCTCTAAATGGGGCACAGATGGTCCCTACTCCTGCTGCTGCTCAAGTAAGTTGTTCTGTCACTCTCCTTTCCTGTAGTAGTAAAGGATTTTGTAATTAAGGTTAATGGAGAAGTTCAGACCGTTCTGGCTACTGCATCACGATGATTGTCCTTGGATGCAGTCATTAGTTACCATTGAATCTTACTTCCAGATGTTTGCTTGTACTGAAAAGAGTTGCAATAACTTAAAAACAAACAAACAAAAACCCAATCAATGATTCTCTGATCTTGCCATACGACCCTGAGAGTTTAAGACTTATAATGATACAGATTGATTTCCTCTGTTAATTTCAGGATGGTTAAAAAGAAATCTTTTGGAAAAGTAGAAGTTACATGCAAAATTAAAACCCAGATTATCTAAATCTATTCACACCCTGTTGTGTTTAAGAAGTGCCCTCAGATCATCCTGTCAGGAAAAAAAATGATAAATACATGTGTACAGAGAGCAAATGAGAAGAATAAAACAACAGCAAAGCCAAGAAATGTGTCTCATGCACCTGTCAGTTTTAAAAGATTGCTCCACTTAGGAAGAATGAAATATGATAATATTTTTATAATACTGTTTATGTCAGACCCTCAACAGCGTTTCACAATGGCAAACACAAGTAAGCATTCTTCCTTCTGTTTACAAGTGGCAAAAACAATACACAGATTAATTGTTCAACAGTAGCAAAAGTCAGCAGTGGAACTGGAGCTAGAACCTATAGTACTTAGTGCTAAAATGCAGACCATCTAATCTTGCAGATTATGTCCTTATTCTCAGAGTAGGCTCAAGGGGGATATATGCACACTGAGAGCCAAAGTTTGAGTATTTTCTGTCTTCCCTCTCAGATGCAGCTTGAATGAGAGTCAATGCACCCACAGCCTACTAAGCTGCAGTTATGCTCCAAATATTTCTTGGAGAACTGAATGTAGCGCATTTGGCTCCATGTGTGTTTGATATGTTCTTATCATTTTACCAAGAGGATTTGGGCTTGTGTGAAGATGTGCATCTGGTTTCTGCCCTTGCAGAAAGACACAGGATTCTGGTGTAGGTCTCCTAGCGCAGACATGAAGTTTTACTGAGTGGATGGTAAAAGATTCGTGTCTTGAAAAACATGTGCTGAATTCCTGCCCAGAGGACATACCTGAGAATGATATACCTTGAATGGGCATAGATGTACTACATAATCCACGTCCTTGCATGTCTATCTGTGCCTGTGTAAAATTTCCTTTTATTTAGCCCATTTGGCTCATTTAGTTGCCTAAACTATAGAGAAGAGATTATGTCACTCATTAAGAAGCTCCTGGACCCAGTTATTACCATTTCCTTTTGGACCTCTACTCCAGTTTATGTGCTGAATTGCAGCACACCTGCTTTTTTGCAGAACACTTCATGTCGATGTTGCACAGAATCAGTCCCATGCTTGAAACTTGAGATGAGGGGTTCTCCCCTTGCCAAGAATTCACTGCAGCTACTGCACAGAGCTGTGAGGCTCAGCTGCTTTGAATGGCAGCCTGCTATGGAGCTGATTGATTGCCAGGGCTGGAGCCTCAGCTAATTCAGGGAACTTGAAAGGCAACATAACTGGAATCACTAGAGCAATTCATCTGTAGTTTTGACTCATCCCTGGACTGGACTGAATAGGGTGCTACATGATGTGTGTTTGCTCCTTCTGAGTATTTACCCTCCAACTTGTTGGCTGCCAGTCTCCTTGGACAGCAAGGATTCAGTAGGCATGGCCAAGGCGGGGAGAAGGTAAGGACTGGCCAGTGAGCCTGGCTAGTCTGTCAGCTCTGTGATGTAGTCCCACCTGCTCTTCCCAGCTGCTGGATATCTTGACTGTGGCTCTCCAGCAATCTCTGCTGATGATTCCTGCCTGCCTCTGATTCCTGCTCCTGCCCTTTCCCAGCATCAGATTGTCCTACACTGCTGCACTCTTCTCTCACTATTCATCCTGACCTTACCAAATTATTTGTTTTCTGACTACAGCCTGGTTTCTGAGTATGATTTAACTTAGCCCTTTGGTTTGAGATAACCCTTTGTAACTCAAATGGTTGACTTGATTCTACTGTTAGCAAGCCTCCTTTCTCTAGTACTCTGGGCCTGTTGTGGGCTACAACCTACAATCTTGTTATTTCCTCTAACATCAGCAAATATTCTCCACATTCACTGAGGAAGGAGAATGACCATCTTTGCTTCATTTTCTCACCAAAAAAAAATCTAGGTTTGATATCAAGAAGCCTTTTCCAAGTATAAGAATAAATAATTGTTGGAATGAAATACACGTCATAAAGGGTTTCTAGAACAGTGTATACAAAGATCTAAGTCCAGTGACTCTTGGTCTTCCCCCAAAGCAGAGAAACGTACTACCTGTCTTGTAGAGGTCAGCTCCACCCTAATATTTCAGTGACTGTTTTCAATATGTCCTTTTGTACACAATGGCACATCTTTCTACATCATTAAGCAGTAATGAAGAAGAGAGACAGTGATGTATGAATGGTATCACAAAATTGCTCTATCATCTAAAATTGAAGCAAACATGCTTTCAGACAAATAAACATATCCATAACTCCCATTTCTTTTCTGCACTGTAGCTTTTTGCTGTTGCTTCTCATATATTTATTAGGACATCAGGTTTTATTATTAATTTTCCATGCACCTCTTTTTAGAGAGGATAGCTGGTCTAGCACTTGTTAAGGTACAAGGAGAGGCATTGAAAAGAATCTTGGTGCTATACTGCTCCATATCATTCCTCTATGGGCAGGTCTACACATGTCTTTTCTGTCGACCCTCAGATTTTTCTGGATCTGAGTCAGCTATGGTTTGGAAGCCATGTAGCTGTATTTGCATTCAACCTGAACTAACATGCCCTTCTGTTGGTGTCATGCTAACACAACATGCCTTCCAGAACAGAGCTAGTTTGTATTGTTTGGCCACAATAGTGTGTCAATGGAGTTGTTTTCTGCGTCTAATCACAGAAATGTGCCCTGAATCATAGTCACTGAATTTTGATACCTCACAGGTTTTGGAATACCTTGAGGCAATTTGAGCCTGACTTCCAGAATGCTGATTATCCAACACTGAAAGAGTGCAAAATGAAACAGAAAAGTCTGGTCTGCAGCACTCCATCCTATCAGATTTCATATATGAGCAGAGCAAACAATGCATATCTTAATGAAATAAGGTTAATTTATGTTTATAAAATATGCTGAAATAATCAAATGGATAGCACTGTGTCTGTATTGTACCTTCATAATGAAGTGTTATTAAAAATTATCGTTATTTCTCTATACACATACCTGTTTTTTCCCTTTCTCAGAAACAAAGAAAAGATAGTTTGTTTTCATTTGTATCTGCTGTTTTACTCATCTGAGTTATTTGTAATTCTGAACAGGATACAGAATAATAATTTTGCTATCTCCCAGCTGATTATGTTAGAAAGGAATCTTTTTTTTTGCCCTTAATTGCATATACACACAGTGTATAAACAATTCTGTCTACACTCTTCATTTAATTAAAAACACAGTATGCAAAATATAGATAAACATTTCCCCGAAAGTCAGAAGTCTTTGCTTTCATGGTCAGAATGGGACATGGGCTCTGGGTCTAAAAAAACTTCGATTTTTTAGAACAATATCATTGGGCTTCAACCACAGAAATATTCCTGAAACAAAAGGGAAAACAAAAGCAGACATCCCACTCCTGTTGCATATCAAGCTAGATAAAACTGAAAAGATAAATATTCATAGCACGAAGCGGAGGCATCTCCAGCAGGTTCTCTCTGACCCCCTAGGGTGAGATGGTAGCCACAAGCAGGGAGATGCTGATGGCTATACCACCTGATACTGGTGTGATTAGAGGACACCCACCATCCTGCAGGATTAGCTATAATGTATTGTACTGTGCTTTTTGTTCATCAAACAGCAGCTGCTAAGACATGGAGCCTTCAAGAGCGTACAGCTGACTCCACCTGTTACATTTCACATCTACGTGTACTTTATTGTCTAGGCATGCTGTATCTTTGCTGTAGTTTACCATTTCTCTGTCCCAGCCTCTAAGCAGAATGTTTTGCATCTATTTTTGATTGGATCTGCAAAGAATGTTTAGATGGGATTCTACTTTTAAAATACACAGTACCAAAAATGTCGTTGTGTGTAAAGGAGAAACAACAATTTTCTTTCACTGCAGTTCATTCTTTCCTTATTTGAGAACAGTATGTTACAATTACATGGAGACAATTCTCTGTAATGTCTTTCTCCATAGTTTATCTTCACTTATGTTTATTATAGCCGTTCACAGGTTTAAAGGTTTGTTTAATATGCAAAGCATTTTGACGTGGGGTAATGAAATAATTCATACAACTATGTGTAATGTTTTAAAAGAATCCTAAAATTAAATATGACCACTGCTAAAAGATGTAATGCAGAAGCATAAAATATGTATGAAATTATGTAAATACACTGGAAAACGTCTTCCAGCTAAACTTGTCTACCAGTTTTTTGAAGACTTGCCAAATTTGAAATAAAAGCCACATTGAGCAGAATGTTTAGACATCTGGATACCTTTCCTTTAAATTCCAGGAAAATATTCTGTATCTAGTTTGAACTGCAGCTACCTAAGTCGCTATTTCCACTACAGTCAAAATAGTTATTCTTTGTAATTTCCTGTTTGTCATATTACTTCTCTTCAACCAGCTGATCAAAGATACTCTCAATATTTTTGTAACTGTTTTTCCTGCCTAATTTTCTAGTTAGTGTTTTAACAGGCTCAAGATTGCAAGCCAGCTTTTTTTCTTTGACCTGTTCAGGCTTTCAATCTTCAGACTTTGGACTTCATTCCACCACTAGTGCTGTACAATTTATTAAAATGAATTGAACACTGCAAAAAATATTAACAAAGTTCAGCAGTTCACCAAATTTAATGTTGAAAATTATTTCTGCAGTCATGTTCATGTCACAGGAAATTCCGTGAATACTGAATCTATCTCAGGCAATTTTAACCAGTAATAAAGCTAGGAAGCAGGCCTTATACCATTCCATGGCCCTTCTGTTTTAAAGGTGGTTTATATATGTTGGTGAAAAAAATGTAAAAAAAAAAGTTTAATATAGCTTAATCACACAACAAATACTTGATCTTATTGCAATTTCACTAGAAACCTTCCATACTGAGCTTAGGTTTTGTTAACCTTTATTTAATTTACATAAATAAAGTACAAACAAGTATGCCAGCTTAGTACTCTTACCACATGGGGTCACAGAGTTTTCTTGGGTTCTACATTTCTTACAAAACAAAAATCACACCTGCTGAAGGTATCAGTAAGATATAATAGCAAGAATATGAAGATTAAGGTGGTTTTACCCCTCATACACTGCTCTCCTACATATCAAAACATCAGCAAGAAATGAACTAAAATTCATCATTAAAATGATACACAATTTAAAGATAATACAGAAACTAGTTATGTTAACTACCAGTGCCCCATGCAAAAATTTTTGTGATAGAGCAGGTTCAGGTTCTTATTTCGTGACTTTTCCTCTCAGCAGACAATGTAAATCTTTCACAAAAAGTGTGAAATCCAGTGAAAATTTCATTCTAGGTGGAAACATCTCAAAGAATTAGAGTAGTATTTACTGACAAATTTATTAGTTTAAAATCATCTTTTACATGTCACACTTTGAGATAGAAGCCAGTATGGTGTATTATATTTAAAAGTAAATTATTAAATCTAATTTTTATTACAAATCATATAGAAATAAACCATTATGTTTCCCTTGAACTTGAAGATCTATATCCAAAACTAAATTTGTAAAGGTCTTCACTCTAGTGGGCCTGTATTTCTTGCATAAAAACATATTTGAACTCTGCATGCTAGCAATGTACGTGTGAGTTACGTAGCTCAGGTCCATCCTAATGAAGATATACAGTGCAACCTCAGAAGCCCAAACTGATGAGTGAGCACTACCCATGTGTGAAGTCATTTTGACAGAAGATGGGTTTCTTTGAGTATATCTTTTCTGTGCAAACAGGGCCTCATTAGAGGTCGGTGAGGGTTCTTATTTCATTGCACAGGATGTGCAGAGGGATTGTGGAACTGTCCCTGGAGTCCTTACAGCTACCTAATCCCAGTGTATCCTAGTCCTCTGGGAACAACTCACTTGGATGAAACAATTCAGTGATGTGGACACACTTCTTCTAGTTGTGTTGAGTCACTCTTACCCAGTTTGAGAATAGCAGTGAAGAGCTCAGCATAGACATAACCTTTGCTAGACAAACACTATCAACAATTCAGGTACAATATACAGTGCAGGACTACAATGCAAATTTTCACTGAAGTTGCTTTACACTGAAAATATAACACAGCAAAACACATAGAGAATTGTGAACAGTACGGATCTCCTTGATGAGACTTACAGTTTCTGATTGTCTCGATTCACTTGCAAACAGGAGGACCCGATATTGCATACGTTATATTTTATTGCATACACCCTCTTTTATTGCATACATTATATTTGCAAATGTGATCTACAAGCTTAGAAAAAAGTACAACAGTTAACAACTACGCACAAATTTTCTTTTTAGTTAGAAATTGTCTATTTAGAAATGCTTATCAGATGATAAAAAAAATAAATTACTTCTGGGTAAAAGAGTTGTCTGACCTGCCAATTAACAAAGAAAATTGGGTCAGATGTACAGCAAGTAAATTAATTACCTGAATATGACTAGCTGGCATTTGACAAAATAGCATGTCGCATTGATAGGAAGCCCAATCCTGTCAACAAGGCTGAAGGCACTTAAAAGAAAGAAGAAAAGAAATAAAACCAGTAAATGTAAAGACAAGCAGAGACTAGCAGAGCAGCAGGGGGAATTTTGCTTAAGAGCACTACTGTTTTTCTCCTATGGCTTCCCTTTAGCATAAAGAAAGTAGAATATATTGTGTAATTCTTATAGATCAGCAGTGTCAAAAATATATATTACATGTGGAAAAAAAATTAATGTAATATTTAATGCAGCTAAACCCACTTATGTCAGGGTTCTTCTAGTAGCATTACCTGAGTCACACTGCATGTATTTGTAGCTTTTTTCATCTTGCTTTCCTGATTGCATATATTGGTTGAAGAGCATGGAGGGCACAGGGTGTACAAGAGGAATGAATTAAGAATTGAAATCTTAATCTGTGTCATTACTATGAGTTGATTTTGCTTCAGTCTCTGTTTCTGTCAGGCTGGTCAGAGAAAAATGCTTATTCTGATGTCATGAAATACAGTGAGTGCTGAAATGCTTGATGCATGCTTATAGAAATTCTTTAAAACACTGTGTCTGGGGGTCGTCAGTGGATTTTATTCTCACAGAAAGAGATAAAAATATGCCAGTTTCACAGAGCAAGTGAGATGTGGGGCAAAATGACCTGCTTGAGGTCACAGTAGCAAGCTTAAGTAATGTTATTTAAAACAAATTCAAACCACATCAAAAACTCTAATACTTGAGGTATCTACTTAGGTCAAAGTAGGGCCAGAATGCTTTGCTCCCATGGTCACTTATTTACTGATAATTGCAGCTGGTGCTTTTGCCCCTGTTTTCTTCAAAGCCTGGAGATATGTGCCTTCTCCCTTTCCAAATGCTGCTGAGCTTGAAAAGCAGCACAGTTGATCCCTAAGAATTTCCTCCACAAAATTTTACATATTTGCTCAAGAGGAAAAAACAGAAGATAAAGGGAGCAAAAGGATTTTAAATCCTCGAGAAGCCAAGCTGTTCTTCAGAAGGTGCCTCCATGCTGGCCCTGGGGCACCCTAAACAGCAGCCCTGGCACCTGGCAAGGTGGCAGCAAGTACCAGGTGTGTTCCTGGCAGCCAGTCCTGGCTGATCTGGTACAACGCACAGAGCCAGGACAAACAACTATTGCCCATGATTATGTGTCTGCTTCTGTTGGGAGGAGAGGTGGTGACTGGGTGTCTTTTTTTTTTTTTTTTTTTTTTTTTTTAGTTTTAGGGTTTTTTTTATCCTTTTCCATTATGTTTCAGAGATTTGTTCCAGACTAGTAGCCTATGGGCTGGGTAGATGAGAATTCAGTCAGATATAGAGCACACAAAAAAGTGTGACAAATTGCAATGACAAGGTTGCGTTAGTAGCTTATGATGTAGCGAAATGAAATCCTGAACCAGGGAACACAGACAGTGGTGTGCTATGTGCTATAGGCATCCAAATTCAGAGAGGGGAGGAGGAGGGTGCAACAGGGGTAGGAGCACTGAGCCAGTAAAATCACCACTGCCATTACTGCCAGTCTGTAACATACCGCTCATCAACAAATTAAGTCATTTTTCTTGCACTCAATATCAAGGAGTAGGGTGTTGCAGTTGGTATTTAAACATCATGAAATATGTTATTAGACACGCACAGCTGGAAGTAAAGAAATACAATGTTTTGGTCAGAAGCTTTCAAGCCTGCTGGCTGAAACATTTAACATTTTACTTCCATCTGTATATGTCTTACAGAACTGGCTTGAACTTAATACTTCACACTGGAACATCCAAGAACTTTGGGGGAAACACTCACTTTTTAAAAATACTCTGTCTTCACCACCAGTCCATTTTGCCTTTCTGTATAATAATCATGAAAGGACTCAGCATAATCCTTGCAAAAATGTTGAGCCAGATTCTTCATTTCCTCTTAGCTAGTAACCAAAACTATCCTGGTCCTAACCACCATTGTGTCTAAGCATCTTATATGATAAGCACCTCCATAGATTTTATTCTTGCAACCAGTAAGACAGAGAGGCATTGATCCCATTTGTCAGATAGGGAACTGAGACATGCAGTTGACTAAGAGGCTTGCCCAAAAGTTCACTCAGTCTGTGACTGACCTAAGAATGGGATCCATGTTTCTTTCAGTGCTCTCTCACCCAAATTAATCCTCCTAAATTTCCAGAATCTAAGGGAAAAGCAGTTGTAAAGGCCAAACAATCTGAATCACTAGCACACCCCACCCAGAAAATATCATACAGGGATAATACAGGCTCCTGGCACTGACTGATATTTATATTTTCTTTGGCCCAAGAATTCTTTCTGTATTATGCACTGTATGAACACAAACAAAGGCAAGATCCTTACTTTAACATGTACTTCTTTGCCATTTGTTGATATCCAGTCTATCCACTTCCCAACTCTTCCAGACTTCTCAAAAAAGAAATCTTCGTAATTTTTTTCATGAGCCAATCCCCAAAAGAATGATGGATTTATTGAATACTAATCTCTTTACTCTGAAAAACAAAGTTCTTTTTACTATATTCTAAAGATGTATCTCAAGCCTAGCTTCCTGAGCTTTCTCTCTTCACATTTGCTATATTAATGATTAAATGATCACACTAAACAGAACAACATTTCCAATATTTAATGTCACCTCACATGCATTTACTCCTCTTTTCAAAACTAAACGGGATAAGGAATCAGTATTCATCTTTTGATAAACTGACATACATGTCCCTGTAGAAAAGTAAAACCAAGGTACTGATGCCTCATACTCCTTCAAAGCCTCTTCATTCTGCTTTCTGAAATTCCTTCCACTGCAGACAGTAGAGTATCCCTTAAAATTTTACATGAATACTCAGTTTATTCTATTTTCCCCTTAGATTTTCAAGTTCTGGTGTGTTATAGAGTTTTGTTATATGTGTAAGGCAATATGGAAGTCCTTAAGGGAAATTTTGGCATCTGAATAAAATGCAGATTTGTTGTTTGAATTGTTTGGCAAAAAGAATGTCAAATGTATTTTCTTGGCAATCAGGAGGGTATTGAGTTTCTGGCTTGAAGGAGCAGATGCACAAAGAACTCTTATCAAAAAGAATACGGGGACGTGACATGATTAGCTAAACAAGTACAGTCCTGGGGAGAAAATGCCAGGTGATAGTGCGCTTTTTAATCTGGGAGAGAAAGGTTCTAACCAAACAGGAATCAATAATTGGAAACTGAAGCCACCCATCTCCAGATTAGAAATCAGGCACAGATTTTAAACAGTAAGAATAATTAACTAATGAAACAAACTACTGAGGGAAGCAGTAGGTTCTCCATCTGCTCATCTTTAACAATCAAGACCAATGGCCTTTTGTTTTTTTAGACAAGCTTTATTCAAACACAAATTAGCATACTTACTACAAGGGCAACTGGGTGGAAATCTGAGACTAGATGAAATAAAGATTCCTTCCTGCAGGTTGCAAAATCCTCATTAAAAAGGTGCTGTACCTTAGCTAACTGAAACAGTAATATTAACACAGGAAATTAAAGAGCAATCCAGAGTTTCCAGTACAAAAGTATGCCTTTTTGTGCGGCTAATGCTAAAGGTTCCCTCATCAGCAGTCATAATACTAAAAACAGAGATTGGGAGGATTACCTCAGTCCATCATATACTCGTCAGACAAAGCCAATATTTGAGCCTGAAATTAATTCTAACACAGAGAAAGTGAAAATGAAGATAGATTGTTAACAGGAATCATTATGGATAGCTAAAGAATCAGCATGTAAATTGTGTTTCATAATTTCAGGTTTTAAACTGCTGAACACTCATTTAGAGAAAAAAAAATTCCTCTATTCTTATATAAGATCAGTCCTCTATCCATATGGAAAAGGGCGGTGCCCTTTTCACTGTGTCGAAATTGTTTAAGTAAAATTATTGTTAAAAGCTCTTCTAAAGTCAGCTCATGTTCTAGAGTCAGATAAAGGCAAAACAAACGAGCAAATGAAAGTTTTTTAATTATCTAGAGTGAGATAGAAGTCTAAACTAAGCTACAATAAACTTCCTCTAAGAGAGAGAAGGATGCACAATGCCGGCTGATTTACCCTGTTTTGCTGTAGAACCAACCTAACCACGTCTGGAGGAAGAGAAAGGGGATCAGAAGCTTGAACACAATGTTTCTGATCTTCGTAATAGTTCTTCTGTTGGGAGGAGAATACAGGCTTCCACACACACCTGTATGCTGTAAAAATCCAAATGCACATGCAGAAAAAGCGAGTTAGGACTATACAATGAAAGCCTTTATATAAGCTAGAGTCTGCTTGAGACAATATTGTAAATGATTAATTATTACAGCAAATTTTAAATAGTAATTAATTGCTAGCTAATGAAGTGAAAGTTTATATGAAAATAAAACTATCTTTGTTTTTACCACTTAGGTGAGTATAAATGTGCTCCTGTAAATGAGGTTGTAACCACACATTGCTGGCATATTCTTGATATAAATTTGAAAAGAGACTTTTATACTAACTGCATTGTACCTAGTTTAAAGAGGCCTTTGTACCCCCTGATTTACAAGTTGAATTTGGATATTTTGTTCAAGGTAATTCCTTCCTGGAGGAAAAATGAGTACAGTTAAAGACATTCTTACTCTTATTTTAATGTAAAGTATGTCAATTATTAAACCAGAAAAGTCAGGGTTAGTTTGCCTTTGACTTTAATACGTTCTTCTGATGCTCCTGATGATTAGGAACTGTGAACATCAACTACACTGAGAAAGACTTGGGGGAGCAGTCTGTCTTATGAATTGCAATGTGAAAGCAGTCAATTGACTGGGGGCTAGCGGTATGATATGGTAGAACTGGGCATATCTCAGAGCTGGTGGTGAGTACAAGGGTAAACCTGGGGTATTATAACTGATGGAGATGCCAAATTTGATGTACAATCAGATGAGGAGAGAGGTGAGGTTAAAAGAGAAGAAGATACTATAGAAAGCTGGTTTGGTTGAACTCATACTGACATCAGGAGCTTAATTAATTTTGAAGGGGAAAGTTGTGGTATTATTTACATCAGCTTCTTTCCTGAACCCTCTATCTGCATCTTAGGTATATCAGTTGAATAAGATAGATCTCCTGCATGAAGGTTGGACACTTTAAAGTAAAAAGCACGTAGTTCTTTTGAGTTCTGTAAAAAGAGGTTTCTTCTTTGGCACAGCAGAAGTAAGCAAAATTTCCCCTGGTTCAGGTTTTATAAGAGGCCTGGGGAGCATTGTCTCAAGAAAATTACATTGGGATAAAGTGCTAAAGATTATTCCCCCCCTAACCCCCAAATACCAAGAAATCACTATTAAAGACTCAGAATCCAGGGCTTTACAGTATTATATATTTATATATGAACTCTTTGGCCCCATCCTCTTTCTCAAAAAAAAAATCTTTTTCCTACTAATTCCGGATCCAAACCTTAACGTCTGTTTTCTCCTCTTAATTTTGTACTCTCACTATTTTGTCATTTTTATTGTCACTATAAAAGAGAGAGCCTGATCCACAGACAGGTTCATTTTTCCACAGTCGTGGAATCCCAGCTACTTTCTGCTCTGTGTGAACTAACAGATTTGTCCACAACAAGAAATTTGTGGTTTCCGGGTATTAATCAATGCCTGCACACAATCTAATCTGCTTCAGCTTTCTTCACAACTAAACAGATAAAACAGTTAACTGTAAAGCAAATTTCACTGCTCTCACAGTCTAGGTTTCCTTACATGCAATGCAGGGAAAAAGGCAATTTATTATGAATATAATTTACCTTCTAATGTAGGTGGCCTATATATTCCAGTAAATGTTTACCATTACACTGCTCTAGTTAACCAGTAAAACACTGAATAGAAACAGCTCACTGTATACTTTTCATATAAATGACACTAAAGAACTCTTTTTCACTGGCCTATACAGTACTATAAGTACTCAATAATGAAAACATGAAATAGATTCTATAAATGTGCTCCTAACATATAAAAGAATATATATTACCTGAGAATGTTGGACATACAGAGAAAGTATTTTTCTAGAATGTGATCAATTCTTTAAAATTGGCCCGTAGAGAGAGATGGAGCTAACATTGCTTACAGTTACTCCCACAAAATCCCCTAAAAATGCAATAATAGCAAAGCTGTGAGACTCTTTTGTCCCACTCCCAGGCCTCTTTATTTCTTCACCCAATCTGTAAGTCTCCATATTTTGGACAGATGACTTGAGGAGGGAAGCAGGTATGGGGACAGGGGCTGTACAATGGGAGGCAGGTTTGGGGACAAAGGCAAGGCTATAGCAATGGGCTGCACTTGGGAAGAACTCAAATTCAGAGAGCTCCCAGTAGCAACACAATGCTGCAGCCTCATGCTGCGGCACTCACAGGGCTCTGGGTGCCAGATGCAACCAGCTGTTGAGCCCATCAGCTGTGCCTGGCACCGGGCCACGGCACGGCCCTGGGAATGCCTCCGTTGTCAGATGTCTACAGCATAAGACCTGACAGATCTTCTCCTCCTGTGAGATGGTGCTGTTTCATACTTCAGAGATCAGTCTTGCACCCACTACTATTTGTATTTATTTATTCATTCATTCACATATGCATTTTCTGCCCAAGACTTCAGTGGAATCAAAGTTGGGACATTAATTTCTCGTCTGAAGAATTCAAATGGGAACCCTTAAGTGTACCTCCTTTTCCACTGTCCAAGTAAAAGATTACTTCTCAAGAAACTGGAATAAATACATCATCAGAGCGAGATGCACATGGTAGAAATCCAGAAGAGTGGCAGGCTGTCTGCAGCCCCTTTCCCTCCCTCTTTACTGGCTAAGGCTGCCAAACTCAATAGCCAGTAAAAACAAGACATTAAAATGCTATCACTGACTTAGAAATACTATCAAACCCATACAGTGCACTCTTTGCACAAGCTCATTTTCCACAGACAGGAAAATCAAAGAATCCAATAACAATGGAAAAACCATCTGGAAGAAGGGGAGGAAAGGGAGGCACAAAAGAAAAGAAGGTCTTCTGCTAGGAAGCAGAGTGAAGTTGGAGTCAGTTGTAAGTACTCACAGTCCCTTGGTAGAAACAAAGTAGATCAGGCTAATTGCCTGTGCACAGTCAGTTTGGCACTCAGAGACACAAATGTCCATCATGCCAGGAGGAAATCTGAAATAACTTCCTCAAACAGAATTTTTAAAAGGTGAAATAGCTAAAATTCCCCTGTGTCTTCTGCTGTCCCTGCCACTCTTCTCAGTCAAGGTGCCATCAAAGAAAATATCTACTTGGTCTGTGGAACCATCACAGTCCACTTTTTTTTTTTTTTTTTACAAATTACATGAATGGATAAATTGAGGCTGGGAATGACTAAGACTGTAGTTTGCTTTTTGGCAATAAGCTACCTCATGAGAGGTTGGACTGCAACAGACCTTCATTTTAGGGACTCAGCATCACATACGCAATATCCATGCATCACCCTTTTTAGAGGAGAGAGAAAGCTTGTTAGGTTTCATGTACCTTGCACCTGATGGGCGGGCAGAGCTGTTATGGAAAGGACAGAAGCTCTGTTGCCCACCTGAGAGTTCATCTACACAGTCGCTTCAAAGACATTGTTAAGACTGGATGAAGACACAGTCTGTAGATATGTTTCCCCATATTATTTGGGGTCATATTAAACTTCTGGGTGTCCTGCTTGTGCTTGCTGAAGCTTGTGGTGTTCTGCTTTCTTTACAAAGTACTAGCTGCAGCTCTGAACTCCACTGCTGTCTTGATGCCCAGAGGAGCAGTTGATAAAATCCTGAAGACAGCCATAGATGTCCTACAAAAGGCAGTGCAGACCAAGCTCTTACAACTCTTAGGCATGTGTGCGAAGATCTCAATCTTGATTTCCAACAGAATCGAGAAAGAAGCTTGGTTCCCCCAAATCCAAAATTCTCTTACTGCATTCAGAACCTTGCAAAGCTCTGATAAGAACGAAAATGTAATAGTAAACATTTATATCCATATCAAGCCATTCATTCTAAAAGAACCATTTTTCTATAGAGAGAGAGAAACAGGAATTAGTTAAATTAAATTAAATACAGCCACTTCTGCAATGGAGTGCAGCAAATGTGTAACTCTACACAATAGTTGAGGACAGGCAGGAAGGAAGGATATTATGCCCAGCTGAAAAAGTGTTCTCTGATTCATGACTATAGTTTAGTTTTGTTCCATTTATGTGGCCTTCGTTTCCTTATCCAAGCAGCTGGTGCGTGATAGTGAAATTCTGCCTTCACTTTTAATCACAAAGGCACTTTATTGTCAATCAGAAATGCACTTTTTTTTTCAACAAAAAACAAGAAAGCATTGACATTTTCAAAACACGTAGTTTATATCACAAAAAGGTTGCTTAATTATGTATTTTTTTGTTAGAACACTTTCATCTTCTAAATGTTTCTGAGAAGACCCTGCTTTCATTTCAGGTTAGGGTGCAAGAGCATATAAATCTGCAGCCACGCTGCTACTCAGGGTGAGGTCTGGTACAGGAAGCACCTGCTTTTAACAGAAGTTGAAGCCGGAGATAAGAAGGTAAAGATCATCCTGGGTTTTACCAGCTTTTATCCAATCAGAGGCCAGGATTTTCTCAGCCTACATTAATAATTGTTATTTAAGCATGACAACCTCAGATAATTTTGCTTCCTTGCACTAAATCTTCCTTGGATCTTGTGATACAGCAGCTCCTGTATCTGGGTCGTTATTCATTGTTATACAGTATAATGCCACTGAAGGATTAAGATGATATTAGCAAATGCATTATGAAGCCACAAGTAATCAAGCTTAATGTAGAGTGAGATTTGGAAGTAGGACGTATTCAGACTAAGATGTTAGCAGTGTGTTATGGAAATGGTTTAATCTCTGGTTATAAGTAGCTAATATATGCTGAATTTTAACATCAGTGTGCAACTTCGATTAGAATCTCCTAAATACATAATCCCCATAGCAATCCCACTAAAAAATGGGAGCTTAATTGTCGCCTTACAGTCTAGTACCTTTCACCTTCACATAATGCTACCATGATGGCTTTTCAAAACAGCAAGGAGAAGAAGAAAGACGAGAGAAGAAAATCAACCAGAAGAATTTGTCGGCAAGACACTTTAACATCCGTTTCAAAAGTCATAGATTACAATTTAAAATGGAAGTCCCCTTTTGAACAAAGAAGGAAAGGTTATGAGAAAATACAGTTTGAAATTATTGATGTATAAAGCCATACGTGATTGCATCTGTCCTATAGCTCCCCCAAATGCACCAAATGGATATTGCTGAAACCTCATGGAAATAAGAGCAAGAGGAGATCTGACTACAGTGATTCTCGTTACTGCTTAGAATGCAGGTTGATGTGTCTCACATGGAATATCTGCTTTTCTCATTCAGCCTACTTTATGGACTGCGTGTCAGATGGGCTGTATGTGTTCTGCTCAGAAAACCTTGGAAACATGTAACAGTCATGCAAATTATAATTTTAGAAAAAGAAATAAAGTAAATTGACCATTGATTGTTCTTTTCCTTTATCCTACTCTCTCGCATAGGCATCCAAGTGTAATGATTGTGAACTCAAAGAATTTCTGTTTCAATGCACTTTATCTTTGCAGGTAATGAAGTTAGTGGGTTCAGCTTTAGTTCTTTAGGTTTTCTGTGTTGTTGGTTTTTTTTTTCTCCCAGCAAGGGCTATTTAAAAATGGTGCAGCAATTATTTCTTTCCTAGCATTGAAGTTTTTGTCTCTGCAGATATTTACTCAATGTTACACCAGAGCAGGAAGCAAATGACCAGAAACACTGATGCAATAAAAACAAGCTTTAACTTGGCTAGAACAGTAGTGAAGCATGTGAGACGTTGCAATTTATTATTACAAACAGGCTCATATCCTGGTCAGATATTGTTAACCACAGCAGATTCACTTCTCTAATTTACATGTTGGTCTTGGGGAAAAAAAAGCGCAATATAACTTCCCACCCCCACCTCCACTTCAAGGCTTTTTTGGCATCAAATGAATAAGCCCTTTTATTAAATTACCTTCTCTGGGATTCTCACAGAAATATCCTTTGCTTCCTTCATTCAGTTTTTCAGAGCCAGGGTGCAGATGACACTCAGAAACCTCTTGGTATCTTTACAGATTATTTCTTCTTCCTTGATTCTGTATGCCAGAATTGATTCCCAAACATATTTATCTACATTTTGTTAATTGTAATTTAAAATTGTATTCTAAAGGGTATACATTTAGACTACAGTAATTTTGAAGGCGAGCAGTTATTTCATTGGGTTGTCACTCCTTCCAGAAATCAAACCCTCCCTGTCATATATAAATAGATTGCTTGATATACATGCAATATCCTGTCGGTGTCATGCACTCTTTTCTTTAATCTGACTGACATAGCACATAATAAAATGCTCACTTCAATATATGTCTGTTGCATTTTGCCTAATTCTGGGCTTAGTTTAATATTAGTCATGAATATTTCCTACAACTGGATATGAATTTGAATATATAAAAGGCAGATTTTATGTTCATGCTGCAGCACTTGCTTCTCCCATATATTTTATTGCTTTGCCTGCTTGTGATGAATTAAGTCATCTGAAGAAAAGAAGAACGGGAAGCAACAGGGACTAGAGCCGTTATCTTTATCCACAAGCCAGGTGTAGCATGTGAGAGGGAGAATTGCATTCTTTGCACTTTATTTTCTACAAGTAACTCACAGCAGTGAGCTGGAGGGAGCCATCCTCTCCAGTGGCCATTGCAAGAGGAAATACAGAATTCCAGGATATTAAATCTCAGACTTCTTTTCATACAAAGGTACTTGATCAGAATATATCAGCAATTTTATTCCATATAATTTATATGGATTGTTTTCCAGGGGAGACAGAGATTTGGTTGACATTTTGTTTCTCTTCTGTCCTGCTGCATATCTAAAGCAATAACTTCTTAGGGTAAGAAGCTGGTTCTGACCTGTGCCCTGGATGCTTAGGTGTTTGTCTGGGTTTTTGTAAGTGGAAATGACTGTAATGAACAGAAAAATATTGTGACTTTTTCAGTATTCCTGCCAGGGAACATTCCTAAACATTCTGAGAATGATTTCACCAAGACAGTACATGTATACAAGTCCACTTCTCATACACATATGATTGACAAGAGTCTCTTTAAGGAATCTTTAAAGCAGTGATAAACCATTTGCTTTTTTCTGTGTCTACCTTGTCTTCTTCTTACATTTAGTGCCAGAAGCAGACAAAAGGTGAACCATTCTTTTAAAATGTGTTTGAGTTCTATTTCATAAGAATATACAGACTTGATCAACAAGAGGAATCTAACCCTTCCCTGCTGGTTTTTAAGATACCTCGTGTAGTCAAATCTTACTGACTAACTTTCAGACAAATGGCCTAGTGCTTAGGTCTGTGATATTAACTACTCTCCCTGAACATCTGCTCTCAGTTTAATCATTTTATTGAACTGATCTAGATGGTCATTTTGGCCCTGGTTTCTGGTTGTTTGCTGGAGACACACATTCAGCTTTCCTTTTGGAAGGATTCAGTTGTGGATGACTAGTGAGGAAATCTTCTTAATTCTTCCATGTTACATAAAAACTGCCTTGCACAGTAATTGCTTTTATTGTAATTGGAGAGTTAATGGGGATTCTGAAGATGTTAATCTATTTTTTTCAGTTTCTGAAGATAAGAATGCATTCAACAGACTATCTTCAGTAAAATAAAATTATTGAACTGTACTTTTACTTCTGTTGGACTAGATACTTATGCATCTACTTTTATAGCTGAGAAGGAAGAATTAGGCAGCATGTTCAGAGACATATTTTTGTTTACTTGTGATGTTTTCACCTTTTCTATGGCTATTTGGTCATCTGAAACACATATGAGCTGAGGTGGTTTTATCTTCTTCCTTTTTAAAGACCAGAAAATTAATGTTATGAAAGGGAACAGAAGCAATGGCTCTCATTTCTGTGCACCAGCAAGTCAAAAATGTTTAAAATTCTAGGGCATTCTGGCTTGCTATACCACCTACCAAGACCTGGACATAACTTGTTGCTCTTAGGAAGTCTATTTCACCATTTGACAATAGGTAGTTCTTTTTTCACAATGCCTGAAATGGAATAGAGTTTCATACTCTCTTTCAAAACTGCCTTGGTCCCCTTGTTTTATTTTTCATGCAGAAGTACAGTCTGTTCTGTCTACATATTGGGTGACCTTGCCTCCCTATGGATAGAAATGATGGAAAAAATGAACCACTGTCTAAAACAGATTAGATGACAAACCTAGTTAGATCTTGCCTAATCCTATAAAAGTATGTCAGTTAGGGACTTACTTGACCTAGGGAGAAAAAGATCTGAAAACACTATCCTAGCTGATTACTTATTCAGCTTGATTATACTGCAGCCACGGCTTTATTACAGCAGACAAAGTATGGTCATGCAAATTTATCCCACTTTCCATCATACTATGTAAGGCATCCACACAGCATGTTAAAATGTATTTTTATTCAACAATGCAACCAACCTAGAGCAGATTAATTGCCAAAACAACACAGTGAAATCCAAACAGAAATTACTTCCTAGTTAGACAAGGCTTTTGTAACAGTGTCCCACATTGTTCTTGCTGAGTGATTCTGACATGCTTGAGAAGTTTTATGGCACTAATGACACTATTACAATTGTTCTGCAAACCCTGAGTTACTTTTTGCTATTGTCTTAATACCAACAGCTTTTTATATATAATTATTGTCAACATGTATCTGTCAAGATAATTAAATAATTTTTAGATCGTTCTTTCTTTCTTTCTTTTGGAAGAAGACAAATGATCAAATGTGCGTGTACACAGAAAAAAAATGGAAGAACCTTTGAAGGAAGATTTCTCTCTCCAGCAGTAGAACATATTGGATGTTACACGCTGGATTCAGTGTTATTTTGGTGAATGCTATAACAGTCAAATTAGCTAACCCAAAGGGAATGAAAAAGGTGTTTAGAACTAGTGACAGTACTTCAAAAAATGAGGCTGGGTCAAGCACTATATGAGCACTAAAGCGAGTATGGAGTATAATAAAGCAACTTGTTTTTTTGAATAGCTGGGCACAGTATAGGTAAGCCTATTGTTCCCCAAAGGCTGCTTGCAGTTACTGTTAACGCACTTCTGTGCTTTTACCAGAGCCTTCAGTAGCTGTGACAGTGCTTGCAAATGTGATGCTCATGACAAGTCTGTCTGCTTCTAAAGCATGTGAAGAAAGCTGAACACTTTTAATAATACTAATGGAGAGATTATCTTTAGCTTCTGATTTTTTTTCCTTTTGAAAATAAAAGTGGGAGGTTTGTTTTAACACTCTGCCCTTTTCAGAAAGGTTGTAAGAAGCAATTGAGCCCCCTCTGCAAAAAGCTTCCCTTTTCAAGTTTTCCACTTAATTAAAATACCACATTTTAGCTTGCTAGAAGTGAATTCTTCATGACTACCTTTTAGAGAAATAAAAAAAATAAATAATAGCAGCAATCCTCTGTCAGTATAAAAGTGTTTCTGTTAGTTTGTATGCACAAAGGGATAATTATATACTTTTAAAGTCCCCATTAAAGAGCCAAAAACTGTTCTACAGCTTCTTTATTAAAGATATCTGAATATTGCAGATAGCATTAAAGGCTACAAGAGTAGCCAATTAGACTGCATTAATATGCAAATTTCTGCAGAAAAGAATGTGTAAAATGTTCTGAGATTATTTAGGACTGTAAAAGAAAGACTGGACTCATGGGCTAAAATGATGCTATTATGGACATACAGATGCACGTATGTATGTTGCCTCTAAAGTGCTACCACTCATTTTTGTTGTTAAATAAAAAAAAGTGTAATCAAAATCTTCTGATTGCTTTTTTTAAAGGATAAGAAGTTTTCCTGAACAAAAATTAATTAGTTAATATTCAAAATAGGAAGGATTTCACAGATATTCAGTTGATGTGTTATGGACCACATTTTCCAGACATCTCCTAATACTATGGTAGACCACTATCCTGTAAAATGCATAACAGAGCATGATTAACCCCTCCCTCCTATATAATACAGATCAATTTGCACTTGTTCTTTCCTGTATTTTGCATTTTTCTGCAGTATTTTAGCCTTTATGCATGTTCTGTTTAACTAGTTATTCAAAATTTACAGCAAATTTTATCCAGTTTGTCAGATGTAAACCCCAAAATTCCATTTTACTTATATAACTAAATTATGTTGGAAAACAAAAGATAAGGATGTTGAACAATTTTTATAGCTTTCCATTAAATATTGAACACCAGTTGTGTATGTGTGCCTGTGTGGCTCTGTATCTGTGTCTATGTGTTTATGCTGCTTCTGTGCTCTGCCATCAAGTTCAGTATGTTCGTCTTTAAAACTGAGCCCCACTGGGCTCTGTGCTACACTCTGCAACATACAATCCAACACAACTTATCACACTGTGACAGCTAATATTTAAAAAACACATGCGTATTTTGAGGTTTGATAACTGCTATCAATCTCGATAATGGGTATAGAATCCAAAATTCTGACAGATACCTAGTGGAAGGAACATTCACTGTGAACAGCTAATGCTGAAGAAAATGAACAAGAGAGGCAGATAGTCAGTGTATCTAATTACAGATAAAACAAATAAATAATATAGAAAAAGCAATTAAAAATATCTACTGAGGTTTGCAAATTCAGAAAGGTTGTAAGCCTACCAAGGCCACCTAGCTGGTTTTAATTGTGCATTTTGTTATTGAAGGTTTGGGGTCTTACCTTATGGATTTTTTTTATGGTTATATTTTCAGGACTCCCAGTACAATTCGACACAGCACCTTAGTTTCAAAGAAGCTGCCAACAAGGAATAGAGTAAAATGTGTAAATGTGGGGCTTTGATGCTTCGAAAAGGCACTCTTAAGAGAGAGTTAATCAAGTTAGAGTGACCTCCAAAAGCAAAATTGCAGCACAAGGCATAATGGGTAATGCTATGTAAATTGCCATGTATGCAATCGGGATGTTATTATAGCAAGACCAAAAGGTGCTAGCTAATGACCTCTACATTTGATCTCTGGTTTTCCTAGGGGCTGACAATGTCTCTGGCTGAGACAATAGCCGCAGCCCGCTGATGAGCATGGAGAAGCGTAGGACACCTGTCTACAGCTGCTCTTGCAGCCTCAGTAGACCAGATCTAGGTGCTGCTAACTGACAACTGGAAGCACTGCTACGAAGTAATCCCTTAAATCAGCACTGCCTTAACCAAAATGGCATTATTATTATTATTATTTATTATTAATTATTATTATTATTATTCCAATTTGGTTACAATTATTTAAAAATCTATATTCTCTTCCTAGCAACATTTATTTTTCAGAATGGATATGTACTTATATAGGATGCTTGGAGAAAAAACATGTATTCAATTTTGCTGCTTTGACTTCAATTCCAGAAATTTTGTTTTTAACCGCCGATTAATTCAAATAATTTGATGCTATTTTACATTGAAACAACTATTCCATAACTTTGTTTTCTTCTACACATAATGTATTGTTTATAAAAAGAAAAGGGAAAATATTACTTATTTTCTTTCTGCATTCTTTGTAAAATCCTCTAGCTAGAATTTTCCAGATGAAATCAAATAAAAAATTTTAAGTCATTTCCTATTTTATTCCTTCATTTTTATTAATAGAAAAACTTAGTATAAAATGTATATTTAACTATATACACATACATATATATTTTTTTTTTAATTACCGTAGTAAATTATCAGAAAATAATGAATATCTTTGGACGAAGGCAAGTTTATAATGTTGATGTTCTTTCAGTAATGTGCCTATTTATTCGTAAAACTTGGTAAAGAAGTCGCATTTTACTTACTTTAACTGCTTAAGAGGTAAAAATAGTTGCTACATAGACAATTTTTTTTTTTTCTTTTTTAGTTTTCAAATAGATAAGAGATGCTAGGAATTTAAAAGTATCATTAATTTTATTTAGTACACCATGTTATTAAAGAAACTTGCTATCATAATTATGCATTTTGTACTTAGGTTACAATAAAAAATGTTTATGCACTCTGGCATGAATTTTCCCTTTGAGGGATATGATGCAAGGGCCCAATTCTGTTCCCATTTAAAGAAATTGCCTCAAAAAGGATCTTGTAAGGTGCAATATTATAGATGAAGGATTTCATTTTTAAGCTCTGTGTTGACTTATATTATGTATGCAAGCCTAGATTTATTTTATATCTCGCTATTGGTTTAGCTCATGACAAAATGAATTAAACAACGAATAGGTTACAGATATTTCCCTTGGGACGAGGGTATTTGATCTTTTTCTCTATTTTCTACATAATATTGAAATGAACATCTCCTGAAACTTATGATAAATGCATTGTTTGCTTCACTATTTTTATTTTTGAAGAAATGCAGTATGTAGCAAAGTAGAGTTGAAGATGGCGACCTTTTAATTAAACATGTTTATATATTAACATTTTACCTACGTCATTTTTAGCACATTTTGGGTAATATAACCCATGTGTATTTGTGTAGCCCTGATAATCCTCCTACACACAGTCAGAGAGAGACTGTAACAAAGGAATAGCAATACAAAACAGAGAACAATTCTGCTTGATTTTCCATTGCAGTCATTTTATCAGGGACAGGGAATATTTTACAGTCGTGCGCAGATAAAGGTTGCATGCATTCCCCAGCATTAAATTGTGGTAGAAAATGAAAAACCTAATAGCATTTTGATGTATTCCAGTTAGGTTTTCCATTAAGAGAAAAAGGTGATATGTTCACACCATTTGTCAGGAAAAGAAGAAATGAAGAAAATGTTGACAATTTCATTACACTCTGGTTATGGGGTGATCTGAACTTACCTATTACAAGATAAAAAAAAAAAAAAAGAAAAACTATTCAAGATATTATTAGTTGAAAACATTACTGTTTATAGTTACTTTAACTTCTGCTACAACTGTACAGTTGATATAACAGTGTGAGTTGCAGATTTTAAGAGAGATTTTGTATCATTTGCAGCCTTGCTAAAAAAATCTTGTATCCCTTTGAATGACATAGCATCAAACCAGTCCCACACTGTTGAACAGTTCTCTGATGAATCTAGTCCTTAACAAATGTAACAGATAGTATAAAAAGTGCTTCTAAGGCTCTTGCTCTTTTGTAAACTCTAATATTTCAGGAAATATTTTTCCTGATTAGTTTTTTCTTTTCTTTTCTTTTCTTTTCTTTTCTTTTCTTTTCTTTTCTTTTCTTTTCTTTTCTTTTCTTTTCTTTTCTTTTCTTTTCTTTCCTTTCCTTTTCTTTCCTTTTCTTTTCTTTTCTTTTCTTTTCTTTTCTTTTCTTTTTATTGACTGTAGGATTCTCAGCTTTTCTGCTGAGAATATTTCCCCAGAGGAAACAGTGGCTGGACATTTCATATCAAAGTCAAAGAACTAAATGAGCATTTACAGGATGCAAGGGGGTTAAGCTGTAGCTTCAATCTGCTCAACTGGAAAAGCTGTTGTACAATGTATCTTTAATTAAGTTTTATTATTACTTTCATAGAGCTTCATATTACATATAATAAAATTAAGAACAGATATTTTGGTGGAGAGGTGATTATAGCTGTGCTCAGTGGGATTTCTATAATTATGTATCAGTAGTTGCTCTTTAAGAAAATATATTTGGGAGACAAGCATATAAGAAGATCAGCACAATGTGTTCTTTCATTTCTTCCCTTCAAGATACAAAAACAAGACCCATAGACTAAAAAAATAGAATTGATACTGTGCTGAATTATTAGTTAACCATTTGCTGAATTCACCTGTCCTCAATCTAAAAGGTGGCAAAGGATTTGTCTAACTCTTACACGACAAAATTCATGCTGAACACAACCCTGCCACTTTTATGCTTAAAACTGGTGCATGTTACTCTGCCCCAGTCCTGAAGCATATATAAATCTGGATGTAGTGAGACCCCTGCTCTGGAGGCTTCGCATCTTTTCCTGCCATACCCTTCTCTGAGAACAAAGTCAGTTTTAGAGAGTATTTTTCTACCCTTAGAAAAGTATGAATGTCTCTCTCTTTTCTACTGAGTTGACATCATGGATAATGCAAAACCAACTGAAATCAATGACAATTTCCATGGATCCTGCATTTGAAAGCCAGTATAACTTTTTAGTGGAATGTAGGTACACAAAATTAAATGTAGTGACCATTTCTTCATAGCTGTTTATGTGAACAGTCAGTAGCTTTACTTTGCTAGCTGTGCATAGATGGTTTGGTCTGAATTCTGCAGAAGTCAATGATGAGTGGAAGGGCCCCATTTGATTTCTTGTGGCTCTGTATCAAGTTCTGGCAGGAGTTAAACATCTCTGTATGTTAAGCATATGAAGAAAATAGAAGAATTGTATGCTCCCTTGTTTCCCCTATTCTTATGCACACTTTTGAACGAAGTTAGGGTGTAGCCACACCCCAAAGAATCATTTTCCTGGTGGAAATGATTTTCATTTCAGAGTCAAACTATCCACAATGGAGCATTTGATGACATAAATTTACTGATTAAAAAAATTACTGATAAAATTATTCATCCCTAATGTCCACTTTTTCTAACTGTTTATTGCTTAATGGACCTGATTATACCCGGACATAGCTCAAGAAAAAAATACATATAAAGCAAACTGTAAAAGAGAGCAAATAATGCTGCCCAGTGACTAACCCTCTTTGGTTTGACAAGAGGGTGGGAAGGGGAGTTGTATCTGAAAGTTATGGACCTAGAGGCAGGCATACTCTAACAAAGAAACAGTGGAAAGCACTTGTCATATCATGCTACTAATCCTTAAAGCATTAAATATAGGTTGCTAAAGCAGACAGCAAAAATCTGCGTTACTAAAATCTTCCATGCATTTCTACAGATGTAGGTGGAACCAGTTGTAGCAGTCATTGTATAATAAAACAGATGCGATTAATAATGTAAGAAAATAATTTATAGGTAACTCTTCAGACAGATGCATATGGATTGACAGTCAGTCTATCTGTGAAAAGATTGTGAGTCCTTGGAAAAAATAAAAAAACACGGAATAATAATTTCTTCCTTTCCTTTTGTACACCAGAAATGATACAGCCAGGAATTCCAAAGATCAGTGCTTCTGTCTTCGTAAGATCAGTCTGCATTGTAATTTTCAAAAAAAGCATATTTAATGCAAAGTTAGGCAGTTTGATATAAAAATATCTATCACCAAACAATGCCCTTACATGTTTTCCTTCCTAAAAGAACCCTCTAAGCTATTAACAAAAAAATCTGCATTAGGAAAATTGTAAAATCGCAGAATCAACAGTTATCCAAAACTGATGTTGAAGTCTTTAATTAGCTTCACAATCACATACTTTTCTTTTCACAGACACTCTTTGCCTCATTGAGAGATCAGGATTGACCAGGCTTTAGGGATGAATCAAGATTATGTTGTAAGTAAGTGTTTAGGAACAGGACAGATCTATGGAAAGAATTTAATAGTCTTTGGTGAAGGCAACTGAGTGTCTCTCCTGGGTAATTAGATTCTATCTTCGGCAATGACTGCTATGGGAAGGCTACACAAGCATGGAACCTGTTTCTTCTTCTGCAGCCTACATTGTCTGCATAGACCTACAAACTCACATACACACATCCCTCTGTTAATTAACTTTAAGGTTGTAAATGGAAACACGTGAAAGACTGGAAATTTTGGGAATGCCATTTCATGGGCTAATTTAACACTGGCATTCCTGTTAATGCTGTGACTATAAAACCCTCTTCATAATTTTTGGTAAAGAAATGCAATTTCCTGCCACTTTTCCAACCAGAAATTTATGTTGTGTTAGCATGCACACAGTTCATCAGCACAGTTGGAGATTTCGGATGCCATCAGCATTGTTACTTGCCAGTCGACCTAACCTATGTAACCACCGCAGCAGTATATTATGAGCCTCTACTTTGTAAGGCCCTACACACAAAGAACCAGTACTTCCTTTGCCATGTTTCACAGTCCTGGATTGCACTTTGCAGTTCAGAGAGGAATTTCTTTCTTCCATTTTCCAACTCAGAGCTGACTCGGTAGCTCCTTGTTTCTTTCTAACCTGTCCACTTTCTGGTCTTGCCTGTTTTCCCACCAGACGGTGCCCGTTTCAGGTTCAGTTACCATTGCAGGGTCCCTGGCTTCAGCAAGGACATCAACTTGTTACCCCAAGCCCTAGTCCCAGTGCTCCGTGGTTTTCTCTTTCCAGGACTGTTGTCCTTTCTTGGCTCTCCCAACCTTTTCTTTTGATCTTGTGTTATGTTATTTATCATCCTCAAATCCCATTACCTCATTCCCTTCTTTTCCTTATCCTTCAACAAACTGCAGGTTCTGTTTGTTTTTTCTTTCTGCCTCTCAGTGAGGTTCTTTTCTTTTTCAAGTTTCTGGAAATCTAGCACAGCAGTTATATGAAGACATGGAATTTCTACCCTTGCTTCTGAGTCCCAGTGACATAATAGCTTGTGGCAATCAGGAACAAGTTGCTAGGACAGTCCTGCAGTTGCAAGGTAAAGTATGACCATTACAGACAATATTTTGGGGGAATTTTGCAGATAAAGTCTAACAAGCCCTGTCAACCATGCGTAAAGTGAGTTTTTCATGGCTTTAGGAAAGACATATTCTTGACAGAAAATTCTCCTGTGCTAAATTTCAATTCCTTTATCAAAAATATAGATACTGCACAGATATTGTGGATATCCTTAGTGGAAGAATCACAGCTTTTAAAATGTGAATCTAATATGTTTTCTTCAGTTTTATTTTCAGCAATAATAAGATAGATTGTGCTGAATGTTTAATACAAATTGAATGCAAAACAGTTATTTGGCATTAAAAAAATTATCCTACAGAGTTAAAGTTTGTCAAAGTTCTATCTAACTGAAAATAGCACCCTTTAATGGCAGCTTTTTCCTTCACTATCACATTGACCGTTCCTGTACTACCTCTTCCAAGTACTCCAACCATGTTCTAAGCGTCAGGCCTCTTTTCCTGTGCCCGTAATAGATAGAGACTTTTTTCAGAAAGTGCAGATTGGCCTGCGCCTCAACAAGGCATTTGTGTTGCATGTCATTTCCTCTCCTCCTCTTGATGGTTTTGGCTGTCCTTCCTCTCAGCTGAGGCCCAGTGGACATGCCTTCTGTTGGAGTGTGGTCATGCCTTCTCTTGGAAGATGCTCTAACTGAAAAATGGCCTTGTGACAACTGCACCAGCAGTTAAGCAATTTAATATAATTTAACCTGCCTCTTAATGGATTTAACAACTCAAATTAAAGCACTGAAGTGATCAACAATGATATTACAGGAGTTACTACATTGAAAGCCATTTTTCCTGCACGTCCTTTTAATTTTTCCCTCTTTCTCTTTCTTAGTTTTTGGAATTAAAAATTAAAAGTTCTTAACATACATTTTTTATTCATTAAAGCATTCTGGACACACTTTCTTTACTCTATATGTCCTTATACAATGAAACTTTTTCTATTATCTGTGGTAGGGCATTATTCCACTATAGGATCCCACTCTGCCTATATCATGACTGCATCTGTCTACGTCATAAAGAAAAAAAAAAAGGATTCCTTTTCTTTTGCTTCCTTGAGACAAGCAGGACAGCTGCCATTGTGGTTCCTACTTCTGAGCTTCTTCTTCTTCTTTGTGTGTTTGTGGGTGGATGTTAGGTTAAAAGGTGATGTTGTGCTGTATTCTAATTTTTGTAATACTGCTGCTGAGCTCAGACCTTCTGAGACGTGAACTTGATAAGCTTTTGATAACTCTCTGATATTTGCCTAGATAGTTACATAGGCAAAGCAGCAGCAGCCAGTCACCTTGTAGGTTTTAATTCCCCAAGGAAATAGTGGTAAGTCAGGATAAAGTATGCTATCTGTTCATACAGTATGAAGACTAAGGATCCCATTTAGGCTCTAGGCATATACATGAATTTGACCAGAGATCAGTCAGTGAAACCCATCATAATGTTTCAAACTGATTTCTACATCTGTTGAGGTTTACTAAGGCCCTCAGCTTTAGAAACATCATCGCTTTCTCAATCTGCATCCCAAAGAACTTGTTAAAAACTGTTCCTTAAACAGATAATTTAATCAGAAAAATAAACTCGGTTTGCCTGGTAATGAAAGGAACATAATAAATACATGAGGAGAAATTTGATTTCTACAGAACTTCAAACTAGAATAAAACAGGAAATCTCTTCTTCATTCTCCACTGTGTTTTACTCCTCTCTTACAACTAGACCTCTGCAATAGGAAGGCAAAGAGAATTTTATCTATGTGTATTTTAAGACCCCGCATGGCAATCTGAAAAACATTCACCCACTTAACTGTTATTTATGAAAAATGACTTTGTGGTGTCTTAATGCTTCTTTTTAGGGAACCATTTGGATTATTATCTCACATTTAGTGTTTTATTTGCCATGTACACCTCAGCACCAACTAATCAGACTTTATTCTTGAACACTCTGAATTGCCTGTAGCACTTCACTTCAGCAGGCAAACTGACTCACGCTGACAGGAAACAATATGAGGTTTTCCCTGAAGGGACCATCCCATAATATCAATACGAGTATGTAGTCATTAGCTAGTCAGGGAACATCTAACAATTACATTAGTCAAAGCACTTTACAACATTTAGTTTTGTGGAGAATCTGAGATTCCAGCTCTGAAGCTATGCTGAACATAAGTACCAAACATAACAATGCTGTTTTGTTGTAAACAAAATTAATTTGGGGAAAATCAGATCATATAACAAGTTAAACCTATTTTAAAAATTTCTTACATATAATCGTCTCATAAAAAAGCATTTCAGCATGGTTTTTCTTTTTTAATTCTGAGGGAAAAATAGATTCCTAATGACAGAGGAATAAAACCCGAGCAGGGATGGATAAAACTATTTGCATAAAAAAGGATAAACAGTAACAGAGCTTCACAAACACATTACTTCACTGTAAGAGTACTCACTTCCACTCTGAAAGCTCAGTGAGTTAATAAAGGACAATGTTCTTATACAAAACAGTCTGAGAATATGTATGTATAGACACATTAATATTTAAATCTCAATAGCAGCATCTATTATTAAGCATTTCTACTCTTTCTGATAGAAGGCCTTAGAGGCTTCATGCCATTGCAAAAGAGGATAACATGATCTCAGGCCTTCGTTTGGCTTACAGCAATTCTATACTGCTTGGCATGAAGCCACATGCCCTTAGGAGCTTTAACCAGTGCAAAATGGTGCAGAACATCTTGCCGACACCTCCTAATCTGATCTCTACTCTCTACATTGATGTCACAGATTGCTGAGGCAAGGGTAAGGTCTTACTCCTGTTACCTTGGCATATGATGTAGTGAACACTTTAAAGCTCAGGATGGCTGAGAGTGGCCAAAAGAACAGTCTCTGGGTTGAAAAAAGATCTTCCACAGGAGTCAGACCCAGGCTGTGGAAACAATCACCAAGGGACAAAAAGATCATCACAGACCCTGCCACATTCTGCACCAAGTGCAAGAAATTATAGAAAATGTTTGCCTTTGCTTTCCCTTGCATAAGGACTTACCAGACTGTTAATTAAAAAAAGAAGCTGTCCAAAGTCCTAATAAAAATTAATACTGCACTTCAGATGCAGACACCAAAGGCACGTCAGCACCAGTAGCAACTCTTGTTGAAAGCCACTCAGGTATGTCCTAATAAAGTTGGCAAGAAAACCTGAAATGGTTTCTACTCAACGGAGAGCCATGAGTCCCTTACAAATAAGCCCTTACAAGTCAAGATCTAAGTACTCTCCTCAACTTTTCACTAAGGTGGTCTGGAACTTAACACATAAACCATTTAGAAATGCTGAAGACTCGCTCTATTAGATATTGCCATGAAATAGCAATAGCATGCTTAAGCATCTACCGTAGTTGGCACTAAATATAAAGGCTGAAAAAGAAATTATTAGATGGCAAAGTACTGGACTGATTTGATATACACAGCATGAGCAAAATGCCTGACATTGGTTCACAGCTAGACATTACAACAATTCAGGTTTTGCTGGGAACAAGTTACCACTACCATACACAATTTTGGAAACACCTGGTGGCTCTCTAGTGCTGCTGTTATATCTTGCCTACCTAAAAGCTCCCAAAGTAGTAAACCAATGCTCCGTCAAGCTGGTGATGAAGCGTTATAAAACCTATGACAGGTGAGTTGAAAAATCTTCTTAGGTTCAGCTAAAAGTTTAGAGTCTGATTTAAACCACATGAAGACCATGTTTATCTAGGTACTGAGTGGTAAATCTTTAAAAGTCTCGACTCCAGCATTCTGTGTATTTCCACGTTCACTGGAAAATTCTTTAAATCACAAGAGTGAGAGTTCAGAGAAAGAAATTTTGTCTTCAGTTCCTTGTCAAACTTATAAATTTACTTTGAGTCTTTGTGTGTGGTAGCATAATTATTCTCTTCCCCTCATCCCCTTTCAATAAGGATGACATAAATAACTCAAAGGTTAATGATAAGGAATTCCTTCATTTTTCAGAATTTTCCTATTCTCAAATAAATAAGAGAGTGCTGTTAAACACCATTAAAGTGGAGATTATTTTTTCCAGAATTAGAAAATAATGTCATATTTTGATTTATTATTTTGCTTTTACTGCTGCATGGCACCAAGAACTAAAGAATCAGCAACAGAAATAGAAGAATTAATGATTCTTCAAGCATTAGAAATGGTTCTGCTTAATTTTTTTCCAGATGATCTGCTATTTCATCAGTTCTGGCTATTCATAATTATTGCTATGTTAGTGCTACTTTAGTGCTACGGGTATCTATAAATTAGGTCTTCCTTCTATATTTTATTTCTGGTTGTACTGTAACAAGATACTATATAACAACACAAAACATTAACCCTCTAGACAAATAATAACCTGAATTCCTTCACACATTTGCAAAGTGGTTAATTTCAAGAACCTGGCAACTTTTAGACACTTACAGAAATTACTTACAAGTCATTAGAAGAAAGACAAATTAGGTTATAACCCTCCCCAGTTTCTAAAACCTAAAGTAAATAGTCTGCATGTATATATTGTCAATACTTGCCCTAATGTTAAACTTTCCCCTGCCTTTTTTTTTTCTTTTTTTTTTTAATGGGGGGAGAAATGAATGAGATGGGAAAACTCTGATGTTCAGGATAGCTCATTTTTATCTTGATTTGCTAGTCTTCGGCTGCATTTGTGCTACTTTCTCTTACTTTCTATCTCTTGCCTGCCTCATTTTATAAACTGGTGATAAGAATGGTGACTGGTCCCTAACTGAATACTGTATAAGAATTCTTTCTATTTATGTTTTGAATTATTTGAATTTGTCTTCCAGAAGAAAAAAATATTCCTTCAGTTTTTTCTTATGAAAAAAAGAATAAATTATAGACTAAGTAATAATGATAAAACCTTTACCATCTTGTTCTTAGATTTACTGTTCACATATGCCCACTCTGACTAAAAAAAAAACAACATATGGTATTTGTTAATTAATGCTGAAATTCATCAATACTCAGTTTATGTCCAGTATGAATAGACTGATGAACAAAATTCTGAGTTCTGCTCTGAACTGCTCTGGTTCTTAAAATTTGCACCATAAAATTGAGCTCCCAGTCTCTCCAGAATATGTCTGTTCTACCACCATAGTGAAATGTCAGAAAACAGTTGCTGAGACGAACTGATCCTGAGCAGTGGATTTTTTTTCCTTTCTCTAGGGCATTCACAGCAACACTTTTCAAGAGAGTTAAATGAATATACTTATTTCTTTTTACAATGAAGACATTCTTTAATTGAATGACCATGTAAAAATAGCTCTTTAAAACTCCAAGATAGATATGCTTTTTTCTGTTCAAGGGAATATTTTTTCTCATATCTGTTGTACTCAATGAATACATAGATACTGAGAAAGTTAAAAATATCTATGCCCCTTCTGATTGTCTAGGTATCACCCCATGTTTTGGATTTGGATTTTTTGTTATCTGGGTCACAGAGAAAGGATCACATGCACCCAGGGGAGAAGAAGGATAATGAATCTCATGCAGTATCCAATACTGTACAAAGGAGAAAAAAAGTGCATTCTGCAGATTAAAATGAAATATGCAAGAATACCCTGGAAATTATGTGTTCGGTCTTTATGTATGAATTAAAGCCTTCATTTTCTAATAGCTTATTCTAATTTCCCTGTGTGGTTAGTACGGTAGACCTTAAGCCCAAGAAATGATTAAGAAAAAAAAAAATCTCTTTTGCTTTAGGATGTAATCCTTCCATTTGTAGATACCAATAGATCGGTCAAGTGGCAAAGACTAAAGAAGCTATAAAAAGACTAGAGAAGGCTATAAAAAGAGTGTGTAGAGGAGTTTCATTTCCCCACAAGCTTGTGACATCATAGCTGAATTTTTAGTGAAGTCTTATCCTTATTTCATGTCTGGAGCAAATTTACATGTCTATATCTGAACGTGATTCTTTTGAAAAGAGATAACAATATGTCTATGTATCTGAAGCACAGACCACAGGCCATGACCATGGTGATCACTACAATTTCAGCAAAGGAATCCTACCTGACTTCTTTCTTGTTGAAATTCTAAAGAAAGGATTGCTTATTTAGAAATTAAATATTCACAGCTTTCATCAAGCACACAGAAACAAGAATCACAATTACCTTGTTTTAATTGAAGATCTGTGTTCATACCAGTTAGGTCTAGAAGTAATATAAAATAACAACTCATATAACAAGAAACACAAAACAAGTACATCATTTTAAACATAAGTAGGATGATAAAATAAATGAATGGAAACTCAGCTGCAGTTTTCAGGCAGTGGTACTGAAACTTTCCTAGGTGCTTCCCATTTGTGTGTTGGACTTTATTACAGTCTAAGAAAGAAAGGTTTGTTGCCACAAATATTGCATAGGTACGTTACTATGAAAATACCTTGAAAAGTGCTTGTTCAAGTAAGCATGTAAGTGGAAAGCACAGTACCATAACATATGAAACCATCAACAAGATGACTAAACCTAACAGAGAGGCTTATTAAAAAAAGCTTTCCTGGGAGTGTCCTGAATTATTTATATTAATACTTAAAAAAAAATTTCACTAATACTATTAAAAATATTTGAATTAATGCTATAAAAACCAAAACCTAATGCACCACAAGAACTTTAATCATTGTTTACTTGTGTTTGAGACATATCAGAGAGAGTGTGAGAGAAAGAGATAGACTTAATGGTCAAAGAGTTTTGCTCAAAATCCACAAAAAAAACCCAGTTTTTGAGCTGCTTTGCCTTCTTTTTACAAAGTTACAGCATGGTAGCAGTTTCCCTTAAAATCACTGCATTCTTGCATTTACAATATAGCAGGAAAGTTTGTATTAGAGTTTTTAAAGTTGTAATGTTTTATATCATTTGGGTCATCTGTGCTTTTAGGCAGTGAAGGCAGGGAGAGGGTGGTATGAGGAATTACCGGCACTGTTTTCTGCTGTGTTGTTCATTAAGCTAAGCCACAACTTAGATTCATAGATTTCAAGGCCATAAGAGGCCATTACTATCATCTAGCCTGACCTCTTGCTATAACAAAGGGCAAAGAACGTCACTCAGTAATTTCCAAATCAAACCCATAACTTTGGTTTGAGCTATAGTATATCTTCCAAAAAGACATGTAGTCTTAATTTAGAGATTTCAGGTGATAGAAAATCCATTACTTTCACAGGTAAATTGTTCTAATGCTTCATTACTCTCACTGCTAAAAATGTGCACTTTACTTCTCAGCTGAATTTGCCTAACTTCAGACTACTGCCACTGAGAGCAAAAAAAGCTTTTTTCTTCTAAATTAAATTTGGTACTATAAAAAAAAATAAATCTACTTTCCTAGGACATTGTCATCAACACTTGTCTTGACCTTCTTCTGGAAAAGTAAATTGACTAGGTTCTTTGTTCAACTTGAATCAGTCTAATAATTTTTACCCAACGTTTCTGAAATTATCATAGACCAATAATCTAAACATGATGGTGTTAATTCCATGTGAAAATGTAATGCTACTTTTTTATTCTTATCATGTCCTTTGGTTTATGTATTCAAGGATCACATTCCCCATCATAGGTAGAAGATTAGGACAGCCTAATAGCCAATGCCTTCCAGAATGTCACCTTGTAAGTGTGACCTACATGCCTTGTTCCTGGATGCCATGCTGCTAAAATACATTTTACAAAGGATCACACCTTAAAAATCGGCACTTCTCATGGATTTGACTCTGTCATTAGCTTTCACTTAATTATTTTTTGAATCATCTGCAGATTTTGTCATTAATAATTTTATATTCCCTCTTTGGTAACTATGTTGCACAGATTGGTCTAAAAGTGCACCTATATATGATTCTGCCAAGAATACTTAAGGCTGTTATTTAACTGCTTTTGAAACAATTTTTCCTACTTTTGTAATCCACCAGATCCCCATTTTTGTCCATTCAATATAGGCAGTATCAATACAATCTGATTTTTTTTCTGTAATGTAGAATGCTTTTGAAAGCCTTTTAGACATTCTCCAAACTCAGAGTATTTAATACCCAAAGAGTGTCTAATGAAACTCTTTATCTGTGCTTTGCCTTTCACTTTGGTGATCATCATGCCTTACACAAAATTATAAACTATCTGTAGTCTAAATTGATTACCTTATATTGGAAGATGTCCAGTCAGTGAACTAGTCCTTTTTCTAAATCTTAAGACTATGCTGTGCCCTTGATATGCATGAAAACTATCAGAAACTTCATGTGGAATTCTGCTGGTAGCTTGAGGGCACAATCAGGCCCGAGATGAGTAACATTGCAATTTGAAATAGAACTTGGTTTATTTTTTGTAAAAATCAGTATAATGATTAGGATCATATTTGATGAAGGTCACATTGTATACACCAAAGGACACACTATACATTGCAGTAATGGTAGCGTGCGTTGATGCCTATCTGTTCACAGTGCATTCTTATTATATAAAATGTAATAATTTACTGCAAGCAGGAAGGAAAGGTTGAATTCCAGAATGAGTCATACCATTGTTAGAAGTGGCATGCACTGGCACAGGTTTATGTGTATGTTTTTTTAATGTAGTCATCAGATGGCAAAGCACAGCTCAGCTTTAACTCACAGTTGTAATACTCAGTTCTGTGTTCAAATTCGAAATCCCAATCTGGTAGTTGAAATGTGGTCTAAACATAAAGGATTGTAGTTCAAGGACCTATTTCACAAGGATGATCTGTCAAAGTAATAAGACCTGACATTGCTAAAGTCACCACTGCATACCAATATATGCAGCCAATACTGTGGGTCATTACGCATATGACATTCCTGGATAGGCTTATGCAACAAGATCCTCATGTCCAAGAGATTCAGTGAAGATGAAATCACCTGGCCTGCTCATCTGCAACCGCATGGTTGCCTACTACAGTTTGGTGTGTGTCAGTTCGTTTAGGTTAACTCAAGGAGATCTGAACCCTGGGATCCATTTATCTGTTTATGGACTACATGGAGCAAAATTAGAAAAAAAAAAGCATTTGGTAAATAAGCTCCGTTTTGCTATGTCTCAAGGTTGAACAGTTTCATGAATATACAATGAGCAAAGTTGATAGAGAAAAAGATGAGGTATTTCCTAGGACCAGCAACTGGTGTAGGCTTCATTGGGGGTGAAGATAAACCATGCAGTCCTGGAACCATGGCAGATCACAGCAAATCAAACTGTAGTCCTTCCCTCTTTTGTGCTGCACCAGACACACCCTGTAAGTGGACCATTTCATACCCTCCTGTAAAGACTCTAGGCAGAATGGATCCTGAGTGGATCTAACATTTGCTATTGATTACATATTGATTACTTAATTTCCCAAAGAAAAAGATGTGTTTCTTAGTAAATTGTACCTCTCTTGGAGGCAATATCTATATTACCTTAAAGACTAATGGAGAATGGGAGTACTGAAGTTAGACTCAGTTACCACCTTAAGGTCTTCAGAGCATCTTGCCTCTCACCATTGTCAGTATTTCATGTGGGGAATTTGTACAGTTGTGTCACATGTCTTGGATTAATTCGTTTGGGGACTGTTGCTAAATGAGAATCTCTGGGTCCCACTGCAGATATTCATAAAATATTATTCTAGCCATGCTGAATCATGTCTCTACCATAAACCATAAACACAGTTGCCCATTGAACAGATCTGCCTAATCAAACTTCCTATCTGCTACCACAGCTAATAGCACAATCATAGTCACAGCACCAGGCTCAGCAAAATTGTTGTCTTACCCTGCATAAGCACATAGCTTCCTGCTCTCACAGCCACATTTGCCAGTACCTGAATTAGATAGTTTAAAGATGTCTCAGATGTATTTCAGATGCTTAAATCACACAGAATCTCAGCAAACAGGGCTGGAAGCAACACTGAAAGATCACTTGGCTCCTCCTGCTACATGCAACGTGGGATCACGACACCTGTGTTACTTTGGCTGCAGCAGCATTCTACGTCCTGATTTGACAGCTAAAATGACAGCCCTTGCTAACATCAAACAATCAAGTAGTCCCATACCAAATAAATTGATTAATTCTACAGTAATTGCTTTTGTTTCTGTCACCGTTTCCAAAAAAGAACTAGAATGCGATCCAGCCAAATATTGGAGATGTAAGCACCAGGCATCCTCTCCTCCAGAAGGAAGCCTTACTTACAATGTACAAGTTTAGAATGAGGAGATACAAAGCCATTGCCTTTCCAAAAATACTTTATTAGGATATTAAAATAAATCAGTAAGATTTACCAGACATATCTGAAAAAGGGCTTTTGAGGTTGGAGGAAGGACAGGAAAGAAAAAGATTGCTGCATGTCTGTGAGTGTTGTGCCCAGTAACAAGGCAGTTTCCAAGCTGGGTTTTTGGAGTCCAAAGAGCAGGAAAAGAAGGACGGACCATTCTCACATATCAGTGGCCTTGAACTCTGACTAGCAATAAGGTATGAAATTTCTCACTTAGACTTTTGTTCCTGTTTCCTTTTCATCCCTAGCATTGATAGCAGTCAACCTATGACATTACAACACTGTAGGTATGTGTAAATATAGCATGGTTTGCCTTTATCACTTCATTTCATTAGTGGCATTTTGCAGGAAAATGCATTGATAGAAGTCTTTTTCTTCAGTTCTATTATTTTTCTGCTAAAGATAGAAAATTATTATCTAAATTAAAACACCACTGCATGCATCTCATTTTCACATCTGAAAAAGCAAGAGTGTAGAATATGTATGATGTGAGTATTCTTAGTAACCTTGGTGATGATTTGTGTTAAAAGAAACCCTCTTTTCTTCTGACCGCCTCCAGCCTTCTGACAGGCCTACCATGTTGCTGTTGAATGTACAATTTTTCTAGTTGTATAATGTCAATGGCTAATCTTGACCAACATATATTTCAGGAGACACAACGCTGAACATTAATCCTTAGCAAGGCCTAACACCAAGGACCAGATGCACCTTAATACCTATACCATACACCTCAAAATTTATACCATATATAAAACAGTTTAGCAACAAACTAATATTCAACCTCATTTAGAATATTATTACCATTCCCACTTTTATTGTCACTACTATTTTAGAGATAGAAGTGAAGAGATTAAGTACTTTGCCAGAACCCACAGAGCAATAGTTTTAGAAATATTACCAGAATTAAGGATTTTTGTCTCCCAGGTTACAGCTTTTTCCACACCTTGTCCAACTGACTGGAATATTTAAAGTGCTCCAGAAATCATTAGTTAATGACCCTGGTTTAAAATGATGTGCTTACTGACAGGTGTTTGATGTGCTTTTTCACATAATACTGCTATAGTATTGTAGTCCATACTAATATTGGTCTTGTTGGTTTATTCTAGGAATTTTTCTGGCTTTTTGTTCTGAAGACTGCCGGCTGGAATTTGGGGTGTTTTTATCATGTATTCCAGTGCCCTGAGAGATCAAAGAAGTAATATTTCCCTGTAGGTCAAGACATAGACTTACACTTAAGTCACTAAGGCTGAAAGCAGAATTCATTGATACAGCACCATGGAGTCCCTGACCCTGCACACATCTGACACAATCCCATCACATAACCTTTGAGGGGCTCTCTTCAAAGTTAAGAAGAAAATAAATAGAAAACAAACCCAATTAAGTGAGCTCAGCTTAGCTGCATCCTCCTATATTGCATAGCCTGCATCACGTGGTCCCTAGAGAGGGATTTTAATAATGTTATCATTTGATTCCCGTTTCAGATGCTTTACATCTCCAGGTATTTGGCTAACCTTTCAGCCTGGTGGAAGACAGGAGAACTTCCCTTGGAGCACAGAGATCTAAGCAAACAAGCCCTTTCCATGCTTGGAAATGGCTCTGTCAGTGAGGCTAAACAATCAGCAAAACCCAGAGCCAGTGGGAGTTTATGAATGATTGTGTGTCCTCTAAGAAGTAGAGGTGAGCAGAAGGAAATAATTCCTTTGCAAATTCTATAGCAGGAGCTGGGAGATAGTCTCAACTTGAACTGAGGGATCCTCATGTTGTCTTCCTCCCTTCCTTGTCTCCCTTAACAACACAGAATTATTAAAAGCAGGGAAACCATTACAGAAAATTAGCTTTTCAAAGACCAGGATGAGCTCAAGTTCTAAAGTCTTCGATGAGTAAGTATGACAAGTCAGTCATGGATTAAACCAATAGATAATCAGATTTCACTTAGGCAGACTGTGAGACAAATCATTGTCATGCTCTTTAAAGGCTAAGCAATGTCTGCAAAAGCTGCAGAAGAGCAGTGTCTTCTATTGAGATGACATTAAGAAAAATTAAAAATGCAGACAATAGACAACTTAAGAAAAAAAGCCTTTTAGGAAGGGGCACAGAGATCATAGATGAAAACAGTATTATACTGTTAGTCTGAGAGAGCAAAGGGAAGCTATGTGTTTCTTTTAGCTTGAATTGCTATAAAAGCTGTGAACTGATAAAATTGTATAATCAGATATTAAATTATTGTCTAGCTCAAAAAGAGACCATATTTATTTTTATACTGTCAAAACCTGAAGGAATTTGGAGTCCCTGTGAATAGGGGTTAATGACATAATTTGATTTAAATTGCTTAGATTGTTTAGTGACTATACCAACTTAACCTGCTCCTCTTTGTAGTGATTCTCTGTCTCTTATACCATACAACTAAGAGAAGAAAAAAAATCCCATGGAAAGTGAACACTTTGAAACATCAATCATTTTGAACCCTTAATGCATTCTTCACCCAACTGTCAGGACTATAAAACCATAACTGGATGCAAAATGGCTATTTTACTTTCGTTACAAATATTGAAATTGTGCAGTGTAAACTAAACAAGTAACTTCACAGATTCTTTCAGTTTGTGTGATTCTGAAGCTCCCTATGACTTGTTCTAGTGCCTTTTCTGTCTGTGCTCTACTCCAAATAAGTGAACAGCTAAAGGAGGCACCCCTGTTCCTTCCAGCTAAGTCTGTCATTAGGATTTTGTGGTGATAAATTTAAGACATCCCAAGCTTTAATCAACATTCCATTTTTAATCCCTTCAACTAAATACCCCAAGCGTTAAAAACCATTTCAAATAGTCATGTGCTAGCCACTAAACTGTTCTTGAAAGCTGAATTACAGTATTTGCTTTTGCAAATGCAACCAAATTAAATTTTATGGTGACAATAGCTAACATTTTATCTTTTTTAAAGCCTGTTCACAGCAGTCATTCCTATCAAAAGTTTTGCCTCTAAAAAGTGAAAATGCTTGCAAAAGATTTCAAAGCACAATCCTAACAACACACTCAATAAAATACTGCTTATGCATTTTAGATTTTTTTTATCCATATGAGGTTTTTTTCTTATTCCTCATCTTACTTTTTTCTTTAAGCTAGGAAATACAGGCATATGTTTTAAAGTAATTTTTTTTCTAGGAAGCATTTTGAGGTGTAAATATAAATTGTTTCCTTTACAGCCATTGTATATTAAAGTAAATTCTACTGCATTTGAAAACATGTCAGCTTTATTTTGTACTGGTATTCAGAATCCTCTCTTTTTGACCAATATTATATAAAGTTCCTCTGGGAAGATAATGTGTATGATTGCAGCCCTGCCTTGTTAAAATCCATGGCTTTTTATGCAGTCATGTTTTCACCCATGAATTATGCATGAAAAAGTATCTCATTACATTTCATTTTCTTTACAGCAGCATCCCCCTTCTCGACATGCTCAGATTCCCATCAGCCGAGCTCTACTCACCCTGCAGCTTGGCTCCATCTTGATGCCTTCATAGCATTTTAGACAAAATGGGCGTGTTTAACTTGTCACCTCAAGCCTGGTATAAATTATTCACCAGAGCTTTGCACAGATTTGTGAGATAACCAGCCTGAACTCAGGGAAACTTCACAGGTTTGACTGTGTATGTTGTATTTGACAGGGACATTAATGGCAATTTCCCCCTATAGTAGTCCCAAACAAAGGTTTTATTTTTTTTTAAAGGATCCCAGTGCCAACATTCAGTTTTATTGAAATTTACTTTTTAAGTCTTGAGCCACATATTTTTGGTTTTAGCATATTTCACAGAAGCCACTAAAACTACATTGTTTCTTATGATTCAGAGGTCAAATGAGCAGAGAATCTCTTTTAAATACTCTGCTTAATTTTAAAGGTGCCTGGAAAACTCTCCAAGAGTTTATACACATTTAAATCACACAATTTAACAACTTGGGCCCTTCTCCTTCAGCTGGAAAGAAGAAGGTGGTTCTTTATTTCAAACGACTGATGTTAGGAGAAGACGATACTTGAACTGTGAAGTTTTGGTACATAACTCATATGGATGTCAGAGGACAACAGCCGTGGCCTATTTCCATCTGTTGTCACTGGAACGAAGTAGGCATGTCAGTGGGTATGTAGAAATGCATACGTTAGTTAAAGAAATTAAACTCCCTCAGATTATTTTTTGAAGCTCTCTTTAGCCTCAAGATGTGGCGGTAAAGACTCAAAGTGAAAACTCCATCCACTCCTCCTATCCTGCTCCCCAGACACTACTCTGTCCTCTGGGAAGGAAGCAAGTTGAAGACATTGTCTATCACTTCTTTGTGAAACAATGAGGAAGTAAATACAAATAAAGCTGAAAGGAAGTAAGGGCCAAGTCACTGAGATGCAAAGACACTCGAATTAAAACACGCAGTTTCCTTAGCTTTCAAGTATTTTAGAACATTTCATTAGACATATTCAACTCAGTAACATGTTCTGTAACCTTTATGACAGAGGTTCGTGCTTTAATAGAATACATAACAAATGCACATTTTTTGACTGCAGGGCTTCAGATGACTGCATAGACAGGGAAACAGCACAGCCGTGTCTGTGTCATGTCCTGGTCGGGAGGGGTTGCACTGACGGTGCTTCCCAAGATGAGCAGGAGGTGGGCAACTTCACACATCAGTGGCGGGAGCAGACCGCCGGGCAGCCAGAAGTCCCTGTGCCCACTCCATGCGGCTGTCTGGCTCCAAGGGCTGGAGCCAGCCCCTTCGGGGAGCAGAGCATGAGTGTATGTCCCAGGCAAAGTGGGGCACAGACAGAGAGGGCAATGCTGTAGCAGTCCCTCAGGCGGGCAAGAGGCATCTCCCACAGGTGGTCCTCCTGCCCACCCCCATTGGTCCCAGCAGCTCACAGTGCTTCCCAGCTAAGGCAGGGGCACGATGTGCATCTGTGCCCACTCTCCTTCCAGTGCAGCCCACCAGCGCTAACCCCAGTCCCTCTACAGCTACATCGCACCCTGCAGCACTGTGACACAGGGATCTGGGCACCCACCACTGCTGTCTTAGAAGAAAGGTCAGTCTGAAGAAGCTCTTAACAAGGAAGCTGACGCTAAGCAACCAAATACTTCATTCAGCCTTTAACAGTAGAAGTGGAAGCTAAAAGCGTCACAATAAAAAATGAAGCTGCTGCTGTTGCTCATGTTCTAAAACCAAATGGAACTACTGCAGTAAGTACTTCCAGGAAACTGAGGTATGTCCTCAGAGGTTTTTGATTTTCTAATTATTTGGTTACTTGTTTATTTGGTTGTTTATTTGCTTCATTTTGAGACAAATAGACCATTTCCATGTTGACAAATAGTCTGGATTAACACATAAGGAACTAGTTCTGGAAATAACTTTAGGTTTCTTTCTAATTCAGGGCCTTTCATTTTTCACTATGGATTGTATCACTTGTGAGCTGTAAGGTCATTGACAACTTGCAGAGATATAACAAACATAGGGAAAAAAAAAACCCAAAACAAACCAAAAAACCATAAACAAATCCATACACATAAGACCTCAACTATTCAAAGTCAGAAACAGAAACAAAAGTCATGGAATTTCATGTATGAACCTGATGCACTTCAACTGGCAAAGGCTTATGACAAAGACAAATACGAAGTGCACTAGGAACTATACATAAAGAGTTCACAGTGACTTCCGTTTCTTTCATTGGACAATTTTGTAATTTCATACAGCTTTATATTTTCTTATGAGTAATACACAGCGAGCTTTGACAATATCTTTCATACACTTTGTATCAGCAAGGTTAAAATAACAGGGTTCATGAGCGGCAGGGAAAAATAGCCCATTTCTTCCCACTGCTGTCTAGAAAAGGTTGAATTTTTTCAGGGTTTTAGCCACTTTACATGCATACCCATAACATCCTATGTTATGTATGAACTACTTTCACTCTAGTACTAAATACAATGGCTACAGAAAATCTTTGAGCCGACTATTGCAGAACAATAGTTTTAATTATGGATGATTTTGGGGTTCGACAGACAAATATTTCAAATATATTCAGTAGCTCAGACTGTTCGAAGGTCTTTCAAAAGTAAGAAATGTGACTGAATAAAAAGTACTTTTAAGCTTTCTTTTAATTATAGGGAAAAAATGTCAGTTTTGGTTTCATAGTCCTCATTAAATGTTATATTCACATCATAATGTCTAGAAAATTTTTGTATGTGACTTCCAATTCAGCTAATTAGTACCACGACCTATTGGAGAGTTATAATTTAAGAAAAGAAATGAAGAGAGAAGTTAAGTTACCTCAAAGAAAAAAAAATTTAGTGTTCATATGTTACTACAAGACTATAATAATAATCATAATTAATAGTGTCTTCCCAAGAGAGAGAGGGTGTGATATAAAATCTCTGTGCTGGAAGAATCAAATCCAAGCAGAACAGTCACACTGGCTTCTTTCCCCTCTCCTTCCAGCCACACACGTGCTCCTTCTGGGCCAGCAAACCAGAGACCACCCAACTAGGATGTTCTCAGTTATATGGAGCCAGTCGTGTCCCCCAGACCAAGCTCTGCTTCCTACAAGCACAGCAGGCAACAGCTTCAGAAATGTCAGTGTAAGGAACCAAACCTAAATACTGTGTAAGCATTTGAACTTTGGATAACACTCACTTTGCCTCATGGAAAGCGAGTCTTATGGCTAGCTGCTAGAATATGATCTGATTTTTATTCCCCAGACCAATAACTAGCACCCAGTGCAAGTGAGACAACAAGAAAAAGTACAGGGTATGGTGGTTAGCGTATTGAACAGTCTCATCTCTCTAGAGAGGGCAGAGGGAAAGGCATTTTGAGATTCTACTAGAAATCTTCATTGTTTCTCTGCCAAGGGTTTTCAAAGTACTCATAGGAAAAAAAAAAAGCTTTCAGCAGTCACAACTGTGTTACACTTGATAATGTTTTGTACAATGTTTTGTATTGTGAAATACAAATTCCATTTGAGGTACTTTGAAAATTTCCTGGTACAGACTCATTTTATTCAATTATCCTGGTAAGTTTAAAATGCTGAAATGAGAACTTATTCATGTTGCTTGTGGGTTAAACTAGACTGTAGCAATTCAGAACAATGATGTGGTTTATTTTTATGGACACTTTTACACACTCAAAAATCACTAAACTCTTCACAACTAATGACTGTAAATACAGCTGAAGTATACAGACAGTACACACATATAAATAGGCAAGGAGTAAAAATTATAAAAGACTGTAACAGCACATAGATAGTTGAAATCCTATTTTATGTATAAATAAGCTTTTCGTGTCTTTATGTGTAAGTGTGAAGTTTCCTTTCTAATTTGGCTTGTGATATTAATGTTATTATGAACAGCTTATTTGTGTATGGCAGACAAGTAATAATCTAACTTCTCTCTGTGATTAAGACTAGATATTTACTGAATTTTTTTTTAAGTCTTTCTTCATTCTATGTTTCTTGCTAGTCCCTCTGCAAAAACACAAACCCAAACAAATAGCAAAGTTGTCAAAGACATTGAACTTTAGAAGGCAATTCAGGTAGCAAGCAAAATACTGTTATTCTGAAAACAGGTTATGACTCAGAATTTAGAAGTAAATAGTCTGTTTATGGCAAATACATATAAAATGGAACAAATTTTATCCACATTAAATTTGGTATATTTTACTTTTTTCATAAATGTAACATCTCTGCTTCTTTTCCACTAGGGCCTTGAGTCAATAACCCACATAACTGTCATGCTCTGGATTTCCAAAGATCTGTAGCCACCCACACCCAATTAACGGGTACGGTCTCCTAGATTATCAGTCTAGGCTAACGTGGCTACCATCAGTCAGATAAGTAAGGGCTTTAGACATAGAAACCATTGCTGAAGATAGCCAAGGACCTAATTAACCTCATGAAGTTCAACAAGGCCAAGTGCAAGGTCCTTCACCTGGGTCGAGGCAATCCCAAGCACAAATACAGGCTGGGCAATGAGTGGATTGAGAGCAACCCTGCGGAGAAGGACTTGGGGGTGTTGGTTGATGAGAAGCTCAACATGACCTGGCAATGTGCGTTTGCAGCCCAGAAAGCCAACCGTATCCTGAGCTGCATCAAAAGAAGCATGACCAGCAGGTCAAGGGACATGATTCTCTCCCTCCATTCTGCTCTTACAAGACCCCACCTGTAGTACTGTGTTTAGCTCTGGGGCCCCCAACACAAGGACATGGACCTGTTGGAGCAAGTCCAGAGGAGGGCCACAAAGATGATCAGAGGGCTGGAGCACCTCTCTGATGAAGGCAGGCTGAGACAGTTGGGGTTGTTCAGCCTGGAGAAGAGAAGGCTCCAGGGAGACCTTATAGCAGCCTTCCTGTACCTAAAGGGGGCCTACAAGAAAGCCAGAGAGAGACTTTTTACAAGGGCATGTAGTGATAGGACAAGGGGTAATGGCTTTAAACTGAAGAGGGTAGATTTAGATTAGATGTAAGGAAGAAGTTCCTCACTGTGAGGGTGGTGAGGCACTGGAACAGGTTGCCCAGAGAGGTTGTGGCTGGCCCATCCCTGGAAGTGTTCAAGGCCAGGTTGGATGAGGCTTTGAGCAACCTGGTCTAGTGGAAGGTGTCCCTGCCCATGGCAGGGGGACTGGAATTAAATGATCTTTAAGGTCCCTTCCAATCCAAACCATTCTATGATTCTATGATTCTATGAATTTTGAAGAGAGGTATGACTTTATCAAATGTCAAACACAGACACTGTAAGTCTGAAAGTAATTTTAAAATTAGACCAATGAGACCAAAGAGAAAATTTCCTGGGATTCTAAAATTCAAAAAAGTGGAAGAGAAAACTGACTCAAGAGCATGAAGAGCATAAGTGTAAATAAAATAATTCAGATTTAAATGTGACTGTTACTTTGTAAATCATTTTGTAAATCTAATAGAAATGTTATTCATCCACCACAACCTTAATTTTTTGTATTGGACTCAGGGACTCAGCTCTCCTTTACATTCAAGTTTTTATCAATACTTTAACAGCATGAGGAGATGTTAATATAAAACAAAGTCAAGTTCATTGAATCCAACAACTCGGTATTCATGTGAGTCCTTATGACCACAAACTGGTCACCTCTAGAGAAGTGGTAAAGCTATAGACTCATCTGGACTTGTAAAACATTAGTAATAATTTTTAAATGTTCTCATTATAAGAAAAGGATGTACTAGACCTGACAGCATGTGCATTGTTTCATTTAAATCCATAGCAGGGAGCAAGAGACATCTATAGGGAACAGACAAAGTTGACAAAGCTGCAACTATAACATTATTTCCCTTATTTGAATACAAAGGTTCCTTCTCAGTATCCTGAGAAGCAATGTTTTTTGTGATTCTCTACCACTGTCACATGACAAGAGCCTTCCTTGATTTTTGGTAGTTTCTGGAAACTTTTTCTTCCCTTTATAACTTGCTTGTTGCCTTTACAGGTGTCTCCTCATGACCCAGAAATGGAAAAAAGATCGATTTGTCTTCCCAGCTCTGCCTTTTCTCTGTAGTAATACCAATGCACATCCACAGTTCTTCCAACGGCTATTTTATTTTTTTTCTTTATGTATGTGCTGCTAGATCATCCCTTACAGTCAAAGTCTCTACGTGTTTTAACATCTTCCTTTATTCTTCTCTTTTGTAGATCCATCAGTTTTCTTTTTTTTTTCCTTTTTTTTTTTTTTTTTTTCCCTGGTGCTTTCTTGAGTTATTTTTTCAAGCAAACCTTTTTCATCAGCAACAGCTTAAAAATGTTTCTGCTTTGTTGCATCCTCTTCCAGCTTCTTCACTTTGTTTTTTAATTTCTTCTCCATAGCATCCCTATTTTTCTTTCTTCTTTCACACATGTAATGCTCCTGGTATATTTTGAGAGACTTACCTATCTCTTCCTGATCTACTTTTGAGGAAAACACTTTTGACATGTTGAAAGATGTCTTTCAATTCAAGCAGGTGAGGTGATCAGCTTCCTCTGACTTTGAAACATCATTTCCTGCAGCCATGATCTGCCCAGTTCAGGATTCTTTTATTCTGGCTATCCATCACCATTGTACATCACAGATGATTTTTTTTCACCTACAATGGGTTTGAATTTTGTTGTTTGGAGTAGCAGTGTGCTCAGAATCTATTTCATACCTAGTTAGAATGTCTTTTAAAATGTCACATTAAGCAAGTATACTATAGCTTGAATATATAATCATTAATTTATTGGCAAGGGTTTCAGGATTATTCCCAGTTCTTAAGATTTGGCACACAGGAAAACATGATGGGTCCACGTATGGTACGTGCCTGGTTTACTCATAGTTTGCTACTCCCTAGTGCTTGATCAGTCCTATACCGTTGTGAAGACACCTTTCTTGTTTGTTTGAGTTTGTCATTGACTCACTGGAAACTCTTCCTAGGACCTGTTCAGAGGAAGACGAGGCAGAGATTGGATATCATATCATGCCTGATGAAATAGAGATTAGAGTAACTAGTAGTGGGTAGTTAGTGTTTTATGTAACTTTTATCCTGACATGCAGCCTATTTTCAAGGAAAATGGGTCAGTCATGACGCCATTAAAATATTTTCCAAAGGATCTTATCTTTTCTAGGTGACCCTCATGATATTATAGCTTCATAACCTGAGTCATTTTTGCCATGAGAAAAATGCCTGGAGGTGTGGCATGATATAGGAGAGGGTTTTTAATATGGTAATTCAGGTAGCAAAATAACACACACAGTTAGCATAAATTGAAAAATCTAACTGCCTGCTGGTAGCTGAAGGACAAGAATGCTTACTTTTAATTGCACTTATACAGGTGTGTGTGTATACTTTTGCACGCACAGCTTATGTATGTGTCAGGCCTGTTCCACAGTGTCTGCCCAGTTCTGCAGTTCTTTTACTCCTGTCCCAGGAAAGCCTACAAAGTTATCTAGCTACACGCGTAGGTTTGTATATTGAGATCAGAATATGAGGAGCCATCCATTTCAGATCTCAAAGCTATCAATTTTCTCACCTATCATTTCTCAGATAACCACTTACTGTTCTGGTGTCAGGATTGCTTGGGTTTACTGAAAAGAGAGAGAGAGACTTACCTTCCCAAATGACACCTGTGGCACAATCCATTTTTCTGATGGATTATATTAGGATGAGAGCACTAACTGAATGTACTCTGACATTAAAAAATTTTAGGCATAATTGGGTCACAGAATCAACAAGAACATAGCGTACAGAAAGAAAACATGTTGCAAACCTTGCATAAGACAAATGAACATAAAAAGTATCATTCTCTAAGGGATTCTGTTAATTGAATACATTTAAAATTTTCAGAGGCAGTTAAAGCTGACACCTGCTGTTATATAGACTGACATGGTTAGAAGCTATCTAGCTCTTTCCAGTAAGCTGAAGAAGCAAAACATCTAATTAAAACCAAAGATGTAAAGGCATTTAGTCAAATTGTTTAAAGTGTTCTTTTTTAACACATAAAATTGGCTGGGTTTTGTTGGCACAGATAGTTTATCAAAGCTAACGAATAAAATTGCGGAAGCCCAACAAAACTTGAATGTTTGAACAGACAAAGATTCTGTGGAGCTTCACTTTTTGAAAAGCCTAAGAGTGGATTAATACAGCACTTAGATTAACCTCAAAAAAGAAATAGCTGTACTTTATCTACCAGTACAAGACTTAGGTCTAAGGCATAGTTATGGCCCAGAGGCTGAAAAAGTGCCAATTGTTAATAAACCTTGCAAGTTTGTAATACTTTTCTGAAAAATATTAATTTTTGACATTGTAACATTTCACATAATGTTTCTAGACTTTGTATGTGATATTTAAAAAGCTAGTGCTCACAATATCTATAAGTAACAGCAATGGTGGTATACTGAAACCTTCTTTGATTCCTTTATGCTGAAAAAAGGACGCCATTTCTTGAGAACTGCCATGATTTGCCTTATGTAGTTGCTCAATCTATTATTAGTAGTATTTTCATAGCATCTTCAGTCCAAATTGCATTATACAGTAAGAGAAGTGTGAGAAAAGTGGCAGTTTCCTCCTCCAAGGACTTATCATTTAAGGGTCCTATTCAGCACTTCTTACTGTAGCGTATCACACACTGACTTCAGAGGGGGCTTTGCCAAAGGAGGGAGTGAATAAGGAGTGCTGAATAGGACTCTACAAAGGCACAGCAGGTACAGCTGGTGCAATTCCACACAGACAAAGCATTGTACAATACAATGTAGACAGTTAAAGCAGTGCATTATGTATCATTATGAAAACCATCCATTTTACATATAATTTATAATATGAAAGTGGTTATCCTCCCTCCAAGTTTTGCTCCATTTTTTGAGAGTTTTACCAAACTATTATTGCATGATAAAGACCACTTAGTATGGAAATACTATGATAAAATTTAAATTCTGTTGATGAAACAAACAAGCAACAGATCAACTTTTCCTTTTAAACAAGTAAGATGTCTCTAATTTGTTGATGTTGATAGAGGATTCTCTTTAGTATGGGACCAAGGATTTTTAAAGAAACCATTATTATTTCTCATTAAACCCCAAAATCTATTATTCATAAATTTCAAGGTGCCATACATGCATTAATGAAGGAAGCCTTACAGCATTACAGTGAGGACGCTATTGTTCTCTTTGTAAAGCAAGGAAAATCAAGATGGAAAGGTAACGTTACTTAAAGAGCTATACTTTTACTGATTATGGTATTTTAACATACCAGATAGATGCTTGGAAGGACTGAACTGTATTACTATTAGGCTTGCCTGAAATGTTAGGTTTAGACCTTCAGCTAAATTAGTGGCCTGAGAAGTTACCATGTTGGCAGAACAGTGTTAACCTGACCTTGTTTGTGTTCGTGTTGGTAGTGGTCTTGTGTTCTTCTCAATCACAGCAGCAGCATTAAGTATAACATTATATTTACAAATAAAAACACAGGTTCATGTCCTGGGAGATATATGAAGGAAGAGCTTTACATGCTTGAATTTACTAGAGAGTGGAGACTGGAAGGCCCTGGCAACAATAAACAACATCAAGTGCACTGTAAGATACAATAATACTTTCAGAATTCTGCTTCAGAGTGAATTTCTGGTCTCCATAAGTGCCCCCTTAAAAACAAATGGGCACATAGCTGTATTATAGTTTTATTAACTTTGCAGGTGACAGAGGGATAAGAAGGATCCTTTTGCTGCTACACTTTTTTTTAGCAAGCCCTAAGTTCTGCACTTGATTAAGAGAAATACATTAAACTATACTAGTAAGAAAAAGGTCAGGAGGTTTCTGACTTTAAGCATTACTCCCATAAACCTTATTCTGACCCTGTATATTCATGAGACAATTTTGGTTTAAGAATTGGTTAGTCTGGGTTGGATATCACAATGCAGTAACTGCTGAGCATAAATGAAATTTAATTAATCTGAACATAGCTGCAGAAAATAAATTTATTCTCTATACCTCCTTCAGATTCCTAAAAATAATGTGGCAGATAATATTGCATTAAAAGATGAGCTAAAAGCCATCTGAAGAAGCAGATTACAGTATTGACTTGTATCACCAGGGCTGGATCTGCTGCAGACCAGTACCAGAGATCAGGAGGCCAGAGACAGGGATTCCAGCTCTTTGGAAAACAGAGACATACCCGAGATGGTCTTGTTGCAATTCTATATAGAATTTTTAATTTTGTTTTCGTCATTAAGTTTGAGTGCAAGTTCTGAGTCTCCAAACTACATTTTTCAAACAGACATAATTTACACAAACATAACACAGGAAACTGCATTCACCACATTTGCAGTATAAACACTATGTGAAACCAAAGAAAATGAGACAAATATGATTATTTTGTGATATATTTTTGATCACATGTTTCTCTGTCTGCCCACATATGAGTCATATATTTTGCATAACCACAAAATAATTTTCACTATTTTCAGTGATGGCTCTTTGTGGAGTTCTGGAAGGAAACCTCACTTAAAACTTGCATTTGTTCCTTGTGGTTTATTTGCTCAATCTATATATAGACCAAATTCTGAAATTCACAGAACTGTCTACTTTCTGAGAAAGAGCACAGAACCCTACCTTCTTCAGTTTCATAATTTTTGTGTGGCTTTCATTAGCAAATGTTTCAAAAAAAGCTGTGTAGAAACTTTAAAAAAATAAACAGAACTGACCCAGCATCTCATCAGGTTCATTTTTAGTGTCCTATTTTTTTAGAGTTTGAGAGGAGGATGACCCAGGACACCATAAAGGCAGACACGTGCCCACTGGAGTCTCTCATGCTAATGGAGTGCTAGTAGGGAGATAAGGCTATTTGCTTCTCCCTTTTTGCCACAGCAGGAACACAAAAATAACAAACCAGACCAAAGTGGATTGTCGTGTCAAAAGCCCTTCAAAGACCACCAGGAAATTAAAGGTTAGTGCCAGGGCATGGGTGCCTGTCACCTGGAATTGACTACTGAGATTACGCACGACGTGTGATTTATGGCCCAGACCAAGTTTCTGAGGCTTAACAAGTTACAGTACAGTAGTTCACACATGTATGTGTTCATTCATAGCATGCTGCCAGTTTGGCCTCACCTACCTATAGGCTTTAAGGTGAGTCACGTTATCTTGCCTTTGTACCAGCTAGGAGTGTAGGGATGGACAAGCATTGAAGCTCAGCTGCTGTTTGGTAATTTGATCACGTCTCTCAGACTCTAGGCAGCCAGCCTAGCCTGGGTATGAACTACAATCCCAGAGTGGAAAGACTCCATAGTCCACTGACTAATCATTGAAGAACTTTTGTTTTTCTTATCAAAAATGTTCAAAATCCAACCTGCCAAAATGTATATAGGGCCTTGGTTCAGCTGGGAGAAAAGCAGTATCTAATTTAAAATTGCTTTCTTGGTTAGAAACTATTTTTCCAATCACTACTTGTCAAGCAACTAGTTAAAAACGCAAAAATGTGTTTCAAAAGACTATCTTCAATCTAAGGTAGTGATGGTGAACAGAAAGACATTAAAGACATGAAAATTAACAAGCAGAGAACATAAATGATAGAGTAAGTATTTCAGACCAGTATGAATACCCCATTATTTTGCAAATTAAAAACTGTAAAAACTTAAGGAAAGATGCGTATAATCATGAACCGGTGAAGTCTGCATTCAGTTTTTAAAGCTGTTCACCCAGTACACTAACTTTTATTCCACACACAAATGAAGATGATACACACACATATGTATGTAGCTTTGAAACTGCTACTGAGATAGCTACTTTGAGGAGTTACAGATTCTCAGTGGCACATTACTGCAGCAGGGACTTGAACTAGAGCCCTTGTATCACTCACTAGGCATGCACACCAGAAAGCAGCAGCTAAGTGGCCTCAGCAGGAGGGCACTTTCTGCATGCACAGCCTGGGACTCCAGCGAGGGAATGGCAAGCTGCACAGAAGTGTACATACTGCACACAGGAAAAATATCTGCATCTAAAATTTATCTTGTTTAAAAAATAAATCAGATTTCCTAATTTAATAACAATATTTGAGTTAGATTAGGAATGCAATAACTATTTCTTACTTCATTAGTTAAATCTTAACTATAATTAGCAAATACTTCTTTCTGATTGATTCCTAGGGGATTTTAGGAGAAGGGAAGTGCCAAAAGAATGTTTATGGTCTGGGCTGAGGTGAAGATCATAATTTGTTAAACATTGACCAAAATAAATTTCAGCAAGTGCTACAACATTTAATAAAAGATAACTGATGATCTGGCACACAGTGTTCATGTACTTTGAGTCTTAAATGCCTAAACTATACAAAAAAGATTATAAAAATACAATAATAATAATTTCTAAGCCAAAGTGTAAAACAAAAACCCATCAAGCCCATTAAATTTTAAACTTGACACTACTAAATTGCTTTAATGCCTTCAACAGCACACAGTTAGAAGCATAATGATGTATTTGGTGAGTGTTGTTTACTTTTTGACATAAATTACTTTATTTGGTTTTTTTTGGTTTTTTGGGGGTTTTTTTTGTAGCTGGTAAGACAAAAGACATTATGCGTGGTAAACACCATTACATAGCTGGATCAGAAGTACCCAAACATGACTTTGAGCAAATGTGCTTAATCTAAAAGAATGTAATTGTATTTTTATCGGCACTTCATGTGTCATCATTAATGGACATCTTCTGAAGATGATCTCACTAAACTGCGATGCCACTGGAGGATGAAAATGACTGCTGAATGCCATAGTAAATACTTATCCTGTGTTCTTGGCCAGTGCAGCACTAGGTTTCTTGGTAAATTAACACAGGGGTTTACATCAGTCAGATAAACCATATACATATTTCTAAAGACTACCAGTTAACATAGGACTTTATAGCCACCTTAAAATAAAGCAAAATCACATCTCTTCAGCTAATAAACAAAGCTAAACTTCCAAGGAAAGGTGTGTGTGTGGGGGGGGTGTTTTGGTTTTGTTTGGTTGGTTTTTTTCCCTGTCATACATATGTAATGATGTTTTCTTAGTGTATTTCCCTAAAAAATATCCCTAGAGCAGAAATGCTTAGGAGTTTAAAGAAACAGAAGACCCTAAGGGGTCCTCACTTCAGTTAGAGATTTCCTACTTGGCATTCAGTGAAAAAACACTATGTTCTTTAGAGCTGATCTTACAAATTCCTGCTTCCTACAGAAAATTCAGAGTTGCTGTATGCCTGCAGTGTGTTAGCTTCACTGGGATCTGGTTTGGCCACTGTATGAGTGCATGGAAATGTAACAAGTCTGTACAATCTACACACAGAGAAATGGAGGAAGCCACAGTGTGTTGCATGAATGCAATTATTGTGGAGTGAGTTTTCCATTGAGTGTTTTCTTTCCATGATGGATGAGCCTTTTTTCATCCTCCTGGGTTCCTTCACCACGTTTCTGGGGACGTGAGTTCTGCATACTAATGTCGGTGTTTTGCTAGCTATTGTTATGACCTTTAGCACAGAGAGATGGCATGTCTAGCATGGTAAGGACATGCAGCTAGCTACATAGCAATGAGTGGCAAAGGAAAAAAAAGAAAAAAACGACAAGCAGGTTTCTCCTCAGCAACTGGGAATGAGTCAACAAGAAGTCATGGTCAGCTGCAAAATCCCTTCAAGGTTTTTCATCAGCCTAGACAGGCCACCAATGAGGAGGGGAGTGGAAGTGCAGGGGAGTCCTTGGGAGCACTGTGAACTGGGGAAAGAGAAACGAAAGGGGCATCAAGTCTGTGTTGTCCTAAGATGCAGCAGGGCCTGAAAGGTGAAAATGATACGATTACTCCTCCAGTTCTCTTCATATAAAATGTGGTGATTTCTGATTCAATGTGTCCTTTCCACTTTTTCCTTATATTGATAAAAAAAGGCCTCAGATACTATTTAAATTGTGCTTCTGACAGAGCTGGTTCACATCTGACATTCCTCCTCTCCCTGTTGTCCAAGGCAAGGACTTCTGTTGAAGATCATGACTTACATCTGGCATGGGTGCACAGCTTTCCTCCACAGGAAATCCAGGCCCCAAGGGGAATGCTGTATGCCACAGGCTCATCCAGGCATGAGCTTGGAGATCTCTTCTATGTGCACTAGCATCCAAACTGGTCTTGATAGGGCAGCAGAACTCTAATGCTTCTGGAGTCTAAGGAAAGGCTCTTTGTCTCCTAAATCATTCTCAGAAGGGAGCATTTAGAAACTTATTTATAAAAAGTTTAAGCACATTATGCATACTGTAGGGAGCACAGAAGGAGGGTGTATAACCTTTGTAAAACCTACACATAGTCTGTCCCAGTGTGAAAAGATGATACATAAAAACATTCTGAAGTGATTATTTAAAACAATCTTTGTACCTTGGGGGATGCATAATCATTGCAAATTTTATACAGTCCACACGTAACTTTTTCTCTTCCACTGAACCCTAAAATGTCCATGTTTCCTCCTGCTTTTCCTTGTTTTCAGAGGGAATTCTGCACTCCTGTGCAACTCAAAACTAGTTTATCTCTATCAGCCCCCCACTCACCCTTCACACAGAGTTTTATGCATCTCCACCGCCCCCACTCCAGTGCTCCATGTTGTCCTTCCATGACAAGGCAGTTACTTTCTTCCTTTCCACCCACCTCTTTCTCAAGCCCACATCATACGCTTCTTCTACAGGTTATTGACCACTGTCCCAGCTACCCTCTGTATTAGGGTTTCTTGTCATTCTGCTACCCATTGTCATGCCTAAAGCTCTGTGACAGTTTTAATACGCACACATTTCCCCTGAAAAAACCTCTCTGTGCTCACTCTCTCTTATTCTCTCAGAGCAGCTATGCAACAGCCCTTCTTTACCAGCTACTGTTATTGGCCTAGGAGTCACACTATTCAGGCTGTCCATGTGCCAATATCTTAAAGTCTGTTTGGAGGATGCAGAGAAGATTGGCAAAGCATGCAAGGATATTGTTTGTCTCTTACCTGTTCTACACGCAGCTGCAAAGGTACTTGAAACTATTATGTTCAATAGATAAGGACCCTTTGCCACCTCAATTTTTTTCTTTTCTTTCTGGCTTTACTGTTTTTCTTTAAATTAATTGATTGATGCATTGAATACTCCTTAAAATTGATGAGATGTGGTATTCCAAAATTAGTGCCATGTTACACAGGTACAGACAAATGCAGAAAGGCCTCTGAGTTGAGCACAAGATCTCAGCAGGCTCAGATAATTAAACTTTCAATGACTGAAACATACTCCAGCAGCAATAAGCCACACTGGATGTGTTTGCTTGGCTACTGACACTTCTTGGGTGATTGAAGGCACTCGACCCCTGGCTTCATACCTCAAAGTGCAGCTTAAATAGGCACCAGTAAGCCCTGTGGTAGCTCACTGCTCAATTGCCACTCATCTCCGATACCTGCTATGTAAGTATGTCCCCATGGATATGAGAAATATTTCCTCCTTAGCTAAGAGTACATAACAATCACCAAAGAGGGGTGATACATGGCTTTGTACTCTGTGATGTTTCTTGGAAATGTCTTCTGCAAAGGCTGAATTCATCTGAGTTTTCAAGTTGCTCAAAGAAACAAGCTTTGGGTCCTTATGTGCATGCATGTGCTGTGTGTGATTCAGGATTCCTTTCTTGGAACTTGTAGAAATAGTGCAAATGCCTTTACTCAGTTTTCTTTGAATGGCTGAAATGACAAAAATTAATACGGTTGTTCCTAAAGTGTTTTTGAGGGGAAAAAAAATCCATAAAAACATATGAAGTTGTTGAAAACAACCCTTCTCCCCTTTCTTTGGTTCACAGGAAGTGGTTTTTGGGGGGGAATGGGAAGGAATAGGGCTGGGAGGGAAGAGAAACATTAAAAAGCTGTGTTTGGGATGTATAAGAAGGCATTCAGGTAGGGTAAAAAGCCCTACAGCCAAGTTCAACAGCCTACAGTTTCACAGGGAGGAAGAAAGTAAGCCACCAAGCAGGCCATGTGGCTGGTCTGGGAACCCTCTGGAGTTCTGAAGGTTCAAACATGTAAACGAAATGGAAAAAAGTCAGGGGATTCAGTCAAGCATGAGTTTATCCCAGTGACTGGAAAGGACCCATCAGTACAAGCAGGGTGTTGAGGATTTGTTCCTATATGAGTTACAGCATGTAACACATAGTCACAAGGCTCTTAGCCATGAGCTCTGCTGCCTTTCTCTGCCAGAGCCCTTCTGCTCAAATATGGAGCCATAACTGTAAAACAAAACCTGCTGCCCATTCCTTAGCAAAGAGACTTGGTTTCCTCTACCACTGCAGCTGTGAGCAGCTCTTCAAAGAGTGCCTCATGCAGACTCTCATATTCAGTGCAGGGTCATGAGGCTTTTCCCTGTGTTTTGAGAGAAAGAGGAGGACACAGCACTGAAATATTTGTCATTTAGAGAGTGAGTTTTGAAATGAACTGAAGATGAGTTAGAAATCCCACTTTACACACTGTAAGCTCCAACCCCTGTATTGGAGTAAAAATTCTGTGTATTACCTGTGAAGATTTATCCATAACACAAAGCCAGAGCCCCAGGCCTGGTGTACACTAAAAAGAGGTTGTTATGTGAATTATACTAGAAAATTCTTTGAATGGAGAGATACTTTATATAATCAAAAGATTCCTTTTCAACAGTTACTTCTATACCAGTTTCCAAAAAGAATAAGAGGTAATATTGCAAGGAAAACATCATAGCTGTGTCAGTTAGGGAAATTATATTTTTTTTTTCACACTCTGTCAGAGTTGTGTCAGTAGCACTTTTAAGTTTAGATTGGCACAAAAAGAGGCAAAGCCCTGTGTCAGAGTATGAAAATCGTCAGCACTAATACCCCACCCCTGAAAGGCCCTGTATTTTCCCTTAATAAAGGACTGGAAACTAAAAATTCTGCTGCAGAGGTTTAGAACCACCTTTCACTTAAACTGTGATGTGTCTCTTCTCGCCAAATGTAATTCGCGAAAAACATTTTTTAAGTGCTAAGAACTAGTTAGGCTTGAGGATGTGACAGACTTCACCTTTTAAAAATAATTTAACAAAGCAGGAAACCTTGCTTACTTAGGTTTAGATTAAAGTTAAAATGCACCTGATGTGTGATTGTACAAAATACAAATTACATTAGTTTTAATGTAAATTTTAAGCTTACTAATTTGTTACTTATTGATAACACTAAGCTTGAAATACATGCTAAAAATTGTCTGGTGAAGAGAAATTCAGTATTACTGCTTGCCATGTGCAAATGAACGCTTAGTCTTTAAGAATGGCATTGAATTTCAATATGTATGAGATATTCTGCTGTTTTTATTGGAAAAGCTTACAAAGAATGGCTTACAATGGAAGGCAAAATGTTTGATCTTTCATATGAAAGCTCACTTACTGCTACAACTGTGGTCTTATAAAACATGACTGAAAACAGACCTGGTTTAATATAATCACGTTTATTAATACTTATTACTTATGTAGCATTTTGTATGTAAGGATTTGGCATATTTTATAAATATCAGTTAAACTTCACAACCAGGCTGCAATGCATGCAATACTGTGTCACTAAGCCCATTCTCTACAGGGATAAACTGAGATCCCTAGCCTACATCTATTCTGTGGGCTCAATCACTGAGACAGAATTGTCCATACAATTAAACTGCTAACACAGTCCCTGGAATCATTTTTGGCCTCAGCTAACCATCTCTCTTCCAGATAATGCCAGGGCAAAGGACCATTTCAAATAGGTCATTTGGACATAGTCACCCTTTTCTGGGGACAAGAGAGCTTGACTGTATGGATTTAAGCTCTAAGTCCTGCTGTCTGAGAATGGTCTCTGGCCAAGTCCATCTACTAGCATAGATGTAACCAGAATGTTTCTAGCACACAGCACAATGCCGTTCATAGATTCCTGATCTAATCTGGGTTCTGCAAGCAGCACAGCTCAAAAAAGCATGCACTAGTCCTGATGGAGCAAAGAGCTAAGGATCTTATTCTACTTCTATTTGCTCAGAGTTGTGTTCTTGATTTCCACGGTAAGGCAGGTAGAAGGCATCTGCTTTTGCAAAAAAAGGCAGGAAGGGATAGAAAGGTGTATAAATATATTAATGGATGGGACACAATGGCTGACTAATTAGAGGAGTTACTTGGGCAGTCCTATGTGCAGAGGTAGGAAACCAGACACATACACTAGTGCTGAGGGGCTCTGGAGCCTAGAGCTCACTAGCTTTGAATCAGGGTGGCCAGAGTGGTGGGGTGCCCAGCATAGTCGGTTTCTCAGTGCCTTAGGAAACACTGTATGTTATCATTCCAACAGGGAATGATCTTATCACAGAAAATGGAAGAGTCAAGACAGGAACTGAAACAGGAAGCTGTTTAATAACAGCTTATTAAGAACTTGAAACTCTCGGGGGAGGTAAAAATATGGAAAATAAGGAAAGGATGGGTGGTGATGGCTGCTGTTGGGAAGATTTGAGGAGGTTTACTGCAGCACCATTTTGGCCTTTCTCTGCAACAGTTGTTGCTCCACTCATCCCACATCCTTTTCCTCCACTGGAAGCAACGGAAGAACAGCAAGCAGCAGTAAAACAAATCCCTGACTTTCCAGAGGTGTGGTCTAGTAGTTGGGTCTTTTCTCAAGTAACCACATATCTTTGGCAACTGACCACTGTTCTCTGGGGTCTAAGCTAATTGGTTGAGTAGCTGGACTCAGTTCAAGCCACAGTGCAACACTAATGTAGCTATATTACTCTTGGGGCTAAACTTAGTCTCTCTGCAGAGCACCAAGTGGAGGTAGAACCATGCTCCTGGCCCTATGCATGCTTCATTGTGTCATGCAAACTTGCCTAAGCTCCATTCATTTCATAATGTTATTAATTCTATTATTTTATGAATTCATTATTTTATGGATTATTATATGGATAAACTATTCAACTATAAATATCATCTTATGTCTTATTGAATTATATGAAGTAGAGCAACTTTTTAGATGAGACTGAAAAATCTCCTCTCAGAATGTGTGACTGAGACATCTATTTGCAATGAAATCCCTGCACCTGCCAAAACATGAAAAATATGGAGCCAGCTTCCTGTGCCTTAACTGTGAGCCTTATGCATATGTCCCATGGCTTTTTGTGAGGCTGCATTATGCATAGGCATGTGCAGAATTAGGCCTAAGTTGCAAAAGATGTTCTCAAATGAAATATTTGGGTTTGGAGTCTCCCAGACTTTATCTTAAACTAGGTTTCAAGACAGCTAGTGGGAACTTTGGAACACCTGTGAGTAGACAGCCAGTCACATAAATACCTTTGAAGACCTCATAACCTGGCCATGAAGAATAAAAATCAAACTTGGTTTGGAAGCCAGTGGCTTAGTTCAGTTTCTGTCTTTTTGTAGTTTTCTCTGTTGTTCCCCAATTCTTATTTATGCTATCGCTTGCTGATGAAATTTTGTTTTGATAAAATTGCCATACAGGTACCAGGTTTATGCATGTAAAACCAAACTAATAATAGATGTAGAGTGTTGAATATCCTATTGCTTATCATGTGGCAATATCATTTCATAGGCAGAGAATGAGAACTGACCTCCAAATTCTTATGTTTTGTGTGTACATCCACTCAGGTAAAAAGAATAAGCACAGTTGCAAATCTTAAGATGCAGGCACTGTATCAGGCAGGTGCTGCACCTTGAGAAAGTATAGGATAATCCTCTTCCTGGAGCAGTGACAAAAGGAGGCAGTGGAGGGGGAAGCTACAGAACCTGTGACCAGTGACCAGATCCTCCTTTCCCTCCATCTCCATCCCTGATCCATCTGCTTTCTCTTCAGCTGGTTTATTTTTGTGAAAACACAGCTTCCACTGGCTAAATCTTAATGGCATGAACAGCTTGATTTTGTAATTGAAGATCCACAGTGAGAGAGGAGGACAAGCTGAATTAATACACTTTGTGCATGTACTGGCTACATCGCTTCTGAAGTCAGGGCCATTGCTGCACGAGTCCAGCCAGTGAAGTTGTCTTCTCCATGTTCAGAATGGAGACTGAGACACAGAATAACTGATGGCTCTGTTTTGTATTTACTGAAGTCAGCAGATATACCAGCTGATTTCAGTGCAGCACTGCCAAGACTAGGTGCCAGCAAAGAAAAAGGGTTCAGAGCTCCTTGCATTCAATCCTTTGAAACCAAGATAGAATAAAATACACCAAAAATGTGCTTCTTTGGAAGTTAATGAGCTAGAAAGAAGCCAGATGAGAGGGAAGTTTTGAATTATGGGGACCGAGTGGGCAATTTTGCTTTTGATAGCTTCTCAGTGGGTCTAAGCAAACTAGAATATACGGAAGTCTGGTGTTTACAAGCCAAAACACAGGCCAAGCCTGTGAATGGCAAAGTTCTTTATAAATATCTATTATTGAAAATCAAACACATATTATCACTTCATACTGTGATAATTACAAAACAACACTGACCAAGTATCACTGGACTGGCTCTTTCTTGACTTATTTATACAGAAACATCAAGCTGGAGACAACCCCTCAGCAGGAGTCTTCACATTTCCCCTACCACTACATCTAGCTGCTCTGTGAAGGATTTAAGCTGAAGTCAGAAAACATAAATGCAACTGAGTCATGATTGTTCCAATTCTGGAGTGAGATAATTTTTTAAAAAATATTACTCTTCAAAGACAAGTGAGCAATCACCTTTGAAACGTTTGTACATACTGATGAACAGATTTTAAGTTTTGTTACTAATCCACATATGCTGTTCTAATGAATCACTAAAATTTAAAGAATCAGGTCAACAGATAAAGGTCAGATGACAAAAACAATGCAAAGTCAGTATTCGGACAGATGACAGTCTTGCCAAGACCACATTTAAGCGTGAGGTATTAATAATGTTATGCTTTTAACCAGAGGTTAATCTGCAATTTTTTTATTTTTTTTTAAATTACCTAGAGAGAGATTCTTTCTGGACTATTAACTTTTTCTTAGTATTTAGATCACAACTCCTAAAGACTTAGCTATATTTTGACAGATACTGACAAAGAGTGCCATGGAATTGTGACTCAATTGTCACCTTCGGCGTTTTCAAGCTGAAAAACTCAGGATGAGTGCTAGGTACTAATTAGAACTGTTATATTAGGAAAGCAAATACAATGGTGTCTAACATTAAACAAAGCACAGTTCTCATCACAAATGGTTTCTTTTGTGTGCGGGTTAGTCTAAAAAACCATTTTGCATGCTAATGAAGCACAAACAATAATTGCCAAAGTAACTAGTTTCACGCAATTACAAAAACCACATAAAAAGCCCTATTGTTTGTTGTCTTATGATTTTTAATGCTAATTTTGCACTTGATAATTTGGGGATTTCATTTGTACCACAGTGTGCAATTTGGGTTTTGTGTGTGTGTGAAGGTGAAGGCTTCTAATGAGGAGTAAAGGGTAGGAGGAAACAAGCCCGAGTGTGCAGAAGTAAAAGAAACAGTCACTCTCAGGGAAGAGATCGGACAACCGGAAAAGAGAGGGAGAAAAAAAGCAGTGGTGAAAAGGGGACATTTCCTCTACGAGAAAGAGGGAAATCAGAGCCGAGAAGAGGGAGGCTGTAGGAGCTGGGAGGCGCACAGACTAGCTAATGAATATCGCTAAACTGACACATCCTGTGGCTTGGAATGCATGACAAACTGGGGAGTCGCACAAAGATCTGAGGGAGCACGGAAAATTAGAGAGTAAAAAGTCAGATGGTTAAGCAGTTAAAAATAAAAAGTTTGGGGCCCTGCTCTTCCCTTGAAGGGTCTCTCATTACAGCCCATACAAACCATTTATAATCCTGTGAAAGAAAGATTGGACCCCTTCTATTTTAGTGTAGACACTGACTGCTCTGGCTGAAATTTCGCCTGCATTTCTGTGATTTGTCCTTTCATCTTACAGTCACTTGTCTGCAAATTAAGTGGAGAAAAACATACCATATGGCATTTTTTTCCTCTGATTCACCCCAGCCTTTAGTTTGTTATTTTCTAATTGAATAAAATATCATATGGTTAAACTGGGATTTTGCACTAGCTTAGAGAAAATGTGCGTTGCCTGGAATCTTTATACTTCTCTGAGCCTAAAGAAAACGTACCATTGGAAGCAGAAATACTATTTTAAGGTCAGGATTGAATACATTTTGCTCTAAAGTACATTCTCTACATTGTTATCAGGGGATACGAAATTTCTTGTTCTTGTTTCTCTGTAAGAAAACATGATTTTGTGTAAGGCCTATGCTACTCTGAAATCGCACCTACAGCAAGGTTCTAATGTAGAGAGCACAAAACTCGAGTGATGGTCAGAATTCATTTTCCTTTTGTGACAGTCGCTCTCCTTCCATTTACCGTGATGTTAAGCATTTCTGCAGATCTCTCTCTCCCTTCTTTTTCCCTGTGTGTTATGCTACCAGTGTTGGTACAGGAAATAAATTTGAAATCAATACATGTTGGTATTGTTAGATATTGTAATGTGTTGTGTTTTTTTTTTTTTTAAATCACATTAATCTCACTATAACTAGCTGAGCCCAGCACTTTCACCCTTTCATCCTGTATACTCTTTCTTTTTCTGTCGCCAGCTTTCTGAATGTATTTTCCATAATAATATATCCCTCTACTATTGTTGATCTCTTCAGCATGTTCCCCCCCACACATACTTTCCCCCATTCAGTTTTTGTTTATGGTTTTTACTTGGAAAAATCATGAAGTCTCCAGGAAAATGCTTTTTACATTTCCTTGCTAGTCTGCAGCATTTCAGAAATATTACCAATTGCTACGTGAATAATTGATTCATGGCTGTCACAGCATGGAGGTGACATTGTACCTTCTTACTCTTCTTCCCCACCCCCTAGTGCTCGTTTAACCTTCTCTTCTTTTCTTATTCTTTGTTGACAAAAGAACCATTTGGATTTGGTCAGCACTAGGGTCTACCCATGCAAAGTAACCGGCAAACAAAGACAGAAGAATCCCTCTTAGGAAACTTTACCTTAGGTAGTGTAGATATTGTTGATTAATTTAATATAAACATTGTAATAATTGAGAAATATATAATCAACATTGTATTTAATTGGCACAGTACATTTGCTATATAAAGACTATTTAATTCTCAAGAGAATTAATTAAGTCTGTTTATATGAAAACACATTTGAGGGAAAAGCAAGAAGTTTATGTAATAGCTACGCATGAAAAAAACACATTTTTATCAGTTTGAAAGGCACATTTAATATAATACTCAAAGTCTAATTGGTCCACTACATTGGAGCATTAAATGCTAATTATGATTTGCCTTTCCTCTGCTGTGTTATGATGACATTAAAATATGTTATTTTCTTTTTCTCCTTTTCCTTTTTTTACTAGCTTGTTTTAGGCACACACACATCTAGATAATAGCTTTATTCAGCCAAAATACAGGGAAATTGAGTTTAATACTTCATGTTTCTGTTGATAGCATATGTAGATAAGAATTAGACTACTTAATAGCAAGTCTAGGAAAAATGCTGCTTGAAATGGGGATAATATTTTGGAAAACTCAAGGACATTGGGTATAATGTCTTGCTAAATTGGACATTTATATGCAATCATGATCAATCTTAATAAGCGTAGGAGATACAAGGAACCTCAGATTTTTTAAAAAAGAAGCTCTAAGACAAATTAAAACAGATTTAATGCATTCTTTCTATTAGGTTGTAGAATAGGTCCTTATAAATAAAAAGAGTTAATGCTAAAGCATTCTCAGGAATTTATTCATGTGAATGATCTACAAAAGGCAGATCTTAACAAACATGCAGAGTGCAAAATAGAAGGGGATATTAGTGACAAATTACCTAAGGTAAACTGAAGTGCTAAATAAAGGTTAGCACATATATTTCTGGGGTAGAATGGGTAGAAGAAGAGAGTAGCAACTTGGGCAAATCACTTTGTAGCTCCATGCCTCAGTTTACCCAGTCAGACGCATTGAAGGAAAGCTAGAGATACGTGTTATGAAGTAATGTGTTGGGTATTCAAGACTTATTCTTACATTTGGAAGTGCCAGTGGGGTTGCAGTCAGCATGCCTTGCAGACAGACACAGCGCTTCACAGAGGCCATGCAGGCTGCGCCTGGGCAAATGCCATCTCTTCTGAGGCTACCACACTTAGATTACCTGCTTCAGATTAGCTGGTTTAGATTAGCTGCTCTCCACCAGCTCCTGTTTGCCCCATAGAGGTGACAACAGGGAGTGATCTACCTCCCCTCAGCAGCTCTGGTGAGTAAGAGTGATGGGATCACTCATCTCAAACAGTCTCAGCAAAAAGATTGCAGCTGTGCCAGCCGCTAGCATGAGAGCCGGTGAAGAGAGACTTAAGAGGCCAAAGGCTCCTCTTCCAGCTTCCATGCCTTGCAAGGCCACAGACTGCCTGGCCTTTAAGCTTTTCAAGGGCTTTGAAACCTTTGTCTGAGAGGTGTTAGAATTGCTAGGTAGCCAGGGAACTTCTCATGCCTGAGGCCAAATCCAGGTGTGAATATAATCCCCAAGAAAAGAGAAATTGATTTGAAGGAAATCCTGAACTCCATACCCAGAAACACAACACAAGCACCTCAGTGGGCATCATGTGGCAGCACACAACCCACTAAGCTGGTCAGGATCATCACAATGAAGCCCCTAGAGGGGGCTTTATTGCTTTTCATATGACCTACATCAGGAAAAACAGTATGTAGCAGTGAGGGGACTAGCATTCAGGGGACACGCTGGTAGTGCATGTTGAAGCTATAGTTACCATTACTTTACAAATTGCTAGCAATCATGTTAACTAGTTTAAAATTCCAGACACATGTCTAAAAGATATGTGCGGGGGTTATGCCCACGTACATGAATCATTGCAGACTCACTGATGATACTTGCACCCCTCTTCATCCTATTGTCACATATCATTTCCATTACCCACTGCATTCATCTTCTTTTGCCTTTCCTTTTGCAGAAGTGGAATCAGGTTTCCTAGCCCAAAGGCTGTTTCCAGTTGAAGTTCATCAGGCTACCTTACATTTCAATATCTTCCTGTCTCTTCTTTGGTTTATTCTTTTTTTTTTTTTCCTTAATTCTGCCCGAGCTGATCATCCTAGGACAAGAAGGACAAGAAATTTCTTCAAAACATGAATGGTTTCAGCAGGATACTTTGGCCAGAAGATGCTATAAAACTACTGCATGTTTTCCTTTCCTCTTCGATAAATGAACATATTACTTCATTCTGTGTCCAGCCATCACCAACCTAAGGGTCTGCCACCATAATTTTAACTTCCCAACTGGCCTTGCAGCCAGTATCTCAATACATCGTATGTACAGGATGACTCGTTCTACAGTTTTATTTACGATGCAATCAAAGGCTATAGGAGAGTGAGCAGTAACTGTTTTCCCAATGCATAAAAAAACCCCTCTTTCTTTTAGCCCTATATTATAAACATTTGAAAGTCTCCATTTTTTCCTCTTCCTCTTTCTTGTCCTCTCAGAAAGAGCAGCAGGGGGTAGATATAGTGTGCTGAATCCAAGTCTCTAATTCGTCTACATTTAGAGCATGCTTTGCAAGATCTATTAGCAGAAAATGTATTAGTAACCCTTACACAGAAAGGTTTTCTTCAAATCTTCCTTGTTTCCTAGCTCTGGCAACAATGACCATTTCTTATAAGAGAGGAAATAAGCATCCACCTGCAGCCTTCACTAAGGTAAAAAGTGAGAAAGATGTCTTGTTATTTCAGCAGTATCAGTGACTCACGGTGATACCAGGAACTTTATCTTTCACTGGGGAAGGACAGCTTCAGCAGCTATGAAAGCTCTGATGACAAGCTATCAAGCCAGCACCCAAACCAGGATGCAGATCTTACCATTATTCTTAATTAATATTTGCTTATGGGAGATTCCAGGAAGTGAGAAATGCTTTCCAATCATTCATGAAATGCAGGTCCCAGGTCTAAGATGCTTACATTTTCAGAACAGAGAAATACACCAAGAGGAAGAGAAAAGAAACAATAGCCTACAATTTATACATAGCTCATGAAGAGCAGCACAGCAGAAAAAGAGAGATGTAAATAGAGATAGGAGGAGGCTTGTCCATTTTTCGGAATTATTTTCAACTGCAGTCACAAATTTTGTAGTCTGCAGCACCAGAAACAATGACAGGACATTGGATTTAGCATCAAAATTACCTGCCTGGTACCAGAAATGCATCTCCCAACCTGCAGTGCATTAGCTGACTTCATACTGTAATTGTAATGAATCTCTTATTGGACCCTTGCTTCCCTGGACAATGCCATATTGTAAGGACTAAATACATCATCAGTGAGCCTCATTCTCGTGTATTACACTAATATATCATTGGAATGACAACTGCTTCTGATGATATATTAATGTAATACATCAGTAGTGTGGGGCTCCTATGGGGTATTACTCAGGAACAGGGGCCATCTAAAGAAAACAGACCCAGAGTCAAATTCAGTTTAATTACTGAATGAAAGGGCTATCAGGACCAAGGTTACACGTAATGCTAACATTCTTACATCATCCATGAGATTAATTTGCAACCTCATTACATATTAACCTTGTGATTTTAGATAGTAATTGCAGGATTTGGATTTGCTTGCTGATGTGAGTAACTCACAAACCATAACCTCCCCACTATTTTACAGTGGTCCATGAATAATGCAGCTATTTTTTTTCTGTCCCTCTTACATTCCATGATAGTTAAACAACACATCAAATGTGCAGCTATAAAACCAGATTTAGAAAGACAACAGTCTATTTGAAACTGTTTGTAGTCACTGGGCACCATATAAACATTTGCACTTGCACAGGGCACTCAAAAGAAGACAACAACTGGTATTTGCTTTTGCAGTCAATTATGCAGCACATTTTCATGTATCATTTGTCTTAAAGCTATCATAAACCATGTACAATTCTACTGGTTTTTTGTTTTGTTTTGTTTTTTCTTTGTGTTTTTGTGGGGGTTTTGCTGTTCTTTTTTGTAGGAGACATGTTTTTTTCAGAATTCCCCAGGGACTGAAATGGTGTATTCTACTGTTCTTTAAGTTCTGAGTTGGATTCTGAAAGGCTTTTAACAAAAGGACTTCCATAACAATATTGCAGTGTCCACCGACATGAAATATATCCAGAGTCATCTTCCCTTGGCCCTGTTTCTCCCTAATTTTAATGTTACTATATTATAAGTTATCCAGAGAATCCACCTATATATTATGAATCAAACTGGCAGCAGAGGTGATATCATTTAAGCTAGAGCTTCTGGTGGTCTTTTATTTCATGTTTATTAAGATTATAACCAAATGCTGAAAAAAAATTTCATAGAACAGCATATAGCATCAAGCCAAAACCATAATGTATATTCGATTTCATAAACACCTTACTGCGTTTAATACAGATGCTATACTTATTCTTGAATAGACTGTTTTGTTTAATAAGCATTTATCTATTGTTAATGTCTTTGGAGAATTCATCTTGGGGTTTATACTGAAGATAAATGCAAGCGTGTGAGGGTTTATGAAAAATGTCTCAGCAAGTGACAGGAAGCCTGATATGAGTTACCACAGTCCGCTTCACATGTGGGGCAATCCACTACTTGTCTTGCATTTATTATATTTTCTTGCTAGGCATTTTCTCTTTCTTTTCCTGAGACTCTTTGATACTATATACTTTTAAATACCAAACATTGACAGTAAATCTGAAAAGAATGCATGATGTAGAAAAAGAGACAAAACTACTGATGTAAAATGTAGCTACAATAAAATAAAGACACCACAAAGATTTTCTTTTTTTTTTTTTTTTTTTTAAATAGTGTATGCATGAGGGAAGGGAATCAGAATTTAAAAGGAATTAACTGAACATCAACTGCATGTCCCAACAATACATGTCATTTTACCTCACTAGGGTGATGTACGTATTATTTAGAAAACCATTCAAAGCTGCAGTTAGAAATTCTCCCAAGAATAAATGGAATTCTCAAAAAAAAAAAAAGTGTCATTGTCTTGCAAGGAAAGTAAATTCTGTGCATATCTGTCTATATCTAATCTTACCTAATCTTTGTGTGCATTATACCTGGGATGATAATAAATAATGTATTGCGGATGTGGAGAGAGGTTATGGAAGTACAGTAAATTAGTGAAAAGCCCCATGTGACCTATCAGCCAAGTTCCCATGATAGGTTTCTTTTCGTTATTTTCTAATTAGTAACAACTCTCCCTTCCTCTGTCGCATATTTCCCTTAGCCCACAGTCTGAACTGAAGGCAGATCTGTTACAAACTCTATTGTAGAATCTTCAGGATGTCAGTAGTAGCTGGAATTAAATTAGATTTCAACTCTCGCAAATTAATGAGTAACCTTGAGGTGTTTGAATGTATCTGGTATGTCAATAACGTAATGTGCAACAGAAAAAGGATGAACTTTGCTCATACACCATGTGGAGGCTTTCCCCTGTGAGTTTTATATGGTGAATTATTTACTAGTTATTGAATTAATCAGACAATTTTTACTTTTTGGCACTTTTAAAATCTGATATTTAAAATCTGCTTATGTGCTTAATTGAATGGACATCACATGCAAACCTGCTCCTCGGTGAGCCAGCCCTGCTTGTTTAATACAGGAATTCAAAAATAAAATAAAAGCGCATTTCCCCCTCAGCATCAGCAGGACAGCCTGGTGAGAAAGTGCACTGTGCTGCAGACACCTTGTGCAACTAAAGAGTGTCAGAGGGAGGGGAGACATGGACTAGAGTGCATCAGTCTGGCTGTACTCAGGCGCTGAATGAATTTGAAACATGACCAAGTCTGAATGGAATAGTGGTCAGAAAGCCAGGAACAATTACTTCAGATTACAAAATGCTTGAACGATTTACTTCACAAGACAACTGCACAGTCTCCTTGTGCTAAAGGACTATCAATACTATATTTGGACAAAATTTGATGAGAGGAGTTGAAGGGGTGGTGGAGGTATGGGGCGGGGGGGGAGGTTCGCATTGTGTAAGATGAAAGCAGAGAAGTATTTAGATAGAAATGTATTCCAGTAACCAAAATCTCTGCCCAACATCATCTTTGTTTCAGAAAGTCTGATTAGTTAACATATTCCATCACCTTGGGAAGAAAGCTGAGGTAAGCGGCTTAATTTATAAATGGATGGAACAAACTTATTTAAAAATTCTCACTACGTTATCATGAATCATGTAGGCCTATTAAACTAATTGCTAAGTAAATTTAAGCAGTATTACAGTAGATTTCAGTGAATTTATCATCAATCTAAAGAGATCTTTGGTGGTCTCATGCTGCCCCCCACAGATATGTCTCAGAACATTCATTATGCCATAATTACAAAGTCTCTTTGAAGAGGCTAAAAATCCCAAGACTCCTCTCATCAATTATTTTCACCTGTTAATTCATTTTGTGTGAGGTAATAACCTCAGCATAATAACAAATGTGCAAGTACTCCGATTTTGCAATTAAAAGCAGCAGGGCTCCTATTTTGATCATACAGACTGTGACATCCATCATAGAAAACAATTTGGGCCTAGCGGGATGACAGATGCCACACTGATGGCTCTACTAACTAACTGCCTGTCCTGAAAAAAAATGGTCCCGTTTCAGCCTGCAGCTGCAAGCTATCTGATAGCTCCTGACCAGTCAGCAGGGGAAAGCCTGCAGTGACTAAATTACTGAAAGGTAATTTTACTTCGTAAAATGAGGATTTTGGAGCCATATATGTATGTATTCCAGTGGCTGGTGTAATTTGGAAACAAATAGTCCTTTTCATTTGAAAATGACTGGAATCGCTGCCAGTGTTCAGAGAGTATTGTTTCTCAGCCTTTTACATGAGAAATACAGTGTAATACTCATTATTTCTCCCCTTTCACATCTTATTAGACACAGAAGGCAAGGTGGTTATCTCTGCTTTCTTTAGCTAAATCCGCACAAGTAGGATTTCTTCCAACCTCTGGACAGGTGCCTAAATAATAGAAGAGTGCTCATTTTAGCCTTTCAGTTTGTATCGAAGCTGAGTGAGCCCTGTCTGGGGAATGATCCCGCTATCACCACCAAGCCTTAAAGTGATATGCCCTCATCTGAAACTCCACTAAAAACAATGAAGAAAACTGCAAGCGCAGGCAGCTCATTAGCCTCCGGACTGATTCACCAAGGAAATAATTTGACGTTGAATTAATGACAGAAAAGCTGTTGTCCTGACTGGGGGGGGGGGGGGGGGGGGGGGGGGGGGGGGAGCTGGGGGAAGCAGGGGGGTGCATATACTCTAAAAAGAATCTCAGAAAACGCGGCCAATTTATTTTCCTCACTAAAGTGCATAATGTGATGCTTTAGTATTGGACCAATTAGCTTAAAACATTTAGTGCTGAAATACTGCATACTCTGAGTAAACAAGACAACTGATTAAGCCTATAACTTTCTAACGGGAAATGCACGGTGTTGCTGTCAACTAATATGAAATATGTCAATATGGTCTAGGATTTTTGGTTTTGTTTTTGTTTGTCCTTTTTTTTTGGTTTTGTTTTATCCAGTAAGGCTAAAATCTGGTGACTGGGGGGAAGAAGCTGGACTGTTCGGGCTGCTGAAAGCAGCAGATGCAAATTATGAAGGAAAACCATACTACTGAAAGAAAGGTGGTAGGTATTGTAAGGATTATGTTTTCAGATTTCAGCACACTAATGCAGAGCAACAAAAGATCAGCAGAGGGCCAAAGGTTAAGTATAGCATGAACTTTCTCAGTGGCTGTGCACCTTAAGATGAAAAGATAGCTCTGTTTATGACATCTGCACACTACAGTGCTTACCATTTTATACTTCCCTCCCACATTCTCTGCGGACAAAGAGCTGTGCTTGGCTTCTTGGGAAAAATCTACTGTTTCTTATTCCGTCATATTACACTCATAAACCCTGTCAGCAATAATGCATGTATGGGTAGGCAGAGGCAGGGATGTGCAGCTAGTAAACTACATAATCATACCAGAAAAGATACCAGCATTTCAGTCTTTCAATTGACTCTGTATTCAGGAATCTGCACCTCGTGGAGGCAAGGCTAATTCCTGGGGCAGGGGGTGCTCCAACTCGGGCAGACAGCCTGGCTGAGGTGTTTGCCCGGCATTTCCAGATGCAGAAAGCAGCCTTTCCTAACCAGCTGCAGGATTTACAATGCAGAACGTGTGAGATTTTTTTTGTAGGATTGTACTGTGATAAAAGCAAACAAAAGAGATTAATCAAAACAAGTAAATTAGTATTACCCATCTTAGATGTTCTTTAATGCAAAGCCAATAGTTCTTGCCCTTTATGCACATGCTCGTACAGTAACTAATGTACAGTGGCCATCAACAAATTACAACTCGTGACACTTTTGCTGCTGCAATATTAAGCCCAAAGTCCTATGGAGAAAATATATGGTTTTTATTACCAAATTGTTCTTGTTTACAATTCTAATATCCTCTTCATTATCTACTTTTCCAGACATTTTAGGCAGTTCTGAAGACCTGGGGCAGCACTAGTCCTGTCATAAAGAGAAATTAATGTTGTTAAAGATGGCCTAACTGCCCTCTGGGACAGCTGAAGATGTGAAAATATAAGGTTCTGTTTTAAAGATGAAAATGATTAAAGGCACAGACACCTTGCTCTTAGTGCAGCCACTAAAACTTTTAATAAAATACTTCAGCAGAAAAAAGCTGCTTTACTTCTTCCACTGTAAGTCTTAAGAAAAAAAATGAGAGAGAGAGGGGAAGGAGGGGGGGGGGGGGGAGAGAGAGAACTTTGTTCTATAAGAAGAGGCTTGCTTTAAGGACTAATAAGCGTAAAAAAGACCTCATCATTATAAAGAACCTATTCGTCTCAGCAACAGCTCACTTAATAAAGACTGGATGATAGAAAAACCAGTAGAGCTGTCTCCAAATAGCCAGTAAGCTAATTAGGTGCATTGTAACAGGTAGCCCTTACAAAAACTGACAGGCTTAAGCCAGCATGCCACAAATACTTAAGAACATCGTAGCAGATGTACAGCGGTTATTGTATCCTCTTCAAGGCTGTTGCTGCTGCCACAATTTTATAAGCTTACGCACCTCAAGCCCTTAAAGAAGCTCAAAACGGGTTTCAGTGGGAGAAACGAAAAGGAAAAAAAAAAAAAAAAGAAGAGAGCGAGAGACAAGAAACACAAACCTGCTGAAGATATTATATGAGCTTTTAGGGGCCCCAGACCAAAGAGACCTTTCAGAAGGAATGGTTCAGCTGCCTGCAAGAAAATGGCAAGAAACACAAAAGACAAGAGCATAACCTTTGTCCTAGCAGGGATGGAAGAATATCTGTCAGAACTTCACCTTCATAATCTTGCCCACCTCAGTCATTTTTTACTGGTTAAATGAAGGTTACAGGATTTGCTCTGAAGACAAAATGTCCCTTTCTCCTTAAAAAATATTGTTGAAGTTAAAAGGCAAGTTTACATTCTCATTTCCCCAAAGAGTCGTATTCAGTGCTCTCTCTTTTGTTTGGTTTTGTTTGTTTTCTCTACTTTGGGAAGAGGTCAGATTTTACAGTTGTGTCTCTCTCATATGCTTTTGATTTTCTAGCAATAATCTGATGTAATTGATGGTATACAGAAGCCATTTGAGGACTTCTAGGTCCCTTAATGCTAGTAGTAGCGGTGCAAAGGAAACCACTGCTGGTCTGGACGCTCAGGGAAGTCTAACTTCCCGTCATTGGAGCTGGGACTGTGGTACTAACTCGCTTTGGGTAAAAGCCCATGGCAACAGAGAGGTCTGGAAGCAAAGAAAGCTTTGCTCTCAAGCAGCAGTGGCTCTTCAGAAAGCAATGGCTTCTGCTGAAAACCATGAGGGAGCCAGAGGCCTCACTATTAGAGAAGCAGAATTATGCGAATACTCCCCCACTCCTGCTGCATTCATGTGGAACAAGTGATGCAAAAAATCTCTGTCAGGATACCTTCTTTCTGATCCGCAAAGCTAACTTTATCATGACACCAAATGTAAATTAATATCTGCTAGCATGTATGTGAAAAAGGTATTTTTCAGTACACAGTGTTATCAGCAGACACTTTAAAATCCTTGCCATCCCCTGGGGTGAATAACACTGTATTCCTGCAAGAGAGATCTAGTACTATATTCAAGACTGGAGAAAAATACTATGAGCTTTGCACATCCACAGACAATTACAGAAGTAACTTTCCATTAGGGAAAACATCAGTGCCAAAATGTGGTCTACGGGCTCTAGAGCTCCAAACAAGTGTTATTACTTCCAAAGATGTAAATTACTACACCAGATAATTCAAACATATTCTTCTTGTGATATAGACTATGAAAGTGTTAAGACTTAGTAAATAGGATTAGTTTGTAATTACCAATGCTCTTTCAGGGCTGAGTATATTGTATGATGATCTCAAGTATAAGAGCATCTACGTTAGGATCAGCCTACGCTATATTACACATACGCTTGCTCACACATAAGCTATTATTGGAAGAAAAGTTCAAAACTGTTAAGTTAGAAGGTGCCAGAATTAAGGTTGTTTGTGCAACATTAATTCATTCATTGAGGTATATGCATGACAATGTGGGGTTTAATTACATGAGCAAATTATTTTCCTTTTGTAGGAAGTCTGCCTCATTTACTTTGTGGCCTCGTGTCTTAATAATTTTAACAAAATGACACTTTTTAAATCCTTCTGTAAAGCCAGGCCTATTAATTTCCTTGTGTACTTTCTGAGGGCATGCACTCTCAAAATATCTGAAACACTGGTTTCTTTCCACAGAAACTATTTTTGTGAGGAAATTCCATTATTCCCTTTTTACAGATGAAGACTTAAGGATGAAAAAAAATCTACATCAGAAATGTCTACTAATTTTGGGTGCCCAGGTGAAGAAAACTGGACACTAAGTTTTGAAAGAATTTAAATTTTAGAGAACATAATCTTTTTTGCATGGCTCCGGTAAATTCAGTTGCAACTTTAAGTTTCCAGCACATCTGCAAATCAGCATCTCAAGAATATGCAGGACATACAATTATTGTTACTAGTGTAGCTTAGGCAGCATCCCTAGCAACATATAGGAATGCTGTGGCAGAGACAGGTACAAAACCCAGTTTCCCAGGTCAGCACTTGACTGTTTCAGCTATGAGGGTCTCCCTTGTCTTCTTCCAATCCCTTCCCTTGTCCACTTCACGATCCCCAGCATGCCCAGCACATGAGCTTTCTACACAACTCTGATTGCTCTCAAGAGCATCATACATCCCCTATACTAAAAGTCTGTTGGAAAAATAAAAATGTGACATATAATTAAAGACTGCATCTTTGTATATACACACAAAAGAAATAAATTGTGCTTTTAACATTCTTTTATGTTCAGTTTCCCAGGTATTTAAAAAAAAAAAAAACAAACAACAAACAAAACCCAACAACAATGACAAGTTGAAACCCAAGAAGTATTACCAAGTTAGTTCAGCTGAACAGAATAATGTTCTATCATGTAATTTAATGGTCACTGAGATGATTGCCTCTATCTCCACATTAGTGCATTTAAGGATGCTGATTTAGTCATTCACAAATGACATCAGCTATTTACCTTTGACTGTTAGCAGTAAACAGCTAAGGAGAGATGTTGCTGAAATGAAGACAATGGAGATGCCAGCCCGGGATAGCAGGTCCTCCTTCTGCAACAAACAGTCACAGATGCAGCTTGGTGGGGCTGTAGCTTTATTCTATACCCCACTCATTTTTGTGATTTTTCTCAATAAAACCATTAGGATTTTGAAAAATTATAAACAATTGAAAGCAAGATATTCAAGTGGGAAGCACCTTAGTAGCTAGCAAAACTAATAGCTAGCCTTGCCTTACAAAATTATCACAGTCAACAGGAATCTTTGCTTTATTGCTACAATAATGGAAGGTGGGGGAATGTGCTGTCACTTGATATTGGAAGGTACAGAAAGGAGTACTGTGACCTCGCCTGTGGGAGGGAATATAATCAAAGGAACCAACCAGCATCAAAATAAGGACAGCATGATATGTCTCCTAACAACATTTCAGAAAGTTTCACAAACACTGAATAGCATTGATTAAAATTATAATTTCAACCACGATAATGCCACATGTGCCACTGGCCTATAGCACTTGCTCATACTTGCTCATACTCAGTAAAAATGGCATGATTTTATCTTCCTTGTCTCTACATACTGTGACAAGTGGCAAGATGGGGACTTAATGCAATTGGCAGACATTACAGTACGATCACAAAAGTCAGTGAGGTGTGGAATAAAACTTTAGTCACACAAACTGCATCTGTGACTTCTTGTCCCAGTCAGAGTCCCAAAGTGGGAACTGCAGGAAGAGTTGCCTCAGCCACAGCTCTAGTCACAGGTTTATGGAGAATTCCCATGCAGTAATACCTTCCTTCTCCTCCCTCTGAACCTCAGGAACTCTTCTAGTCAGCATTAACAGCAATAGGACCATGATTCCTCTTTCTTTTTAGTCATCTTCTACACAGAGGATGCAATTAGGCAGTCTTCCCAGGGCTTTGCAGGGTGCAAGATTTACAGACTTTAGGAGCTCAGGATCTGGTCCACAGTTAGTAGAATTTACTGGGGATCGATCAATTTATATATAAAGTTATTGTTAAAAGAAAAAAAAAACACAAAAAAACCACCAAACCCAAACCCAGAAGAAAAATCTGGTATTTTCTTAGGACAGGATCACAGCTGATATTTCTTAGATAGTTATGTCAGAGGGTGGCATGAAAGTTAGCATATCTACATAATGTAGGCCATTAAAAACATACTGACCCATTAAAATAAAGTGGTCTAAAGAATAAGAACTTCTTAAATGCTGTTTTCATTTTCTTCAAAATATAAGTGGGTAAATATCTTTCAGAATGAAGGTAAACCTGATGTCTTCTCAATATAGAAGAGTTGCGAAAAAATAATGGCTATATGTGGGTTTTTATTAATTCTTTATAGCTAAAATTTCCAACTTTACAAAACAAAACCAAAAACAACTCAAAAAAGAGGAGGTGATGATGAGAGATGCAGACAATAAAAAACTCTCAGTGGTGTAAAAGAGCAGCAATGCTGGATGCTACAGTGTCTCAGAAATCAAAAAAAGAAATAAATCAATTAAATAAATATAATTCACAAAGCTCCACAGTCAGTATAAACATCAAGCAAGCAATGTCTCTTGTCAGTCCATGAAAGGAGAACTTTCTGGCCTCAACAACCACATGCTGAGGTTTCTAGATCTCTTGTATTTCTTATAGAAATAGAACACTAAGAGATAACAGTGTGAATTTACTAAGTACTAATAAAGTTCTTCAGGATGCTATGGAGCATAAAACCACTGAAGCCAATTTAAAATGTAATTTAAAATGATGAAAAATGTGCATACTTTTCTAGCACATTTTTACATTAAAATAACATATTCTAATAGTTCTTACATCAAGCTGTATAAACAGAAGAAGATCTACTAGTAGTTGTGCCATTAGCAGAGGTAAACTGCAGCCCCACATCACCAATATGTGAAAAAAATATATACTTGATTTTGTATGCAACTTCAATAAATATACAGGAATCATTTGGGCATGTTAAATTAATCTCATGCACTTCTGCAATTACTTCTTTCAGAGCATGGTCTACAGGCTTCCATTATGCAAACATATTTTGGGAGTATTTTCTTGTGTGTTTTTGGTTTGGGGTTTTTTTAAAGCAAAGCCATGTTTGCATGTGAGAAGTGTGTTCTTTTGATATGTAGATATTGCTCAGCTTCAAGAAACTGCCAATGTCTCTGGTGAGATGAACAAAATTCTCTCTCAGGCTTAGGTCCTTTCCAGTCCCTTTCCACCAACAAGAAATGTGAAGTCCTCTTCATTGTGAATAGTGCATAGTCTTGTGCTATTCCAGAGGATACTGTAGCGTTTTGACAAACCTTCTTATCTATAAATTGTGAAAACATAGTCTGCTCTGCTTGAATGCAGCATAAAGCAATTTTACTTGTTAATTGCAACTGCAGTTAAAGAAAATTTCCCAATCTGATTGGCAGGTGGAGGAAGACATGGGGGTGAGAAGGCGGCAAGGAAGTAACCCATTCCAAAACTTCTGGCAAGCACAGTATTCGTCATCTCGTATCCCAGGGTGTCTGAGCACGCTTCTCCTCAACTCTCACTGTGCAAGGGGGAAGGCTACTCTTCAATTTGTTTCCTTCCATTCTGTCATGCAATACTGGGCAGTGGGATCATGAGTCCTGACCTATTCAAGAGAAGGGTGCTTCATTCCTCATTTTCATCCATTTATGATAATCTAGCTCCAGATTAAAAATCAAGACAGCAATGAAAAAAACTGTTCTCTTCTTTTCCTGAAATCTTAGCAATTTCTTTTTTAAATTGCTCCTCTGTTAGAATTGTGGCACAGATCAGGTCTGGTCTACGAATTCTACCAGCAGACTCCTTCATCATACTCAGAGACATTTTTTGTGTTGTTGATGTTGTTCTCAGAGGCTGGAACAAATGTCTAATTGATTACTTATGGAATGAAGAAAGACCTAAACTGAAGGAGTGATGCCAGAATTTTTGCACTTCAATGTTACCTTTAAATTTTGCTCTGCCTTTTGGCCTGACTTTTTTTTTTTTTTTTTTTTTTTAAGCAACGTTTTTGTACACAAATTTGCTACTAATTTAGCTGTTTCATTCCCCTTTTATTGCTCTGTTAGATTTCTTACATCTGGACCCTGTAACCCAGGTGTATTAGATCATATTAAAAGCCTTCCTTCTGCTCTTTGTTCTAACATGTGCTCTTTCAGCTGTAAAAGATACTGCACAGCAGTAGCACTTTGAACCAAAAGGTCAAAGAGCTTCCTGAATTAGCAATGGTCACTGCTGGTCTAGATATCAGCTTATTTGTTGTTTGGATTTACCTGAAGTCTGCAGTTTGCCTGGCTGTTTTAGGAATTGTATTCAAAGGATTATTTGAAAAGGTTCATATCATTCAATCTCTTGTTAAAAGACCAAAATCTGAAGGTAAGCCTGCTCTGCAGCTTTCTAACTTGTCTGACTTTAATTGTAAAGACAAACCCTTTGTAAAGGATTGCAGAGGGGCATTCAAACATTGAAAGTTTGGTTCCACTGTATCTGAGGACTTAGGTCTGATTCAAGATGAGAAGGGAAAGGAGGATTACAAGCTTAAAGTAAAGATAAAAATAAGTTTGAAACAAGCTTACTGGAAGAAAGAGAAACAAGCTTGTCGTGACCTTGCCACAGGGAAGAGAACAGGTTTACCAGGGGTTTCCAAGAAGGCTAAGACAAAGGCCATCTTGAAATTGTGATCCATTTGCTGCTTTAACCTGCCCCAATTTTAAGTGAGTCAGTTGTGGTTAAAGCATTTAGAAAGGGTGAAGTTTGATCTCTTCTTAAAAGTGCTATCAGTTCTTCTTTTATAAAAACAAAAGCAACCTGTAGCTAGATTGATTTAATATTTTTCTATCTTTGCAAAATAGCATGCTTACCTTTGCTGCAACCACAACTGCACAGATCCATGATGTATAGTAACAAGAAAATGTATCAGTATCCCACATTTCTGCAGTACCAGGACTCCATAAAAAGGGAGGAGGCAGAGAGGTAAACAACAACAAAATCCTCTCATTTAATCTATGCTACTGGCTGACTTTTCTGTTGACTTGGATTAATCAGCTACAGTTGTTGCATAGGAGTCAAAGCAGGGGAAAAATCTCTAACTAGACTTTCCTCTGTATTTCTGATAACCATAGCAAGCTGCCTTGCCAGCAACAGAAACATATAAAGTTCAGTTTCTTTCCACAGTGAGATAAGAGGATCTTAACCAGTGACTGTGAGCACTGCGTTTCCTATTTCACGCTTAGTGCATAAAACTTTGGTTAACTCTCTTCATATGTCATGGACTCTTTAACATGAAAGCTGCCACTACTCCCCACTCTGGAATCTAATTCTTTTAGGATATTTCTTTTTTTTCTTTTTAATGGGAGACTAAAATAGTTTTGCAGTAAGGTGGAACACCTTTTTTTTTTAATTTTTTTTTTCTTTCCCTATGTTAATATTTGCAGATGCACTCATTATACCTGCAGATTCTAGCCCTCTTATCTGCCAGCTTTCCTGGCTTTGAAGTTGCCATCCAGAGCTAGGAGGGAGGACTTCTGAAAAAAAAAAACAAACAAACAAAAAAAAACCCCCAAAACAGTCTGTAGCTGAGAACTTAGTACAGCTTCCATGTGTAATTTGGCATTCAGCAGCTCCCTTGCCCTTCCAGGTTCTCCCTGCTTCTCGTACCAACAAGTTTCTATGCCTGTTGCATCTTCATCTCATTTTCCTTGTGGGTGATACCTCTTGGTTCCAGGCCATATCCCCATCATGATAGCATCCTTATTTTCTCTCCCTGGGCAAGATTGTATACAGGCAGATGTTTGAATATAGGTGGCATAAGGAAAAGCAGTAACTGAATTTGAAAATGTCAATAGGGCAAATAACTAGCTGTTATATTGGTAAGATTCAGGGTTCCTCTTCCAGATATTGGTCTGCTCAAATGAAATTCTGGTCCAAATAAATCAGAGACAAAACTGTTTTCTCAGATTTCTGCAGTCTGGATTTTGCCTATAGCTATCACTGATGATAAACAAGATGCAAATAATTGTCCCAGTCATTTCAGAATATTTGTACCTTTCCTCATTTTACTGCTTTAGATCTATTCCCTCATTCTCCTCACCTCATGCTCCCCTTTGTGCTTTCTTCAATATCAGCCCAATGACTACAATAGTCTTGTAAAAACCTGATCCAGAAGGAAAGTGACTATCAAAGCTAATCTCCTATTTAAAGACACCTCATCCATTTTTACCTATAACTATTATATCCTTATAGCTATATATTCTCAATACCTATATATCAACTGTGAATACAAAGTAGGTGGATACAAATGAGCCATATTTTGCATGGCTAAGCCACCTGGGTCCTCTGGTCAAGGTTGAACTGGGCTCAATGGTTACACTGTCTGTTGTAATAAATTAGTAGTGCTTTTGTGCTGTGCCTCTAGCTGTAATAAGGATACATGCATTATGGGTGTCACCGTGTCTCTGAGGACAATTTTAATATAGCTTAGACAATAGCCTAGCTAAATAAACAATGAACTAGTCATGATATAGAAAAACAGTGTAAGCTCCAGGGTACAGAGCTTGGCAAGGGAAAAGAAAGAAGCAAACAAAACATTAAAAAGATTAGCAAGCAACAATAAGAGAGACACTTATAACACCCTAGATAACCTAGGGTAGTCATTTGGTATCGCTGTTGAGGATCTGATTCAGCAAGGCATATAAAGATAGATGTAGCATTAAGCACTTGCTTAACCATTGTTAACCAGCTTTGAGTAACAGAAACATGCTAAAAATGAAAGTCACTTTAAATTGTTTGATGAATCAAGGCCTGGAGCTTCAAAGTACAACCCTAACAAACAGAGTGATATTAGCAAACTAAAGTAGCACTACTATCACCACTGCCAATGCTTAGCTAAAGCTGTGGTCAACAGTGTGACAAGAGGAAATCCAGAATGGATGAAAATGAGAGTAATGTGATCAACAGTGGTGCATAAATAGCAGGCGTTCCTGACCAGACTATTTAGACCTGTCTAAATTTCGATTCTCACAGTAAGAATGAAACTTAGCCAGTTAGCTCCTGTCTTTCACTTCCCTGTAATTAAGTCCATGTCTCACTGGACTGTAGTGTGGCCTCCACCTTGATCTATGACTTCTGGTCAGTCTGTTCTCTGAGGGTGCTGGATATAATGTAGTTTGGGATATCACCTACTGGTGGGCTAACCAAAAAGAAGTCCCAGTAAAAAAAATCATAGAATCATAAAATCACAGAATGGCTTGGGTTGGATGGGACCTTCAAAGATCATCTAGTCCAACCCCCCTGCCATGGGCCGGGACATCTTTTACTAGATCAGGTTGCTCAAAGCCCCATCCAACCTAACCTTGAACACTTCCCGTGATGGGCTATCCACAACTTCTCTGGGCCACCTGCTCCAGTCTCACCACTCTCATCGTAAAAAGATTTCTTCCTTATGTCCAATCTGCATATACCCTCCTCCAGTTTAAAACCATTAGCCTTTGTCCTCTCACTACAGACCCTGGTAAAACAACTTTCTCTGTCTTTCATATATGCCCCTTCTTTCATATATGCCCCTTTTATATATTGAACAGCTGCAATAAGGTCTCCCCAGAATCTTCTCTTCTCCAGGCTAAGCAGCCCCAGCTCTCTCAGCCTTGAACAGAAATATGCTGTTTGGTTGCAAATTAGTGCCATAGTCCTTTCCCTCCCACAAAATGTCTTCTTCCTCTCTGACCAATGCAGAGGATTTCACAGACTGGGAGAGGAGAACCTGATAGGTCTGGATTATTGTGTACAAAGTTTTGTAGCTCACTTCAACCAATTTGCCTCATCAGCTTAGTCTTTTGTTCATTCAGGATGTCTTGTACCTCCAAGCAGTGTGTGATACCCAACCTTATCTGTAGCCTGTCACTTACACCAGCATTGAGTAGAGAATTATGAATTTTGCTATGTATATCCTTAAAACATTCATTAGAGTGTTCCACAAATCTAAACTAATTAAGCTTTGCAAATACTTGTATGGAGTGGTATTATTTTTATCCTTTTTTATAGAAAGGAAATTAAACCACAGAGGCTTTAAGTCAAGGAGTCGAGTGTCCATGAATTTTGGGTCCCAGAATGAGATGCTTAGATCCCAATTTCCCAGGACATTTACTATTTTATAGCACTTTACATGCTTTTACAGCATGTTATTTGCAGCGTTCCAATCAGCCACAGTTATGTTTGTGAGACCAAACACTTCTGCGAATGTGAAAGCTATCAAGTAGATTACAAGGAAAATGAAGAGCACATTCAGCAGTCAATTGTAAAAAGTTGAAGTGACTTCCCTAGCCCCATACGGGCATTCTGGTAGGAGGCAATTTTCCAATGGGACATTTAAGTGCCTTACCAATAAAACAATCTTTTCTTTTCTTAAAATCCTAGCCTCATTTTCACATGCCTTCAAGCTTCTTCAGAAAGTTCATTTTTTTACCTCACCTCTAAATGAAAAATAAACATTTTTTGTGAGTGGAATTCTTGGTATTTACTAAGAGCAGAGCGTGAGACTGTGATACTCCATGTTCCTGGGATACTGGGGCTGGCAGAATGGATAGCTGTAGATAGCTAAACTCAGGGTCTAACACTGGGAGTGGAAATGGCTTGCAGGGCTTGTGTTTGTGCTCATGGAAGGGTGAATGGAGCAGTAAGGGACAAGCCCCAGAGTCACGCAGCATCTGAAAGCAAGGGAAGCCAGACAGTGGCCTCACTGAAGCATGGCAGTTCAAGGGGACCCTTGTGGGTGTAACTGGAAGGTGTCCAAGCTCCCAGGTGTGGCTGGGAGCATGGTGGTCATACTCACCTCCACTCTGAGGTTAGGCAGGGCACTGGCAAGGTCCAGAGCATACCTGCTGGACTTGTGGCCTCTTTCCCCCTCCAAATGCTTTGGCTGCCTGTGCTCGGGGTCAGCTCCTATGCCTGGGTCAAAGTTGGGAGGAGGAAGAGCTGTAGGGACCTTGCCAGAGGATCCCTGCTCTGCTTGGAGTCCTCACCCTGGGTCCTTGTCTGAGCTGCACCACAGCCATGCCTGTGCCCAGCCTTGTACCTCCCGATCCTGACCTGATGAGCTTGCTTTCTGGCTTGATCCTGGACCTGGCCCATCGCTAGGGGTGGTGGTTGTGATCCCTGGTCTGAGGCTGACCTCGGTCCGCATCACCAGACCCTGCCCTGCTCTCCTGGTTGGGCACACTGGGATGGCACTCCATTGGTGTAACACTGGCTTGCCAGCCTGGCTGTCACCCGTGGCCCCCAGCCTGACTCCCCTCATGGAGCAGCCCCCTCTGCCTCCTCCCCAGTGGGCATGCCTGACACTTTGGTCTCACACTTCTTGCTCCCACTGAAAAGAAAGCCAAATGCGTGAGCCAAACAGGAGACACATTTCACTCCAAAGAGATCCCATAGGCAGGCAACTGAAAGACCCGATCTGCAAGGGACATGCTGTGGCATCACCAAAGGTGTCTACATTACCCAGGATGACTGTACTTAGTGTACAATCTGTACTTATTCCTGATTTCCTATTGCTGTATTCACTGGTAATCATAGGACATCTTGTTCAGTGAAAATTCTTGGTGTGCAAAACGGAAAATTTTTTTCTTAAACTCTTTCTTGGAAATGACTGTACCTTTTGTATTTGAAATTTTCCCCAAACATGCAACGTGAGGCAGCTGTCTGGCATGAGAAACTTCATCCTGAACAGTTTAAGTCTAACAATACAATAAGCAAGAGTTTTACTGTGGAGATTGTTAGTCAGTCTTAAGTATAGGCATCATTTTCTGTGTTACCTATAATAACAGGTAGTACTTGTACCCATATATTAAAAGCTGCTGAAGAAAAAGATTGCACATGTTAAAGCATCACCTGTTCCAAGAACTGTGAAGCAGTCTCTTACACAAAAATCTAGTCTAAAGTAGCTTGTAAATGACAGCATCAGAATACAAACTTAGACCTCTTTCAGAAGGCTTTCTGTACTGATTTGTAGGAACCTAGCTTATGACATAAATAAATGAATGCCATTATATCAGGGGAATGTTATCAATATCCCCAGAAATTCCCCCAGCATTTACCTTTTAGAAAGCCCGCCCTACTCGCTGCATAGAAACAGCATGTCTTCATGGACGTTTTAATATATTACATAGGCATGATACACAAAATATGTGTAAGGTGCCTGTTGCAGCCAGTGAGGTGAATGAATATATTATTTAAAGGTAGATCATGACTTTCACATGACTTTCAGATTTGATGTGAAAGGCAAGGAGGTTATTTCTTCCCAGCTCTCAGGAATGAATTAGGTTACAAATTAAAACAAAAGGTGTGAGACACAGGAGATAGCAATGATGCCAATTTGTTTTATTATACACACATCTATGAATACTGCTTACTCTTCATGCCAAGAATTTTGCTAAGATCATGCGGTACCATCATAGAAAGTTTTGTGGAGGCTTCTGAATGTGGCTGAATGTGTAGTTGCAACACTCTGGCAACATATCCATTTTTCATGGAATTATACCTGCTTTCATCTGGCACCTAAGCAGAGTATGTGAATAAAAGAATTAAGAGACCCAAGGCAGATCAGTGCTGCCTTGTTACAAGTAAGTGTCCTGTTTTATGTGCCTGATGTCAACATCAGAGGAAGCTCACTGCTTCAAATTCATTGTGCTGGTTAGCATGAAAAGCTGACATGAAATGGGAAAGTATTTGCTTTAACAGCTGACAAAGTGAGCTGTGGGCAGCACTGAAACAATTCCACACTTCAAGGCACAGCCTTTGAGAGGACAGAGGGACAGCCTGCTTGCCGTAGCACAACCTGCCAGTTCAGCATATCCCTTCAGTCCAGCCGGCGTCTACAACTAAAAGCAAGGGGAGTGGAGTGACCCAAATGTGCTCAGTGTTACCACTGAGCCGGGTGAGCAAGTCCACTATAGCTGGTAGAAAGCACCTACATTATAGTCAGCTACCCAGGAAAATGAATTGTGCCAGTTCCTTCTGATAGGAGAGAAGGATGCAACTTCCCTCTTTTCTTACAGGGAGAGAGAGGAGTCCGGCACTGTGCCAGAGCTTGAAAAACAACTAGTGCAACCTGTGAGCATCTTTCCTTTTATGAAAGGTCTACCACAGATGGGGAAGAGGATGGCAACAGCGGTGCTGTATGTTGTCACACCAAGGTACCAAGAGTACCGCTGTGTAGCATGGAATAACACTAGGAAGAAGTAGATGTGAATCCAGCAAGTGACGTAATTCTATCAAAATAATACTATGCCTAGGTTAATTAGTCCTGTATTTCAAGCCTCTTGCATTTATTTGTGTAGTTAGGTTGTTCATCGCTGCATATATCACATTGTAAAATTCAGGAAAATAGTAAACGGGAGAGGAGATGGAGGGGGTGGAATGCAGTCCTGGGAAAACCAGCTATAAAGACTCAAGTCAGGTCGTGTACATGCAAATAACTATCTACGTGCAAGCAGACACAGATGTACATATTTGTGGGCCAAAGTACTCCTGGCAAGCTTTTTAGAGGAGGTAACTGATGAATGAATTTCCTGGTCCTCTGCAGTTTGTGGGCAGCAATGACTCATTCATCCCCAGTACTGAATTGTGAATAAAACCAGTTCTTCAGGGAATAAAAAATTTTATGAAATTTTATGAGGAACTACCCAGGCAGTCTTCTCTGAATAAACCACTCTTCTTTCAGGTGGAAGAAAAAAAACATTGTTGTTTGCAATCTTCTTAAACACCTGCTCCCTTGCCCACTATATACCGCTAATGGCAGCACTGCCAGACTGAATGGTGTAAAAATCATGGTTTGTACCTCCAAATCATGAGATTAGTTTATGTGTCATTAGATTTCTTTTTAAAGTTTTGGAGTCAAGCTACTTTTCCTTCCAGGATCTGAGCCATTAGTGCAGTTGAATGAGTAGCAGTTTCTGAATATATCAATAGTATTTTCTGAATAATTTCCTATTCATAACACACATTGTGAAATTGCCAACCTGCTGACGAATTCAGTGTATTTGAAAAGTGAGGCAACTTCTCCAGAGAACCAACTGCCATTTTGCCATACAGTGCTTTGGCTGCTGGAAAAGAAAATAAAAGGTGGACTGGAACCCAGAGTCATCTTAGTAGATTAGTGCTTCATTGTCTATCACTTTTATGAAACAACATTTTTTGAAGTCAGATATCATAAATCATTATTGATTTTCTCAGAGAAAATTTTGTTCAGGTCTTTGTCCATGACCTCAGAATGCATTGCAGATGAGAAAAGAAAGCACAGATTTTCCTGGACTGAAAGCTGAACAGCAGGAAGCAACTATGGTGTTACAGCCATGGAAGCTGTACTCTTTGATAGCGTGAATGTTATCTAAGCACAGACTGCAGGATAAAGGCTTTTATTACTATGTACCAATGATATTAGTGATTTGGATGAAATATAAATATATTGTACTGACAATAAATGTATTTTGCTAACATAGTGGTCTTCTTAACTAAGGTAAGTTATACTCTGAAAAAAACCCTGCTTAAATGTAGGTAGAAAGGAATTCACGCACAAGTCACTCAGGCTTGGAACACACTATTTATGGAACTTTAGATCTCCTGTAGAAAGGGCATTTCTGGAGTTAACTTGGCCAAGGAGATAAATTTGTCACTTGCATTGTGCACTTCTGCGAAATGCAAATACAGAAATACAATAGAATGCAGTTTTCATGAGTGGTGTAAAGTGTATGACAAAATCCCTTTTCAGTGAATAAATAGCAGCTCAATAAATGATCCTGCTAAAGGGAAGGAATTTATTGTTTTTAAACGTGAGGTGTGTGAAAGTTTCTATTGTACTTGATTTCCTCCACCTCCTTTTTTCAAAACATAGAGTTAGAGAGTGGAAAAATATAATTAATAGTTTGGGATTTCTGAAGCCCTGACATCAAAAAAAATCTTGCACAAACTGGCTTGTCTCCATCAACAAAAATTAAATTTCAGAGGAACCTAAAAGAAGATTTAAACCTTTCATTATGGGAAACAATAAGCACTATTGAAATGTCTGTCTTGCCACAAATAAATGATCTAATATATCACTTGGTTAGGAATGGGTGATTACACTCCTTCAGAACCTGATAAGCTCTTCCCAAATTCAGCTCTTCTAAAAAGGTTACAAAAAATACTTTTATCAAGCAGCTGATAAAAAGTGAAAGGAAATAGTTTTTAAATAGCACATGCGATTAACCTGGGGAATATCATTGTCAATGGGTGTTATTGAAGCCAATTGATTATTGGATCTTTAACAAGGTGAGATTTGAATATGAACAATGAGAATACTCAGCGCGTCATTAAACTGAGAGAAAAATGTGGTAGGATTGTGCACCCTCAAATGTCAGTACAGAAGCCAGTAACTAATTGATCATGGTTAAGAAACTTCATAGACAGAGTTATTCATAATCATCCATTGAAGGACTTCAATATCACTCTGAATCATGTTCTACCTATCAGTCAGAAACACTGTAAAGGACTGAGCTGTCTCTGGTACAGTGTAGTACTTGATATTCCACGTTCCCTAAAACTTCCCTCTGCAGTCAAGAACCATATAATGGGGTATTCATTGAGCTTGGCTTGAAGGAGAGAAAGATGGCCATTTGGGCTCACTTGCATAAGGTGAGTGAACGTGTGTGAGTTGGTTTAGACAAGGTTTGTGTTGAGTACAGGTCTACAGCTCTGCCAGAGCCCTTCTCCCTCCCAGCTAAAAAGCCCATACCTGTGGTGCACCCTGAAGTCATCAAACGGATAATCAGTAGCAGCTTAGTTTCTGGTTTTCCCTTCATCTAAGTCTTTCCATGTATGCATGGTAATTTCGGTGAGATTGAAGACCTTACCATTATTTTGCATTCCTAGTTATAGCGTATATATGAATTTGGAAGCACTCTCTTTTACCCCAGAGGACCTTGACTTAGGTCTTCTAGAAATACTCACTACATGTCTTGTTTTCATCTGGTTTTAATGTTAACAGGTCTAGCAATAATTTATTGCTCAAATTTCTGTATGGATAGAAATCCAGCGATATGTGAATATAGAGCTAGGGCATCATTTCCGTATGTGATGAGTTTTTGTAAAAGAAAAAAATATTTGGGGCTAATTTATCCTTCTAAAATATAAATGTTGTGATTAGCACTGGAATTACTTCTTACAGTTCCAAAATAATTAAATAATGAGGAAAAAAAATGTTCACTCACTGCATAATGAATCCATCCAACAGGGCACAATAGACACAGTCATATTAAAACCTGGATCATTACCCTTCTTTTCCTGCAATTAAGGGCTCCACAGGATGTGGATGTTCCACTGATATCAGTCAGTCTAATAACACTTTAATTATTTTTAAAAGTCAGATAAGACATTCAGAATCTGAAATAAAACTAGCTCAATATTGTCACACAGAGACATCGGCTTACCTTCTCCCTGCTTGCATACACTTTCAGAAAATACACGAGCAGAACATGAGTGTAAGTACCACATGCTCTAATGCTATCTTACTGAGAAGTAACCCTATGTCTATCATGTCATTTGTTTCCTTTAACTATTCCTCAGGGATTAGTTTGACTAGCCTATTGCTTCATGTTTGGATAATGTGGCTAATCCTTTCCAGTTTCATTATTCTAATCACTTGCAAGCTGGCTCCCTTTTGCCTGACTATATGGCAGCCAGACAGCGCTGCTTTCCTTTGTAAAGTGGCATGCACTGAAAATGCAGAACACCTTTTTTGTAGCCTCTATTTAAAAGCCAGGTTTGGCAGCTGGTTTAGTGTATGTTTCAAAACTACGTAGACAGAAGGGCCTTTGGGAGATGATGCTTTGCATCAGGCTGTCTTCTTAGATCAGTGCAGATTTTTTAGATTTTCACTTCCAATTGCATTCTATCCATAATTTCTGTGTTTAATTGCTAGCTATAAATGTGCATGCCACTGAAATATCTGAAAACTTTGAAAGGTTTCATTTTAAAGTGTCCCTCTGGTGATATAATATGCTCTGTAAGAAAAAGATATGTTGGTATTACATGCACTCCGCACACTCCCTCTATGATTTCCATGTCATGTTTGCACAGTTTACTAGTAAAAACATGTTTGTGCTGTCCTCACTATTTCAAATTCAGCATAACTTACAAAAAAATGAATGGACATTTTCCTCTGCTTTGTGCATAAACACAAAAAAGTCATCATAAATGTCCTAAGAAAACAAATTTAGACGCCACTACAATGAGCATGGAAGATGCCTTAAATAATGAAGCAAGAGCCTAAGAAGGAACAAACCAGTTTGTCATTTGTTTAAAAAAGGTAAAAAATTTGAAATGTTAGAGGGAGCAATCAGATTTTACTACCATGATCACTACAAGAAGAATTTACCACAAACAGACAAAACCACTTTTCACTATTTTCAACTTATTGAAACATTTCTCAGCTTCAGATACTGCATCTGTAAAACTGAGGCAATCATTCATACTTATTTGGCTGCTCTCACTGAAGACATGTAAAACTCTATTTTTATGTTTGTCACAAGCTAAATACCACTCACTACTCCCATTTTAAAGGTGAAAAAACTGAGCTTTAAAGAGGTGAATTGTCAGCTCTGAAAATTTCCCCTCAATTACTGTGACCTAAACTGAACTGCTCATATCATCTTGAGCGTATACCTGAAATGAAGCTTTCTACTTTTTTTTTTTTTTTTTTTTTTTAATACTGTCTACTGAACGAATGTCAATCTTTTTCTCCTTTGGGCAGAACTGCAAATCGTGGGTTTGTCTGATGCAAAAAAATGGTGGAATGAATTTAAAGATCAGTTTCATCCACCTCATATTCCTCCCGGTGTTTTTCCAAGTGTCTCAATTTCTTCAGAAAACATCCTGAGTACATTTATTTGGCTTCACCTCCAAATTACCTATTGCATCTGTCCAAATATGCACTTTCCAAATGATCAGCTCCATCAGTCATAGAAACTTTCTGTTCTCTCTGTCTTTTGCCAATGGGAAATGCTTCCTTCTAAATAAAAAACTTCAGCCGCCACTGAATGTTGTCCAAGAGTTTTTCAGCATAGAGACTGTCTTTTGGAGTTACAGGTGTAAGAGAGTATTGGATAATTTATTTTTGGAACTCTGTAGGGTTTTGTGCCTTCTGTTTTGTGCAAGGATAGCCATTTGTGCATTGATTCAGTGTTGTAAAATCTGCCCAGTCCTACAAGACCAGTCTATTTCAGTTTTAAGTGTTTTAAGTGCTAAAGTGTTTTGGAAAAGGCTCATGGAAGACATCTATCAATGGCTCTGAACTTTGATTGCATCTCAGCTATGGACCTGTCCTCAAGCATAATAAACAATAAATGATGAGACACTTGCATTAAATATTTATGTGATTTAAATAATCTATTGCAAGGACATGGGAAAGAGGAGAGAAGGGGTGAAGTGGGCTGTGTATTGGCCCTCATTACAAATCTTAATAAAAATGTGAAGATTAGATTGGTGATCCTCTCTCAGCCACCATTTAAGTCTATTGCCAGTCAACCACGCACAGGTTATATGATCCTGCTGTTCACCAGTAAACAGTATTATGATCTGTAATGTGGAAAATGTCTAAGTTTCACATCATATACATATACATCGACTCACCTATATCAACTAAACATCACAGAAATTAAAACTCCTGCCAGGCTTTCTTGACAGGATGATCAGGTTGGGAAAACAAGACTTGCTGGAGGCTAGAGTTGAGGTGAATTTACAGATCTGTGGTGAATCCTGTATGTTTCCCAGCTGATTCAAACCACACTGATAGGTTACTATTTGCTTGATAATTAAGTTGGTCTTAATGTAGTAAAAAAAACCAAGGGGCTATGGGGAAATGAACAATTGCTTTAAATCCAGATTTCCATAAATACCCTTTTGCCATTGTCATAAATATACTACAGTTCAATTTTTCTGGGGAAAAACCTTGCTATTGTCTGTGTTGCTTGCTAAATCTAGGTCAAGAATGAAAGGTTTAAGTGACAGAAAAAACAGCTGATAATTTTTCAAGCAGTTAATAAAAACCTGGTTAGTTGTTTCTATTGCACTCTCAGGGAGGGAAGGAAATAAAATGAGAATCAAACTACCTGGTAGCATCAGGGTTTGCTAAACCTTTTCTTCATCTGTCTGATATGCAGAAAAGAATTCAGTATTTAAAAGTTTGCAACAAGTTTAGTTATGAGATTTTATGAGGATGCACTTGAAACTTCTTTTAGTTACAATATTTATTCAACAAACTACAGTGCAGTTATTATGCTTTAAAATTGGTATAAATGAAAGCATAACGCTAATGTGTGCATTTTATACAACTGTCTTGTGATTTAAATGGTCCATTGTAACAGGCTAAGACCTTTTGTAACATTAATTCCACTTACGTTATTGTGATAATGGCATGCTTTTACTCTGATTTGTTTCTGCATATACAGAGTCCTTGTATACCTCCTTCAGTTTAAAAAACAAATAAAATATTGTTTTGCCTTGAATTTGCAGAGTTAACCTTACAGACAGAGCTGGTATTAACATTTCTTCTTTGATGCATTGTAGTGTTCACAGAAGGTCTAGCACTGCTTCACAGAAGGCAAAAAACTTTCACAGGACACAAGGTAGAGACTTTAGGTGTTCTGCTTCATGATACTGGAAAAGGAAGGCAGGCAGGCATGTAAAAATACATTTTTTAAAATATTTGGAGGATTTTATTTAAGGAAAAATGTATCGTGAAGACATCCAATGACTTTTTACTGTGCTTCTGCCTTAATGCTGGTATAAAATCAATTGAAGACAATGCAGGCTACAACTTGAATGGTCTGTGGAAGATTTAGATCTTTGATGTACTCTTGAATGTAGGATTTCTAGACCATCTTCTTGAGTTTACTAAATACAGCTTAGGTTGCTTAATATTACTTTACAAGCACCCATAAGTCTTGACTCGGATTAAAACATCATGTTAGAGAAATCTGGCTATGTTATCTTTTCCTTTTGATGGTCCTAGCTGATCAAGGGATTTTAAATACTTTGGTGACTCTGGACCTAAGCAGCCTTGCCTCCATTAAGGAAAGGAATGCAGAATTTGCCTATATGATCGTAGCTCATGGGAAAAATTACACTGATCTTGGAAGACTGTTTCTACTCTTTAAAAATGTCATTATCTATTTCAATTATTGTTGTGTACACTGTCTGTCTACTTAAGGGCAAGTAATAGATAATGTGGAAAGAGACTTTTTCAAACCCACCTGATATTAAGCCATGCTTCAGCTTTATCAATGTTGTGTAGAAAGATTGTGAATTAGAAAATAATAGACACTACATTTGATAGCTTTCCTTTCACCAGCCACTTTATGTGTTTTCTCAGAACACCTTGTCACATACTAAATTAGAAGAAACCAAGAAGTCTGCATAAATATTTCGGATACTAGTTCATAGTTGTACGATTACTCAGTTTGTCTATTTGTTAATGCCAGCTTCAGTTTGAGAACACATGATATTGAGAAAAGAAAACAAAACATAATGAACTTTTTGTTATAACTACAATAGATTTTTTCTAAGACCAATTAAAAAGAATTCTGACCTTGAAGCAATAATTCAGTTTTCTTTATAGCATAATCTTGGAAAGATTTAAATTAAGATAATTCATAACTTGAATTAGATTATTCACAACTCAAACCACAACTGTATCTCATCATCTCCATCATATGGATGTGTTTTTCCCATTAAAAGTAAAAAGGAAAATATATTAAAGATAAACTTCTAACACAAGTAAGGATGGAAGAGAATGTGACAGCAACCTCCCTTGCTGCTATTTGCCAACTGATTTTATTTAAACCCAAATTCTTCAGTTATTGAGGGCAGTTTGCCTTTGATTTGGTTGCATCCATGATTTAGCTGTTTGGAATACAATCCTTGACGTAAGGCACCACCCATTTGTGTGTGATCATTGGATAAGGCATATACTGAAGCAGCAAGGATTCCTCTGGAATGGAAGTAAGTCTTTGGCAAACACTGGAAACAACAGAGGGCTTAAAGTTTCATTTGCTTGACGTGAGGGGAAGGATGGCAAAGTAAGTAACAAAAGTTCAGTCCTACTGCTCTGATCATTGCATGCTTGACCCACAAAAGCATAGCTTAGCTTTAAGCACATGAGTAATCCTACTAAAATCAACTCTTTTCCTCGGCAATATGATGGAAATAAATGCATACTTGTTAAATCCTGTAATCTTCTTTTTTTTGTGCTGCAAACATATGAGCTGTGGGTGTTGTTTTCAATTTGAGTTTCTAAAACTTTTTTTTTAAAAACACTAGCAGTTCTTCTATTTTTCATAACTCAAAGCCAACTACTTTTTTTTGTGACATAAAATCTACTAAAAGTCTAGCTTAGGGTGGGAGGAAAAAAAGTAACAATTTGTGTTCAAATTCATGATCTGATTTTTAGAAAAGTTATAAGTGTCTGAAAGAATAGTAAATAATTCAAGTTACCTATCCTAAGTTATACAATATTGAAAATACTCTTTGACATAAGAAATATCCCTAAGAAGCTACTGATTCTAAAATTTTGGGACTAATTCTGACTGGGGGATTGTAAATGTCTCCTGCAGAAAATATCTCTTTTAAAATTTATGCACAGAAGCTATCAGCAGTTTCTATTTCACATGGATTTATTTTGTATTAACACGCTACAAACAATTAAATTCAATAATTAAAACAAAATCCACTAACTCTTCATGTAAACCATCGCAGGGAAAAATTTTAAACTGAAGCCACTGTTTTGGTTAGGAGATGGAGGATAATAGACAACTAAATTAGACTACAGGCCTATCTTTTCTATAAGTCAAGTCAGATAAAATTAATTCTCCTATTTCCCTCATTCCCCCACCTCCCATTCTTCTCCAGTCACAGATTGTTTTATATGCTGTTTTCAATTTCTTCTTATAGCAATGTTCTCTGTGCATATAGTGTTCTCCTTTGTTATGGTAATTTTATATTATATCTCAAAAAGGATGTGGACAGTGGATTGGTATAATCTAAAAATTCCAATCAGGAAATAGAATGAAATCATCTTCATTGTTGCCAACAAAGTCATTATGCTGCATCACCAGTTTTTAATAAGAACAGTAAGGAATAATATCAGTTAGTATTGAACAACTCTCACTCAGCAATTTTTGACCATCACAAAAGCTTTTAACTTCAAAAACTATAATTTTGGAAGTGAGAAATATGTCACAGTCTTTATACATATATGTACATGAATTAGAGAAGTGTAGCACAGAATAATGAACACAATAAGTTTCTTCACTCCTATTCCAAACATTTAAGTATGCTTCTAAAGAATGTTGTCGTATAACAAAACAACTCCAAACTTACTAAGTAGCCATCCAAAGAGTCTTTCAATATGCATTTTAATTTATTTCTCCCTCATAAATAAGATATATATATATATTCTTTAACTAGGCAGTTTACACTAGAGTGGCTCCTTTAAAATCTCAGGCAAGTATTGAAGATTTTCTATGAAGCATGTAAGTGCTTGCACATTTGTAAAACATATATGGATAGCATTTCAATGAAATCCAAATAACCCTATTATTTTACATGTGCAAAAAATAGTCTGACTGGACTGCCAGTCTGTTTGCTATATTTAACAATTAGTTTAATACACAGGCTCCTTGAGGACAAAAGACAGAAGGGCTGCCAATTTTCTGTATGGTTGGTAGATCACTCATAGCCTCAGGCTAATGAGCTGTAGTTTATTTCTCTGACCCCTTCCTGAAATGCCTGTAACGGCGTCTGAAGTGTGGTTCTAGGGTTGCTATCATCCATCCTGATTTCACATTTCTAATTAGGCCAAATGTATTCTAATCAAAATGTAAAAAATATGAAAATGCTCTGGTATGAGTAGAGTGATAACGATGCTATTCACTGGCAACATGATAAAAAATAAAACAAAGGGAAACAGTGAAAATACAGACATGTTTTTGGAATGGATTTCTAAAAGAGCTCAGCACCAAACAGTTCCAGTTTAACCACCTAATAGCAGTGGCTGTATTTTTATAAGTCATCAGCATCAATGACAATTTAATTCAAATATGTTAAAGGGAAGAGAGTTCTTCTGAAAGTTTGACCCTAGTTGTGGGAATCACTTTTCAAAGTCAACCTGAGATAATTTATGTACTAGATTTACAGCGCTCTTGTAAAATAAATATGTAAATAAAACAGCCTCAGATATTTGTTCCAGTATTAACAAATGACAGCCTACTAATTTACAGGGGCATGGTTATCTTGGCCCTGATTCATCAAGGAAGTGAGCTTGGACCACACAACAATCATACCAGTCAAGGCTGATGGGGTGTCTCTGTCACTCATATGTGCACACCCCTAACGAGATCTTGTGGAGTGTGAACCCATGCAGTAGGTGGATTTACCAAGAAAATTGGAAATATTTCTTATATGATGTGAGGGGATTAGGGGGTGGAAGGGAGATAGTAACATATATGGAGGTTAGTAAGCCAGAGAAAGAGAAAGACAAGTGAGGTCTTTGAGGTAGGTTTTACGTGCTTTGACAATATTTTAAAATACAGATCAAAGAGGCTACAGGGAGCACAGAAAGGGAGGGTAAGTGAGAACTGTCTAGGAAAACCCTGGCAAAAAAAAAAAAAAAAATGAAGAAAGGCTGGTACTGCCCAAACAAATTTGAATAGTTATATAACCTCCTGAAAAATTTCTTGGCATTCAGTACTTTTTGAGAGATGCTGATTACTGCTTAAACTGAGATTCTTTGCAGTAAATTCCAGATTGACAAATTTTAATGTGAAATGTGCTTCAAAACAGAGATACCTTTTTTTTTTTTTAATACAAAAAAAAATAAATCTACTGGCTAAAATATGACTAACATTCTGCCTGATCTTATTTCTTGATCAGTGAAGAGAATATTCAACCTGTAGTATGATTATCGCCACAGCCTGTCAAAGTGGGTAACTAAGAATTTCATATGAAACATGTAGAGCATTTCTGAGCATCCTCCTAGTCCTAAAGCCCCCTTTTCCATGCTCCCTTCTTCCACCCTCTTCCCTCCCTGTAACCTTTGTTCTTAATTCTGTTTCTCCTTTCCGTTTTTCTCCAAATCTCCTCCTAATTTTCCTTTCATCTGCTCTGTTTCTCCCACCATTCAGATGAGGTTTGCTAAGGTGGTTACCATTTTGCTTCTGCATCTGCTCTGAAAGGAATTTCATTTAAACTTAAAGCAAATGTTGGCCATTGGTCTACAATTCCTTTGCCACAAATGTTTCTAAAAGCCTGGCAAATTGAAATACAGCTTTTGATTCACTGGAAAGGTTGTGATTGACTCCTAGTCCTCCACTCCCGGCCTTAGAATTGAGTGTAGATAAATGCAGTTCAGCTTGTTTTGTTCCTGAAATAAGTTTCTACAATGGCACTTGCACCCTGGGACACTTGTTCCCTGGAGGACAGCCTCACTTTACTGAACTACTCTCAGTTCGCCAGGCACTGGTTCAGTTGTGTCAATTCTGCCTGCATCTGCAATATTTTCAAAGGGTCTGAAGCCTGAACTACTTTAGGAGACTTGAAGGAAGCAACCCCTGCACTTGGCTATCGTATTGCACTGGTGACACATGACACTCTTTGTGTACCTGCTGAGTTCAATATTGTGAAAACTGACACTCTTATTCTTGAAATGGGCCTTTTGACTGCTTTAAACCTCTAAGTTGTTAATGGATGTGTTTCTTCCCCAACAGAACTGAATAAACCTCCTTGTTTAACCTCTGTCTCCATTGCGACAGGCTGTGCCGAGTCCGACACTGGGCTGTGCTCTGGCACTGGTGCATCAGAAAAGAAGTTATTCCCATACAACAGAAACTTAGATGTTTGACTTTTTGTCTGGGGAAAAAAGCTGTCCTAGGAGCTACAAAAGCAGGAAATGAATGGCTTCATAGAATACACTAGCTCCCAGAGCAGGAGTTTCAAATTCTTGCCAACAAGGAAAAAAGAGATAGTGGTATGAATCTGAACTTACGCAAGCTGAATAAAATTATTTTGAGGGACAATCACACACTCCCCTAGACAGGAGGACATTAAATGCCAGTGATATGTAAAATCTTTTTTTATCAAAGGGTTTCTGTGTAGCACAGGTGTTATCATTCTGAATTAGACCAGTGATCTATTTATTCCATTCCTGATTCCCTCAACATGGCCAGTAGTAGATGCCTCCGAGGGGTATTCTAGAAGCACACCATAAAATGGCTGGGGAGAATGACTTACAGAGAAAACACTTTTTCAGCTTCCCTTTTCATCAGAGGTTAGCTTATTCTGTGTCACATTACTTGTTAAGACCCTTAATAATGTCATTTGAATATTCTTACTGTTTGACACATGGGACAAATTTTGCAGAACGTTCTGGGCACGTTGTTTCAACTACATACTTTATAAAATTCACTAACAGGAAGACAGAGGCACTTTCACACCAACGTGCTGGATTTATGCTTTTATTTAATGCTGCCTAGAGAATGATGCTGCTGATTTTGCAAAGCTATATTTGGGTCTGTTGTTACTGCATAGTTTTATTGTGCTTAAGAATACACCAGCAGACCCTGAAGAGAATTTCTGCATTGTATTGTACACATGAACTTGGTTGGAAACTGATTTCTTTTTTTCCATATGGCAATGTAACAGGATTAAATGATTTTAAGATGCCTGATCTCAAACAGAAGCATAAACTCCATTCCTAGGCCACATACTAGTATCCAAAGAAGTAGCTGTGGTTTCTGTGGTCCCACCTGTGATCTTTTGCAATCAAATCTTTTCTTCTCAAGTTTAATCCAAACTTTCAGCAATTATGGAAGTGCTGTGTGACATTTTTACCTGTGACCTATTAGTCTCAGACTAATAATACATGTACTTGTTCTAAGATAACTAATGCCCAATAGCAAAAACTGATGCATTTGATGATAAACATTGAAATTGTGGTAAGGACTATGTGAGACAGTTCCTTCCATGAACTTTGTCTAACATAACTGAAGACATCTCTGGTTCTACAATGCATAAAACAATCCACAAAGCCAACTTTTTTTTTTTTTTTTTATCAAATAATTTAATTGAGGATGAACACAATCTTTTTACTGATGAATAGGCATCATCTATCATCTGTCATCATTCTATCAAAGTTGGTGAGGATATTGAATTTCAAGTCCATGGAAATATTCTGAATTCTCAGAGATATTTTCTTCTAGTTCAGGGCAATTTTTTTTCTTTCACTAATTCACCTTGGAAGCACAGAGACTGCTGCATGCCTGGTGGTCACATGTGGGCCTGGAAACCCTGAGAACATGAGGAGTAATGAAGGTGGGACCATGGCAGGCATTGTTCCCATAGTATCAGGCTTTTAGTACTATAAAACAGTCTAGCAGTTTGTAAAGGGCATGAGTGCCTGGGAAGCGACATGTGCTGACACTGAGGAAACAGGCACCTCTAGGAGCACCTGCCAGCAGCAGGGCTTCTGAAGAGCTCAGCTCCTGGAGATAAGACATGGCCACCAGCCAGCCAACTGCATGGGGGGAAAACAAGCCACCTAACTTTCAAATCAGCCTACTTCTTGCAGAATGTTTTAAGTGAGCCAGTAAAGGAAAAATATTCTTCTGAATCCTCTCCAACCTCTTTTACCAGTTTCCTATTTTGATGAACCTGAACAAACTGATTGTGATACTGTCAAAATCACAATCAGGTTTTGAGTTCTAATGCCACCACTATAATGCAGCCACAAACTGAGAAGTCTATAAAATTCTGTAGTACATTCTAGCCATTTCTCAAAATAACTATGTAACTTTAATTTATTTGCATTAAATTCTGCTGCCTGATCCTTCTTTCCTAATAGATGACTACAGACATCCTTGGCCCTTTTAGAAAGGCTCTAGTAAACCGTCCTTACATTCTCACGGTAACTAATTAGCAAATAGCCTGAAGCAAACTTTATTTGCTGTGTTGCTTCCACAGCTGTAATCTAGTTCTTGTTAAAAATTTTTACTTACAATGGAAATCTGAAAACTAGACTGATGATAGACTTCATTTCACATCTGTGGGAATCTGCAGAATTTTTAGAGGAAGAAGCATTAAGCATAGACACACTCATCCATGCATTACCCTCAGGCCAATTGGAAAATTGAATGTTTTAATCAGGCTTTGAAAAACTGTTTGCAAATGTCTAACCCAAAAAGAAAAAAACCCATACCCTAGAAATCTTTTGCTTCAGCTATCTCACACAACTACCAGGTAAAATGACATGCTCAGATGTCTCCCAAAATACAGCAGTAAAATACAGATAAGACTGCACAGTAATGGTGTGCAAAGGCTAATTATGATAAAAAGATATAAAACATCCAGGACAAAAGTACATGTGAGAATGATAAAAAATAGTAAATAGCACCACAGAATTATTTGAATATTTTGTATGGGGCTTGTTGTCCTTGATTGCTAAAACAGAGCAAAAGAAACAGACAAGATAGTAATTTTTGAAAGTAAGAGTTACAGTGGAAGAGGCCTTCGATACTTATTAGACACTTAAATTATTTACTTTTTGGTGGTAAGGAGCTAGTGAAGCATAGTCCTCATCTAACCTGAGCATCCCACCCCTTACTTGTCCCTCACACCAGGCTGAACGACTCAGCGGGTCTGATGCTGATCTCAGTTTCAGAGTGGGTTGTCATTTGCGTGAGACAGCTGGGAAGTGACTGTCTCACTGTGCCTCAAAGGGCAGAGCTGGGTGGCAAAATCAGTCTGTTCAGATTCATCATCAGTGCAGAACATCGCTGACCAGCCAGCCAGAGGCATGAGCCAGGTCCAGGGTCAACCAGAGGAGTCTGGGAAGGTGTTGAGGGTGAGCCAGGGACAGGATTGAGGGCCATAGGCTGGGCTGAAATGGGGTCCTGGGCCATGGGCAGGGATGGGGGAGGCCCCAGGAAGTCTGGGCAGGGACAGGCAGGGCTGTTGGTTGTCTCCAGAGCCCTGAAACAGAGTGACCAGTCACGGTCACAGCCCATCACAGCTGAAAGCCAGTTCTGACAGACACTCATTAATCCCAGTTATGTTATTGTGTAAAACATTATCATTAAGCTGTGTGCATGGAATATAATACACGTGTTAGAGAACATGTCTCTCTGGGTTCTGAGTGGGAACGAGTGTTGTGGCCCACAAAGGAAGAGTGGCTTATTTTAAGGACTCGGCCAAAAATGGAAATTTGAATATCCAACATAGTGCTGTATAAGTCTTATGCAAATATCTCAAACACTCCTGAATATATTAAATGGCACCAGAGACCCATGTTTAGGCAAGTAGCTGGAGATTGTAAATTGAGATATCTACAATGACATGGTGAATCCTACTTTTAGAACTCCTAAAGGAGTCTTGTGCCATTCTGGAACAGCACCTAGAAGCCACCTACAACGTCCCGACAGAGTGGGCATAGCACTGTATGCCTGTACTTATGGAATTGAACTCACAAGCGCCTAAAAGTTGTTACCTATATATGACCTAGATTTATAAGCTCTCATTAAAGTCAAAAGAGTTCTACCTAGCCAATAGGATTTGGAGAACTATTCAGAAATAAAATAGGCATTTGCAATTACACATCTGAATGATTCTCCAGATTTCTTTAACTGTATTGACTAGATCTCCATTGCTTCTATGGGGAACTCAGATGTGGTTCCATCTGTGGTTAGACACCACATCTAGGTTTCTACAGTTTAGGTCTGACTCTGACCACAAATACCGCCATGTGCGTATGATAATTTTTTAGGACATGCCCAGTGTACATTATTGTCTCCAAAGTGGTAAATGGCAAGTAGCAGCCAAGTGGGAAGAACTGTTTTTTTCTTTGGGTTAGTGAGTATTAATTGCGGATGAATGTCTGAATCTGAATGACCTTAAAAGATTGATTTGTAGTGATCCCCTGTGTTTTCAGGTTCCTCCCAGTACAGTGCCTGTAAAAACAGGGTGTATTAATAGCAAGACCTTGTTTTGAACTATCTGCCTGCATGTCCACTGAACTGTAAAAAAGTGAAAGAAACAGAGTTAACCTAAATGCTAGATACATTGAGATTTTTTTTTCCTTTCATTTCTAACCACTCTTCCTGCAAAATCTGCAACCTTCAAAAAACAGAACCCTTGATTCTCTAAGAGTGACCTGAGGGTAGCTGGGAGAGGCACAAGATAACAAGGTGCATCTCCGCTAACCTCCATGGACAGGCTGGTACCGCAGCAGCCTCTGAGGAAGAAATGTCTCCTCATCACCTCTGTTGGCCAGGACAAACTTTCCTTCTGGAGGGCAGGTGAGCAGCTTGCTTGCACCTGTGAGAGGGGGGTTGTAACAGTTGTTTTCAAATAAAACTAAGTAACCTTGGAAAGGCTATCCTGATTGCTTGAATTTGTTTTGGACTGGCATTAGTCTTATACAAACTTCCCAGTCCAGCACTCCAACCTGATTTCTGATTCAGTTCTGGAAAAAAACACTTTTGTATTTCAGGCAAGAAATAACAATTGTTTAAATATTCTTTATTCATGCTCAGCTCACTGGCTTTCCTTACTGTTGTCAGATTAGTGGGAATGTGATTTTGGTTTTCCCTGAAGGGCTGAATACAAGTAGTGAGGTTCTAGACTACCCTGGAGAAGAGGGCCAGCAATTCTTTTTCCCAACAGTGCTCCAGGAATACTGGCAGGGGGGTCTGCCTCTGACAAAATGACATTTGTGCTCAGGCTCTTTTCCTCCCACAGCAGAGAAATAAGATTCCACAAGAAATTAAGTGATAGGTGAGATAGGTGGAGTATAGGTAGCAGAAAATACTTCTTTCTGATTTCAACATTTTAAAAATCTCAAAATTATAGCAGTAGTAAAAAGTTACAAATAGTCCCATTAACTTGGATTTTCTCAAACAATCTATGGCATCATACAATTTTTCATTTCAAAACACTGACTTGTATCTCGGATGAGAGTGATCAGATGTGAGTAGGCTTAATGGGAGTAGGAAGATTTTCCAAGTGGCAGATTTACAGAATCTTTTTTTTTTTTTTTTTTTAACCAGTTTCCGTATAAATTTTTAGGAACTTCAGATACTGTGACATAACATCTGCAAAATGGATCTATTTGTACATATTGAAGAGTGTTAAGCTCCCCTTAAGGAAAGCAGGCTCAAGTAGTTTGTGATTGAATGTGTTTTCAGAAAGCCAGTATCTTATATTAATAACTGGTTATATATAACTCCAGCATCTCCATGATTACATACAGTAAGAAGATTTTGATGTTATCTATTAATGTGCTGAGAACTTTTATTTACTCCTCTGTTTTCTGTTACAGATATAGATCTGATAACATATGGTTACTAACATTTAGATGACTTCTCCAAACACAAAATGGAGGTTAGATGTCTAAAATTTATATATTATAAGGACACTAAGAGCCATTGTGACAGTCTAGCTTGATCAATTTATAATGTATCTATATGATCTGTGTGCATCTTTTGATACCGTTGGTCACAAATACTTATTGCTTCACTTTGATGTTTCTGCTGTGGTGACTCTTGGCTGGATCTTCTCTTCTCTTTTTTTATAATACCCAGCAAGAAAATTCTAAATAGCAGATATGACTTTTTTCCAATTGAACATTGCAGTCAGAAGTTACTGGCTATTTCTTTTTCTTAAAGAGACAATAATAAATGTATAAACAATAGAAGATTAAAACCATGAAAAATTGTTGATCCAATGCTTCCACTTTCCTCATCAGAAGTTGCTTTTGACCATCTTTCTTATTTGCATGGTGTTTAATTGCAGAGTGCATTTGATTGAATAGGCTATGTTTTACCACTACAGGCATCTACTCTGGGTTAGGGACTGGCTTCTTCCCAAACATCTTGTCTGGGTTCATTGATACAGAAGCTTCTGCATGCAAGGGTCTGCCTGTGGAGTTGATAAGCAAGCTGCTGATGAGCTACCTTTTCTTCCCAAGTGCAATTTTCCCTTGAATGGTTGTTGATTATGAAGAATATCCTCCCCCTCATCTGATTCAGATAAACGTCTTGTGCAAATAACTCTTTAGAACTAGGTTCCAAGTACTGTGTATTTAGCAAAAAGTTGCATTTGCCACATCCCCATGCACAACACATATTGCTGCTCCATCCAGCTGCTTTTCTCTTCCTGACAGTGGCTTATTCAGTGCTCCCTTTTTAAATAAGTAAATCCAATAAAACCTTTGAAAAAGCATCTAGCAGTTTTGTTGCTCAATTAAGTAATTAGGTATTCATGCTGAATACCATGAAATAATTGTTGCCAAAGAACTATTACTTCTTAAATTATAGTTTGGATTTGGAGAGTAAGGACAATGTTTAAAGAATGATAAATTATTTAATGTTTCTTACAGAGAAATTTGTTAGTTTTACTTATTTGGCTACTTTAACAGATGAGTTTAGCAGTATTGAATTCTGAGTGCAAGTATTTCTGCATTTGGACACCAAACACTCGTCTAGGTATATAAGTTGTTATTACATCTAACTGAGTAGGAGTAAACTTTTTGTGACATCTGTGTCTTTTTAGAACACTCTGTGAAAATATCTTGTGAAATTTGTTTGCTGTAAGTACCACTTATTTTTAATACAGAAAGGCATTGAGTCTTGCACTCAATTAATAAAAAAAAAAAAAGTACTGATGATCCTTTTCATCTTTCAAGAGCTCTTTGGTTTTCAAAAACTGCCTGGTCCTGAACTGAAACATGAAATCAAAATCTTGAATACTATAAATCTGCAAAGAAGTAGGAAGCAGTGCAATAGTTTTAGATAATTCTGGAAAAAATATGTATTTCTATTTGGATTTGTATATTTCATTTGCGTTTTCATTATATTTAATTATTTTAATGAAATTTTGTTTTGATGCAGGAAGACAGCATCACTGCTTATGTTTTGTTAAAACAGAAGCTGCCACCATTCAGAAACACTGGTGCCACCACCACCAGAAACACTTTCTGTCTTTTAAACTGTGTTGAGTGCAACATTTACCTACCAGTGATCTGCATTTTCTCAGCTTTTTTCTACAAATAGCACATGTTCAACTGATAACCTTCTGACCTGATTGAATAGATATATACATTCAGCCATCTGCAAACAGATGAATATTGTCTGATGAAGTTCATGGGTTCAAATTAATCCCTACACTTCAAGGTCTTTTCTGGATCACGTGTCTTCTGCCCCTCATGCTCCCCCATCTCGCCCTCCCCCAGCAGTGCCCTGACTGGTCTCTTCCCACAGCTCAGTATCTTATTTCAGCCCTTATGTGTCATCTCGTTGTCTCCAGCACTCTGTCTCCTGGCCTTCCTCCATGGCCTCCACCCGTTGGGAGCATCATTTTGTTTGCTGAAGGAAAAGAGCTTACTTTGAACCTTCCATTTGATCCCTGTCGATGATGATGTCTGAGTGTCACCTCTTAGCAGTGCCTTGAAAGAAGCATGCCACGCTCAGCCCCTCCCTCTGTTGTTTTTGGTTTTGTTTTTTTTTTTTTTTTCATCTTGCACCACACATTATTCCCTCCACTGTGACATTGTTTCACACTTTTTGCTGGAGATTTGAGAGATCTGTGTTCAGCATGCAGGACTGCCACAGATTATTTTTTGTGTGAACTCAGGTAGCCCACCAAAAATCCCACATGTATTTCTGTTCACTTATGCAGATGGATAAGAGGGAATTTTGAAAGTGAGTTGTTAATTTGCGTACAGACTGGGGTCCACGTAAGTGCCTGCGTAGATCTACCCTTTTGGCACTTTTGCAAGTATTTCTGCATCTTCTTCTATGTTTGCCATTTACTATGCTGCAACCTTTTTGAGGGTCCCAGTAAAACACTACTCCATATACATGTAAAGCCATCTTTTAGATTAAGCTACCAAGGAAGCTCATGGCACTGAGTTCCTATTGGAAATTTTCCTTCCCTACAGGGAGCAAAGAAGTAATTTTGACCAGCTGTGTGAAAGGGCTTTTGGGAGGTGCTGGTTTATGTCAAACTGCAGTCCCATACGCCATACTCTTAGCATAGGAGAGGGAAGGGCAATGCACACATCCAAATCTGGAAGGGGACTGGAGCAGACCAACACTCAGAAGCACCTCTGACTAAACCCAGGGCGAATACTCCATCTAGAGCATGTCTTTTTGCAAGAGAAGAGATTGGTGACTTCTGTTATGAAAACATTTTATATCAAATTGGTGGAATTGTAAGAATATGACCTCATAACCAGCTGCAAATGGGCTGCAGCTTACAAATATGAAGCTGTGTTATCCCGTTAATGTATTATGTTAGAGTAACATAGGAGAATTTATGATAAATTGTAGTACAGCCATGGCCTTTGAACTCCAGATGTAGGCTCTGCGTTTCATGGGTTGTGGGAAATCTTGGGATTTTGACTTAAATAACCACAGGAAAACACATGTCTCATTCATTTACAAATGAAATGCAAATTCACTTCTATATTAGTATAAAAGTAGTATGTGACAATACACAGGGTCTTCTGTCAATTAGGCTTCAAGTGAGGGATCCTTTTTCCCCACAAAGCTGTTTTTAAAACAAAAGGGCTATAATATTCTAAGTGTAAAATATGAAGCCTTAAAATTAAAAAGACAAAATTAGTAATGGACACATTTGAAATATTCAGACAATTAAAGAAGAAAAGAGAGAAAGCAAGTCAGAATGGGAGAAAGAAAGGGAGGGAGAGAGGGAGAACGTGAGAGGTGAATTTTTTGTATTAAAAAAACACGCAGAAAGAAAAAATCAAAATATTTGATAATTAGTATGAAAGGTATTTGGCTACTGGCATTTTCTTTGTAATGTTTTATGTATGAAAATAGTTTTATAAATAAAATGCTACAGGCTTTTGTTCAAATTGATATTATGTAGATTGCAGTGGTACTGAACGTCCAGCAGCAGGGTAAAAATAATGATGAACAGAGACATCTTTGTATGAATTGCATGTATAGCCTTATTTTACAGCAAGCACTTGCTGAAGCTACCATGCAACAAGCCAAATACCACACATAGGTATCATGACGAGTATTAAAAAAATATAAGAATGGGTTTATTATTTTCTGTGAGACATTCTCTGTTTTTATAGGCTGGTTCATTTAGACTCTGCTGTGAAATACCTTAAAAGGTAACACAGTATTCTGACTACAGCAGTAATTTATTACACCAGTTAATCTTGTAAAATTGCCCTCTGGATGTAATAATTTGTTATTCTTTTATTAGGCCTTCTTCTGCATACCATGTTTATCATAAAGATGTCACCAGTGTGATGCCTAGCAACCAGTACAATGTTCCAGAGGTGTTTGCATACATTTTCCTGAGGGAGAGATCTGCCTCGTCCCTGCTTGGGAGAGCTGTCAGTGTATTCTGATGTATGAGGGATAAAAGGAGTCCCTGCTGCAGTCTCCAATAAGCTGAAGTCACGGCCTGAAAGCACTGACTTGGGCATCACTATGCTGTGTTAGAAAATGTGTCAATTATCAGATGGACTGCCTAAGGGTATCGCCTGGGTCTAGGTCATAAAACCATCAGGACTAAGGGGGAAAAAAATTGATGAGGAAGTAAGTTGAATTAATTGATAACTAGGAGGACTGAATGTGAAATGTATTCGGTATAACCCAGACCCAGACATTTTCTCTCTTAAGCTCTCTTCCAGTATAATCAATGAATATGTAAAGTCTAAAATGCCTCCCAATTTTGGCCCAGTATCCATCCAGTCTATCCATGTTTGTAATATTTCACTAAATTTCTCGTTATTTCTGAAAATTTAAGTCAAGCAAGACAAGGAGCTATAAAAATAAAAGTAAAATCATGCTAATATTTTATAGCTATTTTTCTATTATTGCAATTCTTAATATACTGTGCAACTGTTTGTATGTGAATACAGTAGGGACCACTTAAATGTCTAGCCTGAAGCCTGATTCATGAAAGCTTTATGCACCATTTATGTAGGTATCTGTGGTGTTTACGCAGAAAAAGTAAGGAATACATATTTTTATAGCAAAGTTTATTCCTGTGCACACCCCACCTGCCACCTGGCTGTAGCTTTCAGTAACAGAAATGGGAAGAACATCAGGGGTGCTCTAAATATCTGGACAGCTCAGAATCTTAGATGTAATAATTAGTAGTGGCTATCCAGTTATATCCTGGAAGCGCAACACCCTGCACATGAGTACTCTGGCCTTATTTCAGCCATTCAGAGTCATGTATGTAACACCATGGACTCATCATGAGCCACATGCCTTGACAGGACAACGGGATTTGGGTGCTTGCCGGAGGGCAGGGGTCACTTGAGGTGAGTTTATAATCTGTGCAGATACTCCCCAATAAAACAGGGATTTTTGAGGTGTTTCTCCTTAACTGAACAATTTAATTGGGCAACTAATTGTTTAAATGCCACTCAGTCCATTACTTTCATTACATATCCTTCTTTCCTCTCAGCTTTCTTGAGACAAAGTGTTTCCCAAATAACTATCTACCATCTTTAACATGTTCATTTCTCATTAATCCAGTTCTCATATGAAAGCAAGCTACTCACATGTAGGTCTCCGACATTTACAAGTACCTTTCACTTTCTGCTGGAATGCCACATTGTGAGAGCACTGTCATGCTTTGGCTCTAAGTGTAAAGTCAGTAATTCAATAAAAAGAAAAAGCCACTTCTTACCACACTGATAACACAAATTCACCTCTCCATCCAAGGGCAAATTTGAAGAGCGACAAATAAATGCATTTTCATCACTTCTTCTCTCTGACTCGGTGCACTCTTTAGAGAAGACCTCTCCTTGTGCAGCAGTGCATGATTTTGTACAAGGTGGATTTCTGGAACAGCCACACGCATGAATGCAAGACATTCTTTGTAGCTGAAAGGAAAAATACAGTATAACATCACCCTTTTGAAAATAGTCTGGGAATTATAGCCAAGAGCTTCTGACTTTTGTTTGGCTTGTTTCTTCACACTCAAGACAGGGAGGGAGCAAAGAGCCCTGCTGAACCTTTCACAGCAGCTAAACACAAGTGTTGCCTTTGCTCCTTGCTCTGTGCCCTGGGAACCTTCACTCTGCAAATTCCTGGGACAGTCACATCTGAATCCACAAGAAGTTTGCAAAATCATAGACAGAACCAGTGAGAATACCTGTTGCATGGGAACCACTAAATTTTCAGGAAAAAATAAATTACTTATGAATCAGATTATAATTTAGTGTTTATAACTTCTCTAGGAGGGAAAATTCTGGAATGTATTTCCAAGAAGTTTTCACTGTTAGCTTTTCCAAAATATTTCTAAGTGTTTCTGAATACTCTCGTGATGTCTAGAGCACTGTCTTTTTCACTCCAAGCAAATTACTGAGTACTGCATGGAACCACAACCTGTGTCTTAGCAGCTTTCTATGCATCAGACTTTTAAGGAACACAGAACCTATGAGCCACAGCTGGAGTAGCCAGACTGACACGTTAGTAACACATGCAGGATCTGGAAATGAATTTCTGAGAGAAAACTGAAATTAGCTGGAGAACTGAAGTCATTGCAGGGAAAGTTTTGATTTTGGAGAAAGCCTGCTTTCCACCTGACAATCATTCTAATAGCAAATCACAACAAACTCTTCAGAAGCACATCTGGATTCTGAATTCAGTGGGAGCACTGTGCAGAGAGAACAATATGACCCATACTGCTGAATAGACAAGCAGATGCACTTTAAACCACCTTGAGGTTTTTTTTTTTTTTCTTCAGCAAGCTTCATTCCTAAGTCCTATGATTTGCAGTAATCAAGCCTGGATGTGGCAGGAGCATGAATCCCTGTGCCAGATGACAGTCTGATAGAATCTGGGGTAATCTTCAAGGCAGACATAGATGAAAGGGAATGTTTCTTACACTCATGTCTACCTAGGTGTGACATCAAGTTTAAGAGGATTCCAGACCATAAATCTAGTAATATTTGCCTTTGAATGTCTTGTTTAGGGAAATCCTGAACTGCCAATATAGGTCAGCTTTACAGGGCTGGGATTTTGGCCCTCAGTCTATCACAAAAGCTCTACATTGCAAAAAGTAACATGCAAGACTATTTCCTCACTTTCTAGGGGAAAAAGTCCACCAAAATCCAGAAGCATTGCTAGAAAGCAACAGAAATTAAACAGACCTTTCCTGAATGATAAAATGAAGGGATTAGGACACTCTTAACAACTGCAAGAGGAGTAATCTGGGGTTGAGTTTCCATATACTAGCTTCTCTAATTTATCTAAAGTACGCAAACATCTCATAACTGCAAAGGTTAAATTCCTAAAGAAATTAGGGAATTTGGTGATATTTCTGGATGTTCCTCATTCCAGTTGTCTTCTGTGAACAGCTTTTTCTTTTTTTCCTGTGTTTTGACAATTTTGTTTCTGCTCCCCATAGAATTCAGATGTGAGAAAATGTGGGTGAATAGTGAAAAGAAAATTAAGGACATTCTTCAACTTCACAAGGAATATGTTTGGAATTAATTAGTACGTTGAGCATGAAGAAAATGGAAGATGAGAAGCCCTTATTTGGCCTGCTTCATCCTTTAGACATAATGAAATAGGCATTACTCTCTTAAGCCTATATAGTCACTGGAGGTAATAACAAAATTCTCACTGATTTCAATAGTGAAGGAAAAATTCTCAAACTGTCCAAAGACTTCTGACATTTTCCAGTAAACCCAAGAAGGCCAAATGTTATACTGTTGTAACTGACATTCTTTCTGCTCTTTACAATCTGAAATAATAATCAAGTGTTATGCTACAAAGGCAGAAATATGATGAGTTCAGCTTCCAATATATGTGTCAATATGACAGAATTCTGACAAGAAATGTGGGGCAATTACCTCTTAAATATACAATAATAAAGGACAAATCCTGCTTCCTCAGTCTGAGGAAGGATCCTATGAGCCTGCATCAGCACTGGATTCACAGCCGTTTTCCAAAGCATGACAAAACACAGTTTGAATAAACAGACTGCTGGAGATGAAACCAAATTGTACAGAAGATGCATCTGTGCTTGCACAAAGACATTAATTTTGTCTTCCCTTTGCCTTTTTAAGGATAAAAAAAAAAAAGAATTTGGTTTGAATAAAGCTAAGTTGCAGTCTTAGTCTAACTACTAGTAAATATAGTAGCTATTTTATAAGTATTGCTGTCATTTTCTTTGACTAAAGTTACAGAAATTCTTTGAATTTTATATAGGGGACTAAATTTGTAATGGAAAATGATGTTTGATGGTGTTTAAATGCAGAGTATGTCACTGTATAAAGCATAGGGCTCTTTTAAGTTATTTTTTTTAACTTCTTGACATGTGTCACAATTTGGAATTCTGCTCTCATGGGATAAATGCCAGATTACATGGTGTAGTATTTTTATCCTCTGTACTTTCACTGTAGAAGCATACAACATCAAAGAAGAGGCAGATCACTCACATCAGCAGAAAATGGAATAGGACTATAATATGCTTGCTTTGATCTCTCCTTCTAATAATTATCTTGGCTACATGCATACATTGAAAGTAAGATTTGAATTAATAAGGCCAAGAGACCCTGGAAAATGTAAGAAGGATATCTGAATACTAACTTTGACTATCTATAACAAGATAAACTGCAATTGAGCCTACAAAGTTGTGGATTGTTAATTTAAGGGAATAATCCTTAAATGTTATTCTTTCTTAAACTTGTCACCACTACATTCAGCAGATGCAATCAGTCCAATTAAGACAGTATCTTTTCAAAATCACACTCACCTATAGTTGGGATGGGGAGCGTGCTATTTAGCTAGCATCCATTTGATTTCATATAGGTTTTCAAACAGGAGGGCCTACGGTAAAAATCATTAAATTTATATAAAAAAGTCATCACTACACAGTCTGTTATCATTAAAAACTATTCTAATATTGCCTTAGGAAAGATATTGCTTTTGATATGGAAAGTAAATCAAATCATCCACATCCACATAGGATTTCTACAGAGGCAAGCAGCATATTGCATGCCTGGTCAGTTATTTTTTACATTTTTTAACCAGTGTTTATTGCTATATTGTGTTTTGGGAATCCTATTTCTGCCTGATGTGAGTAGAAATTATAACATAAACAGGGTAGTTGTGTGCGAAAACCTCATACGGTTAATATTGCTGGAAAGGGGGAAACCTACTGCAGTTCGATGGTCCCAAAGAATGAAAATATGTTATTCTTCTGCTTCATTTCTGATATGTGTGAGTTACATCAGTAGTTGGGTAGAGAGCACGTTGCTCCCAAACCCGGATGTTTCAACTTCAAATTGTTATTTGATAAATCTCAGCTGAGCTGCTAACCACCATGCTAATACAATGCCTTATAGTGTACAAAGGGATGCATAATGTGCTAGCCAGGCTGACTGAAGCACAGTATGAATTAAACAAATGAGAGCGAGCACGTCTATGGTTAATATACCAAATGCAAGTTCCAAAAAGCCACTTGAACAAAGACAGTCTGTCAAAACAGCAGAGGCTGCTGTTGTCCTCAAAATCCCAGTCAAAGGTTAAAAATGTTCTTTTAAAACAGGGTTAGCTGGGCATACATGTAATAGATCAACATGCAGAAAGAAGTGCTTTGAAGAAATGCTCTCTCTGCTGAAGACAGGCACGCTTTTCTCATCTGCTGAACTTACCTGACAGTGGATGGGAGTTGCAAGAGAAAAGGTTTGATTCAGCAAGGATGTTAGGAATGGCTTTGTTAAGTTCTGAGACCAGCACTTCTAATTGAAGCACAAGCACTGCTAAATACTCATCATGGTCCCATGTCAGACAGAGAAACAAAAGGAAGTGTTTGTGAGTGGGTGTAGGTATCTTCAGGACAAATTTCTCTGCAGAGAACACTTGTCATAGGCAGTATGATATTTGCAGAAAAGCACGATGTGCTTCAGCAGTCACAACCGGTCTCCTGCCCTGAGGTTCTTATACTCTCAGTAGCTACTGAGCTCCCACGCTTGCCAACCAAAATTCAGAAACCTGTTTTTTTTTCCTGACTTGCCAAGTTCTTTGCTAGTTTTCAGTGTGGGAGAATAGGTCACTGGAGTTAAAGCAGTGGCTGGGAGTACGTCCCATGTAAGCAAAAATTGTTCCCAGTATTTGTTACATGCTAGCTTTCTCCAGCTGCACAAAGTCCAGCCACAGCATGCTAGGTTTCAGGTTCCCATCAACCCAGCCACTTCAGTAGAAATGTTAGACTAGCCCCGGGGCGATTTAGGGAGCACCTCATGCTGCTTGGGCCTGGGAGGTAATTCAGTTTGGCTGCACCCTCTTAACACTACCAAGAAGCAGTTAAGTTCAAGATTTCTTTCCAGTTGCATCGAATTATTGTGGTACACTGCTCTAATAGGGGGTAATATAAGACATCCACAGAGGCTTTGGAACACAGGAGGCTTCGGAACACAGGAGGCTTCTTCCTCCCAGTCAAATTTCAACATCCGATATGTTTAAAAATGTCTCGAGCTATTCTGTTACCATGTAAGGATATAGAGGTAGTTTCATTTTATATATCTGTCCCACAAATATTCCAAGTAGGTGCTATGGTAATAGAATAGTGTGATAAAAGACAATCACAGTATAATCCCATCAGTGGTGGTTTTATTATATCTGTTTAAAATAAAACTCTTGAAACTTATTGTAGCAGTATGTTATTCACAGTACTGGCATATTTCTGAACTCACAAGACATGGAAAGTTTCTTGTAAATGTTAAGCTCTCACCTCTCCTAAGTAAACAGCTGTAGTGGGTTAACCCTGGCCAGCAGCTAAGCATCCACACAGCCACTCACTCACCACCCCCAGTGGGATGGGGGAAGGAGTAGGAAGAGCAAAAGTGAGAAAACTTGTGGGTCAAGATAAAAAGTTTAGTAAGTAAAGGGAGAAGGGAAAAACAAACAAACAAACAAACAAACAAACAAAACCCCCAACCCCCCCAAAAAACACCGCAAGTGATGCAAAATCAATTACTCACCACCTTTCCCAAGCAGACCGATGCCCAGGCAGTCTCTGAGCAGAGACCAAATTCCCAGTCTGTATTGCTGAGCGTGACAGCATATGATATGGGCTACCCCTTTAGCCTGCTCAGCTCAGCTGTCTCGGCTCTGTCCCCTCCCAACCTCTTGCCCATCTCCATCTTACTCACTGCGGGGACAGAGTGAGAAACAGAGGACTGGTCAGCAACAGCCAAAACACTGGTGTGTTATCAACATTGATTTGGTCACAAATCCATAACACAGCACCATACAGGCTGCTATGAAGAAAGTTACCTCTATCCCAGTACAACAGCAAACATCTGTACCCAAGGTTTACCTGACCTGATGACTCTACTTCCAGCTTTTAAAAGAAGAGGATTCAGAAGCAAATCTGAATTGTTTATTGTATAAACCAGTGGGATTGGAAATTGCTGTTGTTCAGTTAATGTTCAGTTATGTTGCAGAGAAAGATGCAGAGTGAAAACTGCAGAGTGCATTGTCAGGTGGTGAGAGCGAGCTGTTTACACTTTTGTCATGATGGTGAGTGCTCAAGGACAGATTTGGTTTCATTTCAGTAGAAGAACTGGGAGAAGAAAGAAAGAAAAAAAACATAGTAGGCTGCTAAGACTTGTGATTCCACAGGGCAAGATTTAATAAATTTAGGGAAGTAGTTACAGAGATCAGCTACACCTAGGAACAGTGAGATGTAAATATTTAGGAAGTCTGGAAAGCCTTCAAATCTAAGATATCAGACTCTGTATCCAAAGCAAGGGAAAAACACTTCTAGGAAGGAGATCCTGACACATTTGAAGGAATAACCACACCAGGAAAAAATATACAGAAAAACAGAAAGCCTACAGGAAATGGTAAAAAGTCTTTATGTTTTTATCTAGAGACATGAAAAAGTTGCTAAGAGCCAAGCTAAATTCATGCAGATAAAGAGTGTTAAAACAAAGGACAAATTGTTCTTCCTCAATATGAATTTGAAGAAGAAAAAAAGTAAGTGTGATATCCATGGGGTATATTAAAGAGAAAGTATTTCCAAAAGGCCACAGTAAAATCAAAGGGAAAAAATAAATACTTCATCTCACTTTTCAGTAATGAGTTGTTGTTGACATAACTGCAAAAGACATATGGACAATGTGAAAGACAAAGAAATAAATTTCTCTGTAATTAAGGGAGAATTAAAACAAAGAGGTGAAATATACACAAAATATAGAAAGAAATAATCCCAGCTATGGAACTGTAAAGTTCCTGCTCTAGGAAAATCTCAGCCATTTAGCAAACTGAGGATTACTAGAAACAAATGAAGAGAGAAGAGAAGAGGAGAGAAGAGAAGGGGAGGGAAAGGAAAAAGGAAAGGAAAGGAAAGGAAAGGAAAGGAAAAAAGGAAAGGAAAGGAAAGGAAAAAGGAAAGGAAAAGGAAAGGAAAGGAAAGGAAAGGAAAGGAAAGGAAAGGGAAAGGAAAAAGAAAAGAAAAAGAAAAAGAGAAGAAGAAAAGAAAAAAGGAAAAGAGATCCAGACAACCACAAAATTCTTCAATATGACCTCACATGACTCTATCCAGGATGGGGAGGGGGGGAAGAAAAAAAAAAGAGGGGAATTTAAAAGAAAATTATATTTAATTTTTTTTTAAATTGAGATAAATGGATTGCTGAATAGTTTTTTCTGAGTTTAGTAAAAGAAGATTAATAGATCAATGCAACATAGATGTATACATAACCAATTACTAGACAAAGGAAGTGAGGCAAATAATTTCCTACAAAGTTATATTCAAAATGAGAAAGGAGAGAAGCTGTCTGAGAAATTGATTCAGGTTAGTTAATAAGAAGGGGTGGTGACAGTCTTGGAGGGAAATTTATTTGGAGCTCCTCAAGGATCAGTCTTAGGATCCACACTGCATGATATTTTCATTAGCAGCTTTTCCACAAAAAAAGCAGCAGTGTACTAATGGTATCTGCTGATGCTAGTAGGGGAAGTATCAATAGTGAAGAAGGATTGGAATATCATACCGAAATACCTGTCAGTCTTTGAAAGCTACAATGCTGGAAATGGGATAATATTTAGTAATACTGGGGAACTAATAAAGGAACAAAGATGAATCAGCTGAAGTGACATGGGAGCATGGGGAACAATGCATGCTCACCTGATCATGCAATCACAGCTAACCACTAGTTAAGCTGCCAATGTGACAAAGTCATGAAAAAAGAAATGTTATCCAGGAATATAAAGGCAAGGATGCACTTGTACCCCTGAATACTAATGAGAGCTTTCTGGGAGTAACTTGTACCTGTTGGTCACCTGTCATCAAGAATGTTTTATGGCCAGGAGAGAGGAGAAGCCCTCACAGTGAGCAGTTGTCTAATTTAAGAGCAAGAAGCCCAGGAAGTTATATGCTTGATCCAGTAAGAGGAATAACTACCACAGAAAGGGAAGAGCTCTTTAAGGTAGAAGACCATGCTGGTCTTGCATGGAAAAATGTTCCCACCGTGGCAGTTACATTCTGATTCAGAAAGTCTCTTTGCTGACAGAGGACTAATTCTGTGTCATCCTAAATGAGAAACATGTAAATGTAACTATGCTAGAGAATATTGATACAGAATAGTTATTTTATCGATATCTCCAAAGACCAGAAAAGACAAGAGGACTTATGTTCTAGAGTAAAAAATATGACTAGCAAAAGCTGAGATAGCCTTCTGAGCTAAAAATAGATGAAAAATGTGGTTCCTTTTTCTCTTGGTCTCCGTACTAGTGCTGTAGCAGTGTCTAAGTAAGTGATGAACCAGTGCCATAGAAACCTTCTTTACCATGAGACTATGGGTTGGAAAGCCTAGTTATCATCCTAAAATGAATAAACTGTTGGCTGCAAAGCAGGGATTGACTTTTGCTAAAATATGCACCCTTTTTTCTATAAATATTTTTGTATACATTCAGTTTGAAATTAGTGAAAGTGTGGCTCTTCATCACTGCAGCTCACTCCAAAAGTTTTCTCCGTCTGCACAACCTCTTTGTCACACAAGTATGCAATCTTCATATTTAAAATCTGTTTTTATGAGAACAACCTTCCTTGCATAACAAGTAAATAAGCAAAAGCAGACGTTAGAAATTTAATGGAACCATATTTTTATGAATACTTTTGCTCAGTCCATGACAGGATTTTGATTAGGTTTTTTTTCTTCACTTTGCTGTGATCATCTGTACTGTTATTGCTGGGCTTTTTACTTCTTCGTCATGAATGTCTGGAATATTTTATCCAGGCAAACATGTGTATTCATGTATGAATGACCCTATTTGCATGTGAATCAACATATTTATACACAAACAAGGTTTTTTTAAGCTGAAAGTGCTTGCCCAGCTGATCTATATATGCACATGGCAGAAAATTGAATGTAAAAATAAAATTGAATGTAAAATCTGCCAGGCAGCCAATAAACCTGGCCTATATACTTCTTTCCTTTCTAGACAGGCAAAACTCCAGCTTTCCTTTTTTCTTTAAAATAAAACATCAGGAGACCACATACACAGTGACATTCCCCACCCCCACTATAGGAATGAATTCTGCAAGTGCTCAATACTCAGAACTCCAGTTAAAGCCATTAAAAACTGCAGGTGCTCAGCACTCTTTACAGGCTGATCTTTTGAAGAATCGTTCACAAAAATTTGCATGCCTTTCTCCTAGCATTCACAAAGCTAACCTTACCTACCTGTTGTTGTCATCATACTAAAGCACCCTACAAATGCTACTTCTCCTGTTCTGTTAGCCACCCAGGGTTTGCCCTTAAGTCTCTCCCAATATGAGTCTGTCTTTCTTCTTTCTCCTCTTGAGAAACTGAGAGAACAAACATTTTGTTTTCATAAGTATTTTCAAAATAACTGTTTGTGATGAATTTTACATTTATCACCCCTCTATTAAGTAGTAATCATTATGTAGGTCTAATTTGATTCTCATCATTGAGGTAAAAAATTGAGTTTAAAGCTTCCCCTGATAGAAACAATTTTTAATAAGCTCCTGCTTTTGTTAATTTATAGTAATATGCATTATTTCCAGGCCCATAAATTTTGAATTATAACTCCGTGTAATATATGTAGTGTTTTTCATTCCTTTGGGTTTAAAAATATATGAATAGCCATACTAACAGTTTACAGTGCTAACTGGTCCAGTGTCCCATTTTTGAACCTGGTCAGTAGCTGAAGACTAGATAAGACTTTAAAAATAGATGACACATGCAATGAATAACACTTCTTACACGATTTACTCCTCCTGTTTCCAACATTATTTCTGATTGTTTCAGTGTCTTGCATAGCAGCTTGGAAATAGCAGAGGAAAGGAAAGATGCTACACAAATAGGAAGCCAGGGAGTTACGGAACTGATGCAGTAAGTTCCATGAGGCAAGATATTCACTTGTAAAAGTTAGGCAATCCACCGAGAAAAGAAGAAATGTACTAAGCAATTTAAATGCTTATATTACAAAGAAAGAAAGAAGGAAAGAAAGAAAGAAAAGAAGGAAGGAAGGAAGAAAGAAAGGAAGGAAGAAAGAAAGGAAGAAAGAAGAAAGAAAGAAGAAGAGAAAGGAAAGGAAAGAAAGAAGGAAAGAAAGAAAGAAAAGAAGGAAGGAAGGAAGAAAGAAAGGAAGGAAGAAAGAAAGGAAGAAAGAAGGGAAGAAAGAAAGAAAGGAAAGTTCTGTGTAACAGATTTCTAAAAGATTTTCTGGGCTACATAGTTCATTAAATGGTCCCAGTTCAGAAACATTTGTAAACACTATCCATTCAACAATAATAGGTAAGAAAAAGATGAGTATAATGTAATAATTTGTGAAATGAACGAATTGCCAGCTCTGCTTTAAAATAGTTTGATCCATGTTTTAACTATGTCTAATTTAAAACCTTTCAAGCCCAAGTAGGAAAAATGTCATACACAGAATTTTTTTACCCTGATATCTTTCTGCGTTCAGCCTGGAAGCTGGAGGAAGGGTAGCTTTCCCTTCTGTCTGCAGCATACCGGGAATAGTTGGAAGGAAAAAAAAGGAAAGAATAAAACTTTAACTTAATGATATTTAAGTTGGAAGACTTTTCTTCATTGTCAATGGTTTTCATACTATTTCATACCAATTACTGTTTCAAAAAAAAAGATGTCCAGCTACCATTTGTTCCTCCCACTTGTCACCCTAGGGGAAAATCACAGGCCACCCAGTAACCTGGTATAAATGGCAAACCTTTCTCCATGTTGCCCAGTATTAGGAGGTCAGTGGTGCTGGACAGTGGGTTTAAGATAAATTTATCCAGTGTTCAATCAACTCAGTGGGCCCAATTCCCATTTTCACAGAGACCCTTTATAACGTTGTGCAGGATAAAAGGCTTTAAATTACATACATTTGCAACCACATTAAGGCCTTTTGTATAAATGAGAATCATCTGATCTGAGCCTCTCCAGTAGCTACAATGGAGCATTGGCTCAGGCAAATATGCCTATTATTAACCAGAAGTATTAAACATCCTCTTCTTATGATCATTACAATTCCACAACATGAATCATGATCTTCTTCCTAAGAAAATACGAAAAAGAGAAAGAATTGCATGCCATGTCATTTGCACATTGTTCATATCTGATTTTATAGTGGTAATTTCTCAAGACTTCCATGAATGGGCAGGACAGCACAGATATCCTGCTCCCTTACGTGGCTGACTGGCAGACTGTAACTTGCTTATTGCTTATTCACTCACAGTCACTTTCTAGCAGGGAAAAAATCCTTATTCCTTTCAGTTTTTGCAATCCCAGTGAAAAACAAAATATGTAACAACATGATATATTTGGCCTGCTCCGTTAAAGTTAAATACAGCCTTTTCAATTTTCATTTCCGACAGAAGATATGTGACAAATGACATAGTAATTTTCTTATTCCTTCATGTTCATAAAACATTGATAATATGATTTTTACCTTTCCTTTGTTCTCAATTAAATGAAATGTTCCAATACAATTAATGTGTTCTTGCAATTTAGTTTTTCTTTAGAGGTTTCTCTTGTCTCTGATTAACAGCATTTTCTATCCATTCTGAGAACCCCCAACTGCTATTCAGAATGTTTCATTATGCCTGGCAGCTATCAATACAATTGTGAACCAATATCATTTTAATTGTTTCACTAATAACTTGTTTTAAATGATTCAACAGTCATCAGGAAAGATAAGTGCTCTTGTACCCTGCAGGCTTGTAGGGATGATGGTATGAGGCAATGTAACAGAGTGCTGTATCAGAATAATGAAACCGTATGCACAAGATAATGACAAAGCACTTGCATTGCTGTAAAGATAAATGAAAACAGTAGATCTTCTTTTCACTGCAATATAACATCCATTCCTATCTCCCATTTCAATCATTAGACTTTCCAAACAGATTACTACACAAATACACATATGCAACATGTCCCACAATAATAACTGCATGCTCCCATCTATCCAGGCAGATGGTGAATGATGGAGTTAACGAGCTTTACAAATGCTCTTGTTAATTAACAAAAATTGTTACTTTCTCATTTGAGGGGGGCTTATAAATTAGACTTAATTACACTAGATAATTGCAACTGCCAGCTACTGTGCAACTCGCTCATGTTCTGTTCTTTCAATGGCAAATCAACAATTGCAACCCTTGCCTATTTGTGTAGATGAATTTAATAAGCAAACAGCCCTTTTATGTTAATGGTTTACTGGCATTCATGGGTTTGGCAGGAGAAATGTGCTGGGGGAGGGTTTGCTAATGGCAGCACATAATCATATTAATTAAAATATAACTGCCATTTAAAGATTTGTAGTGTAGAATTAGAGCATGTTGGGAACTGAGAAAATCAAGCTAGAGTGCATATTAGCACCATTACTCTGTGCTCCCTGCACAGCAGTCAGCAACCTCATGTGTCATAAATGTAATTTATGAGTGCTGTTTTCTTTGAAATATATGTTTTTAGTTCACTCATTAGAATGTAAAAATTTGCAATGTCTGCTTCAGAAGGTTCAAAATAAATTCACTTAGAGCTGAGACCCATGATCTGGTTTTAACAAATCCCTCAACAATGATTTTTTTTATTACTTGTATAATTTCTTATAGTAAAACCAAGTATTCAATCCTTTGAAGATGGATTCCATGTTTTATTGCAAATGTAAGTCACACTATCACTATAAATTCTATATTATTAGGCATTTTATAATTCAGTATCATTTTTATGGTGTCTTTAATAAATGCAGCCCTTTTTTCGGTTTGGCTTTGGAAAAATTGGTGCAAAAAATTTACCACTTTGTATTTGGTCATGAAGAAAGGCAGTGTCAAAAAATCTTTTGAAAACTTCTTTTTTTTCTGCTTTCCTGGATTCCCTTTTCAATTCACATGCATATTTTCATCTAAAACAATTCCACTTATACAGCTTCCACAAAAACACTGAGATATATTTTCTATACAGTGTAGTTACCTATTTGCTGGGATCCCTGGGAAAGCAACTTCCCACAAAGTCCCTCCAAGAGAAAACGATCCCTGGAATTAGAGGTATCTGAGTGACAGGAGGCAAGAAATTGGAATCAGATTAATCCTGTAATTTCTAACAATATAGAGGCAGCACAGTATATTATTTATATATAAGTGTATGCATATGTGTTACAACATGTAATACAAATGTTTTGTGTCTGTGTATGTTTTGTTTACAAAACTTTTGTAGTATGTTATCTTCAGCAATACATCACAGTTTAAAAGTCATTACTATATTGTGTCATCTGTGATTATCACATTGTCTTTCCATACTGCAGAACACAAAAAGAACTGAAATCCCAAATATGACATGATAGTAACTTCATAATTTAATATTTGTTTGTTTGTTTTAATTTTCTCCTTAAAATGCAGATCTGAAAAGCAGTGCACCAAAGAGGAAATCCCAGTCCCTCTGGAACCAAAGACAAAATCCTATCACTTTGTGAAGGGTTCCTTTTCTCATAAGTTAGGGAAATTCTCGGCAAAATGCAAGTGTTATGGTACCCACAGGATTTTCGGCCTTACAGGCTGACAGCACAGAATTGGAAGTGGCACTTCTGTCTCTTATTATTCCAAAAAGAATTGTCACTGGGGAATATTTCAGCATCTAGCAATCAGGGACTTCTGATTCTTCAGCTGTTATGAGAGATATTGCTGTCTTTTCACAGATGACATTAGGTGGAATAATTTCATTTTCAGCCCCCCCTCCCCCCAATACGCGCCCTAATATCTGTATCTTATCTGATGTAATTGACATGACTGTAATGGTTGTTTATAAGACTGACTCTAGATCTGACAATATATTCCAATGTTTTGATATTATCACTGCATATTATCATACAGGCATGATGGACAATCACTGACAGATATTTGAGCAATTACAGCATATTTTATTGACAATTCTACACTGTGAGTATACATTAATTATAGTACAGACTATATCATACCAGTGACAATGACACTATTCAGAGCACAGCTGAAATAAAATCTTTATAAGCTAATGTACTAAAGTAGAATAGTTATGAGTAAAACTGGAGGTCTGCATTTCTTTGTTCTAGGTTAGTCATCTGTGGTGATGACCGTAAAAAAGGCTGCAATTTTTATCAAGCCTGCTACAAGTTTCTTTATAAACCGAAGTGTTTTTTCTACACTGCCTACCCATCAATGGGGTTCTTGCAAATTATCTTTGTGTTATTAGCAAATGAAACTCCATCATTACATTAATTGCTTCAGAAGTTATCTGCTGAAAAGAGGAAAGTCTGGGTCTGGATGTGGTGCCTGAAGCCTCAATAAGAAGTGTGTCCCAAACCACATCCACTCTGCATGGAAAGCAAGGATTTGGGTTTTAGCTGACCAGGACCTCCTTTTTTCTCTGTTACAGTAATGATCTCCCTAGCAGCTGCTAAGGAAAGTTTTGAATCTGATGATTTGTATTCCATATGACTCCTTGATAACAAAGGGCCTGATTCAATATCCAGTGAATATAATACAGGTGAGAGGAATCTCAGAAAATCAGAAAAAGATTTGAATAGCTGACAGGACCAGTTCCTAAAGTTTCAGCAAAGAATTTCCCCCTGTAAGAATTGCAAATAAGCTGCCTCATTTTTATTTTCTTCTCATATATTCTTTTGCCAAAAATAATAACTAGCCAAATTGAGTTTATGTGCAGGAGGTCTTCACTGAGGAGTTAGGGCATTGAAGAGGAGAAAAGTGCAGAACCTGCAGCAGAAAAAAGCACATGCTCATGCACACAAATGCACAGGCACTGTGTAGTCATACTGCCTGTGGAGGTGGGTGAGTGGTCAGCGGGAGAGGCCCCCGAAGAGCTGGAGCTGAGGAAGAGGCAGGCAGGGAGGAGGGGAGTGGGCTGGGAGCCAGCGGGCTCTTGGGAGCACAGGGAAGAGCTCACCAAGGCGGGGAGCAGGGGCTGGGGTCCCTGGGGCAGGCAGGGGGAGCAGGCTGTGCTTGCAGATCCACCCACCCCACAACCGCTCTGCAACAGCAATCCCTGTCACGATGATCCCTCCCAGATATGAGATCTTGCTCTTTGATTTTAGCATTTGCAGACTGTCCATAGCCCTTGGCCACCAGCCCTGAACTAGGTACTACACCACAATGGAGGGAGTTACTTTCTTCTCTGCCATGCTCAAAGCAGTCTTTTCCCAGCTCTCAAGGCTGCGCCTCTCCGATGGCCAGTGACTGACCACCAGTAATGTGTCTACAGCTCTGGGCCTCTGTTCAACCTGCACCCATATTTTCAAGGTTTTTGCTGTTATCCCACACAGTAACACCAAGAGACACATGGTACCAAGCTCCGGTTCACACAGCATGTTCTCATAACAAGTTCTTAGCAAGCCTAATAGGCCAGAAGTAGGGTCTTTCATAGTTAGTAAAAGGTAGAGTTAGCACAAGGTCCATGGCCCATTACTGGCAAAGATAATACAGCTTTTACTGGGCCATGGGGCAAGAAATTTATAGCTTTTTTTTTTTTTTCTTAAAAAACTAACAAAGACACCAGCTGGGAAATTCATTCATGCTGGAAAAATACAAAACTCCTGCAGGCTGAATACTCTTTGACTGATGAGTCTTGCAACAACAATGGAATCCTGTAATTCAAGACAAGAGGGGCAGTTGTGCTTTCTTTCCATGTGGTTTGTGTCAGTTTTCGTACTATTGATGCACAAAATTATTTGGTCAGCTTGGTTAATTTTTCTCACCTAAACATCAGTGAAATCTGATTACATGAAGTTGTGTCATCGCATGTCTTTATCAAGTTAAATGCCAGGCTAGTGACGTGGGAGGATGGACTGTAAAAGGCCAGCATTCCCCAATAGTGCCATTTTCTTCTATAATGAGTGTTATCAGAAATAGGGAGGTGCAGTTGTTCAGAAGAGAAGACATAAATCTATTACCACGGCATTCATTCTAAACAAAAACAGCCACCTTCTTCTGTTGCCACTTCTTCCCTCACCAGACAGACAGCACAGCTGGTTGAATAAACTTGCTGCTTCCTGGAAATCAGGCATGTTGATCCGTCTCAGTCAAACAAAATGCTGGTCAGTACCACATACCCACCTCTGCAGTATGAATACTGAACAAAGAGAGTTCAAAGCCACATCCTGCATATAGATGAGCTCTGCAGAAAACTCCTCTTTTCTGATTTCAGATCAGTGCTGTTCAGAGCTTGAGCCATGGACAAGCAGGCAATTCCTTCATCCCAGCAGTGAGGCTCCACCTGAGTTTGTATTACTGGAGCAGGAGAGGTGACTCATCGAACCATAGAATCATAGACTAACCCAGGTCAGAGGGCACCTTGAAAGATCATCTGGTCCAACCTTTCCTGGGAAGGGGAACATAGATGAGATTATCTAGCACCCTGTCCAGTCATGTCTTGAAAACCTCCAGCAATGGGGACTGTACCACAACCCTGAGGAGGTTATTCCAATGAATGCTATTTCTCACTGTAAAAAATTTCTTTCTTATGTTGAGATAAAACATTTCCCATTGCAACTTGTACCCATTGCTCCTTGTCTTCCCCATGTGCCTCCTTGTGAAGCAAAAGCCTCCGTCCTCTTTGTAGCTGTCCTTTAAATACTGGAATACTGTGATGAAGTCCCCCCGAGCCTTCTTTTCTCCAGGGTGCAAAGACCTAACTCCTTCAGTCTTTCCTCACAGGGCATGTTGTCCAGCCCTTTGATCATCTTTGTGGCCGTCCTTTGGACACATTCGTTGTCTCCATCTTTCTTGCATTGTGGGTACCAGTTGTCCACATAGTTGTCCACCAGGCCCCCCAGGTCCCTTTCAGCAAGGCTGCTCCCCAGCCACACAGATCCTAGCCTGTACTAGGCTATTTGGTTATTCTGTCCCAGGTTCAGGACTTAGCACTTGTCTTTGTTAAACTTCATACTGTTCTTGCTTGCCCACTCTTCCAGCCTGTTCAGGTCTCTCTGTAAGATGGCTCTCCCTTCTGATGTGTTCACCTCATCACCTAGTTTGGTGTCATCAGCTAACTTGGTGAGAGTGCTTTCATCCAGGTCATTTATGAAGATGTCGAACAGCTTGGGGCCCAGCATCGATCCCTGGGGCACCCCACTTGTGACAGGCTGCCAGCCTGAGTGAAAACTGTTGATTACCACCCTCTGAGTGCAACCTGTTAGCTAATTTCCTACCCATCTTGCAGACTACCCATCCGATCTGTCTTGCCAGTTTGTCCAGGACAACACTATGGAAAACAGTGTCAAACACTTTGCTGAAGTCCACAGCTCTCCCCATGTCAACAGATGTTATTTAATTGTAGGTGATCAGGTTAGTTTGCATGATTTCCTCTTGATAAATCTGAATTGATTATACATTAGCTAATCACTCCAAGGTACTCCTCTGCACCAACATGCACAGAAACCTCCTGTAACAACCACCACTATCTTCCATACCAGTTGGAACATTATCTAGAATAACCTTTTTTGCTGGTCATCTTTGACTTCCTAATTCCCTAGTAAAATGCTAAGAGAATCAGATTCTCTTGTTTTTCTTCTGTCTTTTTTTTTCCTGACTTAAAAACAAAAACCAGTGATTACAAGAAAATAACCTCAGATTTGCAAGCATGCTTTTTTCCTCACTACATGGTTCTCATTTGGAGAGGTGGCCTCTTACTTTGACTGCCTTTAATGCAAGGCCCTTAGCGTTGTACTGTACAATAACAATTGCAAAAATCTTCCACTAAAGAAACGAAAACCCAATTATCCACTCTATGAATCAACAGCAAAAATAATGCAGAAATCCTTTAATCAACAGATCTCCAGACAGAAAAGGTTTCCTAGACAACCTTACAATGATGTTGGTAGTTATAGTGGCAACATTCCTAAAGATCACCTTGGAATAATCAAATGTCGGCAAGATGGCAAGAACAACACCTAACATAATTTCCCTAAATCCCTCCTCAGCTATAGGTCTTGTGCAGATGGTTTCCAGATGAGCATACGTAACTGGACCTCCCCTACATGGTGGACAAAGAGAATACTAAATATAAATAAATAACAACAAATATATTAAGGTTAAGCTATTGTATCTTGCAGTCAAATAACAGAAAAACAAATCCGCAAACAAGAAAATGGATTGCCAATAAAGACTTCTGGTCAATGGCTAGTCAACACCACTAAATTGCAGAGCATACTCAGTGCAAATGAGAATTCATGAAGATGGAAGGAATATTATACAATAAATGTTTACATTAATGTAACTGTATACACATATGTAATTGTGTCTAACACTCAGCCATTTTTTGTGCAGGCCACAAAAGGTTTCTTCTGCTTTGCATTGATGAAATGTGAGCAGTAAATCCAGAGTAAAGGTTTCTTGTAGCTGCACTTTTTTTCCCTGACAGCTGTGTGAATACTTATGCTATGGTTACTGCTGTTAAAAGCTTCCGTCTTACATGAGAGTTCCTTGAAAGTGGATTAAACTAAGGATTTGGTGGGGCTTTTTTTTGTTTAATTAAAAAAAATCTTTGCTGGTTTTTTTTTTTTTGTAGTATTTATCCAGTGCTACTCATGCAGAGTTCTCCAATTCAGTGTGTCTTTTTTAAAGTTTTGATTTATGTTCCTTTTTTCAGGAATAAAACATTACTATATTGACAACAGTGGCCTTTTAAAAATCAAGATAGATGCAGTTACACATTATTAATTGTTTATAAGCAGTTACTGTACAAATCAAGAAATATCTAGATGGGCATTAATCAGCGACCTGCCTCACCTGTGCTACATAATGAATAAATGAATGCCGGTATTGAGTATGCTTTCTACCCATTTGTCTAATACAGCATATTGTATATTTTTCTTCCCCTTTTTTACAAATTATGTTGTAGGTGAATCTGGCAGATGACTAACAGTGCTGTTAGTAGCTGCACACATCTTTGCTTGTCTTCTTCCCTCTTGCTTTGTGGTGCATCTTCAAGCTCTGTCCACATCCAACAGGCCAAGGTTGCCAGTGGTGCAGTGGTTTTTTTGTTACCTAGTTTACAGGTTTTATTCTTAAATGCATGCATCTTATTGTAGAGCCTTAATCATTACAAAACAGATTTGTAAATATGGCATAGGGCAACTCTTGATTTTATGTAGAGTGTATGGCTACTATCCAGAGTTTAGCTGGTGATGACACTATGTACACAGCTGTAATGACTGCTAGTTTTGGACTCCTCCACATCCCCAATCCCAATAACCACCTGACAAATGATTTCCAGTTTGGCCATGTATTGCCACCTCTCTCATAAGCCAGAAATTTAGCAAAGCTCTCACATAAAATAGCAAACTGTTGTGTCTCCTGCGTTGCCCATATTTACTTCCATGCAAGGCCATTCGGTAGAAAAGAGTATGAACCCAATATGCTGGCCAGTGTTTGTCCTGTGTTTGGCACTTACACGGAGTCAAAACAACAAGCTGGAAAACACCTCAAGCGTTGCCATCTGCTCAGCTGTAAATGGTAGGCAGTATTTATGCATGTGAATTATTTTGGTAAATTTTAGCTGTCTTTTCATGGAAACCTACTGAAATCATCCGCTAAAGAAATGTGATAGGAGTTTTTAAAGTCTTTTTCTCTGGGACACTCCAGTGTCTAACATCTCTGTTAACCAGTGGCAAATGATATGCTGAATCATTTGTTCATATTTCCTATTCTTTCACAGTGTATCAACATCTATCAGCAACGTGAACCGAGTGAAATGGAATAGCTGTATCTCGATGACTTGCCCATGGTGTTCTGATTGAAATGCTTCAAAAGTTCTCTCAAAGGAATTTCATCCTAGTCTTCGTTTTCCTGGCATTTTGCCCATTGTACCATTGGGCACTGCAGAAAATTCAGATCAAAGCTAAAAGCTGGCATCGTGACTGAAAAGTTTTAGATTAAATGAAAGATGCTGTTAAGCTGTTTATGATACATAAATGGTGGTTTATTTCTCTGTAGAGGGCCGTAGAGAATAAACCAGAATTCCCCTTTCATTGACATCAGTGAACGCAGTTCACATCAGGGTTGGCTAAGGCATGAAATTTCCTTGTGATAAAATTACATTAACAATAGTGAACATAAAATTCTGTTTTCCAAGAACAGCAAAACCAGATAAGAGTTAAATTAGGAAATCATAAATACTTCACTTTTCATATTATTTATGCTCTTTATTAACAGCAACTAAAATGATGGGAATAAGAGCAATTCAATGAAGGAAAAAATGTGTTCTACTTTCTTATGACATCTGAAAGTTCATCAACCGTTAAAGCTTTCTATTCGCTGCTGAACCATCTACTATCTATAGCCACACAAATATGAAGCAATTAGGAAGAAATGAAATCAATTATAGAGCTTTGTGAAATACAGCTCTGTACTTTGCATTTACTACTCATCAAACCATTTGAAATAGTACATAAGGCATTTCTTTTGATTCCCCTGTTTCCTAATCAAATAGATGTCATACAAAAAAGAGGTATTCTATGTTTTTATTTTCTACACTAATTTCCTCTTTCCATTTTGATTTTCAAATTTTGGTGCTTCTTGAAAATTCTAATCTGAAGAAAAATTGAAAAGACTGGAACTTCAGCAAGAAAACAAATGGGCATAAACAAAAGTCTACAAAGTAGTGCATGAATGATACAGAGGATATACTGAGTATTTTTATCATCTCTGTCTCATAGCTTAAGAAAAAGGGGACATTCAGGGATACTGAAAGTCAACAAATTGAAAACTGAGACAAGAAAGTATTTTTCTAAACTATGCATGCAAGATGTTGCTGAGCCCAAGACTATAGCAAAATTTAAAATGAGACTGGATTTTATATGGATGATAAAACTATCCATAGTTGTAACAGTGAATATGTGGTTGTTTTGTTTTTTTTTTAATCTGGAAGAGATACAAAATTGAACATAATGATTTCAAAAAAGCTCTGTATTTTAGACATTGCACTTAAGACAAATTTCCTTCTCTTTCCTCAGAGGCATCCAGGACTGCTGTCAGGCAGAAAGTTACACTAGATGAACTTTAAGTCTCACCCAGAACATTCTTGGAAATGTTTCTGCACAACAGGAAATAAATTTCCCTAATGTTCTGTTCAACAACAATTATTTTAGTTGTAGCTACAAATTAGAAACTCCATGTAAGCTATCATACAGCTTCTTAGTGTGAACATAGATGAACATACAAAAAGACTTTATTCCATTACTGCTCTTAAGTGCTGAATATGAATCACTCTTACATATATGCTTTGTTTTATGGAACAATATCCCACATCCCGCTCTTGCTCACTGACAAGGAAGACTATGCAATTTTCACTCTAAAAGCACAAATCTCCATCACTCATCTTAAGAGGTCAAGTGAAAAGAGAGGTTGGTGAACAACTTCATGTAACCCAAACTGTTGAAGTATATCAGGATAAAAATTTTTCTGACCGAACCAAGCCTAGAACATCTGCAGCCTGTGTAACAGGTTTTTCAGCTAATTCTTCCAGGCTGGGGTCAGAAACCAGATCAGACATCTTTGATGGTGCAGCAGAGGCAGAAGTCTCACATCGAGTGATACTTTCTCTAAGCAGTATGGCGCTGCCTTCTCTGGTCACAGAAGACAGGACTAGGTTTATGACCTACAGATTCATGATTTCATAACCTTTGTGATGTACTTGTTCTAATTTTTTTTTAAATGTACAAAGCTCAGGATTTGGTGTAACTTTTTTTTTTTTTTAATCTCATAATAAATTTTGTACACAGGCAAATAAAACCCAGGAAAATAACTCCCTTTGTCAAATGTTTGCCATTCAAACTTTTCACAGAATGAATTGCCTTGCATACTCTTTAGCAGATAATGCTAATGTTGACACAGCCCCTTCAGTTACATCTCTAACACTAACTACTCAGTGTACTCAACTTCTAAAAGGGCTTGCTGCTTTCGTGTCAAGAGAAGTCTGGAAGTAACAATCAGCCAAAAAATTTAACATTATTCATGGCATTAGAAATATTATTAGCATTATTAGGAGAAAAATATTAAAAAGCACAGACCTATTGAGTTTTTTAATATTTATTTTCATTAAGCAATAATTTGAAAAAATTGGGGGGTAGAGTTTTTCTCATTTACTGCTCATTGCCTTTTGTTTATGCTGTTTGTTGGTTAGGCACTAGACAGAACTACTAATAATGCCCAAATAAAATAATTTGAGACGTGAAAGTCTAGTAAAGGCAGATCTCAGGTGTATACCTCGGCTTCTGCAATACCCCACAGGAAACATACCAGAGTGCAGCTATAGCTGGTAGGTATCTACTTCAACATAAGGGCAAAATCAATGGATTAGAAAAAAAGCTGTGTTATCCTTTCAAGCACAAAAAGCACAGACTTATTGAGCAATTAAAAAGCTGAAAAAATGAGGTGTCTTGGCAGACTTAACTTGAACAAATGAATTTACATTCGGGATTACACAACCGCACTGTATGCTTTTATGGAAACATACTAGTTAACATAACAGCTGCCACATCACATGGGATTTATGTTGTCAAGAGATCCTTCTAAAAGTAACTCAAATTAGCAATATGCCTAAGAACATTTGGTATATAAACTGACCCATTTTCTCAGGTTTTTGAATGTATTTTGCAACAGTATGCCCTGATTTCCTTTGACTTAAAATTAATTGTTCTGAAAAAGATGAAGAAGGTTAAAAGGCTTGGCTTTGGGATCAGGGCCAAAGGACACTGATGAATATATGAGATGATGGGAAACAGAACAAACTGCTACAGAAACAATTGGAAATAAGATACAGTCTAAGGAGGCTAGTGAGAAGAAAGTCGTTTGAGCTGGAGCGAAGAAAGATATATGGATGCTTTGGAACAGGCCCCACTTAACGTTGTTGATCACTGTAAGGAAGTGATTTGATGACATCTTTTTCTTTTCATGTATGTGTAATTTTTAGTGAGATTACACTTGGCTGAAGAAACTGAAGGGTTCTAAGACACTTCATCACTGCACGTTCCTGGCCATGTTAAGATTTCTTAGGAGCAGGCACATTTCCATTGCCTTCCATGTCTTCAGTTTTGCCAGATTTCATGAAAGAAGAAGAAATTAAAGACTGATGGAAAATTCTTTAGTAATACAATAAATTCTGTTCCTATAACTAATAAAAAAATCTAATGAAAGACCCCACAGGCTGCCATGTGTGTCAAACCATACCCTATGATATTGGCATTGCTTAGGATAATTGAACTAAAATTGGGGGGTGAGAGATATTTGGGGGCAAATTATTCATTTGCCTAAAGAATTCATCTTCAGAACAGCCAAAACTGTTTATGAGTTCTACCTAGATTGAAGGACTAGTTTTAGATGAGGCAACACTGACGAAACATTTCAGAAATGTTGAAACAGTTGCTTACAACATGTTCAAAATCAAGTGCTGTGAATTTTCTGACACTTAATTTCTGAACAGGTTTAATGACTAAAGGAAAGTTTTGGCTTTGCAGTCATTGATTCTCTTTTCTGCTTTGTCTCCCCTTCTTTTATGAATCTAGTACTCTAGTGACCTAAACTATAACTAGATTCAAATATCTCATCTGACTCTGGGGTTCTGAAAATACAATGTCTGCTGCTTTCTCACAATGAAGCCTTCTCCAATAGGGCATATGTGTTTTTAAGGAAGGCTATTCTCCATATTATTTGTTGATATTTTTCCATCTTGAGTGATCTACCTGAATAGCGACTGACCCCTTCAGTAAATGCATGTAAGCCAGGAAAGGTATTCAAATCCACAGCTAGAATTTAAATTTAAGACTTACAAATCTTGGGCAAGAATATTAGGCAATACTTCTGTGGTTTGAGCCATTTGTTTCCTTGTCTTTTTTTCAATAGTGCCCAGAAATAGGAAGTTCATTTCTGGTTTTATGTATCTGTTGGGAAAATATATTTCAGATTCTATCATTCCAGTCTGGTCACCAAATCAATGTCTCAAGTCTTACCAAAAGTTTCGCCAAACTTATGAAATGGTGACAAGACAGAGGCAACACCTCCTTTACAGATTTCTTTGCAACAGGCTGAGCATTGTGCCAGAAGACAGTCACTGAATTCCCTAAAACCTTGAGTCCACAGAATAAGAAATAACCACTATATAGGACTGAAGGGTAGGCAGCAGAATCATGTAAGATGAGGAGACACTAAGAAAACTGATTATATATTATCTCAAAGCACATGTATTTATGTGTCATGTTCTCTATGTTACCTCATATCTATTTCTTTATATACAAAAAATTTTTTTGCTCCCTTGTTTTTGTAGCTTTGGGCCTCAAATTCTTTTTTATATATATATTTGTATTCATATCATATTGTGTAGGACCGTAGATATTTTATTTAAAATTTTTACATTTGTTTTAGCATTTCAGCACATGAACCTCACTGATTATAGTTTTGACTATTAACAATTTTTTTTATTTATATCTGCTCTGACTAATAATGTCTTTCCGGTCTGACCTAAGTACATTTTACTATACAAGCATGGAATTTCATTTACTCCTGAGAATCCTCATGACTCATTAACAGGGATATATCCTTAGGTCTCACTAATGTAGTTCTTACTATAATTTGCAGACGATTAGATAAGTGTCTTTTTACTTCTCCATCTTCTTTTACAGCACATGTAGTCTCACAGTGTGCCTGGAATGATTATAGCAGATAGATATTTTAAATCATTTTTCCTTTCTTTGGACTCAGTCTTTTTTATGTGCATCTATTCTTCCTTTCATTTAAGGTTTGTTGGGTTTGGTTTTTTTTTTTTTTTCATTTTAATTGTACATGGCTGGTTTTAAAGTGGGTAATCATTTCTCACTGTGGTGCCTCTAACTACTTTAGAAGGCTTTTTCTAATTCCTTTAATACTCAGAGAATCACAAACACTGCAGGATCCACTAAGGTTTTAACAGTACAGTGAGTCTACTTATAGGAATAGCTCAGAAACAATGCATTTTCTGTGCACCAAATAAAAATATGCATACCACTCCACTATCCCTGATTTTGAGAGCTGTTTCTGATTACTGATTGAAAATTCCCTCTGTTCTTCATTAAAGACTGAGATTCTTTTAAAATGCTTATTTATGGTGGTAGTCCTAAGGGGCAGGCTATGCATTTAACTGCCTACAGCTTCAAATCTCTTTCAACATGAGGCCAACTCTGTGTTAGGTAACTTGTTGGGTGAGTGGTGCCACATTCCTGCTCTGCCTATGGGATAAAGTAGCTGCAGTACAACATGGCTCATTTGTTCCTAGACTATCATTAGCATTAATGAGCTTTGCATGTATACATCAAGGAGAGGAAAGGAGAATCATAGCTTCTCATGCTTAAAGTTATGTTTTCAGGGGTCCTCTCTCTGGCTTAAGTTCATTCTTTTTGAGCCAAATCCTGCATGCCTGTGAAAAGCTTGAGTAAACAGGCCATGTGCAGGGGATAAGTGATGGACTGAGAGATAGAAAACACTCCCCCCCCCCCGGCCCCCTTGACTCAAACATGTCACTACGCGGCTTATATGATGCAGCAGCAGGTCCCTCCTGGGGAGGGGCTATCTAATAATTTTTTCCTTGACCCCGTCCCTTTGTCTAACTCAGCCCTTTCTTGCAACCTCTGTAAATCTGCTGTGAAGACATATGCCATCAAGTAGGGTGAATGAGCAGCAGGAATCCCCCTTCATGACCTTTCCTTTGCATGACATCCCCCCCCCCCTCCCTCAACTAGCTGAACCATTGTATTTAGGACCCTCTGCCCTCACAGGGAAGGGTATAACTGTTTTGGAAGGAAAAAGCAAAAACTAATGCATAAATAAGAGGGATTCACTCAGAATGCTATCTAATAAACAGTTAGGTGAAAATATAAAACACCAGGACACAATACCTAAGGTAACTGAGATTTTTTTTCATGGCATGACTTGCAACGAACACACAGTTAGAAATAGAGGCCACATACTGAATTCTGTCCTGCCAAGGATAAATTCACCTTCTGCCATCTTGACCACAGCACTTTACCTTTATGTGTTCCTGTTGTCCACACTGAAAAACAGAATAAAAATGTTTTTTGGTATCATTAGCAGAGGATGTCAGAGCACTGGAAGTGCTAATAAACAGAAAGCTCAACCTCTGACTTCCAAATACTGACTAGTTCTCTGTCCAAAGGGTCCTTTAGACCCTGCTCAGACTCAAAACATGTATTCTTTCATGCAACATGGAAGTGCAGTATGACCACTTCTGTATCCATATCAAGGCCCCCTTTTCTAAATGCAATAATCTCAACTGCTCCTATTTCTTTGCAAACAGGGTAGGTGCATGGTAGGTGCAAACACCTGTAGATCTGCAACTGCAGCATGGCAATACAGACTGGAGTGCATTTTTTCCTGTGAACCTGTAGTACAAGGGTTATCTTTTACCAATTAACTATGAAATAAAAAAAAAATATTTTATCAGCCATAATGAGAATGAGGTTAAAAATATCTTGCAATTTAAAGCAAGATACTTATAATAAGCAAGAAGACAGGTGTTTGACTGAACTATTTGAGGAACCACATGTAGAAATAAATGGGACAGAGCAGGGGGAATAAATTCAGTAGCTGGCAGGTATTGCTCACTTGATGAAGGACAGAATCATAGATAAATTTAAACATCTCCACAGTGTCTGGGTGCCCTCAACATATACACTTCTAGTATAGTTTTATCCCCAGGGTACCTGGAAGCTCTAGCAATGAATTGGAAGAAGGTTACATCTATAAATGTGTCAGGACAAATTTTTTGACTGAAAAAAAATTTTTCCATCCCACATGTATTTTAGGTCCTAGAAATGGTTTCTGTTCTCACCATAGACTATTTTGGTAAAACTGAGGACTGGTGATGTGTGCAGTAGCTATGCAAGAACTGGCCATGGGCTAGCCCAAATGTGGCTGCCTGACACACTGCTTGTGACTAGCTGGTGCAAGCAAGCTGAGCAGTACATTAACTTCTCAGGTGAACAGGTAGTCCGTGCTCTGAGTTTGCACTCTGGTCATGCCTCTAATGATATTAGCAGGCTTGCAGTAATCACCCAGAAAGGTGGGTCCCATTTTGCGGATGATTTTGGGACTGCCACTACAGGACACATCTGTTCACTTTGCAGCTGTTCAGAAGTGTTGCATGAGAAACCAAGATTCAAATTTTTGTTCAGTCTTATTTAGATTAAGCACTTGTACACACATATCTGATAGGTCTAGTAAAAGCCCTGACCATCCAGTAGGAGAATGGATTGCTTTCAATCTCTTCTACTGGAGAAATTCTGCTTGTATTAATAATTAAGCATGCAGTGCATCAAGGGCATTGGCAAGAGTCTCCTCCATCTTTGTCCTAACCATCAAGCTACAGACTCGGTCAGAGCCTCTGCCATTTTCAAGTTCCTTCTGCAGGACATTTTCCAGTTTGTAGAAATAATTTACTGAGGCAGAGAAAAACTAGCTGCACAGCCCAAGACACTAGGGCACTCACAAGGGTTAATGGAAGAGCCGTGTTCAAGTTGTGCTCTAAATCTCCCAGAACAAAAAATCAAGCCCAGATTCCCCAAACCCTGTGGACCACTGGCTTCCTAGATTTGAGCAGAAATTCAGCCAGAGACCCAGAAAGCCCTTCAGAACACAATAGTTGGATCAGGCACCTTTCTGCAAAAGCGACAACTTTGACAAGTCAGTGTATTTGCTAGAAAAAAAAGCATGTTGACAAAAAATTCTTGATCACCCTAATTGGAAACTCTGGCCTGGGCTGTGAATCTCTCCTCTGGTATGCAATTATAATGGGTAGCACTCAACACAAAATCTAAACCAAAACTGAAAACAGTCTGCATCTTCTCAAGTTCTGCTGCTTGAATTAAATTATTAGAGCCTGCTGTAAAACAATAATGATTTCTACTGTCAGAAACAATGTTTCAAACAGATGTGAACCGCACAAAGCATATGTGAAAAACGTGTGATCCGCACACTAAGGTCACAGGAGCCATTTAGACGCCACATGTAAAATATGTAAAACACATGTGGAGGCATGATGCAAATTCACATTCAGTTTGTCCTTTGGCAAGTATCAAGATCATAGGCTAAAAGAACTAAATCTCTCTAAGGCAAACTTTGTGCCAGTGAAACTTTCAATCTTTATAAAAGATTAACTTTTTTAAGAAATTCCCACAGGGCAGACTTCTTAACCCCTCAAATTATCCATTGCTAATGCTGCCTGATACGTCCTTAGCGATGGAATATTCTTGTTACCCTCTTTCTTAATACCTACCAAAGCAAAAGGTTAACAGCTCACTGCCGTCTGCTGTTACACAGTTAATCCTCAGGTGGTAATGCCGTTCTCACCCAGTGGGCTCACCCTGCTTTATCTGAGCATGTGATGGCATAACTCAGGGCACTAGAGAGTAGAAAAATCTCACTAATGGGAGTCTGTGGTGTTACAAGTTGCTCACAGATTATGTTTACTTAACGGTGATGCTAATGCTGAGGATTTGACTCTGGGTGCCACTCTTCTCACCTAAAGTCAGTCTGGAAAGTTAGTCCTAAGCCAGCTGTCTAGACCCTGCTGTCAATGAAAAGAGAGGCCTTTCCAAACTCCACTTACTACAGGATGCAATGCATTCCCTCTGGAAGTGCTTTGTTCACTAAATAAGGGGCCCAGACAACTAACTGAGAGAAAAAGCTTAACTTCTAGATGGCCAAAGTAAGATGGCAAAACCATTAGATGTACGCTGTGCATGGGGATCCACAGCCCTTAAGCTGATACCGCCTACCTCCTCCACAGAAAGGCAAAGAGAGCCAGGCTTTGTTTCAAAGTGGAGACCTCAGCAGTGGGCAAGTGTCCCCATTGAACAGGATCTACTCACAACAGCTTCAAAAGGAGTTTCTGATGCACCCTGTGCTTGCAGTAGGGAGGGTCTCACCACTAGGCTTGGAGCAATCAGGCCCCGAGGGGAGCCCTGTGTGGAGTAAAGTTTGGTTTTTCATACTCATTTTCTCTCCTCTGTCCCTAGAAATCCTGTGCTGTGGGAAACTGAAAGGTCTCCACCCTCCTCATCTTCTCAGCCACTTTTTCATGGCCTCAGCTGCACCACATGTGAGCTTGATAAAGTCAGAATTCACGTAGCTGAGAAAAGTAGGCTCTGTCTTGAAACTCCTCTTTATGCAATGACCCCAGTGGAATGATTCATGAGAATAAAGGTTTTTACATGGGAGAAAGTGTTAGAGATTCTGGACCATTTCTTTCATTGCCACTTTTCAAATGAATCAAAAAGGTAACTATAACAGAAAAATGCTGAGGGGATAATATGTCTGTTCCTGTTCTAACTGAAGACAATAGCAAATTCCCCTTTGATTTTAAAACAAAAAGATAAAACATTTAATGGAAAAATGCAACATATTAACAAAGAATTTAAATTTAAGGATAACATGGATTTCGTATAGACTCACATTCACCCACTGCTATCTGTCTCTCTCAGTTGCATGTCTTATAATGCTGTACTTTAGGAAAAAATTGTTTATGAAATATTCATGGCAAAACAAATAACATCCATAAAAAATCAATTATGAAGTCAATTTGATTTTTATAATTTTTAATACACATATCTGAGGTGCAGAGAGAAAAAGTAACTGAGCCCTCAGCAGACCATTATAAACTAGATAAGGATTTACAATACAAGATACAGCACCCATAATGCTTGAAGGATGATGTCATGTCTTAATTATGTTAGCATTTAGTGGATATACATCAGCTCCACATCTTCAGATATTCAGAATTTACTGTGCCCTTTCTTTGACCCTAGGGGTTTTTTTTTAGACAACCAAACTAGGGAGAACATATTCAAAGCAGATTTTCTTCCAATATTCACAGACTTCAGACAACAGGGGTTCAAGTAAGCTCTGGTTTTAGCTATTTTTCCATCTCTGGTGCTTGCTAAGAGTTTAGAATCACAAGGGGCTGATGATTCTCAGCTCCCCTCAAAGGTCTGATCCTATACCATCAAAAGACATATTGTCATTGTTTTCTGTGGGTCTTGAGGGTGCTCAACACATCAAAAATTGGAGGAGTGAAAGCTGAAGCCTTTTTTGGTCCCAGATCGATGGCAACCTGCTATGACTCTGCAAGACCATTTGCAGGTTAAACAATGTAGCACATACAGATTTGCAGGTTTGTTCTTGTCTAGAAAGAAGCTTGTTCCTTCATTCCTTCAATATGCTGCAAATGCACATAAGCACTTCCCAATATGCAGCCACTACAAAACCAGACTTTTCCTTGTAAAGAAGGAATTTACATATTTAGTCACTTTTGCCAGGGATTAAAAAAGTGTGTTCTTTAAGATCACATCATATTAAAAACTTTTTCTTTTTTTTTTCTTTTTTTTTTTTTTTTTTTTTTTTTTTTTTTTTTTTTTGGAACAGGATTATTAGGGGAACAAGCATAGGAAGGACCCTTGCAACAATCATCAATATTTACTCTTAACTTTTATTTTTTAAGAGCTTGGCCAAAAGCCCATAGAATTAGTCAACTCTTGTGTTCAAGGAGATTAATGAAGTTTGGACAAGGGGCAAATGTGTCTGAATATCTTCCAGCAATTATATTTTTTGGTTTTTGTTTAATAGAGACAGCTTTTCTTTCCAGAAAGGCTACAAAATGACATATCTAAAATGAACTACAGTAATCCATTGTTCTAAAGCTGCTTTTCCCAAAGCACTATCATAACTTGTCTATCAGACACATTCTCTGCCTTTGGATGCAATGGCAGTTAACATACACACCCAGATTCACACCCAGTGTAGCTGCAGAAACTGTGCCTTTTAATTCCAGTGAGTCCTAGCATCCCCTCCCTCCAGATTAGCCCCAGAAGAGTTTTCCCACAGCAAATCTCCACTGCCTTCTATTGCAAGGATTTGCACCCACCTTCCACAGAAGAGAAAGGAAAAGCTGGGAGGGGGGGGAAGGTTCTGCCTTCAGATGTCACATATGCCACAAGATGGTGGAAGGTCGGAGTCTGGTTTTTTGGCAGACACGCTGGCTCTCAGCATGGCCCCCCCCCCCACTCCATCCACTTTCCATTAAATTGTACTGGGCAACAGCATATGCTTTGGATCCATGTCACCCATTCCACTAGTCAATAGTGCTACATAGACATGGAAAAGGAAAATATGCATATAAAACAAACTAGGGTAAAGTGAGGGGGGGGAAGAATATATCCATCTTGTGATTCTTTCTCCCTGCTCTGCAGACCCACCTCTGAGCTTGGATCTGAGAGGTGAGAGTGCAAACAAATGTGCTTCCATTTTCTTTTTTCTTATTTTTTAACCACACTGTATTCCAAATGCAATTTTAATAAGGGAACTCTCCAAATATTTCCAAATAGGTTTGTTTTGTATCCATAGAGAGGGGAGGGGGGGGAACCCTTAAAAAAAGACTCCAAAGTGATTAACTCTGTGATAATGAAGTCCAGTTTTCTATGAAGCACATGTCATGGAGTGAATTGCTGCTTGCTTTGATTTGTGCTTGAAATGTGAGACATACTGATTCCCAGATGGCTGTTTCATTGCGCAGAAAAGCAGAGAAACACATACATTTCAGTTAACTTGCATATCTTTTCATTTATTCATGTAATTGTGATATATATTCCATATTCCAGAATGAACCAGATGGTGAAGGGAAGGCTTACAGTGCAGCCACATTCCCATTCAATAACCTTGGCTGTCTGCGGCAAACCCTTCACTGTGCCAGGTGTCAACATTTGGCTGCTAAAATTTTACTCTCTGGAACACACTGAGTGAAGGAATTCACGATCTCACATATTCCCTTCTTGATATGCATAGTAAATGCCCTGTCATGCTAATAAGAGTTGCAGGTACACATCAAGGGTGAAATGTGCACCCCCTAATATAAGCCACATCTGATGTTACCATGATAAGATTTCACCATGACACGTTAAAAAAGCATTTCTAATAAATAAAGCTTTGCATAGGGAAGACTGCAAGTTACATTTTCAGCAAAGTTCATGGGAATTCAGCCTGCACTCCTGTCTAACAATAACAGGAGTGGTGTGTGTAATTCCACCCACAGAGCCGGATTAACTAAAAGGATTTATTTTCAAGCAGTGAAACTGCTAAATTCTGGTACCAGCAGCAGGACTGTCTGCCAGTATCCTGTAAGTCTTTATTTCCCTAAGGCCCATACTGTATGACATGTTTGGATGGTGTTTAAACCTTCCCCTTGTGTATGTTCATCTTGTGTATTTTTATTGTTCTTTTAATTATCTGCACATATATATTAATTCCAGAAAGTACAAACAGGCTCCACTGTCATTTCTCCACCACACTTTATATTATAACATCACTCATGAATGTTAGTTACAAGTTTCCAGGCAGACATGCGGTTGATCTAAATTTGTGGGACAACAACATTCAGATATCTGCTTTCAATTTGTGTGCATGTTTCTCCCTGTTATTTTCTTTTTATGGTAGTATTAATTGTTACCAGAAGTCTGTATGAAATGACTGAGGAACCAAACACTGGAATGCAGCGGATCAGAAATGGTTGTTTCGCTTGCTGTTAAGTGAAATGTGTTCAGTTAGTTTATTAGCTAACTTGAGTATTCCCATGAACAGCTAGAGATTTCAGTTTTAGACATAGAAGAAAAGTCAAGAATCTTGACCGACTGGCAAATTCAGATGCCTGATGCTGATGTGTTCACTTAATTGCTTGGAACTACATATAAATGTATAATTTCCAGAAGTCCAGCCTCTGGAGAACTGTATTTTTTTGAATCACTGTGCCCAGATTACTAACACTGTATTAACAGAAAGAATGAGTGGCTTTATCCACTGGGCTGGATATCAAAATGGAATGGTTCCATAAGTGGCCTGATGCAGTACCTGCTGAAGTCAGTAACTCTTTCCGTTGAGTTCAATGGGCACTGGTTTAGGCACTAATTGCTGTATTACAACACCAAAGGGATAAGTAATTCCAAGTGCTCATTACCCAGCACTGCCCAACTCTCTCTGCAGAACCACTGGAGAGAGTCAGGTCTACATCCAGGTCCTTGAGAGGCAACACTTTTTCATATGTGTTAATCTGTGAATGATCTACTAAAAATAATCCCATGATTAAACAGCAGTGCAGGTTAACACACAAGTGTGGATAACACAAGGAAAAGTTTATTCCAAAATCTCTGCTTCCCTGGTACCACTGTCCCTCATATTGTACAGATTCCAGAAATGTGCAGGTTATCTAAGGATTTAATTTCAAGCAATTTTGAACAGATGCAGGTTATCTGAGGTATAGATCATGTGGTCTGGAATTCTCACTGCCATCTTGAACTTATGACTAAATCTGCCTTGGAGGTAACTGAAGGAATCTTGATGAAGGCCCAAGGCTGAGAGAGCCAAGGACAGGTTGTGGTCAGTGTTTCAAGTAGCAGCAGCCTTGAAATGTGAGTTTTCCACTGGGGATCTTCGGGCAGAACCAGATCAGGTGTAGGGAGCCCAAGGTTAGGAATTCCCACAGTGGCCTTTTTCATGCTTCATCCCTTTGCCTGTTTTGATTACACACCTGTCCCTTGCCTAGTTTAAGGTGTATTAATTGGACAGGGCTCACAACAGGATGTCAGCATCAAGATTTACCTTTGCAGTGTGCCATAAGCTAGCTGCTGTATTGAGACTGTCTCGGAAGGAAGGAAACACAACATGAGACTGAAAACTCACCTAATGTTACATACCTCAATATAGGTAGGAGTCTATGTTGCCTGTATAGTCACTGGAGAAGGCTTCTAGCTATAGGTCTTAAATCCTACCTCTCTCCATTGACTGTAAGGAGCAGCTAAAGTATGAACAACACAAATGTCTAACATTAGGTGTTAGAAATATCCCCTACCAAGTATTTTTCATCAACCATATCTCTCCAGAAACAAAGCCAGTCACTGGCCATTAGGAAATTGTGGCCTAGGAGTCAAAGTCACGTTGCTCTTGCTTGTGACAATGACTGCCTTGTATTACGCATGCAAGTATCCAACAAGCATTACTTCAGTGCCGGGTGCATGTTTGTGCTTTACCACTATAGACAATGAAGGTGGGATGCGAATTTTGTCAGCGGGCCCTCCTGATCTGATTCAGAGTGAATGGGGATGCTAGCATGCCAGGGAACCAATTAACAACTCGGCTTAAGCAGCTTCACAGGAAACTTCAGTTTTAAAAGGGAAACAGAATTTACCCTTTTTGTAAGTAAGTTGTAAAGTCAGTACCACAGATGAAGAGGTAGAAAGGATTATTCCCAATGGACACAAAGTCAAAAACACATCTTCTGTTTTACTTAGAACGGCGTCCATTTAGTGAGGCTATACTCTGAGTATATTGCAAACCCACATTGCTACATATCCTCTCATCAAACCTATGCAGAGAGTCTAAGTGCTGCAAATATATGCATCCAGGACAGAGCTCAATCACTTTCTCTCTTAAATGACTGACAGCCTGATTGCATACAGGCAGCAGTCAGATAAAGCTCTGGTAAGGGGCCATATGTTGCTAGGAGACAGGGCCTAATGGCATGGGGAGGTATATGTAGGGGAGGTGATGGAGCCGGGGATCAGGGCAGGGAATATAAAAAGAGGAAGCCCACTTTGTTTTTATCTCTGTAACATAACCAGTGCATAAAGGCCTCCTTTCTTTCACATTCCTACAGCAGGAAGCTCCGTGTTCTCTCTAAGTGTTGCTGTTCGCCACGTTCATGCAGTCGAGGGAAAACTCATGGCACCAAAAGTTCACAGTCCACATTAAGTAGGCAAGTAAATGCAGACTAAGGGAAATGGGAAAAAAAAAAAAAAAAAAGCTTTTTTGTTTTTTTGGTTTGGTTTTTTTATATATACATTGAATGACTGTAGGTAGAAATTGAGTTTTATGCTCAGCTTAACTTGAAACAAGTAGAAGCCTTCTGAAGGAGCTGAAGGTGGTAGGTTTATGCATAAAAAGGGAAGACGGCTGTTTCTGTAAACAGTCATATTAGTGCTCTGGTTGACAGATGGACCAGCTGACTGAAAAAAAGAAAAAAAAGAAAAAAGGAACTGTGATGGATGCAGTGGGTAATTATCAGTGAGTGAAAAGACTTGTGCGATTGAGGTGGAAAAGTATTTGTGAGATGCAGATGTACAGTGATTGTTGTTTAATTATTACTATTACCATTTTAGAGAAGGGCAACAAAGTCCTGTGTAGGAAGTAACACAAAACAAAGAGAGCCATAATACAGAAAAACTGAGGTGAAATTGAGCATTCTGAAAAGGAAATATATAATGTACTTTCTTTTTTTTTTTTAGATAGGGATGGAGAAGAAGGAAATAGTCATCTCTTCTGGTTATACCTTTAAAGGACCTTCGCTTCTATGTTTCATTTCTATTAGGAAAGTGTAGATAAGAACCCTTTAAAAAAAGAAATGTCCACTGCTCACTGTACTTAAAATTAAGCATTCCATTTGTGGCATTCTTCATTCTAAACAGAAAAATTCAGCAAAAATAATAAACTGCAATGCAGAAAAACATATTAAAAACCCAGCACATACCTGTGTTTTTGACCAGTGAGCTTGCTTTGTGGATGACTTTAGATAGGGATGATGCAGTGTTTCTTTAAAAATATAGATAGCAAAATTTAGGAGAGCAAGAAAACTGTATCTATCTAGATAATAAAACCAGGATCATATTACATGCCGTGTGGAAGATAACTGTCTACTTTCCAACCTAAGTATCTGAAAGGAAAAAGACCTTCTATTTTGTAAAAGTATGTTCGATAGAAGTATTGTAAAGCAAACATCAACAGAGGATCTTGTGGCTTGAAAAGAAGAATCATGAATATTAATTCAGGAAATCAACACAAGAGATGTACAGAGCACACTGTTTATTAAAAAAAAAAAGAAAAGGTGATAAGCCACTGAAGTGCCAGAAAGAGACAGAGCAAAGGCAACAATAATGACATGATTCAGGTATGTAAATGAAAACACTGCTGGCAAGAGAAAGTAAAGAGAAGCTGTTAAAAGTAGCCTCTTTTAGTACTTTCTACTAACACTGTGCCTTTTGCAATGTGCCACTTTAGAAAAGCTGAGATCATAGCAGATCTCTGAATGTAGATCAGGTTTTATCAAAGCCTTTTGCTTTGTCTGTATGTTGAACAGAGAGTTGTATTTTAACAAATGCAGAAATAATGAGGGTTTCAGACTTCCAACGTAAGCACAAAAAGATACACTCCACTCTAATATTTCAAAGCATTCAAGCTCACAACTGAAACAGTACTGAGGATACTCAAAATTCCAACACGTAGTCATCAGGATTTCTGAAAGTAAGAAATCTCAGTCATATATCTTTCCTCTTTCCCATCCAAAGTAAAAGGGAAAAATACTGCAGAAATTTAAAATTTGTCTGTAGGTAATATGCACACTTGCCTATATATTGTAGGTATGAATTGGCACTTCAAAACAAATTTTAAAAGACCCTCAGTCTATTTTAATTGAAGCTAAATTTTTATTTACTTTTCTGCATGACAGTATATAATATCATTTTACTAGAGGCCAGTACACCTGTTCTAAAGCACACATTTAGATATGTTTGCATTATATTTCAATGCAAAGCTAGCATTATGCTAGTTCAAATAAGTTGTTCCTTTGGGTTTTTTCTACTTTTCTTCCTCTTCCTGTGGATGCGAGTCACAAGTTAAAATAACTGTTAAAATTCAGCATGGACAAATTTAACCTCTTTAGTTTTCATCAAAGCCTCTTTGTCTGTTTTGACAATATTACTTTTCTCCTCATATAACTTTAATAGGTGCAAGTGCTTCGAACATGTCCATTCTTGCCTTTCTCCTGCAGATTCTGGACTTTTATCTCAGCCCAAACAATCAAAATTCATGCTCATCATGTTGCCTCTTGTCATACCTTTCCATCTGCAGCTTCAGGGTCTTGAAGATTGCTTCTCTCACATCTGTTCCAGATTTCTCACTACAGATCTATTAACTTGTTATATATGTTCTATCCCCCTTCCTTACGTTTGCATAATAAGCAGTGGAGGAGAAGTTGGTCCATCAGTTGGCCCCTCTAGAAAGATGTCTATGTCCCAAAAATGGATGAGGACATCTAGCCTGAGTTAAGTAATTTCAGCATCAATGGAATACCACAGAAAACTGCACATTTTAAATTTTCTTACAGTCCCTTGGAATTTCTTTTCCCTCATTCTGCCTTGCCTCTTCTGCTAATAGCCTTCAACCTCCAACAACCTTCTTTTTTATTAGGTGCTTTCAAACTTGTATGCTTCCTGAAGTTACAGTTTATTTCCACTGAAAAGCACTCCTCACAGTAGTTTTCACTTAGGATATGTAAAAGACCTTTATACCTGCATAAAAGAGTGCTGTATCTATAGAGAGCTCTATGTCTGCATAAAAATGCAAACGCTACATCCACATAAAAATTAAATTACTGCTCATGGTGACCTAGAACAGATCCGCTCAGTCTGTTCTTTAAGCTGTTGTTATTGTTCTTTTTGATGTCATTTTGCAACTAGAATCATAAGCGATGTGCTCTACTGAACATAGAAGTGAAGCACATTTTGCAAAACCACTGTGATCATGCTCTATAGTGATTTTTCATTATTATTTACTTTTCACTATTTGGAAAGTGAACACTACAGTAATTGTTCCATACCTGGTATTGAAAAAAAATAAAAGCCAGTTCTAGACAATACTTCAGTATTACTACATCTATTACTGAAGGTCAGTAATCTCCTTATTGAGCTGCTTTGTACATTCTGAGGACATCTGGGAGATATTTAAAGGCTAAAAGTCCACAATAGCTGGCCATGAAGTGACCCCAACCAGGGAACCAATACTTGTATACTGGCCAGGAAGTGTGGCATATAAACAACAAATTTCTTGCTGGCAGTACCTCACATATCTGCCTTTTAAGAAGAATCTTTGGGAGAAGATTCTGCTATGTCCCAGCAGTGGAATTCAGGATAGAAAAGAGATACAAAGGTCTTAGAAAGGTATTTTTCTTCTAGCTTTTTTCTTGAGATTTGCACCATTATGCCCTGTCTAGACTATGTCTTACAATATTACTTTATGAGAGGGTCCATCACTCTATAAGCCATGGTGTGACACAGCCATGAAGAAAGACACCTAGATATTCAGGAAAAGCCATGTAAAGACCAGATTCTGTATGTGAAAGTGAGCAGAAGTAAATGCTTAAGATGCTAGGATGTATTTCTAATCAAAAACAAGGAAACATTCTTACTATTGTTTAAGTATTTGTGTCTCCTCATGTGGAATACTGTACATGGTTCTAATAACACATGTTAAGAAAAGATTAATTTAAATTGTAAGAGCTACACATAGCAGGAGCTGGACTGATTAAGGGAATAGGAATCCTATTTTATAAGCTATGCTCACTTGTGCATACAAGGTTTTTTCCACGATATTAACAGAAATATCTATAACAGCAAAATTTCAATACAGCAGATTGGGCTTTGAGGAGCATGGCTTATTAGAATGAACTAGAATGAAAGCTACTAGTGGAAGGGAGAAATGGGAAACAGCTACAAGGGACAAGAAGGAAGGGGTATAAGTGCCTTCTATAAACAGACCAAGAGGATAAATGTCAAGGAGTGAAATAAACTATTTAAAATAAAGGAAAATGTTGTTAGAAGATACGCATATAAATTGCCTCCAAATGAAAGTACACCATCAAAATGATGAGTATTACAAAGCACTGGTCTGACTGAGCAATGAGAACACTTGCAATCTTAAATCCTGTGTGTTACGTCATACCAAAAAGATGTGGCAACATTTCAAAATGTTCTCATTTTGGCTCTCAAATAATGCCTCATCCTGGTAAATAAAGAAAAGAAAAGAAAAGAAAAGAAAAGAAAAGAAAAGAAAAGAAAAGAAAAGAAAAGAAAAGAAAAGAAAAAAGAGGCATAAATGAGATATTTGGTAGCACTTTGCCTGGCCAAAACATCGTTCCTTTTCTTTGTCATTCTCCTATTTCTCCTCTTAATGATATCCAGCAAAAGTGTGAGCTGTGGTTATGGAGTTTGATTAACCACTTAAAGCAGACAAAAGAACTTTATTGGGATAATATTTGCTTTTCCATGTGTTGAGTACTCTATAACACAGACATCCCGTTGTCACTCATCATAAATCTGCAAATGCACAACTACCATACTGCATGCATGCACTTAAAGTTACAGTTATAAATTAAACTTTTATTGGTGCATCTATTTTCCCACCGAGCAAAACAATTACAAAGCAAATTGAGAACTGCCAGGATACCACTTGAGCATTAACTTGGTAGTTGCCTCCCCACTGTGCTGGCACTGTTTTTACTCTTCTTCCTACTCAATAGTCTTGCAGCAACAAAGTCAACAGCTGTGGCCAAAGGCAGTCAAGTTTGGCAGTTGCAGTACCCAGATGACAACCTCTGGTGTATCTCTTTCCAATAGCAGCAGCAGCAGCGACGTCTGGATTTATTGACAGCTCAAGGGTTTGTCTCTTGGCTGGGTTCCTCCCTAGCAGCTGTCTCTATTGCTATCCTAAGGTTGGGCTGTGGTGGGGGTAACTGGGTTCCCTCGTCCTGCTGTGATTATGAGATTCCTCACTGTGTACCTCTAATCAGTCTTTCTCCTCAACCACATTACACTGAATCAAAAAAAACACTTCCATTTAACTGCCCATTTTTCTAGAATAGTCTATTCTCTGCTCTTCAAACACACTGTGCACTTATGCACCATGTTGCATCTGATTACAAGAAGAATTTCAACTCCCCTAACAGACTATTTCAGTGTGGGGGTTTTTTGCTAGTTTCTAGCTGTAAATGCAATTTCTGTTTAGAAACACAAGCATACACTGTACCAAACTAAAGATCTGTGCTCTCTGACACAGATGACCATTATGACTGAGTAACCATGTAAGATTGGGAGTTGGGCAGAGTTTTATCTTAAAGGTGATGGTTACTGATCCCTGGGTTATTGGATACCAATGACCCATAAGAGAGGACATGGAATAAGAGAGTATTGTAACTGCTTGCTCTACTAGACAGGGAAAGGGGAACAGTATAGTGTGCAGCAGCAATTCAGATTGAAGGAAGGAGCCCTCATTCAGGCTAGCTTCTCCCCCCCAGCCCAATCTCTGTGACAGCATGCCTGACATATGGAGAGAGGTGTTGAGGGGAGCAGGTAAGGCAGAAATGGAAAGAGGAGTTTGGAAGAAAAGTCAAAGTCAGGGCTTTGGTGAAGACCTCAGGAGAAAGGGGGAGAGTGATGTAGGAAGCAAAAAGATTAAGCTGGCCTTGCAGCACAGGACACTTTCAGGCTCTTTGTTTTTTTTTTAAACAAAATAAACCAAAAAAAACCCCACACCTTAGTCTCTACCTTTTCAAAGTGTTGTGTGGGAATTTAGCTAAGAGTCTTATTATGCCAGCCACAGTCTTGTGCCTAAAACCCTGCTCAGAGCTTTAGAAATTTAAAGATAAAATGCTTCAGAGTGTGTAAGTGCTGAGAACTTACATGACTCTCCTACAAATAAGTACTCTGTAATAATTTGGTGAACCCAGCAATATAGTTGTGACCTCAAATGCTGTGTTAAACAAGGAACTCTCCTGCCCATTTGCTATAATTCGCTCACACAGGGTTCATGCTTCTTTTAGAAATGTCTGATCACTACGTGAAACCTAGAGGCAGGAAAGCCAGACAAAACTCTGAGGCTTACTAAAGCTGGAAATCTAGACTTAGAATTCTACACAAAATATAAATTATAAGCACTACAGTGAATCATATATCATAACATAAATTAATAATATATTACTCAGTGAAATGCTAAGTGTGATTTTTAATACTATATGACAGATTTTCTAATTTATGAACTGTCTATTAAATTTAAAAGTCCTCCCATTTCTTTCTTCTCTATCATATATTAAAGTCTCCTTTTGTTTGAGTCTCCTAATCCTTCATTTATTAACAATATCACTCTTTCTCTTTTCTATTATTGCTTTTGGGTTCTTTCCTTTCCTTCTCTCCTTTATTTTCCTTTTACTTTTCAAGTCTCTTGAGATTCAATTTTCGTGATAATAATATGTAAGAATTAGACCCAAATGTTTTCTGTCTTTCTCCCCATGTATATAATATCTTACATAAATATATTAAACTCACATATGTCACTCTTAGACTGATCCATAAATAATATAAAATAATAATTGGGCAAATAATATCTATCACCTGTAGTTGGAAAAATATGGTAGCTATTCTCTTTGGGCTTCTTTCTTCTCTACTGGCTTTACTACCTAGTAATTAGTATCATGTGGAATCCAGATCCAGATAATCCTCAGCAGAAGTGTTGTTGCCTGCCAGATAATTACTATACAAACATTTATATATGTATCTATGCTGATCAAAATTTCCTGGATCTCTGCTAAATTGAAACCCAGGTCAAAAAGTACAAGGCTAGCATTAAAAAAAAAAAGTTACTTTCCTTGTAATTATATTCCTTTGTGGAAATGTAAATTCCCATAATCAAAACTGTACATAATTGCCAGTTAGTTGCCTTAAGCACACTGATTTGTGTTTATTGTATGAAAGTCCCAGTCCCTTTATAACATGGTTACCCTTGGGAAGGTCCATAAATAACATGATTTTTCAGAACTCTCATTTTTCTAACTGGATGATACATAAAAATGAATGTTTTCTACATGTCTTTGTGGCATTTTTTGTTTAGACTGTAGTGTTTATCCATAGGATTTTGCACGTGAATTTAAATTGGAGAAGATTTGACCCAGGGTGCAGCTCTGCAACCTACACATTATTTAGCAGCTCACTGTAGTAGTAAGAGTTGTATGAGGGATTCTGCAGATCCTTCGGGATACCTAACACCAGCAAAGCCATGTCTAGCAAACAGTCACCGCTGAGTTGTTCTGCACATACTTTCTGATCTAACATACACAAACAGGATGAGAGACGAGAGGGCTTTGTAATACAAGTGGCATGAATGATCACATCAAGGGGGTCATCTGAGTGGTATCCCTAGCTGCTAAAGATTTCTTCTCATGCTCTTGGAAGTAGACGGGAACAAATGATATCCACAATGCTACTACCACCAGTGATTTGTGAAACATGCCATGTTCTATATGCGTGTCATGGCGCAGTGTGCAGGAGAGATTTGCAAGCCATTAGAGGAATTATTCTATTGTGAAGCACTTGAATAAATTTAAGCACATAAGTTTCAGCAAGTGAATTGAACCTATTGTGACTGCTCCTTTTATATCTGTCTTCTTGTGTTTCTGGGTGCTAATTTTTAATATGGGTGTTATGAGAGTGATTTCATCTTTATTGTTTAACTGAAAAAAAGTTGTTGGATCTTGAGAGGATTCCTGGGGAAGAACCTGAAGACTGAAATACTTTTCATCAATAGAACAGGTTCAAAAAACTTGGTGGCTGACAGATTCTCCTGCTGAAATGCTTGAGTTTTGCCCTGACACCAAAGAGCGGTCCAATCTACAGACCCGTTCGGACTTTGGTCCCTACATTGAGTCTGCCAACAATGGTGTCAGCTGTGATCTAGACACTTGTCTGTTAGAAACTACACTGAGACCACAAACTCATTTCATAGAGATCACTGAAAAGACATTAGATGGCAATAATTGCTGTTACTTCCAACCTGGATTAGATTTGAACCAACAACCTAGGCTTCATATTCTATTACTGGTCCCCTGAGCTGTTCACTACCCTTGAATTCTTTCTCTGATGCTGTGTTATACACTCTTGAAGTAATATATCAGATTCCTGATTCTGTGCACAAAGGAATGAGAATTCATATGAATAATTCTTCAGTGTATGTGGATTTGTATCTAAAAACATATAACATAAAAAAAATCTATTTTAAGAACATTAAAATTCTGACAACTTCCTAGAAAATAAAAATCTAATATGCCTTTCTCAGGCTAGGATCTTTTCGAACGCCCCTGCCCCTACCAAGGACAAGTTTAGGTTTGGATTATTTGCATCTGCAGCATACATAGTGCAGACCCAAGTATTTGTGAGGTTACTGAATTTCATGACAAGATACTGAGTGGGACTAAATGCTCTGTTGGAGTAAATCATCGACTGAAATAGATGGATTTTCACCAGTAAATATCAGCAAGGAATAAAGAATGTAAATTTTTAAGGCATAACAGGCGGGGGAGGTATATTTGTTAAAAATATACATATTGCCATCAGCAATACCAGCAAAGATTTTGCATAAAGACATGAATGGGATCAAATAGCCGTCATAAAGGACCATTTTATAACTCTGCTGTAAACTCTATTTTAAAGGTACATATTTGACCTCACCGTAGATTGGGACTGTGACAAACAGCATTTTTGCTCTTATAATTTATCAGCTAAATCACAGTGGGTTTAGCAGTGTTTGAGCCTGTGTTACATCTGCACACATAAAAATCAGGAATAGGATACATTCATTTCAAAGGTGTGTATCATCAAAGATCTCTTTTTATTTTAAAAAAAAAAGGGAAAATCAAAACCCCGAGTCCTAGATAATACTTTCTATACAGTGCTGTGTTTAACTGAGAGTTCATGTTTACAGCTCAGTTGTAAAAAGCTGAGAAAATAGAGCTTTGTTACCGAGACACTGATGAAACTCTAAATAGCGTTGCAGGCAGAGCTGTATAATGAGTACATATTAAAATGTCTTTCGTGTCTTCTGAGAGTGCAGAACATTACTTGTTACTCTGACCATAAACGTATAACAATTGTGGTTTTGTAAAATAAGTTGAAACCTCCTGCAGTCTAAAATATAGAACAATACAGATGACTAATTTGAATCAACGAGGTTGCACGTGGCATGTCACAGTGGGATTCCTAATGATCTTCTACAAGGATTCTGTTTGTCTAAGGCTCCCATTTTCTGTCCTGTGATGTGTGGATGTGAACTATGCTGAAAATAATATGAGGCTAATTACCAGCCTTGTCAATGGCAATTCACATACAATGATAAACTGTATTTCTAAAAAAAAAATATGTAAAATTAAGCCACACATTCTTTCAGTAATAATGACACTGAAACTAAAGACGTTTTCAGCCTCTGCTCATAGTTTCTTTGTTCCCAACAGCATTTTTCAGGGTGGATGTTAGCACAGGTGAGATTAAAATTAAGAAAAAAAAAAAAAAGAACAACAGATTAGAGCCTTAAAAAGCATCAGTCACAACATCATAATCTTCAGCATTTGCTCAGACTCAAAATATGAGAACAGGTATAAGAAGTGTTTGTGGGAAGGATGTTTATCCTACTTGTCCTTTTTTTTATAAAGCTCCTCCCTTTTTTTCTTCCTGAATTATATTTCCTGCATATTTTGTGAAACTGTTAGAGAATATTGCAAAGGTCATGTCCTGTAGACACAGTTTCAGGTTTAAAAAACTATTTGTCACTGCATTTTCATACAGTTAATCAACATTTTTTTTTCAGCCAAGTTTGACCACTATACAGCAATTTAAAGTGAAACGGCAACCCTAATACTCCTTTCACAGACACTGAATAGCCAAGACTATCAAATGGGACAAGAAAAAATATTTAGTAAACTGACAAAGGGTGATGTATGTTGTTTTAACTTCCCTTATAATGTTCTCTGTCCTTGTAAACAATTTTATCCTTCCAGTTTAAATACACACAAGACATTCAGTGCCATTTACTATGTAAATGTCAAAGCTCACAGTTAGTAACAAGTCAAAGCTATTGTCACCTTATTGACTTACTTTCTCCATTGGCTTCTTTTGTCATACATGACTTTGGGAATGGTGAAAATGTTACTCTTCTGGTAAATATACATGTTTTTTCGTCAGTGTCTTATACATACAGTTGCGGATACAGGTATGCAGATACATCTCCCTGTATGGCATTCTGTCTACAGCTGCACGCAGATACACATACATATATGCATATGCAGCTTTTCTAGTTAAAAAACATATCAGTAGGTCAGAAAACTATGTATCCTATGAAGTATGACAGTATACTGTGTCAATTGTCATACCACTTTTGGTGCAAAGCAAAGCATTAGACATAAATAGCTGTATTACAAGCATTAGAGAATATACCTTCTTGATATGCTATTGAATTAAAGTAGCTTCTTTTATAGTCAGTGCTTCTGTAGCATAAGTGAGTTTAGTGACAAAACAAAACAAGAGATAGAGCAATTGAAGCAGATGTTCCATGAAACTCTTACTATACAGAACACAAGGGTCTGGCATATAGCTCATCAGTAAAACATGAGAATGTACTTGAGTAGAAAAATCACAATCTGGTACCCACAGGCTATTGCCTGCATCTCATGTAAACTGATAAATTAAAGATGCTGCACCATTTTTCCTTGTCTTTCCTTTGTCAAATGCAATCATTTAAACATGCATTTTGGTACTGGAAAGCTTAAAAAATAAGCAAACATACCAACATATACCTAGTTTGCTGAAGCACAGCCTTCTACAGACATTAGATTTTTTCTTATCATCTCTGTGTGTATTTTTTTTAATCTGAAATAATATTGTTTATTTTGCCTGAGGATTTGCACTTGTAAAAGCAAATTTCAAAGTCTACCCACTCCACCCCCTCTCTCCCTATTGGTGGTAGTGAGAGATGTTTTTATCAGGGATTCTGCAGAGTAAAAGATCCATTTATGGTCACTTTGTAAGGGAGCATTTTAAAAATTATGCAGGTATTAAATATACCCACCTAGAACCAGTAATAATAATAAAAAAAGATATTGTTATGCTACATAAAATAAAAAGTGTTCTGAAACTCAAAATAATCAAATAAAGCAAGCAAACTGTCCCCAGACATTTTGATAGACTGGAAAACAATGTAGTGAAAGTACAAGAATGTTCAATAGTGCTGTATAAACACAATTTATGGTTTTTGAGAATTTGATTATATACACTCACAAAATCTCACCAGATCTGGGACAGTTTTAGTGTTCTGTGCTGACAGAGGTCAGACTTAACAACCGCAGAGCAGAAACATGCAGCCTTAATTTGGTAAATGTTGAATATTTCAGTATAATAAAAATAATAATAAATATTAAAGATTAACAGGGTTTGATTTTTAAAAAATTAATCTTTTTTTATGATTCTTCTTGCCTGTTCTTTAGTCCTTGGAATTTTAGCTTTTGTGAAAGTGTTTTATGAATGCTTAATATTCTTTCCTTACTCATCCCTGGCAATCTGATGCTAAGTGGGACAAAATGCAAACAGAGCATTGCCCGTTAAAATTTTAATGCCACATCACAATTTTCTAATGGAGCTATCAGAATTGCAAAACAGTGTAACTCCACTGAAACTAATAATAAATCAGGTGCTAAAAGCAGCACCTCCTGCAAATAGTGGACTCCAGCCAAGCAATGGGAGACTTACAAGGACAATTGGTTTCTTTCATTTAAAAACTTAGTGCTGTCTTCTCAAAGTGCTCAAAAATTAACAGCTTACAACATCCCCTTACAGTTTATGGCAGGATTTTAATTTGGGCACATTTGAAATCATAAGTGTATTAAAAAATGGGAGAGAAATGTCATTTGAAATAAATACTGTAGCTTTAGTTGCAGTACAGGGCAGGATTACAGTGAAATAATTTGCACATGTAAACACTACATAAAATGTCCTACCTTTCATTTAGTCCTTCTGTGCTTTTGCTCTTATTATTGACATTACTAAAGAGGATGTTGAAGTATCTTCCTGCAGATACCTCCCTGAGTAATGCAGATGAACCTGTAAGTATTTCCTTAACAGGCAGGTTGTCAGAGGTATTCCAGGTAGATTACTTTCTCTTCTGCCAATTTGGTGGACCTTGTAATTAGGCTATGTGCTCATCACTGCAGAAAAAGTAATCATGTTCTAAGAATTCACAACTTCTCAGAAAACAGGGGGCAGAAGAAAAGTTTCTCAACCTTCTGAAGACTACAAAAATATTATAAAGGCGCTAGAATCCTTTTAAAGTGCAGTCATATCTGCATGAAGAGTGAGATAAACTCTTGCTAAAATCTCATTCTCAATGTCATTCTCAACTCCATACCATCAATGTCAAGATGGCTTTGAGTGTTTATTTTGATGGAGCTATGGCATTTAGATTTGTTGTAGCCTTCGGCTCTCGCTGTAAAGGCAATGATATTTTCACTCCGTGCTTGCCTAAGTGGATTAGGCTCTGCATTGAGACACATAACGTATGAGCCAGGGCCTCTGCATCGCAGGGTCTTAGAGCTTGCTCTTCCAGGGTGAAAGCAGCAGCAGCAGCAATCCCCCAGCTGCGACTTCTTCAGGGACAATCACACGTCTGCTCAACGCTTTCCCCTATAAGGGACCTGGATTTGATGTTTGCTTGAATAAGAGAGGCAATGCTGCTAATCCTTGCTTAACCGTAGTCCATTTTCCTCATGGTTACACCACAGATTGAACTCATAAAACTGAGACTTGCCGGGAGCACCCACAACCATTTTCCAGGGTTGTCTGCAGGGACTGGAGCCTCCTACGCCCACGTTAGACAGATGCTGGCCCCTCTTGCTCCTCATTCCTCATCAATAACACTTGTTCGCTTAGCAGAAGAAACTGAGTCCACTTGGATAATAAAGTGCTCTTAGAACTCGTGTTTTGAATATGACATTTTGCAAAACGGTATTTCCACAGCATGCAGGGACATGGCTTTCTGGAAGGCTCTTTCAGGACAATTGCTCCAATGAATAAAACCCCAAAATACCAACTCACAGAAGTAACCTCCACCCAGAACTGTAGTTATCAATTTCCATGAGTAGAAGTAAAGCTCCCACAACACACAACCGAGCAATTTTCATTTTAATTGCGAGGGGGTATGGTGGGATATATACTTAATTTGTGAGTGCTCGTCATCTTTGAGGGCCTGGGCTTAAGTCATGGTTGGGTCACAAATAAGAATATGTTCAATGGCCTCATCTAAGTCTTCAGCTATCCGTTTCACAAAACTACCACAATCTGACATGGTGAGCAATCTCTGCTCAAGGCCCATAACTAGAATAGCAAGGGTGCTGCAGGTCAGAACTGAGATTTATTGAAAGGGATGTGTGGAGAAGCTTAGTCCCTCACTTTCATGAGCACTAAATTCACTCAAGATTTTAATAATAAAAAATGCAGGGTTGTCTGACAACATTCATTTTTTTTTCATGAGCCTGTCTTCTCAAATTCCCTGGCTAATGCTGCACATAGTGACACAGCCAGTGTCACTCATGACAGCATTTACCTGCATTGCAACAACATGACTTGCCTGTCAACCTTAAATGTTTGACAAACTGCTCTTTTTTTAAAAAATAAATACATAAATAACATGAATATATGTGAAACCGATTTTTTTTTTTTTTTTTTAAAGGGCACGCATCAGGGCTGTCTGCTTTGCAGTTCTAGCTGCATTGCAGATGACCATGCTATGGACCAAAACATGCAAACGGCTGTGAAATGACTTCCAGTAGTTTTATTACTAGCTGACTCCTTCCCTCCATTTCCTTCCACTACCTACTTGCCCTGCACCCAAAATGTCTTCAGGTACTTATCCTGTAAAATGTAGATATGTATGCTATATATATTAAGTGTGCAACAAAAATGAGGAAAAAAATTAATTAAATGCTACACACTGAATAAACAAGATAATACTCTGAATAAGGAAATTAATACATCTTCATGTGGGGCCTGACAGAACTGTGAAAACTGGATGTTTCCCTTTAAGAACTGTATGTCACCAAAACCAACACAACTTTCATTAGCAATGAAGTGGTTCCATTAAAAAAAAAAGGAGTTGGTTCTTTGTTCAGTCACTTTTGTAATAAAAGCATGCAAAGTGGTAGCCTTCAGGTGAAATGTGCTGTTGTTAACAATATCAAATATGCTGATTGGCATCACAATATACTTTCTGAATATCTTTCTTTTTGTTTTAGTCTCCTATAACTACCAAGAAGATATGTGCTGGGCACAAAAGAATTCATGATGATCTCATTTCTTCCTTTGGAGGTAATGCTGAGGAGCTTCAGCTACCTTCTTCAGGTAGCTGAACAAGATTTCACATCTTTACTCTAGAAGACAGGCGTTCTCACTTTCATGTTATCTCCTGCGTCTTACAGCTTTAATGTGCTTTCTTGAATACAACCACCTACAGAAACTGTTACGTTTATTTAATCAACCTGGGTGTAACACTAGATTACTAGAGAGCATACATTGACACTGCCTCATCTCAAAGAAAGGCTGGGCAAGCTGAGGATGTGCTGGAGTAAGGAGGACTGTTCAGTTTGAGTTTAGAATGGCAGGAACAGGACTGCCATTAACATTAACCTAATTTGCCTGCAGCAAAATTACATTGACAGTTAATCACAAATAGCTTCAACTTCCACTGAATAATGCTGTATGACCCTTTTGCTTTAGGTAGCAGGGGAGCAGAATCACTGGCTCAACAGTTTCTTTAAGTCCTATAAATACAATGTTTATTGTATGTCACTCAATCATCAATTTCTTTTGGTCAAATAATGAAAAAGTGGATTTGAGATCAATTCTCAAACTCTACATCTATCTGCAATGATGCTTTGGCCAGCTTTACAGCCACATGTGCATGTATACCATAAATCAACATAGCACAAATGTACACATAAGCCTGGAAAACACAATGCTAGTGATGCGTATTTCTTTTCTGGGTCCTGCTTAACATGTAATCTGTCTTATCTATTCCTTTCCTTGTCAGCAGGCTTGCCTGAATATAATTTTAGGTGAAAGTCTTGGATTATTTCATGAGCTTTTCTATAGTTTTTGCTCTGGGAATGCATACACCTGAGGTGCTTTATTTAATAAAAAAGCTTTAAAAAAATTCCAATTATCTGAACTGCTGGATAGTCAGAGAAGAAAGTGTAGGTTTGACCTGTAAAATCAGAAACTGCAGCACAGTTCCGCTTTTCCCCAAATTCGGCTGTGCTTCAAAAGATCTGTACTGTGTACCTTCTACTAGGCCAAGAACATATTTGTGATTTAAGAAAGAAGCAACACCAGAACAGCAGACATTGGATGAGACATGAGACTGTCAAATCAATGGCCCTGGATTTGGCTTTTGTCCTTGCCAAATTCTTAGTGATTATGTACGTTCCCTCAAAAAGTGTTTAGCTTTCTTTCACTGGAACATCGGAGCTCATTTCAGACTGCATAACAGGATGTCATAAAGTGTGCTATACTGGAGAAGAATTCCTCCTGCTTTCAGTTGTCAGTGCTGGGATCACTCAAAAGCAGCTGGAATGCCTGATTAATCACATCACGGGGCTTCACATGTGGTTCCTTAGAAGCAGACACTAATAATAGCTCTATATTATAAATAAGAGTGCTGCTTTGCCCATTGTCTTAATCACATGATATACTTGATGGTGACCATCAAGCGTAGATCGTGACATCTGGATATCCACAGTTAAAACCACTTTAAGCACATGATGACACCTTGACAGACTGACTGCAAAATGTGATCTTCCATTTCAAGTTGTTCATTCTGGTCAAGTCAGCCAGAATGGGATCTGTTCACTTACACAGCTGAAAGTATTCTTCAGAAGCAGTGATTCAGCGCAGTGGGAGAAAGAAGGGTTGTTTAGTAATTTAAAGCTTACACTAATTTAAATTCCAATAAGTCCTTGCACCTGCTTAGCTACATGTCTACAGGGTGAATAATTTTACTTTGAATATTTATACTTTGCTTTTCCTCAGAACTAATAGACAAGTTTTCCTGTGGAAACTAAGAACAACCCTACTCTAAGGATGGGCTTATATTTTTTCCCTTTCCTTTCAAAACTAATGTCAGCTCAGCATATTTCTGCTTCTCCACTGTACCCTTATTTTTTCTCAGTTTTCAAAAGCATACATTTGCTGAGCAAAATAAGGGGAGAGTACAAGTGTTTAACATTGTGGTAAGTTTCAGCAGTGCTTTTGTCAGCTAGACAGCACGTGTTTCTTCAGGAAAGACTTCAAAGAATGACACAAATGCAAGCAATGGAAGCAGACAGCTTTGCTAATGACAGACATTTCATGCAGGATTCATGCTTTTTTTAATATCTTGTTCTCAGACCTGAAGTGCAGAAGATCTCTGACGAAGTCACACTATGGCCTCTAAATCGGCTTATGGAGTATGCCTGTGTCAACCAGTCTGAAAGTATAAATAAACATCCAAGATATCTATTCTATAAATAAAAAGTAAAATAAAAAAACCAAGAGCACAGTAAAGAATAAATGGAGAACAGTACATTGCAGCTCTGTACAGAAAGCTCAGCCCATCTGAAGATGTTTCTATTTCCTGTTTTTCCTCAGAATATACAAGTTGTACCTCAAGTTACCTGGTAGAAATACTGCAATATCAGGTACTGTCATGTTCAACCTCAGTGCAAATATCTTCATTCTCAAAAAAAAAAGAAAAGTTTAAAAATGCCTCTGTGCAGAGCCGCTGCTGGCAGTCTCTCCAGTTTTCTGTTTCTGTAGAGGAACACTGTAAATTCTGCCCGGAGATGCAGTCCTGCTAGAAATCACAGGCACATTGTTAGACCATTACTATCTCCAGGAAAGTCATTCAGGAGCCCCACAAAGCTGAACTGATGAACCAGAAAGTACTACCTTCAGTAACAGTCGCAGAGGTTCATTTCTGGAAAGCTGACTGTGTTCACTCACACGTGCGGGTTCTGCTGAGGAGTAACTCTTTCACATGCTCTCTAGCTGACAGCATAGCAAATAAACACTAGGGCATGCTAAGGCACGTGCCACAGTCTGTCTTACAGACAAACACCTTCATCATTCAAGAAGCTTTCTCTTTCCTTATTACTTATCATTTGCAGTGGTCAAAATCCTTCATATATTTCTTTTTTAGTCAAGACATTATCAGACCACAGCAGAGCAGACATAGTTCAGCATCCATTCATTGACAAGGCTACCTAATGCCTCTACCATTCAAAAGAAATGCTAACAAACTCCAGTGCAGGCAATAACAAACCTCCCAAAAGGAGAAAGCGTCTTTCTAAAGCCCTGGCTGTGAACCAGGAAAGTACCATCCCTCCTGGAGTCACACAAATTTACCTGGGAAGGAGCCACAAGGGTTTAAACCCCGACCGTCTTTAACACTTGTTGCAGATGAGTGGTTTGGGCCACTTAAAGAATCACCATCAAGGATATTAGCAGAAGTGATTTAATAGGAATTTATAAAAGCGCAACTTCACAAAGTTCAATGGCAAGGTTCACTCTATTAGTTAATACATGGATGAAGTATACAAAGAAAAATCAAGTTAGATTCAAAGTAGCATGATTTATACAGAGTCCAAAGATGCAAAAGGGTAAGGGAGAAACATAAAAAGGAAAATCGAGTTAGAATTGATTTTTCATTATTTGCACAGAGATCAGAGATGTGAAAAGGTAGGGGAGACCCTCCCATTGAGTCACGAGGTTCAGAGAAGACCCCCTTGCTTTCTAAAATCCTGATGGAGCTTAGGTACCGATCCACTCCTAGTCCTAGACTTGGTCAATGGTTTATGTCTCTAAAGGGATTATTTGTGTAGCAGTAACTGCCTGAGGTTCATTCACAGTTTGAGGTGAATCACAAGATTTAGCAGAACTTGATCATTTTAACATTTAAAAAGTGATTCAATAGAATTTACTACAGTCCCAACAGTGACTTAATTATAGATTTGAAAGGGCAATATTTATACTACACTTGCTATTGGATACCTGGGTCAATTGACATGCGCATGCACACAGACACTAAGAGAGAGAGAAAGAGAGATACAGATAAACAGAGATATACCTCTTAAAAATTCCCTGCACGTTCAGTAAAATATTCACATCAAATGTCTCAGCATTTCTCAACAGGCAAAGTGTTGAGTTTCAAGGAGTGAAGGGTATCAGCCCAGGTCCCATTGTCAGCTTTCAGCAACGATCCTCCAATTTTCACAAACCGGAGAGTTTGCAAATTCTGAGAGGCATCCCACTCAGAGGGAGATGCTGGTCACAGCCCACTGTGGTCCGGGAGAGTTCAAAGGGCCTCACTTGGGAGCGCTGTTTATAGGTTTGGAGATGATTGGCTGACCTGAGTTTCCTGTGAAAGACAAAAGGGGATGTCAAAGCCCATGAGAAGGAAAAGAGTTCTTAAGAAACCATTTTCACAGATATGAAAAAGGACAATAAGCACTTCATCCGTACAGAAAGTTTTTGTACTTTCAGCTATGGATCAATATTGCACCTGGTATAAACAGATGTATTGTAAGTGAAGGAGCAAACTCATGATTTCATGATTGCTGTTTTCTCTGGGTGCTTGTGAACGAAGATCAGCTTAGCACCAGAAATATATTTATGAAAAAGATTTCTGAGGAGGGCCACCAGAGAGAAAGAAATCACATTTCAGGACATTGGCAAAGGAAGACAAGGTGCACAGGTAAACTCATTTAGCCATAGTACAATATAACGGTCAAACAGTTGAACATCCACTGTACAAGCACGTTTTTTTCCCAGTTAAGCACCCACAAGAGGCTCAGAAAAAGGCAAAGAACCACTTATAGGTCTGAAACAAAAGTGATCAAGTATCTGAATTCCACCACAAGAAAAGGGTTTTCTCAACAACCCTAGAATGTAAGTCAAGTGTAGACCAGGTGCCAAAATCCCTCACTTTACAGGGAGAATGCAACCTGCCCCTTTATTCTTCCTGGAAGCCTACCTAAGTTAGAGCATATCTCCCTTTTTTGCCAACATAGCTTTTGGCACAGCCGAGAAGTGACCCCTAATCAACATAGCTCTGCCAGCAGAAACTCCTAGTATGTGTGCACTTACACTAACAAAACAGTGTTATTACTGTCAGTATTTGCTCTACTGAAAAAAAAGCAGGTTTAAAACAAACAAATGGAAGTACTTTTTATATAATACATAATTAAATTGTGAAACCTACTGCCTACAGGATCAGGCAGAGGACAAAACTTTATCTGGATTTAAAAAAGCATTAGGCAAATTCATAGAGGAGATGTACATCATTGGTTATTAAATATGAAAGCCCAGATGCAACCTTTGGTTCAGAAAAGTATCACTAAAATGCTGATTGCTGGGAGCTGGGAAATTATACCATGGGAAGGTTCACTCTATAGCTGCCTGATTTTTTCTGTTCTTTCCCTAAGGGTCAATGTTAGAGCTAGGAGACTTTGGTCCTTTGATCTAAGCTCCCAAGCAGGTCACAGGAACAATAATTCCTATAAACCCTCAGTGAAAATAAACATGAATACTCCAAGTCCAAAAGGGGTCTTACCTTATTCAAACATAATTTTGTCCTTGTGGCCTTTCAAATATTGCAGTTTACTAATAGTCATGAAAATTTCCACGTACCTCACATGGAGGGACCACACTTAGTTTCCATGTCCCCCAGTTCTACCCAAGAAAGCAAAGGGAAGAGGGGTTTGACCAAATACACAAATTTTCAGTGGGTCTTCCTCTGGCTGCCATTGTCTTGGTAATTTACTCTAGCTAGGATCCCTCCCTTTCTGTAAGAACAGAATATAAGAAATGCTCTACTGGGTCAGGACGAACTCTGGGTCCATCTAACCTGTCTGTCTTCCATGGCTCAGTCTTTTACCAGCTGGGGATCATACTGTCCCCCTGACAAATACATAAATATTATCTAAGGAGGAAACCCGACCAGTTTCTTGCTGCCAGATCCTAGGCAAAAGCAGAGTGTAACAAAGGACTGTACTCTTACCATCCCTGCTGGCCACGTTAATTCCACATCTTTATATAAAACTATCTCAACTAGTTCCCATAACAATAGCAGTAGAAACAATAAGTAAAAGTGAAAGAATAAACCAAGAAGCTTGGTTTTCACTATTACGTGATTGTTGAATTCATATGATAACTTGTTAATGATGTTTAAAAGGCACTATAGTACAATATTTTCCTATAAACCAAAAACAAATAGTAAATACAATGGACAAATGACAGGAGTTGCTCCCATGAAGCAGTTTCTGAAATATTTATACAAAATTCTGTAACCTTCAACAGAGGCCAAATTTGTTGTCAGAACCAAGATATTTTCAGGCAAATAATCCCTTTCATCAGTCTTCTAAAGAAACAGAATGGAAACTTTAAGAACGAGACTTTGAAAAATGTAGTATGAGACCAGGCAACATACTGTAATGGTCTTCCTATTACATCTCTGTTTCATTTCTTTGCAAGGAAAAGACAGGTGCTGATAACATGCCTTGCTTCTCTCAGAAATGGTTTGTACTAGAACAGAAATGGTGCAAGGATTTCTTTCCACTAAACCAGGGTGTCACTCCTGGTGTTACGGATAACAACATAAGTTACTTCTATTTAAATTTAACTGATGAATGAATCATTCTCTTGGCCTCCCAATGTACCTTTAAAATTTTCTCAGTACCTCTGTTTCTGCATTGCCATACTCCTTCTATACTGTTTTATCTAAAAAGTTGTTAATGAAATACATATAATATAGTAAAACACATGTAGATATACAGATCACACCTGTATAGGCAGTGATATATTCTCTTTTTCTCTCCTTTCTCCAATTAGCCACTGATAATGTGAGCAGGCTAACATGATTACAGGTAATGAACCAATTACTATTTCTACAGTCATGCTGAACTGTTTTTTCTTTGACTTAATTATGTTTAAAATAACAAGCTTTCATTATGCTTTTTATTGATGATCACGTTTACACCCCAAGTCAGCTAATCAGCCATGAGCACATACCAATATGATTTGAACGTTTATTGCTCATGTGACTACATTTTTAAATTTAGCAAAGCAACAAGCAGAAATATCTGTAGTTACAATTTATAGACAGAGTGCAACCCTGGAAAAACATGAATCTTGTGGTATTCCTCACAGAGCACATGGATATGTACTGCTTATGCCTTTGTGTATCACTAAGCCTTTGTACCAGCAGACAATACAAGGAAGAGAGGAATGAGAAAGAAGTAACAGAGTCGGGGAAAGACTAAGTTTGCTTGGTAGCACTGTTGCTCTGATTTAATCTCCAGAAACTTACTTCACCCCACAGCGGGTTTTGGTTAGGCTTTTCTCCCCTGTGAGCTCTCTTGGGAAGGGTGGGAAGAAATTATATATACATATTTATTTATTTTGCAGCCTGTCCTGGGGCAAGAAGGCAACACTAATCTTCCTGAGCAAAGCTGGAGACAATACAGCCTCGGCAACGCTTGGAGCTACCTAGTCGGGGATGGTCCCAGATAGCTAAAACAGTCCCATGTGGGCACATTTTTTCCAAGACTCACAAGAAGCTGTATTCTTGCATGTCTTCGAGCAACAGGAAGTCACTGCTTTTCTCCAGGCTTGGAAATCATGGGTCCTGCTCCTGTTCACACACCTCTCCTCACTTTGCAAGGGCAGAGGAAATCCCCTGGGGCTCTTCTGTTGCTGGAGCTGTGGTGTGAATGTGGAACAGGGCAGAGAGCATTTTGGCCCTTCAGTCTTAACTGAATGCAACAAGCAGGGTTTGGGTAAAGAGTAAGGATTTGGGTCTAAAGCAAATCAGGGAATTTAGGTAGTCAGCTATAACTTTGGTAACTGAAAAGCTTCACTTTCCTAGCACAGACAGAAAAGGTAAGTTTCTATCAAACTGCAGAAGCCACAGTTGTCTCTTTCAAATACACTAAGGTCAGGTCCTGCCTATGTTTTTTGCAGGAGCCAAATGGCTAAACCACTTCCCAGTGAATTAAAACACGTTTCTTACTTACTTTCCAGGGGGCTGGCCTAACTTCCCACGTGCTGGTGGAAATGCTCACCATTCCTCCCAGCACGGTTTCACAGACAGGCAGAAAAGCTTAGGCTCACCAGCAGACATGCAGAAGGCTGGCTCATGGTGCTTCAGCTTGGCAGTGACAGACAGGGGGAAACACCACCCTAATTTCCAGTCTTTATTCCAAAGACAGTTTCTAATATATTTTTTTTCACATTGACTGATCTTTTTAAAGAGGAAAGAGTAACACTCTACTCAATTATTTTAAAGAAATTGAGCTATCTTCAGGAGAGATTTAAAAATTCATTTAAGGTACTTCCTTTTGGCCTAAGAAGCCCATGTGGGAGGCTTTAAAACTGTCCTATGAGTTGTTCTTTCCATTTGTTGGCTGTTTTGGATCTTTTTGTGAGATGCTTAAATCTTCCCTTAAGCACGGATGCTTGCTGTACTTGGTAACTTAAGATTTTGGACTGCATTTGAGGAGCCAGATGCCTCAGAGTTAGGTACTGAAGCACTTTACTTTTAGGCACTTATGTTCTTAATTAGATCCAGCCCTTTAAACTATGAACATCGCAGAAAAGTCTCTCTGCATTAAGAAGAATTTATATTAAGCCATAGAAAAATGTTAAATTTTAATGCGGTAGAGCACTCAAACTTGGTTCTTACTAGTGAGAATCTCATTTACAAAATGGCTGCTAATGAAATCTCAGAGAAAATATGTTGGCTTCAAAGCAAAATTAAAATAAAGACAAATGACTGAGGAATTATTGTTTTCAATAAGTTCTTTTTTCATCTGCTAATTACAGGGTAAGAAAGTGATTCGAGTATCTTATTATCTATCTCTCCTTTTTCTGCCAGGAGTTTATAAAGGGTGTGAAAATGGAGGGGGATAGTAATAATTTCATTTATGTTTTAAAGAAAATAATCAGGTTAGCCAGCATTTAATACCTAGAGCCTGAGGACTCCATTTGCATGACTTTGAAGGACAAATACAATATCATCAGTTATGTCAGTGAAAGATGGGGCCTTGAGCAGATGTATTTATTTATATATAGACAAAAAAAATCATCTCATCAGAGAAAGAATTGACACAGGAGAGAAATCCATTGGGATACAGGCAGAGATACTCATTTTGTTATGACTAGTGCACTTATTCAGATTTGACAAAAACAGAGTTTTGCTGCTATGAGCTTTAACATTCTTTTACATAAAATCTTGGGGGTGGAGGGAACCCCTTGAAAACTAGATCAACAGTTTCTAAAAACATTTCAGTATCCCAGGTAAAATGTCCTGAAATAATTTAATTATTACCGTGGTTTGAATGTTTGCAAGTTGCAAACTCCCAGCATACTTTAAGGGCACATAAACACATCTTCTGTGCTCAGGGATTAAAACCAGAGGGAACAAAGATATCCATTGTGGTTAATGCTAGTAAAGAGAATTCAGTGTTCAGTACATTATAAAGCAGGAGAGAAATTCCTCTTGTTTTAAATGGCAGTGGATGCTGAGGACTGGTGCTATGGAGTTTTCCTGCATTCACCTAAAGCGCGTGGACCAGCGGGAATGCAGAGCTGCTGAGACCCCTCTGGACAGTCTCTGGGACCCTCAGCTCCTGCCAGACAGTGCTGCAGCCAGAGCATCAGTACTGAGTTTTCTCAGCACATCACCCCGTACTTCGGGGTCTGCCATGGATGCCCATTAAATCTTAGTATTACCTATAGAATTGCATTGCTGACCTTCAAAGCAACTCACCAATTTAGTCCTGCTTACCTCATGGACTTCCTATCTAAGTATTTGCTTAGTCATTCCCTGAGGTCCTACCCTGCTGTCAAATCCTACATTTAAAGTGAGAGCCTTTAGCTCTCTCCTTTTCAGCATCTCTGCTCCTCGGACATGGAAGTTGTTGCTGGTAAAGGTTCACGAATGAGGCGGCTTTTCCCTGCCTGTTTTACAAACACCCGTTAACTCTTAGCTGTTCTCTTCAGTCTCTGCTCAGCGTGCTTTAATAAAAATGCTGCAGGCTGTCAGTCCTTACTTTGAACAGCAATTGTTAGGACTTATTTTTAAATATAAACAGCCGGGAGGAGTCTGGAGGTGCTAAGCAGTCAGAGAGCCTGATGAATAATGCGTGTCATTCCCAGCTAAACCCAAAAGCAGCCACTTCTGGACTACTTGTAGGAGCCAGAGGAACGGGCGAGCCAGCAAGTACAGACCAAGGCTCCCTGAGACCCGTCGGTGCGGTCGGCCCCCCAGGCACCTGTCCCACAGCGGCTGACGGCCCCTGCCATCTCTCACCAGCCTCCTGGGTGGCAAGATGGGCCCAAGCTGTCACTGAGTGCCAGGCAGGACTCTGGCAGGCATCATGACGTAGCTCTCATCTCACAGAGCCAATTAGGCAGTCTGGAGAGCATCATTATCAGGAAAGCACAAGATGTTATGGGTCAAAAGGGAGACACATTAAAAAAGCTGTTATTTCTTCAGTCCGCAACAGTTGGAGAAATACTTTAAAATAACAGACAGAGCCTACATCCAAAGGTTTTTAAGCAGTCTTGTTTTCTTTTTGCACCAAACCAAGTATCGGCTCTCTGCTACCCAGTTACCATACCTGAGCAGCAAATAGAAAAAAAAACCACCTGTGAGATGATAATTCCTTAATCTCTTACAGCCATTTCACAAGCAAATATCCCAGGTCAGTATTTCCTAGAGACCATCTTTTCCTCCTGTGAGTGAGATCAGCTTTTAAGCCCTTGAGAAGTTTCCTTGAAACTGCTCCCATCCCTCTCTCTGTCTCTTTGTCTTCCCTCACTCTGGGTAGGAGTAGTTTGCCTCTCTCCCCAGGGGTCCTCCTCATCCCCAGTGTTTCCCACCAGACCGTGATTGAAGGACTGACTTCAAAGAACTCCCATATACATCCTGAATATGGTAAGTGGGTTTATCTGAGATCAGTGTCTGCACCTCCTGCATGTGGGCAAGCTGCAGCTCAGACTTAACACTTTGAGTGCAGAAAGGCAGCGCACAGGTAGAAAGAGGCATGTGGAGTTCATGGTCATAGAAATCACGCCAAAGCCTGCCACATTCTCCACAGCAGCATTTACTCACTCTTCCAGAGCCTGGCCACCCACCAGAGGAGCAGGCAAAGCTAATGGGGATACAAACATCATGCAGGACATACACCAAGCCCTCTAAGAAATTTAGCGCAAAGTGATTTCTGCATGAAAATTAAGAAGTTGACAACACAGCCACTTTGGGCATCACTTGTCCTAGGAGCTAAGAGGAAGGGGATAGCACACATTTGCCACATGCATGGTTTTGAGCTGTCATTCAGCACAATAAGGGACTTGGCCTCAGTGCTGATATGCATCCTGTTCTTACACTCTTTTTTTATCATGTACACCAGCCTTAACTGTGCCAACGTACAGATTTTCAAGTGTATTCTGAACTTTTCATTTTGTTTTGGTTTGTCTTTTTGATTTTATTTTTTATTTTTCTCTGAGCTTGTTATTAGCAAGGAGCCACAAACTTCTGTGCCAGCAGAATGGAGAGATGTCATACCGCACAGTGGCGCTTGGAAAGGCGAAGGCTGAGGCAGAAAGGACGGGGGCTGCTTAAGTCACCCTGGCTATGATATGACCCACATTATCGAGCCCTGGGTTCAGAATTATTCTCCTGGACTGGAGAGACAAGTCTGGGGCCTGGTCTGGGTCCTATCCCACAGGCAATCCATCCCAAAACCACTAGAGAGAGTTTGGCACAGCAAGGAAAATATCAGAGGTTTCTTCCTCCTTTGACTTTCCAGTCCCTCTTCCCACAGACTTTCAAACAGAAGAGAACAGGAGTACTCCAGCCTTTTAATTTAACCAAATTGGATTCCAAGTCAGTGCCTTCATTTTTTTAAGATGCCTACTACATTTTGGGTGTTATGCATATTGTATATTTTAACACTACAACAATAATAAGAGCTGAGCAAATAATTTGCAGTGAATAACTTGAAGAATTTCATCTCATCTCTCATTCACAATTTGGCTGGAAGCAGCTAACAATGTTCTTGAATCTGTTGATCATTTGGAGTTATTCCACCAGTTATTTTAGTGACTTAATTTCAAGTCTACAGATTGTTCGTGAACTGTTTATTACAAGTATAAGGAAAATGTTAATTTTGAGCTGCCACAGATATTTCAGATTGAATGCGGAGATCACATGATCCACATAAATATTTAATATTGAAAGGCATTAATTTCTGTCAACATATAAAGGTGATATAATATGACATTTTATTTGGCTTCTCCTGCCTCCAGTTCACCCTCAAAAAGAGCAGGTAAAACATCACCAAAGTTAAAAACAGCTTCACCAAAACAACATTTGTCCAGTGATGAACAAATGCAGTATATTTTCTTGCCTCTGACTCAAGTTAATGTTAATAGAAAATATATACTCCAAGTTTCCAATACTGAAGACACAGTAGCAACTGCATAAGTGGATTGCTGGTGTTTCCCTTTTTTTCCAATGCAAATATCAGATCTTGCAAAGTCCCTGAATTGTGATGTCTGTTGGGTCAGGATCCACCGTCAAGTAAAGCTTGTGATGTTCTGCTACACTGGCATTACGTGACCATAGTGGCACAAGCTGTGGGTGGAGCAGGAACCTCTGTTCAAAACTTTCACATGCATTAGATTTCTACTAGCATTTAACCTTAGTTTCTCATTAATAAATAAATATTTATGAATAAACAAATACTAAAGTAGATGGGTATTATTTACTAAATTTGTGATTCAAGATGAAAAATGTCCCTGATTTATGCTGATACATAGTGGGAAGGGGTTTAGAAAACCTCTCTTTTTATGTGGAGATTGAATATAGGCACTGGGAAAACCCTTTTTGTATATACAAGGTTTGGTCGCATGGTTAACATCTGGAATGTATTCATTTCTTCTATAAACTACATATGACTCCCTTTCTACTGCATTCCTCAAGCAGCAAGCAACATAGATATATTAATATTAACATGCCTTTGATTCACTTCTCCCCATTTTACAGTCTACTGCCATATGCCAACAGCATGTCACTGGGCATGATGTAACCAACTCTGCCCCAGGAAATTCAGAAAGACTCTTTTACTAGAAACCGGGCCTAAAAAGACCACAATTTAATTTTATACCATTTGTTAAGCTGAAAAATATGAAAAGAACTTTGGCTCTGCACTACCTTTCTACTCCTGCAGTGGTAGAAAGGGCAGAGAGCTTGCTCAAGCCTGAGCTGAGATTCACAAAGGGGAAAGAAACTCCAAGACATAGCAAACTGGATGCAGATAGCCTTACGCCTACCAGTTCCTCCTCCCAGACAGGGGCAGAAAGTAGGATAGCATGCAAGCGGGAGAAGCCTTGCTCAGGATACCCTACCAGAGTGAGCAGGGACAAAATTTGGTCACTGTTTTATAGCCACTCCTGCTGCTTAGGTGTTGGCAACACCCCTGGCATGGTTTTGGACCCTGCTGACTAATACTTTCCTAGAAAATGCTATTCAGGTCAGAAGCATGGGAGGATCACTGAGGCCACCCTGTTTTGTTCAGTGGGGTAGAGGGAAGGGTAGCCATGGTTCTTGCCAGCAAGGCCAGGGAGGGGCTCCAGCCCCCTGTGCTGGTATAGGTGTATCCTCAGATAAGTACAGAACTTTACACTGTGGACATTTTAGCTTGTCTTTGCTCTAGAAAAGGGAAACAAACCCCAACCCTCTGCCAAGCATGATCTTACCATAGCTGGAGCTCTGGCCTTTGTTTTCAGATTGGTCCTCTCCACCATGACCTGTTATCCAATACTTAATAATTGATCTATATCTTTATCTATAGCCCAGTAGATGGACTTAGAATTTGAAATCGTGTGCCTGTTATGGCCATGTATGCTGAATACAGAGAACACCATAATGCCTCATTACTAATCATTAAGGAAGCTGAAAATTTCCAAGAGTTTAATGGTGTTAAAAACTGTAGAACAATATAAGCTTTGCAAAGTGTGTAAGAGAGTGAGTACCTTGAGGTTTCAGTAATAGGCCCAACAGATCTTACCAACTGTTGGGAGTGAGCAAAAGCAGATATTGCATGATTGTTCTTAATGTTCAATGAAGAAACAATTTGTTGCTATCACTGGTAAGGTGTTTCCTTCTGAGACAAACCATCAAGACAGATGGCATGAATTGAAACTAATTTTAAGCAGCTCAAACAAAAAGTCAGATTCTGACAGGACATTGAATCTCACTTGTTTGCCCCTTCTAGAATGGAGTAATCTGGAATACTGTGCTGATTTTGGGGCACTGCATTGCTAAGAAGATTGGAATAAAACTGAAAGAAAGGTCATAAGTCCATGTTGGAAATATGTTGGAAAAGGAAAGAATACATAAGTTGGACCTATTTTGCTTAGAAAAGAAGGCAGAATGTGACATCTCCATCATTAAAGGCTTTTAAGAGCAGGCTGGAATAAAACCATCTATCAGAAATGACATGGCTGTAGATAATCCTGTTGTGTGTAAGGGAATAGTTTGGATGACTTCCCAAGAGGTTTTTCAGCTGTAACGTTCTATTATAAACCAGATCCACTGTCTGTTGTTATGTGATGCCTTGGGTTTGGGCAGAACCTGCCAATATGGAGAAGCTTGCTCAGCCCCAAGTATCCTGACATCGCATAATAGGCCCTGAAACTGTCCTACTACACAAGTCTGCCCCTGCTGAGAAAGGAAGGACAGTACAGCTGGGAGGAGGCTTTTCATACAGAGTAATTTATGTCAAAGTACAAAGAAGCATAAGAATGTAACAAAAAACATTTAGAGACATCTTGATTTCTGGGAAACTCAGCATAATACTGAGGATCACTTTATGAGATAGTGAAGAATATTCAGAAGCTTTTTCTTACCTCTCTTCTTTAAAATTGTTTTTCTTGATTTAGAGGACAGAATTTTGACCTGACACCTATGATCTGAGTGACAATGGAGTATGTCATTTTGTGAACACTTATTGTAGCCCATATAAGGGTAATACAGGATTTTTTCCACCATCTTATACACAAGCATATAACAACAGCTTGTAAATTAAAAAAATAAAAATAAAATAGACATTTGCATTATCTTCATTTCCATAATGGTACAGTACAGCTTTACTGACTTACAACATATTATATGACAAGCTTTGCTTTTTTAAGCTATCAATTTTAATCATCTAAGCAATTTAGATATTTTATTTTCAGACGGCAGCCTTGTTTTCCCTAGGTACTTTCAGTGATTACAGAGACAAACAAAATAAATCCCTAATTTAGCTGTTAATTTTTGACACTACATTATTACAAACTGCAACCCTGATTCAGTTTGAATTGCTGAATGTTTTTCATTTAGGACATAGCTATGGATACTGTTATTTTCTCCCTCTCTCTCACAAACACACGTACTACCATACGGAGCACATTTGCCACGCGTGTATGCAAAGCCCTTAGCCTACATTATATGCCCATGTGTAGCATTGTGTGAGCTCTAGACAAGCCAGAAAAACAGCAGTGCCTGGTACAGGCATCCCAGAGTTAAAACTACTCTGGATGGAGGCAGTGATACACAAAGTCAGCATGGGCTTCAGAAGTGGTGTGTCTGTGTCAGCTGCACTTCACTTACTAACTTCTAACCTGTCATTATATTTCAGAGCTTTCTGCCTCTATGCAATACCTTGTTTGGCCGTTATTCCATTTATTACACTTTTGATTTTTTAAGCAAATGTTGGTGTAACACAAAAATTAAAAAAAAAAAGCAACCAGCAAAAAGGTGAGAGGATCAGATTCTTTCTTATTCTTCACATTTGATTGAGAAGTAGAAAAGAACATTTTTAGCCACCTTGTCACCCTCCTACCATTGTGCCAGCCTTACACCAGGCAGAGCTCCAGCACTGATGAGTAAGAGTAAGAGATTCGCCTGGTAAGTGTAAATCTTCTGAGCACAGTCACATTCTGGTTGCACTCCCAGTTCCCAGGCACTACAAGGAGATGGCATACAAGCCAGAACATCTGCCCTTAGTCATTGGAGATTTATCAGATAATCTTCAGGGATCAGACATGTTTGTTGCTCAGCTGCTTTTTGCCACCAGAGCTCCTGGAATTGACCCCTGGTCTAATAAAACCAGGGGGAGGGGATTAGTTTAAATTTGAAGTAAACCAAAACCAGGCTTCCTGCGACATGTAATTTGTAAGAATGCAGCAAAGACTCCAAGAAGCACAAGCTGCATCACCACCCCCACCACAAAATTAAAGCATTGTCGTTAACCATGCACAGAACCCACTGAACTCAAAGCAGCTTTCCAAAAACAAACCATTCCTTTCTTATGCAATCACTGTAAATTGCAAAAGCAACAAATGTTTTAGCCACAAATGAAGGAGCCACTGCCTGTCCGCAAAGCTTCTTATGAAATTTCCCGCTTACTAAGGAAATGTATGAAGACATTTGCTAGTGTTAAATTGGTGAAAGATCTGTGCTTTCTAGGAGGTACTGAAATTCTCTTTTTCTGGATGCAGCCATAGGTTGAAGATAATGAAGGAAAACCACACATTCCAGCTGTCAATATTTTTCTTTTCTCCATAATGGAATTGATGAGCAGCAGTGCCCTTGGAGAAGTAGAATTAAAAAGAAGAAAAAAAGCAGCAGCAGCATTCATTTTGGTTATTGATGAGGGAAAAGACACAGAGGATACCATAAGAAAAGTAGTAACACAGAAAGGTGCCTGAAAGGAAATATACCAACTGCAGACAGATTATGATGAAAAATCCTTACTACAACATAGGATTTATTTTCTGAAGCGAGAGATTGCCTGGGACAGACCTTATTAGTGTGATGAGAGCCTTTCTAAGATAGATCGTGAAGAGGGATTTGTTCTCTCACTAAGTCAAAAAGCTACCATCCTGACTTCTCTGGATTATCCTTCTTCTGGTGTCAGGTTAAAGGAACAAAACCACTGCAAACTCCCTGCTCAGTAGATGGTCTCTTTATGTTTAGCTGCATTCTGGTAAAAACCCACCACCCACTACCTCACAGGTGACCACGGTTCCTGGGGAGGACTGAAGCCAGCTCACCGGAGCTCTACAAGGCTCGAGGACATGCAGTTTAATTGTGCAGCAGTGTCTCCTCCAGTTCCAGGCTGACTTAGCATTCAAGATAAGACAGAAAACATTCAGGACAGCGGGGGCCCAATCACTACGGCACGGGCAAGAGAACTCTATTGGTCTCTGTTTTCCTAAGGGATGTTCATTACCAGTGACTTTCTCCTCCATGACAAGTTTGCAGATTTGAGTACAGGAGAGCATTTGGTCATTTCTAGCACTTAACTCAAGAATGAAGTTCAAGCTATTAAAGTTCAGACATGAATGCTAAGCAGCTGAACGTGCATTTAGGGATCTAAGCACACAGCCTGTATATAAATCTCTGCAAGGGTGCTGGGGAGCAGCATCTCATGGCTATAAAACACTTCCAAAGATAAAAGTCCCCACAAAGACATTTATTTGCAGAGTGGTTTAGTGTAATACTGGAGAACAGAAAGAAAATTCAGAAGTGGGAAAGGAGTGAGAAAATGGAGAGAAATGGAAGTAAAAGCAAAGAAGGTGTGTGAAAAAGACATTAGAAGGAGATATAGAAGAAAAAGGTGATAAGATGAAGTGCTAGAATTAATCTGAAAAGCCTTTCCAAAACAAGAGAGAAGTAAAAATAGAATTTAATGTGGAATGGATGAAAAGTTAAAAGGGCAAAAAGATTGGAAAAGGTAAAGCAAAAAAAAAAAAAAGTGGAATAAAAATAAAAAGTTACAATATGAAGATGGAAAGTAAATAAACATGCAAGGAAAGTAAGGAAAAAGTTAGTGAGGTTTTGTTTCATCATTTATTCTCCATAAAAAGGGTAAAGCTGTGTGAATTCAGGAATGTATGAACGATATACTCTGTATTTAGAGCAACAGTGGCCAAGATTCTGATTCAATACATAGCAGAGCTGTTAAATCACTTGGGTTTAGGGCATCAAACCGAGGAATAATTATTTTCTTCGGCTTACTTAGTGACAGTAGCAGCATCGCTTCTCACTCCAAAACACAGAAGTCGAGGCCACAGGCTCTCTCACTTCCTTTCAGCTTCGCTCTCTAGAAGGCTAGTTTGGACCTGGGTAGGCTGGGTGTTTGTCAAGCACCTCGCTAAAAGTGTACTCTGGTCTCTCTAAAGTCCTGGTATGAATGAACTGGATATTTATGCTGGAGAGAAGGAGCATTATGCTTTTTTACCTAAGATGCCACATGCTCCATGCATCCATCCTTCTACATAATACTGCATTCCCCACTCCCGCTAGAAAAAGGCAGCCCACTGAAACAGTTCCAAGAAGCACTGTCAGGGTTATGGCTCTGCGAAGCCCTGTGAAAGCAAGAAGTACTGCTCAAGAAGTATTAGCCCCTTCCTGCTTGTGGGATTTTAAATCTGCTCCAGGATAATCTGGAGGGAACACAGCTCAGAGTCTGGTTATGGGTCCGACGAGGTCTGGTAAGTCTGCTTTAGGGCCTTCTGCAAACCCTTTTGACTGCCCTGTGGAAGCTCTAATAGATTTTTAATCTTTACCTCTGTCAGCACTAAAATCACACCCACAGATTAAAAATAAAAATCTCAACCAGCTAAATTATATAGGTCTTTTGTTCAAACATACTTTTAAGATTTGCATAATTTAGTATTGTGGTCAGTAATAAACATGGAGAAACAGGGCTCCCTTTCAGGAACACCTAATCTTAATAAGGTGGTTATTCAAATGTCTACTTTTGTTTATGGAAATACAGCATTTAAAAATAGAAAGTGGTTTGGGTTTTTGATCTTCTGTTTAAAAGGAAAAAAGTGATTCAATAGAATTAGTAACACTTGCAGCATATCAACCCACTCTCTCATAGAAATGCAATTTAGCAAAATGAATGTGGTTGGAAAGTCAGGCCAGAATAACAACAGCTAACTTCAGATCCACCCAAGGCTTGTATGGGGGCCATACCAATTAGCATAATAGTTGTGTTTGTTGGGAAGTGAAGTCTTTGTGCTTGAGATGCTTCCCAATTAAAGAATTGTATTTGAAGTGGAATTTAATTTTAATGTTTCAATGCCAGAACATTTACTTGCTGCGTCTGTTTTCATTTCAAGTGATGCTGAGGTTACATTTTCAACTTGGTACTGCTGTCATCAAGCCTCTCCAATGTTTTTATTTACTGTAAGGGAGTGACGGTGGAAGGGTAGTATGCCAAGAATCATGGTTTCCCAAAGTTTAACCCAAAATGGATGACCTAAATTGTATAAGACCAAAGTCATGAAGAATTTAGTGGGTAAAACACCCATTAGCATCAATGGGAGAACTGAGAAGACTGAAGACCTGAGTTCTTTCTCAATAAAATTTACCTTTGAGCTTAGAGAGCTCTATGCCATTAAATTCTTTCAAAAGAATGCACATCAGATAAAAAACAGTCTCTACTAGATCTGAACAGAAAAACCCGTAAATAAAATAGCCACTAAATTTAATCTTCTTTTCTGTTTGCACACTATCAGTGGGGCAACCATAGTTACCTTGAACTTAAGGATTTATCAAATGTACTGGACAAATATCTTTCTTAAGAATCTATAGGTTGGTCACAAATATTTAAAATTTGGCTTTTCTTGCTTAGGTATGACTGATCAGCTAAGTCATAAGCTGTTTTGTTTCATCCTTCAAGGAGAATGCTAGCCTGAAACCCCCTGTGAACTTAAAGTATTATTTCCATGAAAACATTCTTTTGACACAGAAGCCATTTTCCACTAAGATATTTGTCAGTAAAACACAACTGCTTGAATTTTCAGAAGAATAAACCAGAGTACAGAAGAAGTAAATTCATTGAAATCCAGATCCACTGAGATCTAAAATGAATCCTAGTAGTGTTGAAAAAAGGATTACTACGGGTACGTAAACAAGTGAAGCAGAACAAAAGCTATCAGTAGTTCCCAAAGCCACTCAAGTTCAGGATGTGGACAGCATGAAGTTTACAAGTGGTATTTAAAAATCAATATGACACTTTATGGATAGATAATATGAGTTCAGAGAAATGAACAGATCAGGTTTTGCTATGTCGAGAAGATGCGTGACATAATTCAGTACATTCTGAAGCTACTAAAGGATTCATCTTATTAGAAAACAATTATTAGTTGTCCAGGCTTATATAAACACACACATGTGTACAAGCATCCTCTCTTGCACTTTTCAGATCTGCACTAATATTTGACTGTTCTCAACAACTACTACTGGTTTAAGGTTTGGTATATCTCTGAGCTAAACATGACAGTTTAATATTTATATTTACATGGTTCAGAAGAGACAGAATCAAGACAAACACAAACCCGAGGTTTCCACCCCTGGGACTGACGCTGAGAACTGCCAACTTTGAAAGTGATTGAAGAGTGTTGACGGACTGGGGATAAGGTCCAATCAAAGGAATTTTGTCTTATATGGATTCAGTTTTAGAAATTCCCTGGCTTTCCAACACTGTAAATCAGCCAAACAGACACATTGGAAAGATACCATAAAATAGTTTTTTAAGTGCAGAAAAAGTTCTGCGTGCCATCTAAATATATACGGATCGACAGATTACGGGCTTGATTCTCCCCTCCCCTCGTTTACATCACGAACTCTGCTAATCTCACTAGAGTTACTTCAAATACACATTTGTAATGGAAAGAGGAATCCAGCTCTAAATTTGTGTGTGATATAAGCTCGGTAAAATATATAAATCTAAACAGTTATTGGGCCTAGCCCCTGAGGTACCTGATTACACAGCAAGACATAATTGATTTATGAATGCTGAACTTAAACGTGGAATGAAACCAGTCTGAAGTAATGTCAGAAAGACCTTTGTTGGAGTATATTTTCATGAAAATAATTTGGAGAAGGAAAGGATCAGCAACAACTGATTAGTTTGCAAGCAACGTAAAAACAGAGTATCATTTGACACACTCAAATCAAGTTTCTAGAGAACCGTTCTGGTGTAGTATTTACTGACCACTTATTTCCTGAAGTGCCCACAATATAATAGACACTGTCTGAACATGGGGAGCACCAGTCCATTCACTAGTGATCTGAAAATCCAAAATTCTTGTCTGAAATTCATTCTTAATCTAATTCTACAAATATATTTATGAAGCTGAATAACACTTAATTAAAAACAAACTGGTATAAATTAATAACTTTGTCTATTCATGGTAAGAGTTGCAATTGCAAGTTTTAATTATGGCAATCTATCACAAATCAAAGAGATTAGCTATGAAGGGCTAAACTGAACTAAGAAATAGAGCACAGCCTCTCTCAAGTGAGGAAGGCGAAGGATTAGTAACTAGAAAAATAGATGGTTGAGGCTCTGGGAAAAATATCACTTAATTCTCAACGGAAAGCAAATAAAAATTAGAAGATTATTGGCTATCAATAATGTACAAATACAAATATCTATACATACATGTATATAACTGTATATACATGCACAGACATACATGTATATACAGACATACATGTATACATATACATACATGCACATATATATATATGTATCTGGACTGAAGGATACATAAATAAATTCAAAGCTGCTAAGAACCTCAGACTGAGAAATTCTAAAATGTCAAAGTGAACAGTGAAATCTCTAAAAATAAGCAATTTCCTAAGACTTTATAGTGACAGATCCAAAACTAATTGAACATGTTCCATACACAAGTTCCTGGAACTCTGAAGAATACAAATGAGTAAAGTTGCAAAAGAATTAAAGCTGAAAGACATAGCTGTATGTTTTCCACTGCTCATATCCAGCTCTTCCATCTCAATGAATGGAATGTGTTTCAAGCAATCTTTTCTTTACTTATTTAACATTATTTTTACTCTTCTTCTTACTAAGGAATACATACCATGCGTCAGCTTTGTTTCCTTTTCCCACTGCACACTAACCTCTATCTTCTGAGTGCATACATAAGAGAGGGGAAGGAGTCCCTCATTTCAAAATCTTCCCTCCTGTTGCAGAATGCCAAAGGTATAGAGTCAGATATCCACCAAGGTCGGGGGGGGGGGGGGGGGTTGGTCGGCCTTGTTTTGTTTTAAATCCTTCCTATAACCAGCCATATTTTTGGAAAAACTGAACATTGCCTTGGACCACATTCACTTTTTCATGGATCCTCTAGTAACTGCAGAACCTACTGTGAAAGAAATGTTCTAAGGTCAGTGACTTTCTGACAGTTCCCTGCTAGGGAACCAGAAGAGATTAATTTAAGCCTAAATTCAAATGAAAACAAAACACTGCCCATAGATAGTGGTGAGCTTTCAATGGCTCTCTTGGGAACCCTGTTGTTACAGATTCTGGAAGAGTGGAGCCAAAAAAGTAGGGCTTGCCAAAATATTACTTTCCAGTTTTGTTCATTTTTTGCACACTACTTTTGTAATGTTATCGTTATTTATGGTGTAACATTCAAGGAATTGTACCATTTTGTGATAGGTACAACACAGACAAGTAGCAAAATCTCCCTGCCCCTGAGAATTCACAGCCTAGCTGTCAAATAGGGTGCTGCAGGTGCACAAGGCAGACAGTGAAGTTGATGTTGGCTGGAAGAGGAGAGAAATAAAAATAAAAGCAGTTGAGCAGAAAAGCTGACTCTCTTCTAAGCCTACCTTTGCCAAGCAGTTGTGATTTGTAGGCACAGCAGCTCAAAGCGGAGGTTTGAGAGGATTAACAATACAGCAGATATTCCCATCAAACTATACGATCTTTTTACTTTAGTTTGGGTTTGGGACTAAACTCTTTGACAGTTTTTCGTGAGTGAAAAATGAGTAAGTTCCTCAGAAAAGAACAATAAGACCTATTGGAAATGACCGACTTCTAGACTGGAACAAAGGGGAACTGTCATCTTGTCACCTTTCCCAGCACTTCAAGGGACAATGAAAAAATTGTACATTCTTAGGACAAGCTTCAGCTAAGCTAAACATATCACCTATCTGACTTGCAAGCATCCCTGTGAGTTAGGAATTATGTGCACTAACACAGCAATGTTGGAAACCTGGAACTAACACAACACAGAAATTCTACCACCAGAGTATTTCTAGGTGGTAATTAACAGCACAAACCACTCAGATATCAGAGCAGGTATAGGAAAATCAGGGGAGAAAGCACGTTGTGCATACCACATCTCTGATAAGGCTTACATTAAGCAATATTTCAGATAAAGACTCAGGGAAGGATAGTCTTCATTGGTACTTGCAGAGGGGGCCAAAAAGGATTCAGGTTAGAGGCGATGCATCAGGAATATTTTTTCCTAGTATTCACAAGGAGCAATAAGTCTATTAAAAGTTAATGCGATAGGAAATTGGAAATTGTACAGCAACTTCTGTGTAGTGAAACTCATCTTTTTAAAGTAAGTTCTGAAGGCAAAGAGGAATAAATCTTCATCAGACTTGTGATGCCAGAAAACCAAGAAGATCTGTGGCCTCTATAGTACTCCTCGGTTGTTACATGGATGGGCTTTTGCTTGCAGAAGTGACATGAACATCAGAAACAATTGTCAGTGGTCACATTTCAGTTTGTTCACAGGAATGTAACATGGGAACGATGCTTTTTCTCATAGAGTCTATCACCGTATAATTTCTTGCACAAACTGATGCGGCAGTATCTCAAAACCTGCAAAAGTTTCACTTCCCTGCTATTCTCATAGCTCCAGGAGTGCAGAAGAGAATGTAAACAGGGAGCTTTCCTCTCCCCAAACTCTACTACAGAAGGGCAGATTCCCTTTTGAAACCTATAAAAAATGGCACTCTGGGGCCCCAAGACCGGAGGTGGGCGTACAGTCACACCAGTAAACCTGCTTGAGGTTGTCAAACTACTAAAGCCTTACATTTTTGTGGTGAATCATTTTCAGATACAGCCAGGATGAAATAGTCTCATGAGACAGGATTTAATATCAATGGTTCACAAAAAATACCTAAATGAAGCCAAACTCCTGTACAGAAAAGGCCCCAACTGATGTTTCGCCAAACCAGGAAATGCCTGTAAAGAAACACACATGCACTAAAAACAGCCGTCCCCGGGGCCCTGTGAAAGAGCCGTGGTGGAGACAGGATAGCACAGCCAGCTGCAAGCACAGCCCAGAGCTGACCCACACCTACAATACCACTGCGGAAAGGAAGCTGGCAAGGCAAGGGTTAAACACACTCCCAACCGCTAGAATGAAATCGAGCCAAGAAAGAAGCACTATTCATTTTGTGACCCTGTTACTCTCTGGTCAAATATACAGAACCGACTGTATTTTAAAAGAAAATCCACAGCTGGTAGTCTGGGGTCCCACTGTTGTGACCTAATTAACTGAAGGTCTGAACCGAACATGGGGTTGAATATCTCAGTTCATGCTGAAGAAATTACAAAAGCTCGCGGGATAGTCTGGGGGAGTATCTCATCACCCATGAGAGCCACTCAACAAGGCGAGTGCTAACGCCCTGCAAACGCCAGCCCCGTGCCGTCACCCCGCACGCTGGGACACGGGGCACAGGGAGCCGAGGTGACCTCCCCACAGCCGCTCAGCGGGCTAGCGCTGGTGCCCACGCTGGTGCTGTCGAGGATCGGCTGAGATTTCTTATTTTACGGCCCCAGCAACATCCTAATTCTTCCAAAATCTTCAGCATACTTTCCTATTCGTTACAATGGCACCTGCTGGCAACGGCACGGGCGAAAGCAGATTTCTTACTGTTGGGTTAAGCAGATAAGTTTAATTATGACCCAAGGTGTGCAGTATTACACTTCTCTCTCTCTCACACTCTCACCCTCTCTTTGGGTCTAATATAACACATTATACAGAACACAAGGAGGCTTGTTAGATTACTGTTGGAAGATGCAAGAATTGGTTAATTTTGCACTGTTTCTCCCTGTCATTATAATCTTTGCCACAAGAATGGCTACATTCTGTGAAATGTTCTGTTCTCTGTGCAGTCATTGTCATGTGAATGAGCTATCACAGAATCCTAATGCCTGAGATGTTTTATTCTTACATTCATGACATTTGTATTTCAGTGACAAAAGCTTCAGCAAGAAAAGGGAATGGAAAAAATTTAATCCAGTCTCTTGATCATTTTTAAATTCTAATTTTATGGTCTTTTCTTTCCTAGATGCTACCGCACGGTTTCCTTCATAGGTAAGAAGTCTGTATTTAGAGTAAGAACCAACTGATGAAATCAAACCTCTGGGATGTTTGTATTTTAATGGTTTCTGCATTAAAGACACCGTATCAGTGCAAATTGCTGATAGTTAGGAAGGGTGAAAACCAAGGAATATTCGCTAGTCATTTTTTGCCACTTAGAGTGTATGTGTTCTGTTAAAACTCTGATGAGCTGGAGCTTGCATTACACCAGTATATAATAAAATATCAATTATTTTCAGACATTGATATCAGTCAGTGGGACAGTTGAAACTAATATCAGAGGTAATCAGGCCAGGGAAGAGCATCATGAATCATTCTAAATGTGCAGCAATGTGACATTTAGGATGCTCTTCTGCTTTGCTGACTTCAGTGGCAAAAATCACCATTGATTTTAATGGACCAGGATCAGGACCTGAGTCCAAAATCTGCTACCGAGTTTAAGTCTTTTTGTCAAGCCACTCTGAAGTGGCTTGCATGAGTACAATTTAGACAATCCAGCTCTATTTTCTTTCTCCTTCTCAAATATTTTTTAAGCTTACCTTGCCATTTCTGCTGATCCTAGAAAATATAACATTTAGCAGGCAATTTTGGAGGGGTTCCCTAGTACACACATCAAGGGGTAAATTATTATGGCAGAGCAAACAAAACATTCAGATCAGTAGCAAGAGGAAGGGATTCTGATTATTTTTTTTCCAGCCATGGGTACAAAATAATTGTTCCTCAATGATCTTTCCTACAGCGTGACCATAAAAAAGTGACTGAGCTGTCAAAATGGTATTTGGATGGCTGACTGTCAAAGATCTGCTACAGCATCACAACTGGAGATTTTAATTGCATTCAGACATCACACTGGAAAGTCATGAGTGCATTTTCTCCCTTCCTGTCCCTCTTACATGCACATATTCTTTCAGAGTGTAAGCTTATATATTTATATATATTTTCACAGCTTCAAAATTGTATAATATTTTAATCTGTCTGCATGTCGTAGTAATATCCCCCTCACTCTCTCTCTTTTTAAATAAATGTTTGCAGATTCCACTTTTGATACCAGAACTGCAAGGCCTCATTATTTCTTATTTCCAGAGGTTACAGAGTTTTAACGTTAAAATGTAATCTTTGAGATAGTTTCATTTGCCTAGCCTAACCTCTATGATCAAATGAGTACCTTTTTTACTTTTCAAAATACTAGGATCTCAGGACCCATGCATTCTCTTAATCATTGCTCAATTTCTTTTATCCATTTTCCTTTTTTCCCTACACTCATAACAAGACTGCAGCTCAGACCTGTAAGATCTGAACTCTAGTCCATATTTTTAAAGTCATGGTTCTATAGATAATATATTTTTTTGATTTTAGTTCACAGGTAACCTACTTAAAGATATCTAGATATGTATTTTAAATTCTTAGGTAAAATGTTCAAGTAGTTGATTTTAACTTGCAATAACAAAGAATTCAGAAAAGAAAATCCATAGGGAACAACCTGACAAGTACACGGTTATACTTTTCTACCTATTTTAGAGGGTTTTATTTTACTGGGAATCTCCCTGTTTTCATGCACTGCTTTTTGGCTTCAGTTTTCCTTTGATATTTGTCTTTATCATGAAAAAAATAAAACGGAAACTTATGTTAACTAGAGAAAAGCCACTGGGTTTATTACTCTGAATATTAAACATTTCTATTGAAAATGAATGTTGAGGAGAACAGCTGAGTATTTTTCCTACCATGAATACAACCAGTCTGTGCTGGCAACCTTCAGATTCCTCATTACTAAAATTAAGTTCACAAGGTAAAAATAAATGAACAAGGTCTACTGTTTCCCTCATGACCTTACATAGGGTCAGCTTTCAAAACAGTGATAAGATTTGATTATGCAGACTCTCTATATTTAAATGCTTTGCTACAGCATCACCAGCTCTAGTATCTGTGATGTAGTAACATGCCGTGGAGGTCCATAGATCCCAAATCTACCTCCATACGCTACTGTGATAAGAGGTAACAGAGGAAAGGTGTTTTGCCTTCTTTATATGGCACCTTGTAAAGCAATAGAAATGCTTTCATTTCGAATGGAACACTTTCTGTACAAGGTTTGGGAAGAATGGCATGAAAAAGTTCCCCCATCTCCCCCTTCCCCTGTTCAGCAAGCCTTATGTTAGAAATTTATTACAAAACCTGACCACCATGCAAATTTACTTTCAGTTATGGGTTATTCTGGGGTCCAGGAGAGAAATGAGGTGGTAAACCGACTCCTCAAAGAGAAGTTTGAAATCACGTGCCAGTCTGGTTTTTGTTCTCTTTCAGCTTGGCAGTAATCATTGGATGCTACTCCAGACAGCTTAAACAGACAATATAGGAGTACAGGTCAGATGAAGATCATGTACTTGGGATGGTGCAACGTTTGCTGAAGATTCATCTGATATGGACACTGGAGTTTTTCAGGGGTGAATTTGGGAAAGGAAAAAAGTGCAGGGAACACATTTTAGGACAATCTATAAACTCTTTACTCCTTTTCTTGTGGCTCATTCAACCATTTTTTAATTCAGTCTTATTAAATTAGTCTTATTCAACTTGGGAAATATCTTTAGAATTGCACAGCAGTTCTTATTAAAGTATATTATAATTTGCTAAGTGTATTGGTATTTGTTTCCTAAACAAACTAAGCATAATGTGAATATTCCACATAACCTACCTGAGATAAGAAAGTATCCTGATAAAAATCAGTGTACAAGATATAGAGAAATTTGAATGTCTCTTTCATAACAAAAGTATCTATCTTGATTCCTTTCATAGCTCTCTTTTTTTCTCTGTATTGTCATATAATGTTTTTGGTTACCTATACGGGTGCCTACCTTTTCTAAACTTAAGAGTCACTACTGCAGTACAAGGTAAAAAAAATTGCAAGTCAGCCTCTTTCAAATAATACAGTTATTTTAAATCATAATTAAAAAAATATGCTTGTATTATTTTACTTACTGTCTCTGAGCCTTTTATGTGCACTCAATCCATATTTTCAAGTTTTCTTCTATATTCATGAAGACCAGAAACTCAATTTTATTTTTAAATAAAGGCTAAGATTATCAGAAGATAATTGATTCTAAGGACTAGACTTTAAGTAAAATAGCAGTATCATGAGACTTCTGATAAAATTACTGAAGTTGGCAACAACTGAAGAGTCAGGCAGAGAGTATCACTTTTTAAATCTCCTCATTATATATATTTTAAAAATCAGCACCACAAAATAATAAATATTTCTCCATGATCTTCCTATGCATTCAGTTAAACTAATAATAATACCTCCATCTGGTGACTACCTCCATCTGTGCCTCCCAACCTATTAACACCTCAACAATATGCAAGAAGGCAGATGTCCTTGATTTATAGGCATAGTACGCAGAACGCAGGCTCCAGCTATGTACACATCAGTGAAACAGGGATGATAATAATACTCCTACCAAAAGACTGAGAGGCTAAATTAAATCTTTTTTTTTTTTTTTCCAAAACACATGGAGACCTTTCCATAAAAGCCAGTGAAATTAGAATTTAATGGAGTATCCGCGTGTATTAAAATAATGTGAAAAAAAGTTGGCTTTGCATTCTTTTCAGTTAAATACCAGTGCAAAGATGTTGTGATATGTTTTAGATTGTTGGTCCAACAACTCCCAAATATTCATTCCTCTGTTGGCTTCAGAAGAACCTTCAAATATCCAAAAAGATAATTTCATACATCATCTTGCTGGGTTTAGAAAGCATCTTTTCTGCAAGGATAGAAGCAACTAGGGGGCAATGCTTTGCTTCCTCAACTTGTATTGACCTTAACTGGGAACTGAGAGTACTTCTTACTTTACGATACCTGAAATAAAGGAGGCTAAAAGAAGGGAGAAAAAAAGAAGATGACCAAAGAGGAATTAAAGAGATGATTTAGAGAAAATATAAAGGCAAGACAGGAAAGCTGAAGCAAATAATAACAGAAAATGAAAAAAAAAAAAAAAACAAACCAACAAATAAAACAAGAAACCAAAACCAAACCAAACAAATAAAAAAAGAAGAGCTCAAAGTGAATCAAAGGACACAGAAACAAAAAGCAAAAATACTGGTAAGTTAGAGGCCTGGGGATTGCCTGAAAAAAAAAGGAACAAAAAAGTCCACAAAAAAAAGAAAGCAGGGAAGAGGACAGAGGACAGTTGGGACAAAACCACGAAGACTAGAATCATAATGGTGATAAATAATATTTTTTTCTACTTTTAATTTCCCTCAGAGAGGTTATTGCAAAACAGCCTATTGCACAATGATGTAACGATAAATATCAAAGGTTAAATCTCTTTTGGAAGACAACTAAAATATGAGTCTATTCCTTTGTTCTGGACCAGATGGTAAGAGCAAGTATATGCTATGTTGCCCAAATAAGAACTGTATAAGCTCTTTATCTTACTACTGCTATCATAAGAGATCATAACGTTCATTCAAAGTAGTATATACCAACCAGTATATGGTTTGGTGGAGCATTGGTTTAACTCATGATAGCAATTCTTGGGTTCCTGATACAATATGTACTATTCTTATTATTTTCATTTACTTGCTTTCTTTCACACTAGCAAAAGCCAGGTCTCCCTGACTGATTTGGAAAGCTTTCACATTCACAGTCCTATCAGGAGAGCTTGCACAGCACTGTCCCAGAAAGGCAGGTAAGTAAGATACAGACCAGGTCAGCAATAGTGGGACACTGGGGGAGCAAATCTTGCTAAAGCAAAGGCACAGCTGGAAAGGGCATGGGTTTTCTCACAGGGCCCTGAGACAGTTGTACCTTCATTTTATCAGAGAATAAGCATGTGCTTCTCTTCCTTCTTCTTGCTTTAATGTTTGTATACATTGCCTACCTTACTCGCCAGCACCTCTGCTTTGCCAGTAAACCAGTCTCTGAGAAGAACTCATATAAATGAGTTCATGCTCGAGCAATTTGATTAACTTCTATGATGAAATAACGGGATTGGTAGATAAGGGGAGAGCAGTAGATACTGTCTACCTGGGCTTCAGTAAGGCTTTCGACACTGTCTCCCATAAGATCCTCATAGACAAGCTGGTGAAGTATAGGCTGGTTGAGCAGACAGTGAGGTGGATTGAAAACTGGCTGAATGGCCAGGCCCAGTGATCAGCGGCACAAAGTCCAGTTGGAGGCCAGTAAATAACAGTGTACCCTGGCATCAATACTGGGTCCAGTCCTGTTTAACATCTTCATTAATGATCTGGATGATGGGGAAGAGTGCACCCTCAGCAAGTATGCTGATGACACAAAACAGGGAGGAGTGGCTAATACACCAGAGGGCCTTGCTGCCATCCCAAAGGACCCCGACAGCCTGGAGAAATGGGCTGACAGGAACCTGATGAAGTTCAAGAGGGGGAAGTTCAAAGTCCTGCACCCGGGGAGGAACAACCCCAGGATGAGGAATAACAAGCAGCACATGCTGGGGGCCACCGGGCTGGAAAGCAGCTTGGCAAAAAAGGGCCTGGGCGTCCTGGTGGACACCAAATTGAACATGAGTCAGCAATGTGTCCTTGTGGTAAAGAAGGTGAATGCTACCCTGGACTGCATTAGCCAAAGCACTGCCAGAAGGTCGAGGGAGGTGATCCTTCCCCTCTCTAGGCCCCTGTCCAGTCCTGGAGAGGCCACACCTGGAGTGCTGGGTCCCATTCTGGGCTCCCCGGTGCAAGAAAGGCATGGACATACTCGACATACTGGCCCTTCCAGCTAAGGGCCATGAAGATGATTATGGGACTGGAGCATGTCTCCTTTAAGGAAAGGCTGAGAGAGCTGTGACCGTTCAGCCTGGAGAAGAGAAGGCTTGGGGCAATCTTATCAATGCCTATAAATACCTGAACGGAGGGTGCAAAGAGAACAAAGCTGGGCTCTTTTCAGTGGTGCCCAGTGACAGGATCAGAGGCAATGGGTGTATATACACTGAAACACAAGAGGTTCCCTCTGAACATCAGGAAACTCTTTTTCACTGTGAGGGTGACCGAGCACTGGCACAGGTTGCCCAGGGAGGCTGTGGAGTCTCCATCCATGGAAATACTCAAAAGCCATCTGGACATGGTCCTGGGCAACTGGTTGTAGGTGACCCTGTTTGAGCATTGGGGTTGGACTAGATGACCTCCAGAGGTCCCTTCCTACTTTGACCATCTTGTGAGTGTGTGATTCTGTGAAATCATTTTTTTCATTTTTCCCTTTTTCCCCCAACTTGCTTCCTTAGTAATCAGAAATGCCCTCTTTACCTTATCTGTAAAGACCATTGCTGAAGCTTCCAAATTACTATGCAGGTTTACATTTCCAGGTAAAAAGCACTCCCAAGAAAACAGCTATTCACAGAAGTTAGCTATCAGAGACAAGTGATTTAATTCCGTGGCTCATTTATTCTTTTATTCTAATTCTAAAGGATTTGGGGCCTCCAAGCTGTGCAGAAAGCTACTTCAGAAGCCAATGATCAGGTCATCTTATAAACGGCTTTCACATCTTCCTTCTCTTTGCCTATCTGATGCCTCAGGTTAGGTCTCCATCTAGGCTGGTGCAGTCCCAAATGGCTTCAGGGACGCTCTGCACTAGTCCTGTTTTGTCCGTATGAATCAGATTGCAGGACTGTAAACATTGCAGATGTGGGCCCTGTGTTTTACAGTACTTAGGAAAATGGGTCCTCAGTCCAGATTAATTAAAATAATAGATAACATTATAGACAGTCATATTTGTGTGTATTTGTCTAAATTAATACTATTCAAACAGCATAATACTGTAAAATTATTTTCTGAAGAAGGCATTAAGCTAGTGATCTTGTATGTTAACAGCACATAGATTTTATAGGACCCTTGGGCCCTCTGTTTCATGATGCTAAAACTGGATTTTAAACACAAGTTCCCTCTCTTACATATGTTTTAATTTAAACATGGAAGGTATGGGATATGACCTTGTGTTCATTCCAACAGTTGGATGTTCCTAAACCAAAAGGCCAGCCTATTAACAAATTGCCTAATAAAAATATTTTTAGGGAAACTAAGTCAACCATGAAGACAAGATGCAAAAAAACTTGCCTGTTAGACTACAAAGACTAAAAGCAATACTTGAAAAGCCATAATAATAAAAATAATTTTTTAAAAGTTATTAAAGTGGTAAATTGTGAAGCTTTAGCTCCCTTTGTCACAAAACACAGAACCTACTTTATACCAATTGCTGCTGGCTTCTGTCTTAATTGGACAATTGCCATTGTGCTTATACACAGAAATTCCATATTTCAATGTTTCAAAGATTGACTGCTGCTGGCTTGCACCCTCCCCCATTCATTCATAGGGAGCTTTGAAAGGTGGTCTGCTTTGACATGTACATCATTAGACAGAAGAGGGGAAGCAAGGTATCAATATCAGAAATGAGCAATAGCAGGAAAAAGTGTGGCAGGAAAAGAAAACAATTAGAAACAGTTTGGTGTCCTGAAGTAAAAAAAAAATAATAATAATAACTGCCAAATTGGGCTGAAAGAATTCCACCTAGAGAAATGGAGAGGCAAAACGTGATACATTCACTCACTGGCCAGTTTTATCAAAGAAACAACAGAGGAAAGCTTGCTTATATGGACTTTGATGAGAGTGCCTAATGTAAGAATTCTGGGTCTGAGATTTAATGATCTTGCCTACCTTTTGGCTAATACTGTAGAAATGAAGTGGATTTCAGGGTTAGATAACATTATTTTCAGAAAACATATCTCCAGTTTTATCCAGCTTCTCACAAAAGTCTTCCTTAGAACAGAACTAGCATTTCCAGTTTTAAGAGAAATGGTGACTTTTGGATAGTAAATAAAAAACTTAGCATCACAGTCATATTTACGGTAGAAACCTAAGGTCTGTTCTCAGCTACAAAGCAACCATAACTGCTTCAGGCAGAACTTATCTACTGACTACTTCATTTAGGACCCTACTACCTTTGCATACTAGTAATGGGATTTCCACAAATGTCCAGGATTGGGGTGGTACTGCTTCTAGAGACATCAATAATACAACTCCCATTAATTTTAAAGACAGACAAGCTAAAACAATGCTAAGAGCTTTTGAAAATCTTCTCCTAAAGGTTTTAAATGACATTCTCCTGCCACTTAAATTATGCCAGACATCACTAGAATCTCAGGTTGCATTCAATAATTTGTTTGATGTAGTGGTTACTCTGTTTATTTAAAAATAAAAGCTAAATTCCCAAATGAAATAAAAAGTTTAACTGGTTTTCAAGCTTTTATTGAATTCTTAGGATGTCAGATCCTGTTGTTTGAAGTTCTGCAGGATCAATGTGCAGTATTTTGCTAACCTTTTTTTGGTTCCAGTTTGCTTGGGTTCTCACTCACAAAATTTCACTTTCAGGTTCAACCTCACTTAAAAGTTCAGAGTGAATTTCAGCCAAGTTCACTAACTGTGATCTGGTTTATGTTAAAGTCAGCCCATAAACTGCTCAAAACTGGGCCCGGATTCTTTTGAAACTGGGCCTAAGGTCTGTGTAAAAGCAAACTCAAGAAAATGTTTTGATGAACCTAGGTTCAGTATTTCAAAGTCTATAATGAAACCTGAAACAAACTAAATTCCAATTTGTTTGGGGCTTCATACTGAAAGCGTTGTATCGCTCTGTCAAACTGATGACATTTTACCACAACTTTAACACTGAAAGATTTTTCTTCCCATAATTTCCCCAAACCCCTTGGCTGCTGGAAACAGTAATGTATTACCATGGATACAGATTACAGAGTGGGGTACGGGGAAGACAGCGCAGGTTACAGTGTATAAAGAGATTTCTTTGGAGTTGGCATTTGGAGCAGGGAATCAGACAGCACAAGAGCTTTTTTTATTCAAATACGTCCATATCATAAAAAGGCTAATTTCAAGAAGATGAGCTAAAATAATTTGCATTTGTGGTTTTGTGTCTTTGGTAGAGCCATCTTTTTCTAGAAAGCAAAGCGACAACCTTCACGTATTTGCTTGATCTAGTTTGGAGAAAGAGCAATTTAAAAATTAGTAATTAGATTGTAAATGTTTTCTGCTTTCAGCTGGGCAGGGAGGAGATTGGAGACTATCTTGTCAACTACAGAAATAGTCAGGCTTGCGTACTTCTGCTTCTGACATGGCTGAGCGCAAACATGCTCATATGCTTTGCTGTTTTGAAAACAGAGCCAACCATGGCTTTACCATCACCGTGTGCAATAGTGAAAAAGAAGCCAAGTGCAATCTGGAAAGTACAAAGATGAGCAGTGACGGACTTTCCAGGGAAGCAGCTAGGCTCTCTTTTAAAGGACTTGGCTCTTCTAAAGATAGGGACAAGTAACAGGAGAGCCAGAAGGGTTTTTTCTAGACTAATGATTTCCAATAAGATTGTCCAAACTGTTCTGTTAAAATAGCCTCATGGAATAATCCCAAGTAAAATCTGTAGGAGTGAAAATGGTAAAATTCCACAGAAGTTATCCAGAAAGCCTCTTCTACTTGGAAAGATAAAATATAAGGGAAAATGACATTGTTTTGAGACACTTGAATCCATTGCATTTAATTGTATGGGAGCCACACAGGTATTTTTCTACTATACTTTCTAGGCTAGTTCAAAACATAATGAAATATTATTTTCTACTCCTTCTATAGGAGTACTCTTGAAGTGATCACAAAAAGGCATGGTGTCCAGTCCGGAGAAAAGGTAAGGCTAATGCTACTCATTCTGCCACTGAAAAATACCTGCGTGAAAAATATTTGCACACCTGCAAATGTTTCATCTTTATACTTGTGGTACAACTGGTTTTGTTATGGATGCTGAAATATCCTTCCCAAAGAGAGAAGCCAATTAATATCCAGGAAAGGCCTAATTGTGCTCCCACTCCAGCCCATGAGAAGGCTTGCATTCAGCTTCAAGACAGCAGAATCTATCCCAGAATAATTTGGATCAAATGGAATGATCGAAAATATAGGGGTTAACAATTTTATTTTAGAATTAACTTTTACTTCGGTGAAGATTAATATGTCAAGCTGAACACTGAGTAGAGGTCAGTGCTAAAAGACCACCACCGCACTAATCACAGGAATGTGCTGGCGCAGACATTGATGTGTTGCAGCAAATGTTTCTGGAGGAAAGCAGAGAGAAGTTTCTCCCCAGCTGTTGGCCCAGGACGGTTCCTGAGCCTTGCAGCTGCACTGCCGGCCCTTCTCCTCCCAGGCTTTCCCTCCCCATCACAGCCTCCTCACAGGCTGCCTTCCTCCCCATGAAAGCACCCCTCATTTCACGAGCGCCAAAGTCCTGCCGCCATCCTCATGAGAGGCGAGGTTCCCGCTCTCCATTAAAAAAAAGATGCAGCTTCCATGCATCTTTAGGAAACAGAGGACCATAGTGTCAAAAAAAGGAGACAGTGTCTTTTCTGGAGCTCTAATCCTCAGCATTTTATTTAGGCAAGAAAAATCACAAAATTTTTCATGCCATTAAGTCCTTGGCATGATCATTTTTAAAGACTGAGGAGTACTTACTGAATGCAGGATATGAGACAGCAGAGCCCAAATGAGCAACACCCTCAAAAGGGGGAAAAAGAGGATTCCCTAACCCTAACCCTGAAGACAGACAGCTCTGTTACAAGGCAAACACTTCTACTTTTGCTTTAAAAAGACACTGCTGTCACAGGCTTAAAGCTACATTTGTAAGGGACTCAATATACTTTTGTTATGGGAATTCTTATTTTTCTGCTACTTACACAAGGCAGCAATCCTGAACTGTCCACAGCACAACGGCACGTTGCTGCTTCCACAGGGTTTAGCCAGCTGTAACAAGCAGTCCATGTACTCATCAGTGGTTCCCCAACTAAAGCTGTGCATCGGGGGAAAAGCTGGGATGGGTGATGCTCCTAAGTCCAAAAAGTTTGGAAGGCATGGCATTATTCATGGCCAAATCAGACTCCTGTGCCTCAGATCTCTTCAGCTCAGAGGACAGAAATTTATTCTACAGATTTCTAGAACGCTTTCCAAATTTGAGAATTTCTCATTTTTCACTGTATCTCCTGAACAGCCATTTAGTCATATCCCTTTGGCATTTGAGACTTTCACACAGGGAGAAAGAAAGAGGTGAGGGGAGAAATATTTAAGTCAAGAAGGGTCAGAAGGAGGATTTGGGGAACTACAGGCATGTCTGCCTGGCCTCAGTGCCAGGAAAGGTTATGGAGCAGATCATCTTGAGTGCCATCACGCGACACGTACAGGACAACCAGGTGATCAGGCCCAGTCAGCATGGGTTTATGAAAGGCAGGTCCTGCTTGACTAACCTGGTCTCCTGCTATGACAAGGTGACCCGCTAAGTGGATGAGGGAAAGGCTGTGGATGATGTCTACCTGGACTTTAATAAAGCCTTTGACACCATTTCTCACAGCATTCTCCTGGAGAAACTGGCTGCTCATGGCTTGGACAGGTGTGCGCTTTGCTGGGTAAAAAACTTGCTAGATGGCCAGGCCCAAGGAGTTGTGGTGAATGGAGTTAAATCCAGCTGGTGGCCAGTCACAAGTGGTGTTTCCCAGGGCTCAGTATTGGGGCCAGTTCTCTTTAATATCTTTATCAATGATCTGGGCAAGGGGATTGAGTGCACCTTCAGTAAGTTTGCAGACAATACCAAGTTGGGTGGGAGTGTTGATCTGCTTGAGGGTAGAAAGGCTCTACAGAAGGATCTGGACAGGCTGAATCAATGGGCTGAGGCCAGTTGTATGAGGTTCAACAAGGCCAAGTGCCAGCTCCTGCACTTGGGTCACAACAACCCCATGCAGTGCTACAGACTTGGGGAAGGGTGGCTGGAAAGCTGCTCGGCCGAAAAGGACCTGGGGGTGCTGGCCGACAGCTGGCTGAATATGAGCCAGCAGTGTGCCCAGGTGGCCAAGAAGGCCAACGGCATCCTGGCCTGTATCAGAAATAGTGTGGCCAGCAGGACTAGAGAAGTGATCATCCCCCTGTACTCAGCACTGGTGAGGCCGCACCTTGAATACTGTGTTCAGTTTTGGGCCCCTCACTACAAGAAAGACATTGAGGTGCTGGAGCATGTCCAAAGAAGAACAATGAAGATGGTGAAGGGTCTAGAGAATAAGTCCTATGAGGAGCAGCTGAGGGAACTGGGGTTGTTTAGCCTGGAGAAAAGGAGGCTGAGGGGAGACCTTATTGGTCTCTACAGCTACAACTACCTGAAAGAAGGTTGTAGCAAGGTGGATATCAGTGTCTTCTGCCAAGAAACAAGCGATAGGACAAGAGGAAATGGCCTTAAGTTGCACCAGGGAAGGTTTAGATTGGATATAAGGAAAAATTTCTTCACCAAAAGGGTTGTCAAGCATTGGAACAGGCTGCCCAGGGAAGTGGTTGAGTCACCGTCCCTGGAGGTATTTAAAAGACGTGTAGATGTGGTGCTTAGGGACATGGTTTAATGGTTGACTTGGCAGTGTTAGGTTAATGGTTGGACTCGATGATCTTAAAGGTCCTTTCCAACCTAAATGATTCTATGATTCTATGATTCTAAGTGGAGCAATGAAACTTGAAATATACACAAACCTGTAAATTACCCACACAGAGGTGTGATATCAGAAATACCTAATGTTTCCCCTGACACTCAAACTGCCTCCTTTAAGTTGGCTGTGTCATTGTAAGGTATTTATTGCTGCAAAACCCTATAGAACATTTTCACCTTCATAAATATACACACTTATTGTGTTGTGCCTTAAAACTGCAAAAGGGAAAAAAAAGAGAAATGCTTTTACTATCACACCAATTCATTTTCATGTCAAAAAATCAGCAAGACTACAGCTCATCCCTTTATCCCAGTATAACTTATTGGTGTTATTTCCATCTCTGGGGAACAGAAGACTCCTGGTCTGTATGCTGTGAAACAGAGGTGCGTGATACAGATAAAAAAGCAGGACCACTGTACAGTAGTCACTGGAATTGAGAACAGCAGCATATTCATTTAAAGAAATCTCTTTCCTCCACAATTCCCTAGAATACAGAGCAGAAGTTTGGAGGTTTGTTCATGGGAACCTTAGCCTTAAATAGATTTACACAGTTTACACAGCTCACTAAGGCTTGGGGATCCTCCAAAGCTGCAGGTTTCTTCTGACTGCTATAGACAGGTTTTAATGAAACCTGCTGAAAGACACAGATATGGAGGCTGACAACCACCAAGAGGCAAAAGGATAGAAGGCAGAACGTGCTTCTGCAAACAAACAGTCACGCCTGCAGAAACACGGGCACATAACACAAGAGCAGCTATATTGATTATCAGATAGCATTTGACACCGTTAACAGATAAGCTCTTAGGCCAAAGTTGTTGGTTATCACGTATGTATCACTACACACTACTTTAGCTTTAATAGTCACTCTGACAGAGAGAGGGAGAGGCAGACAGACAGATGATTTTTGAAGACGGAGGGAAAGGTTCTAACCTCTAACACAATTGACAACTTTGTTCAAATCTTTCTTGACCACAAAAAAACCAAACACCCAACAACTATGAAACCTAACAAGACATCCTTCACAGAAAATTACTGAGTCCAAAAATAATATCCCTTTGAATGAGCAGTGGAGGTTACCACAGCATAGACTAAGGGAAATAAGAAAGCAATTAAGATACCTTTGTTAAGGAATTTTTAACCTGTCAGCAATATATGCCTTTTGTTCTTCAATCTTTTAGGTTAATAAAATCAAGGCCAGTTCCCTTAGAGATGTTGAAGCTATTAGATATCAGTAAAACTTAATGTACCACAGGGACCATGTAAGAAAAAAATGCACTTAATTGAGTGTTCAGAGCCAGAGCCACCCATTGTAAGTATATTCTGGCAATTGAGATGTTATTATTGCCAAGGTTCTGCCATGTGATGATATAAATGCATCTTTTCTGAATGAGAGCTCTGAATACATGGGTGAAAAGATGGCTGCATTCCTTAAAAAGAAGGGCTGGAACTCTTCTTTTGCATTTTGTCATTGCCATCCATGAGAAGCAGTAGTGTCATTAATGGGATTACATTTCTAACAAATTCATAAGTAAATCTGGTAAAAATGACTTTCCAAAATAAGAGACATTCAGTATTTCCTAGTCTAAATTTGCATTTCTAATAATATCTCTGTCTAAATGGTAACCTTATTATCAGTCTCTCGGTACAGTGTTCAGTCCTTGTGAAGAAACAAAGACACTCCTTTCCTTCTTACTTCATTTCTTCTCTCTGGATGAATGATGTATGAGCTTTTCCAAATGCTTTCAGCATATGAGGGCTCTGTTTAGCTACGCACTGGAAGTGTTAGGAGTGAATGAAGACAAAGAAACACAAACAGCAGCACTAACGGCAATCCAGACTCTGATTACTGAACCAAATTAGGCTAGACAAACCAAGAAAGGCAGCAGTTTGATATGGGTTCTTTCAAATAACAGTGAACTACGACAAAATCCATATTTATCTGACATATCCAGTGCTCTACAGTGAGATTCTTGAGTTTCAGTAGAGAGAACAAAACCTGATACAAAGCTAAACTTCTCAGGTTTAGTTCCAGGTTATTGATCTTCACTCGAAAATTTCTAACACTAAGTAAGGATACGTGAACTGGAGGAAACATTTCCCTCAGGGGACATTTATCCAAGGCTGCGGTTCTCACACAGGAGTTTTTATCAAGCGTATACACCTATTCCTTTAGGGACTGAAAGTACAGTCTCAAATCTCTTTAGGCTGGAAGTCTCACCTTGCTAGAGTACAGGTTTTGGATAACTAGCAATGCCCTGGAAGCCTGCCCCCACAAGCTGAATATAGACAAGAAAATATTCCCAAGCTTCCCAATATATTTTTTCTTTGGGAAAAAAAAAAGAACTTTTTTAGAGCTTAGAAGCATTTTAAAAGAAAAGAAAAAAAAATTTTTTAGGGCAGCAGATGTGCACAGGTTACTGTAATATTAGTCTTCTTCAAAGTCATGGAAATGCTGATAGAAAATGAAACCGTTAAAAAATTAAGGGATGGTAGCACAATCAAAGTCAATACAGCTTCATGGAAAACAGATCTTGTCAAAGAAATCTGATTTTTTTTTAACATAATTTCCAGTGTGCTTCCTTTTTATAAGGAAAAAATTACCTTTCACCCTCCCACTGCTTTAGCATTGATCACAACATCTCCATTAACACTACACACTCTAACAACAGTATTTATGAGACTCCACAGGGTATTTCCATCTTTTCCAGTCATCCTATCCCTTGTAGTTGCAGTTACATTTGTACAAAGTCCTTTCATCCAAAGTCCTCATCAGCTCTTCCCCATACTGCTCCTTCTGGAACAGTGGCTGTTCCAGCCTGAATACTTTATTATGCCATCTTGCCTAACTAATAACTTCCCCACCATTCCCTGCGGCTAGAAAAACACACGCACATACACACTTACTATAGCCCAACATTGTACATATAAGCATAAGCTTCAGAAGCTCTTCCCTCTGAACAGCATACGTTATAACTCTTTACATAAAATGTTACACTAGGCCAGCTTCCAAACAGAGGAATGCTAGAGACTAGTTTTGGATGCCTGAAAGCTTGATTTTGTTCCTAATATCCTGTGGAAGCTTGGTCAAACTGTATACCTTCTGTGTGCCTCAAGATGCACCGATGAAGTGAGGAGAATTGCAGATGCAAAGGGGCATCCACTATTTTTCGAGGTACAGAAAAGCATATGATAGAAAATAAGGCCTATAAATAAAAGCTATGAGAAAAGGCATATTAGGATTCAAAATAAGGTATGGGAAGGGGTAGGGGTCAGCAATGAAATAAATTTGGCTGTAGGCATTTCAATTTCAAGATAAGATATGTTGAGGTGGTTAAGGGAAACTGATTAGATTAGTCATTTATATTCATTGGTAGAGAATGTTAGCATGAAGAAGGGACATCTAGAAAAGGGGATGCAGTTAGCTCACGTGTAACTAACTATTAATGAAAAAGGTGTCTATCACTCGGAAGTCAAACTGGAGTCTGTACTGAGCTTATTCTCTCTGCCCTACCCACCCTTTAACAAGAAAACCCACCTCTTTGCATCCATCACCTCCCCAATATGACTCCCACTAGCCAAGCACCTTAATTCCCACAGGGCACAAAATATTTTCAGATTTTGGGAGCTGTCTGTAAAAATAGAGGGGGATAGAAAAAACCTTATTCTCTGGCCTGTCAAGATTTTGCTAATTGAGATTGGATGCATTCCAAAACAGTGTTGGACTCCTCTTTGTGTAAAGTTTTTCTCGATGGTCCCACAAAATGCCCAAATGCCCTGAAATGTCCCTGATCAGGACATAACTGGTTGCTTAACTTAGATACCCTATGCATTTTTGTTAGCCACTGCAGAGAGAGGATCTGCCATTGCAGACATAGCAAAACCCTGTCTCACTTCAGAGTGGAGCGCAGTTGAGAGGCAACAGTGATTTTAAGTCTAGGAACATTACTGTCCTTGTGCTAGTTGGAAGTATCTGTGGTTTGTTGCAATGATAATCCAAGATTTTTGCTTACATGTGCTCAGAGGCCAACAAGCAAGCTGCAGACTCATGTGCCTGTGCATGGGGCTTCCCCATCCCAGCCTGCAGGCAGCAACACAAGTGCCTCAGCAGCTGCTTGCCTGGCAGGCCCCAGAGGGTGAAATTAAAGACACTCTTTAAAGTTTCACTTTTTTTAAGTGCAGGACTTAAAGTCCTGCATTTTTGCAGAACAGCAGAACGTCTGCCATCTGGGCTGTGGTGCAGAGTGAGCTGAAGTCATGCATCCCTATGAATTGAGCCAGGCTTTTCAGATCAGAACAGACTCTGACACCTATTTCTTCTATGGATCAAGCATGGATAATGACACATAAAACAAACGCATTTGTAGACAGTAGCAAAACTGAGAAGTCATATCATAGCAGTGTGCTGCTGCTTGGTAATTATGTACAGGGACTCACATTATTCACAGAAGGTCCAAAAGTAGAGTTTAGGGGAAAGGCAGGCATATACATGGCTTTTCCCCCTTTGGCCAAGTGCAAGGAACCAAGGTGTTGGTTTTGCTTAATTAGCAAAATCTTACCAGGCCAGAACATAAAGGGGTTTCCTCCCCCCCTATTTTAATAGCTAGCTCCCCAATGCTGTCATTAATGTGATACAGTGTGCTGAAACAGCTTTGTGGTCGGAAGAGGAGTATGATAGAAGGATCCTTCTGTTTTCTAGCAAGTAATTACTGAGACATAAAGATCTGCATTATTAAATTTCCACCGAATGAGCCTGTGAGTAATACAAAACTAAAGGAAGCTTAACGGGATCCAGGGACATCATCCAAAGTTCCCTCCTATGAGGCAGGCACATTTCTCAGTATTTTTTTCCCCAACCTTCATCAAATGTACTTCTTGTTAATAACTGACTATTACCTGGTGTCTAGGGGTTTTTTTAAGCCTACGATCTACATATTTTCTCCACTCTGCTGATGGTCACAGGCAGAACAGGCTAGTGCCATGTGAGATCAGTAGAAAAAAAGTCCTCTGTCTTCCTACCTACATCTGAAGCCTTGTCTGTCTTATAACAAAGAGGGATAACTGGTCATAGGTATGTAGCTTGCCTGAGGAGTGCCTTCATCAGGTCAAGTTGTGTGTCAAGCCTTTTCAGACCTGGAAATATAGTTCTGTTTTTTGGAGGAATGCACGCTTTTCAGGGATAATATTTGCCTGCTGTTGTATTGCCACAATCTTCAAGAAAAAAACTGCATATAGAATTTTTGAGACAACAATGCTTTTCTAGGTCCTTATTGTATGGAGAGAAAATAAATATTTAAGTAAGTGAGTCAGACCTACCAGTTATTAATGAGAAATCCAGCAAGCATTCATTTGGCTGGCCACCTTGACAGGGGTTAATCACACATTTCCATAACCTGCTTACATAGCTCTTCCCTGTATACCATGGACGGCTCTGGAAGGTCAAGCTTACAGAATCCTGTATGCTCAGACTCTAAAGCCCTGCAAAACACACATGACTCACATCTAATTGTTAGCATTTATCATTTTTATATTTCATGTATACTCAATAAAATGGGATTTACTCTGTTGATGCGACAGCTGAAATATTTTTTGCTTAGATGTAAGCAAGATGTTATGATCGCTCAGTTTTCTGATTGGTACAGGCACATTACAGCACCATGTTTCAAGTATAAAGGTGTTACAAGGGAATAGATGATAGAAATCTTTTGAACAATAACTTTGTATGCATAATATACGCAGTACTGTATACACACACGTGCCCTCTTGAATTCTAATATGAAAATGCAGTCACATCCTACACAAACTTGCTCTAAAAAGGAGATGGAAACACACTCATCTAATGATGACTGTGTGAGAGAGTCACGGTTTAAATTTGCTTACCAGTTTAGCAAGACAAGAGAGAGAAAGAGAGTGCAAACTAAAGAGAGTTCCCTGGGCTAATTTTCTAACAATCAACCAGCTGATTATTTCTACTAAAAGACAATGAAAGCAAAAGAGATAAAGAATTATTACAATACATATAAACTACCTTCAGCCAGGAGAAACTATATCAAAATGACTGGGAAAGTAGGAGAAACGGGGTATGATTGCTTGCATTAATTGCACTATTATTAATTATATACATCCTGCATCCACTTCTCATAAATGTATCCCACTTCTTATATCGAAAATGCTTAGCATTAAATGCAGGAGCTGTTGTCCAAACTCATATCCATTATATTCTGAGATGTGTTTCCCATACATCGCTGGTATCCATTAGCTTTTAAAGACTAATTAACACAAATTCTAGATCAGTGGGGGCTGGACTAATTCACTTCACATTTTTTTAAAAGAGAGAAAATGAACAGATGTGTGTGTGTTTGTGTGTGTGTTTACCCTGTCTTCTGTGGGTTGTTTACACAGAGAATCACTGGATAAGCTTACATTCATTTGAAAGCTGTATGTATGTTCAGGCTCTCAGAGCCCAGGGCCTTGAACTAGTTGCATCCATACTGCCTTTTGGCCAGAGCTCAATTCTCAGTCATTCCCACCAGGTATATGCAGTTTTTAACTAACAACAACAGTTGGACCCACTCCAAGCAGCACAAGATCTAATGTGCAGAGACTACAGCCTATCTAGTGTTTACAGTCAGGATCCAAGCTAACAGGACAGTACAGACACACATGCTATGAATACAATCTTTCATTTTATGCATATATGTATTAACTAAGCAAACAAATTTATTTATAGAAGTTTCATTTGAGTAAGGCAAGGAATATTCCTCACCTGAGATTTGTCCTTCACAACTGGCTCCTGCAGTACAGTATGTACAGACAAAGACTTTGCCATGACATCTGCTTGATCCCTGAATAAACATGGTTGTGAACACATGTGCTATTTCTGCTTCTGTATTTGTATTAGGTCAATGTATTCAACTATGAAAGTCGTGTGACCATTAAAATACAGTATGCTTTAAGATGTCCCTTTCTGTTTAAGGAAGAAATTTAGTAGGAGGAAAAAAAAGAATAATGTATTTATTGTACATTCAGAAAACATAAACAGTGAGTAGTGTTTTCCCAAGAAAAGAAAAGAAAATGCTAGTGTTTATTTTATGGGCAATGATTTCTCAAAGTATAAAACCCCTGGATCTACAAAGACCAGTGTGGATGTGGCAGTAAAAATGGTGTATTCCTTTAGCTATTTCTAACAAAGGCCTTGTTCCTATGAAGAAAACTGTAAAGACAGATACTTGCACTCACATGCAGCTCTTACTGCAACGACTTGAAGAAGATTCCTTTTATCCTAGGGACTAAGAACTCCCTCCATCTGGAAATTGCACAGCCACAATTCTGCTGTCTCCTCTTATGTTGCTCATACCATGCTAATAGAGAAAAAGTTCTGGGGGAGCAGATAGTCCCTTATATATAGTTTTATTACAACACATCCCACGATTCACACTGGACATACTAGACTATGTGCTAAGCCAAATCAAGCACTTTTTTTCCAGGGGAAATGTGCAAGTTCCAGGGCTGAGCACAAATCACTTTCTACATGTACCCTCCACTCTGTCCCCAGTGCTCAGTTACATTTGGTCAGAGAGATTATAGGAGTCTTTTGGTTCCCTGGTTGGATGAGCATACAGTTTAAAGATAAACACTTGCACATTTGAATTTTCATGTGAGAATACTTGCCAATATAACTGCAGATTCTCCTTCTGCAAATATGCAGGCAAACCAGCTTGACTGTAAAATACTCATAAAACTGTACGTGTGTGTATATGAAAACAAGTGCAATTAAATATGAAGGGAAACCCAATGCAGAATATTCGCAATGTCTGTTCACTTCTATTATTTTCTGCAGTAAAGGTCTGTGTGTGCCTGTGATCCTATGAAAAAATATTAATTCTATATTAATATTAGGTGAAATGAAGTAGAGTCATCAGCTTCATTTGAGCAAAAGTGGAAGAAGCAACTGTACTTGATCAGTAGCAAAAAGACTCTCAGTCCAAAATTAAAAAGACCAGTAGATAAAATCCTGTTTCAGCCTGTTAGGTATCTCTCCTTTTTTTTGTCCTTTTCACCTCAGATCGGCTTTCTCCTTTCCAGGTCCCAGTAATGGGTTAATTGCATGCAACACATGTTCTTGTAATCAGTGAAGTTTGTTTTCATCTAGGTGCCCTTTTAGGGGGAACTTGCTTGTCCTCTCTGGTGTTGGAGCAATAAGAAATTTAATTAGCAGCCAGAAATGTTGTTACTGAAAGAGTCAAAACCTGAAGCAGATAGTTCCCAAATGTAAGACTTGTAGCAGGCCAAGTAAACTAACCCAGCCCAGACTCAGGTCCTTTGGGATGACCTATTCCCTCCCAGAGCTTCAGGATGGAGAGAGTCACCAGCTCTGCTCCTCATTATTATTGTCTCAGCTTACTGCCCTAAAGAGAGGGGTAGTGGGAGGATGAGAGAGGTGCTAATCCACAGAGCAAAATACAAAAAGATTTACACCAGAGCTGAGTAAATATGGGTAAAGGAATGAACCCGACATCTTTTTGAACAAAATCCTCTGTAAGTAATTTGCTTGATAAAACACAGCTCACATTTGGGCAGGGAGCTATGTTAGCAGACAGAGTGGAAATAGCATGAAACCTCCTTTAAGATGGTTTGCATAATGTCAAATAGGTTAAAGAAACCCTGTTTCCTAAATTAAAACCATATTACACTTAAAGCAAAAATTTACTTTGGACAATGGTAGTGGAAAGAATGACTAAATAATATAACTGTAATTAATTGTTCACACGTGAACAGTATATAATGTTTGTGATTGCCCAGAGTGTGTAATGTACATAGGGAAGTAATTGATGTGTGCTTTTGTATTGTCTGGGCCATCGAACAGTGCCAAATCAGGGAGGAAAGGGGAAGCACGTGTTCAGAGTTTATGTATATAGGAAGGCCCATGGCAGCTTTAGATGGGTCTCCAGGAACATGTGTGTCAAGTCAAGAATTCTTCAAGAATAACAGCTTGGTTCCTCGTTCCAAACCTGTCCCCCAGCAGCTTCTTCTCCTCCCCCCCCCCCCCCCCCCCCCCCAAAAAAAAAGGACTCCAATCCCAAAATGTGGTTATCTTCAGGGCACCTTACACAGAACAAAAACGCCTAACTGAAACCAGGACCTGGACCTGCCTTTGAGGAGAAAGGAAAGATTTCCAAATGCCAGTCTTCCTCTCTTGATCTCACATACTTCTGTTGTTAGTGAAAACTGTAAAACAGTATTTACAAGGTTCTGCACAGCATGAGGCTGCTTGTATGCAGCACGGCAGAGGCGAGTTTGTTCTCTATACAACAGTGCAACCTAGTGGCTCGGAATAAAAGCTCTACCACGCATCCGCGAGGCTGTTTGACGTCTTTGGCAGATATTTGAGTATTTGAAAAACAGTACTTGCATCAAACACTCTTGCTTTACAAGTCATTCAGTTACCTCGTTAGGACGGGCACAGGAGAGAGGAATCTTCATTAGCATCACAGAATCTCTAAAAAGTTGGCATAACACGAGCAATGAACTTGAGGAGGGCAAATGGTAGGTTGGCATTGGGTTGTGCCTTGCAGGCGGTTACTCAGGTTGTGTAATTTATGCAACTGGTTTTGATGAAACTAATGTGATTATTCATGCGTGTAAGGATTTCTCTCTTGCTTAAGGGTTACTGGACCAGTCCCCGAGTCAGAAATTCTTCAGCAAGCTGTCACCATTACCAAAGCAGGGCCACTGACAGGCTTGAAGTCATCTGCTCCAAGACAGCTGGGTATTTATTGCAAACTGGTGTTAAGTTTGCCCACATTGTTCAGAGGATTTCAGATTCAAAGGACAGGGAATACTGCAAGGAGCGCAGTAATGGCAAATATTGCAGTGTGGTAAACTCCATTAAAAAGAAAACGTTGTCTAAATAAAGGCTTGATCCAAAGCCCATTTAAAAGTCATTGCAGGGAGGGTGCTTTACACGTTCTGATCTGCCCATTAGAGAAAAGCAGGGGGGGGAAAAGCCTCATTTAGTGCTGACACAATGTTTTCAACTCAGCCCATTTGTAATAAGATGCTCTTTAGCCAAATCATTTAAGTCATTTGGAAATCATTTAGAATTCTCTTTCAGAGCAATTAGTAAAAAGCTAAAAGCCTCAAATGGTTCTTTGTGGTGGTTTCATAATTATTATTTTAGACCAGAAAATATCACCTTAAAGCAGAAAAAGAAAATCATCCATTGCAACTGAAAGTATCTGTGCGCATTCTGGAGATCTGAGAGATAGAGAAAAGGTGACCTTTTCCAGATCTATGCATTCCATATAACAATCTTTTCCTGCCTCCCAAAGAACACACTGGGGAGGAAATCATTCACTATTCTTGTTTATATGAGATGTTATAGCAAGAATTAAATGTAATTTAGTGGGACAATAAAATCTTCTCAAGTACTGATATTCGACACAGTATTGTTGTGTTTGGGGTGGATTTGGGGATGATTAAATGAGTAAATCACACAGATCTGAAACATTTTTTTCACCTCCTCAGATGGCATCTTGATCGTGCATGCACTGTGAACACCAAAAGCCTATAGGTCAGACCTGAAATTATAGCTAAAACTCAGCTCCTGAGGTACATGGACTGTTTATATCGATGAAAATTTATGATCTCTATACCTTAAATCCCTGGCCTCTCTTTTACATTGACTTCTTTACTATTTGCTGCTTTATTTTATGGTGATCCCTTGCCCTCTATAAATATATCACGGTTATTTAACCCTAGATCCCAACCATAGTTTCCAGTATTTCAGAAGGGATCTATTTGTTACATAGTCTGCTACTGGGGGTTTTATAATCCTATACATTAGCAGCTATTATTTCACTGATGTTAAAAATTTTCAACTATTTTCATCTTGTCATTTAACTTGATGCTACTTGGTATTACAGCCAAGAACAGAAAACTGTCTGCTGTTTTTCTAAGATTATATTGAGGTAAAAATCTTCTTTAATCTCCTGCAGTGATTGAGTTATTTTCTATTAAATATTTATCTGTAGAAAAATGAATAAATTTAACTGTAATAAATTATAGTTTGGCAGACTTAATTGCCTATTGTTATTTAAAAAAAAATCAGCCTTATAAAAATCTGACCTAATCCTAGAAACATGCCATGGAGTAATTAAAGTTTTCTGTGGGGATAGACTGCAATAATTATCTTGTTTTGACTGAGCTTCTTATTATTTTAGCCTGAAAAATAAAACTGAAAAACAGGAAAGGAATATAGATTTGCAAAACCTATTGTCTGATGTTAAAATTGTTAAGAAAATATGAGTCAGTATTATGCAAATTCTGACCTAATCCCAGCAACATATTGGTAGGTAATTGTATTTTTCTTTAAAAGGGGACAGACCCTACTATAATTATGCCTTGTTAGTGTCCGCATTGCTATATTTTTGATTTATGTATTTTTGTGGGAGCTGACAGATAAGCAAGAAAAATTGACATATTATAAACTAATAAAAATAAATAATATCTGAATCTGCCTAGCAGCAGTGCACATTGGGAAGCTAAATCAATGCATTAATCACACAAATTTTGAGTAAAGTATAGTTTGTGCTAAATGAAAAAGTGACCTATACCAAACAGAGCTAAATATTGAAATCTTAGCACTACTTCTATTTGGACCTGCCTTAATTCCTGAGGTCAAACAATGTAAGAATTTGACCTACACTATTTTTCTGATTATCCTGCACAATGTTCCAGGACAAATTTGTGCCCTGCTCATCTTTCTTATGATTTTAATAACCTTCCACCTGTTAGAGCTGCCTTGTTCCCCAAGGAAAGAAAGAATCGCCTTTGAAAGAAAAATTTGGTTAGCATCTCTCTCTCTCTCTGTTTTAGCACAGCATTTATTTTAGGGAACTTGTTTACTGAAATGCTCTTGCTTTTCTGTGTAAAAGCATTGCCCGTTAAGTGCCAGAATGAAAAAAAATATGCAATTTTGGTATCCAGTAACCGCTAGTTCTGAGAGTTCTGCTCTAGTGCACCAGCGTTGTGGACAAATTGACAATGTAAATATTACAGAAATGAGCTTAGGGTTGGGCGGAATCTAACAATTGATATTGTCTAACGCAACTGGCAGAAAACTGATGAACTGTGAATGCCATACCTTGCTTCAGGTTTCTGCCCATATAATCTCATCGTGCTGACGTGTGTGTGGACTGGCTGGGCCAAATCCGGATGTGGTATAATTAGCACCTAAGTTAGCAATGTGGGTCTGAATTTTTCTCAGCGATTGTAATTTGAATATAAAGAAAATATCAAACTATCGGGAAAAAAAGGATATACAGATTTTATTGTCTTCTCTCGGGCTGTCTGCAAATGCCACTATATGTCATCCTGGTTTGGCATTTCCAGAGTAATCCCTTGCTTTAAGGGCTTTAAAGCAAGGATTGCACAAGCTTCTTGGAGAAAAAGGGGACAAGGTCTGAAAAACAGCTCAGCTGTAAGACAATTCCCTCTGCAGCTTCCCAGCCCCCGGGTAAAACCCCATTCCTTGCATACTCGCAGGCTGCATCTCTGTTCTGCTTACTAGAACTAGGAGCGCTCTGCAGCACAGGGTGCCCAGCGGTGTGATACCTGTATTGCTCTTTGTAGCATGAGCTGAGGCTGCCCACAATTTCTCAGTAGGTGACAGCCTCCAAGAACACCAACCTAGCTTCAGCGGGCATGTAATATACGTGGTCATGGTGTATACTTGTCTTGATAGCCTCTTCAGGGCTGCTTTGTGCCTGCTGTTACCATGCATATGCATTCTTTTTATTGTGTCTTTTCAATGAAAGAACTAAAGGAGATCAAATGACAGTGCCAAGTTATGGGTTCAAAATAAAAGATTAAAAATAATACAATATATAAAAATATAAAAATAAATACAAAGGAAGTAGTTTTTCACACAAAAGTGTTTGACACCATCCATGAGTCAGTTTACAGGAGTGAAAGCGATCCAGCTGGCCCTAGATATTGGTGGCAACCAAAGAGCGCTCCAGGTTTATGTTAATTCAGAAGGTGACTGGACAAATTCTTGCAGAAAAAGCTATCTAATGTTGTTTAAAAAACACTGTAAATGCAGATATAAGCTATATGAACATACAACCATTTACACTCAGTGATATTACATGTACCTGAATGAACATTTGGCAGAAGCAAATAACCTCAATTTGGCATGGAGTTAGAGGCACAAGAAGGTGTTTCAAATCCTTCCTTGACTTTGGTATTTCCCAGTGGCTAATTTAGCTGCCCTGCCTCACCAACATATTTGCTATGTGAATCCTAGACCTAAGTATTTAGCTCTCACAGCAACAACGCAGGCATGAAGCTCGGCACTAAGGACTACACATCTCTTTTGGGGCTGTCCCTGAGATCATGGAACAATGATCATTTCCACCATGTTACTAAATGGACATCCTGCTTCAGGGTCTTTCATCACTCACACTGCAATGTAAACTAGAGAGTATTAGGTCATGTAAGACAAGAACTGTTCCTGAAAGTCCAAGACAAAAATTCTTTTCATCTGGATTTCTACAAAGAACAGCTAAAATAATATAATCTATCTCATTAACTGGATCTACTTAGCAATCTCATAAAAATATACTAAGAAAAGTCACCTAATACCTCCATCCAAATCATACAACCTGTACCTATAGAATCACAATTATCTGGCATTTTTCTGGCATTTCCACACATGGCACTATCACTGCCAAGACCAATTGCTTCCAAGACAAGGGAGACAACAGGTTCTATGTCAGCTAATCCTGAGCCTCAGTGGGGAAGCCTGGAAGAGGCATATACAAGGGACCCCAATTTGGCACCCAGCTGGCTTCTCCATTGTTGAACTGCAAACTTGTGGGTCTGGTTGTCCCGATCCAATGTCGGGGAAGGTTTCGATATGATCCCAAGAGCGAGATTAAGACACAAATGAGGTCAAATGCTGTATACCCAAAAGAGTTTTTATTATCAAAAGTGTCAAAAGTAGAAAATAGTAGCAATAGGATAGAATGGAAGAAAAGGCAGAAATCAAGCAAGCAGTCAGGATAGAGTTGCAAGGATAGTCACCACCATGGATCCAGCGGCGTCCTGTTGGTCCTCAGTCTTCAATTCTTCAGTAGTGGGTGCACACCATGGCTTGTCTCTACGGTTTTTTGTAGGGCATATTTCGATGATGCATGCACATATGTATTGTTCATGCACTGTTCACATGCTACAGGTTTCGTCTATTACACGACCTTCGCGTGATCAACACCAGAAACTAGTATCTTATCTCAAAGACTACAGTTTCTGTGAGAATGGTAGCCTCCACATTCTTGCATGCTTGTCGACTTCAGCCCGTTTCCTCTCCTGGATGCCTCAGTGGCCTAGTAATTGTCCTTATGGACGGAGGAATGTCCTGCTTAGACAGGCCATCTCAGAGACAAAGGGCTCAAGATAAGCAGTTCACAATTCTTGAGATGAAAGGCTTGAGATGACAGTCCAGTCTCTCACACCTAACAATCTTTGAGACAAACAGCTTGAGATAACAATTCAGTCTCTCACACTGGTGGAAAGGATGTGGGGAAGCAGAGAAACCTCTTTATCCAGTTTGGTACCATAAGTAGAGAAGCAGTAGGAGCTGTGACCTCCCAAATGGACATGGGATTTGGAGCCTGAGACCAGTGGGAAAGGGGAGGAAGATAAGGAACTGCTGATGGAGGGAGAAGGGAGTTCTGGCAGAGGACTTGGTATCTGTGAGAAGAGATGCTGGAGAAATAAATATCAAGCAACCGTAACAGTTTCAACAGCTGTTTTTACCAAGTGGAATGAAGCACCTCCCACATAGCCCTCAGAGTAAAGATTAACACAGTTTTGTACAATAAATTCTAATACAAAGCTTATATAATTTCAGGATTAGTAAAGCTATGCCAAATACATTATGCAGTTAACTGCTAACCAATTAATTCTGGCACTTCTCTGTCCCACAAACATACAAGGTAGCAGCCATTCTTCCTGGGTGATGGGACTGTCATGCCAGTGTTTAGGAGCACATGGTGAGGAAAAATGTGTACAGTGTGGCACGCCATAGAAAGGATCCAGAACAATCAGACCCACATTTCTGACTCAAGATACCTACAAACTTTATGTTACTTATCTAAATTCATAAATGTCTCCACCAAGCCATGGACCATATAACCCAATGCTTGTGGAAAGCAAAGACAGTGCAAGACAGTTAAAATAAATATCTGTATTAACAAATAAAAGAGCAGCATTTTGATGCAAGAATATCCTACATAATCTCAAACAATTTTGGCATGGAGCTGTTTATAGCAAAGCATTAAGTTTAGCTATAACAGCAGCTGACTTGTTCTCTGGAAACTCTATTCCCTGAAAGGCAGCATTACAATTAAAGAGTGAAGAGTATTTCAGCTGACATAGCATTCCTGCTATAGGCCCAGTCAATCAAGGGAAAGGCCAAAGCAACAGTCAGATAAAAGACTAATAAAGCTACAAATGACAATAAAAGTCCACTGAAAGCTTTATTAGACTGGTGAAAACCTAGCTCAGAACATAAAACAGCCCTTGCACAGAGTAACCCCCAAACATCTTACCACTGCTTGCAATAGATGTTACACTATGCTGGTAAGGGCCCTGAAAAGCATAACAGACACCAAAATATCAAGGACCTATCAGGACTGCAAACAGGCTGGTACACTGAGTAAGTTGCTTTATTGTAATATGTGATTATATGTGTTATATATTATATTATATAATATCTGAACTGAGATAGAGGTTGGACCCCGCCCTGAACTCCCCAGGAACAGCAATTCCTTAGTTACCATTTCTAATCCGTAGATCTCAAATTACATTGAAAGAAATGAAATGTCACATTTTTCATTTTTTAGGAAGGGAAGCTGAGGCATAGAGGGATGTTGTAACATTTCTTCATAAATTTCTCTTAATAACTTAACCCTCAGATCATGGGAAGATGTTATGTGGCCTAAGCAAATTCATGTACATATAGCTTTTTAATGTATTTCACAAGTTTAAGCTTCCAATTCCTATGGTCAGGACATTCACATGTTGGTAGCTTTGTGTCAACAAAACAGGTATCCTGCTTTCTTGTTAATAATAGGTGTAGTTTTTTTAAAGAAAAGCATGATGTGACATACTAAATTTCATTTATTTCCTTATGGTAATAATGTGCCCATGTCTCAGAAACATCTTTTGAGCAACTGGCACACAGTAGTGTGACATTCTATCACTTAGGTATGCAGTTTTAGTAATTATTAAAAGTTTCTGCAAGATCAATGCTGTACCAAGTTGAATTTGTTTTGTGTTATGAGAAGCAATCCCAGTAGAACGAACACCGCCACGATGAACAATATTTGGATGCAAGAGAACAAGTGAATGTGAAGAGCTGAATGAATGTTGGCAATAACAGACCTGGATTTATGCTCAGAGTAAACATTACATTTCTTTGGTGTTTCATAACAAAATCACGTATTAAAGAAAAAATGTTCTACACCAAAAAATATGCACAGAAACACAGAGAAAGTATTTAGCAGTAAGCAACATAAGTGAACATTTATATTAAAGCATACCTTTCTTTTTCAAATAACTACTTTGTGACCTCAGAAATAATTATCACAACATACCCCTTTTTTTTAAGGTCTAGATGTCCTTTCATTTAAAATGGAAATTGCTGTATAGCTATATGAGGGTTTCCTCTCAGTCAATTGACTACATATAACCAATTCAGATACTTACCCTTCATCTTCAAAAACCATTCTCACTACAAGAAGTGTTTGGGGTTTCAAACACTAACGTATTGCCTTCAAAATGTAAGTATTTCTAGGACAGACACTTGTCTCTGGATGAGGTCCCAAAAATGACAGTGAATGCTGTGTTTAAGGCTTGGTCCCTATTTTCAAGTATATCCTTTTTTGGGTATGAAATAAGTGAGATTTCCGTCTTGCTTAAAATAATATTTTAAGTTATTAAATGCATATAGCACTGCATATAACACCGAAGCTTTTGCACAATCATCAAAACTGAAAGAAATAAATGAAAATAAGTAATGAACTGAAAATACGTGTGTAGACATAAGAAAACACCTCTATGTCTGTTTTAGAAGACATAGACTTCTATTAGTTTGGTTCTCAGAACAGAAAGAACACTTAATAAATGTATAAGACCAGGGCTTCACGTTCACCTCAGCCAGAGGAGATCAAACATCTCTCTCCTGCCTCCCAAGATTCTGTCCCAGCTCCCAGGATCTGGGATAGTCTTGGGAGAAAGGGATAGAAGGAACAGAGAAGGCCCTCCAGCTTGCACTCATGGACATACAAACACATGCTACCTAAAGCTGGACTACAACACAGCAAAGAGTACAACCTTCCTGCACCAAAAAGGTGAATGGCAAGATGGTGGTGTAACCAAATAGTTCAGGGACTCTAGTAAAGGTACAAAGGAGTGGGAGACTGGCACCCATGCTAATAGATCAAAGTAACTGGGGCTATTGTGTTTTGCACTGTACATAAGTTTAATGCATATGTGCTTAGTGCAATGAGGCATTTAAGCATTCTTTGAGCATATCTACCCAGTCAGAGCTGGTGAAAGCTTGCCTTCATTGCAAGAATAATTCACACCAAGAACTGCTCCTAAAAGCTATCATGTGTGAGATTTCACCAGATTTCTTTCCCACCCCACAATACCTCCTCCAGCAATACCCTAACAGGATTTGTACCCTTACACAGCCCGACATTCCACGTTGTGCAGCATGTACCCTTAGTTTCATCTGACCATGGTCTTGGCTGCCAATACAACCTCACATTATTTCAGATATTCTGAACTAAAATAACCACCCCACAAAAAAATTATAATTATTTCTCAGGGTGAAAGAAATATCACAAAGGACCCAGGCAAAACATAAGCCTAAGTAGATAGTACAAATGTCGTCAATTTACTCTAGTGGGAGCTAATTCTGAGAAGTATGGCCACAGTCCAGTCTGCACCACTTGATTTGGGGGCTAGATTGCTCCTTGGTGCAATATCTGGCCTTCCTCACTTAGCAGTATATAAGTGAGGGAACTCAAGGAATAAAATATGTATCAGGCGGCCTTTGGATCCATGCTCCACAAGGCAAATTGGCAACAGGCATTGATCTTTGGACCACTTGTGGGTTTTTTTAGTCCTATTATACTTGTACAACAGACCCAGTGGCTACAAGGAAGCTCCTAAGAAGGAGCTTACCTGTTGTCAGGCAAATTCTATATCTTAGGTCTTGGCCCTTTGGCTTAATACGCCCATTAAGGTGTCACGGGCGGATCTGGCCATTAGTACTATTACGCTAAAGAACTGAAATCACATGGCCCACTGTGCTGAGCACTATGCAAATACAAGGAAGAGAGAGAGCCCTTTTCCGAAGTTTGCATTCTAAATAAACACAGTCCTCAAAAAGTAACAGAAGGAGCACAGAAAGATGAATGGACTTGCAAAGGCTATGCAGCAAACAAGTTTGAGCTAAGGTTAACACCCAAGGCTCTTGGCACTCATTTTTCTTAACTTCAGTTAATTATATTTTACTAATTCTGCATCTGTGAGAGAGAAAAAATAATATGGCTAACATTGTTTGAAGTGGTGGAGTTATCATCCTCTGAGATATTCAAAAGCCATCTGGACATAGTTGTGGCCCTGCTTGAGCAGGGAGGTTGGAAGAAAAGACTTCCGGAGGTCCCTTCCAACCTCAACCATGCTGCGCTTCTGTGAACATTAATAACTCATTTTATCTTTGAAAACTGGTACTTTTGTCCAGATTTAAGCTAGTAAACTAGGGTACAGATCTCCATATTTCTACTCTCTAAGTTACATACATATACATGCATACATATGTAGTGTATTTTTTATATATTTAGTAATTGCAGTAAAGTAACTTTTAGCAATTTTCTTAGCATGCTCTTCCTTTTTAGATTTAATAATATTGCAGGCAAGGGAAACATCTGACTTTGGAATTATATCAAAACAAAGCAGTTACTTTTGGCTTCCAAATATGATAGGATCATATAAAACATCTGCAAGTCATTGGTTGGAGCACAGATTAGAAGGAAAAAGTTCTAGGATATTATGCATATGTACAATTCATTAGGACTTAACTCCAGTTTAAGCAGCATGCAGTCCATGTACCTTGGCTTATAATGAGTTACTTTAATGCACAAACAAGGTGAACACTGTTCAGACTAATACCTGTACAACTTGCCTCAGCTGGCACCTGCTAAGCACTATACATTCTGAAAACATTATTCCAAATGCTTTCAAGAACTTCTGAACACCTTTTTAAGGTGCAGGTGTTTTCAAATTGTGTATAAATTCCTCAAAAGATCAATTAAATTCCCTGGAGACTTTATGCAGCTTGTTAGATTTGGGAGGAGGGGAGATGGAGGGGTGCGTAATAGCAAGAATCTGTAGATAGTCTATTAATTTATGACACAATCAATTAGTGCTTGTTCTCTCTGTACAAGGAAACTTTGTTTCCAGTTTTTTAAAAAATTGTAAGAATAGCTTTAAATATTTCTTAACATATTAAAATATGAAACAGGGGCAGCTAAAGGGAGATCGCCATTACCTTCTCCTTTCTTTCTTCCTTTTGATTGTCACTGCTAAAAAAACCCTGAGTCATGAAATAAACCAACACAAATCTTTCATAGGGAAGAGAAGGCATGAAGTCTTAAAAAAAAAAAAAAAAAACTATTTAAAAAAAAGGAGAGAAAAAGAGACAGATATCAAACTCCTTTACAAAATCAAACAGCACTTACAGTCAGATTTCACAAAGCTCAGCACGATTATGAATAACCGCTGCCCAATATGAGATGCAGTGTATATCATGTTGGAACATTCTCTATCCTGTGCAGTCATCACACACTCTGGAAGGACATAGCTAGGGCATGACGCACTGTGTCACCGGCCTAGACAAAAAGGAGCTTTAAACTAGCCAACCAGATAAGAGATTTTCTTTCTTTTGCATATTTTTCCCAAATGTTGGAAACAAGCACTCTTCTTTATACAACACTAATGACAGTTGCTTTTCTATTATAACTTACCAAGATAAATTTAACAAACCAAAAGACAGGATTTATTTATGCATATCTATTTTTAAGCAATCAGTTCACCTGAATAATAGTAAAAAAATACATTTTAAGGTAGTGTGTAAATATATAAAGATACCTAAAGATCCAAGAAGAAGTAACAGCAATTCAAGGACTACTCAGAACCTGTTGTTACCCAAAGTCTGCTACACATAAAACACAAAAACATTTCTGGTGTATGGGATAAAATTCAGGGCTCTCTTCACCCATGTAAGTCTCTTAACTGGAACCCCTTCCTTCCTTCTCCTTCTCCCTCTCCCCCTCCACCACCCCCACTCTGCATTTCTCCCTAAATTTCACCTTCTCTTCTGCCAGTCAAGCATGCTTTGAAACAGCCCTGCAGTGTGGGGCGCTGGCATTCCTCCTGGCCAGGAGTTCAGTTTTCCTTCTGTTGACTGCAAAAGTGATGAGTCAGTTCGGAAAAGACTAGTATTTTTTTGCCCCCTCATAAGAAAAAATTCTCATCCTTTTAAAGATTGGTTTTTAATTCCTACCTATGAGATCCACATGTGTATATGTGTGCGTGTACACATGCATATATGTGTGTGTGTATGTATTTATAGAATAGAATAGAATAGAATAGAATATATCTGTATGGCTATGTATCTCTCTCCTGATGCTTGGTGACATCTGACTCTTCTGTGTGAGCTCCAGAAAGGTCTGGGAGGGGAGGTACAGCCCTTGCAACCACAAGGAAAGCTCTTGGTGACTCCCTGCTTAACATCCGTATCTCCCACCCTGACTCTCTGAGGAATACCAAGGTGTGATTTAATGTATAAGGGCATGAAATTAGCAGATCACAGGTGTACTAATCTTTTTTCTTTTTTTTTTTTTTTCCTTCAGTACTGAAGATTACATTCCAGGAGGATCAGCTCTTTTCTGCCACCAGACCATGAGTTCTGGCACAAAGCCATAGCCAGAACAGATGGTTAGCAATGGGATCACCCTGTTTGGTGTCATCTTGGTTTAAGCTGGTGTAGAACCATACCCTGCATCTCCCCATCTCATACACAGAGTGAAGCTGTGCTCAAAAGTGGTTAAGGAGAATCACCTTACATTCCCAGGACTCTGGCCATTCAGCTGTCTGTCTTTCAGTTTCCTCGCTATTTTTTTTTCAAATCATTGGCTGATTTCAATTGGCTAGACTTAACAGTGGTTTAGAAATTTCCAAGTTGTGAACCTTATACAAGATTTGTGAAAAACATTATCTGTGCTGGGGAGACTTAAAGAGCTCAGCATGAGAAAATAATTTTTAAAAAGGAGTATGAACTCAAGGGTTATCTATTGTCTTTGACCAATCAGCACAAATGGGCAATCAACACAAAATATTCAAAATCAGCTTGGCATTGTTCTCCCTCTTGTATAGGCAGCAACATGCCAGGGAGAGGAGGACACTGTGATAGACTATTTGGGACATGAATTAAAAACTGGAGGTTCTCATCGGCAAAGAGAACTGAGGTCATATGGGACATGAGGAGAAACCGAGACAAGTATGGTCAAAGTATGCGTACATAGAACACAAATCCACTTAATTACATCTATTATTCATGGAAAATTTTGTTAAATTATACTCATTAATTCTAGACGCTGGAAATAAATGTATTCAATCTTTTACTTTTGTTTAGGAAAGTGAACTTTAAAACAGTTGAAAGAATTTTTATAGTTCATTTTATTACAACATATCCACTTACATCATTCCACAAATTAAAGTCTATAGGAGACAAATTGTGGAATTACAGATTTCTTGGTATAGTTAATGATGTCAAAACCTGATCCACACCATAAAAAGGACAGTAATTAGGAAACCTCAAACAACTGGAAAGCTTGGACAAGCACTGGGAATATCAGAATGAAAACTTTCCTGTGAGTCCTTCCAGTTCTGGCATTCATCTAATAGCTATGAAAGATGTGTTCCCTTGTCACACCAACCCAGGGAGCAAAGATACACAAGTGCAAGTACAGAAAAGAAAAATACACAAGTGCATTTTTAATCACATCCTAAAAAAGTCAACAAAGCTTCGGGTCATCTGTTTTCCTTTATTTACAGAATCATTCATAGCTCATCATGCTGTCCTTTCTGTATCATCTGTTTGGGGGCAGAACAAAGGGCGAGTAGCAAGTACAGGTTGGGGTTTTTTGCAGAGGGAGAGGAACTTCTGGTGTGAACTTGAGTGGATGGAGGAATTAAGAGAATAAGGAGTAAGGAGCCCACTGCCAAACCAAGCTTAGGAGGCTCCACTCCTGGGTGATGAGCTGAGGGAAGCAGTGTCAGTAGGAAACAGGTTATAATAGGAAGTTTAGAGAACAGGTTAGCCAAACTGCTTCCAGGAGATAGTGTAGTTATTTCTAAGGTGATTATTACTAAATATCAAAATGATTTTGCATCCTGCCTAAATATAAGCCTAATACCTTGCATTATTGGTGTACATACTAGTCTGATTGGGAAACATGCCATCACCTTTAACATGAAATCTTAAGGGACTCCTTAAACAGTTAATGTAATGTCAGGTAAAAAGGACAGGCCAGAAAATGATCATGTTCCTTTCCAGGGTGTATACCTAGCCCTGAGACCTCCCAAGACTAAGACATGCTAAGGTTTTTCTTTCTTATGTTGCCCAAACTATTCAAATTGTCTCAGACCCATCACTGTCTATCACTAGTCTGACAACAACTTTGAAGACACCTATCTAAAAAGGACATCTTTCAGCAATTAAATGTAGCAGAGTAGAGAGCTCTGATCTAGACAATAAACACCCTTTTCAACACCATGCCAGCTTTCCCAGCTGGGAGCAAGCCTAACTCTGGCAGTACTGAAATGATGTTGGCAGTCAGCAAGCTGTCTAAGACTTTTGTCAGTGCTGCCAGCATTTGTTCAGTTGAATTGGTGTCATCAATAGACAGGGTTTTTTTTTCCCCAAAAACTTTCCCATGTGTAAACAAGACTTAAGATGCAGAGTGATCCAGGAAACATTAATTTCACACTGTAGTGACACTATAAGGGAAAATAAAAATGAAAACGATCTAACAGGAATGGTTTCATCTAATCGGACTGTGCAAAAACAATTACAGGAAAATAATTGCCTGATTGTTTAAAAGGATCGCTAATGGGCAGAGTTAAGGTTATTCGAGTGCATTAGCTGCGTCATTCTGAGGCTTAGATTTCTATTAAGATTTGCCTTGAATCTAAATTTCCAGAATTTATCCTTTCTCTTTCTAGAGAAATTGTAGCATTCCTGTAATGCATTTCACTTTAGCTTACTGATACATCCTCTCAACTCTGATACCATTTTAATGTAGATTTAATCTAGGAATAAAAACAAGAGATTTTTTTTTTTTCTATTTGTATTTGAAAGATTTATTTATGCGTATTCCATTAAATACACATTCTTTTTTTTCACACACATCATGCTGTGGACCAATGAATGAATACAACTACTTTTTTAGAGTTCAGAGATACCTTAACACCTATTTACTTTAACAGTCTGAACTTCAAGTCTAGAGCTGGATCTCATGTACAATCCTGGAAATCTGGAGTAATGATTTATCAAGGTTTCTTACTATAAGATCAGATAATGGCACAGATACTGTATTTTAGATTACTTGTGTAATTGTAGTTGTTACAACTTTTTTGGTTTTCTTTTTTTTTTTAAGGAGGAGGTAGAAGGGAAGTCTCAGTGCATGTTTAAATCTGATTTTATTTCTACCCTTTGTATTACATATCTATTTTTCAGTTTATTCTGGACAATTTTTATAGAGACGTGCATTAAATAAAAACATTTGCAATAATAAACTGCATGCAGAGATTTTTTACACAGAAGTTACTTTTTTCTCATAGATATCTACCCCTCCAAAATGCAGACTTTCAGATGTCACTGCCTTATAGGGCAGGGTGATACACACAAAAAAAAAAAATTCCACTTACAATTTATGATCAGCTAGTTGTATTAGGTTACATCACATGTGGAAACAACATCAACCTTTGGGAGCATGGTAACAGAAGAGTGCCCTCTTGAAGGAAAACACAATTTTACAGATCAGATGCCAGGCATCAGCTTGGACAGTGTTTATGTTTTGTCTTCTAGATTTTCACAGAAGATCTAAGAGGATTTATCCAATAAATTAATATTATAAAATTATCCTTGATCAGAGTCTTTTTCTCTGCTTGTGTGACTAGCATTACTTTTCTAAGAATAGATTTTAATTCCAAAACATGATGCATTTCCATGGTTCCAGAACTTTATTTTCTAGACAGGAAAAAGGATAATTATTCTCTATTCAGCTAATTGATTTTAAATTACCCTTGACTGTTTTTCAAACATCTCCAAGAGATGCTACATGACAAGCTATAAAGTAACAGCAATCAATTTAGCAATAAATAAAAAAACTTTGGTATTCAATTAACATTCACAGCCACTTAAATGACATAATTGTGGTGGGTTGACCCTGGCTGGATGCCAGGTGCCCACCAAAGCTGCTCTATCACTCTGCTCCTCAGCTGGACAGGGGAGAGAAAATATAACAAAAGGCTCCTGGGTCGAGATAAGGACAGGGAGACATCACTCAGCAATTACCATAACAGGCAAAATAGACTTGACTTAGGGAAATTAGTTTAATTTATTACCAATCTAATCAGAGTAGGGTAATGAGAAATAAAAACAAATCTTAAAACACATTCCCTCCACCCCTCCCTCCTTCCCAGCTCCCCTCCCAATTTTCTCTACCTTCTCCCCGCTCAGCAGCGCAGGGTGATGGGGAATGGGGGTTGTGGTCAGTTCATCACACGTTGTCCCTGCTGGTCCTTCCTCCTCAGGGGCAGGACTCCTCACACCATTCCCCTGCTCCAGCATGGGGTCCCTCCCACGGGAGACAGTCCTCCATGAACTTCTCCAACGTGAGTCCTTCCCACAGGCTGCAGTTCTTCACGAACTGCTCCAGCATGGGTCTTGTCCATGGGGTGCAGTCCTTCAGGAACAGACTGCTCCAGCGTAGGTCCCCCGTGGGGTCACAAGTCCTGCCAGCAAACCTGCTCCAGCGTGGGCTCCTCTCTCCACAGGACCGCAAGTCCTGCCAGGAGCCTGCTCCAGCACGGGCTTCCCACGGGGTCACAGCCTCTTTTGGACACCCACCTGCTCCGGCGTGGGGTCCTCCAGGGGCTGCAGGTGGATAACTGCTCCACCGTGGACCTCCCTGGGCTGCAGGGGGACAGCCTGCCTCACCATGGTCTTCCCCACGGGCTGCAGGGGAATCTCTGCTCTGGTGCCTGGACCATCTCCTCCCCCTCCTCCTTCACTGACTTTGGGGTCTGCAGGGTTGTTTCTCTTACATGTTCTCACTCCTCTCTCCAGTTGCTATTGTGCAGCAGTTTTTTCCCCTTCTTAAATCTGTTCTCCCAGAGGCACTACCACTGTTGCTGATGGGCTTGGCCTTTGCCAGCGGTGGGTCCATCTTGGAGCCGGCTGGCTTTGGCTCTGTCAGACATGGGAGAAGCTTCCAGCAGCTTCTCACAGAAGCCACCCCTGTAGCCCCTCAGCTATCGGAACCTGGCCACGCAAACCCAATACGATAATAACATAAAAACATCAAATCTGTTTACCTCTTTTCAAAGACTAATTTGCTTCCAACTCATAATTTGTTTAGATCTGAAATTTACAGCTCAAAGTTGTACTGACTACTATGAATGTGAATATATACAGATTACATTTACACAATACATGCACACTAAGCAGGCACAGTAACAAGTATTTACTAGTAGTGCATTACTTCAAAATAATGTATGTATGAATGTGTGTTTATATATCTATACTTTGACAGCCTTAGTCAGGTGCTTGATGGTTAATTTTAGCACATGCACCTGAAAAAAAAAAAGCTGTTTTGCCTTGAATGTTTAAACCCAGAACATACCTGAGGGATTTTCTGAAACTGTAGTGACAAGCGTGGAATATTTTTTTCATTTTACTTATTTAGATTTACAGAAGCTGTGTGTGGTTCAACAGGTGTCTAGCCTGTGCCCTTATAGTTCTTTAAGTAGCAATCTCATCAATATAATAGTAATACATTTCTCATCCTTTCAATGAAATTTCATTCGTCCGAAGTTCCAGGGACCAAATAAAGTCCCAAAATGCAGTAGGACTCATCACACACTAGCAACACAGTTTCTCATGTATCTGGGGGAGGAAAGGGATGAAATAGGCTTTGAAGTATGTCCAGAAAGCCAGTATATTTGGTAGTGGTGTATTGAGACAGGAGAGGTAAATTGGAGAGGTATGAAGCCCTCCAGAGATCTCCTTTAGTACCACTTCTTTGCCTACCCTTTCAAAAGAAAAGGACCTAAATTCAGGCATTACTGTTGATTCCAAATACATTGATATATACAAAGAGAAGTTGCCACCTATACTTTCTACCTTTTTAACTTAAAAAAAAAAAAAAAAAGTCACAAGTCTCAAAGATGGTTTATGTCCTGGGAATGCTAGTATAGTGACAGTCTTTTGGTACAGGATTGTACAATCTGAGCAATTACTGGGATTTCTAACTTTGGCAAAGAATTTAAGGACAGATGGAAGATTCTCTGAAGTCTTAGTATTTCCCCTTTTCATCTGTCCCCTATACATTATGTTACGACAGGCTAAACGTGGACATGAACTGGGTATGGGACTTGTTCTGAATGGAGTTTCTTGAACAGAAATAGAGTTCCATTTCTCACGTACAAAAAAGCTCCTTTACAGCACACTGGTCATGCTATAAATGAGAGTCCCAGTTACAGAAACAGACCAAAACATCCAAAAATACAGTAGAAGGGGTTTTTCTCTGAAGCATACATATAAAAAAGCTCCTGACAAAATGTCCAGTTTCTTCTGGTTTTTGTTTGTACAAAATTAACCTTGTCTCCCTGGATACAGTTATAGTTTGTAGGACAGTTTCACTGCAGATTGACTGTGGGCATGCATCCTGTTATTCATACAGCCTAAAGGTTAGCCACTGAGCAAGAAAAGTTCACTGTAAATTATTACATCTAGATTCTAAATATTGATGTAGTAAGACTCATAAAAGGCCTAAAAGTAATTAAATTAGCATTCAAGTTACATGAACTTGAATTTATGGAGTTCAGACATCAGAAAGAAGAAACAGTTAATGAGGCAGATTTACAGTTTAATTATGTAGAGAGTTATAATAGAAATGTTAAAATTAGTACGAATGGACAATGACTGAGAAAACACAGCTGAGGAAACACTAGAAAGATAAGACAGGACAGGGCTATATGATGACCATGCACAGATGCATTAGCATTAGTAGGTCATTAAGATCCTAGCACACATTTAGGTTGGGATTCATAGGGCACCCAGGTGGGGACACAAAGGACATTGAGTAAATCCTGATGCTCACAGAGGTGGAACAGGGTGGAGAGAGTTATCGTGGTCATTTCCTAAAGGGACAAAAAGCCCCATCCAAGGAAAGTATGTGGTAATCAATGTAAGAACAATCCAAGCACATCAAGAGGAGAACCCAAAAACTGGTGTCTTTTGTCTTCCATGTTCTCCTAGACAGATGACCTGGATGCCAACACCTTGGTGTTCGTGAACATGTAAGTATGAGATCATGAGCTGGGATGAGCACAAACATTTTTATTTCCATTTCATTTTAAAATAAAATCTGCCGCTTTTATGAGGTTTCTCATTGAGATTTCCTGCATTGTTACTGTAATGTTGCAACATTATCTCCTACAATTACTTTTCCTTGGTTTAACTGCAGTTTTTATTGTGGTCTAACTCTGTTAACTTCATTTACATCCCAGCAAACTACAGCAGAATAAGTTTTGCTCTATAACAGATCACAACACCTTCATGGACACATATAAAATGATTTAGTGTATTTTTTCTACTAAGAGGCACTTAAAATGAGAATAGATCTGGAGATTACTGTCAATTTTTTAAAATAAACCTTTTGTTAATCATCCATAATGGAATAGAGTGTCTTTTATTTCCTCTAATACAAACATGTTTTCTTTGGTATAGAAATGTTTTCTCTGGTAAGAACAGGAAACTCTATTTTCAACATCAGCAGAGCTACCTGGATATATATTAGAGCTTGAATCAATGGTGCATGTGTTTATTTTCAGAGTGCAGATAATTTTAGTGTAGAAAAGCCTGAGTAAGTAGAATGAAAAGCACCAGGTTTTATTTTTTTAATGGTTATCACCTATCAGTATACTTACACACTGTACAGTGACAATCTGGAAGGCATGCTTTTCACTCCCCCAGAGCATATCACTGCCAGTAAATGTTATTAGCCAATGTACATATTGTTTATTATTCTCGTCCTGTAAATGATGTCTGGGAAGATTTTGAGAGATCATGTGAAAACCTTGAGATTTGTCTCAATCAAAAAATTTGCAACCTAGATGCATTTTAATCTGACAAAACTGTTAGTCCATACATACCTCTGCAGTCACATAAGGGAAAGAGATTAAACGTTAGACCTTATTTTCTCAGTTTCTTGACACCAGCATTGCCAGCTGGATGATTTCTACCAAATCACCTCTGATGGCTAAGATTCATCAGTTGTCACATCATATCTGTTGAAATATGCAGTTCCATACAAAAACTCTACATTTGCTATCTCTTTTCGTATGAAATGTACTGAAATCTGAAACCATACATATTGTTTTGGCCCTGCTATCATCAGTTTCCTCGATGAGATGTATTTTTTTTAAGAAAAACACCATTACAGGGTGGTCTTAGTTCTCAACCTCTCCTGATGTTGCACTGTAATTCTGAAAATTAGAGGAGATACATACTATGAGCAGGACTGCAGTGTTGAAAAGACACTAAATCTGCAAACAATTCTCTCTCATAAATGTTCTTCTCTCTCATGCCTATTTTAGTTGAAACAGAAACAAGTATTTGCTTTCAAAGCAAAGGAAAAAATACTTTGTTATGGTCAGCAATCGTTCTCCCAGTAAACCACTCAAATAATGAATAATGCAGTACTAGTATCTAACTATTCATTTTTTATATTATTGTGAATAACCTTTGCTGAATATCCAGGCATAGACACTGCAGAAAAATGGAAAATAATCCTTACATGTAATATCTGAAGAAAGAAAGGTCATCCAAGAGATCGTAAGATAGTATTTTTTCCTTTTCTGGGATGAAAGGATGAGGTAAATGAAAAATATGAAGAATTATCTAGGGATCACGGACTACCTTCCCAAATCAGACAACAAAATCTTCCATGCAAAGAAATTTCCTCTGTGCAAGTAAATAACAAAACAGAAATTCACTAGCACGCTATTAAAACATTAAGAAGGAGTTCTATAAAAAAGCCATAGATATTTATTAAAAAAATATGAAGAGATGCTAGGCAGGACGATTAAAATTGTTCATAAGCAATTCACTGCTGAATAAAACTTGAAGATATTTTGATTTGTCCCTTTTAATTGACTCCCAAAGTTATTCTGAAACTTTTTGTTCTCAAAGTCATATTTCAATACCATGCTCTTCAGCTGATAAGGCAGAAAGCTCACTACATAAATAACACAAAAATAAACCACATCAGCCTGTATTAGAGGGTGAGACTAAATTGGGGCACTGAGTTATATTGCCTCTCTATATCAGTTAAGGCCCTTCTGCATCATGTACTGTATTATCTCAACCTTTCAACAAATAGTTAAATTGTCTCATGAATAGCTTGGCTTGATGTTCTTTCTGCACTTACCTCGCTACAGGTAGTCAAAAAATTTTAGGATCTGAAGCTATTGTTCCTTCCAGCACAGTCCATGGGACAAAATGAAAAACCATACCCTCCCTGTCGCCCCTCTGATGCTTCAGTGACTAGACAATTTTTAATCTGAAAGCAAGAAAACCTAAAGTTCTATTTGAGTGAAACAGAAGTGAAAACAGAGGATTTTTATATTATTAATTGGATTCAATTAACAATTTAATGAGCTTTTAGAGAGTGGCTAAAGTGGTTACAAAAAGCCTTCCTCAGTGTAAGACGGGAGATCTGTCTTGCAGATGTGTAAGATTAAAGCTCTGTCCAGAGAAGACAATCATAAAACTGTAGTAAAGCTAAGTGAATTTGAACCATTTTAGTTAATGAATTCACAAAGATGAGGTGGACAACCCCCCATCTTAAGTTTTTTATTTCTCATTGTATAGCTTCTTTTTTCAAAATCATTCCATCCAGAGTCCTGATTACCATTTGGGACATTGATGTCTAAAAAGGTTAATTACAAGTGAAAAAGGAACACTGAAAATGCATCACAATGGTCAGTACAACTCTATCTTATATGGGAAAGTGAAAGAAAATTCACTTCTTTGGCCACCAGAATCAGGAGTGAGGGGCAATATGATTTCTGTCTATGAATATGCAGTAGCAGTAAACATCAAATAAAGCTGAAGACTTCTATTCTCAAGAAAAGAAATTAACACAAACTGACCATGAATAAATTCAGGTTAGAAAGGAGAAGTTTCCAAAACACTAGGGCAATCAGCCTTCTCACTGGAATAGTGGTATAATATATGTCTTTGGAAACGGAATTTTGTAAGTTTCTGAAGGATGATAAGGCCTTCTGCCTGTAATAGCAGGTGACCACACTGAAGAGGCTTTTCTTGGTCCTTTGTCCCTCAGAGTGAAATTCACAGGAACACATACACCGAATAGAGAAAGGCATAGTCTGGTCTTTAGGAAATGCTGAATGACAGGCGCTTATCCCAGGGAGTGCTGGAAGCCAGTGCTCAAGAATGAAGGAAGATGGACAGAAAACAGAGTCCTCAGCGTTCTCCTGCAAACTAATTTTAGGTGGCTCCTCATTTGGTTTGCTTGCATTTTGGTGCTTTTTTCAATACATTGCCTGCTACATCACTTAATCTTCCACACACTTTGTAAAGGGTGAGAGGTAACAGAGCAAGGCCAACACAGAGGTGTTGTAATTCTCTACGCTGTAGCATCTACACCCTTTTGGAATCTAACCATTAATTTCACAATTCAAGTCCTACCAGTGAACTCTTCTTACAGTGTATGGTGGTCACAATAAGGCAATGTTGCACTTGTTGCAGACAATGGCAAACTCACATGTGTTTCAGTACAGAGAGGATTTCACATTTGTCTTTATAAAATAAAAACCCTGAAAACAGGAGGTTTATGTCAACTTACATAAAACTGCTCTCCTTGAGAAAGAAAGGGTTTCACCTCTTCAGTCATTTGGAAAAGCTCTTTAGTATGTCTTAACTCTTCATTGATTCTTTATTGTATTCCAAGTGTTGTCTAAAGTGTCATCATTCACCTAATACCTGAATTCATCTTCCTTTCTGGTACCTGCTGCCAAGGAGAGAGTTCACTAACATCATATCTATTCTCCATGGCAGTGTAGGGCCAACATGAAAATACTGTGAACTTTTTTCCCCATAGATCACAGATCTGGTCTGAGGTATAACTGTTTCATACATTTCCTTTCTCATAAGCAATACCGTTTTGTTCTTGCTAATGATGTATACAAGGTGGGAAAGGATGGCTTCTGCTATCACTGTCTCTTCATCCTTATGCTGACCAACATAATCTGTTTTGCTTTGCTATCAGAAAACACAAATTTTTTAAATTTTTGACACAGAAGAAAATTATGGAGTAATAGGTTCTTTCAAATCAATTAGTACAAAAGGAACAGTGGCTTCTTCTTCATTACAGGTAGATAAAAAAATTATATTAGGCATTATGAACAGATCAAGATGTATCAATGTCATAATAATGTGTTCTTTAAAACACCATTTAAAATATCCTTGCTTTTTCTTCATCAACATTTTGAAAAAGGATCTAATAAACTTATTGGCTGCAGCAGGATTCTTCTGTACCTCAGAGTTCCCTAAAATGAGGCACATGACTTTTTATTTACTTTCAGCTCAAAGCTAAAGTCAAAAAGTTCATTTTGATGGAGAAAGCAAGTAGATTTTGTTCTGATGTTTTCAAAATTAATCATTTAACCTTTGCCTGTTTGAAAGCATTGAAATAAAACATCTTCTGTTTCTGGCACAAACTGTTCACCCATTTGAGTTCCTAAATACTTGTGGTCCTTCTGAAATTCATTTGATTTAATATTCATGGAAAAATTCACTTAGCTCTAATTTTTACAAGTAACAGATACAGTCAAGAGCAAACTCTCCATCAAACACATCATCTTTTCTTACTGCCCCAAAATGGGTTGTAATCTCCTTGAAAACAGTTGCTATTCAGATTTATTTGATGAATAGGTCTTGTTCAGGAATTCAATTTGCTAACTTATAACCTTACTCTTGATGGGGACTACGTAATCAAAGTTGCTCATTTTGCAGCCACTACAGCATGAGCTTTTTCACAGCTTGGCTAGAGTAGAAAGCTTTTTATAATAAGGATCTGGTAGACAGCAGTGTACCGGATATTAGACTTGTCCCAGAGGGTCCATTCTCCTATAGCTCTGCGTGCATAATGGCGGAAGAAGGATATAGCCCCTTGATCTTTAGCACAGAAAAAATAAGAAATCAATTATGTCTGACTTTCTAGCAATGTTCTGCTATTAATTACATTTAATGGTTACAAAACTCACATGTAGGCATCCTTATGAAGAAATAAAGAAGCAAAGGGCCAAGGAGCCAACACATGACTAAACAGGGCACCAGCTTTTGAATTAATATGTGTAAAGCTGCCAGAGCTGTCTTGCATACACAAAAAGTTCAGTGCAACCCCACCCAAAATCTGAGGAAAGCTTCTCCTTTTCTGATTTTTCTTTTCTTTTTGAGGCTGTGCACAACTAGTGAGGAATCTGACAACAGTCTTAGAAAGTAGATTTGATTAATCTGCTTACTACTTACAGTATATACTTTTTAAAGCACTGGACATTGGCTTGAGCAAGTAAAAGTTTAACATTTTGTTTCATTTCTGGAAATACTGACCATTTTAATGCCACATTTTAGTCGAGGTTGGCAAGTAGTAGATCTGTTTGTTTCATGTTCATTCTCAGATAAATTAATAAAGAAGTGTTTAAAAACGGAGGTCCTAAAATGTCTTTTGGTTTTAGCACAAAGCATTCACTCATTTGAGCTTCCAAATACTTGTGGTCCTCCTGAAAACCATTTATTTTAATTTTCATGGAAAAATGTGCATTCACATAATAGCATTCAAATTATTTATTCCAAATTTTTCGTGACTGCAATTGTTACTCTGTATTGTGATGGTTAGCAGTATCAATGAGTAGGATTAAACCAATAATTTTCAGGTAATAATTTATTTGCTGAAATATGTGAGGTTAGGCACTCAAACACTGTCTGTGAAGTAAAGTCAATTATGCTTGAACAAGGGGAAAAAAAGGAAACATCAACAATTTATTTTCCCATTTCCAAACATTTTGATTTTTCAGGACAGTTTCACAAGGGGACATAGACATCATTTTCAACTGAAGGAGGAGGTTGATTGTCAATGTAACTTTTCATTTCTTTTCCTTTGGTTATAAACCTCATTAAGCAAAATATTCTTTGTTAAGCTGCACTTATTAAGAGGCAAGAATCCTCAAAATATTTAGGATTGTTAGGAAAACAGAAAACAACAACCCACAGTAAATATAATCAGTACTTCTTCCTTTTTTTACCATCTTTAAGCAAACAGCAACCAAAGAGACACAGCAGCCTACTCTGTTCTTTGCACACTCAATGCTATTTATTTTTTTGATTGAGGTCCTCGTGGATTGGCTGGGGATATTGATATAGGAGCTGCTTTCTTTCAATCCAAAACCTCTGCTAAAGTTCTGTTCCCAACAGCGACTCTGACTGAACTTGTGAAGGACATTTCTGGTGCAGGCAGTGAGCAGTGCATAACAAAGTACAGCAACTGTGCTAATCCTCTCCCTAAATTTCACTGATCTTAGAGATGCTTTAATTACAGGGACTTAAAACTGGGAGGGGCCTCCTGGGTCATTGAGAATAGTCTCCGGGCATCACAAGCATCCACGTCTTATAATATACTTCATAAACCGATTGTACTCTTCTTACTTCATCTATTTCACACACAGTAGCACCAGATTACAAAGGGTCTTAAAACAGAAGTGTCTGTTGAGCCAGGCTTATATTATATATCTCTGAATAATGTCTGATGGCTTTTGGTAGTTTAAAGGATAGGATTTCCTTTTAGTGAACCATTAGTGATGCTGTTTCCCCACAAACCAGCATATATCTAACCAGCATATATCAAATAAACAATATATTTTGAATAGAATAAAAAAGGCATACTTCTCATAAAACCAAAGGAAAACAAAATCATCCCCATTTTATACGCTTCCCTTTCTTGGGATTTTGGACTATTGCTTCATAATGACTGTAGGGTCTCTCACACTGAATCAGAGAGTTTGGCTTTTCTTTTCCGCAACCAGTGCCTCTCACATCTTCTTCAGATGCTGCTTGTGAACCAGGAGAGCATGACTTTGAACAAACTGCACTCTGCTGGGTAGTCATTGCAGCTTTTCTCTGCCACTACAGGGCTCTTAGCTTAATGGTGTGGTTCATGCATTCGAGATGCATTTAACGTAGGCCATTCCTCCTTTAAGCCTTAGGTTACCACAGATAGTCCAGTCTAACAATTACAGCTGGAGTGTAAAATCCGCTGTTGCCACCATACACCAGACATGGCAGACAAACATTGTCCTTTAGCTTGGAGAGGTAGCCAGGGGACCCACAGCTTTTGTGTCAGCCTGCATGGCCCATGTTGAGCACATTCCCTTCATACCTGGAAAGCTACAAAACTACAAATTCAGCTGGGCAGCACTGTTTCTGCCTGGACAAGTTATAATCTAGGCACAAGCACAAAGAACAAGGACTAGACCTTTAACAGAAGCAGAAATCCAGAGACCTAATCCAGAGACCTTTTTGCTGGCACATTTTAGTGCCATCCAGAATAATAGCATTTATTTGGTCCACCTTTAGAATAAAATGAAATACCGCTAACACGAAAATGAGCACACTTTCTTTCCTGAATAAAATAAGACATTTTATCATTTTTTTAAATTATTCCAGATGCCCTGCTGAGATGTTCTACGTTTTCAAAAATAAAAAAGAACAAGGACCCCATTTGGACCTCATCCCACAGCTTCCTGAGTGAGGACAGAACACCAGTTTTGCATTTTGTCATTACTTTGGGACTCAGTGCATGAAGGCAGTTTGGCAGGAAGCTTCTTACTTGGGGTGGTATATTAAAAAACCCTCTCTTTTTGGTTTTCATAACTGTACAATCTGCACCTTTAGTAAGCCTCTTTAAAAGCACTGTTTCTTGAAAATCTTCAGGAAATCTATACCCGTTGATAAACCACAAAAAAAGTCATTAAGGAAATAAGGATAGCATGAGGTTGGGGTATGTACTTTAGGAAGAAGCAAATTCTGAAAAGAGAATGAGACTTGAGGGCAGTGCAGGGTGGGGAGTTATTGGAATGAGAGAGGGTCTGGGTTAAAAGATCACTTATATTTACCCCTGGACACATGTAACCTGTACTCATCCTGAATGACATTTTTTATAACTAAGCTCTGATTATACACAGGAAAATATGGTAATTTTTTTTTTTTTTTTTTTTTTTAATTTGGACACTCAGTCTGACAATCCCAAGAAACAGCTAAAATTCTCTGCATGTAAATTTCTACCCTCAGCTAAATACCTAGGGATGTTCAGGGAAGAACTAATTGGAAGCAACCAAAAAAAAAAAAGAAAGAAAAAAAGAAAAGAGTTTCAGTGCCCCAGTGAATAATTTATAGCTGTTTCCTTTTCAGCAAAGGGAATGTTGAATGTTTTTGACAATAGCAGGTACATAATTGTTTTATGCTGGGGGCATTTATTGTAACTCATTCATTATATCATCTTGCTAGTTTTCTTGGCATGCGTTTATTTGTTCTCTTAGTGGAACAATTTGAATGACAACTAGGAGAAATAGTGGGGGACAGAGAGTGAGAAATGGCATGTTAAAAGACTTAGACCAGTTTGATAGCTTGAAAACACCATCAGTATGATCAACACCATCAGCACAGGGAGAGTGAAAGGCCTAGATCCAGTGACCACCTTTTTTGACAAATGTCCTTTTTTTTTTTTCCCAGAACTATCTTTGTTCATTCATTTCAGTTGATTTGGGTCAGAAAGGAGACTATTATACAATAGAAAGCTTAAGACTCTGAAAGAGGAAAAAAAAGACAGCATAGAACCACATGTGAGAAAATCTTGAGGGAAAGTCAAATCAATGAGCTTCCTCCAAAGAAATAACTAACCCTAGAAGTTCGACCCAGACAGTAAGACCATTTATCAGATAGACTTCTGAGGTTTTTGTGACCCTTGCCATTGGGAAAACATTTTAATTACATTGAGTCATTTCCCCTCTATTTCTTCTCAAGTTGTAAAAACTCAGAGTTCTCTGTGCTTTTTCCTCACATCGTCTTTTCATCAGAGAAAGTGTAATTGTAAGGGATGGTGGAAAGACAATGAATATACATTAAAACATACCAGAGGCTTCTTCTAATGGTCAAGTTCTGCCAATAGGTCAATTTTTAGAGGTATAAACCACTGTTGTTTCTGTGACCTTAATGATGCTACCATGACTTACAGTATCTGATCCAGAAAGCTTACTAAACTCTTTGTATTACTATTTAATATTACTGCTACTATTACTGTTAATATTTCACAGTAAATTGTACATCTGGTTTTGCTCTCATTTGTATGGACATAGATATAGATATAAGTATAGAGACATTTATGCATTACCAACCTTACTACAGTCAAATATTCTTCCTGGGGTTTATTAATTGTTAAATAGACCTTTTAAAATTTGACCATCGCAAAACAGTGTTATGAGTTCCTAATAAACAAATATGAACACAGGTAACTGTTTAGCATGGCAGGCACACTGCTCTTTTACCTGTGCTTCAGTAACCATCTTAATCTTGCTTCCATGTCCTTCTCCAGTCCTTTTTGTAAAGAGAGATTTTCATGTCCTATACTGCTTAACTCATTAGTTCTGTAGGGTTTTTGAATTATTATATTTGACACCATATTTCCTGTTTAGTTATTAGTCAGAACTATTCCCTAATTTGAACATACATCAAGTGAGATTTCAATTATCTTCCATTTCCTTGAATCACAAGGTCCCTGTGCTTTGGGCTGTGAGGAGCTTGCAGGAGATTGCTGCAAGTTTTAATTTGATTCCAGCAAACTGTTTTCCATATACTATTTTGTTTAATTTGAATAACTTACATGGTGTAAATAAAACAGAAAAATTGGACATTGAGAAAGTTGTATTTAGCATGCAAAAATAGAGAAGTGTGTTACATGTGAATATACTGGTTGCACAAACTCATTCCTTCTAGAAGCATTTCCCCATTTGAAGGACAAAGGACATCTCTGAAATACTATAAAAATCCAGTGGAGATTTTGGTCCCAATCAGAGCCCAAAGCAGTAGAGAATTGTTTCTTATGGCCATGTATATATGACTATATGCATGTACACACACCCTTCTCATTTTATCTCCAAAATATTTCTATGTGGCATCCTCCAATGAAAAAAGAAAAAGAAATTAGTACAGGTCTCTGAAGCTCACCCATTTTAGTGAGCATGCCTGCAGTACTAAAAGGAAAAAGGACCCTGGATGCATCCCGTGCTATGAATCACAACCATCTGTGTTGTAGGAGAGTATCATAAATAATTGTTCTCATCCCCACATATTCTCTCCACCTGTTCACTGCTGAGTTATTTCTGACAATAGCATCTTAGGTTCATATGAGCCTAATCCAAAATCTACTAAAGTCAAAGTCACACCAGTGACTTCAATGGGTTTTGTACACTTGAGGCAAAACCACAGTGATTTTCTTGAGTTAAAGGGCCTAATTTGCCTTTTTGGACTCACACAAAACTCTCACTGAATTAAAGGGTGTAGCTAAGTGAGGAAGAGCAGGGAAAAGTAATAACATAGAGATTAAAAAAATGAAAGTGTTAAGGTTCTCAAAGAAGTGATGAATTAATTAAAGAGGTAAGAAACTCACATTACTGTAGAAGAGCTAAAATCCAGGCATCTGTTGACTTCTGTATAATAGAAAGTTTGCACCTTCCCTGCAAGTGCCTGAACCATCAAGACCATATGAATGAGAACCTGGGACACGCCCAGATGTTAAGGAGGGTCAAGCTCTTCACCTCCTTGAAATCTGTAGACTGTGATGAAGTTGTCACTTTCCTTGTGTCTGAATACTGGCAACGTGAATGGCAAACTTCATCTTGAGGAGCAAGATGGGACTACACTTACCTGTTTATTTAGATATATATATAAGACTAGAATCTTAACAGAAAATCCTCATTCCCTTAAAGTTAATTGGAGTCTTGCCACTGACTTCAGTGTGGCCAGAATTTCATCGATGGACTTTAATAGGACTGACTACCCAAACAAATAAAACAAGGGGGATTTGGCTGTCAGCGACCTATGCAAGATCTTACAGTCAGCAATAAAATCCAAATCGACTAACTCAGAACACTGTTCTGAAACCACAAACTTCCTCCCCCAAACCCAAAAATACAGGACATTTTGGTAACAGAAGAGCAGTAAGTAGAGGGACAACAAAGGAAATGGTGAGAAACCAAATATATTTAGTTAGTTATTGTCAGAGCTATAACATTTAGCATTTCAATATCTGTCATATTTTACTCTCTCTCACATATTACTTTGATTGCATTTAATTTTCTTGGAGTAGGGTTTCTATTTTTTTGGTTCATTTTCTTTTAAAGAAAACAGCTGGAAAAGGAGAAAAAAGGTTTTGAAGTTCAACCCAGTTTTAAAATGGCTAAAACTCTGTTTAATATCAAAAGCAATTTTATCATATCAACTAAAGACATTTAATGCTTACTGTTTCAGATGTTAATTCTTTTTGCTGAAACTAAGTTTTCTTCTTTTCCTGTGATTTTTTTCTAGCTTGTTGAATTGTAGGACAGCTGAGTATTTGGTCAGAACATCTGAAGGAAAAAAAAATCACCTTGAATCTAGGATTTTTAGCTCAGGAGGAAATATTTTGGATTATTATCAGTGAAGATAGAGGCTAACAATGAACATGTTTTTACAAACTAAATCATAGAGTGCTATCAGCTTCCTGTAATAAATGCATTACATGCATACACATGCACATATATATACATGTGCATATATGCATGTAGATTTTAAAAAATAGAACACGTTTTTGGAGGAGGAAATCAAAGTCTTCTTTTCTTTAAAGACTATATGATTTTCTTACCCTAGAGGCTACAATTAATACACTGATATTTAGTTAGATGCCTAACATTCCTGCTTATGGATATAATGCAGTATTTTTTGGATTCCCTTTCAAACCATCTGTTTATTTTATTCTAATGTATCATGCCATAATTCCATGTAATTATGGGCACCCAGTCTTCCAAGACAAACAGCTGACACCTGGAGACATGTAAGGAATAACTCATAAGTTAAGGTTAGCTGCCCAACTCTCATTACATTGACATTTAAAGTATATTCTATGAAGCTCGAGTTAAACCAAAAATGTTATTCAGTGGTTCTTGGATTCAGAAATAAACATACAATAGGCTAGACAGAGATTGTCAGCCTGTCATTATAATACTGGCTGTTAACAACCACAATTAAGGACGACTACATATCAATTATTATTTGTCTGGAACATGAACTTCCCTAAGCATGAAAGGAAGTGATGCAGCCTGTATTACTGTCTCCACTCTTCAGCTAATTAGTACTATTTTTAATGGCTTCATCTGCCCAGGATCAATTGTCTAATGGGGGAACAGTTCTCTGTCAGTTAATAAGGTGAGGAACTGTATAATATGATTATGTCTGGCTCCAAAATAGTGCTTCAAACAACACTAAAACAATCATGTGATGGAATAAATAGACTGATGCAGGACTGCCAGATAATTCTGGAGCAAGCAGACTGTTCCAGTAAGGGTACAAATGTCTGATACAAGAATGTGTGGCACACAGTAAGGGAAGAGTAGGACATTGTCTAGAAATGCTGGAAGTTTAATTAAAAGAAGGAGCCAGTGGCAATATGCGTTTAAACTGGTGTTTAAAGAACATTAGCATAAGGAATGTGAAAGGGAAGGGCTCTATTTCCAAAAATACTTGCTACAGAAATAAACTGCTTTGTGGTTGTCCTGCTTGGAAGAGTGTGCATTTTAAACTTTCCATTAAGAAAATGCCAGCCAGTACTGAAAAGGGTAGAAAGCAGCTTGATGATATATACTCTGTGCGTCTCCAGGCTGCAAAATGTGGGCTATATATACACATGCATATATCATACCTCTGATTCTGCAAGATAATTGGATGTTCTCCTTTTGCTCAGTTACAGAGAGTTTGGTAGATTATTGCTCATCAGGATGGAGGCATTGGACAACTCAGCACAGATCTGCAGAAGGCAAAGCAGGAGGTGCACAAACAGCTGTATGACTTCAGACTTGAATTCTTTCTGCTACAATTGATCACCATTACCCACAGGCTAATTGGCATTGTTCTTGGCATTTACAAAAAAAGATTGCGCCAAGCCCTTATAAAAACAAAAAGCAGACTTTGTGGTATAGGAAATAATGAAGCTTTATAATTAAGCAAGCATAGACGTCACTGGCTTGCCTGAGTTCAGGAGGGAGGGGAGAGTAGTTGGTGAAGCATTAGAGTAATACCCAAAACACGCATTTTTTTTATTCCAGACCTAATTACCTCATCTGCCTTCTTCAGTGATGTCCAGTTTTTCCTTTGCTGTCCGTTGCAGCACTGTTTCCACAAGAGATACAGAGTATCCTCCTTGGGATAGAAAAGAACACTCAAAAGTAATGAAGGAAAAAAAGAGGGGTATGTTTAATAGGACTTGCTTTAATGAAAGGCCATCTCTCAAATTCTTGAGGTTTGCACATTTACATATACATACAAATATATTAAAGGAAAATAGCTGTAAAGATTTACCCCTCTTTCCACGGTTGACTTAAGCTGTTTGGAAACAAATCACATAACACACGATCACTTACACAGTTCTCATGCCCACCAGGGGAAGAAACCAGTGCTTCAGACCTTTGGATCTCAACAAACCCAGACTTTCCTAGGCAAGACGTATTGCAATCCTGTTTGAACCTATTACCTCTGGAAAGATCATCAGCCATAGACCTTGCTGCTCTTCTGAATAAGCTGAAAGGCCTGCATCTCCCAGAAGACCATTTCGGTAATTTGGACAGTAGAAATCCTACCAGCGTTACAGGGCTCCCCAGCTAAAAAGCCTTGCTTTTCACTGCACCATGTAAACAAAGCAGAGCCTTGGAGGAGTGGGCTGTTCGTATACTCATGGAGGAGATGAAGACTAGTCCATCATCACAACATGGAGACCATTTCTGTTACAGCATTGGAAAAAAAAAAGGCTGCTTTTTTCAGGAGTGGTATGTGTATTGTATATTTGTGCTGGGGCATTGTGCTGGGCACACCATTTTTTTAAATGCTTAGCTATAATACGTCAATGAAAAATGTTGCTCTTACAGGTAGAGTATTGCAGGGATACAGCTTAAGCTTTAACCTGTGCTAGTCAGAACACATCAAACATAAAAGCATTGCATAAAGACTAATAACTTGAAAAAAGAGATGATAATCACTTCTATGGGGAGCCCTGTGAAGCCCATATTTCCAGAAAGAAGGTATTTTCATTCCTTGAACAGAACAGAATACAAACAAACAGAACAGCAGAGTCAAAAGTTAAATGTGTGAGAGAAAAAGAAGAAACAAATTTTTCCCTCTGAGTTACATCACTCAAGAACGGATATAATTTTCAGCAGATGGACTACCTCATTCCTATTTTTACTTTCTATTTCTGGTTCAACTCCCTTCCAACCAGCACTTGAGATTATTGTAGGCAAGTGGAATTTGCATCCAAGGAGACATTTTAGCTATTGCACATGGAAGGAGTGTCAGTGACCTGTCTGTTTCTCTTTTGCTAACTGCCACAGCTTAGAAAAGAGAAAGATCTGGTTGGCACTGCCTTAGGTTCCTCTTTCAAATCATTACTAAAGACAAATTTTTGTGGTTTTCCCTTAAAAGGTACATTACTGCAACTAGCTACAGCACAATGTAGCATGGACAGTCCAGGGCTCAGTCAGGGCAGAACTGCAGTTACTGAGACCTTTATGATGTTATAATAATGTACTAATTCTCAGAAAGACATGCTGGGATCCATTGCTTATGCATGAAAATACACTTTATGTTCAACGGGCAGCAAGGTAGATTTGAGAAAGAGATGCCCTTTTGGAGTGGAAAACAAAGAAACAGTTTTAAATGGGAAACAGGGTGGGGAGAAATGCAAAAGGATGGAAAGAGAAGAACAAGTTTTAATTGCGTCCCTTCTTCAAATGTGTCCTTCCATCATCACTGAACACATTTCCTTAAGTAACAGGTAAACTGGGAGGCATCAGCAATTCATGTGATTTGAAACTGACAGTTGGAAAATTTATTGTCAAAAGAATAGTGTGCTTTCTGGGACAAATGATAGAATTTTAGATATCTTGAGATTCCAGGTACTTTAAAAAGTACATTAACAAATAGAGTCAGAGGGATTAGGAAACCAGCTACTCTTTTTAGCAGGAATTATTTTTCATTTTGGAATGACTGTTGTTAACCTAATACTCTCTCTCACACTCTCTCTCACACTCTTTTCCAACATTTTAAAGAGTTGGTTAAAAAAAAAAAATTAAGATTGACAAGCCATATGGCAATATCAATTAACAATTACATTTTTCTTGCTGAGAGTTACAGATTTGGCTTAAGTAGTTTGTACTTCAAATAGAACATGCAAAGATTTTTTTATAAGCCCAAAAGATTCATCAATTAAATGTGTGGCAGAAGCACTTGTACAGAATAAGGAAGAACATGCTAAGTAAATGGATGCACTTTTGTTGAAGTTTTCTGAGGACTAGACATCTCTACTTCAGAAACAGATTTTGTATTACTGAGTGGCTGAACAGAAATTTTGTTTTTCAGTATCACAGGACTTCACAAATGCTCAGTGGAAAATGTTTCTGCTGGGCCAGCAAGTAACACAAGGTGTTAACATGGAAAAATGCATAACATGTTCTTGTAGAGGACATAATGAACAGTAGTATATGTCCAGCTTTGAGAAAGGTAAAGCAGCGGTCACTTTAGTCTAATCTTTTCAGCAGCAGTATTGTCCAGGGTCTTTTTAAGTGAAAAAAGAAGTGTTGTGATTGCTATACACATAGGCTTTTTGTCTAACAGTGAACACAAGAATAAGTCCTTGCTTATGTTCATGACATTTTAATGCATAACTATAGCCTCTATTTTGGAGGACAACCTGAAGGATTCCTTCATCTGATGTGGATTCACACTCCTGAGAGCCAGAATGACTCCAGACTATAATTTAACAGTAATACAGAGTCTCACAACATTTCTATCGGTATCTTTATGAAAAAGCATTGCCCTCTGTGTAGCTGGGACCATGAGGAATTCAGCATGTAGCAAAGGTCCCAGATTTGAGAGGAGAAACACAAGACTCATCAGCAGTGAAGCAATGCCTGGAAGCAGGCTACATCTCTGCCAGCACAGCTGACAGTGACTCAAACTTGCACGTCAAGGATTTCTTCTTCAAACTATATTATAGGTTAGAAACATATAACATAAGCTCATGATGCTCAGCTCTTGCAGGAAACTCCTTCACTGATTGCTGTCAGGACACTAAGAAACAGGGAAGTGAAAGGGCAACAGCTAAGTTTGGAGGTGGTGCTCACTTAGAAATGGAGGGCAGCAGATTTTGCTCCTGTCAGGTGCTTTTACCACCTCTAGAGCTCTCTGTAGGAGCTTACAGTTCCAAAAGTGGAAAACATCAGCATGGAACAGCTATTCTGACAATGACAAGTGAAGAATTCTGTCCAGATGGTACCTTCAGGTCATTGGAGGAGAAGGAGAAGGAGGAGGGGTAGGATTTATTGAATTAAAAGTGAGGGATGAGCTGTGAAACATCTTGACACTAGGCCAATGTACCTTATCCTTGTCTCTCTCAAACAAGGAAGAAATGTTCACATGAAAGTGTATTTTGCTTCCTTATGATATTTGGGGCTTTTTGTATCATTTTCCACTCTTTGCCCTTCACTTCTAAGGTGCTTTCCTGTAGTGAGTGATAATGCCACCAGAGCATCCTTCATTCCCTTCAGAATTCACTCTAGAAAGGAGGGCCTTTATGAAGAGAACTGTTATTCTTAAACTCATAGGATTAAACAAAGGACTCAAAGGTTTGTTTATTGATTCACTCCAATGGAAAAAAGTACTTTGGGTGACATCATCCTGCCACCTTTCCTCTTTCAATAGCTCAGTGAAAAGCTTTGTATCAAGGACATTTCCTAAGTTAGAACACTTTTCTGCAAATATTGTCAACTAGCTACTGAATGTGATTTTAAAATCATGACTAGTGCCAATCAACTGGGTCAGTAATTATGGTCCAAGTCAGAAAGGTCTTTAGAAGCTGAAGCACTAAACTCCTGCTGAAGCCAGTGGTGTATAAGTACCTACTTCCTAATCAGGTGATTAGATGCATTTATCTTTCTCTATGTCTCTTTGATGTAGTACCTCATCAGAGCTCAGGTTTCTGTTGAAGCATGTTTCTATGCCAGACAGCACTTAAACACAATGAATGACATAACCAAAAATAAATAATCAGATATTAAATATTAAGACAAACTTTCTAAGGACTGGATAGTGAATAACTGAGAACTGATTGCCTGAAGAAGTTGAAGAGACTCCACTACTGGAAAATTTAGGAACAGATAGGCATCTTTCAGGACTGGAATTGTAGCTGCTGCTGTCCTGAATTCAGAGGATGAACATAATAACGTTCACTTCCATGCCTACCAACATAATCCCCTACCATCCTATTCCATAACTACCCACTGGAAATTTTCTATTGCCAGCAGTTTGCAGGTAACTCACACAAAAACAGAATTACACAAGCCAAGGTGCTTTGTTTACTTTCCACTGGTAACCTCAGCTTGGTTATTATCTTGGCCAGTTAGAGAAAACAAGTTTCTTACGTAAAAGCAAAAGTGATGAACTGTAGAGATGGGACAGTTTCAAGGTAATCTGGATGTTCCTCGTTATTTTACTAATATTAACCCTCTGGGTATACACTACTGATTGATTTGTTTTGCAAGATGGAAAATGGTAGTTGCCTAAGTGAGAATATTAATTATTGTCCTGGTAAGGGAAGGAAAGAAGGATGTTTCTCAATTGTCATGGCATGATTGTAGGTTAGCAATACTTGAGCCTTGATCCTTTTAATGATGGTTGGCTGCTTCCCCTTTCTCATCTCAAGTGGGGAAGTTGAAAGCCCGCCTCTCTCCCATCCCTCCCTCCTTTGTGTCCAAATGCGCATGGGAATAAAGCGGAGGTGGGGAAGGCTTTCAGCTGTAGCAGTGTGTGCAGGAGGAATGGAACAGCCCGTTGCCAGTGGGAGGTCGCCGTGTCTTCCCCGGCCCCTCAGCAAGGTGCCAAACACCTCTCAGGCTGTTCCTGCTGCTGTCCCCTCCTCAAATCACACTGCCCTTTCCCTCTGGCCCTTTACCCCATCGTGGGTCTATTTCTAAATGGGATAAACTGAAAACTTTTTAATGCTGCTAAAGAAAACCAGTGATGAGGAACAAAAGAAGTTTAGGCCTGATTTAGGCCCTATTAATATAAAATCGTTAGGCGGAACAGCCAAACTCAGTAAGAACCAAGCTGTGAGGGATCTACACATAGGAACAGCTTCACAAATCTCTCCACGGGCCACTAGCAGCTTAACAACTGCATGCAATTATTTAGATGTATAGTTTATTCCTGCATAATTTATGCAGATCCATTTTCAGCTATTTTGCCCAAATACAGAATGATAGTTTCATGATTACAGCATCATCTGGGGACATCAAAGCACTCCACCATTATGATTCACATCCCCATTAACGATAATGCACAAGACAAATGTGAATCTTTATTAGGTTAATTCTATTTTGCCCATTTTGCAGATGAGTAAGTGGGAGCACAGAGAGGTTAAGTGATTTGCCCCAGGTCACAGAGCGAAATCTGGAAGTAAAAACAATGTGTGAGTATGGCCTAAAAGCCATATACATTACAATTAAATAATGAGGTATTTAATACCAAAGAAATTCTAAGAACTAGGGCTTCATACCCCACCTAAGTGTGGATTTAACAGGTAATTTTGCATTCCCCATAATTTTTTAACTTCCTGTGATCACTAAATAACTCTGAAGAATGGGGGAAAAAAAGCAAGAAAAAGCTTTTCTTTCCCTCTCTAAAAAGCAAATAAGACAGGAAAAAGTGCTGCTAAAGTTGCAGCAAAGAGAAACGATCTGTCCTAAAGTGACACTGATTTTTTTGCAGTGCTCTCCCTATCTCAAATGTCCTTGAGAAACAGAAAGCCACATAAAGCAAAGCTCTGTGGTCCACAGGAGAGTAAAACAAAAGGAAAGATTTGTTCTTTACGTAACAAGGTTTTACTGAGCTCTCTTTATTTGACTTATTAATAAGGTGGATGTAATTAACTCAGTCAGTTTTAACTTAAGGGTCAGTAACATAAATTGTTAACTACTGCTTCTGCAGTTAAGGGAGTTTCTAATAAATGCCTGCATAACTAGAAATACTGTAAAAAGCATTCTTTTTCTGGTGTAAAAGTGTTTTCAATGCAAGCTTTAAAACACACTGGAAAAAAGTATAGTAAGCTAACAACAATATGCAAAAATGCAGATAGCTCATAGTTTTGAAACAACTCTTCTTATCCATATTTGTATTTGTTTTTCCTTCAAGGTTGAAAAGCTAAGCCAAGTTTCTATCTTCAGCCATTTAAATGAGCACAAAGTTTAAATGAGCCCACATGCTTCATATAACTGTAAAATAGTTAACTGTGCTCAGTTGTTTAGTTTGAGACTGAATTTGCAAAGTTTCAGTCACAAGAGACTTTACAGTGCAGAAACTTCCACTGCTGAGTGAAAGTTAATATTTATGATGCATTAGAAGCAGGAAAACATGGGGGAAACAGGCATTAACTCCTGCTATATCTAAACTATCTAAAATTTCCCACTAGATCTGTGAGACACTGTCATTACTTGAAGAAAATCTTTCATCATGTAGTAAAGAAAAATTCCTGTGATAAGGAAAGTCCCTTCTTTTTCTTTCTAAGAATCCCTTCCAGACTCAGCGGTGCTGCCGTGCTCAGAAATGACACATCCTTTTGCTGATTACGCAGGTGACAGAAAACTTAATAGCACACCAGAAAAGTCACATCTATTCCTTGATATGGGAATGAGGGAACCTGGTTCAGCTGTTTTTTAATATTATCTTCACTTCCACTATTGTAATGTACAAAGAACTGGATTCTGAAATTTCAGTGTCTCCACATTATTTCAATGTGCATTTTAGTGGTTATTTGTTCAACTGTATTGAGAACTCCTGGCCCTGTATGGTTGCAAAATTAACCCCTCTGACATGTCATCAATGCATTCCTATGTTCACTAGTACTCGGGAGTTCAGTGCTGCAGACTGAGGGGGTAGAGAGCGGGATCCCTTGGAGTGGCATGTTTAAAAGGCTTTGTCAAATGATTCTTCCAGAAAGCTCAGTCTTCTGCTTCAATAAATGTATTCTTTCCCAGAGGGACTGGGTGTCAGCCAGATCTTATCCACACCATGATCAAAAGTTATTCCCCACTGACAAGTCAAGCATCAGCTGGCCAACTTTTTTTTTATGTATCTGAATATGAATTTTCAACAAAAAGTCCCCTTGTCAACAAAGGAAGGGCTTTTTGTCATGAACTCCCAGAATAATAGTCTCATTCATCAGGAAGTACTGAATGGTTCAGCAACATACTCCAGTACAGCCATGTTGTTTTTCTTGTATCTCATTTTCATATCTCAGATGAGTTCAGCTTCCTCTGATTCACAAAGTAGGGAGATCTACAAGGAGGGAATAGCTTTCTATATTCCCAGTCCTCTTTCTGCCTTAGCTAATCCACTCATTTCAAAACTGCTCTCTTGCAATCAGTCCAATATTTTTGTTAGCTTTAGGTTTGCAGATGGAAAAGTAAAGGTTAATATTTTCTAGATACCTGGGAAGTCCATTCACGCAATATATAAAACACTGTGAGCTTTCCCATCCCAATATATGTTTATGAATCTGCTGTAAAATTAGTGGCTTCATTAAGTTAGCTGGCTCAAACTTAAGAGTAAAGTAAATAATCAAGCTCATTACCTTTAAAATCAATAATAGTTCATTTCACCTCCAGTTTCCTTCGCTAATAATTTCCTTGGAAAAAATTAGTGGCTAAGTATAGTGTCAACATCAGTTCTAGAAACATTTCTGTTTGAATTATAAAAGTTCCATTGAGTTAAAAGAAGGGAGCTGATCAAAACTGAAATATGAAGTAATTAATTACATTAACATGATATATCCAATAAAATAATTTTATTTAAAGTTCAATGATAATTTTTAAAAGCAGAAAGCAATTATTCGTTACACATGGAAAGATAGAGGTTTACAAACTAATGTGTATTCCTAGCTTTTGGGAGATACATTCTCACTTCTTGCTATAAGATGAACTGCAGAATGGAATGTATCAGTTATTTTCATAGCTGGTTCTCATGGATCCCTCTGAACACTTTTTACAAGAAGTATACAACATCTACAGGAATACCAAACTAGAGGGTCAAATTTTTGCAAAACATTTAGCCAGAAGCAATAAGACATATTAATTTCACTAAGTTGTCAATTGTTGCCTTATCCATTTCAGTATAGAGCTGCAATTGATAAAAACCATTGAGTCAACTATGCAAAGCTACATATAAATACAAACAATAACAAAACCAAAATTATGCATGATGGGGTCAACACAATCTGATCATTTACAGTTAATAATGTCATTCATTTTAATGATATAACTGAAATAGAAGAGAATAAGGCAGCTGATATACCTTACTGGAATTAATGTTCTTGGTTTTTTTCAGCTTAACTTTACAAACAACTGGGGTTAATAACTGCTCATCATGGAAAGAACTGCAGCATTTTTGCTAATTTTTAACCATAAATTATGGCACATTATATTCTTTTTAAAAACTGAATAAGAATTATTATTTTTCAAAAAATAGCAACATTAGCTTTCACAAAATATTATTCACTCCAATTTGGATTTGCAGTAGTATATGACTTAGCTCAAAACACTTCTTATCATAGTTCAGGCTCTGTTTGGATGAGAATATATATCTATAAATGACATGAAGTGTTGTCAAAATTGCCTATCCTATTGCAAATCAAGTGTATTTCCACACATTTCTGTCAAGCTATGCTGGGTTTATACTAATATAATGAAGCCTAAAGATTTTACTGTTTGAATGACAAAAAGCATCAGACATTTCACAGGGAGAGGTTCTTGCAAAATTTCTTTTCCTCACTGAAAGCCATGCAAGAACTTGTTACTATCACAGGTGGAACCTGGAAATATCCAGATACCTTCTCTTGTCTTCTTTGCCTCTAGAGATTGATTGGACAAGGAATTTGGACCAGTTCTTACACTCTTCTTTCATACTCAGTTCTTTTTTGCTTTGATGCACATCAGAGTGCTAAGATACAACCAGAAGAACCAGATACTCACTTTCATTAGGCCTTTTAGGACAGATTTTATGGCAAACACAAAACAGCTTACTGAAGTTGAAGTTGTTTTGGTCTACACCAGCTGAGAACTTGGTCTGAAATGTTTAGCAAAAACACTATTTACAACTTTGTCCAGAATTCTATGCATTTTTGGCAGCTCTTCATTTCAAACACCTTTGCTAGAGGGTTTACCAAGTAGAAAAGCTGAATATAGATTAAATAGGGAAAATGGGTTATGAATACAAACAAGCCATTCTCACTTTTGTCCAACAGCATAAACAGGTTAACAGGAGTTGTTAACAATTAATAGGCAATTTGGTGGATCTTTGCAAGATCTCTAAGCCTGGGATTACAACAGAAAACAAGATACACAGTATGGCGTTCTGGGTGAAACAGTTCCCTTTGTTTACTTTGCTATACATATGTTGGAAACATTATCGTATTTTGGCATACTAAAACCCATTTAAAAGCCTATTTTCAAATGAAGGCACACAGATATTCAGCTCTGGGAAAAAAAAATGATTAGTTATATAGGTATCACTGAATCCAAATTTTTTACAGTAATGTCAACATACATTTCATAGAAGCAATTTTGAATTAAACCTTAAAATGAATCATGTTTATGTATCCCTCTTACACTGAAAAAAATTATTAAAACAGTATTCTACTTTACATTACAGCACGGTATATAATAACAATACAAGTAACATGCAAGTATCAAAGAACCGTTTGATAAGGTTTTCTCACCACAGTTATTTATGCTTGCAACAAGTTAGGAGACCACATTGTTATATGCTGGTAAAAGTATCCTATGGTCCCTGTTTAATTCCTAGAGAAACCTGTCAGAGGTAAAAGATGTGCTACAAAAGGGATAAAAAGTAAAGAACATCTCTATTATCAATTTAATGATAGGATAGACGTTCCCTTCAAAGTTTTTCCTGTTACGAAGCCTCACCAGTGAATAAAAGTATCTAATGTATTATTCAGATAAAGGCCTCTGAACCTTAGACAGAAGGAAATCCATACCGCCTTACATTGCTTTATTAAGTCTATATTAAGGGCTCCATTACTTTAAAGAAACTGTTTAAGTAACATTAAGGCTATGACCCAAACTGACAAAAGTAAGGAAATACAGATAGCTGAATTTCCATCTTTAAAATATGCTGCTGTGGGGAAGAAAAACGAACAATGGAGTATGAGACTTTGCTTCTCATCTTGGGCTGAGAGAAATATTTGGGACAAAAAAAAAAAAAAAAGCCAGCCTAAATCTTCACCTGGCATTCAACTGAATCCAAATAAAAACTGTTTAAAGTTTGGCTCTCTTCCCATTACCTCACACCATGGGTCACTTGCAGACCGAGAAGCAAGTTTTCAAGCTGCTATAGGAATGCCAGACAATTCCTTCCTCCACTGCAACAGCATCTGTTAGAATAACGGACCCAATTACTGCTGCTGGGGCTATATGTAAAATATTGGTGCTCAAGGGTTTTCACATGTTCTCTGCCCATGAGATGTACTGCAAAATCTCCAGAGAGTAAAAGATCTCTCTCTACCTTCCTTTGCCTTTTCTACAGGGGGAATGGAGGAAAGAGGATATAAGGGGAGAATAAGATCACCAGCAACAAGACCAATAGGTTGCAAAGCGGCCATCACTGTGCAGGAAAGAAAAACACCATTAGACAACTATTTCTTAACTGTAGCTCTTAACCCAGAGTTAAAATTAATTTGCCTTTATACTGTGCCATTATTATATTGGATGAACTCTAACATAATTCTAACAAGTAATAAGTAAACTAGAAACATCTGTTGCTTAAATATTGTCTTTTAAGGTTGACATTAATCTCAGTGAAATTGTTTTACTCAGGTGAATGGCCTACATCCTTTCATCTCACCTGAAGGCCTGAAACACAGTTAAATGCTATATCTCTGTTGTTGAAGGCATCGATATAGCCCTAATATCAGTATTTTAACATGTATTTAAAACCTTTGTTAATAGAGAAAGTATATGAGCGCATGCTTGTGGCTAGGAATGTCTTTAAATCTCTCAACAGCTGAACACTAGTTTTAGTCATAAACTTTGGCTTTATTCTTGTGAACTCACTTCTGCATTGACATAGCATGCTGCCTTCAATTTGTTTACCTCTCATACCAAGATTCCCCATCAGGTGGACAAGAAAAGCAGAAAAGCTATATAGTATTACGATAGCAAATAAGACAGTCTGCACTGGACAGGATTCTCCACAGGGTCATACACACAAAGACACTGCCCTTTCTATAATCAGATTACTTGTGTTGCAACATTTTGTGTTACAAGAGACTTACAAGAGACTTTCTTTTTTTCCCTTGTTTTATAGCCTATCTAAAATACTCTGTACCCTCAGCATATAAACATGATGTAGCATTTTTCATAACAAATCTGGAGACCAGTGTCATTAACGCTGAACAGAAAAGTTCCTCTCGTTCAAATGCCTAGCTCTGCAAGTGGGTCTCAGCAAAGCTGAATCACAAAATGAGTATCATCAGGCACAAGTGTTTAACTGTGGGAGTTACTAACAGTTGAATCAAACTTGGAAATAAACGCATTGATAACTCCTCCAGTTCCTCAGACCAAGATTCAATGGCTTTCTGAAACATAAGTTTGGCCGAATCTAAATTTAAACCACAGACAGGGGTAAGTGGGTGAAAGTGAGCAAACAGCAATATTTATATAAGATCAGATTCAATTATCTATGGCCTTTTATGGCCTTACACACTATAACATTATGATAATAGTGTATAATATCCAAACTAGAGGAGCATGGTTTTTTGTAATTTTCATGGAAAAAAAATCATGAAAATACAAGAGTTCCATTTTGACAAGACATTCATTTAAAAGGACAAATGGTTAAATGGATAACCGGATATATTTAAAAGGTTCAAACTGAGCAAACAGGCTCAAACAAAATAAAAATTAACCTCCCATGATGAGGCAAGCAGCTATCTTTCAGTTCTGATGGAAATAACACACACTACATTATCTTTCCAGACTGTGGTGCTTGTGTTTTTCATATATACATTACAACTCAAGCCTTGCACAGGAAAAGAAAATCCCAGAGTTACCTTGTACAGACCCTGTCCCCTTAGTTCCATCACGATGGGTGGAAACAGTCTTTCTTACCTCACGCTTGGACCACTATCCTTTTGGTCCCACATCGACAAATCCCTTGGCAGTAAGGTTCTGTTGTGGTTCCTGCATGCCTCACCACTTGCTAAGGTTGTGGATAGTGGTGCTGACCCTTTCCTGGTTCAAAGATACTGGGTTTTGGCAAATATTTGCATCCATTACTGCTGTGTATGATCTCTCCCTCCCTAGAGAGCATCTTAACCACCTATTTCCTGAGGAAATGCAATGGCCTTAGTCTTGCTTCCATTCCCAGTGGATCTTGTTTGGAGCCACTTGGTCTCAGATACATGTACTCTCTTGAAGCTGTCAATGACAGTAATAAGTGATAAGGCAAATTCTTAAATGATACTCTATTAGTCTCTCACAAGGTGGACTTCACTTCCCACTTGCCACACAAAGCAAAAGGAAAAACAGGAACTACCTATCTGCAAAGAAAGCAAACGACATGGCAAAGACCCAGAGAGCTCTGAATTGCACTTCTCCCTGACAATGATCAGCTACCCCGAACAAGCAGAAAATCATGATTTCTGTAACAAGTCTGATATACTTATTTGCATTTTCTATAATTTTTCAAGAAATCAAAATATTAGATGGAGAGTGAGGCCTTTCACAAAGGCTCTTGCTCCTGACAAGCTAGTGAAACATCTCCTGCATCACAGTACACCTCTTAAGCACACAAGGCACATCATTCTCAAAATGCAGTTGAAACACTCTCCAATATTTCACCATTCTACATCATTGCCAACATAGTTTAACTTCACCTAGTAGGTATGGAAGAACATAAGATGAGTGACAAGATTCTAGCCTTTTGTTTGACACAATGTATTGTTTACCCTGTCTCAGTATTTTCTTTTGTAAAATGGGAATACCTTTCTACATTTCTAAGTGTAATGTTTATTAAATGAACAATTAGTAAATTAAATTGTTCTGCAAAAATGAAGAATAACAGCAATTCTAAGTATTCTTCTCCCCATTCACTGCCTGCACCTGAGAACATAGGGATGGATCCATTCCTTCCCCTCTTCTTGAATGAATCCTGCTCCTTTATCATATCAATGTGGTTTTTAGGGAAAATATTCTTGCTCTTTCTACCTGCATTTTATACCACAAAAGGCGAAATGTAATCTTAAAACTGGGACTTCTCTGCAAAACATGGGTTACTTGCTTGCCCTGGCAAGAGAACAGCTGGATTTCCATCCTGTTGATTGAGCAGGTGTAAAGACTTCATCCTGCAAGGTGCTGTTAACCCATGGAGAGATCAGGCCTATATTAATATTTAAGCATAAGGGTAGTCCTCTTGCAGATTGTACGACAATATATACTCACACATATACGTACAAACACACTCTCATAGATCTCTATATGTGAATACACACACGAATAAATCACTGACAGCTGGATACAAATGCAAAAATATGTCTCAGGCTGGAACACTTTGAATTATTTCTAACATGTACAATGCAAACCATCTATTTGAAATGTCACAAAGGGAATTTTTTCCTAGGATGCATTCTTGTATGCTAAAATTCAACTAACACTGGACTTCTTTTTGGAAAAATAAACGTTAAAAAGACTGGGTTTCAAATGGAAGTGCTGACAGGCCTTTAACTATCGCAGCTTGAATAGTATCACCACTGTATATTAACAACTGTAGTCATAAGATCTCAACATTTTTCCCCTCCCTGTCTTTCCCTGGAGCTGCTCAAAAAGCTAAGCCCCTTTTCACATTCTTAATGACCAAAAGTTAAAAAAAAAGGGGGAAAAAAAGAAAAAAAAGAAAAAAAAAAGACTTAAAAGTTCGGCTGGATTTTCTTCTGGTTTCCTAATGAGCTTAACATCTCATAAGACGCCTTTGGTAAAGGAGAAAATCTTTTCAAAAAGACCCATTTTCCTGCTGACAGTACAATCTTTCTGAAGTAACATCAGAAGACCATAAGGGTGACATCCAAGCCACCTGAGCTGGTGATACAAGCTCTGTAACCAATAGATTTCTATCCCCTCTTTACTCCACATTTTCTAGCAACATAGTTCTTTAGAATAGGGTCAAAAGAAAATTTTCTGTTTAGTTGTTTAAAGGAAACAAATAACTTTTTCATCAGATCTCTGCTAGAGCTTGACCAAAGTCAAAGAATACTGTAATTTAATTTGTCATAAAAGACCCAAAGTAGCTGGCTCTTAATAAAACAGGAGATCACAAAGTTATGTAGTTTCATGTCACCTTGAGTATGCATGAACAATGGTACCTGACCTATTTAATGATTTTTTTTTTGCTGTTAGATAACAGAGAATAGTATCACAATAAACTTGAATCCTGTACTGTGACAAAAAAAGTAAGAAGCAGTAACTGCTACATGTGTAACATCTGTGAAAAGGAATACTGTCTTGAATGCAATGACTGTCTATTACAACTGTACATGGGATTTGAACATGTAAAAAAGTTACTTAAATAACTGTCATTGCTCATACAAGTTGTCTGATGGAAAACAGTGGGACTACCTCAGTGTTTAGATTATTCATGTACCAGAGCAGCTACAAAACTGGGCCTTACTATGTACTATATCAGGTATACAGAAAAATACGTGGTTTTGTCACTTGTGTTATGATTTGATGGCACTACAAAACAGCAAGGGGTGGCATTCTCTAGTTACATAAGCATAATACCATGCTATTACACAAAGAGGCTGCATTATTGGGTAGGAATCACCAAATTCTGCAATTTATTTTTGTTACAGAAATCCATAACATAAGGGGGTTATTATAGATTACACCTGAATGAACAAGGCAAGAAACTCAACAATGCTCGGTTTTAAAAGCTGGTGAAAGAACACTTCTCATTTTCTATCTTTTTACAACTTCTATAATTTTGGCTATGGTTGCTCTAATTCTGTAATTTCAGTGATTATGGAGCATCTATTGTGAAATAAGCCATTAACAATAATTTCAGTGTACTGGAGAGCCTATTTAAAAATCGATGTTTTTTTCAGAAACAGAACACCAGACCAAACTGCATGGAAAAGGCAGTTTTCCTAACACCCTGAGTTCAAATGTGTACAAGTCCTCCTTGGCACAATTCAACACTGAGAGAAGTTGGGATGCCTGGCCAGAATAGGGGAGAGTCCAGCAGGATGCACTTCCAGAATAAGGACTTTCCAAAGACCTTGAACTTGATCTGGCAGTTGATTGTCTCCAGAGGTGGGAATTAATTCTGCCCCCAGGTCAGCTTAATCCCCTTGTGAGAAGGAACCTTCAATTATGATAAACTCTGCTAAATTATTTATGATATCTCTGTGATCTAATGAAGCTTTATTCAGCAAGACCTTTGTCTCAGGCTCACACAGGGAATGGAATGGGGCAACTGATCATAAAACTCCAGTAACTGCAGACTTCTGGAGCTGAAGCACTAAACAGGCTGGTTCAAATTCATTCTTAAAAAAATTCTGTTGATTTCAGAGGAGTTAACATACAAAGGAATCTAGCCTATAAAACCCAATTTTGCCCTGTTTTACACTGAGTATGGTCTCAGAGAGGCAACTGAGTCTGCCAGGGCAGCATTTCGGTTCCTGAGGTAGACTGCAGGAAGTCCTATAGTCCTGCAATTCTCACGTAACCTTTATTGTCTTACTTTCAACTGGCTGCTGTAAGCTGTAAAAACGAATTTGTAAAAAAAACCCCAAACCCACAAGACTGGTGGTTTGGGATACCCAGTCTTAGAACCTGACCCAATAAAAAATATACATGTACATTCAACTTCCACACCATTAAAGCCAGACTTTTTCTTTTAACAAAACTTGGCCCTCAGTTGTAGTCAATACCATACAGAGGCATTTAGAGAGTAACAAAATCTCACAGGAAATTCTTTATATAAAAAGAGGTTCAGAAATGAAAATACCATGCAGGTCACAGTCATTGGCACATAATGGTACAGTTAAGCCGTTCATTTCTAATTAGGCCTGTGATCAGAAAATAGCCAATTTCGCTTTCTGTTTCTTGGTGTGTTCAACAGTTTTGTCAGCCAAATACTGTTAGCTGCTGAATTCTTAACAATCCTTTATTGGATAATAAGGTTTTGTTTTCATTTCTCTCAAACTGCTGGAACCTCCGTTAACAATTATATTGGGGAAAAGCTTTCCACACTAGGTGGGCCCCACAGTCTGTCTAAACCATGGATTAGCATTATAGAAAAAAAAATAAAAACCAGAGGGAAAAAACAAAGAACACTTAAGAAAAGCAGGTTTGGGTTTGGGTGTGTACAGAATTAGGTTACTTCATTACATAAATTAAGCAAAGGAAATTAATACATTCAATATAGTGAAGCTTATATGTATCTGTTACTCTCTGGGTTGGCAAGATCCAGCCACGTAGTTGAAGTGGTCTTTAATTAATGGTCAAATAAAACTATACTTGTTACTTCAGGAATAATATGAGGTTTTGACAGTAGAGCTGGTCAAATCCCTGGCAGGTGCACGCCTGGCTCAAAAGCTCCCTCTGTCCTACCTAGATGTTTCAGTGACCTGTTCCAAGGGCAAGGTCCTTTTGGTTTACAGCAGAAATTGTTCAGATTTCACTCAAAAAACCTGCTCCTTTTAACACCTCAGGAGTATCTTCTCTTCAAACTGAACCAAATTTTTCCTCTTCATTTCTAAGGCAAAAGAAGGGTTTCTTATTGGCTCAACAAGCTATGTTCCTTCGTTTCTTATGTTCTTTGTTTCAGAAGGCAGTTTGGGGGCTTGTGGATAACCTCTGCTTTGCTCTCTGGTCTCATGTATCAGCCAGCATCACTTTGGGATCTTTGAGGTGGCACATCAAGAAACAGTGTCCGTTTTGGACATCTGCCTGAGTGCTGAAATTTGTATATAAATGAATGCCTGAATGGTTCTTGGGTTGGAGAGATAAAATCAGTGACTACAGAAGGAAAGAGGACAAAAAGAAGAGAACCTAAAGGAAAAAATAAAGTTCAAATGCACTGAAAATAGGGACTGTGCAAGCCATAGGCCGAAGGAGATTTTTTAAAGAGTATGTAAGTTTTTAGAGAATGTGTTTGCAGCAGAATTGTATTGCAAGGCCTCCAAGTCTGCACAGGTAGCAATGTAGACATAATATATGTAGGGTTCATTGCACCATCTATTTCCTGAGAAGAATCCCTGGAACTTTGTATTAAACACTCAGTATTGCTTTTAGCTTTGTCAGACTTTAACAGTTTCCCATATGGATATGAAAATGAATGATAAAATGAAAAAAATCCAGCCATCCCAGACCAACTGCTTTCATGCTTAAGGTAAAATAATAATTTGTTTCACCAATATAAAATAATCTGGTGACCTTTTCTTTCTTTCAAAGACTGAAGCAGAGACATAAAATTCAGCATCATGACTGACCATTTTGACAAGGATATGGTTTCCATTGCAATACCTGGACAAACATAGTTAAGACTCTGAAAAATCTCTATTTACCTACATTCATTTCTCCTTTTCATGAGCTAAAATTTCTACAGATTTCAACCCCAAAAAGCATCCTCAGACTTTCACACTTTCTAGAGATAAAGTGTCTATTCTGCCATTCCACAGAACTGATCTCCTATTTGATATCGGACTGCATGTTACAAAAATAAATTCATTTTCATGAATCTTGCAAATATTATCACAGTCACAACAATATGAAAAAGTATGTGAGGAAAAATTCTGCCAAGGGGGTGAGGTTTGAATAAAGTATATTGAATAAGGCACTGGGTCACAGTCTCAATAATTAGGACACCCAGAAAGAAAAATCACTATATGTAAATATTTATTTAAAGAATGGTATTACAAAGCACATGCACAAGAAAGGAGGATGGACTTACAGACAGCTTTAAATCTTCATTTCTTTATCTATAATTTTTTACCTTACTAAATATCTGTAAAATACAGCTTGATACATCTAACATATCTACATGAGAAAAGTAAATGTAATTGTGTATGCAGAACCAATGCACGCATACAGGTACATAAGGGCACACACAGATATACAAATTAAATGAACGAGAAAGGGTGATGCAACATAAGGACGCAGGATAAATTGTGTCTATGTCATTTGTAATTGCATGGTTCATCCTAACCATATGGTAAAGAACTGAATAACCCATTCCATTTGGTATATACTGACTAGGTCACATTCACAGTCTCCCCAAATGCTTTTCCTTGGTTGGTGGAGCCCAGCAAACTGACTCCAAAGTGACAGATGAAAAGAAGTTGTGCTGTCCTGACACTGTCAGTAGAGCAGTTTCACTGAAATAGCTGCAGAACACAGTAACAGGAATATTCAAAAGCTTTAAGCTACGAGGTGTGATGATAAGCATTTGCTGTTTGCTATGAAATATATGTGTTGTGGGGTTTGGTGCTCATATTTGAATCAACTCTATTATAGTCAACAGAAAGTCTCCCTAAGGAATCAAATAACGCAGGGCCTGTCTGCTGAAGAGCTGTATTTAACCTCCTATGCAGTCAGGAAATTGAAATCACCCAGGATCTCCTGCCCAGTGGCCTCGGGTTTTTTCACTTTTTGAGGGTACTGGTCCAGATTCTTTCAAGTCTCAGATTTCTTCAGTTTCTGCTTCACCTGCTTTACCGGGGTAAACTTTTCTATCTGTGCTTTGCACTCTCCATGCTACTTTAACAGGCTGCTAAGCCTGAAGCTCCAGATGCAATGAGCTCAGTGAAATCAATGGGAAATATCTGTGTGCACCAAAGGCCAGATTTTGATCCATTGTGTTCAAGCAGAATGATCCTCATTAACCTAACAGATAAAGGCAGCAATGAGCGACACTTCTGTAATATCCATGAAATCACTATTTCATGATACCAGTGAGAGCCCAGGGAGGAGGTTTCTTGGTTGCAATAATTAATAATTTACAAAAAGCTTTAACTAAGCAAGACATTGCCCACCTGGAAATTGGAATGAAAGGATATTAATGAAGCTGCAATGCAGATGGTCATGTTGAAGGTGATGAAGAATTTATTAGGGAGACAGCCATCAGAAGCTGTGTAGTATATGAAGCATAAAACTGCTATAACTAATGACAGCAAGTAGTTTAGGCAAGTAATGGACAGCACAGCTACAAAAGGGAACATGGAGATATATTATTTAGTAATAAAGTTCTCATAAAAATGTGAAATATGAAGTAGAAAGATTAATATGATTGCACAAGCCATCTTAAATATCCATACCCAACTTCTGCCTTTTAAAAGAAGTAGACTGAATTTATGCCCAAGCAGCAACACGTAAGTCACAGCACTTATTTACATAGTTTATGCAAACTACTACAGATCTATGGGCTTAATTTATTGAAATAATGTTTGAAAGTGGTTTAATTTATTGCATTAACAATAGAGCAGATGCTATATTTCTACCTGCCAAGTGATCCAAGAAGTGTAGGTCAGGTTATCAATCATCATATCATACTCCAGAAGATCCAGGGACCTGCAGGTTAGAGGCTGCTCTGCTTTAATAATTTCAGTCTTCCCTAAGACTGAGTAATAATCCTTTCTTTACTTCTCCACTGCTGGAATTAATCTTTGCACAAAACCTGGGTGAAAGAGTTGGCTGCAGAAGACAACACAAATATAAACATTGCTTAAGACACTTTTTCTCTAGCATTTTGTATGCAACTGGAGCTAGAAAATATTTTTTTCATTAAACCATCTCTTCTATGGTTTTCTTTTAGTAGTAGAAAGCTGAAGAAGAATTTTAGATTATGCTAACTCTGGCATGCAGAGGAGGTGAGTAGGGGGAAATTACTGAGGATTCTGGGCTATTTTTAAAAGCTGTTTAAGCCTGCTTTTCTCTCACCCATCTGAATTCATAATACATTAGGAAATGTGTCTTTAATGCATACATTGATCAAGCTACCTAATTAGAGGAAGCCATTCTTTTTTCCAGTTCTTCTTAAAATGTATGAATGCTTATCCCAGAGCAAAACCACTATACCTGAATGTGAATTTTCTGTCCAAAATAAAAATTGTTCTAGTGCAGATACCCTATAATATAAAAAGCATTGTAAATTGCTACACTTCAGTCCACAATACAGGTTTATCCTTCTTCCCAGATTAAAAAGAAAAAATTACTCTAAAATAGTCTTGATGTTATCAAAAAAGGGGGATTTTCATGTATTTGCCCAAATTTATCCATAATACTTGTCTGTAACGGAATTACAGTAACATGAGATTGGCAAGAAGTAAAACACAGAAGGATTTTCTTGAGGACATTGACATGATCATTCTTCTAGGACAGCTGTTTTCTCAGCCACTCTTTTACTTTATGAGGTTTTAATTATTTTTTGTGTCATAGCATTTGTTCTTCAAAGCAGTACTTCTGGAAATGCCATCAGTACTAGGAAACACTGCTTGCATCTCTGGTTTGCTGAGGTTATTTTGGAAAGAAGCAGATGTTGAACTGGTATATTTTTTGGCTAAGACAATAACTGGCAAAAATCTGGGATGTGATAAGATGCTTTCTGTCAGAGTTTTCACAGTCGCCCATTTCAATATGGAAAGTTAAAATGGAGCTGGCTGCCAACACAGGGTAAACCCTGTCTCCAGAGCACTCAGTCTCTGATGTTAAACCAGCACTTAAGTAGTGAATAAAATATATATATACACACACACATATATATTCAGATAAATAAAATCAGCTTCTATGAGAATGTTCTTTTTCTGCAGGGCATGGACAGCTATGCAGGGTAGGGATAGGGAGCTAGAGAACTGTAGCTTGCATTCGGAAACATAAGCTTTGCCTACAAACAGAGGTGATACACTTTCATAATGGTGGTTATGGAAGGAATACATCCTGAATCACAGTCTAAAGACTACCCTATGTGTGTTTGTTTTTTTAAAGAAATGGAAAAACTACACTGACAGTCATTTGCATAATTCAGAGACATACTGAATGAAATATAAAGGGTTATTTTCATATGTCAGCAGTAATATTATATTTGCAAATTCTGTGTCACTATTGAGAAACATAAAATCTTCGCATGGGTAGTAGTATGAACAATCTATAGCTTTTGCTGCTTTGGGGCACTTGCTTACAAATCATATAACGTCTGCTATGAGGAATATTCCATTTTCTTTTTAAACCATTTCTTTTCTTTCCTTCTTTCTCTCTTCCTTTCTTTTCTTTCTTTCTTTCTTTTGGAGGGGAAAAAAGCTTAGAAAAATTAACCTACACGGTGGATAATTTTCTTTTTCCATCATACACTGAATTATTTTGCTACCTGGATGTAGTTTGTCATATTTAGTAGAGGGGTTTTTTGAATCATAAATGAATAAAATAGTTCACTTAACTGTTACTGGAATTTTGCACTTTCCCCTTGTGAGTGGTTTTGCTGGCCTTATAATACTGTTTTGGCCAGTTGAAATCTCATGAGTTATGAGTGTTATTTCCTTACAATTGCACATATTTTCCATATTTCACACAACCAATTATTTATCACACACATATACATGTGTTTCAAATTATTTTTAAATTAGTTCCTTCCTATTTTATACAGTTTTTAAATTACTCTCAGTGTTTTGAATCTTAAAATAAATGATCTATTCAGCACTTATTAATGTTTCTCATGATTTCATAGAATAGCTGCTGGTTTGTTTATGAAGAACACACTTTCTCACCTATGCATCATATCCTCTTGCATAAAGGGATACTTGGCAGTGGGTTCTCCCTTTCTCTCCTATCGGTGGTGTAGAGCCTGACCAGTATGGTAGAAACTGGGAATGCTTGAGGTTCAAGACATTCCTGAAACCACCCTCATCATCTATTTCTGTTGTGCCAGATGGCAAAGGGTGCATAGTTCCACAAGTCAATCCTGCAAACAATGGGCATAAGGGAAAGGTAATACACGAGTGCCCATGTGACACCATAAGGTGATGTTTAATACATAATATATTAAATATATTTTAATATAATTTATATACAATGTTTTATATAATATTTATGTATTGTATATTTAGATTATATATGTATTGTTTTAACGTACAGATATATGTATCTAGCTAGCTAGCATTTGCAGAACTCTCTATGTGCCCACAGCACTTTCTGCCGTCTTTTTCTAAACTCCCTGTAATTGGTCACCAGTAACAAGTTGTCCCCAGTATTTGAAAGGAAGCTGTACCAGCACTGCAAACAGAAGGGTTATTAACTTTTTCGGTTTGTGATGTGACACTTCTGCAGATTCTGCCTAGTGTTGCACTGAACCTTACTGCTGTCACACTGCATTGCAAATTCGTGCCTATTTTTCTCTCCACTACCGTTCATGATCCCTTTTGCGGGGTTATTGCTTTCAAGATTTCACTGTCTCTGCAAAAATTTGAGTTTTGAATTAAATTTCCCCCAGACAGATAAATGTTCTTTTTTTTTTCCACATTGAATTTCATTTACTTCTTCTCTGTCCATATTTTAACCCCTCTAGCTCCACTTACATTATTTCCTTTTTTTTCAGTAGTGATTGCAACACTTTCAAATTCAGTACCACCAATGAAGTGCATAAACAGGCCTATTACCCCACTTCAAAATCAATATGAAGGATGTTAAATGAAGTAGAACTTAAAACCAGTTCCTGTTGTGTTTCACTAAGCCCCTCCCTTTTCAGTCTATGGCAGTTTATGTTTTTTCTTGCCTTACGGTTCTGCAGTCACATTTCAGGGTGCAGACTAATTTGGAGAACATTTCATGAGACATTGTGTCAGAGGTTTAACTAGACTTCAGACTCCTGCTGCTTCTCTTTCAGCCATTCATTTTACCTGCAGTAAAATGTTATCATCTTTGTCTATCAAGGCATCATCTTCAAAATCTTCTTGCTGTTCTAGATCTCCAGGCTCCTGAGAATCACATTACACCTCTACTCTGTTTCCAGTGAGGAAAGTACTGCTTCTGTAGCACACCAAAAATAAACTATTCATAAAGTCAAAATATTTCTGATTCACTTTTCTGTGTGAGTGAAGGAAATTATTTTGTTCCTCTCCCAGAGGCAGCTTTTCTAATTGGCAGGTAATGAGACGATGCAGAAAAGGGTTTTGGGGTTCTTTTTTTCACTTATGTCTGCCTGCTTACATAACTTGAACGGAGTTGACTTGAGGAGTAAGAGAGGACCTGCTCTCTGGGATGTCTGAGTAACCTAATTGCCAGTGAGCTTTTTTCTCTCAATATTTTTCCAATACTGTTCTGGGATACAGAGAGAAACTTCAGAAAAAAATTGCCAAAATCACTGTTCTTTTTTTTCCTTTTGAACCTAATTACCCAGATTTCCATGTTTCATCAAAAGTAATTGCCTATGGCAGAGTAAATGAATTTACTAATTGCCTTCCTACCAGTTGGCCTGAACAACTTGTAAATGTTCCATTTTTCCAAGTTTTGTTTTGTCTGGTCTTTATAAATGTATATTTGAAAATGTCATCATTTGCTAGTTATATAAGCTTTATTTTGTATGCCTCTTGCTTAACAAAGATCTTCCAAAGGATAACTGAATTTCAATAATTTTTAACCATTACTAAAGCCATCTTCTCCCTCTTTTTCTAAATGATATATTTTCTTTCCAGGATTTTTTCTTCCCCAAAAAAATATTTTAAACACTTTTCCTTAATTACTTTGGCATACAAGAACTAATATAGATCAATTTTTATTGCCCCTATTTTCCTTCCACAAACTTCTTTTTTTTTCTATGTATTCTTCATAAATTTGGGTTCCTTCCTCCATTCCAATTTTGCTTTTTGGAAAAAAAATGTTTCACATCATTGACAGATCCTTTGAAAAATAACAAGTATGGCCATTTCTTCTTCCTTGCATTCTTCTTTCATAGATATAAATACAAAATAAAAATATAAATATAAATAATGTTGATCCTTAAATAAAGAAAAATTTAAATGAGCTGCTCTGAAAGATGGCAGGGCATCCTAATGGACATCAAGTCCCAGCATATAGTCCTACAGGTTGTAGTTGAACAATTCTTTCCTTTTTCCTTCACTAGAGGAAAACAACCACAGGCCTGTTCATGTACTCATGTTTCAGTCACAGAAAATTCTTACTGAGGAAGAAGGAATTAGGGGGAAGTAAATGCTGATTAAAGGTTTAAATATGTGGACATAGATTTCTTAATTTCTTCCATTAAGTGATTCCTGAACTGTGTTACCCTCTATGTCTTAAGAATCCATTGGCTTAATACTAATTGGAATTGAGAAGAGAATTACGCAAAATCGGTACTATTCTTATATTCCTTTTTTTCTGCTTTTATAAAGACATAAATATTTAAGATTGATTCTCCTTTTTTTAGTTTATGTATTTTTATTAGCAGAGTGATTGCTATCTTCTTTCCCTCCAAATATGTTCAAAGTCAAATAATTTCTGTAAGCTATAGTCATCAAAGTATTTTTCCTTCTTTCTCCATAATTCTGGGAAACCTGTAGCCAATGTCTGTGCTTTTCTTCATTTTTTCCCAAATCCAATAAATTTTACAACTATGTTCTCCATTATGCAATTGTAATTCACTAACATTATACCTATGCCAAATTTCTGGTGTCCTTTTTGCCTTTTAGTTACAAATTTAAATGTATGTTATAATATTACATTTACAAGAACCACCCTTCTAGGCATCAGTTAGTCCTATTAATACTAATAGGTAGCACTATAGACAATACCTAATTATCTGTACTAATACCGATAGATAAATTCTATCACTTCTGTATTCCCAGCTCTTGTTGTTTGTGCTCTTTTTATACCCCTGATGATATTTAAATATAATAATTCTCCTCTTACTCATAATTTTCTATTTCATAGACACTTCATCCTCTATTTTATTTTAAAATTACATGCCAGGCCATACATGAAGCTGTAAGGTAGATTTACTATAAAGCAGTGGACGCATTATAGAAACTTAAAAACAGAGTGATTGCATGAAGAAGATTCATCTCAGAATGGCTGAAGATAAGAAACAAGATAAAGGCAGTTTATACTGCTTGTTATGTCTGAAAGGGACCCAAGACCAAGAAGGTGAATCACATGTTAACAATAGGGAACTTACCTCATCTTGCCCTCAAGGTGGCAAACCACCTTATCACTAAAAAGAAGGAAACAATCTTAAAAAAAAAAAAAAAAGAATAAGAAGGATAAAATATGAGTAGAATAGCGAAGATACAATCTTGCTTTTGGTATCAGATGTGGAGTCTATGTGAGTTTCTAAGATGCTGAATTCTCTTTAATTATCATTGAAAGATAGGCTAACATTGAGCAGGTGGTGAAGGTTATCAGTGTTACATTGACAATGTTTGGAGCAAAGGATCTCAAAAAATTCCCAAGTTACCGTGAAATTCTAAGAGCACTTTAGCTAAAATATAATCTAACAGAAAAAAACACAACCCTCGCCTCTCTGGAAATACTCAGCACATAATTACAGTCAGTAGATTTCTGCCTAAACTGCATAAGTGAGAGAGAAGGCAAATGTTTAACATAAAGTCCTTAAAAGTTGGAGAATATTTTAAAAGCTACATTGTCAAAAGTCCAGAAGGGGTTTTTCTATTACTACTGGCCAAAAAAAAAAAAAAAAAAAACCCAAAACCCACAAAACCCAAAAACCCAAAACCAAGAACAGGAAGTTATATATCAGCCTTAAGAAATTAAAACTCAAGGTAAACAGTACAAACCCTTTCTTTCAATAAACTATATAGATATTTTTCACAGAATTGGTTCTACTAAGAAAAATCAATACTGAAATACTGCACTTTTAGAATATATAGGCAATCAATGTAAAGATATACAGCATATTGTTTTTAAAGTGTAATGTATATAGTTGAAAAATCTAAGCATCAGAAAATCCAGAAATAATTTAAATAATTTAAAAGCAGCCTATCATAGGACATGCTGTATTGGAAGGAAACTGACTGTCCATCAGAAGTGTATATAGATATAAAATATCTCAGGATGCATGACATATATATGACTGTGATGTGTCCATCATAGTGTTCACATGATCTTAGCCAGTTTTACAAGGGATGTTAAGATGAGAAAGGATCATCAGTCATCTATTCTGATTTCCTGCATGATAAAGGACTAGCATTTTCAAAGCGCATACATAATTTAGAAACATATAGACTGTGGGGTTCTCGTTAGATGCCCGACTCCTACTGATTCCACATTTGATAAATGACATTGAGTATCTTAAATCTCTATGGTCCAGATCCTCAAAGGCACTTTGGAAGCTAATTCCCCCTACAATCAAAGAAAATCAAACGCCTAAATGTCTTTGAGGACCTGGGCCTAACCCATTTTTGAAAAATTTGCCCTTTATGTCTCTCTTGATAAAGATAGGTGCAGTTAGATGAGGGGCCATTTTCATTTTCCTTCATAAGGAGGTGATAATGCAGGCACTTGTCTTTAAGCATTCATCCAGGAAGTGGATTGACTTGGAATCAGCCCTCTCCTCTGTCTGAGGATATTCTAATTACATCTTCTGCCTCCCAAGAGGACGCCCTAAGCAGTACTCTATGCCAAGCTATATTCTACACTGTTCAGGAGAGGGTGCATTATCCACTGTCTTTTGCACATCAGCCCTATCATGAAAGAAAGAGAATTCAAGATTCACTGGGCCAGAGAGAGAGAAAACAACCAGAAACATGGCTCACAGTCAGAGAAAGAGACAACATGGATCCTGGTCCTTGTTTGAGTTCATTCCTCCTCTATATTATTGATATATTATGGCAAATACAGCTGTGGATGTGGGAGCAGGAGTCCCACCTGCTCCCAGTTACCAGGGGAGTGCCTTAGCCATTGGGCTGCTCTATAAAAGAGAACTACCATCAGCACTAGCACAGACACTGACACCTTCTCTGCTCCTTTTTTTTTTTTTTTTTTTTTTTAATGTGTGCAGATCCTGCTCTTTCTCTGAAAGAGAGTTTGAACATCTGTTTTCAGGAGAGGATAACAGTCCATGAATTCCAAGTAGATCTGAGCAAGGCTCCTAACCCTTGAGGACAGGTAAAAATGTACTCTTTTCACAGGATGTTTTTCATTGTCTACTGTCAGCTGTTGCTAACTTCAGGCGTCTCCTTGCTAAATTATTTGACTTTTTGATTCCCATTCTGAGGGAACGGGAATGTTACCAACAGCCTACACAATTTGCGCAAGTGCCGAACACAGAACCCTGGGCTCCGTTCTACAAGACGGTGTGTGGGCATGGCTGGCATTGCACTTAGCTTTTAAAATACCTAAATCCATTGTTGGATTTGTTTGTAAGATGCTAAGTAACATAGCTGCCCTTTTCAAAAGTGACCAGACTCAGAGACAGAAAAGTGGGGATTAAGAATTCTCAGGATAATCCTGAAATGAAGTTAAGCTAAATGGCTATCACTGCTGGGGTGCAGACAACAACTTTTCAAAGGTACAAGAGTACTGGTACCATTTAAAAACCTCTCCTACAGCTGCCCCAAAATGTAAATACACCTTGTCTCACATGTAACACATTCCCCTCTGTGATCAGGATAAACAAGGGAAAAGGCTACAAAATGTCCTGATTAATAAAAATGTAGATGCAAAGCTACTGTACTGTTTTCCTTGTGCCAGAATAGCACTAACATACTCTGTTTAGAAAAATCAACAGTAGGCTTTAGGCAAGACATATAAGAGGGCCACAGTAGGCCTGACCCTACAGTTATCCTATGATTTATAGTCTTCTTACAGCAATGTACTGTATTTGACACTGGCTAAGGGGTTAATCAGTTCTGAGCATTGGCTTGGTAATAGGGTCCTGCCCTCAGGGTCTATTCAATCAATCAGAGTTGTCCAATGCTGTAATGCCTCAGTTCTGTGTGTAGGCAGATGAGTGTGTTGTCGTTCAGCATCCTGGAGGTATATGGGCTTTGAGAAGCTTAGTGGAAATTCCACCTAGATCAGGGCTGTCAGGCTCACTCCACAGAGAGCCCTGAGGATAAGAAGTGAGGTGACCATGTTGAAACAGGGGTCACCATCTTCTCTGAGGGCAGCCTGAAGCCTTGGACCTGCTGAGAATAGGAAGCTACAGCCATTTTGAAGAAGAAAAATGCTTGGCCACATCCTCTCTAGAAGGAATTATTCTTTGGGTCTTGTTGGATAAGAAATTTCTTATTTTGAAGAATACAAAGGAAAATGACCATTAAGTTGAATACATTTCTTCTCAAAAATAGCCCAAAAATCCAGAAGGTATAAGCTCAGGAGGAAAAGGAATCTGGGATATTTCTGTAGAGCACATGGGGGACTAGAGAAAATACTCATATGCATAAAGGGAGCTCAAGTCAGAAACTGGAAGAAACTAACTGGGGTGTTTCTGTTGTTCTGCTGTACAATATGGCATCCAGCTTGTAAAAAGTAGTTCTCAATCTATCAGTTCAGTGCTTATGTGCAGCACTTTAAATAGTTTCTAAAACAACTGAGGCTGGACAGTTGAACACAACTAGACTGTGTTGCTAGCTACATTACTCTCTTGTGTGCTGTTGCTGCAGAAACTGGTATGCATCAGCCTCTCAAGACCAGTGGTCTACCTGGGCTTAGGGATGCCTTTTACCTTGATTATAAGGGGAATTTCCAGCAGTGTCAGGTATTTGCAGTGCTGGAGGTCCTTCCATCAACTGCCTCCTCCAGATGACCTCGTGGAATAGCTAGTACTCATGACTACCCCCAAAACACACACATACTTATAAAACTGACTACACTAACAATACAATGCATTCAGACAGTGCCTATGTTGTCCAAAATAGCCTGGCTACTGTGGAGAAGCAAGATGTTTCAGGCGTAGCAGTGAACGCCAGAGTTCCTATGAAGCATGGAGAGAGGACCTTTTGTTAATAATCATTCACAAGAATATCTGAAGAAAAATAATAGCTCTCTAAAGACAGCATTCTTTATTTATCCTAATTATAGTTCTGTATGAGATTACCCAGAAGTAGGTATCAGAGGAAAACTAAAGGAGCTTTCTGCAGTAATAGTACGTGTATGTGTGAGGTCAAGAGTTTTTCAAAAAGCTTCTGAAATACTCTTTGAGCAGGGGAGGAGAGGAAATGTGATCCTTCTCTCTGGGTGGTAAATAGGAGGTGTAGGAAATTGTGTGTGTGTGTATGGGGGAAGGGAGGATAAATGTTTCTGTTTAGACCTCAGCAGAGCTTTCAGCAGCCAGTATTTCAAAACATAAATGGGAACACATTTGACACAACTGCATATGCTCTTTCTTTTCAATGACAAAAGATGACATCATTTACTTTGGTCAAAGTAGTGCTGATGATAGAAAAGCTAGCCTCAATACAGTGAGTGTGGTTTTTACCATTGGTTTCAATGGAGTTGGGTAGAAAAGCCATTCTTACTGAAATTGGTAGTTAACAAAACTTACACATATGAGAATCATGCATATTTCAGCAATGGATCAATATAACTTTAAAAATATAGACCTACAGAAACCACATTTACTTTTGTCCTGAATAAACTTAAAGCAATGCAATTATTACTTATTATTTAAAATATCTCTGCATATGAATGACTGGACAGGATGCATTTCTTATCTCTCTTTATTTTTTTTTTCTTTACTTGTATGGGTATAGCTCTTTCTTCTTTATTTTTTTTTCTGCTCCAGGAAGTTGTTTGTATCAATAACATTGACTGACACCTATGACAATAGGGTTGTGGGTGTCCATGAATGGAGAAATGATTGTTTTCTATGTGTTGCCTCACAACTTTGCCTCACTTCCAAATAAGAAAAATAATTTGTAATATGAAGAGCGTAAAAAATTACCTGTGTTGTCCCACTATTGGTCATTTCTGATGGAACTGCCAAATAAAATTTAAAATAGTATTAGATGTGTTGGTGGGGCTTGTGGTGGTTGGGGTTTTTTCTTTTTGTTTGTTTGTTTTGTGGGCACTGATGTGCCATGGAAGTGATTGAAAGCATCACCATGAGGAAAATATCAGCCATTAGTTACCTATGATGTGGCATTCAGCATACCTAAGCAAAGTGTTAGTTTTCTTTAAGCACCTAATTATGAAACCAGTTACACAGCACAGTTCACTACACAAAACAAGTCAGAACAGAGGTTTTAGCTCTGCTGCAGCAACATGTGCAAATGATCTATCTTGTCCTCTCTAAGTGTTTGTTTATTCTCACCCCTGCACCCACGTACATTTCCTTAAATATTTTAAACTCTCGGGTCTGTAGACTGACCATCTCCAAGCACTTCTACAATATGTAGAAGAAAGCACCTCCAGGGGATATACAGTCATAGTTAGCACTATTCTTTTTTAAATTATTGCTTCAAAATATAGGAATGATCTAACACATTAAGTACAGAAAAAATATTGAGGAATTCTTATTTTTTCTTTCTTTCTGCCAATATATTTTTTATATTATCTGTGAATGTTTCAACGATTTTATTTTATTCAGATGCTGCTGAAGCTATTCACCACTGGAGGACAGGTGAGCTTAGTTAAACTTCCATAACCAGCACAGAATTACTGGGCACAAGAGTCACATTAGATAAGGAAGTAGCATTTTGCAACATTTCTATTGTTTTAATATGTTCAAGGCTGATAAAGTGTTAAATGAAATTTGTGACCCTTGAAATTCTGAGGTTATTTCAATGGTTGCTTTCTAACAAGTGAGGTAAGAGAATAACAGCAATATACCAATGTAGTTGCTTCCAGTTCAAGATCAAGATAATTCACTCACTGTTGAGAGACTGGAATAACAATGCTTTTTGTGAATCAAATGGTTATTATTAGCATTGAAATATTTCAGTCATTCTGTACAAGAAGAAATGACTGGGGAAAAATTCACTAAATGAAAAAAGTACAATTTCTGGATAATGCCATGCAGTTTTATTTAATGCTCAGAAAGAATTCGCAACATACATGACCAAACAGATACGTAATGAAGGTAGCATTTTTAACAGGATGCAGCATCTCTTTGACATCTCTTTCTTTGACATCAGCATTGTAATCAGCCACCAATGCTGCCATTTCAGCAGACAGTACAAAATTACCAGTCAAGAGAGAACAAAAGGAGACAGTTGATCTTTTTATAATGCTTTTAAATAATGTTACAATTCACAAAATGAATGCTTATGTGGTGCATCATGTAGTACAGCATAGTGCTGAGAAGCTTCCTTAACAAATAAAATATTTTTAAGCTAACCGCTCTTGAAGGTAGCATGATGTTTAAACTGGCCATGGTCTGACTACAATGACAAGTCCTGGAGAAAAACAAAGCTTTCTTCTTTAGGTAGATCAGTTTGCTTTTGTTTTGGTTTCCATACCTATCTTTTCAGTGTAACTAAATACTTGACATCTAAAGCTGCAATATGTGGGTTTTTTCTGTCACAAAACCTTTCTGTGCAAAAAAAGTCTCTAACAGCTTCTTCTTCACCATGCATCTGGGTATGAGAATATGGTGCATATGATGCTGGGGTTTAATAAAAAACATCTATCACCATAACAGACATGATTCTGTAACAAAAACACTATCCTAGTACTTAAAATTTTGTATCCAAAGGTAGATTTTCCAATATTTTGCTACTTTGCGTAGGAAGAGAGTGAATCAAATAGAAAATAGAAACTACTCATGATCCAAGAGTTTCAAAAGCAAACAATAATTTTGAATACTTGATATTTTGTTGATTCCAATTGCTATAATATAGAGGGAACTGAATTTCAGAAAGTACTGAGAGCTCTCTGCTGTACACAGTGTATTTTAATTGCAACGTGTTTAGGTAACATGTGCCATGATACATGCAGAAGCCGTTAAGACATTGTAAATATGCTGCTGTCATAGCCTTATTGGTCACAGTCATCACTGATGTCCTGAGTCACTGCAGTAGTAGAAAAATCTGCTAAGTGAAACTGGCCAGGCAATTCCATCGAGTGCACTCTGGCCCACAGTTAAAGTGAGAGGCAAAATCCAATATGTCTGTGTGAACTTGACCTTGCAAACATTCTTAAATCAAAATCTAGAGATCAGTTTAGCCCTAAATGACACATATCAGTCAGACCTCTGAGAGTTTCTCAAATGCCAGTAAGACCTTAAGCACTTCTTGCCCATGTTTCAATGTCTTGTGCTCCAGAAAAAGGTGGAAAACATAAAACCCACAAACCATACTGAGCATCAGAAAGGTGGAAAAAAGTCCTTCCTGGCCACTGCTGGTAGCCCTGAAATATATGTTACAAAAAAGGTATGAAATCCTCCTTCCATTCCTCTTGAAATAACAACTAAACTAACACCCAAAGATTTCTGAAAGGCAAGTTCACGGTAGAGCAGTGGTTTGGGAGCAAGCCAGACTGCTCAGTCTTTACAGGCTGGAGTCCAGATCCCAGAGCTGGGAGCATGCTGGTCACTCCTTTGGAGCTCAGGGATGCTGAATTGAGTTCCTTGCCAAGGAAGTGTACAGTACTATTCAGCTGAGAGGATGCTGATACTTGATTTAATGTCAGCTGAAAGAACCTTCAGGCTCTGCTGGTGATGTTGGCTAAATCTCCACTGATTACAGTGGTGGCTTAGACACCCAGTGCACATACAGACACTTGTATGAAGATACTTAAATGTAGGATTCCTAACTTTGAGTTTACTTCCATCTCTAGCTGTAAAGTTAGAAAGTGGGACTAAAAAAGTAGTGGCTTTTTCCCCAAAGAAAATACACTGTTGACACTAGACATATTCCATAATGCAAACATGACTTGAAGTCACTGAGCTTGCAGTTTGGTCATTAAGACACCACAAATAAAAAAGGACCAAGTGAACACGTGTTGCATAAGCGGCATCCACATGGACAGCTCCCAAAAACACAGCACAGAAACCGCTCTCTTTACTTACTAAAAGGTTATGCCAGTCTCAAGCTACAATGCATATAAAGTGTATTTCTTGTATCATTTGTCTCTCAGATATACCATATATTAATGTCATATGTTTTCATAACGCCCTGTGTTCTAATAATGCGCTTTTAATGCCTGGGAAATGGTGACTGCGGCATAGTCTGATAAGGAGGATAACCAAGCGATTGTATTGGCCATAAACAGCAGGGCACAATCTTGCAACCTGATATAGACTACCATAGCATATCTTCTCTGTGTCTAGCTTTTGCTTAGGAACACCCTAAGTATTTGTCTTTTTTCTTGAATACACAGTTTGCACAGGCTGGGACCCACTAATAAAGCTGACGAACAAGAGATAACCAATGAGGACACAGGCCCTCTGCCAATAAAAAGGCAAAGCATATGTATGAGTAAATGGTTTGCTGGATCTTTTTACTGCTTTAAGTTTTACTTGGGAGCTTTGTTGGGTTGACTCCTCACTAAACTTACAATATCAAGTAGAAAAACAAAGCTACTCACAGCTACTTAAGAAGCTGAACAACCACAAGTGGAAAAGGCCAAAACTTAAGCATCAGCAGTTAGGAAGCTAACCATTATTACCTTTAACACTGCTGGAAAAATTCATTCCAGACTGGTATCTGGATTCTTACTCATACAAGAAAAATGATTACATTAAGTTTTCTTAATATTGTAGTCTTTGTGTAAATGAAATGCGATGTTAAAATGTCACCTATTTGGAAAAAAATGACTTAGTGTATGTTAGACAAGCATATTGACAGAATGATATTTCCTGCCTGAAATCAAAAAGGGATCTATGTTCCCATGGGAATGTATAATACAACTGGAAGAAAATAAATAGTCAATTGTAAGTTAGGGTGTGTGGGGGTGAACTTTTCAATAAGGTTGTTATTATTTTATTATTTTTAGGTGAACTGTTTTCAATGATAAAATCTCATTTAAGGAGTTGATTGGCAAGAAAAAGTGAGTCATTACTTTGTGTATAAGGTTATTTCTAGCTTTTTGAGTGATTTTTTTTTTTTTTTCACTTTCCAGAATTTCCAACACAATTGAATTTTTATTTGTTTAAGACCTGGAATAGCTTTAAGGCGGCTAAAAATTGGGGCTGCTTACCATGAAGTAATCCCTGTTTTCCTGCAGGGATTGGATGGTTTCCTCTGAAGTCCAGAGAAAATTTCCTACTTCTGCCTGCTACCTAAGCTAGCTGTGTTTCACTTACAAAGGTAATTAAGTTTTCTACTAAATGTTCATCTAAAATATGTCATGTCTACAGAGCTCTAGAGCCCTCTAGTGCTTGTCATTCTGCTTCCTCTGTATCTCCTGAGGAATAATTCCATTGATTTTAATGGTGAGATTAATTCAGCCTGCCCATGCACAACTGTGTGCTGCTGCTTTCACCTAAGTTGGTCCCACAAAAAAAGCCAATATGAATCTGATAGGGAGATGGTAAGGCTGGTACTGCTGGAGCTTTAGGGTGCTGTGATGGCCCACTTAATACTTCTGTAAACAGTGCTACAGACACCTGGATGGTAGTATACTGCCTTTTGGAGCTGTGCTGTCTGGGGAAGAACAAAAACTGCTTCTGTAAATTGTGTATTGTATTGTATATGTATAGATTATTTACAGGGGGCTTTTCAAGGCTGTTTGCTCAGGAGTTTGAATAAACCTTATTTAAAATATAAGAACATTTGAAATAAAAATTGAGAAGGATGTGCTCAGTGAGATTAAAAAAAAAAAAAGTAAAAAAGAAAGCAGGATGTTTAGATGAGAATATTACATATATACTGCAGAAGCATTTCCTGGTGAGCAAGAATAATACCTTAATTCTGGAATATAGTATTGACCACAGGAGTGATATATCCTAGTTACCTGCAGACCCGATTGCTCAGTCTGGAGCAAAAATATTCACTTTTGGAACATTGCACATCTAGGAAACAATGCAGAAGGAAAGTGGAAGACCATTGTCACTTGTGATCTACAAACCCCTGACCAGACCCCAGACTCCCAAAGCAAACTAGAGGGTTGATTTATCTCTCCAAGTCCTTAAAATGTTCCTAAGAGGGTGTCAAACAACACTGGACAATGGAGAAGCAAACCATTTCCCTGGTCAGAAGCTCCCCTCCAGCACATTGCCCATACTCGTGGAATCAAGATCGAAAGAGACTTCACTGGAACTATCAATCTTGTATTAATCAGAGACACCTTCTCAAGTATTCAAACATATACACACATACTCCAGTGGAATTTTTCAATAAACAGTTAAACAAGACCATGCATTATGCTTTGTCAATCGAAAATCACAAATTTTATATGCATATTTATAGTAGTCATATCCTTAACAAGAAAATAATGGGCTCCATTTGCTGTTTATGTTGCATTTAGAGGAATTAATTTCTAAGGAAAGCCCAAAAAGCAAAATTGTAGCTAGCATCTATGCACTACTAAAGCTACCTTCTTGGTGTAAGTCTGGATTGAGACATTTATAACTTGGAGAAATTCCAACCATTTGGACTTAATTTCTCAGGTCAGATTCAAGCTAGTATGTTTTAGAGGAGTAGGAACACAAGATATCAGCCATTTCTGATTACAAGATGAGAGGAATCATTCTCAGGGGTATCATCAGCTGTAGGTACAGCAGCCATGCCCAGCCTTTTGGAAGTGGAGGGGAGGCAGACTGTTATGGAAACACTCAAGGTGGTTCATATGCCACATCCCTTCTGCCCCACATTATGTCACTCAAACAGAATGAAAGGATTTTTTTTGTTGTGTGACCACAACACATTTTGTAACATCAGGGAGACAGGAGGATCACACATCAGGTCTCCTGATCAGGTGTTGTTCATGTATTGCATATGACATAGGAGGGAACACTTGGTAATGCATAATGTACATCCAGAAGAGTGGAAGAGTCATGGAATGTTTGAATAAAAGGAGCTGAATTGCTCTCATGAGTTATAGCCAACCATCAGAAAACAGAGCGTTCTTGGTACAGGATGTCCATAATCCAACTGTTGCAAGAGCTGAAAGAAGATTAAAGAGGAGACATTGAATGGTGTTTTGGAGGCTTGACTTCTAACCTTGAAATCCACTGAAAAATCTGCTGTTCACGTGTATTAGATTCACACTACTTTGATTTTGAGAATGAATCCCCTGAAAATTTCCTTTACATTGGACAGACTTCCACCAAGGATGAAGCTGTAGCCAGTTGCAGGCCATGCCAGTTCACTTTTCTGGTATGTGTGTTCCTCCTGAGCCCAGAATCAGTTTTTTCCCCACTCTTGGCAACATAGAGAAAGAAGCCACATGCTCTCAGTATAAAAGAGTCAGTCAAAGACACGGGAAAGAGAGAAGGAGAAGTGGCTATAGTAGATGAGAAGAGATTCTGGAAGGTGGAAGAGTGGACTGCTACTTGAGGCTAGATGGTTATGGGAGTGGGAAACTAGGAGTACTATTGGGCTAGGATTAGAGTGCCAGGCCTGGTAGAGTACTCTGGGACTGACTGAGCAAGTAGAGTTGTTTACACACATATAACAGGAAATGGTAAAATAAAAGCAAGGAAGAATCAGGGCAAAGGAGCACAGAGTATTAGATACTGGAGCGAACTAGAAATTATTTAACAAGAAAACTGGGAAAAAATGGAAGACGGGACACAAGATGAGTATGAGTAACCTAGACAGTGGAGGCTACAACCTGGGAAACTGTCTGCTATCTCTGCCTGTACCACAGAGTCCCTGCATATAAAAGGTGCAAATAATGAGCAGGAAATGAGAGATGTGGAGCCATGCATTATGCCAAATAATGAAAATGCTTTTCTATCTTTCTAGAAGCATAGTTTTAGAGTGTTGTTGACCATGGTAATCATTCAACAAAAGGCTTTTGACAATAATATTCAGTGCTGCAGTGCTTAAAAGTTATGCACTCAGGATATTCAAAAAAAGGAATTCACAAAGCTGAGTCAGACATCCAACTTTGTCCTACATTGTCTGGAGGAAAAATTAAGTTCCTAGACTGGGATTCAAAGCAGACAGTATGTGGAACATGAACATGCATGGTCCCACTCTATCAGACAGCATCACTGTGCCTAAAATGTCGTGCCTGGATCTAAACACCTGTTTCATGGTCACCGTTCAGTGTTCCAGGTTCTGAGTGCCTGAAATCACTTCCTGCATTTAGACATTAGTTTGCTCCCAGGGTAGTTTAAGTATTTGGTCTTTGATGAAAATGAGAAAAAAGAAGCTGTGCAGGACTAGAACCCATATGACCCTTCCTGGCCAAATGCCCAAACAACTATTTACAGGGCAAGGCTCCTACTATCTGGTCTGATCAGCTTTCCCTTTCTGGCTGTAATATATCTCAGTGATAATAGGAAGAGAAGCTAAGTCATGGTCAGATCACTCCAGGCACTGTCGGTACAGATGCCCTCCCAGAACACAAAAGCTGGATGTGAAAATCCTCTTACAGTGAGGAGCTAGATCAAAGAGGTCCTTTGGCAAACAGTTGAATTATTAGGCTATCATGCAAATACAGCCAGAAACATCAACTTCCCCCTGCACCCATGCAGTCAGATATGATCTGTGTTTCTAATTAGCTGTTCATCTCCAGGGTCTGACATATACTTTTGCCTAACAACGTGTATATCTAGGGTATCTCATACACCCCAGGACATAAGAATAAGATTTTTGTAAACTTAAACTCTCAATTCTAGCTAAAAAGTTCTCTGATCATGTGTTTAAATTGACCCTGTTGGTCTGACTCAACATCTAGAAAAAATATATGTGATCATGTCATTAAGTGAGTGCTTTATCCTACCTACACTGTCAGTATCAAAAAGTTGCACATGCAGCCTGAACTGCATTTTTAACTTTTGAGTGTTTGTCTCTTCTACAGCAAAAGAGGAGTATAATGTGATGCTTCTGTGCAGTAGGCTAGAGAGCTAAAAACATAGCAGCATTAATATCAATTACATTACTATCAAACGGATATAAGAATAATTTTATACAGTACCTGTGCAATGAGAATTAATAGAATGTGTCGTGGTTTAACCCCAGCCAGCAACTAAGCACCATGCAGCCGCTCACTCACTCCCCCCCCCACCCAGTGGGATGGGGGAGAAAATCGGGAAAAAGAAGCAAAACCCACGGGTTGAGATAAGAACAGTTTAATAGAACAGAAAAGAAGAAACGGATAATGATAATGATAACACTAATAAAATGACAACAGCAATAATGAAAGGATTGGAATGTACAAATGATGCGCAGTGCAATTGCTCACCACCCGCCGACCGGCACCCAGCTAGTCCCCCGAGCAGCGATTCCCCGCCCCCACTTCCCAGTTCCTATACTAGATGGGACATCATATGGTATGGAATACCCTGTTGGCCAGTTTGGGTCAGGTGCCCTGGCTGTGTCCTGTGCCAACTTCTTGTGCCCCTCCAGCTTTCTCGCTGGCTGGGCATGAGAAGCTGAAAAATCCTTGACTTTAGTCTAAACACTACTAGCAACAACTGAAAACATCAGTGTTATCAACATTCTTCACATACTGAACTCAAAACATAGCACCGTACCAGCTACTAGGAAGACAGTTAACTCTATCCCAGCTGAAACTAGGACAGTATGAAATAAAGAAAAAGAAAAATTAAAAGAAAAAGCACCCTGAGCATTAGAACTATTAGACTGCTGAATGATTTCCCATGGGAAGTAGTAGGTGTTCTGTTGCATTTTTATAAAAAGTCCAGTCAAATGCAAACGTTCTATATCAAATGTTCCTAAATGAAAGAAGAAAATGTACTACATCTCTTCTACATATGCATCTACTTCCTGTTTCAGTGTTTTGAGTAATAACTCAACTCACTTAACTTACTTATAGTGACATAAGTCTGTAGGATATCTATTGACTTTAGAAGATGCAGTACCCTATTTTGCAAGGTGCCGAGACCCTCTTCCCCAGCTCTAAGTTTGTACACATAGATTGAAAATATACAGAAGTTTTTCTGTTCTTTGCGGCACTTAGGATTACAGTTCAAAGGTGGTTCAGTGCACAATTGTGTAATACTAATATTGATTTCCTAGCTCAGTGATAGCAAAAATGACATGGAAATACTACAAATGAAGCTTGAGTCAACGCCATCTCTCTATTGGAGACACTACTTAATTAGCAGATATCACATTTCCTACAGTTTTCTGCAAATAAGAAAAAAGTTGTTAAGTAAATAAATGCAAAGATAGAACATAATCAGTGATATTCAGGACTATACATAAAGAGTTTGAGAAAGTTCAACTGGACCTAGACAACCACTGAAAATTGTGGAAGTCTCCACCAAATATCAGATTCTTTCAGATTAATTTTTCCAATAAAAATACTGATGAACAACCATTCCTGTTTGTTGATTGCAGATCTCATGAGATTCAGATCTCGACTGAAAAGTATATTTTCCATGCATCCAGGGATTATTTGAGATAAAACATTTTTTCCATTAAAGGAATATTTAAGTCTCTAGGAAAGCAAAGGAATTATTGATTCTTCTGCATTGTTTCTTTATTTAAAAAAAGTGTCATGTGCGGTAGCCAAAGTCTGGGTGTAGAAACATAAAAGCCCCTGCCATACTTCTCTTACCACAGTCTACATTGGAAATCCTGGTTTATGCCTATCAAGTCCCAATACATGCTGATAGAGCACACTGATATATACAGTCCATTTTGATATTTACCTAGATCTATCATTTGTGTAGATTGGCAAAATCAACTCAAAGAGTTGACTTAAAAATGGTAACACTTGATTTGGAACGAAATGGTTTCAAATCTGAGTGCATTCACTCAGTTGACAGTGGGTGTAGTCAAATAATGACCCAAGACTGCTTGCAGCTAAGCTAAATCTCCTAGAGTTTGCAGCCAGCTACTTAAATTGGATATTTCATATCTGAAACATTTTTAGTTAGAACAAGTATTTGTAGGAAAGAATAGGTTAAATTCTTCTCCTGTACACACAGCCAGAATAAAAGTAGTTATACTGATACAAATCTGACTCAAAACATTAAAAATACCAAGCTTTTAAGCACAGTGGCTGTGCTATAAACTTAACATTTTGCAATAGGATTACTGAAGATACAAAAAATAAAACCCATCTTTCCAGTCATCGCTGTGTTTGGGTTTTTAAGCAGGCTCTTGAAAGTCAGAACACTGGCATAAGAGGTAGCTTCCCTGCATACTATATACATTGGACATAATTTTGTTGTTATTTCATTCAAGTGAACAGGATTACATGCAACAGTATGGCATACATATATTTGACAAGAGAAGTTGGGTCTTAGGGATAATCAACTGGACATGTAGATCATTTGAAAGTCCCTTAACTTTTCTTATTTTGCCCTCTATTTTATACTGAAAACCAATGAGGGACTGGCTGGCACCATCTCAGAGTACATTGTGGTTTGTTTCCTCATTATGGAAATTTGTGGTTAACTTTGCATTTTGTTTTTTCTTTTCAACATTGTCTCATTGTTCTCTCCCCTTATGCTTAGAAGTATCTTGTTCAAAAGAGAAAAGATACTATTTCCCTGTAGAAATAAACCCAGGCCCACTCATGAAAAGAACTATTCATAATATAGGGTTAGAATTAATCTAAAAAATGCCCATCTGTGTTACAGAAAAGACCTCTGATTCATGAAACTATACTGAATGCCAGTTCAGCCTTCTGAAAGAGCTAATGTTTTACTGTTACAAAGTTTAGACAAACATTTGCTCTCTCTAAGTATTAGTCCAGATATTTAGAGGGGTACTCATACTATGGCAGCTAATTTAGGTACTTACACTATTCTGTTTATCAGTTTCCAAAGGTGGCCAGTCTAGTCAGTGGGAAAAAATAGAGCCCTACAAGGGCTAAAGTCAACTATAGGGCTGCGTATCTCTCTCTTCTCACTGTTTGAAGAGTAGTTAACGGCACTGTTAGGGATGCTTGGAAACTAAAGAGAAGAATCACACTGTTGTACTACAATAATATTATTCATTCAAGCTTCTCTGCCTCTTGTCCAAATAAGTGTTTCTTTCATTCCTCTTTTGCCATCATATCAGAAGGAAACTCAGAAAGATTCATGGAGGGCAAGTGCTGTGTCATAAAGTGAAAGGAAACAGATGGTCACCCATGACCTGAACAGTAACATTGCAAATAAGCAGTCAGGGCTGAACATCTGCACTCTGGTTTCTATAAGCAATGGAGGAGACAGGGTTCTTTCCTCAGCTTCATCTGACAGTTTTTCATAGGTTTTACTTCATATTTTATTTATTTGTGGACTAACATATTTATTTATAGACTGAAAGGTAAACTTCAGCTTCCATTTTACAATTGTGTAACCCTACAAAGATTTGAATGGGGTTTTATCCATACAATAAAAGGCAGAATTTGGATCCTGGGAAGAACTCGTGTGTGTGTGTGCTTGTTCTGAGTCTGTGTATCAATACACATGAAAATCCTCATCTAAACCATGAACTGAACCAGAATTAAAAAACAGAAGCTCACAATGCAAGCCAAAGATCATAAACACTGTGTCTTATACTTGGGCCATGGTGTATCCCAGAGATACTCTCAGTAACACTGTGCTTCCATGAGGATAACAGGTCTATCCATCTCATCAGAATCTTCATTATACACCATTCCATTATTAATTCAGAGTTTCTTTGCTTTGTATCTCTAGCAAGGAATATGCTGTTCCTCAAAGTGGCAAGTTCTGCTGATCAATATATAAAGTAGCTTACCTGAAGGTGGCAATTTGACTCAAACAGCAGAAATATTACATATCATAACAGTGATTCCTCTCTTAACAGTGCACCTTTTCACAGAGAAAGCAGTTTGGTTCTTTTCTTTGGTCTTTTATTTAAACAAAAAAGAAAAAAATTACACTAAGAATGAAGATAAGAAACTAACTTTCAACAGAAGCTGCCAAAATATTAATCAGTAATTTTTTCTACTTCATTGGTCTCATTTTCAATTAATTGCTTTGTACTCAGTACTGTAATTGTACTCAAACTAGTTATCAATGGTTCATTGTCAAAATAGAGAAACATACTGTGTGAGTATCCATGGGGGTCTGCTCCAGTTCTGGTATCCATTGACCTGGATGAGAGAATAAAGAGTATACTTATTAAATGTGCAGATAATTGCATTTTCAGAAGATAGGAAGGACAGCCAGGACTTTGGAGTACAGGGTAAGAATTAAAACTCATCTTGAGAAACCAGAGGTATGGTCTGAAAAACACTGTGTCAATAACAATAGTATCAGAAAGAATCAACTTCACAAACTGTCCATGATGCTAGAACAACATTTAATCAGAAGTTCTATGGGAAAATAATACAGGTTTAGGGCTACCATAAGAATACTGAAAGGTCTGGCACTATGAGATAATGTACAAAATAGCAGTCTTGTACATCAGGTAGACTCCAAACAAAAGTTATATGTCCATACAGTCGTTCTGTATGCTGGCTGTTCGCCTATGCATCAAAAAAATAAAAAGCATCGGTGGCTTTACAGTGAGTAACAGATTCAGCATGTGTCAATAACATCATCCTGCTGCAAAAAAAATAAGCACCATACTGGGATATATAAATAAAATTGCAACCTGCAAAAACTCAAAGAATCAGTCCTTTAACTCCATTCAGAACTGGTAAGTCTTAGCTGGTATCCCCACACTTCAAGGGAGGTGTGGACCAAGTGGAAACTGGAAGAAAAGGAGAAGAATCATCAGATATCTAGAAAATAGTACCTATGAGGAAAGATTGAATACATTTAGTTGTTTACAGTGAAGAACAGAAGATCAAAGTGAGAGTATGATAACACAGTCCCCAAAATTTCAAAGATGAGAATAATCTGTTTTCTAAGCTTATGGTGGATTGTGTTTAAAGGGCAGAAAAGAAGATTTGGGATAGATAATAGGAGAAAAAGCCTTTATAATAGTAAAAGAAAATGAAACATTGCAAGAGATTGGCTGGAGAAGTTGTGGAATCTTCCTAATTGGAGGTCTTTAATACTGTATAAACAAGGAATCTTCAGGAAGGATGTAAGTAAAATTGATTACGCTTGAGTTATTGATGAGGCGATCTGGCAACGTACCTTCTAGGACTACAGTTTTGTGAAACAACCTTTCATTCCCACCATTCTACTTAGGAAACATATTTTAATAGATGATTGAGACAGTATCTAAAACTAAATTGTTCGAGATATATATTTTTCTCACAAAAAAAATTAAGTCCTTCTCAATTATCCTTGTGGCTTTGTAGACCCAACCAGACTGTTCAATTCCAGCTCACCAGTAACTGTACAGCTAAAAGAGACATTAAGTAAACAGCAGAGTAATCATGTACATCTTCCATTTTTCCTGCCATGCAGTCATACTCTCAAAAAAACTAAATGAACCATGTGGGTAGTTCTCATTTTCAGCCATAATTCAGATATTGAGATCAGTGAACACACATGGTGTTTTAAGTGCTGTTTGTCCAGTAATTTAAGCGAGGCCCAAGTCATTAAAATTAAGCTTTCTAAACTGTATTTGGTTGTGTCAAAGCTCCAGACAAACTGATTTTCTTAACCTGTCTGCGCTTACTATTACGATCAAAGGAGAATGGCTCTTACTGAACAAAACCACATTTTAAAATACTGAGGCAAGGATTAAGTATGAAAGTACCATAACCAGAAAGGTACCACAGCAACAACATAGAGAATTAAACTGAAATGATAACATCAGCTGTAGTGTAATTTCATTCTGACATGCTATCAGAAAGTATGGAGCTTTGTCTGAAGTAGCTACTAATGCTGAATAGCACCTTCAGTAACCTCACCAGGAAATTTGGAAACTCTGCCCCAGGAAGTAACAAATCCCAGGTAACAGCATTTCTGAAGGAATTGTTCAGGGAGATCTCAGGAGACTGATGTGAACCACCAGTCTCCAGTCACTTGGAACCTGTACTCATCATCATGACAGATGCTACAAGGTCCTGAACCCTAATCCTTCCACTTAGCTCTCTATATATTCTTGATAGGAATGAAAATGTATTTTGGTTTGACCTAGATATCTCTATATTACATCCGAAAAATGCTACTACACTTGAATAAAGAGCAATGATTTTTAATGAAGTATATAAATGAATAGGGATGGCTAAAGTGCTTATATATTATTGTGACAGAGGCCAATACAATATGTTAGAAAAATGTATCAAATTTTACATCATCAGATTCATCATATTAATAAATTTGAAATTTGTCTTTTTTAATGCACAAACATCAAAAAGGGTGGAACATTTGAAGAATCATAAATGCAATTTATCATACAAACAAACTGCAATCACACCAGATTGAAAAAGGTTACCCTTGGAAGGAAGAAGAAATGTATGACAGCAGGGGAGGATTCACCTGATCAAATGTAGACTCCTACAGTGCAAATCTGATCTAGCCAGCTGGATTACCCTTCTTGCTCGTGGAGAAAAACAAGTACACATAAGGTGTTATTCCTCACATCTTACTTAGGATAGGTCAGATTAATTATGTCCTGCAGTGCCTTTGTCTCTTTTAGACTGTAAATGGAGCCTAGGAAACGTAGTTCAAATGTAGACAGCTAGACTGCAGACTTCTAAAGTGATGTGAGATGAATTCCACTCCTAACAACCAACCAGAAATTATGCAGAAAAAGGGGTTAAAAAAAAAATAGTTAAGCAAGAAGCCCATATTTTTTCTTGTAAAGTTTTCAGAGGAAACATTTGAAAAAAACCCATAAACCTGCAAACAGCAGAATATTTTTTATTATCAGATTTTTAAAAATTAACTTGGTAAAAAATACTCCAATTTATTTTTTATCCCACTTTGGTTTTAACCACTTATTAAGTTGTCTTTTCCTCTCTTTCTCCAAGTGGCTTCAATGGAGATAAAAAACGAAGATTTGGTACTAATGAGAGGCTAAAAGTACAGCTATGGACTCAACTCCATCTTGGTGTGTGTCTTTGTTGACTTCAGTAGAATTCTGCAAAATGAATTTGACCTTGGATGTTTTCAATCAGTGTGTTCCAAATGAGAAAAAATTGTTGTTAGTAAAGACCAAAGAGGGAAATAAATCAAAGACACAAAGGGCAGCCAGTCATCCAATTCCCTCTGATTCTCAGTGGGAATTGGGTGCTTAACAGCCCTTAGTATCCTTGAAAATCTCCTCTTGGGATTTGAAAATGAAAAGAGAAATGGGTGACCTTTTTTACCTTCCAAAAATTGCTCAGTGAGAAGTTAGGCCTTTCTGTTGTTTTCTGGGGGAAGTGAGAGAGAGAGAAGGAAAGACTGAATAATTTTTTATAAATAAAATTTTCTTATTGTGGATTACTCTAGTAAGAAAGGTGTGGGGAAAGGTTGTCATTTGTTCGCTTCAGTTTTCAAAATGTATGTTTGAGTCAGTTTGCTTTCCTTTGCGTAAAGGCAAGGTAATAAAAAAAATCCATGTCTAGATCAAAATAGTTCACGTACTGAAAGGAACATGTAAGGTTTCTGCAAGAATGACAGTCATAGCTCTTAAAAAAATACAAGCATGGGAAACATACTTTTGCAGGATTATACAGGTATTAACTCAAAATAGCTGATCAGTCTAGAGAGCTGTCTCTCTCCCTTCTCATTCATACACTAGATTCCCTGCCTCCTTTCACCAACCAAATTGAAATTAAAACAAACGTATATCATTTTTCTTTGCACATGGTGTGGGAGGTAGGAGAGCGGAATCATTGATATATATGGACAAAAGTTTAAGATTAAAACATGAATCTCATTCCAGTTGTGACGATGAGTCGGGGTTGAAACAAATTCAAGTCTCTGGACCGCTTTGCCTTAACCCAGTCATCCATACGGCAAATTACCTGGAATGATTAGATTGCAGAATTGTATCCATGGGCCCCTTACCCATTAAGCAGGGGGTGCTAGAAACTCTGCCGCTGCTTCAATAGGACTGAAAAGGGCAGCTAACGTTATACAGGATGTTTCTGTTCTGCAGCGAGTGCCAGGAAGGCTGCAGTGTCTAATCCCTGCTAGGGAGTTCCCCTGTCCTTCCTCTTTTTTAAATGCATTTGATTGAAAGCTTTTTACTCATTCCTTGCACAAAAAGGAAGGTAAACACAGCTGTAGGATTTTAATGGCCTGAAGATAAGTGCACATATTTTTGTTGTTTTGGTATTGCAGGCTGTTGACTGAATTTCAAAGAAAGCAGTAACAACAGAACAGTGAGGAATTGTACCGACTCAGGAGATGCATTAACATTCAGACCATTCTACCAAATATGCCTGGGAATATTTTCAAGTATAATAAATTCACCACAAACTCCTGAACTGCTATACATTGCATGCTGCTATAGGCAGCTGGCGAAATCTAAGGTAACTGACCAAAAGCATGAATACATACTTTATAAATGATTCAGGCCTCAAGCTCCCCTTGACTAAGTGAGAAGATGCAGCCAGGTATAAAATGAATAGAGAGGCAATGGCCTTTGTTAAAACAATATAAATGAACACAATCATGACATGGTTATAGCATGTGACTGTACTCAGAGCATGTTGTACATATCTGATGTCATTACTTGTATTAAGCACATTGTGTGGATGCTGACAAAGAGGAAAAGGAATTATTTGAGGTCTGTGAGTCTATTCTGTTTAAAAGATCATTTAGCTCCACGCAGTCACATTACAGCTTGCAGCTAGCATTTCTATTTCTGGATGATAGAAAGCTAAACTTGACAATATACAGACATTTGGAGGTGCTCTGGGACTCTGCCTATCCCCCCAAAAAAGCAGAAAAAGAAACAGGCTACCAAAATAGACTGTATAGAAGGCTGAAGCGGAACTGAGCCATAATTCTCTACATATATGTACATGTACCTAGTGTACATGATTTGTCTCTTAGTACAAGAATTTGCTATACATCTCTGCTCTTCTCTTATAGATGTAAAACAAAGGATCTTCACTACAGCCACTGTACATCTAGCATGATTCTGAATTATTACTACTTTATCTGGACCCTTTGCAACTCAATATCTAAGAAATACCCATTTGCTGAAATTTTCTACAGACAGATGCACAAAAATCTTGTTCACATCAGGTTCTCCTTTTCCTATTGGAATTCTATTTCAAAGGAGCTACTTGGCTCCTAGAGATAATGGATCCTTAAAAATGCAGGAAAACACTTCTGTTTTCCTGGGAAGCATCCAGGTCTATTAGAGATGTCCTCCAATTGGAGCAAAATCAGGTGAAAACCTAATAGAGGTTGCATTTATTGCTTTGATCTGATTATGCCGTTAATCCCCCTGTTCAACTCCCTAATTAGAATGAGCAAAAAAAAATTTTACAAAAAGAATAAACAATAGGTGATATATTGCATGAGAACAAATAATTATAAACTAGACAGGTGACTCTGAATTTCACAGCTCCCCAGTGAATTATAAAGTAGAAAACATTTACACCTTCTAATTTGAAGGAGAGTGTTCTTTCTGGCCAGTACAACTCTGTATGTTGTAATGTAAAGGGATCATTTATCCTGAAAAAATTGAACTTACAATGGTTGCTCACTCAGGGACTACCCACAGTTTCACTGACAATATTAGTCCATATACAGCCACTTCCGTATCTTGGTCTGGCAAAATAATATACATACCAAGCAGAGCATGGACCAAAGCAATGAATAACTGAGTAAACCTCCATTCAGCTGCAGTCCATCTGTATTATTGTCTGTTATGTGCAAAGTATACGTTTAATCTGCCAATTTGTAAATAAATGGAGTAACCATTCATACAAATGACTGATCAGACATATTTATGCATATAATGCTTAAATTCAGTGCCTGCATCTCTGCCTGAATTAGATGTCTCTGTGTTCAAACATTTTGCACATACAATTGCAAAAATAAAAAAGTATGAAAAAAGCAGGTTTAAAATGCAATAAGAGATAAAGAAAAACTGCTTTAAACATAAAAACAGCATTTCAGGACTGCATCATTCTAGTGTATTTAATTACAGGGAACACTGGAAGCAGTATCTAATTAGCTGAGTACTTGGGGCCTCAAATTTCTCATGATGTTTTCAGCAAAAGGGTTCACAAAAATCTATCATCGCCTGCATGGGCTGTAAACAGGAGGAAAAAAAAAATCAAGCACAGAAATTCAAGCACTTTCAAAATAATAATCCTTGTATACAGGGCTTCAATATTCTCAAACAATTTGGAATGTGAAAATAAATCCTTATGCTGTGAAGCTGAAAAACTTCATGAAAACCTTAACTGCAGTCTTATGGCTACTTCAGCACAGCCCAGAGTCAGGACCCAGAAAAAACTAGGTGAATCAGCCCCTGATGCTCAGACTACTTTTGTAGCCCTGGCTCAGTTCTCTAGAATGAGATAGCTGCACTTATAAGGAATCCTCTCTTTGTCTGGCACACTCTCTTTCCTCCAAATGCTGAATGCAATTGCTTTGAAACCCGAAATCTGTGATCAGTTTAATTACATGAAATCAATCAGATACATTGGTTTTCCAGTGATGTCACGGTGACATCATAGCTGGAATTCCCAAATTCCATAGACATGAATAATCCAACAGCTTGTATTCCTAGTGTCATGCTTGATATAGATTTCACCATTAGACTCAGACAAGTGCCTGTAATATAAATAGGAAAGCCTGACTGAAAATACATCAGGCCCTTGGAGAAAATTTGGATTTTGACCCAGATTTTGTGTCTTGTCCCAATCTATACTGGGCTGAGTCAAATCATGACCCGACGTTTGGGCAAATTCCCAGCTGGCTTTTACAGTGACAGTTCTGGCTGACCCCTAATCCATTTTCTAGCTTTGGAGATACAATATAGAGGTTGAGGGCTCTAGTTTTCAGTAACATTCTCTATTTCAGGCCCAGGCAAACAGAACTAAATTCAGATAGAACTATGCAGAAAAGTCTTTCTCTTCCAAGTACATTTTAGCGTAAAGAAACATTGGAGATAATATCTTATCAAATTGGATATTATTTAACTCAAATTCCTTATAGTACACTCTCAAGACATAGCTAGCAGTATTATCTCTCCTAATGAAATGGCTTCCTGAGAGTTTGATATACAAAGGATTAGAAACACCAATTGCATTGATATCAGTGCATGAATGACAAGTAATGACAGTTAAAGAGTCTCTCATAATAATCACAGTAACTTCCATTGGAAAGCACTCCTATAACCTTAATTGCTTTGTAGTAGTTAGTTAAGAGATGTAAGTTCTCAGGAACAATGTGAATAGGTCTTATAATTCTGAGTTTTAAAGGATCTACAGTTTGCTCTGAAGAGATCTTACAAATCTATGAAAGAGTTCATAAGCAGAATTTTTATTACAGTTTATATATTTGCAAAGATTAAGGTGTATAGTAACTACTTTATTTACCAAGTCTTCTACTAGAGGGGCAAACATAATAATAGCAATTAAAATGGAAAACAGCAGGAACACTGAGCACAGCAGTCTGGTTACAATGGAATTCCTGCTGGTAGGACAACAGAACACATCAAACAAGAAGCAGTACTGACGAGAGAAGAAGCCAGCAAAAATAATGAGCTTTTAAATTATAAACAGAAATGGACAACCTTCTCTTTAAACAATGTAAAAAAGGTGAATATAAAATTCAGTTACATGAAATAGGCAGAAAGCAACTATGAATAGAAACACCTTAGACAAGTTATTATAGAATGAGGGCTGTTTGCTGCATGGTTGTCAGTGAAAATGTATTGCTCTTATATTCCTTTCAAAATTAAAATGCTGCATCTGGGGACAGCTGTTGACTGATAAGGAAGGACTGCCTGGATTTCAGTGACATTATTTCTCTGTAACAGCATGTAGAAATTAATTTAGTTAAAGGGAAGACATGAAAATAAAACTGAAATAGAATGGATTTAAAGATGCTGTTCTCCAAAACTCGGAGTTTATTATTATTATTATTGTTGTTGTTGTTGTTGTTGTTGTTTTTCTTATTATTTAGTCTTTATTTCCCTTCAGTTTCTGGTGCTGAAATATGTTTCTTTCAGATGATTCCCTCCTGTCTGCAAATCCAAATAACTGAGATGTAATGACAGTTGTGAGCATTAGGAAAAGTATTCTATACATTTTTTGATTGAACATTTTACATTGTGTACCCTATTTTTAAAGGCTTTATATTAGTTGAGTGAATATCAGCCAGTACAAGATTTGTCTGGAAATGGACCAATAGCCGCACTTTTGCTGTCATTTGTGCACAATGCCAAGGGATTTAATGGAATAGAATACCTGCTGTAAATAAAAATACTCATTTTACAACAAAATGAGATCAGGCTTTTTTTGCCACCTAGAATCAGAAAGAAAACCATAAACAAACCAATTCCCCACATGCTCTATTGGTTGACGGTCCTCATACATCCATATTTGGGGGTATTTTTCCTAGAAAAAAATTTGCTTTTGTATTTATCTCACTGAAACTCAGTATCTCTTGCTTGGGAATAATCTCATTAAATATTGCCTAGCATTCTGTGGGAATAAGGGTTCATTCACATCATTCCCAGTGGAAATCTTAATTATAGGTTGCCATGAAAAGCTGAGTTATTAAGACACGCATCACTTTACAGTTCTACAACTTTCCAATTTTAGTTATACTACAAAAGGTGGTTCTTCCAGATGCAGCAAATGCCTGAAAAAATATCCACAGACCAACAATTTAGTATTTAACAGAGAAGACAGTACACTTTTCTCCCACTCAGGAATGGAGCTCAAAAACATAGCTACTGTGATCCCTAGATGTTCTGATTCTGATAAAGTTTTATTGCTATGACAGTGCCCTACTCAAACACCAGTGTCTAGAGTCATATGACACAGCATTAATAATTTACTCTTTTCTTTATAAAGCTCGTCCCCTTTCACGAATCAAGATGCTCTAAGCTAACGACCCAAGACGCTCAATCTGTTTTAAATGAGGTCACAATAACTTTTGATAACATGACAAAAGCTTTCAAATGGCAAAGAAATTTTAAAAGCATTAAGTTTGCAAAAGGAAGCACTCACAAGAAATGTACCACATAACCTTAACTCTGCCCTTTCTGTATGTGAATGTTGTCTTTCTCAGTACGTAACTACTAAAACAAAAGCGTCTTGCTTTCTCGCTCAGTGCCCAGGATGTATCATGCTCAGGGAACACAAGCTGTTTGATACTCCATTTGACCTACAAAGTTTATTTACTGCACACCGTCAAAGCCTTTCTCCAGGCCCTTCAGCACAATTCAATGTTCTTGGCCCTGTTCATTGTCTAGCAGGTACTGGGACAGTCTGATCATGAGCCCACTGAAATCAGTGGGGATCTTTCTACAAATTTCAGTGCACTTGAATTTGACCTGAAGGAGGTGGAGGTCCCATGGAGGAGCAGAATGTGGTCCCTTAAGCAGGGGCAGTAGCAGGACACATAACAATGGGGCACAGCTGAGTGTGGAGTCATTCCTTAGCCAAATTTATTGTATAGTATAGATTTCCAGCGGAAAATAAAAGACTCCTCTCTGCCCAACAGAAAAGGAAAAGAATAAACAAAAAGCAATTTATCCGTCATTTGCTTTGAAAAGAAAAATGTTCTGATCTGACTAAAATACATCTTTGTGAAATAACTCCTTGTCTAAATGCACTGTCATGAGTAGCATGTAAAGAAAAGAATTTTTCTTAAAACCTTGTATTTTTATGTATCTACCTTCATATGCATACATGGAGTCAAAGTAGAGAGTCTGGTTCAGCAAAAAAACATTTTACATGTGCATTATGATGCAGAGGAATAAAAAATTATTTTCCTGAAACTACTGAAAAACAAATCCCTGATGCAGTCCCAATCCAAAGCTCAGCTCTCCCATTTACCACAAAAACATCAGATTGCTTCCCTTTCTTGAAAATTAAGGTCTTTTCAAGAAAAAGTCCTTCCTCTTCTCCCCTTCTGCTAACTCTTTCTCTCCTTGGGGATAGAAGCATACCAGCTTTTCTTGCTACAGTTTCCAGAGTAAAACTGTCTCTCTGGCATGCACCAAGCAAAAATCTTTTAAGTGACTCATCAAAAAGGAACAAAAAAGCCTATGAAACTGTGAGATCAATTTAGTCTGTTTAAGATAATTCAGAGCTGCCCATCGAAAGGGATAATCCTCAGTTCCTCTCTACAAGCTGTTTGTATTTCTTCCTTTCTGCTGCGCTGGAATTTGTACACATGCAGGGTACAAGATCATTAGAAAATTAATCCAGGTGAAAATAAAAAAAAAAATAAAATCTGTTCTCTTTTCAGCTGAAGGCCTGGTCTGATATAACATTGCTCATTTGCTTAATATTTATTTTTAGATACTAAAAACATAATCATACAAAAGAATCCTTATTAAAGGATAGTTGCTCCCTCTCAATGTCAGTAAGGAGCAGCTAGCGTGACTTTCTTCTCAAGATTAGGACCTCAACATTATTCAGCCCAGGAAAATTTCCATCAATATAGCCAGGAATTTATATCAGCCAGGAATGAAGAAAACTTCAATAACTGTGTCAGCTTTTATCTGCGCAAACAGTGAAATTCAGAGTTAAACAAAATAAGGGAAATCTTATTAAAATCCATATTAACTATGGTACCTTGAAAAACAGTTTCAAACAAGTAGTTTAGATGTTATTTAATAATTTGAGATAAATATCCCAAAGAATTAAGTTTCACAACAAACAGAAAAGAATTTAAGATAATGTATTAGTCACATAAAATCAGTGAAGATTTTTGGCTTTGACTGTAACAAAACAAGGCTTTGACCTGTGTTTTTAAGGGGCATACTCAAAGTCAAGTTTTTGCCGAAGTCAATCTGTTATGAAACACTAGGCAGCTAACAGAGCATCTTATGTGCTTATTAAATATCCTGCACACCTATTGTTTCGGAAATCCTACAAGTAACAATAGATCAAAATACAGGTCCATGAACCAGTGCAAATATTAGCTGTCTCTAACTAATATATTCACTGAGCTATCTTCAAACAGTGTCCTTGAAGAAAGCTGCAAAACCAGATGGGTTTGCTGTTGCTTTTTTAGGCTGGCATTGCACTTCTTTTTTTCAAAGCTAACGTTTCACAGCCTTCTTATAAACAAAAAAGTGTCTGACTCAGAAAAATTTTCTTTTCTCTGTAGAGGAAGAAGCAGCCAGGATTGCTTTCCAGCGTACGTCTCTGCCTCTGCTGAGAACTCGGGGACCGACACGGGACCAAGGCACAGGAGTGATTTCTTAACCGACCGTGCCACCATGAGGCCAAAGTACATAAATGCACTAAAACCACACAAGTGTCCGTGGTATCAAATGTTTTTAAAATTAAGAGCCTTCATAAGCACATAGCTTACAAATGTTTGGTTTAGAAATTTAGAAATTTTGAAATGCAAGAATTCATAGAGCCAACAGGAGAAAAGCACTATTTTTATTCCAAATTCATTACAAATGGTTTGACAAAGAATAAATTAGAATCAACACTGACTTTGTTTCTCTTTAGTTTCCTTTGTATTTACCACTATGTGTAAGAGTTTAAGAAATTACAAAAAATGAGGGATAAGAATAAAGGTATTGAGGATTACATGAATTAAGGATGGTTGCATTACTGTGAATTTCTTTCCAGTTCTTGCAAATTAAACCTATGTAGCTTCAGCATTTATTACATGCATCAGTACCCTGTGGGGCCCAGAAACTACACATTAACATGTGAGGATCCCGAAGGACTCAAACAGAAGCTCTCAGCTAACATTTAATACATAGTGATAGCATTAAGACAAGCACAAAGCACAGCAGCAGCCATGGCGTCTTGGGAGAGGGATCAGGAGTGAAGACAGAACTTTCATATTGTAACCAAGCAGTTAATGCATTTGCCTACAAATAGGAAGAGTTCCCAGCCCTCATGATCCACGAAGGGATCCAGATCCGCTGCCCAGGAGCACATCTCTCCCACCATGTAGGGGCGTGTAGTGAGGCTGAGGTATGGACTGTGCAGGGAGGAATGAAAGGCGAATAGCAGACAAGAAAGAGGGAGAAAGACTGTTTTCATATTGTATCTGGGGCCTGTTTAACAAAAAAATGTAGAGAGTGGGGAGCATTCCTTGGTGTGCATGGTAAGCTCTTGGGGAACATAGATTTGCGCCCCTTCAATTCAAAAAAAGACATAAAACTTGACAGTGGAGCCTGTCCCCAGGGATGAAGGTGAAGATGAGAAGTAGGAAGACGAGAAAGGTGGTATGCCGACTCAGGGGCTGGCAGAGTGACCTGTAGTGTTAGCTCCCCCCTGCAGCATTAGGTGCACCGACCTGCCACATCCTTAGCTAAGCTGATTCAGACCCCAGGTGTTAGCCCCATCTCCTAAGCCTCCAGAGCATCTGCAAGGAGTGAGGTGAGAAGACAGAGAGCAAGATTTACCCTACTCCTACTTCAAATCCCATATGCATTTTTTAAAAGCATGGGTAGTAAAAAGACCATATAAGGAATACATTTCAGACAGATCACTAGGAAGGACATTCAGTTCAAAGCAAAGACAAAGTCACTCACTGTCATTGCCTATGTGCAAGATAAGTATCTACTTTGGGGACAGTCACTTTCCAGGTTCCACCAACAATATGGACAAAAAGGCTCAATTCAGAGGCCTGAACATAGGTATGTAGTGACTTTTGAGACACCACAGGATTTCTGAAACACCTGCATGATGCTGGTAAATGTAACACAAACCTACAGGCAACCTGTAGCTGAATCAAAAGGTCTGTGTGGGAATTCTGGTAACGCCCACATTTGGCCAACAGAATTGTGCCCTAAATCTCAGTTGACTATATTGAGAGCTTAGATGTTGAGGATGCATATAGACAACGACCTATAGAAAACTACATTTCAGTCTGTTAGTGCAGAACTAATTCCCATATTTAAGGTTTGAGCCAGACCTTGCAACTTGGCAGATCATCTAGAGAGCCAGCTAGAGGTATTTAGTGCCTTTTGAGGTGCCTTCAGATACCTCAGCTGGATCTTAGCTGCCTCTCCAGAAGAGCTGGAGGTTCCCACAGATTCTGTGTCATCTCTGCCAGTCCATGCAGAAACCTTGAATACCCCAGTGTGCCTCAGAGGGCAGCAAATACCTTTGTGTAGGCAACCAAATAAAGATTCTAATAAACTTAACTCATCCCAGTTGAGATGGATGTCTGCTCATGAAGGCAGCAGCAGTAAACTTGCCAGACTAGAGACTGGACTCAAATGTAGTCTTCACATAAGATGTAAACATAGCTGAAATATCCCCCTCCCTGAGTGAGGGCTCTAACTCTTATCCGTGGTTTTCATCCTGGAAGACCTGTGATTAATTCTTAAGAGTCAAAAAAAAAAATATAGCTAGGAATAATAGGCTCATATATAGCAAACTACATAAAAACCTATTTATAAGAGATTTATTTTATGTTGTAGGCCTCATACCTCTAATGAAAATTATTTAGGTGTCCACAAACCAAAACAAATTGAATGCCATTTTCCTGAACCGTTATAAAGTGAGATCTTCAACTGCTATTCTCTCCTGAATAAGAAAGCTGGAGGAGACTGTAAGCCAAATGTCTAAATCTCAGCCTAACTGCTACCCGCAGGGAGATATTCGTGCACTGCTTCTCTGCAAAATCCTTACTGACTGGGTTAGCTGACCCCTTGCTCAGGGGCACCAGTTGTTATGAATCCTACCACAGACATCTGATGCTTCCTATGCATTGTACAAGTAACTTTGGTATCTAGGACGGAATGGTAAAAAGTTTGAGTGATGATTCTCAGTAGAAACCTTTTTTTTGCCTGTTTACATTTCCCAAATTGCCACAAGACTGGCAAATGAGTAAGCTACAAAACTAAATAATTAACTTTTAATTTTCTAAATTTTTGTATTCCTTAGTCATAAATTAACAAAGAAAAGAATCTTTGCTTTAATCATTACAGGGCTGTAATGTATCCATTAACTTTAATAAGTTAAAGGACACATTAATTGAGAGGTTGTTCTAGGAAACACGGAAGTTTTTTTATAGGGAAGGGTAGCATTTTAAATTGTATTCAAAGAAGTCACTAATTTTATTCGTTATTGTTTTCATGCAATGTTTTGTAACTAATGCACGGCATGCTCATACACACATACACACACACACACACACACACACAAGGCCTCTGCCTGGAAGTTCTGCTTTAAAAACCAGAGCCAGTATCTTCAAATTTCTCAACTTCTGCTCACTCAGATGGGTTCCTGCCTCCCCATTCTCTGCTGCCTCATGTTTTTGCAGCCCATCTTGGGATCTCTCTTCCTTTGCCAGGCTTTAAGTACAGCCTTTTACGTGGAATCTCAAAAGACCAAGCCCAAGTGCTGAGAAGGCAGAAGAAGCCAGGAGGGTGGCAGGGGACCATGCACCATCCTGGCAGAAACCGTACAGTAGCTGTGGTGCAGTAGCGTGCCCCGCTGTGCGTGCAGCCATGATGTGGGGAGGATTGAGAATTTTGTATGTTGCCGCTGGAGAATGGACAAGAAACTAAAGTGGCCCAATTTTTTTCTTTTCTAACAAAAAGATCCTTGAGCAAAGACCTTCTTCTTCATTACATAACTAAAGACAGGAGTCAAAAATAGACTTTTCCTTTCTTAAAAAAAAATGGCCCAAAAATCTAGTTTGACCGATTTAACTTTTAATTCTGAATCCCATGGTTTAACAGGGATAGCAGACACAGCGCAGCACTATGAAAAGCAATAGCTAGGTGTTCTAATGGAAGGAAGCTAAAGGTAAATCTTATCCTCAGAACTGCAGATAAAATCAGAATGATTTTTTAGAAAAAATAGTTGTAGGGAATTCATGTGTATCCATCCACCCCTGTGCAAGTCTATCAGAGCTTTTGTTACATAATATTTTTTTTCCCCAGTTTATTTGAATATTCCTTCAATTCTTCAGACTGCCTCAGAAAAGTACCATTATTTGAGATTACTGCCTCATTTTAATACATCACATTATCTGCATTAGGAATAATGCACAGGACTTTGTGTGGCCATAGTTTATTTTCCAGTAAGATGTTTTTTATATTACATTGGTCTTGACAGCTTTCTGGAGTTTAAGCAAATAAGTTTGTCAAAATTTGGGAAAGACAGATCAGGAAAATCTATCATATATGTTACAGCTATGGCCTTTGTTTTTCAGTAAAGGGTACTTTTCCTCACACAGCAGACAGAAATGGATGCAGCAGACTGATGTGTGCACATTGTGATGTGTAAAGAGGTACTTTCCTGCTCTGGTATGTTGGAAGCTTATTAACGTTTTATAGTCTTTCTTTCCAAGGACATATCATGAAATAGGCTGTAATTAATTCAGCATGAACATTCAGAAATGAAGCTATCCAAAGTCAGGAAATGCAAGTTAAAAAAGGCTAAAAAGCTTTTTTGTTTTCATCTTGATGCCAGTAGAAAGATATATTAGGACCCAGATTGCTCAGTTTATTTTTGCACTTAGTTTCATTGAATGTAATTGAAATTCTCATGAGAGAAAGGCAAATGGATTTGGCCCAGTGTGTTTCTGAACAGACTATTGTGAGAAAATGATACAGACACTTAAATGCATCTCCAACTTCTTTATAAAGATATCATTTTCCACATATATCAAATTTCACGCATACTGATTGTCTCTAGACAATTTAGAGAAAGCCAGTTAGATTTAGTACACTTTACTTTGACTTTCTGTTCCCTTTTAAGATTTGACTCAATAGAAGAAAGGCTCTTTGGGAACCATTACTTCTATGGCTAGATCATCCTAACTTTTACAGCCCATGTGGTCAAGCCTACACAGCCTACACTTTACCATTACAACATCATAATTAGCATTATGAAAAATTGCTTGCATCATTGTGTTGAATTGCCCCAGCAGGAGCATGCAAACGAGTCCATCTCAGCCAAGGCTACTTCAATCATTCTAAGATTCTGAAGACTTTAAAAGGATTTTGGTTTCTTTCTTCAACTCAAAATGGAAGATAAATGTGTTTTTTCTGTCTCATTTCCACACACAGAATTTCTGACCAAAAACTATCCTCACCATCATCCAGAATGGACAGCATTTAGCTCTGACTTCACACCAAGTCATAAATCAGATATTTTATGCCTTGCAAGGGATAGAAATGAGAATTACCAGACTTTTTTCAGCTACCAGGGAGAATACAAAGGTTTACAGTCCAAATCAATATACAGCTATTAATATTAATTATTGATGTGATTAATACTAACATTAGTCATTATGAAGGGCTGTTTGAGTAATTTTTAGATGTCTCTAACAATTATGAATTCCACTCTTTGTCCTTCATGCCTTTTTATAACTAGACCCTTAGCATTCAAGCAGACTTATTGAAGAGGCAGAAGATACTATCTTCAAAAGTTAAAATTAGCTGTAGATCAATTTTCCTGAACATAATGGTATAAGGTGATCCTAAATTGATTTTCCATCCATTTGGGATGACTGCACTTTGCATTTTCCAGGTCCTGTCTAATTTTACATGAATCTGGCGTGGTCTTTCAGGGACTGAAGATCCAAGTATTGCCTTTGATTCACTAGGAAGATACTGGATCTAACTCACCGTGCATGAGCTACTTTATGTTTTCTGTCTGTGTATAGTCTGTTCCCTTTATCAGTTTAATTTACTTTGAAGCAGGCTCCTAATCAGTTAAAAAAGCTTCCTCAGATTGACTGTGGATAGACAGTATGCAGACAAACCACTGCGCAGGACTTGTTAATTCAGACATGCGTCCAAGATATTACAGGCAAACAGGGTCACCCTTCACCTTCCCATGGGAATTGCCCTTCCATCATCTCATGTGAAAAAACTTCAGGCAGCTTAGGCCTCTAGGAAGTGCTAAGTGCTCTAGACTGAGAAGATGTGGCTAAAGGTCCAGTAGGGAAAATAAGTGTTGCAAAAGGAGAAAGAAATAGGAACTACCATACAAAACCATTTCTGCCCGAAACTATTTGTGCCCATGAAAAATGAGACAGTGATAGCAATTTTGGTAACTGAACAGTATTTGTCTGCTTGGGTTATATAGTTATAAGGGAAAACTGCAGTTACTGGAAAATGTTATTTGCAGTTGTAGCTTGACATTTGAATAGGTAGAAAAGAAAAATGTATATCATGCATTATACAACTGGTCAAAATATTGCTCAGATGTTCTCATTAGAGAAAATTCTCGAATTGTATGGTTAAAGTAGTTCTCACTTTGCCTATAAATTCCTAATATTACCTCAGATGCATAATTTCTTTAAATAAGGAATATTTAGTCGCGTACAGTCCTCATCCTAAACAAGTACCGACAAAAAGAAACTTGTGACTTTACCTCCCAGCCTCACTCCCATATACATATAGACAAAACACCTCTTTCCAAATGACAAGAAGAAAGGCAATTAAAAGTTAAGTTGCACATCAGTATGCATTTATATCTCACCTCACAAAGACACGCTGTATCATTACCACAACTGCTGTACTACCCAGACTACTCAGCACCAGTGTAAATCCCAGCCTCCTAATGTGCCCTGCCTGAATTTTCTGTTCTCTTTGCTATTAACCGTGGATCATAGCTTAACAGCAGATCACAGCAGCTCCAAAATGAGGGGATGAAGAAGCCATAGCGGGATACATTTAATAAGTTTCTCAGTGGCTTTTTGTTTGCTTGCTTTTCAGGGTTTCAAATCTGCCTGGATGAAGTACTCCAGTTCTGAGAATAGGTCTGAAGTGCAGTTACAGTGGGAAGATTATTTTTCTTCAACAGCATAAAGCCTTTGCTATTGTAGAAGAAAATCTGATTGAAAAGAGAAAAAGATTCTAATGGTACCTTCCTGCTCTGAATTTCCTGTGATAACAAACAGTATGTAGGAGAATCCAAAGTCACATATTTACATTTTTAAAAGATCTGTTTTCTATTGGTATTCATTTCTAAATCAATCTTAGAGGGTTTTTTATAGTTCTTAATCATTTCATTCATCAGCAATTTTAAAACGCCTGAATAAACTGTATGAAAGGAAACAAAACTGCATGGAAGAACTGTAACCTGCCAGAGTGAGAAACAGCAGCTTTTACAGAGAACCCGCCCATTCAGAAATGCATGCTCATTCACCTCTTTTCAAAAGGAAGCTTAGCTGTCAGTCCCTGACTAATGCTGTAATTTCAATCATCGGATCCTTGCTACTAATAAAAATTTGTTTGGAGCAGATGAATATAGACATACCACAAGTGGTATTACTCTCATTTTGCCACTTGAGGGCAGTCATTTCGTGTCCTCTAATAAAATGCAATTTCTCATGTTTGCACTTAGGCTGTTCTGAGCCAAACTGTGTCATTGATATACAGAAACAGGAAACAGACACAAACTATCTCTTCTGAATAGCCAAACTGATCTGAAATTCATCTCGGTCAACCTTTGGGAGAGAAAGTTAATAAGCTATGACAAAATCAGCCATCAAGGGATAAGTGCTCAAATGAGAATTCAGAAAGAACAGCTTAAAGGATACTGAGAAAAATTAGATGTTTTCAATCAGCTAGGCCTGAAGGATTTGCCCTGAAGTATGTAAGGCACTTGCTGAAGCAACCTCAGCATTGTTAGCAGTTGTAGTTGAACAAAATGAAGAGAGGATGGGTGATGTTCCTAAAAAACAAGAGAAAAGTGTAAAACGTGGGAGACCTTGAAAGTAGGACAGAATTAGAAGAAGCCAAAACATTATGGATTAGCCACATCACTTCAGAACTGTAAAATACTGAAATAATAAAGAAATTTGTAAGCCCTTGAAAGGTACAAAGGAAATGAGAAAATGCCAACCTGGGCTGCCAAGATAAAAACCTTGTCACACCATCTTAATTGTCATCTATGATAGAACACAGGGTCTCAGGCAAAATGAAGGAGAAGTGGATGTCATATATCTTGGCTTTTGTCACATCTTGACAATAGCTCAGATAGCTTTAGTGAAAGAAAGTTAGGAAATCATGGTTTAGCTAAAGCCACAGTCTAGACAAAACATGCTTGAAAAAGTGTACATAAAGAGTAGTTATCAAAGAATTTATAATTTGAACAGTTGGACAGAGGGAGCCCTTATTAAATCTGCAGAGGATGTGAGGCTTAAGGTGAGGTGAAAGGTTTGTATATCACAGTCAGAAGTTCATTCAAAACACATTATAGGTCTTTTCCTCCTTAATAAACTTCATATTTTGGATTTCCCATTGATTCTGGCACTCCATTCAACCAACACTCCTACTCTGCTCTCATTCAAAAGTCTCCTCCAGCCACTGCCTCACGGAGTTAATTCAACCACATGATCTTCCTGAAGTACTCTGCAAGGCCCACACTCTACACTTCCAGCTTCTTTTTCAAAATTAATTTCTGCTTTACTGTTAGACTCATTCATTCACAGAAAAAAAAAAAAAAAACTCCTTTTCCCCTAGCCACTCCTGCTGTCTCTGTATTACAATCTCCACAAATTTTCTTGCCTATCTTGACAGTGAGTTGAACAAATGTCATTTGCTATGAACCCATGTTACTTATCTTAAACTGCGTATACTTTTACATTGCGATTCTTATTTTAATTAAAGGTTTTTTTCCTGTTTTCTAATTATTTGAAATTTTCAGTAGAAAGATACATTAATTTGCAAGATAGCCAAAGTAATTTTTTAAGCAAACTCAAGTTTTGCAGCAATTAAAGGACTACTCTCCTTGTTCATACTTCACACCATAAGTGGGAAACAGCTGTATGCGCTCTGTGATAAATGTAAGCTATGCATATACAATGAGGGTAGTCCTTGGATTTCATCAGTCATTTTCTGTATATAGAAGATAGTGTAAAGGTCCTATTGACACTAGGCAAGAAGGCGGCAATAGGAGGTGAATGGATGGTACAGACCCCTTAATTTCAGTGACAATAACTGCCCTGAACTTTGATCCTGTACTGTAGCTGAAAAAGCGTGAATTCAGTTTCATTAATGGAAATAAAGTTGGAAAGATTATTATTTTGAATTAAGGATAGTAATAAATTTTACTAAAATACTAATATTGTAATTAAAAGAGAAGACAAATGTTTTTCTTCCTTCAGAGATACCAGATTCTACAATATGAAGCATCAGAGGATAGATGGTCAGATTTTTTACTTTCATAGTTCCTTAAATGACCTTCAGACAATCTATCGAAGAGATTTCCTTTCTCTTCAAGGGACAAAGGAAAGCTTGTGACAGTGTGAGTGCCATCAAGTCTCTGGAAGGCTGGGCAGCTCTTGATTGAAGGCAGCATCACATTTATTGACACTGCAGATATCTACTGTTCAAAAGGATTCAAGGATCTGAAGTGCTGGTCAGGTTAATAAGGTTTCATATTGTATTTAGAGCTGCCACTTAATATGAAGTAAGGATATTATTTAAAATCTGTATTGTATTTGCAATGGTAGACTATCAAGGTTACACAGAACATTGGGAGGGTGGGAGGGCAAAGAGAGGAACTGTTTGCTTTTCATGTTGTTATCCCACACCAAAATGAACTGCAAAATAGTTTCAGGTAACCTATCTGTAAGGCTGAAGGCTACACAGTTTTAATAGCACACCAGACAGGCCAACCAACCCAGCAAAGACCAGCGATTATTGCCTTACCCAGGAAAGACTTTAGCACTGTGATTTTAAAGAATCACACTTTCTGAGCTGACCCAGTTGTACTGATTCATTGCTAAAAGAAGAGCTCAGTGGTTTAAAGATTTTTTAAATATAGTTTGCAATCTTCCTTGAGATGAAGGAGAGTGACTGTTAAACTCAGAAGCATGCCTTCTGAAAGCCCTGAAAATAGGTGGGAAAGCTTTTTGAACAGAGATAATCAGCTTGGCCATAGTGTAGTCTATATCGTTTAGATACTCTGGAGTTCATCCACAGCAATGGTGCAGCTAACTACTGTTGCAAGAAAAGTGTTTTTAAAAGAGTTTATATAGTACTGAGAATAATATAGTTTATATTGCATTATAAATAAGCACTCACTAACAGATAATTGTTCTTAAAAACTCTAAATCACAAAACCACATTGCCCCAAAATACATTTCCCCTTCCTTATAACTTATTAATCTTACTCTCCTATACTTGGTCAAATAAATCTATTACTGAAATCTTTCCTAGGCAGAACTATGGTCCTTTGTAACATGCAGAAACATGTTTCATGACTGGTTTCATCTACTGAGTGACTCGATTTAATTCCATTTAGTTTGTGAAATATTAAATGATATGCCTCCCAAAGTATTATATCTCATTAGTGTTAAACCTGGAAAAAAAAAATTTCAAAGGAATAGTCAGAACAGGTGTTCAAAATTTTGGCACTAATAATGTTTCCACAGTATTATAAAGGGTTATTTCATCACCTTTATAATTTTTGTTAAGATTTAATTTACAGCTATTTTTGATGCAAATTATGATGCTTTTTGACATTTTAAAGGAATGTCATCAAATACTTATTCACAAGTTCTTACTGTATTTTGGGTTATTGGCAGCATGTATATTCTCATGTATCTATTCGGGAGAAATAGAGCTAGCTGTATGTCATGTGATAGAAATGTATCACCGTTTTTAGTAAAACGGATATATTAGCATTAATAATTTGAAAGCATTCCTCCCTCTCCAGGATATTTCAAGAAATATTGTATGACTGGTTTAGATCATTAGCTAATGTAAGCCTATACTGTCTTAGGATGGATTCAATAATTCTTAAGTGGAGGTGTGCCTTATCTAATATCAAGCAAACGTGGGCCAATTATACATTGCTCAAAGAAAAGTGTAGTTTACGCTATCTATCTGAATAAGACCACATGCTTCTTATAGAAAGTCAATCAAAACACAGATTTCAGAAAGAAAAAAATATTTGCATTACTAATAAGTCTAATAATTCAATAATTAAGAACTTCATACAAAATAATGAACAAAAGAAGAAATAAATTATTGCATTCATTATGCTGAAGTGGGAGGAAAATTACAGGTCATTACATACTGCAAGAGACACTAGTTCTTAGATTTAAAATGTGCTTTAGTGAAGAACTGGTGGGTTTTGGATAAAAGCAGAACTCGGTGAAAGAATGCAAAAACCCATTAGCCTCAATTTATAAATCATTCTCTTTTATATTTGAATATACCAACACTGATCATATTTAAAAGTGCATTTGCCCTGAACAGTGGAATTCATGCTGTTTGGAACACATCATCCTGAGATATCTGTTGTCCCTTTATTGTGGATTAAGGGAAGCGGTGAGGGAGGTGGTCAGATGTAACCGCTGTGCTGTGGCAAGTGTTACCAGCAGCGGTAGAAAACAGTTTTGAAAGAGTAATCAGTAGCTGGATTTTCCATACCTGAAAATTAAATTCCTGTCAAATCTACCAGCATCTCAGGCTTTATAATACTTATTTTTATCTTTACCTTAACTAACATAAAACACACAACAAAATACATATAAGTGACTTTTGCCCTTGTGAAGAGTAAGGCTGGATACAGCCAGATATTATGGTCTTCATTTTTGCCGCCAAAGGATAGCTCTTGCAAACTTGCCCCAACTCTAAATAGGAAAGGATGGTCTTAGTTGTGAAAACTACCTCATCCTCCCCATCCACCCAAGACCTTCACTGGTGCTGAATCAGAAACACCACATGTTGCTACGCAATGCCCAATGCAACATCTTTGAGCTCAGAGTGCTGCTGCCAACTGCTCACGAGACAAGCTTCACTGTCTTTGATGCTTCAGATGCACAGCTGTACAATGGGCTCCATACCATTTTCTTTAGTCAGCCTTTGCCCGTCTTGATTATTCAGATTGGTAAGCATTTGGGCAAGAAAGCAGCCCATTCAATGTCAAGCTGGCTATTGAAAACTCAGTATTACAAAGGCACAGCTTTGATGCTGCTCTGCCATAGCCCACAGTGCCTGGCTGCTAGCATGCTCCCCGCCATGAATTTGGCTGGAACCAACTAGCTTTTTCACAGACAGTGCCCACACTTAGTTTAGAGGACAGTATGAACCAGGCTGGCAGAGTAGATGACACAAGCCTGCTTGGGGAGAAGAGGAGGAGGAGTTCAGCCACACAGAGCAATGTGCAGTGAAAAAGCCTCGAAGCCCCAGCTTGATTTTGTTTCTACCACAGATGTCAACAACTGGATTCTTTCAGTCTTGCTTCTTCCAACTCAGAAGAAAAAAAAAAATTAAAATGTTAAAAGCTGACAGAATCTTTTCTCTATTTTAAAACTGAAAGTAGGCATTTTCTTGAAGAAATGGAATAATAAAAATAAATGTACACAGAACATGCGAAATAAATGAAAGCATATCCAAATCCACATCATCAGTCTCATTGTGAGCTATTCCTAAACATCAGAGTTTGAGAATAGCGGATGGAATGCAGAATTTTTTCTATCACTCCCATCTGGTAAGTATTTTAAAAAGAAGGAGCTTAAATGGAGAAAATGATAACATTTTTTCATGACTTTGAAATAAAATTGTTTAAAAATTTGAGACAAAATTTTGCCTCAAGTTATTTTTTATTACCGATTTTAAATTATTCTTGGCAAGAACAATTGTGTGTATAGAGTGCATGAACAGTTTTGTACATGTTTGCACAGAAACTGTTAGAGGAAAATATATCATGCCGACTCCAACTGCCCAAGAGAGGGGAGGCTGCTGCAGTTCCATGTCCCCAGGTCCAGCCAGTAGGGATGCTGAAGATGTATTTCCAGTAGGCACACACACATTTACCATGTACACACATACACACACACATACACACACACATACACACACACATACGTGGCCTGCCAGCCACACAGATCACAGACTGTCAGAGCACTCACATGAACACAGATGGTGCCAACAGTTTCATCCTGTCCCTGTCTCTGGCTGAGCAGGACAGAAGTTCTGTTGAACCGAGGTTCAACAAGGCCAAGTGCCGGCTCCTGCACTTCGGTCACAACCACCCCATGCAACGCTACAGGCTTGGGGAAGAGTGGCTGGAAAGCTGCCTGGCAGAAAAAGACCTGGGGGTGCTGGTTGACAGCCGGCTAAATATGAGCCAGCAGTGTGCCCAGGTGGCCAAGAAGCCCAACGGCATCCTGGCTTGTATCAGAAATAGTGTGGCCAGCAGGAGCAGGGAGGTGATCGTTCCCCTGTACTGGGCACTGGAGAGTCTGCACCTCGAGTGCTGTGTTCAGTTTTGGGCCTCTCACTACAGGAAAGACATTGAGTTGCTGGAGCGTGTCCAGAGAAGGGCAACCAAATTGGTGGGAGACCTGGAGCACAAGTCTTATGAGGAGCGGCTGAGGGAACTGGAGTTGTTTAGCCTGAAGAAAAGGAGGCTGACGGGAGACTTTATTGCTCTCTACAACTACCTGAAAGAGGTTGTAGTGAAGTGAGTGTTGGTCTTTTCTCCCAAGTAGCAAGTGACAGGATGAGAGGAAATGGTCTCAAGTTGCACGAGGGGAGGTTTAGACTGGATATCAGGAAAAGTTTCTCTGCTGAAAGGTTTGTCAAGCATTGGAACAGGCTGCCCAGGGAAGTGGTGGTGTGACCATCCCTGAAGGTATTCAAAAAACGCATAGACAAGGCACTTCAGGACATGGTTTAGAGGGCATGGTGGTCTTGGGTTGACGGTTGGACTCGGTGACCTTAAAGGTCTTTTCCAACCTAAATGATTCTATAATTCTATGATTCTAAGTTCACTAGTGAAAATACATATATGCATATATACAAGGTGGATCCCTGCAGCAACTGGGCTCAGACAGTGTCCTGGTTTGGACTGGGATGGAGTTAATTTTCTTTCTAGTAGCTGGCATAGTGTCATGCCTTGGATTCAGTATGAGAAGAATGTTGATAACACACTGATGTTTTCAGTGGTTGCTAAATAGTGTTTATATTAAGTCAAGGATTTTTCAGCTTCTGATGCCCAGCCAGCAAGAAGGCTGGAAGGGCACAAGAAGTTGGGAGGGGACGCAGCCAGGGCAGCTGACCCAAACTGGCCAAAGGGGTATACCATACCATGTGACATCATGTCTAGTATATAAACTGGGGGGAGTTGGCCTGGGGGAATTGCTGCACACAGACTAACTGGGCATCAGTCAGCAAGTAGTAAGTAATTGCATTGTGCATCACTTGTTTTGTATATTCCAATCCTTTTACTATTACTGGCATTTTATAATTGTTATTATTATCATTACTAGTTTCTTCCTTTCTGTCCTATTAAACTGTTCTTATCTCAACCCATGAGTTTTACCTTTTTCCTTCCGATTATCTCCCCCATCCCACTGGCGGGTGGGGGAGTGAGTGAGCGGCTGTGTGGTGCTTAGTTGCTGGCTGGGCTTAAACCACGACAGACAGTCTCCCCAGCTGCTGGCACCTGGGCATACAAGCCCCTGAGGCTGCAGCCCCACTCCAGTTGCTAGTACAGACCACCACACTCTCACACACACACATGCACAGAGCTGGCCAGGACTGCCCCTGGTCCCATAGCTGACCCCCTGTGCTCTCTGACCTAGTGGCACGCAGGCACTCTCATGGTCACAGCTTGCTCTTACAGACCCACTCACCCCCTTGCTCCCAGACTACTTCACCTACTGACCAGTGTGAGAGACTGAAAAAGTTAATGTCTCAAACATTGTGGTGGGGCAAGTTCTGCTTAAAGACAAACACTGCACAGCAAGGAGCCAAGGTGAAAAGCCCATCAGCTCAGACATCAGCAACAGGAGGGGGAGGGCGTGCTGGAGGGTGCGCAGCTCCCTGTTCTGATAAGCTATTCTGATACAAAGATCAAACAATGGCTGTGTCTGCAGGGAAGGAGAAGTTACTCCACAAACGACCCCCCAAACCCAAAGGCTCACAAACTGTTCATTAACCTGATGAGTTTGGGTGCCCACCTGAAGGAGGGGCAAGGATGATAAAAGGACACAAACTGAAGCCCCGGGTGCGCAAGCCCACCGGGACTGGACCCCTCAGCTGACTGGACATCTCGGCTGACTGAACCAACTCTGGACCCAGGACCGGTGAAATCTTTCTCTCTTCCTTTTTCTCTCTCTGTCTTCTCTCTTTCCTTTTCCTTTTCCACAATCCCTACACCTCATCCGTTTCAAGGTATAAACCATTGACCAAGTCTGAGACTGAGAGTAGATACAGACGCCCCTAGACCCTTCTCTGAGGAGGAGTCTGGAAAGCAAGGGGGTCTGCTCTGAACCTCGTGACTCAACAGGAGGGATCTCCTTATTCCCTGAATTGATGTATATGGTCACACAGTTTACAGAAGTAGTCTTATGCCAATTCCTGTTGCGAGAAACCCTGCCACCTACTACCACGCCTCCCCAGTTCAGTTTGCTTCTGTCATGAATAAAATCTTTAACTGATCATTTGGTGTCGTTTCACCTTAATTTAGCCCAAGGGAATTTCGAATTAAACACGACTCCCTGGTCTGTCCAGTCTGGGTCGTGACAACCAGCTCATCTGGCTTGATCTTCACTAGCGATCACACACTCATTCACATTTGCACACTTGCTCCAGTCACTGCAGCATGGACACACGGGACCTCCAACCCCTCCAACTGACTCCAGTTGCTGCACTCATACACAGAGGGATATAATAAGAAGACAGGACAGACTGCACTGATAAGGCACAGGGCATGGCTGGGCAACTGTGCCAACTAGCCAAATATTTACATTTTACCAGCTTTTTTCATTCCCTTATCCCTCTATTTCCCATACTTGCTCCCCCCAAGTCACCTAAATCCCTCCCTTTTTCACCTTTGTTTCCTCCCTGAAATCCCATAAAGACTCGTGTAAGTCCAAGATGCTCTTTCCCTGCATCCCATCATGTGTCCCACCACCAGGCAGCAACCCCCCTTAGTCTGAAAGGTGATCTGGAGACCTGCTCCCAAGGACTCACGGTGTTGAGTTTCATGTGTGGATACTGGGGCTAAGGGTCTCCTAGGGCAGTCCTGGCAGGGGCCCAGACAAGGTGTTTGTTCCTCCAGAGTCCTTAATCTGGGTTCCTGCCTCCATTGTGCCTCCGTGCTTCTCTAGGCTTGTGAGGATGGGTCTTTGATGGGCTGATGGCTCCTGCGATGGGCCTGTGAGTAGCCCAGCAGGGTATTATTTGGGCTCCCCCAACCTACCATGGTCTCTCTGTGCTCCTTTGCGGGTGTGCAGATGAGTGCCTACCACATAACCTGACATAAACCAGCACAATGGGACATCAAACCTCTTGGACCCTGCAGCTGGTGCATAAGAACAGCTTTTGAGTGTCTCAGTACAAAAGACTGTGATTGAAAATCTTATCACCTTAATTTTATTTCCCCCACAAACATATACACAGTGCTCTTTGCATGCTAATACTGTTTGTCTGTTTCAGTGTTGAGATTACTGCAAACTAGATTTAGTGTAATTTTGACTGACCCATTTCTTAATTACTAACTGATGCTTCTGCAAGGTGTTCTGATGGTATTAGAAATAATATAAATGCACTGAATCCTGAAGGTTTACTTTTTGTTGTTGAAGGTGAGGGAAGGTCCAGAAAGACTAACATTTGCCATATATCTGTGCTGTTCAACCTTTAGAGGCAAGGAAAGCTCACAAAACAGCTTATGCCAGTTTCAAATACAGGTATATTTTACAATGATTGGCTGATAAGAGGAATATGAAGCAAAAATAAATTAATAGATAGTTTATTATATGGAGTGCACTATCTATTGAAGCATTACTATCTGCTTGGAATCTGTTAATTTATCTAGATCTTGCAGCATCATTATTTTTTCTCATGCTTCTACCTTTTTTGTGTTGCTCAGCAGTCACAACAAGCCGGAGCAGCCAAGAGCTCTGCTCCACTTGTTGTCCACATTGTAAATTACGTGCTTTATTTAACATACGCTTCAGCAAACCATGACAACAATTTTTTAATTGGCTTATGGCACAGATACTTAAATAATGGTTCCTCCCAGCTTTCCTTACCTGCTGATTTAAATTCATGTAAGGCCTGTAAATTCAGTAGGGACTGTTGCAATAGGACAAGGGGTAATGGTTTTAAACTAAAAGAGGATAGATTCAGACTAGATACAAGAAAGAAATTTTTTACGATGAGGGTGGCAAAACACTGGAACAAGTTGCCCAGAGAGGTGGTGAATGTCCCATCCCTGGAAACATTCAAGGCCAGGTTGGATGGGCCTCTGAGCAACCTGATCTGTTTGAAGAAGTTCCTGCTCATTGCAGGGGGGTTGGACTAGATGGCCTTTAAAGGTCCCTTCCAACCTAAACCATTCTCTGATTCTGTGATTCTATGAATTAATAAAACCAAATAACAAATGTTTATGACCATACCGTTAGCTGAATTAAAGTGTTGTGTGCTACAGCAGGGCTTGCAAAGTGCCATAACTATCCACCCTTTGTTTGAAGGACTCGCCCTTATTTCAAGAGATCACCTGTATATCCTTTGTTGGTAGCATGAGGAAAGGAAGACTGAAAAAAATTAGTTTTGCAAGGTAGCACTATACACTATAACAGTTAGAGGAAATCAGACTGAGGAAACCTAGTTCCTTAATAAAAATCGACCACAACGCTCTAAAAAATGTCCTCCTTTTATGTTGTCTTAAATCTGTACCTAAAATAAAAATCATTGATCTGGCTCCCTGGTTTGAGACTCTGCATGTTAGAACTTGATTTTGCCCCCAGGTTCAGGTTTTTTTATGTTTGTAACCAAGGTAACAAAACTGGCATATAAAAAGAAAAATCTGGAAAGTTCAATTAATCACTGTGTAAACAGCTAATATGAGCAATCGTACATTTTACTACAAATGTTTAGTAAGTATCACATATAGGGTAAAGCTTTGAAGAGGCCGCAGTTAAAAGAGGACTTAAGCCTCCTGGGACAGCCTCCACTGTCTTGTACAAAACTAATGAAGAACCAAAGGACTCCAAAACTGGGTAAGAGATTATGTCCCTTTGGGCTCACAGCTAAGACTAGGTGTGCATTACAAGAGATTTTTAGAAAACAATTTGAGCTGAAGACTACTTCCCTCCCACTCTCCACTGTCACAACTGGTCGAGAACTGAAGCAAAGAACTAGGGATGAATGATGTTGTGCATCTTTAGTGAGCCAGAGGTCCGTCTGACAGGCTGCATCTAGGCTATCTTAGCCAGTGACTACTTCATCACCCAAATATGGTGCTCAATATCAAGTGCTATCTGCTTGATATTGATATTGAATAATATTTCAAGTGCATACATCTCTAAATGACAGGGAACCTTCAATGCCTTTAGGATTTTTTTTACAGAAATGATTAAAGTCATAATTTTAAAAGATTCTTTTAAAAATACCTTTCCAGAATACAAAGCTGCCTACAAAGCTGTAGATGGGATAACCCGATACATTCAGCTAGTTAGTGAATAAAGATTTCTTTTTTTGTATTTTTCATAGGGTAAATGCTATCTATTATAGACCACACTATCGGGGGACTATCTCTCTAATATCAATCAATTACAGAGATTGACATGGCAATAATAATCAAGGTAGAGCCAGGTATTACTTCTTTTTATGTGCTTAAGTTACACCATCCCATGGATCATGAATGTGACTTTACTAAAATGTTATGAAGTCATGCCTTAAAGAGAAGATATACTTTGAGGAGAATATGCTTTGCTCTTTCAGTAATGACAAACATTGTGATATGTATGGCTATACTTTTTGCTATACTTTATGCAGCAGTTTCTCAATTGCTCACGGGGACTGTTTGGAGTAGGCCAGCATGCAGGCAATGCAAATCCTCCAAATAATTCTAACATAGCATCTAGGAAAAAAGCTCTTGGTTTTGTGTTTTTGTTGGTTATTGCTAACAAATGTGAAAACGCAGAAGCTCACAAGGTGGCTGCTGCAAAAGCAACTCAGTATACTGCCATATCATTTGGAGTCATTCACATGAATAATTTGATTCTAATAATAAAGTAGCATCGTTTTCTAAGAGCATCCGTGTCTAAAATACTACCTCTTCATATCACAGGACTTTGTTTATTGCCAGTTTTCTTTTAACTAAGAAACTCATTAAGAATAGTTGAAAAAAACTGTTTTCCTTTGTGGCTATTGGTATATACACAGCCATATAGCCACTTCAAACAATAAATATATCAAAATAATTTCTGATAGTCCTACCTTATTAATACTTAAAGAAAAAAAAACCAAATCCACTATTTGATGGATTACTTTCTAAAAAAACAGTGAAACTGCAGCTGAAATTTTGAAAAAATAAAAATCATACTGCATTCAACTGGTCTACACTTTGACAGAGAATTGTCATCTCCAGCTGATACTGTTAACATCAACTCTGTGAGATATTACTCTGTCTGCAAATTAATGGAGAATAAAAACAACTATTAACTTCCAGCTAATCGCCCATTTCCTACAGAGCAAAATATACTATAAGTCATAAAATGATCCTGCCAAGGATGTAATAATACATTTCATCTTCCTTTCTTATCTTCCAAAATTTCAGGATAATGGGAGCTATGTCATTTTGTTAGTTGTAGATACTAAGAAATGTTGTGCATGTCCCTTTATCTCTACAGCTGAAAGCAGATTAAAATGTTTTGTCATTTTCCAATATTGCATTTGTACCAAGAGAACTGCAATTTTTAGTCTCTCTAAAGATGAAGATGGATGGGAAGAAACTTTCCATGACTGAGAACTATTCCTATTTCTTTAATGACATAATGCATTAATTGATGGTTAAGTACCAAAGGAAAGTTGATGACAAATTATTTTTTCACAAATTTAATATACCTTAAAAAACATATAGATAAACAACAACAAAAAACCCAAAAAGTAAAGAAACTTATTTTAGCAATATACAGTAGCTCTCAAACTTAACATTCAGGAGTCAGAAAAAAAAAACAAAACAAAACAAAACCAAACTCTAATACAATGTAACCATTTTATCTAATAAGTATTTGTTGTTTATTTTATTTTTCATGAAATTATTAGAATTATTATAGGGCTGGAGCCTGACAAAACACTTACTATGGATTGTTTTCATAAGGAATATTTCAACTGAGATTCAGTAGATTCAATGAAAATTAGGAAAGTAATAATTTTTCTATCTTGAAATCAGATTTCCTCAAGTTCTTAAAAAGTATAAAATTTACTATGTCTATTCCTACCTCAAATGCAGTGCTCAAAACAATTATTTTCCTAATAAATAGCCTTGGAAAAATTGCAGAAACTTGCTAAATATTAATTCTGTTAAGTTTGAACATCAAACTAATTTCAGCTACATATATAAGTTATTAAATATTTTGTGGTTTTAAAGTTTGGAAATGTATTAAAACTGGAAATGATTTTAAATAGCAATTTGTGACATGTTGACTTATATATATATGAGCAAGAAAAAATAGGTATGAGGAAAAGTCTTAATAAACTGGAGGAAATTTTTTTTTTCCATAATGTCCTTTTAAATATAATCTATTCTTCAATTTTCTTTGTATCTCATCACCTTTTTCCCATCTCCCTGCAAGTGTTCCTGAGACCTCTGCAAGATCCCAGTAGCTCTGACAGCAATTCCTAACCATGCAGACACTGATTTTTCAGTGTTCTGTGAATTAAGAATCAGTCAATGATGCATCTTTACTACTATATTGCAACTTAGCAAAGTTAATTATAGATCAAGATTCTGATTTACACCTTTTTTTCTTCTTTAATACCGGTGTCTACCAGCTCACTAGATTATAGGTATGAGGATTTTACCACAAAGGCAAGTTCATTGCTCCTTTCAGCCAACACAAACGAACCAATTCAAGCCCAATTTTTCCCAAGGTGCCATCAGTATCAGCTCCTGACTTTGCCTCAGGTTTTGGCATATGACTTTAACAGCTACTGTAGTACCGCTGTTCATTTGATGTCACAACAGAAATACCATGAATATTACACTTTTCAATCTTCAAGAAAGTTACAGGAATATAGTCTCATGTACTTTTCTATAACAGTGTAGGGGTCTCCAGGCTTGCACTTTTCAACAAAGTTGCTGATGATATAAAGAGCTTAAAATGTCAATATGGGCTGAGACCATGCTGAGTGCTTTTGGGTTTATACGTAGGCAGCTTTGTCTTGTTTCTGACATTACCTAGGGAGTGTACTAATTCTTTCATATTTTTACTCCTTCTTTGAATATCAAAGGCGGCAGACTATCACATCTATCCATTAGTTTCTGCATTACAAAAAGAGAAACCCTCCTGAGAGCATGAACTGGGGAATGGGTGGATTCCATCAGCTACACTCTGTACAAACAGCATATTCACAGCGAGTCAGCTACAGTGCTCTTGCTAAGTCTTTTTGCAAAAATTATAACCAAATACTAACTAAGGTTTTGAGAGTCGAGCTAAATCTTTGTTACTTCCTGTTACAAACATACAAGCATATGGACTATGAACGTAATAGTAAAGTTAGTATATGAGGATATATTTTACCATAAAAGAATTAATTTTTTCTTATTAATGAACAAATAAAAATAATTAATACTACGGTGTATTAGGTTTATAACATTTTTCAATATTTAGTACATTTATAAGCTAACCACTAAGAATGTTTTAGCATCAATTTTCCATGTTAATGAAGTTTGGATGTATTTTCTATAATTTTCACAAGGTATATGTTTGAAAATACCACATGCATATTGACAAAGGAGAGATACAACTGCAGTTTATCAACAGATTAAGGATTACTAAACATGGCACAAGATACATAACCAGTGACTTTATTTTACAAATATATACATCAATGAATTGCCTGGGAATAAATTGGTATTTTAAGGGCTTAGTCAGAGAAGAAGGTGGTTTAAAAAGAGGCATTTTAAAAAGAGATTGCCATATTTTAATTCTAAAAGTTGGGTTTCTCTACTTCTCCCCACCACAGAACTAGTTCATCATTATTTTTCCTTATATTTTGGATATTATATTTATCCATATATTTCATTTAAATGCTCCAATAATAGGTGTAACTCTACCACAATAACAGGCGTAACTTCACCACAGTAAACTAAAAATTTATATCTGTGGGGGTTTTTTTTTCTTTTACTGAACAGATTATATCTTTCTGAAGAAAATGGGATTTTTCTAGCAACATGGGCCCATTAATTAAATATAATTTTTTTTAAAGCTAGCTTTCGAATTGTCTTTTGCTGCACTGGTGCTATTCCTTCCAAGGTCTCTTCTGAGCTGGAAGATTCTCTTTTGTCTATGGTATATACATTCTGCTGACTCTTGCAGTTAGTGCAATCCTTTGTAGTTATGCTACCATTTTGCAGACATCAACATTGGCTGATCTTATGCTAGGTGGTGTGATTTTGGCAACACGATTTTCATGGACTCCAAATTTGAGCTTTGCTTCCCCTTTTTGTTTCAGATTCTCTTTTCTGTGGGATTTTTTTTTCTTTTTCTTTTTTTTTAATTCTCTCATACGCATGCTATCCAAGAACTTAAGTTTCTTCAGTCAGTTTTCATGTGGGCTGACAAATTTCCTTTGCTTGGCAATTTTAATTACTTCAACAAAAATTAGTTCTTTGTGTTTGAGATCTGGGACAAGTCACAACCTGATCTTTTATAAAGCCCCCAGCATTCTTGCGTCGTTAGGTCAGCTGTATCCTCTTTTTCTATCTTGCTTTTATACAGACTTTAAAAAGGTTCGTTTTTATGTATACCGTTCTAGTTTTCCAATTTACTAAAAAAAAAAAAAAAAGAAAAAACCAAAAACCCAAGGGCATATAAACTGTTTTGCCATGTTCATATATGGCATTCCTAGAGGAGTCAACGACTCAAAGTATGGCAGCTTTGAAGTAGAAACATGTCACAAACACCACTCTGTACCTTTCTCGGCTGCTGCCTACGCCTTGTGCTTTTTTACGCTGTGGGTTGGCGTGACGGCCGCACCACTGCGTGAGTGAACTGCGCTGCGGTTCGGGCATCACCACCAAGCGGGCCTGACTGAAACCGGCCCTGCTGTGCAAACCGTCAGAACTGTGCAGGGCCGCATCTTCTCGGGAACTAAGGAGTTCAGGCCGTCTCTTATCAGGAGATAAGAGCCTGAGCTTATCCCAGCCTGAGCTGGGACCAGACAGAACTAAAACTGCTACAGCTGCACACCTGTACATACGCCAAAGCGGGGGGTTGCCTATGAGTCAGTCACTTTACACTATAAAAATGGGTCGTGATCCCTGGGAGCCCGCTGAGCTCTCTAGCGTTACCCCTCGAGGCTGAGAGACCCCTTACCTGGCATCTGATACCTATAACGAGGTAAGCAACATTTTACATTAGGCCTAAAAGTATATTGTATGCTAGTGACACTTATATATATAACCAGCTATAGCTTAATTATTACAAGTGTAGTAAGTAGTAGAGTGTTTGACTGCTGTCTAAATCATCTAAATCATCATCTAATCACCATCTAAATTATCATTTAAATCATTGTCAAATCATTCCCAAATAATTGTTAAATCACTGTTTAGTTAACGTGAAATTATCGCTTAACCACCATTTGATTACTATTTGATTTTCATTCAATCATCGATTAATTATCATTTGATCATCATTTGATTATTAATAAAACCCTTTTAGTTAACCCCACAACGATGATTTCTCTTAATAATTCATCTGTGACAGTTAGACATTTTATTGGAACAGACTGATAATTCATCTTTTCTCACTTTCCTAGATGTCCCAGGAAAAAAAAAAATCTTTAGCCAAAATATGAATTTATAGTGCATGTTGCTACCAGACAGCAAGGTATGTTTTTCATTATTATTTTACTCCTTTTCCTGAGGCTTACAGAGCTTAGCAGTAAAATAGAGATTCTGATACACATAAAACCTTCAGAATAATAAAGCACTGGATCTACAGAGTTCAAGACAGACAAGGCATCCACTGTAAAAATACTCATGCAAAGTGTTCAGACAATACATATATTGTAAATCAAACAAGGGAGGAAAGACATACAGCTGCCCAGTCCATTCTAAGAGAAAAAACATGCTATTGTGTTCCCATGGCATTGTTAGAGACAAAGAATGCTGAATAAGTGATGAACTTAGCTTTTTTGTGATTGAGTGCACCAGCTGTATTTCCGAATTTTAACAGTCAACTGGATGATTTTCAGTAACCTTTGTAATTAAACATTTGCCTTAATTCTTCCATGATGTTCTTTCACATAATGTAAATTTGAATAGCCACATACATCAGCTACCTATTCTAGAACAAGTGAGAGGTTTTTAATGTCGTGCTCCTTCAAATCAACATCATTTGAGATATCAGGCATCACTGAAATTATGCTTATGGAATATGACACTTCATAAATTAATGCTAAGCAGCCTAAAAAATACCAGTGTTCTGAGTCTCTTTATTACATGTTACTGGCATTATCAAAATAGGCTAGGACTTTCCTATAAAATCAGGAGAAACAGCCCTTCCCAAAAGACCATTTCTCTGAACAGTAAATAAACAGAGAAATGGAAGACGACAAACCTGGCTACACAGGAGAAATAATTTTGTCAGGGAATGTTCCCTACACAAATAGGGTTTTACAAATTATTCACATATACATGCACACAAATATTGCATAATATTAATTCTACCAAGACTATTTTTTTACTTGCTCAGTTTTAGTTTCCTCAGTATTCTCTCACAAAGGAAAGAGAGAACACCATAAAGCTCCCTGGTAACTTGCGGAGAGAAACATCTTGTCTTCAAAGGGAAGAATGACTACATTCAATTCACTGAGGACATGTTGGTTCCAAGGCCTGATTTTCATATGCAGGATTAGGACAGAGATGCTTCCACTGTAACCCTCTTATATAAATGTTTCCTTTCCTGAGGCTGTATTCAGTTTAGAACTGGAATAATGAAGATTCAATAGAGGCCTGACAGGGACAGACACACACAGATAAATTTTTGCCCTGTCATTATTTTATTTTTGGTGAAGTTTTTGAGAAAACTTCAGGAAAAGCTTTAAATTCATACCCAGCCATCATATCTACCTAGAATGGCAAGCTGAAGCAGACTTTTTCAGCAGATTCCAAACCTTTAGTGGCTGAACTCCTATCAAAAACACAGAAGCAATGTGAATGCCAGTTCCTTCTGCAAAAATGAAGATTGATTCAGGCTTGTCTCTGCTTCCTGGGACAGCCTGAATATCTATGCCAATGCTGAAGTGATGCATGTGTTGAAAAAAGTCTTTGAATTATGGAAGACACTTCATTAGCAAAAACAACCATTTGGAGGGGTAAAGTGAGGACCTTCCTTCTGATTTGCTGTGCCTTGAAATAACAGTCATATCAAGTTTTACCAGAAGTTCATTACTTTGAATAAAATCAGAAAATCATCTAATTCCTAAGATTTACTAACTAAAATTAAAAATCTTCATACATAATTGGATGACATAAGCTAAGTAAAATGGAAGAACCTATTCAGGTTTGGTTGCTTTTTCCTTAAAGTTGATATAAACCTATTCTGCTACTTAATCATATACTACAAGAGGGGATCTTGTTCATAGCGGAAGTCTCACCAATAGAGAAATTTGATGTGTGTTGAAAAAAGTGATTACAGGAGCCACAAAATTAGGTTTTTAGTAGAAGATAATATAGTTCATAATTCTTCCTTCTTTTTGTGAATTGTTAGAAATTTGAGATGAGATTGGTTCAATACATTATAAATTTCCTCTATAAAAACCACCTCTCAGAGCTATCACCTCTCTCTCAGAATGGTGTTTGAACAGCTTTGTATGTCATAAGGAACAAGCATTCAACAATCTTTTGATAACTGCTCTCCATCTGGAAATGAAGACCAGCTCCACAATATTGTCTTTCATTGCTGCAAAAATAGCAGCTGTTGAAAAACTCAAATTTAAACAGTAATGCAATCAGAATTTAGGCTGAAGGAAAAAAAAACCAAAACAGTAATCTTCTGATAAGCATTAGAGTGGGGAAAAACACCACACACTTAACAGAAATGAGAGCGGTTAGGGCACTCAAAATTCTCAGTTCAATTTCCAGCTTTGTCACAGACTTCTTATTTGACCTTGCTCAAATTTCAATGTGCTCCAGTTCTCCTTTTGTAAAGAAGAAATGATTCATTTTTCCTTTCTTCTATCCCTATGTGCATTAATGATTAAGACTGTAAGATATCTGAGATATATATATACACCTATATATACACCATATACACACTAATCACTTTGTATAGCTGTGTGAGGTGAGTACCATAATATGCTTTTTAGTGACGCCAGTGCTGTAAACCAGTTAGCTGTTCTCCAGGCTGTAAGACAGAATTACTTTAAGGTTTAAGTAAGCAGACACAAACCCTAGACTGAGTAGGGCTTAGGCAAAAGCCAAGGATGTCTATGCTCAGTCAGGGTTTTTCCCGAGTATTCCCAAGCCCTAATTTTAGGTATACAAGGAATTCTAAGGACAATCAAGGAGGCTAAGTAGTCTCTGGAGAGCCACTCCAGCTTGGACTTGAGCAAAATTTAGATACTGAGGGTCAAGGTAAGGCAGAATCTAGGTGACATAGATCTTGGCTTTATTATTAAGTATATGTACAACATCCAAGACATTGTGGGGTCCAGACTTCTTTTGAGAACTCCTCATGCTGCAAGTTAATCATTCTCACTGCCAAAGATTATCAATGTACCTTTACTTTCTGGTGCATATTTTACCTTACATCGTGAATGGGGGGGGGACGGGTATTGCACACCAGGGAATGAAACTTATAGGTTTTGTTTTATAGATTCAATAGAGACATTGCCTACTCTGTGTTTTAGACAATATCTCAAAGTCTGCCCAACAGAGTTCTCTCTCAGTGAAGATTGCAGCAATAATGATAAACCTCTTGGTCTACCAATTCTGTCTCTTTTAAGGTGAAAAGTACAACTAACCACCTAGCTTAATGAAGATTGTTGTAGCTGCAAAATTAACAAAAGGACATTATCTGTGCAAAACATTCACAGGTAACCAGCATTAAACACTTAAGTTGTAGAAATGTTGCTGTAGCTGTTTGTAAAAGGATTTTGTTTAATGTCTCATTTTCTGATAAATTTCTTTGACACTTCATAATTAAGTATCGCAAAGCCCATAATACAAAGATATGTGTCATTTTGGATGTAGTTTTAATTTAGAAAATGTTTTCTACAATAATTAAATGGAAGATCATAACCCAAAGTCTCTTAGAGACATTTGAAATAAAATAACTGTAAAATTTGAGAGTTTATTCCCCATCTAAAGACAACTTTCAGCTGAAAAGCCCTGCAATATAGTGGAAGTATACCTGCTAAATCCCTGAAAACTCAGATTCTAGAGCAAGCTAAAAAATGAATAGTATTATCGATGTATGCAGTAGCTGTTTTAAGGAACCAAAGGAAGGGAATTTTTAGGGGAAAAAAAAAAACTAGGAAAGACTAAGCTTCTGCTCTGTCCTCCCACCACTCTACAAAACTCAGAACCAGGAGTACTTCCTACTCCCCACTGACTTTTAACCTGGTGACTGCACAATCTTGTCCTTTCTTCATTTTTGTGAAGCTGTGTTCCTGGTCTCTTCCCACTTCTTTTAGCATGGCCTTTAAAGTAGCTTTCTTAACTCCTGTCTTTACCTTCCTGGAGTTCTGTCCTCACTCTCCTTCTGTTGTTCTTCTATATCTTATTTCAACCATGGCTCTATGGTCTCTCTTCAAAACATTTCTAAAACATTTGGGGTTTTTTTTTTCCTATTTAGCCATGCAATCAAAAATCTCATTTATGTTCTTATGAATTACCACAACGTCCTTTTTTGGCTTTGGCACATGCCCTGCTTGTACAAAGTCAGAGCATTGTTACAACAGTGAACTTTCTATCCCATCATTTTGATTGCAATATTAATTCCTGTGCATTCCTATATTTGCAGTTTCACATGCAAAGCTTCTAGACCTGAGACAGGACATCTTCACAAGGGTTGTGGTTTAAGCCCAGCCAGCAACTAAGCACCACGCAGCCGCTCACTCTCTCCCCACCCAGTGGAACAGTTTAACAGAACAGAAAGGAAGAAACTAATAATGATAATAATAACAATAATAAAATGACAATAATAATAAAAGGATTGGAATATACAAAACAAGTGATGTACAATGCTCACCACCCGCCAACCGATGTCCAGTTAGTGCCCGAGCAGCAATCCACCCCCCACAGCCAACTTCCCCCAGTTTATATACTGGGCATGATGTCACATGGTATGGAATACCCCTTTGGCCAGTTTGGGTCAGCTGCCCTGGTTGTGTGCCCTCCCAACTTCTTGTGCCCCTCCAGCCTACTTGCTGGCTGGGCATGAGAAGCTGAAAAACCCTTGACTTAATATAAACATTACTTAGCAACCACTGAAAACATCAGTGTGGTATCCACATTCCTCTCATACTAAATCCAAAACATAACACTATGCCAGCTACTAGAAAGACAATTAACTATCCTAGCCAGAACCAGGACAAGTCGTTTCATTACCCTCCCTATTCCCTTTCTTTTTATGATGTCTTTAAAAAATGAGTACTTAGGCTGCTCCTCTGTTATGATTCTTGCATATTGGGGAAGACCAGGACTGAATTACCCAACTGTATCCTACTATCCAGTGTCTTGATCCTGTGAATGTAAGCTACACAGGAAAACATCTTGTTTTGTGGCTGTTTTCGTACTGTGCCTAGCCTAATCAGATCCTGATCTAGGATCAAAACTTTTTTGTGCTATGGTAATTCAAATAATATTTTTTTATTGAGATTTCTAGCAAAATTCCAATTTCAAAAAGGAGGTAGTTTGGTATATGTGTACTGATTATATTCTGTTCAAAGAATGATGAAAACTGTAGTTGCTTATGAAACTGAAGTGAATAAACTGTAACTTTGGGCATCAGCTTCAAAGGTCTGATTTAGCAAAACTAGAAGGAAGATACATTTGGCCTACAAATTGCAAGTTACAAGTCTGTGCTATTCAGCTACTTACCTACTTAATTAAACTCTTATTGCCTTGAGATAGCTAGTATACACTGTCCAAAGGCTCTTTGCTGATGGAGCATGCTCTGCTGCTCCACTGCCATGTAATTCGATACTACCTCTGGAAGATACTGCCTGTGTGGATATTCAAGACTCATTTTATACAATTTTATCTGTCTGAGTGTTCATATCTCTACAAGTACAATGAAATTCCACACATCCTAAAACGTCAATGTTCAACCTATTGTACAATTTTATTCCCCTGTTTATCACAATAACATCTACGCTCATTCAAACAGCAACTAAATCTCTTACAAGCTCTTCCCCAGTAATGCTTTCTTCGACTGGACAAAAAATGTTTGCAGAAAGATTTTGTGAAAGTTGTACCTTCCATTCAGCTCTTGCTGAAATTTGTAGTATTTTTCCAGTCTCCTTTTCCTTCCCATCCTACAAAACAATATCCCATTAACCTATTGTTGAGAAAGTCATCTCCAAAAGATTATTGTTTCTTCTGTTTCATGACTGACACAGTTTGCTCTTGCAACATAAACAGACTAAAAGAAGTCCACAGTCACAACAGAAGATTGACTTGAAAGTGGGATTCATATGGAGGCACTGAGCTTATGAGTGGGCGTGCGCAAGGAGCACTTACAGAATTTTCCAATATACACTCAGAAATGAAACAGCAAAATTAAAAAAAAATTACAAGTCAATTACTTTTTATAAAACTATGTTTTTGAGGAAAAGATTCACTAGCATTGATACAGAATCACTAAAGTACTTAGCTTGGGAAATAATTATTTTTAAGCTGAAAGCCCCAACACCCCAACCCCATTAATCAAAACCACTGACCAGCTTTGGGCACAGCACTTATCAGTGCTTCTTTTATTCTGTTGGGGAAAAAAAATCATGAAATATACACACCTGTACAACAATGAAAAGATTTCTCAAGAAACAGGCAGATGTCTTAACCAATAAAAAAATATTCCTAACTCGAAATCCAGATGTCCAGTGTTATCCTCACTGCATTAAAGTCAGGAAGAATTACACTTGTACAGGAAAAGGCAGAAGCAGGGACCTAAATGAAAGTTTCAGTAGATAGTACCCAAAGAAACAACTGAGAATTGCAAACGCCTTGAAAAACAGGAGAACTGCATATGTTTAACTGCCACCTACTCACCAACATTTAAAAAACTACAAGCCACCCACAAGCTTCTGTTATTTAGAAAACTAAGATTAGCCACTATCCAAAACTGAATTTTTTTTTAATTCTGAACTGAAAATTTTTGCCCAAGAATACTGAACAGAAAGGGATACAGAAAGGGAAACAGGAAGCAAAGCTAATACGCAGAATCAAAACAGGCATTCTTCAGTTTCAGAAATTGCTTTAGACAAAGTTTTAGAGGTGCTGGCATGTTACTGAGAAACCTGCCTAAAACCTGACTCATGGGTTGTGCTAGATTTGGGATTAGGAAAGATGTATTTTCTCTGGTCAGACAGACAGGGTTCTCATGTTTCTTGGCTGGTTTTAACTGTTTTGGCAGTGACTGATAACCTAAAGTATACAGGATCACTGTGGCACATTTTTGCTGTCAAATTCTCTGCATCTGCAAAGGCACCAGGTTTTGGCAGCTCTCATGGTCTTTGCTTCCCTCTTCCCTGTTATGCACTGCAACTTTTGGTAGTAATCAAAAAAAAAAAAAATTTTAAATTAAAGATCTTATCTGTGTTGCAAGATGTTCTCTGCTGCATTGCAAAATGAAGAACGGAGAGGACAATCTTTTTGACAAATCTCTTTTTAAGGGCTTGAACATAACAATAAGCACTTGGACTCACTGACTGCAGTCTTAAATGGGTTCCTCCACTAAAACAAACAGGCTTAAGGGAAGAAATCTGAAAGAAAATCAGGATTAAAACTTTACAAAATTTTAAATCTGTATCAATGACAGTCAAAGAAACACAGGCTGTATATTAAATGCCAAATATGACTGCAGGCTGAACTCCTGGGAGTAAGCCAGAAAGGCATCAAACTAAAAATGAAATGTGGACACTGCACACAGATATATATAGGAGTTACTCACCACTTTGGACTGGACTCTTTTACTCTTGGTTATAACTTTACCAATTTTAACCATTTGACCTATGAATTTCAGAATTGTGCGAGCTTCAAAATGTACTTTAATGTCACAAGAAATTTTTTTTTTTCCCCAAAAAAATTGTCAGGGTAACTCCAACCAGAATAAAAATAAATCTCATGAGCTCTCTTTAGTCCACATACTTTGGATGAGGAACTGAACTAACCACTCAGATTCAAACATATCCAAATCCTTAAAAGTCTGAAAACTACACATGCTCAGAGAGAACTGGGGAGTTTTAGCAACAACCACTCCTAAGATCCCACTCTCACAAAGCACATTCCAGAGCAGAGTCAGTAGGACTTTTTATTAACTACTTACCTGGTACCAGCTCTGGAAACCTGAAGTTTTCACCTCTTGTTCTCTGACAGCCAACTCTATCTATCTAGCACCAGACTGCATGGAAGAGGAACATGCAAAGTTCAAATGTAAAGGAGATATGAGCAAGGAAAGGGTTCTGCTAAGAGGAGTACATCGGCTCAGGCTTTTCAGAAGGAGATGAAGTGATAAGGTGACAAGCCAAAATGACACTTGGCAGTTGTGAAGACATGAAGAGGAAGTGAGACTGAACTACAGAGCCTCCAATTTCTTTGTTCCACCATATATTATTAGGAAGTGGAAAATCCCACGATCTGGAGAGGAGCTATGTTGAATACTAGCAGAAAGAATGAAGAACAACTAACATCTGTGGGGACTAGTATGAGAAACCTGAAGGTAGGAATTGGGTTGAAGATCCAAGAGGATGAAAAGATGGAGTTAGAAGAGGGTGTGAACAACATATGTCAAGATTCTCCAGTTTTTGCTTTTCCACTGTTGACAATTAGTTGTGGAATCAAGAGATAAAGTGCTACATCTCACTTTAGTATCATAGAATCATAGAATGGTTTGGGTTGGAATGGACCTTTACAGATAAACTAGTCCAACCCCCCTGCCATGAGCAGGGACAACTTTCACTAGATCACTAGATATCCATTCACATAAGTAAACATACTGAAGACCTACATAAGTATCAGAATTGTCACATGACAGTACTTTTTTTCTTTAAAAAGAACAGATTCCACATACTACATCTAAAAATGTGAAAAACCTAAGATTGACAATTCAAGTGCTCAGAAAACATTATAGCTAATGCCAGAATTTAAAATGCTAGTACAATCTTAATTTCTCCCCTTATGGCATATACATTATAACAGCATTATATTAATATAAGCTATTTTTCCCATTTGGAAGGATGCTTTATATTACAATGTTACCAATGTATTTCTAAGCACAGAAAATGCTATGGGACTATTATTCCTACGAAGTTTAGAAAATGTATAAGCAAGCAATGAAGCTGACAGTGGAAAATGAGAAAACCCAAGCAGGTTCCTATTAAACCGTTACGAAAATCAGACTCCTTTGTATTGAGATAATGCTGGAAGCCCCAAGGGCAAAAAAAGGAGAACACATCTGTTCCTATTGACGTCAGAAGGCTAAGGGCCAGGCTCTACCCCTGTACATGCACAACTTCCATTACCTTCAGCTGAAACAACTTGTAACTTAGGGTAGAACTGGGTCTTGTGCATAGAAGTCAAAACACCGTAGTAGAGACACAAGTGTCATAAATTATCATCAGTGCATTTTGCAAATGCCTAACAATGTTGTACAAACTGAAACACTGACAGTCCCTGCCTTGAAAACTTGAGTATCCTAGTCCAAGAAAATATGCAACCAGCATTAAGAGGAGGATACTGAAAAACACTGGCAGAGGCTGTCTGCATCCAGAGTTTGGTTATTCTAAACTGTTTACAACCAGATCATATTACTTGAAAATTCCTGTTGCTGAAGATTAGAAACTAATGTACTGAATGCAGCATTGTTTGCTTTTTAATTCATATTCTTTTGATAGCTATCAAGTAATCAATCTGAGTTTAATAATTATTCCCTCCCAAATGGTTTGGAAATGATTGCAGATATATATCACTACTTTAAATGTATTTTCTTGATGATGGTTTTAGTTACAAGGAAGTCTATTTGTGTATTTTTGACATTGCAGTTCCTCTTGCAATGTTCTTCTTCATTATCATACTACTTTTGGGTCACTATTTCTGCCATATACATTACACCTCATAAACACAACCAATTGAACAAAGTGTGTTCATTTACTCAATTTACGTAAGGGCATATCTATACATAACAAGTTATAATGGCAATGAAAGAATAAAGAAAGAAAGAGTAAGGAATTGAAACAGTGGTCATGGAGAGAGAGTTTTGTCAATTTGCTTTAAAAAAATATCTACTGAAAAAATACTTCCAACATCAACATTTTTAAGTACTGTTTCTACTTAGTAGAAAGCCTACAGCAATTTTCATTTTGTGCATTATTTTATTTGTGGGACCTGACATTATTCCATCTAAACAGTGTCAGAGGGATCAGATGGACATTAATTTATTAAGAGGGATAACTAAGGGTTCTTATGATGCATTCTCACATTATGTTTCAATATCAATAAGACTGCTTTGATATCCAGTAGGGACTGCACTTGCTATATTATTCATGGGAATTGTAAAATAATGTTTAATATCTTACATTGCACTGCTGGTGACATGTGGCAATTATTTTTTCTGTCATTTTTTGAATGCTTATGTAAAATATTTGCCCAGATCTGTCACAAAAACTGGTAAAATTTCATAAGAACTGTTTATTCATTGTCTCGCTTTCATTTAAATGCACTCTGAAGAAATCCAGAAAAAAAACCTGTTATTAAAGTGTACATTAGTACTTTGTTTAATATTAAAAGAAAAAAAAAAGCTTATGGAAAACTATGATAAATAAACTGGTTATAACGGAATGATCTATTGTTCTCCACAAAATAGCACATTGGCTTGCGCTGCAGAGACTCCAAAAGCATTAGAATTTTGGAACACACAAAAAGAACCTAATGTAGGTAACTGCCACATAAGCAGGTCCATAGGAGGTAGGCTATTTAGGCAGAAAAAAGTCAAAGGGAGATCAGAGTTCTTTTTTATACTCAGTACAACCAGTTTTCCTAGTTTCAGGAATACAGACTTTAAAGAAGCCTATGTGCAGTGGTCCTCGTATCTTCTTATGTTCTTGTACTGCTTCTGGCTGGGGTAGAGTTAATTTTCTTCATAATAGCTTGGTCTATGGTTTGGATTTGTGCTGAAAAGAGTGTTGATAACACAGGGTTGGTTTTGTTACTGCTGAGCAGCGCTTACACAGAGCCAAGGCCTTTTCTGCTTCTCACCCCACCCCACCAGCGAGGAGGCTGGGGGGGCACAAGAAGCTGGGAGGGGACACAGCTGGGACAGCTGACCCCAGCTGACCACAGGGATATGCCAGACCATAGGACGTCATGCTCAGCAATAAAAGCTGGGGGAAAGAAGGAGGAAGGGAGGATGTCCGGAGTTATGGCATTTGTCTTCCCAAGTAATTGTTACATGTGATAGAGCCCTGCTTTCCTGGAGATGGCTGAACACCTGCCTGTCAATGGAAGCAGTGAAAGAATTCCTTGTTTCGCTTTGCTTGTGCACACGGCTTTTGCTTTACTTAGTAAACTGTCTTTATCTCAACCCTCGAGCTGCCTCACTTTTACCCTTTCAATTCTCTTCCCGATCCCATTGCGGGGGGTTCACGAGCCAGCGGCTGTGTGGGGCTGAGATGCCTACCTGGGCTAAACCACAACAGTTCTCCACTTAATATATGCCTTCATTAGTAACACATCTTGTAAATCAGATCCACTTTTACCAACCCTCATGGTCTATGCCATTTTTATCACTGGTAAAAGCTAAGTCAGCTCCAGGAGACTTCTTTTTATTAGGAACTTCCTGAAGGTCCTAATACTCATGAAAACTCTTATATACTTTCTACATAAGTATATGCTCACATATGTGTATGTGAGCAAGGGTGTGATGAAGTATTTCCTAAGAAGAGAGCTTCAGAAAGCTCCCATAAGTTATTAAATACTGTTATACAATCTATGGCATAGATTTTTGATGCATTAAATGCCTAGGTAAAATTGAAATTAAAAGCAGGCCCATGGGAGTTTACCTTACTCTGCCTCTGAACATAGACCAAGAACTCAGAAAAAATACACACAGTCCCTCAGTTACAGAGACACTGAAGTCAAACCCGGGGGCAATGTATGAAGTGATCTTCTTCTCCCTCTTACTGTTATAATTCACAGCTTGTGTATACATGCATACTTGTCCTATTGACACACTTCCTACAAGTTATTCTGTGGATGGACTTGATTCTTGCCCTTTGTTCTTATTTTTCAAATTAGTGTATGACTGGGCACACACTTACTAACTGGTCACTTGATCTAAGTGTTTGCAAGTCACTGGTTAATGGCAAAGCAGAAACAGCTTTCTGTAAAGCTATTTGTTAATTGTAACACACTTTCTACCAAGAAGTGTCACTGCAGCAAACTCAAACAGGTAAGCAGAGATACAGCCAGGTCAACAAAATTCCGTATCTATACTAGCCTCAGTGGTCAACAAAATTCCGTATCTATACTAGCCTCAGTTGATATGTGATAAAAATACATTTTCCTTTCTCAAAACTTGACACCTCTAGCTCAGAGTCATCCTATGATCATCTAATAGTTAAGAATTTTTCTTTCTTTTCCTTTCTGATTTCCAGCTCACGAGTCTCTAGTGTATAGTTAAAATTTTGGGCTTTTTTTCCATTAAAACTTCATCTCAGTTCTGTGATTTTACTCCTCATCTGGTTAGTAAGTTATTCAAACATCCTGTATATTAATAGTGTTTCTTATCCAAATTTAGTTCATTTGTACTTACTTGCCAAGGCCACTACTGAAAATGCTAAATAAAATCAAATCCAAGAACACTCTTTTTGAAATGCTACCCCTAACTTTTCTCCAGAATGATGTTTTGCCTTAACAGGACAACTTTTTACCATCCTTCATATTCCTAGTCTCCTGCACGTACACCTATCCCTATATTCTGCAGTTTATCAAATGGGTTCCATGGTAAAAATATCCCTGAATTTCAGTGTTGCATGCTACCACCAACTATCTCATGTAACTGAAATTTCCTAGGTCTCTTCTCGTTTCTTAAATACTAGAACTGTCTGACAGTGTCCAGGAATAGGGTACCACCTTTGACTTAACAAAGATTTCTTGAGATTTTATACCACATTTTTTCCATTACATTTAGATGGAGATTCACTCCTCCGACTTGAACACACCCTTCTGATTTTAATTTCACTGTGAAAACAGTAACATCCATTTGTACACATTTATGCATTCCCCTTCATTGTTTTTCCTTCACTCCACCCTTTACTCCAGCCAGCAGTTATCGGGAAAGCAAAGTACTCAGTTTGAGGGGGAAAGCCTAGATTTTTCACCCCATCCTCACAAAAAAAGAGCTCAACTTCTTCATTTCAGGCTTTCTTTACATTTTTACAAGTGAGCACATTTTTACTATTTATTATTTATTTTCACAATCTAATTTAATTTGAATGTTGGCAAATCTCACCTCAACCTTACTATTTCTAACCTCTAAGCCACAACTTTCTCTTCACTTGTTGGTTGACAGCCTACTTCTAATATCTTGTTTGAAGTTACCCCCCTTGCAGTTAAGTCTGGAGTTCTTCGTTATACATTGTTCTCTCACTTATTAAAGACATTTCCAAGCTTTCCCCATATTCAGCTGTTCAACTGATTTCACTAACTAGTTCCTTCCATTTTCCCTACGGTGTACACTTTTAAAGCTGAAATGCTTAGATTTCAATTCGTATTTATATTTGCACTTATTTTAAACTGATTGAACCCATGATTACTAAATTGAAGATTATATTTACTGAGTAGAATAGGCTGTCTGAACGTTGCTAAATTATGCACACCCATATTGTTTCTCTACTAAAATAAAATTCTATAGGTGTCTCGCCCATGTGTCCTTCCTTTTTTTTGTAATTATGTATATTGAATAGTACTAATTAATACTCTTGGGCCAGGAGCATTTACTTCTCTTGACTCTGGAATTTACTGCTATCAAAGAAGAAATAATAGTAATAATAATAATAACTTTTGCACAGATCAAGGATTTGCTAGTACACTAATCACTTAGTGGATTTGGTTAGGAGTTGCTGAACCAGGTAGCCCAATAGAAGAGAGGCTGCCATGGCTCCATTTTCCTAGGTCTAGTCAGTAGCAAGTCTGAGCACATATTCCTAAGAGGCACACACACATTATGTATACACAAATATATACATAAATATGCACATGGCCAACCACACAGATCAACATAGACACAAACACTCAAGCAAACACAAGATGGCATGAACAGTGTAATCCTGTCCTCCTCTCTGGCATGGGTCCCTATGACGTGAGGTGCGACTCTTGCTGCTCGCACTTACAACCCACCCCACACCCCCATGCACACAGTCCTCTCACCCAGTAAAAGAGTTAGAAATAGAGTTTCATAAGAAGACAGGAGAGACTGCGCTGATCAGGTGCAGGGCATAGCCAGACACCCGTATTCAGCAGCAGCCTGTTTACACAGGACTAGCCCTATTTACCTCCTCATCCCACCATGCTCCCACACTCGCTCATTCCCATAGCAACTTGATCCCTTCCTTTCCCCACCTTTGTTTCTTGCCCTAAACATCCCATAATAAGCCTTGTACAATCCGCAAATGCTCTCCCTATTATGCACCCCATAATGTGTCCTGTAACCCTAGGCAGCAACCCCCTCAGTCTGTGAGGTGACGCATAGAGCTTTTTGGTTGACTGCTGGGTGTCCCCCCCAGCCCCATGGGGCTGAGGGTCCCCTGGGACAGCCCTGGGAGGTGTTGGGCAGGGGTTTCCTTTCTCTGACCCTGTTATTGGGGCTGCCCCGCCTGCCCACATGCCCCTGAGCTCCTCTGCGTACGTGGAGATGAGCCTTTAATCACCTAACCTAATGCACTGTAAACAGAGATTAAGTATCACTGTTGAAATGCTGCCAGTGCTGCACATTCAGGTCTGCAATGCCAATCAATAGAAGAGGCTCAAGGCAGGGAGTAAACAGGAGCAGCCCAAAATTAGCGCAACTGTAGGACTGCACAGGTACAGGGAATCAAATCAAAGACACTGGCACAGTTAAAAGCCTTACCATAACCGCTATAGAAGTAAACACAATGAATTTCCAAAAGGGAACTCAGGCTCAGAGTTTTTATATTTCATCTGAGAGATGGAGATTAAGATCCTTACCTTAATGCGACTCGTCTCCCCTTTTCTGCTTTGCTCTGCCGCTACAGACAACCTTCCTATCTACACCCAGGCCGCTGAAGCAGCTCTTCTGTTTCAGACCTCACCACCATGGAAAACATCAACATTTCCAACTTGGGTCTACTCCAAAACCTTGCTGAGGAACCACTTGGCCACCCGCTCAGCAGAGCAGGCGCAGCGCCTTGGAAACACCTGTGCTCGCAGCATTTGTGTTTTCCTGGGAGCTTGTCCGGCAGGACTTTTCTTGACCAGACACAACCCTGCCTTGCTCGTGAAATACGAAGAGCTCTGAATACGGTGATTTGGTGACACTTGTTATCTATCAGAACCAGACTGCCTGGTGTTACTTATGCAGCAACATAGCCGTGCTTGTCCTGCACACGGGATGGGTTTGCGGGATTGTAAACTGTGACAGGAATCTAGCCTTCTTTATGAGCCTGCCAGTTACCCAGTACGTGCACAGCACTCTGTAACTAACAAAAATAGACATGCTGCCTACTGGTGGATCTTAAAAATATCAGGACGCCCTTGGTAAGAGAGAAGCGTGTCCTGGTGACCTTGAACACAGTGCCTTTCCTCTGCTCTCCCCTCCCCAGCACCGAGCAACAGCCACTGGCAAAGAAACTCCCCTCCACCCCAGAAACAGCTGCATTTTTTTAGGGGCACAAGCTGCGGAGCGCTTGCGTGCCCTGAGGCCGGGAGGGGAGGGGGGAGAGCTGGGCGCCCACACACAGCCACGAGGATTACAGCGGATTTTCCTTCAAAACAGAGACACGCACGCACACACACACACAGAGCTCTCCCGGAGGGAGGCTCTCCCTTGGCTCCGGCCTTGCAGCGCTGCGGGAGCCTGCCCTCCCCCGTTCCTCGCCGCTTAGCCCGGTACGACCGGGTTGGGCAGGGCGGCGAGGCCTGGGTGACGGACACGGGGGCGGCGGTGGGAGCGGGCCGCGGGCCGCCGGCCTTTGGGCGGGAGCACCGCGCTCCCCAGAGCCCGCTGAGGGGACTCCCGAGAGGGCAAGGCTGGCGCGGGGCGGAACGGCCCATCCTGCAGCCGTGCCCAGGAGGGAGCCCCGGCCCGCCGCCGTGCCGCCCGGGAACCATGCCGCCCCAGCCAGCCTCCGGGGCAGCGGGGTGCGTGTAGGGCAGCCGGAGTGCCGGCCCCTCGGGTGGGGGTGGAGCGCCAGGGCCCCGCGGGGCTCGGGCGGCCGGGCGGAGGGGCCGTCTCCCCCTCCGCGGCGGGAGCGGAGTGCGGCGGCCCGGGGAGGGGGCGGGGAGGATGACTTCATGCCGCCGGAGCGCCGTGAATTTAGGAGCAGCAGCTGCCGCCGCCGCCGCCGGCGGGATGTGGGGGTGAAGTGACAGCGGGAGCTGCCGCCGGCTGAGGGAGGGGCAGCGCCGGGCACCCCGCTCCGCCGAGCCCAGGGGCTCCGGGCCGCCAGGAGCAGCCGCTGCGGGAGGGAGGAAGATGCGCTGAGCCGGTCGCTGGAAAGGTGAGCGGGAGCTGCTGGGGGCGTGTGCGGGGGCGGGCGGCGAGCGCTGCGGCGCTGCCCGGCTGGGGAGCCGCGACGCTGCCGCTGCGAGCCGCCCGCCTCGGTTCACCCAGCTGCCGGGGCCGCTGCCTGCCCGCGGCGAGCGCGGGGAAGGCCGGGCCGGCGGCCCGGGAAGCAGCCGCCGTGCTGCGTGCGCCCAAGGCAGGGTCCGGAGCTGCGCTCAGACGGGTAGCTCCCTTCTCCTTCCTTCTGTGGCTCCCTCCAAAAGCAGAAGGGCTGCCCTCTCAGAAGCGCCACAGCGTTGCGTTTTATCTTTTATGGCCAGGATGTGCGGTGGCTCGGTGCCAGCCCTCTGCTCCGCAGCCCGGGCTGCCTTCTTTACCCTTGCCAGAAGGGATTCGCCGGCGTGGAGGGGGCATTTTGTCGGTGGCGTAGCGGCGGACGGGCGCGAAAGCGGGAAGGACTGTGGAGCACTGCGGCAGGTGCAGGACCGCGCTCCGGGTTTCCTTCCTCCTGCTCGCTCCGGGCCGATGTGCGTTCCTCAAGTGGCGGGGAGGACATCTTAGGGCAGAAGGGTTTCAGGGGAACAGAAGCAAAAAAGGATGTCGTCTCATTTGCATCCCTGGATTTGGAAGTCGCTTTGCAGGAAACTAAAGGGAGAACCAGCCATTATGCCAAAATGGATTCTGTTGACTTTTTCGGGGACTTCTGTCTGTGGGTTGTTTTTCTGTTTTCCTTTTTCCATTTTTGTCATCTAGCACAAGGTTTGAGACAAACTAAATAGCAGCTAGATTCAAATGCCTTTGTTTGCTAAATGGACAAATTAGTGAGTTGCTCTTCCTTCGTATCACCTGTAGAAGTGGAAAAACAAGAGTACCTGCAGCATTGTAGCTTGGCCACTGACGTTGCACACTGTTTGTGGTACGTACGCAGGTCTTAACGCTAGGTGAATGGCCTTTTGGAATTGAGTAGGAGGGAAAAATCTGCCTGGGCTATGTCTGTCTGATACGCTGGTGATTTTTTGTTATGTTTTTCCTTTGTTCCACTCTAAAAAAGGTTGCTCTGAAGCAGGCATGTCAATACAGGAGGCTAGGGTTGGCATGCAGAGGCAAATCATTAGAATGAGCACTATCTGCTTGTAGTAATGGCTAATGGCTCTATGTGGTTTGGTTTGGAAGCAAAAACAATGATTGTGCCTCTGGGAAGGAAAGGATAGGGTATTAATCTGTTCCTGCTGAAAAAAAGGAAGCAGGATATTGGAAGCTGAAGGTTATTTTATTCAATGTCTGTTTACTTGTACGTTCATCTTAAAGGGTCCTGTTATCCTATGTATTCATAGAGCAGCTCACACAGTTGTGGGATACCCAGTTGTGGTTGAAGCCTCTGGTCACGTGCTAGAGTGATAGAAGTAATACTTAGGGAGGTGACAGGCAGTTGATTGGCCTGTTGTCATTATTTCAGGGAATTAATTAAATACGTGTATTTGCCTCAGTACTGTTGCTGGGTACACAGAAGGCAAACGATGGCTACAGGAAATGTGTATAGAAGACAGTTGCGGTTTCATAAGGCTGAAACAAAGAGTGACTGGTGAATTGCAGACAAATCATTGCTCTGGAACAGTCATTCAACTATGACCCAGTGTAAGCTTGTTCCTTTTAAGCACTCCATGGCACATCCAATGTATGCATTTCAAGCTAGAAAAAAATTCCCATTCCATCAAACCTATATCTTTCATTTACCAAACATTTATTTTGTTCCTGTAAAACACTTGGGAGTCTGAGTTATGACATCTCTACTGTTTTTTCCTTTCTAGAATAGAGGATGGATGGCTGTCTCAGCGATTGCAATGTTGTAGTCATTTGCTGATTTCTCCTCTAATTGCCTCTGGCTGGAAGAAGAAACTATGTAGCTGATTTCAGATACTTCTCCTATTAGTCCACCCATTGTATATAAAGTCAATTTCTTCACTGAAGAGGGCATCAAGTAATGGTCTCCCATTCTGTTGTTGCAAATACAAAGTAGTATGAGTACTCCCTAATGCTGATGCAACATTAGCACAGTAAATTTAGCCATTTGTGCTTCCAGGCAAACCTAAATAATGTTTGAAAAGACTGTTGGCTAACATTTTTTTAAAAAGTGTGGTGGCAGGGATGAAGGAGTTCGTTGACCAAGAGCCGTACATTATCGTAGATGTGAATGTACATCTGGTTAGTTTGACTCTGAAAACTTGAATTGCTTTTGTTTTTATCTTATGTGTACTCCAAAGACAGATGGGGTAATCATGTAAAATGCAAGAGTGCATGTGCATGTGTCCACAGAAAAAAATGGGTATCTAATTATCAGTGTGAATTTAATTCAATGGTGTAACTCATGTAAATCCACTTCCTACAGACTTCTCTCCCAGAACTCCTCTTCCTCCTTCTGTTACAGTAACTTCCATACCTCTGCCAAGCAAAGAAAAGCATCTTTATTGTGGTTAATCTGGGGGCGACAGCCCCGCTGACTAGAAGAACAGCTTAGTTGGCCAGCTGGTTGATGCCAGACAGACTGGGTAGCAGCCGAGATTTAGCTGCCTTTTCCTCAGAGGGTCTGCTATTTTGAAACTCTTCATCTGGGTTAGTTCTGCAAATTTATAAGAGCTTAATTATCTTTGAGATTTCTAGGCCGCAGACAGCCTTTGAACCAGCAGGTTCATTTGACCAAGTTTATGAGTAGGGGCCAGATGGGTCTGTTTGCGTAAGACTTGTTTCCTTAGGAGAACAAACTGGAAAACCCAGTAACCTTGAATGCACTTGAAGTTGCAGAGGTTTGATTTCACTTGTGGTCCTTTCCAAGAGCTGAAATGAAACAGTTCAGTTAATATATTTTCTATTATTATGAGCATGTTTAAAGCTGATGTTTCTAAGTGCTGTTTGAACTAGCTGAAATAACCACATTCCAGAGCAAGCATGTAATTTTTCAGTTGTGTTGTTACTAGGCTTTGAGTTGGATTGTTTTCCCCAAATTAAGAATTCCTTAAAGAAAGGCTTGAGCAGGGTGTGAGTGGACAGATATTATAAAGTGAATTTAAGACTATGTACTTTAGCATGTGCAAACAATCAAGAGTATTTTAACAATAGTGATACCATTTTTTCTTCTGAAGAACAAATGTATTGACACTTTCCAAATGCATGCCCTTTATATGCAGTAGTTAACATTTCTAGGTGAGAAAAAATTTCCATCTGAGAAATAAATTCCAGGCATAGACTTAAACTTTGTTTCCTATTATGCAGATGGAATTCATGTTGGACTCTTTAATTATTGTCAATAGAAGATCTTTATGTGAGTGGCCAGTCAACTGCAAAGGTAGCAATTGTTAAGGAGAACTAAGAGTTTCATCTATTTATAATATATTAGTGGTGGGAACAAGACAGGCATTAATCATCTTTTTATCTTGAATTTGACCTAATCAAGTAAGTCAGCACTTCACAACCCGGATAATGAGCCCCTGAGTTTAATATCTGAAACATGGAGATAGAAGTGCAGAGTTCATGTATGCTTCTTGCAAAACCAAGCTGATTTAAGCCTCTCTTTTGAAGAGGACTGCATGTGACAGCAACACCAGCATGAATCCATTTATATGTATTAGTTTCATGATGCATTGAGGACTATTTTCTAGAAAGTCTTCATATTGTATGCTCTTACAAAATGACGCTTTTAAAACAACATTATAAAAGAAAGGATCTGATTGTACAAGAAGTGCGCACTTCCAGTATATATTCCTGTCTTTAAATATAAACATATCAGAGGAGAAAGTAACACAAAATGGACTCTCTCTTAGGAGAGTTGATGCAAATGTCCCAGCCAAATGCCAGATCAAATAATTTCATTTTTCTTCCTTTAATTCTTATGGTAGAACCAATAAGATATGATGGTGGTTTTTGTCCTCCCTAACATACCAAAGATACGCTGCATTTCTGAGCTGGTCGCATTTCTGCGGTGGTAAAATGATTCCAGGGTATCTCTGCCCTTCTTCTCTGGGTGAACCAAGTATAAAACATGAACTCTGCAGAAGAGCTGCAGTGGAAGAATTTCAATGTCAGCCAGGGTGTAGTTCTCTCTAGCAGAATTTGTTTTGTTTTCTAACCTTTATTCAAATTAATTTTAAAATTGGCTACACTGCTGTTCTTCGGCTTTACAGGACTCATGGGCTGCAATTTAACCTGCACTGTGTTCAGAAGTATGTTAAAGCAACTGGCTGGTCTTTGCACAATTATGCATACCTTTTTGCACTAATGTCTCGGTGATTTATCAGATGCGGTAGGCAAATAGGTCTAACTCCAACATACAATTTTAGTTTCTCTTAATTTGAGTGCTTTTTTTGTCACATCTTTGTTCTAGCAACTGTTCCAAAAGACCCAAAGGTATATCAAAGTTATCTTGGCAGCTGTTAGCTAGCCTGTAAAATGTGCTGCAGCTTTAATGAGATCATATACATCTTAATATATCTATATAATTATATATATTATATAATATATATATTTGCTAACTATTCACTCATTTGCCTTCTACCTCCTACAGAATTTCCACTTACACATATGGTGAGTACATAACTGTGGTGAAACGATCTCACCACCTGTTGTTTTAAAATAGCACAGATACTTATTAATGGTCCTTCCATGATACTGTTTATAGTACATGTTAAACCTCACTTAAAATACTGTGGATCATATTGGTAAAGGATATTATTACTTCAGCAGCAGCCTTAAATTGGTTCCTGTTTAGCATCTCTACTTACTGATTGTTTGTAGGTAGGAGAGAGGTAAACTTCATAGGACAGTCAAAGCTATGATGCTTAATGAGAAAGCTGTCAGTGAATCTTGTACAAGGTGTTCTATGAAAATGACCACTGCTATTTGGGTAGCTGATCAACCCAAAGAACTGTAAAAAGTGTGAGTGCATAGATGCTCTACGCTCAGAAGTCTTAAGCACAGTTGATGTGAACTCCTTCAGGCCAAGGCTCAAAAGCAGAGTTTTCACACTTCAAAGCTAGGGAAAGTAAATAAAGCAGAACTTGAGTCTTGATCAAGAATGTCTCCTAATATATTTTTTTCCATGGAAAAGTCAGTTCTAAACTGAAAATTAGGTAAACAAATATTCCATCAATTCCCTGTTTTCTTTGTCCAATCTAATGAGTCACTTGGATTCTCAACTTTGCTTTCAAAGAATTTCTAGAGTTCTGCCGAATATTTCTGGTCTGTAACTCTGTAGATTTGTCTTTACTTGTTTTGGAGTTTTTTTGTTTTGTTTTGTCTAATCTCATCAAAGTAGAAATTAAAAATGTATTTCTACTTTGAAATCATCTATCCACAAGTGGACCAAGAAGAATTCTTGATGTTAAATGGCAGTTCACTATCATTCTCACTTCACTGAGATGTAAATTTAAAAGGGCAATCAGGATAAACAGACTCTGCTGCTTTCAAACTTCCCAAGGTGCTTGCTTGAGGCACAGAAAGTTCTTGATATCTGCATGTTCCCAGTGAATACCAAGAAAACACTATTATACACTGCAAAATTTATATAACAAACAAAGGAATGAAAGATGTGTTGTATTTAAGTTTAGCAAAAGCTCTTAAGAACTATTAGGGTGTCTTTTTTGTTTGTTTTGTGATTTTTTATTTTTTTTTTAAATGAAATACATATGGAGACTTTTTTTTTTTCCTGTGGTGCATGACAGATGGCATTGGTTGGGTTTAGAATAGCTAGTAAATTAAATAATAGTTGTTCATGCTAGAACAGTGACTGTCAGATGCCTGTTCAAACTGTATAGGATGGACAAAACCCTCTTCTTACTAGAAAAGCTGTGTGGCATATCTTTATAGACGTAGCCTGTAAGAATATAAATCTGCTATTAAAATAAGACCACTGGCAAAATTCCAGTAAAGGATGCTTAGAGAAGTAATACATAAATTAAATGGAGTAATCATCTTTTGATGGTCTCCCAGTATTTGGTGCCCAGCATTGATTAGGAGTTCCATGAGCATAAAGTAATGCTTGCACTATTATGTTTAATTGCAGAGGGTATCGTGTCCTCACTATATGTGTTTGGTTGATCTGATTTAGATTCTCAGCCTCTACAGTATCTTTGGCAGTTATATGCTTCAGTGCATGTAGAGCGTTAAGGAAGTAAGTATCTTTGTTTTGCCTTAAAATTTGTTGCCTAATGATTTAGTTGGGGCCCCTTTTAATTGTCATGATGTGAGAAATGTTAAACAATTGTTTCCTTTTCAGTTTCTCATTAAATCAGTCATGATTTCGCACATCTATTACATTCTCTTTTTCCTCAAGAGCAGTCATTTTGGTCTATTTACTCTTTCTGTATATATAGATTCTATTCCATATCTGATTCATTCTTTGTCACATTTTTATATACTTGCTGCAAATATATTTCTGATGTGCAACGGTCAGAACTTAGGAACTCTGTTTAGTAGCATGATAATTTCTGTTCCATTCCTTTCCCAGGTTTTTTTTTTTTTTTTTTTTTTACTGAGCATATTTTTTCCAGTTACTAATTACATGTTTCATTTGGGCTGATCTCTTGTGTCCCTGTTAGGTTCATTTTCATTGTAGGCTCAGTACAACAATATGTTTGTATGCCTGGAAGGAACTGGTGCCATTAGCAGGAGACATAAAAGTTGATAGCTGGATATCAAAAATGTGTATTTATAATGTAAGAAAGAGCAAACTGTATTGTGTAGCCTTATAGAGCAAGGGAGATTCAGTCATAAACCCTTTGTTTTGTGTTACTCTTGTTTTAAAATAGTGGGTTGATGGCAGCTTTACTGATTTGGGCTAATGTTTGTGAGCTCAGACATGGCAAGCAGAAAATAAAAAAGAATAGGATTTCTTAATGCATGTAAGAATTGGAGCATGTGAAAAAATTTCAGACTCTAAGAGGCAGGCATAATGTGAAACACTTTTTAAAAAAAAAAACAAACTAAAAATAGACTGCTGCATTTTAAGTAATTGTTATTTGTAAGGTCTCATGGAGTCAAAGCGTGATAAGAGATGTGAACAGAGTATGCATGAATATAGAAGCTGTATGACTTGAAAAAGAGACGTAGCTTATCAAAATTGATTATGGCATGCCTTAAAAGCCTAAGGAAACCACAGCTTTTTTTCAGTCAAGTAAGCCCATTTTATCATACATTTTTTTATATACAGGCGACTAATGTTTACATTCAGTTCTTAGACAAACACCAAAGCCTTTTCCAAGCAGAATATTTATCCTGAATAGGGAGTCCTTTAAGTTATTCTGAATAGCTAGAGGTCTTGTTGAACACCTTCCCCCCCCGCCATGTGTTTATTTGCCTGCAGGGAGTTCAGATGTTAATCTGTTGAATGGCAGGTATAATATTATAAGGTAGTAAAGAATTGTATAATGCCAGTGTCATTTGCTCTGAGCTACAGCGTGCAAAAATAATGCCACCACTGCTACGTGTCCTTTTAGAGTGTAATTTTTGTATCTATGCCTAATGTGGTACTACTAGGGCCTGACTAGGGAAATGGCTATATTCTCTTGAATTTTACAAAAGCAAAACCACTGATAAATGGTGAAAAACATGTGCAAAGCCTTCACTCATCCCCAATGCATGCACAGAGCGACTCCAGAACAAATAAAGTTTGAATGGGTATTTATAGAAGATGAACATGATAACTGTGCACCCAGGGGAACATAGATACTGTATGAGAAACTTAAGCATGTAACATCACTTCTTCACTGATGCTTGAGTATTCATTATATGTTCATGTAACAATAGGCTTTTAATATATAGAAAGCTAATAATGGGGAATGTTTTCATTAGCACATAAGGAAGCAAGTGCATGGAAATATTTTGCATGGTATGATGCATTAGCTAATTGTCACTCTAGAAGAAGACACTTCTCAATTGTACACTCTGCACATTTATGCAATTGCTGTACCGACCAAAGAGCAAGAGGAAGCATTTCTGTTATTCTCTTTTTCTCAGATACTGGGGAAATATATTATTTATGTAGCACCTTTCATCATGGAAGACCTCAAAACACTTTGCAGCACTTCCATTTTCATTGACATCATTTGCAAGTAAGGGCTGAAAGCTGTTATTTAAACATTGTTTTCCCACAGTGGTATAGCTGGTAAGACTGCAGATCAGGGAGTTATTTATGCTAATCTCCAGAAAAAGGTACTGATTTCTGATGACTGCTGCAGCACGCTGAACCATGCTATTTCCTTCCAAGCAGAAAATTCTCTTTCCTATCACTTTTGTGCCTCATAGAAGCGATTTTTGAAGGTCATTCATCCGTTACAGACTGCAGTTCTGCTTCTTAAGCAGCGTTTCTAGTCAGACAACACACTATGCAAATGTTTTTTTGTGTAAGTTTACTAGATTCTCCAAGTCCACTCTTTGTTAAGATTTCTGTTCTTCCATCTCCTCTAGCCTTCTTGGTCTGTCTAAGCCAGGCACTGGTACTCATTTTGGAAGTATATTTTTTTTTACTGAATTTTGTCAGTAAGTAAAATTTTTCAGTTTATAGTTGGGTCTCTCTTGGTAGCATGGTATTTTATTGTCGTGGTTTGACCCCAGCCAGCAACTAAGCACCATGCAGCTGCTCACTCACTTCCCCCCCACCCAGTGGGATGGGGGAGAGAATCAGAAGGAAAAAGGTGAAACTCGTGGGTTGAGATAAGAACAGTTTAACAGAACAGAAAGGAAGAAACTAATAATGATAATAATAACAATAATAAAATGACAATAATAATAAAAGGATTGGAATATACAGAACAAGTGATGTGCAATGCAACTGCTCACCACCTGCCGACCGATGCCCAGTTAGTGCCTGAGCAGCGATCCACCCCGCACAGCCAACTGCCCCCAGTTTATATACTGGGCATGATGTCACATGGTATGGAATACCCCTTTGGCCAGTTTGGGTCAGCTGCCCTGGCTGTGTCCCCTCCCAACTCCTTGTGCCCCCCCCAGCCTTCCTGCTGGCTGGGCATGAGAAGCTGAAAAATCCTTGACTTAGTATAAACACTACTTGGCAATCACTGAAAACATCAGTGTGTTCTTCTCATACTAAATCCAAAACATAACACTATGCCAGCTACTAGGAAGAAAATTAACTCTATCCCAGCTGAGATCAGGCCATTTATAAATATGTTTATACATTTATTTGGAGACTAAGAGTGCATACCTTAAACAAATGCATATGATTTCTTAAGCAAACTACAAGGCAGAATTCTAGAAAAAAGAAAATTTTAGCATTGTTCTGGGGTCAGCATCCAAGTGACTGCCTATCTTCTTGTGGTGGTATGTTGCATTAATTTCCTACTACAGTGGGAGGAAAAAGTGCCAAAAACATTGCAAGTTTCCAGGCTGCGTGATCTGAGCCAATTACTGAATGTCGTGTGTTCTTTGAGCCTCAGGCAGCACCTGAGCACCTCGTTTTGGTGTCCAGGCATGCTTTTGGCAAGTAAGCTCTTCTATACAGCTCCTCCTGAGAGGAGCAGTTGCCGGTGTTTCTGTGCTTAGTAGTGATTCGTTACACTCTCCTCTCAGGGCTGGTCTTCAGCACGTCCTTTCATAATTCTTTCCTTGTACGAATTTTGGTGACAAGTATGGGGGTTTTGAGGGGTTTTGTTTGTATTGGCCGGATCAGAGTTGCAATCTTTGCTTTAAGTTAAACAGTATCTGTGAATACTGCTGAGCACTAGAACAGTTTCATATATGAGTGTTAAACTGGTGCCAAGTATTTTGGTACATTTTTGGCTTGTGTCAACTTGTTCTTCTGAACAAGTCTAAAACTTGGTGTGGGAATTGGTGTGGGTTATCTGCCATTTCCCAGTATGTAATGTGAATGTTGTTTAGAAAATAAATTATCTTGTTAGAAGCCTTATAGTTTACCTGACTTTCCCTTGATGTGGTTGCTGTTGAGGCAGACCAGATTTTCAGCCAATTTGTCTGGCTTTTCTCTGTTCAAACTGATGAAAACAGTGGAAGCTTTCTATGCATCCTGCAAGATCTGTCTTTCAACTGATGTTCCTTCTGTGACACTCTTCTTGAACATTTACTTGCTTCATATCTGCCGATTGTTCTGTTGAAGAACTTCCAACTTCCCATCCCCCTTTCTGAAGTGTTCCTGTTCTGCTCAGAGAGCAGTAATTCCAGTGAAGTGTTCTAATTTATCTCTATTCTCTGAGCACATTTGAAGGCCTTGTCAGGGAAGGCAGATATACAGAAATAATTTGGAGTACGATGGCTTTCATAGTAACAGTTGTAGAGGCTTTCAATAGTTTTACTCTCTTCATGTGTTTATTCTGTGTTAAGGTGTGATGTGAAAATCCAAGAGAAGTCATAGTTTAGCACCTCAGTTTTGTTGATTCTCCCTATGTAGTGGTAATTTATGTAAGTAATTAACATTCTGATAACAGTGGCCAAAATACTAGGCTTTTATTTTCACCAAGGGTTGTCTCTCTTAAGAGATTCTTGTGTAAGGACATAGATGTGAACAGGTTGGAAAGGATAACATAAATAGGAGTTAACTGTCACCAGAAGAATGGGAGGGTGAATCTAGTGAGGGTCTTTCTGGATAAGTCAATTATAGGGCTTAAAACTTATTATTTGTATATGCATACTAATGTTGATGTGTCAGGTTTTTGTCCCGTGGGTAAGTTTTTCCCTCCTCATCCGCACAAAGTGCCTTCTCTGTGGAACTAATGAGTGCGAGACCAATATGAGGGAAGAAGTAGTTCCTTTTATAAAGATTAGTAATAGCAAAATTTGATTAACCAAAAGTAAAGGTAGCTGTGATCTCTACTCTGAACTTTTCCTATCCTTTTTCTTTTCTGCCTGTATATGTATTTGGGTGGTAGTCAGGTGCTTCTGTTTTATGGTTTGGGCATAAAGACTTCTTATAAACTGAGGAACAAAGGCTTCTGTGTTGGGTTTTTTGTTTTGCTTTTCTTTTAGGTTCCTACTTTTCTCTCCAACTAGCCAGCTGATTTAAAGCTAAAATCTTACACTTGGCATGGAGGCTGTTTATATTCAATCCAGCTGATGTATCACTAAATGAAAAAGTATTCAGGGACGCATGAAAAGATTCTGTAGGATTAAATAGCAAAGCATACAGGTTTATTCCATGCAGGAGCAGCCTTTGAAAGCTAAAAGCAAGCTAAAGAAAGAGACATTAATTGTGGGAAGTTAACATGTAAAATGGGAATCAGAAGAGAAGATTCTTAAAATCCTTTCAGCTACTGAAAGCATTGAATTGGAGGTCTTCAGTTTACGAATGATCAAGTATAAAGAGAGATAGAAAAGAAGCCTATTAAGGCTAAAGAAAAATTGTTGAAGTGGCTGTTATGTATCTCCCCATAATCAGCTGTCTGTGAAAAGGGTCTCTTCTCTCCTACCCTTGAGTGTGGTTTTGGACATATTTGACCAGAATTGTTGGTTATTTAAGGTGGCATGGATGACATCTGAGGGTGAGACATAGATGAAGTCAGTATCCATGTGCTTCTATAAATAAGGAAGATTGCAAGCAAGGCCTTGCTGAATGCTGGCTTGTCTGTTAATTGAAAGGGCTAACTATTCACAAGTTTAATTCAAGTCATCTTCCTTCAAGTGCTTTATTGTTCAAAACCTAACTAAAGCAGAATATAGGTCACTTTCTCTTTATGTCTCTCCTTCCCTATTTACTGACTGCTTCAAGAGCTTCACGTAGAAATTAAGGAAAACACATTCTGGCTTTTGTAGTCATTTGCTTGGTTTCACCTGGGAAATCTGCACACAACTATATCTGACAATAACCTGTTGTTTCTGAAGGATCCTTTGTCATCCTCTGAAAACCCTTTTGTCTCTGAACACAAGAGGAATAAACCAAGACTGGAATAAGCTCTAAAATGCCAAGCTGAGTGCCTCACCATCTGCACTTGGATCATACACAGCACACCTACTTGGACTGTGCACAAGTACATGTCCTTTCCATGGAAACTGGAATGGTGATGCAGAGAATGGGAATGCCTAGGTCTCATCCTGACATTTAATCATGACAAGTCTGCAAAGTACTCGTGAAACATGCAACTTGAACGTAACCAGGATCTCTTTTTTTGGTCTCACTGACTGGCATGTTTTGCTGCTTTTTCTACAGGCAAGCATTTTGGGGAGCTGCTTCGCATCTCAAAATGACAGAAGCTACTCTACTACCTGCACTGAGCAATACTCGAGCCCTTTTATTTGCTGGAGCAGCTCCAGCAGGATCTATGAGACAATATGCCTTAGCCCTAGCCTTCTGCTGAAAATACCTGTTTTGGCAAGTAATTTCTATTTTCACAATTGCTTGGAAGAGGATGTGCTTGGTGTTTTCTCATCTATCTGAAGCAGAAGGAAAAGTACATACTTTACACATATGAAGCTTGTCTCAACATGCAAATTTTCTGCCAGGTGCTGTGTGGGAGCTAAAATGGCTTTACTTCAAATAACCCATTTCAGGAAGAAAGTAGTTTACCAGCTTGTCATTTGTAGTCTTCATCATTTGAAGTACCTTTCTGACAAGATACTTCACATAACAACAGAAATAATTTTGACTCCTTCCTCAAGCTTCTTAGGAGAAGACATAGGCAAGAAAGAATTTTTATCTCCAAGGGAGATTTTTCTACAAGCCTTTGATGAAGTCCATTTATTTCTGTGGCCCTTCTATGGCATCCTTCTCATCTTCTAATGACATCTGTGACAAATCTGCTAGTCTGTTTCTGTTGCTATGCTTATATAAGCTACCAAAAAGGGTGGAGTTTGTTTGTTCCACATTGTTGGGTACAACTTGCTCAAAAAAAAAACCAACAGTGCCACCCAAATTTAAAGTAAATTGTTCACCATTCCTTCTTCCATGCTCCTGTACTCTTCACTGAATATTTTGGAATAGCAAGGAAATTACAGGAGTCAAAAGAAAGCTAATATAATATATTTTATAAAAAAGGATAAATATAATAACTTAGTTACCAAGGTCTATTGATCTGATATGAATCCCAGGCAAAACAGTAGAAAAAGCAATATACTTTTCACTTACAGCTTTGAAGGACAGTTTTATAATGAATGCAAATCACTGATGGTTAATGAAAAAAAGATCCTGTCAAAGAGACCCTAACGTGCTGGCTTTATACATTTTGGAGGTTATAAGTTTGTCTAAAGGAAATCGGCTTAATAGTGTATTTTACTCGGTGAAAACTGAAGTTAATGCTATTTGATGTCTGCCAACTCACACACCTCTTGTATCTTACCTGCCACATTTGCTAGTTAGTTCTAGACGCCAGGCAACACGGTGGTAGACAGTTACAGCAGAACATATGATGTGTTAAGTTCATACCTATGTCTTACCTACTGGAACTTCTTTGTACCTGTCACATAGGTGTGATGAATGTCTTCCCAACAAGTTCATGGTGGTGTTCAGATCAGTACCGGCCCAGACTGTAAGCAGCTGCTTCTGGATTCACTGTGAAAAGGTTTCTAAAAGATAGAGTAGTTACAAAAGTCTTACCTGCTCAGAAAATAAAGATATGTATCTATCTGACGACGAGTATCTATCTGACGATGAGTATCTGGTTTTCCCTTTCTTGCTCAGTCTCTGCAATGGTTTTCAGTATTTGTGGGTGTTCTTTTACCTTTCTCTCTCCTCCCTGACCTCCCCTGACACCAAGAAAGAAAAGCAAGGGGGAAATTTTTCCTACAGTAGAAAGTAGAAACAGAATTCAGAAGTGCTCTAAAGAACTATGAATATCTGGAGAGCTATGTGATTTCATACAGCTTCCATATTTTATCAATGGAAAAATTTGTTTTCCTGTTGATAACTTAGCTTGACACACAAACTTTCAATTTTTCTCTTAAAATAAAACTGTGAAACCAAAGAAATACAAATTAAGTTTACTTGTTCAAAAGTGTCTGTAGTCAGAATGTTGTTTAAATATAGCACACTTGTCAACAATACTGTAAAATACCTCTTCATAAGGCTCACTAAGCATGTTTGTTAGATGAATTCAAAGACAGCACAAAGAGGATTAAGAGTTCTCCCAGGCCATCTTAAAGACCTGTGTGACTATTGCTTTTTTGGCTGTTTATATGTAATGCATCTGTCTTCCTGTTCATTGCAAATTTACCTATTAAATCCTCCAAAATGATCATTTTTTTTCTGGAAATCTGTGAAACTGTTGAAATGCTGAAACTGTGCATTTCTGTTTCTTTCCATATGACTCATCACTTTGTTTGCCTCATTTAAATGTTTTACACCTCATTAATTCCTTGTGATTACATTGTGTGTCTTGGTTCTTTCTACTTTGTTTGTACTGGACAATATGAACTTTGTTTTATTTGGTTTTGGGTTTTGGTTTGTTTGTGGGTTTTTGTTTTGGTTTTTTTTGTTTGTTTGTTTGTTTTTCATTTTGAACTTTGGTACAGTCTGTTCTGTTACAGCTCCTTGTTCCATCTACAACAGGGTAAGATTCTTCCAGACATCAGCATGTTGCCTAAAAATCAAGAGGGGGGCTTAATGTCACATTATCTTCCCTACTTCTCTTGTAGTAGATATAATGAAGACTTGACTGCTGTGAAAACAGAAGACTGCCAGCTGTGCCATAGGCATGTTATCTATTAGCATGAAGAGAACCTCTTGTATAAGTTGCAGTCAGAGGATGCTGACTGGGTCTTTCAAATTAATTATTGAAAATGGCATGAGAAACACAAGATGAAGAAATGCAAAAAAAGGTCAGCAATTATGATGAGTAAGATCTTATGAGGAATCTCTGAGAAGCAGCTTTTAAAGATATAAAACAACAACACAACAAAAAAATCCCTGATTTATAAACTACTTGTTTTTCAGTGCTGTAGCCAGAACTCCATATGAGTTGCCTTTGTAGAATCCTTTGTCTTCAGCTTCTAGCAGTTCCAGCTTGCTCTGTTCTTGTACCCCTCCCCTTTCTTTTTGTTTTCTCTCAAAGGACAGATGTGAAGGTCAGCTCTGTGCTCTGGACCATATGTCTGAGTGATTGCTTCATACTATGCATCTATTGCTTTTTTTACTAGCTTCTTTTACAAATTCATAGTTTAAAGACAAACTCACTCAAAGGCTTTAAAAGTTCATAATTGCAATATACTAATGAGGAAACCTCACTGCAAAAATGCATTATGATGTTGTTTTTTCCAGATGTTGCTAACAGATGGAATTTCTTACTATTTTTTTACTTTACTACTTCAAAAATTGATTTTAAGATAAGATCTTATTTCAATGCCTGCTGACCCTGTGTATTCCTAAGGCCTTCTTTTGTGTGCCAGTTTATAATGGAGATCATTGTTCTGCCTCCTGTAGTATGCTACCCAGCTTGTAGATAAGATGTACATGTAAGACTTTGTTAGGTAGAGTAAGTATATGTGTTAGTAGCAAAATACATAGCAGTGTTTCTCTTTCAGCTATCATCAAGCTCAAGGCCAAAGAATGTGTGTTCTTGCAAATGTAGGAGTTAATATGCAAATCTTCATCTTCTCTTGAGAAATTAAATATTTTTGACTGTATAGGTAGAATCTGATGAGAATTCAACCAGTGAAAATTCTCCAGTAAAGTTAATTAAAGCTGGTATCCTGAGAATGCTTTGCATTAATTTTGTATCAGATTATACTTCTACTTTCTGCAACCTTAATTAATCAAATCTTAATGGTTACTCAATCTGTAGCACTGTTTTGGGCTTAAAAAATATCAAGGGGCTTGTTCCTAATTGAATATTGGTATCTCGGGAGTGGAGGAGTAGATATGGTCCACTTTTCCAAAGGGGAAATAGACTCTGAAGTCTGAGCAGGGGGAAGAGAAGGAGGTAAAGGGTGGCTTGTCCTTCAGGACAAGAAATGGCAGCAGAAGGCAGACAGCAAAGTAATTAACAGGTCTTTCTCCAGAAGAGAAGGTGGCCTTCACTGTGCCTAATTACACAGTCTGTAATTTAAAACATGCTGTCTTGATCTCACAGTTGGATCTTTCAGTGCCTGGTTCATGCAGGCAGTCTGCTTAAGTTTTAGGCCTGTGAGCAGCGATCTAGGTAGTCCTTGCCTGAGACCACAAGCTGAGAGGACAGATTGCCTTGTGAAGAGTTAAAACTCATCCTTTGTGGATTAGTGTTGTAGATTAATCCTTTATAGATTAATCGCTTTGGCCTGTAATGTTAACGTTTTGAATTGTACCAGGATACAAAGGAGTATCAACTTTAGTCTAAACCTCTGCTGTTATCCTCCAGCAAGTAGAGAGCTAAAATCTGATTTTATAAACTCTGTGCATGTGTGATTAAAAGGAAAATATCTAGTTACTTGTATTTAATATATCAGTTACAAGCAAGTCTAGAGTAGGCCAAACTAATGTCAGGTAATCATCTTGTCAAGACTCAGTTGTGTGTGTAAGTTGCGGGCTGTATTTCACCTATGACATGGTGATAGTGACAACTTTTAAAACTCACTAGTCATGGATTAAACAATGTTTCTGTCATCCAGTACCCTTTGCTTCTACAGTGCTTTTAATGAAACTGGGCTCTTGAGCCAAGAAAATATCTGGGAACTACATGTACCTTTTAGGAGACTGAATTCAAGACTGTTAATCTTTCCTATTTTACTTAGAAACTATAAGCATCTAGAACTGCTGGCCAGACTCTTTCTACGTGCATACCATCTGTCTCTCACCTAACACTGTTTATGATGTGGTAACTAGGACTCTCTGATCCTAAACTCACTAAGAATGAGGCAGCAGTGTGCCATTGCAGTCATTGGGACCGGTGGGTACAAAAGGGATATTGACACACCAGCTCAAGTTTAGTGGAGGCTACCAAAACCATTATGAGGCTGGAGCACATGATGTACAAGCAGGGACTAAAGGAACTGGGTTTGTTCAGTATAGAGAAGACACTACAAGGAGATTTAACTGCACTACCCAAGGAGGGTTATGGAGATGATGTAGACTTTTCTTGGAGGTGTACAACAAAAAGGTAGGTGACAATGGTCACAAGTTGCAATGAGAGAAATTCCAACTACATGAAAGGGAAATCTTTCACTGCAAGAATGGAATAGCACTGGTACAGGTTGTCCAAAGTGCCTGGGGAACCTCCATCCTTGGAGATACTCAAAGTTGATCTGGAGTCCCTGAGTAACCAGACTGAAGTTTAAAGACAGTCTAGCTTTGAGCAAGTGGTTGTTGGACTTGATAGCCTCCAGATGTCCCTTCCAGCCAAAGTTTTTCTACAATTCAAAGAGATCTGTTGATTTACTAGGTGTGCCGGTACAGACCTATCAGTCCTGACTCAGGGTCAGAGTTTAACTTAATACCTTCTGTGTGGAGATGGGGAAGAAGAGAATCTCATTGCTCATCTTCCATAGAATAGCCTCATGTCAAGGAAAGAGGAGGCCTGGACTCCAAACTGTCCTCGACCTCAAGGAACCTGAAACCATGTCCAAGCAGAGGACAGAACCACCAGTATAAAAGGTATGTTGAAACTGGTTTATTGTGTACAAGCATAATTGCTTTCCTTCTGGTCCTGTGCCTTTTCGCTGACAAGAGGATGCCTGACTCTGTAGTCTTATGATTTGTGTGCTGAAAAATAGGAAGCCTCCACTCCTGGATCATGCTCCTTAGATTATTTTTGTTGTTTTTAATTGACTCTGGAGTAAAACATATGAGCAGTTCTGGAAGTCCTAGCTGTTGGTGTTATGCACAAGACAAGCTTTTCTGTCACTCAGTGCTTATTTAACAGGAATAAGCTGATCTAAGATCACGCAATGGACAGATCTTCAGTTAGACCCACCCCACAGAAAGTGTCCAATTGCAGCAGCATAATACTCAAGTGCCAAGACGATACGGTTCTCAAACTTCTACGTGAGGAACAGAGCTATGGCAAGCTGGTATTTTCCTGAGCCTATAAGACATGACCACAGTGTTCTCTGTGAAGAGATTGCTTCTGTTTTCTGTATGCTGCCACACGAAGTGGAATTCTCACTAAGAAAATGAAATGCAAACCAAACAAGCAATTCCAAATTTAGGCGTTAATGAGTCTGTCATTGTTTAATGTACCTTACTCTGGTGCAGAAAAACACAGATATGTGACAACAGGCATTGCAAACTAAACCTATGCTTCTAGCAAATCCACCCACGTAAAAAATTATTCAAGAAAAGCTCCATCACATGCTGAAATCTGTGAAATCTAAAGCAACCCTGGGAAGTATATTAATTTAAATTAATAACTGTATATCATTCAAATTGTACTGGTATGGGACAAGAAACAACAGAAATCAAGCAAAGAGTGCAGAATTAATGATTTTGTTGGGGGTTTCTGTGTGGTTCTTTTTATTGTGAATGTTGTCAACACTGCTCCTGGAGACCTGGTAGCTTCCTCTACTGAAATATATTTACTTTCAACAACTGCTGAAGTCTTTCTGTACAGGCTTGTTAAGGAGAGCTCATGAAAAATATTTGTTCTGGATAGAGAAAACACCTTTTGTTTTTGGGGGGTTTTTTTGGTTTTTTGTTTTGTTTTGTTTTGTTTTGTTTTCCACCTAAGAATCAGAAAAGAAGGTATATTTGCTGGTATTGTTCCTAGTGTCATAACATGAAGTAATCTCTTTATATAGAGCACAGTTTTTTTGTCTAATCATCCTGCACTACTATAGTTTAACTTTGCTTTTGCCTATTTGTAATTCTTGCTTTCTTACAACAAAACTAGCATAGGATTATAGCTGTTAAATTCTTTGCTGATCAATTTGGTATTAACCATGATCAACACAATATTTTTGAGACTTCTTCACAGCAAATAAAAATAGCCTTGCAACATAGCATGTTTTTGTCTTTGTGTGTTTTAAGGAAAAAGATATTCAGCCTTATAATAGTATACTGAGAGTAATTTTCTTAATGAAGCACGTGAAGCTACTTATTCTTCTAGATGTACCTCATCAGCCTTTTGTTTCTAAGAAAGAACCTTCTCCTTATCTAGTATCAGGCATGGTTCTGTCTGTGGAGCTCCTCTGCCCTATTATTGTTGTTTTAGAGTGCCCAAGATTAATAGGAAGAATGTGGAAGAACAAACCTAATATGAAGCTGAACAGAGCAAAAATTGTCTTGAGTCGTAAGGTTTAACTCTGAAATACTTGATTGTTACTGTTGTAACATCTAAAAGACATAACGCTATGCAGCTTCATAAAAACTTTATGCAGTAACATTAGAGCTCACTGGAGTATTTGATTACATGCTTAATAATCAGACTAAAACAGTTTGCCTTTGTTGGCAACGTAATCACCATCTGTATTAATCAAATTAGAGGTGGTGGAATGTTTTGTTCAGTTTATCTGGGGTTTGGGGTTTTTTTTTGTGTGTGTGGTGGTCTTTTGGGGTTTGTTTCTTTTTTCTTCAAGTTATCATTTAACCAGAAAGTTGGCTGAAAATGTTTCAAATAAGCTTCATTGGGTAAGAAGCATTTGTTTGGTGTTGTGTGTGATGAGTGGGGGAGGTGTGGTTGTGTTTTTCCTGTGAGTGTGGGGTTTTTGTTTGTTTGTTTTTTAAAAATAAACAAACCCCCTTCTTTCTGCTTATATTCCTAAGGTGAGTATAGTGTCTGCCTTTTCCTGTGCTACTGTTTTTGTCATGAGGATGGCATAGCTCTTCATTTTAATCCTGTCTTCAAATAATATTGTCTTTCAATTGTCAGACTTGGAGAATCTGCATACCTTTAAACCTTCTCTGTAGTCCAGTTGTTTGTTTAAGAAAAGGAAAAAAAACCGCTTCCGTATTTATTTTTTTGTGGGGAAAACTTGACTAAGTTTGGGTTTACTTTCTGTTGAACCCATTAGCTTTGGTAGTCTCTTAAATGGTATACTGAGGTATGCCAAACAGGAGAATAATTTACTTAAAAATAGCTTTAATGGACCTTAAAATCATCATGTTATGTAATGTGATGTATGTGGAGTTTCAGGCAAATAGCCAAATTCCCTTTGACTTTACAGATAAGTTTGCCTCATTTGGCATACAAGTCAAATGGCTAAAAGATTTGTAGTGATTCCCAAAAAACATCTTGGCACATGTAGATCACTGCTGTCTGGATACAAATGTGTTATTCCAGTAATGACATCATGCAAAATAGCTCTGTGGAAAGGAGGGGACATGTGTCAAGACATGTGGATTCAGCAGTGCTTCACAAAAGTGAAGTGCCCGGAGTGTGTGAGTCTTCATCCAAAGGTCAGCTCTGGGGAAATAGTTTTCCATTTCAATTAGCCTTTCAGATTCTTGGGGTTTTTTTTTCCTTTCAGTGTTTTGCATGTTTAAACTTTTTAAAAAGTTTATATCTAATAATTAATAATAGAATTAAACATTTAAAATTTTAATTGATTTTAATATTCAAGTATTAATATTTGAATAACCCCTGTAGGGGATTAAGCAAGAAGAGTGGAAAAATACAAAAGGGGGAAAATACTGCTTGATTCTGAAAGTGATACTTAAAGATATTCCTGACAAAGGGTTAACAAGCAATTTGCTTAGGGGGAGGAGGAGCGTTTTGGAAAGAAAGATTTAGAACAGAAAGACACTGAGGCTGAGCAGGGTATGGTTAAGATCTCTCTTATCTGAATATTATTTCACTCAGACTGTGCTGAAAAGCTTTTCTGAAATGAAGATACTTCTTGTCTTTCCATTTTTAGTTCAGCTCTGATTTCACTGGAGTCTGTGATGAACACAAGAATATTTTCTGTTATGCAAATATCAGTACTATTTGTTTGAAAATACTGGTGCTGTTTCTATTGGATCATGAGGAGGTTGTAGGTATAAGGTATGTAATAGCAATGGAAAATTTTGTTCAAGGGAAGGGTAGAAAAGATCAGTTTTCGTGATTGGGGTGGTAAATTTCAAAGATACTGCACTAAAAGTTAAAATCTACTTGCCTGAAGGTTGCCTATGAAGCATATGTTCAGTGAAGCTTTTAATCCAGTGTAAATAGTCATGTTAGAAAATGTGGGCATTAATTGCTTAGTAGTAGAAAGAAAAATGTCTTTATCTTCTCCCCCCCCCCCGCCCCCCGCTCTCTTCCCTTAATGTTTTTTACAGTATGGGTGAATTTCTGACTCAGCTGAAATCACAGGGGTTTTTTCATCAACTTAAGTCTTGAAGTTTGCACTATATCTTCAAATTTCATGGGTGGTGTCCTACATTTCAACATTACATTAAGTCAACTTTTCAGAATTGATAAGAGGCTTGGGTTTGTTAGTTTATTTCACTACTTATCCCAAGATACTTTTTAAAAAGGTTAGTTCTTAGTAATTTCTGAAGCATGAGGTCCTTTGTAGTATCTCGTGTTGGTCACCTGAAGCTAAAAGTATGGGTTTCTAGATACTGTGTTCATTCACCCAAACTTGGCATGTTACTTGCATATGGGCAAGTGTCTTAGTTTTACCTACTGTTCTTGTGGAGTACTTACTTTTTAAACAAGCTAATCAATGCTTAGAGTAAACCCACAAACAAACATGTCACCTCTTGCAACGTGCTTGCGTCCTTGGCACTTCTTGCTCTTCTGAGAGGCATTAATTCAGCTACATAATGTGGTGAGATCTTGAAAAAACTCGTAATTTTGTTTCTATGGTGAATGCTTTCTTGGAAGTAGCCTATAGGCTCAAAAAGCTGGTATGTACTTCTCCTCTGTCTTTCTTGGTACAGAAACCTAAAAATGTCAAAGCTAATCTCATGTTTAAGTTACTTAAAATAACAGAGAAAGGATTCCTTGTCCTCTCTCATGTAAAACAAGGGCTTCAGTCTTGGGGAAAAAGATATTGCTTCTGGTGTCTATAAAAGTCATGGCTACAGCGATCATGATCTTTGAGACCGCTGAGATTTTTTTGGTCTGTGATAGTAAAGGCTGGTGAGTAGAGAATAGTGCCTTATTATCTCTCTGTCTTGGTTTTAACACACTTGCCACATAGCCTTTGCTTGGAAAGAGACTGCCTCATATCAGCTGTGAGGTATCAGGGACATGTAACGGATGAGATCATCATGTGCCTGTGATATCCCAGTCTTAAGTGAAAGAAGGGCAGTCTCAGCAATTACTGAAGTTTAAGGAAGACACTGGAAAGAATAGTAAGTGCTTCTCATGGCCATTTATATCCACTTAGTATCTTATGATGAATATGAGTTTTTTCGGTGGGTATACTGGGTGTCGGTGCCCAGGTGTCGGCAGTGAGATGGCTGCAGGGCGGCCTCTGTGAGGAGCGGCCAGGGCTGCCCCGTGCCGGACACAGCCGGTTCCAGCCGGCACCAACAGACCCACCGCAGCGCACGGCTGAGCCCCGCAGCCAGGATGGTGGTCCCTCAGGGAAAACGCATGTAAGAAAAGGACTAAAACCTGCCACGCGGGTAGAGGAGGAGGAAACAAAAGAGTGAGGAACAGCAGAGGGAACACAAAGGTTGAAGAAGGAGGAGGAGGAGGAAGAGGAGGAGGTGCTCCGGGTACTGGAGAAGAGATTCCCCTGCAGCCCGTGGAGGAGACCGCAGTGGAGCAGGTATTTGCCTGCCAGTATGTGCCACACCGGAGCTGCCTGGTATATCCTGAAAGAACTGCAGCCTGGGGAGAGCCCATGCTGGAGCCTGTGGAAGAGCCCACGGGAAGGACCAATGTTGGAGCAGGGGAAAAGTGTGAGGAGGAAGGAGCAGCAGAGAGGAACTGTTATGGACTGACCTGACTGCACCCTCCCATTCCCCATCCCCCAGGCTGCTGGGTGGTGGGGAGGAGGTAGAGCAGTCAGGAGCTGAAGGAGTGAAGCTGAGCCTGGGAAAAAGAGGGGGGGTGGAGGGAAGGTGTTGTTTTAACTTGTCTTTGTTTCTCACAGTAAATTAATTTTCCCCAAGTTGAGTCTGTTTTGCCAGTGCTGATAATTGGTAACAGATCTCCCTGTCTTTATCTTGACCCACTGGCTCTTTCATCTTATTTTCTCCCCCTGTCCTGTTAAGGGGGAGTGAGAGCAGCTGGGTGGGCATCTGGCAGCCAGTCAAGGTCAACCCACCACAGGTGGTTCTTTAAAGCTAATCATTTTAGGTACCAAAAGATCATTTTTTTAAAATAGACGAATATTTGGAATATGAGGCAGTTCTTGTACAGCTTATAGAAAATCTAATGGGGTCCCAGACTCTACTGGTAAGTATGTCTAGATGCAAGTAGTAATGCAGATGGAGTGAATATTTAATGGTACCCATCTCGGCAGGTATACCTATGTATATTTACATGGATAGATGAGGTAATTTTCGAAGTTCCCTGACCCTGAACACTCAAACTGTTGTATAGGAAACCTTCCTGATATCTACTAATTTTCTCTGGTGTTATGGTCCTTCCCATGTTCATCTAGGTCCAAAGGTGGACAGTTTTAGTTGAGAAAGGGTAGAGGCTTACAACTAGCTGTCAGCATCCCAAGATCTTTGTGAGGAGGAATAATGGTTATAAAGGAGGTTTCTTCCTCTTCTTTGCCAGGAGGCACTTAATATTGATTGTTTCTTCCTGCTCAGTCTTAGAGTCCACTTGGGTTTATTTTGATGCACTTTCTTACTGTGGTCTGCCTGTATGTCTTTTCTCTTCATTTGTTCTCAATTATGTAATTCTCATATTCTCTTTATTTCTAAAGTTTAGTTTTCACTTGAACAAGGCACTTCTGTAGTGACTATGAGATATGTGTGTGTTTCTTCTGTTGCTTTAGATTTGGAGCAACATCTTTTATACAGTTATCTTCTTCCTCTTTGAGGTTGTAGCTGCAGTTTGCCTTTTATGGAAAAATGGTAAAACTCACATCTGTGGGTTATTCTTATTCTTATTCTTGAGAGGTTTTTACCTTTGCCAGAATTTCAGAATTGGAAGTCTTAGGAAATATTCTGCCCACATATGCATTCTTACTGAAGCAGACAGCTGGTACTTTCTTTCGTTATCCACAATACACCAGCAGATAGAAAAAAAGGAGGGATTCTGTGCTTTGCACGGCCTCTGAAGGGTCAGGTAAGCTATTCAAGTCAAGTATGGAAGTACTCGTGTAGTCTGATGACATGAATTCCTCTCAGGAACTTTGTACGGTAGTAAGGGTTTCTGTAAGTTCTTCTGTTTCTGCTCATACCTGTGTGTATGCTCATATCCAGAAACCATGGCTTGTACTTTATTGCATTTTGTTGGTTTTATGCATGTAGGAAGAAATGTATGTTCAGATTCTTCTTATGCTCTTCTAACATTTCTTAGTACTCAGCAGCTGCTGTGAAAAGGAGAATTGTGAGCCAGAATTAAGAGCTTGAGCTGCAGAAAATATGTGCTGGTCTGGTTGGATAACTTTTCCTGGCATGAGTATAAAATGCCTACTGTATGCTTTTTTAATAGGCCATCTCTTAAAGTGATTGAGCAATTTGTTGTGGTTGGCTGAAATCAATGAGCTCTGTGAGAGTCAAGGAAATTCTACTTTGTTTATATGCTTCCACCACCCCCTCTTGTAAGTTGCCACCCTGTTATCTTCCTCCATTTGGCCCTTTCTTCTTTTAGAATAAAGAATTGGGACATTAGAGGGATAAGAATTAAGTATTTGAGCTTTAGTTTGGCTTGAAATTGGGGATAAAAGCAGTATTTAACTCTCACTTTTAAAGCTGTTAACTAGCACTGATTTTAAGTAGCTGTGGTTTGCAGAGCCTGTATCTTCCTCAGTTGCTGTTGGGTATCATATTCATCAAGGTACCTGGGTTTGCATCTAGAAATGCATCTTAAATCTGAGTTTCATGGACAGATTGTGTAATGCAGCACAACTGCTAATTAAATATTAGTATATGCAAGCCATTTTTTTTAGTTTCCATCTGGTAGCAGCACATGGAAACTTGTCAGCATTGTTAAGGACAGCTTTCTAAAGTACAGATTTTTCAATCCGAAGTGTTCAAAATGATCCTAGGTCACAAACAATTATTCAGGAAGATAGGTTGTTGTTTGTTTTGCTTTTTTCCTCTTTGCTTAATTAGATTCTTTTTTAAATGTGGACATGCAAAAGAGGTTGGTAGGGTTCCCATCTTCAAACTTACCTGGCTAATATGAGGGCTTTCTTTTTGTCTTTTTATGTTAGAAATTATTTGACCTGTCTTTTAAATGCCCATAAATACTGCAAAATGTAAAATGCAAACTGAACACACTAAAGGATTTCCCCATTATAAAAGATTTCCTTATTAGTGCTTTTCTCTCCTCCAGCTGATCATGCATCATTTCCAGGCTTCAGACTGTTGGCTTACTGTAAAGAAGATCCTTCCAAAGGTTGCTGCTCTTCAGGTCTTGACCTCTTTGCTTTCAAAACAGTAGTGATACTGATTTGTGTCTGAGCTGTACTTTTTATGTGGTTTTAAAGAATAGAGACTTGAAATGCATCACTCTGGGAGAGTCATGCTTACTACACCTTGCTGAATCATATTGTTGGATAGCTTGGCTACTATGCATGTATGTGGCTACACACATGGATACAGAAAATTACCCCTTTATACTACCTCATGCATTTGTTTTTGAGATTCCCATTCCAGTGCCTACCACAGTCTACTCTTTTTCTTAAAAAGTAATCTTTAAGACTTAGGATCTTGCAAACAATATGAAATTGCTGCTTTCTTCCCCTTCTTCCTTGAAAAGACTGCAGGTGGACTTGCCTCTGCAAGGGCCTTAATTTAAAACCTGTTCCTATTTTCTCTGGGTCTGGGAAACATCCTTTCTCTCTCTCTACGTCAATTCTGGACTGACACATATCCCCATAGACACAACTGCTGCTGAGCATGCTAAGGTGGAAAAGGAAAAGAAAAGAATATGAGGTAAAATATTTCCTTTCATTAAAATCTCTTTTGTAGTATTAAACCTCCTTCCTTTGATCCTTTAGCCTGGTGCGTAGTAAGGCATTTGGCCCTTTAGAGTTGATTGATACTTTAACAAGAACCCTGTGTTTATATTGCTTTACATATTGTTACAGAAATGTATTAACTTAAGGTTCCAAAATAAGCCAGCAATAAGAAAACAAAAAACATTGGTCCGCCCTTGCAGCAGCAGCACTAGAAGTTTGTAACAAGAAAAATGCTGTTTGAGGCTGGAAACATTGAATGTTTCACAGGGCAGTTTCTCAAGGGCTGCGCGAAGGTACCTCAAAAAGCAAATGCAGCCCCAGTTCATGGCATCTGTAATATGATTTTAAAAATGTGGAACCATGTTCTAAAGAATTCTGAAATCAACTTATTTTATAATGACTTGCAACATGGAGTATTTGCATATTTGTTCCTTCTGTTGAGCTGATTAAATTTATAATAGACTTCATATAAAGAGGGTTTATTTTTTCCTGACTTGTGGCATATTCTACATTAAGTAGAGAACTTTTTTTCCCCTTGAATGAAATAGAGTAAGACAAGGAACAATTAAGATTTTTTTTTTTTTTTTTTTCCTTGTAAGTATATGGCTCTCGTATACCTGGAGAACATCTTGCAAACACAGCATTATTTTAGATATTTACCTTCCGGTGCTAATGTAGGAGGTATGTCCTGAATTTTGCAAGCAGTAACATTGTTTGTCATCTTAAGTAGCTACCAAAACTTCCCAGGTGACCACTGTCTACTATTGTAGTAATAATATCAGTGGTCCATTATAAAGAAACATTAAAGTATTCCTGCTGGAAACAAGTCTTTGAAAAAAAGCACATTTGAGACGATTATTTCAGGAAGCCCTAAGTAGGCTATGCTGTTGCATAGCAACAGAGCCAGGCAGTCCTTAGACTCTAAAGTAGTCAGTGTACACATGGGAACAGAATGCAAAAATGATGGAAACCTTGAAAAATGTAAGGCTGAGACTAAGAGAAACTGAAGTGAAATGATATGCAATATAAAATGTGAATTTATCATGTGAGGTATAATAAATTGAACTGCTTTTAAGTTACAAAAACTGAAATATTGTTAGCCAAATTGTGCTTGTTTTGTAGCTTCTAGATAGTAATTAAAAGAAAGGCAGAATGTCTGTGGCTGGAAAAACTAATTCAAATGTAAAGTAGATGTTAAATGCCTGCCACAGGAAAAAATTGCATGGAAAAGTTAATTTATTATTGATGAGCCAAAAAGTTGTCCAAATATACCATGAATGAAATACTGACTAATGTATTGAGGCACAAAGAGGTTCAAATACTTACATTATTAAAAAGCTGCTTGTCTCATGTTCACAGGTCTCCAGGCTGGCCCAGTGGTATTTATCTTTGCAAATACTGAAAAGTATGGTGTCATTGGGTGTATTCTTGGCAAACCCCAAGCTTGCATGTGAAATGTGACATCTTAACAGAAGCACACTATACTATAGAAGCTTTGGTTTTGCAAGAGGTAATTGATTTTATTAAAAGCAAACGTAGGAACCAATATTTAATATTTGGTAACATACAGTTGTGGATGATCTTGCTATCCAAAAAGGCAAATCCCTTCCTTCCAGCACTGTTTTTGCCACCGCCTGAGAAGAAACAGTAATAAGCTCAAACTCTTCTGTTCTGGGTGCTGCAACACATACTTTCATGATGAGTCATGGCTGCATCATTTCAAAAGGTAGTCACATGCAGACACTTGAGCTATTCCACCAGAAACTGCTGAATTTGTTGCATCTATCTAGTAGCTTTCAATGTCTTAAAGATTTGAGGAAAGTGTCTTGGAAGCTGGACAGTTGTTTTTTAAATACTAAGGAAGAGTTTAAGGATAGCTAAACTGTGGAGCATTTATGTATCTTGAATACTTGGTAGCTAGGCTACATGTTGTACTGAAACATTGAAGAATCCTAGCAAATAGGTCTGGAAGAAACCTTATGAAAATGCTGGTGCATCCTTCTGTCCACAGAGGATAATGTATAGGCTAAGTTTTAAATGCTGTCATGATACTGTTATCTAGACATTTTCTTTTTGCTGTTCTGACTGCATGCTTTCCCTTTGAAATGCTTTTGTTATCTACAAACTGCTGTTGTAGATGCTGTAAACATATCAATCAAATTGTCAGAATGCAGAACATCATAAAATGCAAACTTTAGTTACCTTGGGAATGGGAGCAGTGTAATAGGAAGGATTGTTCTATTAAGCCAAATCTCTTGCAGTGAGATAAGACAGGTCTTCTAAGAACCTCATGCATTGCATTTTCAGATGAAAATGGGTATTGTAATGATATGAGTATTGCCTGGAAACAATGTATAGAATCATAGAATCATTTAGGTTGGAAAAGACCTTTAAGATCGAGTCCAACTGTCAACCATGCCCACTAAACCATGTCCATGGTTTATCTTATGCACCATAATTGTGTTAGATCTTGGTTCAGCAGTAAGCGGTGGAAATACTCTGTATTCTAAGGATGGAAAAATAAAATATTTAAGATGGAATCCTCCAGGAGGAGGAAAGTGATACCCATTTTCTTAGTAAATAGGCTCCACAATGTTAAAAGCAGTCTTTTTAGTGACTAGTAAATACAAAGATGCCATACAAAGAATTAGTATAAAATGTTGTCAAGCACCTGACCAGGTTATCATTCCATTGTAAGATGTCTGAGGTTTCCCCCCGCCCCATACAATGTCTTTTCAGTGAGCCAAACCCCTCATTCAAATCAATGGCCCTGTGTGAAATCCTTGAGTCAAGTTAGCCCAGCTGGTACCTCTTGGTAGAGCAGCTGGAGGGGTCTACCACACTAGAAGCTATCTTTCTGCTGGTACAAGCTTAACTGGTTTCTCCAACTTAACTCTCGGTTCTCTAAGGCAGTTGCTGCTTCCTCCTGTCCTGGTTTCAGCTGGGATAGAGTTAATTGTCTTCCTAGTAGCTGGTACAGTGCTGTGTTTTTGAGTTAGGTATGAGAAGAATGTTGATAACACTGATGTTTTCAGTTGTTTCTAAGTAATGTTTAGACTAAAAGTCAAGGATTTTTCAGCTTCTCATGCCCAGCCAACAAGAAGGCTGGAAGGGCACAAGGAGTTGGGAGGGGACACAGCCAGGGCAGCTGACCCAAACTGGCCAATGGGGTATTCTACACCATGTGACATCATGCCCAGTATATAAACTGGGGGGGAGTGGGGGTGAGGGGATCGCCACTCAGGAACTAACTGGGCATTGGTTGGGGAGTGGTGAGCAATTGCATTGTGCATTGTTTGTATATTCCAATCCTTTTATTATTACTATTGTCATTTTATTAGTATTATCATTATTAGTTTCTTCTTTTCTGTTCAATTAAACCATTCTTATCTCAGCCCACGAGTTTTAGTTCTTCTCTCAATTCTCTCTCCCATCCCACTGGGTGGGGGGGAAGTGAGTGAGCAGCTGCGTGGTGCTTAGTTGCTGGCTGGGGTTAAACCATGACACTTCCCATCTCCATCTGCTTTTTTTCTTCCTGGTCTTGTCCTCCAGACAGAAGAGTACCCTTTTGGATGCTGTCTCCCTACCTGAAATCTGATTCTTCATGCCCATATTGTGGTTTTGTAATTCCATCATATTCTCCCAACCCAGCACATGCATAGATAAATCTTGGCAGTGCTAGCTAATACCTTCTTGCTAGCCATTACCTTTACTGACATTTTAAAACAATGAAGAGCAAGACTCACATTAGTTCTTACCCTAGCATAAAAAAGCTATGTATTTTATCAGATTGGACATATGTTAATATGGAAGACATGGTCTAAGTGTCTTGGCTTGTAACTAGCTAAAGATCAGGAATCTTCATGTTAGTTTCATGGTTCACTGTTAGGAATTGCAGCAACTATAATAAATTACTTAGGGATATTTAGCCATTCAAATCTGTAGTTCAGCTGTGTATTTCAGCCCTTATAAATGAATGGAGGTCACCTTGCACCATGGAGCTATTTCTTAAAAAACACAGCTGGTTCCCATTAACTGGAAAAGTACACAACAATGTACTGCATACTGTCTGTGTGCCACCTTTTGGGTTGTTTTTTTTATGAGAATGAAGTCTTTTTTTGCTTTGACCTTGAAAGCATTAATACTAGTAAAGTAATATCTAGCAAGATGTGTATCTCCAGGGAAAAAAAAAAAACCAACATCTTGAAGGGAACAGGTCTTATGTGGATAAGCATTTTATATATGCTGAATTTAAAAATTCAATGGACCAGAATCCTTTTAGGTCATCTAGAGTAGGACAAATGTCACCAAACTTAATGCATGTATAACAAAGATCTCTGCTCACCTTCTAGACTTTTTTTTCTATTCAGTAGGAAGAGATCAGCACATTGAAGGTACTAGTTGCATTCATTCTAAAACAAATGCTTAATATGGATCGGATGAATCACCTCATATAGGTACCTACCTACATATGAGTATAGAGGCATTTAAAATTAGTCCAATTAATCTCATTCTTAGCCCCTTCCATAGCATTAAGCTTCTGCCCAAAATTGGAAATCTGTTTAATAGAAAACCCTTTATCTGAGTGGCTTCCACATTATCGTCTTTGTACTGCTGATTGTTTAGAAGGCTCATACTGGTCTGCAGGTAATTCACAGAACTATTTTGCTATTAGACCTTTGGTTAAAAGTTGGCTAAACCTATAATTTTTTTCAGTTGAAAGTTGTCTATAAGGATTACAGTGGCTCACAGCAGTTTGGCCCAAAAAGTTTGCAGACTGCTGATCATGACTGTTCAGTGTTTTGTTCTTTTTTTTCCCATAAAGCCATATACATGCTGTTGTATGTAGCAATGAATAGAGGAGACAGCTGTTACAAAAATAGTCACTACAGTGCTTATAAAAAGTTCTCTAAAGAATAGATGTCAGAGACTCATCTATGTTTTCTAATGAGAATTATGTCGATCAATACCTTTAAAGCGCTGGCTGTGCAGGGTGGCATTTGTTGACAGATTGTCTGAGAGAACAAAATTTCTTATAGCATGAATCCTGAATTAAGGGCAAGGTTAGGAAGATAGAGATGCTTCATGAGCAAACCCCACAAAACTTCCCCGCCTCCTCTCTACTAAACATCCTGATGCTAAGCAGACATCTACTCTACACTTCTGCAGAAAGTCTTTTCTTTTTTGTGCAAAGCATTTCCAAGCTGCCAGTCTGTTGTGAATCCTCAATAGACTGGGCTTTCCCAGTAATCCAGCAGCTGAGGAAGAGCTCCTCTTTCCTGTTGAGGGGTGTATTTTGTGCCTTCATACTCTTCTCTGGACTTGCCTCTCGTGTTATCCCTCTGTTCTGAAAGGAGTGCTGCTGGATTGCCATATAGAGGCCCAGTGGACAGGCTTTCCCCAAAGGCTCAAAGTATTCCTTTTGAACAAAACATTGTGTTTGTGCAGTATTGTATTAACCCTGCTCCTTGATTTGGAGCACCACACCATTCTAAGCAAATAAACTGCAGTGCTGCATAGCTGGCTGCATCCTCCCAGAACCCTGTAACATCAACCTTCCCAGAACTCAGATGGATGTGGGAATGCTCAGCAGAGCTGCCAGGTGTGTGTCACATGATGAGCTTGACAGCTCCCATCTTGCTTGAGGCCCTTATCCATCTTTACGGTTATGAGGTATTATAGCAATGGATGTAGTTGCTCATAGAGAGTGTCAGAGCATCTTGAAAAGTGATGCTTTAACTCCCCCCTTCCCTTCAGAAGCCAAGAGGTCCATTCACCAACTGCAAGTAAAAAAAGTCACACAGCAATACATGCCTCTTTTCTCAAACACGTTTGGTTTGCCATTCGGTATTCTCTTTAGGATGAGCAGCGACTAGTGGTGGTAGATAGTAGCTCACCCTCTTTCGTTCCCTAACATAAGAGTCCCCATGTGGATACTTAAATGTTGTGATTTGTTTCCTGCATAGGGTGTTAATTTCAAAATATCAAAACATTTATTGTTATTTATAATTACTTCCAATAACCTCAATAGTTGTCTGTGGGAATGACAAAGAACCAAGGTCCCTCTAGTATTACTTCATGGATTATGTTTGCTTTTTTTTTATTTGCTGCTCTTATTTCACTGCCTGTTTTTAAGGAATAGTGGAAGATAAAACTGAATTTGTGAACTGAAATTAAGTGGTAGATGAGAGACCAAATCCTTATGGTCATGGGCGTAATGAAATTTGTCTGAGCAAGGACATAGTAAGAATTCAACTATTTGGCTTTTAGTTCTGTAGATCTCTTTAGGTAAAATATAACTTAGATAATGCAGAAGGAAAACCTATTAACTGTCTTAGTGAATGATCTCTTTGTATAGGTTATGAGCTGAAGGATATCCAACACCATAGTGGTTTTTTTATGCAGATTTAAAATAGCTTCTTAATTTTTTTCTGGTTTAAAAAAAAATCTCAGGTAGTCATTTTCTTTGTTCTGTTTCATTGTTTAACCAGTTGAATTGCCCACTAATTTCCATTAAGATCTTATTAGTACTAGGAGTACTACGTATACTATGTTCATAGCAAAAACATGTTAACCATCAAAAAGGTGAGTGACCTGTTCTACGTTACTATTTTATAGAGGTAGTCACTACGGAAACATCACACAGACAAGACTACGTAAGGGATTTCCAAAGTGCAGGTTGAAATACTGTCCAGCTCGCTAGCTGGCATGGACAGTTATATTTCCTTTAATTGGCTTTGAAGAGTTAATGCTATTTTCTTGCTCATCTGTGTCTGTGCAAAAGCAATACTATTGTACAGCACAACAGATATAATCTCCTGTGGAAGAAGTATACTTTTGTTAAATTGTTCCTCTGTTTCTGCTTTCAGTATAGCATTCCATGCATGAAGTGGGAATCTAGGTACAGGTTGCTGTGGAATAGAGCTATCTCCTCACTGGAAAGAGCCCTATCTCTAAGCTAAGGCTAGATTTGGAATGAAAATTTATTTTAAAAGCATAATTATACACCATCTTTAAAACAGACATGCTATTAAATGACAAGTTCTCTTTTTTTTTGTTCCCTTATGAAAGCTGAATATAGATAATTATATTTAAATAATGTGCTGATCGTGATACAACATTTAGCAGCCAAAGCCTGGGAGAGTTTTATTTGAAAATCCCTTATTCAATGCCATCATTAAGCATATATGGAGAAAGAGGGGGAGTAAACGTTGAAGGATCGTACCTCTTAGTCTTACACTGCATGTTTGCCAAGAAAATGGCAGCTCTCCTGTGCTAGCCAACATATCCCAAATCCCACAGACAAGCCATGTGTCAAGTGCCCGTTCTTATCCTGTGTTCCTTTTAAAATAATAATAAATACCAATTAGTGAAGGTACTTTAAATGTGTTTGGGCTTCTTTTAGGTAGCTAGTCCTTCAAACAGGCTAAATTCAACAACCCTAGGTACTTCTAGCCCGTAAACTCTATAGACACTGATTTTTAATTCATGCTGGTATGCCACATAATTGATATACGTTCACTTCCAAGCTCTTGAGAACAATGGCACTGTGTAACACTTGTTACTAAATGATTATGGAATCATAATCACTAAATGATTACGGAATGCAGTCAAATTGATATTTCATTTGTGAAGCCATCACTAACTTTTTAGGGTTTTTTTAAGAGCTCTTTCAATAAAACCAAAGTATGTAGAAGAAGGAAAACAGTTGTAGAAATTTGACAGTTACCTTCAGAAATTTGGGGGATAAGATTTGTTATATATAGCATGGAAATGGAAAATTTAACACAGAAATTAGATTATGGAGATCAAGGAGTATTCCAGGAACTTTCTGAAAACAGAAATACTGATTCTTTCTGTACCTATTAAATTACACTGTTCTTGTCATCCTTCTTTTCTGCTCCTGCATTCTCTGGATACTAATTCTACTCCTTACGATGCTTACCTGTAAAACTTCTTCATTTGCATAGAATATAGAAGTAGGCCTTTTGCAGGTGTAGCAGTATATATTATCCAGAATATTCATTAATAATACAGAGATGTCTTGTGACACTGGCTAAAATCCAAGATAGCAGCTATGCCTATCTACCTTCCTCATCCTCCATAATTTTCTAAGTGTTTTCAACTAATTTTCAGCACAGCTTTCTTTGGGAGGAAGGAGCTGGGAGGGCAAAGAGACAGAAATTTAAGATACCCACGTTTCTAGAGGTTTTATGAAACTAAGAAGCTGAGGAAACGAAAGATGCCATATGAAAATCCCCAGGGCTGTATTGCAAACTCTAACCCATTACCAGGCGAAGTGACTCTACATGGGGGGGGAAGACAAAGCACAGCTGAGAGGAGACTTCAGATGGGATAGTATCTTAGCAGTTACCAAGGGATCCAATCCTGTGACAGCAGGTTTCATTAGTTCTTATGCTCACAGAACTGCTTTCTTTAGTTTGCTGGTTCAGTTGGCAGAAGCAGTGAGGTTTGCAGCCACCTTCTTTCGGTTTAATACCGTGTAGCAGAGTACTAGTTTTGCAACTATAAAAAAAAAGTTAGTAGAACTAGAGGGATTGCAACCACAATCTTTAACACAGGAATATCTGTTAATACAATTAGTTAGGAAATTCAAATTATATTTCACAGAATTATTAGCAAATTCCACTCTTTCCAGAAAGACTGAAGGAAAAAAAGGTTTTTTGGAGTGAATGGTAATTCCTTAATGACTGGTTCAGTGAATAAGTACTGACTGCTGGGCACTGAGCCATTCATTGGAAGGGGAGCTCTCGGGTGATGTCAGTGGAGTTCCATATTTATGCAGTAATGTCTCAAGATAATGCCAATACAAAACAGAATGGTGTTTGATATTTAGGAGAAGATGCAGACAGGAAAACTTAGAAGTGTTAATAAATGTGTGTTTGGTAACATTCTTTTTTGATCAGAATGTTGTTAGTAATGCCATATTGAGCCTATAGAAAATGAACATTTAAAATAAAGTTCTCCACAAGCACATTTTCCTATGGCTTTATAGCTTGTTTCATAGCTAAAATTAAATAAGCTTGAGATTTCCCCTGGTGCTCTCCATGTTTTATGGAATGTTTCAAGAACAGTATAATCTTACCGAAGAGTATTCTGTGGAGTGCAGTTTGTACAGTCCAGGGAATTGCTCATGGAGTACAACATTGCTCATTTTGCCAGCCTTACAGCCCCATAGCTTGTTCCACCTCAGTCATAGTCTTCTCTGCTGTTCAGTGTTCAGCCTCTGCTGTTCCTGAGGCACTGATACGCAGCTTCCAAAGTAACAAAAGATTATTCTTCTCTGTGGTGTTTTTTCTATGCTAAAACAAAGTTAGTGTCTTCACAGGAGTGATAGCTATGATGACTTTGGACTGGTGCTACACTAATGACAAAATCCAAGCCTGTACATTGATTACTTTTAGGTTTTGCACTTCCTTTTCTACAGGCCAGTTGCAATAACAGGCATGAACAAATAAAACTCATGTAAGTTTCACTTAAAATCTTTTATTTTCTGATCTTGCTGGATGATACTCTTCAGTGAGCAGGTCAGATAAGTCTGAAAACTTGTGCTGTATCACAACTGTCCTCACTGTTCCCCTTCACCTTTGCAAGTTACATGCTTCATTACTACATGGTTGATATATTTGGCATTGTGATATCTGCACCTTGGGCAAAGAACAAATGGTAGACTTCTCAATTGCTTCAGTATTCTTGCGGTGTTTCAAGAAGTGGGCACTTCATGGGAAGAAATACACATGCTTTCATGCTCATGAAACCATTTGTTAATTGAGAGGCACTACAGTATTTTATGTGTCAGGCAGGCTTTCAGTCAATGCTGACCTCTTTCCATTCTGTAGGTGTTTGCTGTTAGGTTTTGTGGTTGTTTTTTTGGTTTGGGGGTGGGAGGGTGTTGTGTTCTATTTTGTTTTGGTTTGGTTTGCTTTTTTGGTTTTCTTAAAAGCAGTTTCCTGTTTCACAGTGGTTGTTCATAGGAGTAAAATTATCCTGTCAGCCATTCAGCATTTGGCATGGGACACCAAAGCTTGTAGCAATGAACTTCTTTTTAAGTCAGTCAGTCTTGCAATGATACTTGATATAGTTATTTATTTAGACTAAATAAAATATGGCGTAGAACCCTTTTCTTGGCTTCTCAGACACATCATATGTACACCCTCATACATCTGACTGAAGTTGGGGAGGTGAGGACTAGAATGAAGATGAAGAATGGACAGGACTTGTGACGTTATTCAGAGTTGAGGGTGGGGAAGGGTTGGCTGTTGTCTTTAATGTATCTGTGTTTAAAATAAAAAGTGTTTACAAAAAATGAGGGGGTTTTGCTTTTTATTTAAAGAGAGAAAGCTGAATCTTTTGCTGCTGTTAGTGTTTGTGATGACTTTAGGGGCTTCTTCAGTGTCCAGCAACTGCAGTAGGAACTGATTAAAAAGATTTGTAAGCTCTATGTAAATGTGAAGTTTCAAGTTTCAGCTACTTTAGTAAAAATAGCTAAAGCTTCTCACTGTATGCAACTGTGCAATGTTGCTCTTATGGCCATGTTCTCTCTCAGCAGTATGCTAAGCCACAGAAATAATGCTCAGAAATGAAAGAAGCATACAACTGTGGGGGGTGCTGGTTTTGTTTAGTGGTTCCCCAGAGCTGCTTTTCTTTGGAGTACTGCTCTAGCAGAAAGCTTCCCTGATTCCCCTACTACATCCAAACCTAAAGCGTGAGGGAAGCTACATTTGAAGTGTGGTAGCCTAGCTTTTTGCAGGAGACCTTAGATGAGTACAAATGGAACTACAGTAAAAGCAGTATGATCAGCAAGAGAAAGTGCTTCCCCCCTCCCCCTGTCTCTGGTTACAATTCTATAACTTCAGAAAAAAAAATCCTAACACGTTCGATCTATAGCAGATACAGCAGATACTCCAGCAGGGATGCAAATCTTTCTTTTACTGAGGTTGAAATAGGAGTCTCCTTGTATCTTTGGCAGATCTTACATTAATGCACATCATCACATTATTCCATAATAACAGGAGAAATAATTATTTGCTAATGAAAATAAGTTCTGAGTTTACATCTAGCTTACAGAGCACTGCTTTCTAACCTCTGCATTATCGTTTAGCTATTCTGCTTGCTCTGTTAGCATGTCTCCACTTGTTTCAGTGACTTGATGGTAATGTATTCGCTTTGGTGCAACTACCACACCAAAATAAATTAGTTGAGTCTGAAGACATCTATATACAATGCCAAAACTAATCATACTAACAGAAAGGAAAATACAGAAAACATAGCTGTGCCTGTGTATGAGCACAGTGTTCTGCATGCAAAAGCATTATTGATTCGTACTTTCTTATTCCTTACACTCTGCTTTTTATGCAGAAAAGAACTTTGTTCCACCCCCTACCTACCTCCTACTTCCCAGCTAATATTAAAAGCAGAGACATCTCTATAAAGAAATTATGTTGCTGAGGTCATTGCTTTTATAAAGTACTCACTAGCACTTTATGAAGTATGAAAAATGAAGTTGTTTAAAATACTGTTGAATACAGATTGCATAAAATCCACACAACCTTTTTGCTTTCTACTCTGTTTCTTCCCTAATTTTTCCAAATTTTGAGACTGAGGCATCTTCTTTTGCTGCTCTACTGCTTAGCCAATCTACTCCACAATGAGACCCCTCTAGTTCTTCTATTCTTGTTCCATAATGTCATCTGTTTTTCTGGTAGTCTAAGTGTTGGTTTTTTTCTCCCATCCAGGTATTGCTATGTGGATATTTGTTAGCAATGACTGATGTGGAATCTACATATGCAGACTTTATTGCTTCAGGAAGAACAGGTAGAAGAAATGCTTTACATGACATACTTGTGTCCTCTCCGGGTGGGAACTCTAGTGAATTAGCCTTAAAGTTATCAGAGCTTGATATAAACAAAGCAGGTGAGTACATTTTGGTCTTTTATTATATTTATTTAAAATTAAAATGAAAAGAGTAGTACACAAAACATGGTTTATGTGCACACATTATTCCCTTGTCCTGCAGCAACAAAAATATTTTTTTCTGATCAGCGGGGGTTGTCTGCAATAAGAAGCCCAGATTTCATAAATGGGAAGGGTGGTTATTTGCAAGTACAACATATTACTGGAAAAAAAAAAATAATTCTGCAGTGAATGCCTAGTGGCAGGGTCCATATCAGTAAAAATTTTATGGAAAATCGAGTATAAGGAAGAAAATAAGGAAGTCTTTATTAAGACCCACCTTTTCATAATATCCTTTAATGGAAGCTCTCTGTTTTGAAGCCTGTAGGAGAAGCCATGTGTCTGCTTGAAAGGTTATTGTGGAGATTAATTTTGTTTTCATCTGCCAGAGGACAGAGCAATAACAATGCATTGTTGTTTGTTTTACTTGGCTCTTTGTTTCTGGGTAAATAAATTGTTTCTTTCCCCTTTCTGCTGATACTTTGTCCTTCTTTTAAGGTGATTAGCACTAATGCAATCCTAAATCTTACTTCACCTCTAATACTACCAAAATTTTTAGCTGGTTGTGCACCTTCAGTTGAGAGGAAGGAGGGACAGCGTATGCTGAAGGGCCTTACATTAAATAAAAGTAGTAATATGGCTGTGTAATTATTTTCATGTTACGGGGGGGGGGGGGGCAGTTAATGAATGGATCTTACAGATATTTGACAGCCCTTTTCATATCTTAGGAAAGAGGTCTTGTGCTTATTTTAACAATAGCAGAAGAAAACAAACGTGGCAAAGAACAAACTGTTGATAGGCAGCTGCCCTGCTTGTGCACATATTTTTTTTTGGAGCCAATGGCAAGAGTTCTGAGAGGCAGTCTCATCACTGACAATCAGACGTGGGCAGTGTGACATTTGGATGGTTGTAGTGCTGTTTGGAAGGGGGGATTCTTTTTTTGGCTTTCAGACAAATGTACATCCTAAGTCATTCCTTCTGCAGTTGCCAATTTGGGGCCTATAGCTTCTAGATGCACGCAATTCTAGCTGGGCAGGACCTTTAATTTTTTTCTATTTAAAAAAAAAAGTTTTATTAGTATGTGTGTAGGTGTGTCTATTTATTTTAATATGGGGATACGTGTAAGATGTTGGAAAAATATAAAGTAGGTGGCATTTGAAATGCATAATGCCAACCTTCCTTCTTGCTCTAATTTTTTCAGTCTCAAATTTACACTTACCAAAATTGTCTTTGATCTTGTCCATTTAGAAAATATAAACAATCCCTATTTTTTAAGTTAAGCTGTTGGAGTGATTGTAAGCCAGAACTGTGTTCTTTTGTGAGCTATAAAAAGAATGTGACTTTGTGCGTGTAATATAAGTTGGTATGCATTTTGTACATGCAGTTAGCTCTGTAGCGATCAAAGTGGTTTAAATAACTGTTAGCCTAATTTTAAATGCATAATTCAGGAGTCTATTTAGTTTTTCTTGGAGACCTCTTTTGCAGCTTGGGTAACTTAATCATTGCAGAAAAGCATACAGAGTTGCTCATAAAATTACCTTAGGTAGTAGATACACAAAAATGCCTGCAATCTTCTTCAGGAGGTTATACAGTTTGAACTAGATACCATGAAAATATACTTAAATTTTGCATTATTAGTACACCTAGGTGCCAGTTAAAAGTGTCCAAATCACAAATATTGGAAAATGCATTGTATTATCACTCATACGAGTATTAGTGTATTATCCTGTCATGTATTTCCAAACCAAATAGAGGCTAAAAAATACTTTGCATTCCAAATCCCAGTTCAGAATATACTAGTCCTTGCGGGATGCATATATGCATCACACCTGACAGGCTTAAGAGGAGAACACATTTGGGGTGAGATCTTATTTCTTTCAAGGTGCATGTGAAACAACTTATGCTAAGTACTACCTAATTATACAAATATAGACATCAAGTTTCGATTCTGTTTTTCTTTTTCTTTTATTCTTATTACAGCTATATGCATTTTCTTGCAAAAGTGCAAGTACATTTGCTTTCAACTGCATGGATTAATGGCAGAGTAGGATAATGCAGATTAAAAAAAAAAAGAGGTTATTATAAAACATATGTAAATTAAGCTATCCAAGCATATTTAGTACATTCACTTTGAAAAGCCTGCAGATACATTTTCTGTAAAGAACAGGAACAGCTTTGAACAGCACTAAGCAGTAAGGCCTTGTTCAAAGACCACGTATTTTCTGTCATGCAGTGTTTGGTACCTGAAGAGAGTGCTGGTTCATCTCCTCATTGATGAGCCAAAAACAGATAATCAAGAGTTTACTGCATAATTATGTATAATACATGTAATTACTGTACAATACTCTCCCTTCAAAACAACTGTTCCAGTATTCCTAGTCCATAATAAGCTAACAACCTGCTAATATCTATGGAATGGATATATTTACCAAACTTTAAAATATAGGTTCCATGTACTCTGTGGCAACCCATTTTATCTAAATTTAGTAAAAGCAACACTGTGTACATCTGACAAGTAGAAAACTGCAACAGAAATCATAAGACAGAAGGCAAAAGAAAGATTTTAGTAGAGAAATTGGCAGGTAGCTCACCTGCTCAACTCTCTCTCAAGGTAACCAATGCAATTCTAAGAAATTTTATATTCAGATCCTCTTATAGGTGATTGTAGCTAAATAAAGTAGTAGGGAAAAAGTACAATGAAGAATGAGGACCAGTCTCTGCAAGTCTAATCTCTAAAACAAGCTGCTGGTTTTCTAGCTGTCTGCAGATATGCCACAGAACGCAGATTCAGTGCAGAAGTGGAAAGGAGACCTCCTTGTAAAAGTTGTAACGGTCCACCATCTACAAAAAGCTGGGGATAGTAGAGGCGTTCAAGTCATACGGAACTGGAATGAAGGACTGATTGTAGAAATTTGTGATTAAAAGTGATTTTAGTTCATGGTAGAAATGTTTTACGTGTAAGCATTGGGAACACTGATAGACACTGAAGAGTCAGTAATGTTACAGGAAGAAAAATGAGTTAAAAGCTACACATTAGCAGAACTAGTCACTGTTGCTAGTTTACCAACTAACACAACTGTATTATGGCTTATGGTGTATTACTTGGTTTGGGGCTTTTTAATATTGCCTCTTGGTTTCAAAATGCTGTGTAAGAATTGCAACTCTTACTTTTAAGAGCTTATAGCCATCAGGTTTTGAAGGAAGAATAGTTCAAGAGTCTGCTTGGGCAATTTGGGGATTCTCAGAACTTAGAAGCAAAACTATTTCCATAAATGTATTTTAAGGCCTTTGGTAGGAGAGCTCTGCCACCAGAAAGACAGTCTGTAGTACTGTGACAATGTATTATAGATTAAATGGATTTCAACTAGTGAGTTGAGAAAATCTTTTAAGAAGTGGTATATTAGAACCTTAGTGCTCTTTCTCTGAATCTTTGTGCACTATGTTTAACATTTAGGTAGTGAAATGTTTGGGCTTTGTGTCCAGGATGATTCTTCTTTTAAACACAAAAACCTTGCAAGGGTTTTTTATCTCTCTTCAGTTTCGTCTTTTTAAAAAAAAAAAAAAAAAAATTCTTTCACAAAAGCTTGACGTGCCCAGATAGTATGAGCGATATTAAAGACTTCCTAGTAGTCAGAATAAATGCAGTACGTAGCAGGGAAAAAAAGAATAAAAAAATCAGATTCCACTCATTTGGACTTTTGCGGTATCAGAACAAATGTAGGAGGCTTTGTGGAAAGTGTTTGGACACTTGGGCAACTTGGGCAAAAGGGATTTCTGTCCAATAGGAAATAATTGCATGTAGGTCCATCCTGATGGAATCCTTTGTAATGTGGGGGATAAAACTGAGAAATAAAAAGTTTTCTGAGAAAGTGCCTTGCAAAACAAACCTTTATTTATTACTCAACCCCTAATGAACAGGACAAACCTCACTGTTTAATAGGTTAAATCAGCCTTCCATACAACTTTTCATCAGGTTGAATTTGATAATTACCAATAACCTCTGAGGCATTTTGCTGCCTAAATACTCAGTGCATGCATAAAACGCAGTTATCATGTCTGAGCTTTTTGCAATGTCCTTTGCAATGCAAAGAACTTTTTTTTCCATTAGCAATGTGCCGTTTCTTCTATATAGAAAAGAGAAGGTGTTTACGATGCTTATTTCTATAAACAGAAATACAGCTGCAGAAGTACAGTATGATTTGAAATGCGGAAACAATAAATATCTGTATTGAGAACTCTGTCATTATTCTAAGGATCTATAGATTAGAGTAAGAGGCACTACTGTCTCTACTTAGGCCTCTTTACAACTTAGTCCATGGAATTTTCTTCTCTTAACTACTGTATCAAGCCAGTTCAATACAAATTACTCAGAATCTTTGCAAGATACAAGAGAGAACTTATGTCTTAACATTATTCCTTACCTAACAGTATTTCTTATTATGTACCTATAGCTAACTAGTCCACTGTTTAGGGACTTCCGTCTCTACTTGCACTTAGCTTCAAGCTGTCTGAACCTGTTAGGTCTTTAGTAGTTAGGTGAAATACAATGCTTTGTATATAGGTACTAATGGAGCACTTGTCAATGCACTTCTTAACCTTCTTTAGACAGGCTTTGAGTTGTCTGTTCCCTGTGCCACTGTAAGATCTTTTCTGTTCCTCAGATTGTTCTGTGGTTTTCAGTAAGACAGCTAGACTGAATGCCATGGGGCATGGTACTGAAAATGGACATACAGAACAAACACAGCTTTAACACAATATTCCTTTTATTGAAGTTGCATCTCTTTATATTAAACTCTGTTCAGACTTGGTGTAATTAGTTGGCTTTTTTTCTCTTACATTGTCATAGTATTACAGTGAATAAATAGTGGTGATTGCAGCTAGGAATTTGTTTTTGAAGGTGTCTCTTGAGATGCAACGTATAGCTATCTTAGTAGTAAAAGGTTTCATATTTAATGCAAGATTTCAGTTTCAATTTCTGTTTACTTTGTTTTTGAGGCTGATGGATGAACAGTTGGGTTTCTGGGAGGAAGACCTCTTTGGTTTAGGTTGGATCACTTGTCCTTTTCTTGTATGTTATAGAAGGAGAAGGAGATGCACAACGAAATCCGAGTGAGCAAACCAGTGAGGCCCAAGGGGAGGCAGCAAAGCAAGAAAGCTGACATCCGACTTTGACCGACTGGAGCAGCTGCTGGATGTTTTCAGACTACAAGAGCATGCTGGAACAAATTTGTTTCCATGAGCAAGCTGGTGGAAAAGAAAGTGCATGTGTCTTCACTGCTGGAACCCACTCAACACAATGCTAAAAATGGGGGTACAAGCTGTGGCAGAAGACAGAATTTTCTCTACCTCTGTCATTAGCAATGGTTGAACATGTATTGATTTCTTGGGATAGTGTCATCAGATGGATCCCTTCATAATGACTACTTGATGGGAACACTTTTAGAAAGTAGAACAGGTAAATCTTGTAGCAAATGGCCTTTGAAACGTCAGAGGATCGAATTGTATATCTTAAGCAAAGGCTTGTGTGATCCTCAGAGGTTAAAATTCTCTGGCCAAAGTGTTCACCCATTAAAAGAACTGTAAAGAAAGCACTGTTTTTAGAACTTTGCGTCTGTTTTACAGCTCTGTTATTTACAATGGTTTTTGTATTGTACGACTTAGATGCTCCACACTGCCCCTTCTCAACTGCTTATGAAGAATATTTCTGTTACTGTGAATTTTTCTACCACGCGTTTTGAAAGGGCTGGTTTTTTGCATAATGTGGTGATGTGCACATGATAGATTTAAAACGTCAACCGCTAAATTGATTATGCCTAAACCTAAATGACTCAGCAACACTCTAATTTGTTACTAGATGAGCCTTCAAAACGATTTGTTAATGTGAATACTTCAGCGTGTTTTGTGTCCTTGGTACAGTTTTACCACTTGCCTGTAGTTAGTTGCATATCAGAGACTCAAATTAAATCTTCTATGTTATTCCCCATTTTTCTAATTTTACTCAAATTTCTTAATATTTCTCCGAGATATTTTTTTAAAATGTTAGTCCAAGTATTTTATTGTTATGGTAGTTTTAAGAATACATTTATAACCTTATATGGGTTAAAATTCAAACAAATTCCGTGGTGCTAGAGATTTTCCTGGTTCACATTGTTAAAGATGGGCCTTGTTTACACATGGGAAAATAACTGGCATAGGTTATTGCCAGTTATGTATTCTGGAATGAGTTTTACATTGCAGGATAGTCCAACTAGTGGATCATGGGCTGGATCCAGCCAGGGGGACTATTTTTTCTATTCCTTGCCTCTGCCTCAGTTGATCAGGCTGTTGAGTTTGCACAGACAGTAGCCTGTTACTGATGCACCAGGTACAGCCAAGTGCTAGAAGCTGCTACAGCAGCCTTTTGGCTAGGAGGTGGAAAGGGAAGTGAGAGACTTGGCATCTAGCACCCAAAAGACTGGATTTTTCCCATTTCAGCTATTCCAAAATGACAGTCCGAACTGGACCTTCATTGAAATACCAGGATAGCTTGTCCATCCAGGGGATTACTTAAAATATCTACAAATTAATAAACTATTCTGCAGTAGCTATGATGATTGATTTCCTTCCCCACATCCTGCCCCAATAGACAAGGCCATACATGAGGCTGAATACTGCGAAATGGGGCAGCCACACCTCTGTGTGACTAAGGTGAGTAAAGAGAGTGACTGATTAGTAAACCATGGCAATCACATAAGCACCAATCACAAAGTCAGAAGATTTGTTTTCTTTTATTAACAGGAGGTGATGTCACTTTCTTTATATATAGTATATATATTATATATATTTTTGTGTTGTTGTTGGTTTCAAATGTTATGCACTTTTTAATGTTTGTAAACTTTTACTAATAAATAGTGTGATTGCTTCCTGAAAATATTAATCATCAGTTAACAAAACATTTTGTGGCCACAGCTGTTTGTTTCTACCATATGTATCATAGTACTTGTCACCTGACATTCTTTTGTGAGATGTGTGGAGAAAAAAACCCCCACTTCTGAACAGTATTATGAGCTCATTTATTAGTGTTAATAAAAAACAAGCCAGCAGTATGCTTGTGGCTCATTAGTGTAATATTAACTCTCACCTTTTATTGTTTGGAAGCTGAATGCCTCGCTGTCTTACTAGCTGTCAAATGCCCTATCTTCTTGGTAACGGAAGTATTCAATTTGCTTTGAAAATACTGTTACCCTTAAACTAATTATTTATTCATTTGTTTCACTTGGTGTTCCTTTCAAAGTTAATACATTATTATTGAACTTTTAAAAATTATTTTCCCCCCCTTGCTCTTGCATCAAGTCTTCAAGCTGAACTGGTTGCCTCTTTGTCATTGACTACTGTCAATCTAGCACAAACAACAGAAGGAATTAAGATTCTAGGGCTTTTTATAGTGTTACTTTATTGATGATCCATGAAACATCATCAATAAAATGTCAGAGAAAAAGGCAATAGTGGAATAAGTAATTACAGTACATTAAAGTGTTGGTTTTCCTTCAGTGCTTTTCTTTATTTCAGTACACTTTCCTTCTTAATTCTTCTGTGTTGTGAAATAAAATTCCTTTCAGCCTTTCCTCTCTATTGTGTACCTGTTTCTTCTATTTCTCCTCTTGTTTTCTTTTGGTTTTAAAACAATTACGGAGGCCTTTGCTGGGTTTTGAAACACATCTCTTTGTGATGGAAAATAGCGCTATTAATTTCAGTAAAGTAAAAGGCTGTTTATGTTCCTCATCTCCCAAAAGTGTATGAGTGCTTGCTTTATCACTTGAACTCTGCTTGCTCTCTTTATTTGGGGTATTTCTGTAGCATCTATAAGCAGGCCTTGCTTTACATAAATGTGTGGTTAGTCTGTGCCAAATCACAGCACTGTATCTTCAGTACTATTATTACCCAAGCAATTAGAAAAGAGCTAGTTCAAGTATAGTCACACCTTTACTTCTGTGTAATTGCATCATATAACAGGGACACGGATGGCAGAATTGGACTTTGACTGCATTATTTTTCTCTTTGCTAGTTAACTTTTTCAGTAAGCCTGCCACTCTGGCTTCTGTTCCACTATCATCTTTATATTTTATTGTTCTCATGATAGGTAAAATATTGAAGTTTGTTTAATTCAGGATTATCTTAGAAAGACCTCTCCAAAAGCTATAGAAACTCAACAAAGTCTGGACTATGAGCTTAATAGAATACAACTTAAAGGTTTGGCTTTGGTGGGGTTTTTTGGTGGTGGTGGGGTTTTTTTTGTTTGTTTTACCGTCTCTTTAGTTGGTACGTTTTCAGTGCTTCTTTCACCCTGCCAGCCCTGTCACTTCAAAAAATTGTCTCTGTACTCATGTTCTTGTTGGCCATAATAAAGTCAATGACTATGTTCACAGGCATTGCATTTGCAGGGTTTAGATTCTCCATCCACTTGAAACACAAAGAATATAAAACTAGAATTGGACAGAGATACTGGCATTTCTTTCTTCTGCTTATTTCCATTAATGTTGCCCATGTGCTTCAGAAAGCCGCTATTAAAAGACAGCAGAAAGTATGCACATACCATTATTTCATCAAACTATCATTTTAAGCCAAAAGTTCACCATGACCTTCCATACAACAATTATTAAATAAATATGAAAAAAAGTCAGTATACCTACTACCCATACCTGCCATTTCCCTTGCCATTTTTTTCCACAGTTTTAAAGCGGGAAAAAGTGTATCCTAGCATGAGTGACAGGTCCTGAGGAGTTAGATTTCCTGCAAATGGATAATGAAATTATCTGGTGCCCAGACGGAGGGGAGCAACTGCCAAAGTGGTTAAGCTGGAACTTCTGCAGTATGAATGTCTTCCTCAGCTAAACAGTGAAGAATTCCAGGTGTGCTTAATGTTTATATTTTATGTTTCAGAAACATCAATGACTTTTGTACAAAGGAAAGACTTAAGAGCTGGTGTTGAGACTGAGCACAGTAATGTAACCTCAACTTTGACAGTTTGCCTTACCTCAGCAGTATTCTTACGTTAAACTGCTGTATTTTTGCCCAGATTTGTTTCTTTGTTTTGCTCTGCCTCTCTTCCTCGCTGGTTCATTTTCTGTCCTGTGCTTACCTCGTGTAAAACAATACCCTAGAAATATATGGGTATGGAGTGCTGTACTGGATTTCTGTATATTTAACTGACTAAAGTCTTGTAGTGGAAAGGTTGTTTCTCTTCATCTTTTTGATCAGTGCACAAATAGGGATCTGCTTCAAAGTTCTTGGCACAAGAGAAGCAATAGAGCCAGGAAGGAAGCATGAATTCAAGAAGATAGGCCAGCAATATAAGGAGGATATCTTTTCTTAATAGTAAGGCAGGTGGAGCCCAATGCAGAATACAGCTTCCTCCACCATATTATGGATAGTCAGGATGTGTTGGTCTTGGCTAAAAAGAAGATAAATTGTTCAACTTAGGTGATATTTTGACTTCAGAAAGAATTTCACTGGTGCTGATTCATGAGTGTAGCGTAATAGGTGATAGCCTGATACAGGCTTGACCAAGGCAGATCCTCAAGTGCTCCCAAAATGTCTGAGACAAAAAAGTTTGCAAAAAATCCACACTACCTTCTTGCACTAGCAAAGATAGATGATAAGTGTTTTGTATTTGTTAAATAATAAACCTATTGTATCAATGGTTAATCAGTTAATGCTTAGATCTACTTTCATGAAAAGAACACCTTTAGATCCTGAAAAATGAATCCGTTTTTAACATACAAAAGGATGAGGGATTGTCGTTTAACCCCAGCCAGCAGCTAAGCACCACGCAGCCGCTCACTCACTCACCCCCCACCCAGTGGGATGGGGGAGAAAATCGGGAAAAAGAAGCAGAACTCACGGGTTGAGATAAGAACAGTTTAATAGAACAGAAAAGAAGAAACTAGTAATGATAATGATAACACTAGTAAAATGACAACAGCAATAATAAAAGGATTGGAATGTACAAATGATGCGCAGTGCAATTGCTCACCACCCGCCAATTGACACCCACCTAGTCCCCGAGCGGAGATTCCCCCCACACTCCCCCCAGTTCCTATACTAGATGGGACGTCCCATGGTATGGAATACCCTGTTGGCCAGTTTGGGTCAGGTGCCCTGGCTGTGTCCTGTGCCAACTTCTTGTGCCCCTCCAGCTTTCTCGCTGGCTGGGTATGAGAAGCTGAAAAACCCTTGACTTTAGTCTAAACACTACTTAGCAACAACTGAAAACATCAGTGTTATCAACATTCTTCACATACTGAACTCAAAACATAGCACCGTACCAGTTACTAGGAAGACAGTTAACTCTATCCCAGCTGAAACTAGGACAGGGATGAGAGATGAAATAAAAAAAAGTAACTCAGCAGTAATTTATAGAAAATAGTGACATGTCATCTGAGAGATAGGTGGGAGATATTTGCAGGGAGATCAAATCTTGAGTAGCTCTGCAAACCAGCATCAGGGAATTAAAGCTACCTGTCATTCAATCAGTAATAGTGTGGCCCAAATAATGCATGTGTTAGCAGGTGAGTTGATATATTGTGCATCTGTTTTGTTGCATTAGCATGTAAATTAAGTCTCATTGTGTTCATCAAACATGGATATTGCAAACAGATAGACAGAAGCAGATTTTAAGTATGAATACATATCCTCAGTGAAATGTGACTACTAAATGAGATTTGGCAAATTTATAAATCTCTTTAACATTTTAAGAAGTTTGGCCATAACCCATACAACACGCCATTGTATTTGGAAATCTCTTTCAGGCTGATGATTTCTCCTTGGCAAGGATGGCATATGTTTTAACAAAACACACATTGATTGCAAGATGCAATAGAAGCAGAAGTAGTCAATCTGACTGTACAGCCATGAAAAAAGTGTCACTCCTGCACACTGCCCTCCCTCACATGCAACAGTCACAGGTACTACCTGCAGCTGCTGTAACACACTGAATTTTAATTTGGTTGGAACAGGATTTTCAAGAGACCCTATGGAATTACATCTGAACCATACATTATATCACCAGGCAGGGCTGATCATATTTTATCAACTAACTATTTCTTCCTATCTGATGTTCAAATGAAATCAGATTTACTATTCACTCTAATGAATGCTTCTGAATATCCATGTGGTAATAAATATGGCACTACTTTAGGCTTTAATGTAGTAGGATGTCTTGTAATCATTTGTAATGTCCTATGGATGACTATGGATCTGTACATATTTTATGCCTATATTTACGCTGAAAATACACTAGATATTTTCCAATTAAATATCACAGACCAAATGGGAATACGCAACATAAAAATACTGTGTGATATCTAGCATTTTGTAGTATACACTCATCTCTTTTTACTAATCCTGGAAGTTACACACAAGTGCAAATAGGACACAATTTATGTGTTTCAGTAAAAGATCTTCATTTCCATAGCCTCATCTTTGATCCTGCAATGCAGTCAAAATGTAGCTGTGTAACATCCGATTATAGTCATCATTTCCCTAGCAACAGACTGATATCCTCAATACATTATACAGTATACTTCAGAGAACAGGGCATGCTGTAAGGGAAGAAGATGGATGACTTAACAGGTCCTTTTCATCTTTAATTCTTCTCATCCAGAGAAAGAATTAAGAACTCTCTCGACACAAACACAACATCCTCATTTGTTCAGAAGTGCAAACACCAACGCTATATAACAATAATGATCCTATAGAAATTGCTACCACTGTGGCGTTGTTATGGACACCCCCCCCCCCCCCCCCCCCCGAAAAATTAAAAAATGCAAGCACCCCGGAAAGAAACCGATAAATAGCACACGGACACCTCCTGGTGGCACTGGGTAGTATTTTAAATAGAAGGATTAGAAATAAAACTGACCTATAGAAACAAAGGTCCAAACAGCCACGGTGGATTTGGAATGGTTAAGGTGTTGAGAAAATTCTCTGGAAATCACGAGAGCAAAGTATTGTAAATGGATCTTTTACATGACCAAATTACAGGCTTGGCTTTTGTCCTTAATCTCTTAAAATGCCTATTATTTTTCAGAGCTTCCCCAGGATCTGCATCCATACCCCACAAATAAGTTCTCCATAACTGCGGGAAATAAAACTGCGGTTTTAAAGTTGGCCTTGCAACTGATTCCAGTAGATGAACTGAAATCAGAATTCCATTATTCCCTTGTCTTCATACAAACTCTGCTTGCTAAGAGGATAGCCCACAGAATCCCAGCCTGCATTCACCAGTCTGATAGTACAGACAAAACAGCATACCTTCCTGGTGACTTTTACTATCAGGAAATTAAGAACCTGAGTATATCAAATAGGCTTTAAATTAAAATAAGTCATCATAGCAAAAACAAAGCATATCCTTCCGATATTTGTGGGAAGTTTGTGCTTACTTAAATTCCTGACAAAAAGCAAAAAAACCCCAAACAAACAAAAAAACCACAGCAAAAAACCCAACAACAAACAGAATGTCATCAAGGCAAATTCAGAACAACAAGAAGGGATATTCCAAAGCATTACAGGGTGCTTATGACAGATGTCTCTTTCCTGGTGCTAATCCCATGATCAGGGCCAAGTGACTAGATGTTAGAGACCAGTAATGAAGGGATTTGGTGGCTATTACCATAAGTAGCCCAAGATGTTTCAAAAAGAAAAGGAACACAAAAGAGCAGCTTTTTAGTGCAGAAAAAAAGACATCATATGGAAAGGTGGATGAGAAGCCACTTCATTTTAGTAATCTTTTAAACAAGCCTGTCTGCCATTTCCTTACAGAGAGGCTTAGTGTTGGATATGAAAAGATGCAATGTGCTCCTAAACTGTATCACTAATCCCAGGCACGACACCAGGAAAGGCTGGTAAAACATACTTAGGTGTTACTATGCTATAGAAGTGCAGAAGTCTCAGCAAGCTGCTTTTCTGAACATTAACAATACCACACAGCAATTAGAGTCCTTCCACCTCACCTGTCAAATTGTGTCTCGTTGCTGACAGTCAGTCTCACATCAAGGCTTTAGTTTTTTTCTCTCTTCAAAGAAATACAACTTTTCAACATGTTTTTACAAAAGACCAGAAGAGTCCTGAAATAGGATGTCAATCTCAAATGCCTAAAACAGATCAGACACTTAAAAAATCTCAGAGAGAACCTCCTTCACTCCACCAACATTGGTGCATGTTTATATACATACAGCTAAGACGACAGAAGCTTTCTACTGTCTCCGGTCCAAAATAGCTCTCTAGGGGATCATGCTTAATCCATGATATTCTGTTTCTGCTTCTCTCTTTGTTTCAGTGTTAATTCCACCACATTTCAAGAAGGTTTGGGAGGTGTTAGAAGCTCTGGAAAAGTCCACAATCTAAAATACTTGCCTTTCTAAAGGCAATACTTGCCAAAATAAAGGATTGTCCATTCACCTCAACCACATAATGTTTGCTTATGATAACACATAATCAATATTGCCACAATTCTGATGAGTAAACCTAGTTTCTACCTTCTTTCCTGAAGTCTAAAATGTGACCTAGTGCTGCAGTGGTTTCCATTTTATGTATATCTCTATAATAGGTTCCTTCTTCAAAATCAAGTCTTTAGACCAATCATTTTTAGGATTATGAAACAGTTCTGCATGAGACAAAAGCCACACACAGAAATTACATTCCCTTTAAAGTAGGCTATCTATGCTTTCACAAATTCAGGGTCCACAGAATATTGTAATATTATGAATTACAACAGTGACGGTAAGTTCTTCTGCAATGGTGCTCCCAAACATAGCAAAAATGTTATGCTTGTATGACTCAAAAAATAGAAATTGCTATTTAACTATTCCAAACACAGTTCTACCATGTGCATGGCTTTCTCCAATGGAATTACTGGTATACCTAAATGTATGTAGCCACCTGTGAACCTCATCAATCATGGATTCTGTTTCTTTTGTTTGGGAACACATTCTTCCCTAATCCCTGATGAAAACTATGTACTTTCCTGAGATAGGTAGGTAGATAGATAGATAGATAGATATGTGAATATTCAAGGACTGGAAAAATTAGGCAGATATTCCTTTCTTTGGTGTGCTTTGTCCTAGTTACTGGCCTATGAAAGTCAAAGCAAAACAAGTTCCCATATTTAATATGGCAGAAAAATGCACACCCTTTACTAAATAGCATTCTTATACCAAATTTTGGCCATAAAATATCTGATGTTAATGTCAGCTCATTGTATTGTCAATGTATTGCCCTGGAGACACTGTTGTTTCAAAAGACAAAGTACCTTATTTATTCTACCATAGTGGTTTTACCATTAATTACGTTGATGCAAAGCTTGTACACAGATTCATCAACATATTTGTATCACCGTTTGACCTGCAGGAGACCTGCTTTCATGTCAGCGACCCACAAGGCCAGTCGACATCTTCCTAAGAGCTCACAACCTCTTTTTGGTCCCTCCCTGCTGTCTCTGTTCTCTGATATTCAGGCTCTGTTCTCTGAAGCATTACTCTGTTTCTCTAAAATACTTCAGTGATTGTTATTCATGTGTTGTGAAGTCAGAAAACATTTAGAACTTACTACTTTTATCTCCCATATTAAAACTGATGATTGTTATTTTTTCTCTGCTGTTTTTATTTCTTTAGGGCAAGTGAGACTATTCAGCAGATATTTCAGTTTCCTAAACATTTTCACAGTAATACTGAATCTAAGTGAATGTAAAGAACTGAGCGGTTAATTTCAAGCTAGAAAAGAAGGAAGAGAGTTTTACACCACATTACATATACACAAATAATAAGTAGACTGTGCTCAGTACATTCTGCAAAAATAACACATTTTTTTTAAAAAGGGGGGATCTGATTTATACAGATCATAGAGCAATCTCATAAAAACTCCCTTCCCTGAAGACAATAGACTTGGACTAGTGTAAAACTCATGTAGAGGTACACTCCAACACTCAGAAGCAGATTCAGCTGATAAACTTTTGGTGAAGGCTTCAATCACAAGGAGAATTAATGGAGTAGTTTTTGCCCTGAGGTTTCACTAAATAAATTACCCCAATTTAAAGCCAATGATTCCTATCCCTCATCTAACCAAGTATACTGGTTTTGGCTGAGCTAGAGTTAGTTTTCTATGTGCATAGTCAACAGACGGAGAAGCTTCTCCAGGGGATGAATAAGCAGCACAATCTAGTTTAGGTTCTTTGAACTGCCCCCTACAAAAAGTGTTTGGGGGGACTACCTGGCTTAGTTACACAGGCAATTCCCTTCAGTTTCTAGCATGAATATTTCCTTACACCTATACACTGGAGAATCAGGACTCACAAACTTGTCTTTTCACCTTCATTTTCTGCTCATTTTGCCTTTTCTCATGAAAAGAGATAGCAAGGGCTCATATCCAATGTGGAACAGCTATTCCAAAAATATGTACCAGTTTCACTGTAGTCATCATTATGTTTCAGGAACCGCTTTAACTGGGTGAATGCAGCTTTGCAGATTTAGACACAGGACGATTCACAATGAGGTTGCAGTTGGTAAACACACTGATACTACTACTCAACATATAATAAATCTACTGAGCTGAAAAAAAACCACCAAACCTTGGAAACGGTAATCAAAGCAGTACCCCAAAAGACAGTGATTTGATCATCCACGCAAGGTTCTAAAAAAAGGATATTAACCCCAGTAACAGGCATCTGGAGTTTGTTCACTTTAGCAACCGTATTGCACACAAAAGTGCATGACTGAGCTGACAAATGCCTTCAGTGGTAAGACACAGCTACAAGTCTCTGCTTTTAAACTTTCAGTGATATTCGATATGAATTTGAAAATTGTTCTTACATGAAAAACTTGAAAACTTTTTCATATATGAAAAAGCTGCGGATTGGGTTGTGTCAGTGTTTTTATTTTAAAGGGACAGGATGACACTACTGTATTTCATATTATCATATTTCTCTGCACTTAATGGTAGAAGGAGGAGGGAGATAGCTGTCACCTTGAAAAATATTTCCTTTCCATCTACTACCATGTTCTTTTCTATTTTAAGATTTGAATAGTGCTGCAAAGTGAATATAACAGAAGAATTATCATAACAAATTAGACCAGTGGTGATGTCTAGAACTGAACATGATATTTGATAGAATTCAATATAATTACATATAATCTATTACTTTTTTACCAGTATATGTTTTGTACATATTAGTAAACTGATTCCCTTTTTTACTGTTTATGTACCGTATACTGACATTTCTCTCTGCACTTTGTTTTGCCACTTTCTGAAGACTGAATACATTGCTTGTTTGAGCCTGAACATCTACTTTGAATACTTTAAAGGTTAGCCCATTTTGGCCTCTCTGAGTAAAATAAAAAGGCTTTTTGAACATTTTTACACAGGAAACGTACAGCTTCAGAGAAGCATGTGCACTCTGCAGCTAACAGCTTCGAGATGAATACTCAGGTTTTTTTATTCTGCTGTTTCATCTACAGCCTAAAGAACACTTAGGAAGGGTTTCAGAAAGATCCTGATGAGTTTTTTTCATAATATGGAAGCATACTGACTAAGAAAATCAATCTATTCCGCTACTCAGCCAGGAGTAATATGTTTTGCCCACTTAAGATCTGAATGAGTTCAGACCAGTGAAAGGCTCCCTTTCTTACTACTTGTTTCTTGAACCATGCAGTTCAATAAGATATCTGTATCTATATCTATACCTATATATCTTTACTTATAGCTATATCTACATCTCTAGCTCCATCTAATCATATGGATTAGATATAGCTATATGGAGATATACTAACTACCTTTATACAGATATAATCATATATATAGATATTATAGATATATATTGCATATTACATATCTCTATAATCTATAATGAGTAGAACAGTACTATTTCCCCAAGCAGAAGAATCGCTTGGCTCACCAACTACAATCACATAGCAATTCAGTCATTTTTTCAGTTTCAGCAATAGGAAAAGCAGAAGACATTTTTCATGAGCATTATAATACCTAACTAGTCCAGGCAGGCTGAGATTATTTTTGTCTTTGTTCAAATGGATGAACTATTTAATTCAAAGCTGTATGCCTGATCACATGTACGTTATGGAGATCTAATGGCATGTTAGCATTTATATTCCAGTAAAGAAAGTACACCAAGCCTTTTGCAGATGCATTACAGGAAAAGTAAGCAATTTTATCTTAAAAGCTTTCATGCTGTAGTTTGACAGCTTGGGCTTTGAAATCTGTGATTTCTATGAACCAGTCTGTCAGGCTGCATCACAAGGAAGTACAAATGCATTGTATATGAAGTGAAGGTGCAGCATATAACCTTGAAGCTTCACACATGAAAAAGGTTAGCCCTTTCTTTCACCTTTTAGCTGTAAGCTGATACGCTCACTCCTCCTTACCAGAAAGCTGAAATAAATGTGGGAGGGAAGGGTTCTCCTGCAGAGATTATTTTTGACTAAGCTCATTTAGTGGCTCTGAGTATGACAGACACTGAGTATGAGACTACCGAGGCCAGAACTGCCTCCTAAAACCTTCATTCTTCCAGAAAGTTGGTTTCCTTCTCTTTTAGACAGCTATGCATCACTTTTGCCAGCTGATCTTTTAAAGTCAAAACTCAAAACCTTAAATAAGGGACCTAAATATAGCTCAAGGTCTAGATGCTCTGTCCCTTTGTGGCTGAAGGTAAGATCTCTTCCCCTTTCCTGTTGAAAGCCCCAGAAAATTTGGGGCACTTTATTCTTTAAAGAAAGTACCTCAAGCATACATGAAACAAAACAAGGGCCAGATGATCATGACAGTACACTCTGTCTTAGTCTAACATTCAGTCTTCCTAGGACACCACTTTATCAAAGAATGTAGCAACAGTGCCTGTTTCCACAACAGTTTGAAGATAAAGCTTTGATCCCTGACATCAAAGGTTCAGAATAAATCCCATCCTTTGTCTGAGGCTTTGAATCTCCATCATCTACCTTCTAGGCAAGAAAGTATTCTGGTGCTCAGACTCTCAAGCCTTCCTTTTAAAGCATTTCCCCACTGTGTAAAAAGAAATTAAAGGCCTTACCTTCTCCCAGGTAAACGCCCCAACCACTAGACTACCTGACAATGGGTCCAAAACTATGCTGATTGTTTTCTTTAAGGAAAAAGAGTAGGATTGATAAACTCATCTTCAAAGGAAATTACTCACAAGAGATTTACAAGCTTAGTAAGAGCAGTCAAGCCAAAGAAGGGAAAGGCACCCCCAAGCCCAAAGGAAGAGATTTACATCCTTTACAAGCAGGTCTTAAACACCTGCTTTTCTTTACAGGCTTATCTACAGGCACATGACTTCCGCAGATCCCATTTCTATGCCCATAACCCAGAGTCAGTCTAGGCATCCTCAAAGGACAGAGAATTGCAATAGTTGCATCCTCCTCATGAATGCAATCCAACATTTATTAACTCTCTTCAGCTCTCACAGGAGAGATCACACACCACTACTGGTCTGAAATCTAGATATAACCAACATATTCCCTCCAACAACAAGAGTAATAAAACCTCTTTAAACTATAACTATTCAACCGATCAGTGGCATCTAGGAGCAGACTTCATTCTGGCATTAATATTCCAGGCTAATTTGGGGAGAGGCTAGTAACAAACAGCTGCTTTTGAAGCTGTCAGTTAACCAGTGCTTCCCCATCCGAGGGTCTTTGCCTTTATAACACAATCTGCCTTTTTCATTTATGATATGTTGCTAGTTCACAACAAATCCCAAAATATCCTTTATCAAGAGAAACATACAACCGGATGAATACAATTTGTGGGTGGAGGAAGAAAAAAAATCTACAAACATTGGAGTTAGTCCTTTCCTGACCTGGGGAGTTGGTTTTACAGTATTCTGAACAAATATTTTGACAAGACTTTTATAAATAAAGACCTATTCTTCAGTAAGAAAATATACTTCAGACAAATAGAAAAAAACAATAGAGCTTATACAGCTGTGTTTAACAGAAAGGTATATCTGGTATGCATAGAAATAGGAGTGTATATGACAGAAAAGTATACCATAAATCTGTAACTATGACTAGAGAAATTTATGAAGTCAGACACTGAAATTGAGTGGTCATCTGAAAAAAAATTACAAGTGGGAGTTTTCCCTTGACTCCATCTCTCTATAATACATTGTCCCTGAGTAGATGTGAGACTGCTGGGGCAAATTCAGTTCCTATGATGTAAATCTGGAGTAATAGTGCTGAAGTGAATATTACATTTATTTATTGGCTTTGAGAGCAGGAATCAACTGTACCCTGTAATTTCTGCATCAAGCCCATTCTGTAAATCAGCTTCATTATTTTAGCAGGATTTAAATCTGTGTATAGATGTATTTATTCCTGGGGTGTTTGCTGCATAATTGCTAGTTCAGGTCCAGCAGAGGGGGTTCCACCATTGGACTGGAGTTCCTTTTATGCAAAATGTCTTTATCTAAAAATTATCCTTAAGAGAATCTGGCAAAGGTATTTCAGAGCTCAGTTCTTTGCTTGAACATATGAATGCAATATTGTTACTGCTTACAGCGTTAGAGCCATATGGCAGCATCTGAGAATAGCATATTGTTCTGAAAGTTCAGAAGACCAAACAATAAACTTGAAATGCAAACAAAACCCAAACCCTTTAAACAAAACCTTGATTACTTTTATCCCCCTCATATTTACTTGCCATTCAGCTTTGAGACTTTGAGGAGTTACGAGGAGGGATGATGATGATGATGACGATTATTATTATTATGACTATTACTAGGTATAAAAATAAAATACTGAGTTCATTTTTTTCATCATAGCTTGACGCTGCAAGACTTTCTCACAAAACAGTCACCCAAATAGAAACATGGTGTCATCCACATAAGGGTAAAAAATAAAATCATTGCCTACATATATTTAATACATGGCAAGTAATTAATTTAATATAATGGTATGTATCAGAAACAGACATCTTCTACATGCCTCCAAGTTTTATCCTTAGGACATACCCACCCTGGTGACTGACATCCCCATGAACCTGGGTGATGCCACTTCTCTACTTCACCCTCACTTCACCCCCACTGGGAGAGGAAAAAGGGAAGGTCTCATACGCTAAATCCTCTTTACCTGAGACATGGTGCTTTCTGGAACTTATATTTGCTGAGGTCAAGTGCTGTCTTCAGTACACGTGACTTTTTCTCATTGTCCAAAACAGAGGCTTTTTAGGCCAGCAGATGCAATTTCCTTTTAATGGAAACCATTACAGTAAGTGGGAACAGGGAGCTGATACACACAAAATTTTTACATCCCTGTGGGGCTGAGGGGCACAAGGGCACAAGCCTGGGTCCTCCAATTTAGATGTTCAGTGCTGTATTCTAGGAGGGTTCATCCCATGCTTGCTAGACCCTACAGACCAGATCCTTTCTAAGACAGGACATCTGGTACATTGTGGAACATTTTTTCTTCACTCAAAGTATGTACAGAGGAAGGTAACTGTCAACACCATACACTGCTCAGTTAAACATAATTATAGTAATACATGTGAGATCTGTTGGAGGAATTCTTCATGGTTTGAATGCTTTCAGAGAAATGACAGAGGACGTTTGGAAATTAAAACATTTACAAGGCCAGAGAACACAGTAGACAGCCAGACAGTGTGCACAGAGATTGCAAAAACCTGATGCACACCACGCTTCTGGTTCAATTTCTGGCTTACAGCAGTATTTTTAAGAATAAGGTAAGACAGTTAGATTTCTCCTGCAAGGACATATCTTATTCACCACTCCTGTGACTACCTTTCCTCAGACTTACCCAGCCTGGTTCTTCTTTTTGAAGCGTGTCATTAGCAACTCCGGTTCTAGAAATGCTGAGCTTTATCTCCTGTCCTGCTGGTCACAGAATGTGTTACGTTTCTGCTCCAGCTGGGACTGGTCCTCTCCAACAGCACACAGGCTTTTGGCTTTCTGTTGCAGCCCCTTGGGAGGTGTGAAGCAGCCACACATCCCAGACTGAAGCATCTTCCAAGAATTGTACAGTCACATTGGGATTTTGTTTTCCTGAATAATCATAGATTAATTTTCCCTCCTTCACACTTCACCTTGTCCCATTTAATGTTTTAAGTCCTGCAACGCTGAGTTATGGAGTGGGGTACTTTAAGGGTTTCAGAAAGCCATTTGTAGTCATCTTTTACGTAGTCACATAGCAGATGGATGCAGCATAGCATAGCAAGCTATGAAGTCACATAGCAGATGGATGCCTATTAAGGCAACCACAGATCAGGACAGTCTCTTCTTCTTTTTTAAGAAAAGCATTTTTCAAGGTTTTCAAGCATTTTGCTTGACTGTATTGCACTAAGGAAAGAACACTTACAAAGCTTGTCCTGTAAGCCAGTGCTCTGTACCCAAAACAAACACGACTTACACTTCTGGGGACCTGAGCAGAAAGGAGAGGTAGCACTGCTGGTCAGGGAGAATGTCCTCGCTGGTCAGAGGCTCTCAGACACCAGAGCACTCCACAGTCACTGTGGCGGCACAGGCTTTACTGTTATCACTTTTGTAAAGTCTCATTTGGAAGAGGCTACTGCAGAGAGAAATCTGTTCTCCTCACACTTCCTGACCAAGTCACAGGCTAACAAATTTGGAAGGACTAACTAATGAAAAAGCTATAATAAATTATTACAGTTATGGTAATTGTACTTGGCGACATGCTTTTCAGCACCCTTTAGTGAGATTTTGACAGAGAATGATAAACCTTACTAAGTAATTAAGTCTTACTGGTTAATTAAACAATGTAGAAACAGGAGAAGACTATGTAGCAATCCCTTCATGCGTTACTGAAAAACTCTCGGAGTGAATGCCTTTGTCATTTAACATAATATTATAACAGCTTGCATAAGAAAGAAAAGGAGTACTGTATCAAGGCCTGCCTAGAATTTTAGAAGGGTTGTTAGGTAAACAGCATTACTATTTTGAAAATGGCATTTGACAACATCACTGCGTTTCACTCTCTACTCCTACTTACAAGTTTCCTAACTGAGCTGAACCTTCACAACTTTAGGAATTCATCTTTGAATAAAGCATAGGGAAATTTTTGCACAACTCCTTCAGGCAAAATCCTCTTTGAAATGAAGGAGAGGTTTGCACAGTAACTATAAGAAGAAAGAATAATGCAAGAAACTGTAAGAATGTGAGGTCAGATCTCAGGCTGATGTTTTGGAAGCACATACTGAACACATGAAAGGATAAAAGAGAGCTTTAGCATCTACTAATAACAAAGGGTCACATTTTTTCTACACCACTTATGTGGGCGTAACCTCCTTTAGTCAGAAAGCAAAGCACTGAGGTCAACACCTTTTAAAAACCAATACCACTCTTTCAGTTATTATTAAGTAAGGAAAAAAAACCCACATCTTGCAAAATGAAAGGCAGAGCAAAATAATAGATCAATATTGTCATTCACCTCTTTAGAAAGTGAAATTTAAAAAACCCTCTAACAAATATGTTTACCAAACTCCACAGCATTTCTGTATTAGTCACAATATGTATATAAACATATTTGGTTCTTTTGTACAGAGCTAACATAATGCCATTTAAAAAAAGAGCTGACAATTAAATAAAAGGTTTCTCAGTCTGTTTTTCTGCCCTATAGCACGTAAATGAATAGCCATAAACATAATGATAAAAACATATAAAACTGATATTTCTCACCTACTGTCCAAGCATGGAGAAAAATCTACACCCTCTCATTATTAATATTTCTGGAATTATGGAGTTGCTGTGAGAAAAAGGCAGAATAAGCTTGTTTTATTTTTCTGATACCCAATGACAGTGCATGCCCATATTGAGTCACCTAGTGTTGCTTCATGGTTGGACGGTACTTTTCATTCTCTAGTATCCAGCTGGACGAGGAAGCGCTTCCATTCACAAAAATGCTTTCTACTGGTCATTTAAAAGAACTGTAGCTAAAAATGAGTACTGGAAAAGAAAGAATCTGTCTTTCTGAAAATGAAGGCAAAATAGTTTCCTTGCCAAGTCCTACAATCAGATCCTCTTGCATGGTTTCCTACACCTGTAGAAAGCCTTGTTTCCATCAATATCAGTCCCCAAAAAATTACTGATAGCAGGATACATCAGTCATCTGTACCACAGCAGCATACAAATTCAGCCTCTCTACTGTTTTCATAGTGTTTTAATGATCCATAGGAGTAATGGGGATGTTTCATAACTAAACAATGTTTTCTATTAAAATGGTGTTTCCTCAAACTGGGAACAGCCTGAGTTTTAGAGCTGCAAACACAAACCTCGCGATGGGACCTGGAAAGAAATCCGTTCTTTTAAGCAAACAAAAAAGGGGAGAACTTGCCTTGCAGGGTGTGCATATGTTATTTTGATAGCAAGTACAGGTGTCCGAATTCACAGTGCAAATAAGAACAATGCAGAGCTCCTGTAAATTACTGTATCAAGTAGAATACTGCGTGCTGATCCATATCTCCATAGATATGAAACAGGGACCTCAGCTGTTCTACTAGAACTGAGAAATCTGTTATATACAAAAATAACTACACAGTCATTGTACATCATTGGCAAGAAACAAACAATTACCTCAAAGAATGTCAGTGGCAGCATTTACTTCTAATTTTTATTTCTGCTTATGGCAAAAATAATAATCATTTTGTTAGCAATTACCAGATGTTTATGCATCAAGCATATTAACTGAACTGGCATATACACAACTATAGGATAAAATACACAAAAGATGACTGATTAAGATAATGGATGATTAAACACATCAGCTGATGGAAATGACATTTGAGATTTCTATGGAGGGCTTATAGGGAAGATCAGAACTGGGAAGAGCTAAAATGGTAGTTCAAATCTAAGGCCCAAGGTCCAAAAAGTTTGGGTCTGACTATAGGGAAACTGAAAGACCTAAGAGAAACCTATTCAACCATAATCATTGTAGTTCTAACATGGAAATACCAGTGTGAGGCAATGTTCAGACTCTGCCAGAAGCTGTGCTGAATTTGTATGTTTGGAATGAATTACAGAATCACAGAATGGTTGAGGTAGGAAGGGACCTCTGGAGGTCATCTGTTCCAAACCCCCTGCTCAAGCAGGGACACCTAGAGCTGGTTGCCCAGGACCATGTCCAGATGGCTTTTGAGTATTTCCAAGGATGGAGACTCCACAGCCTCTCTGAGCAACCTGTGCCAGTGCTCGGTCACCCTCACAGTGAAAAAGAGTTTCCTGATGTTCAGAGGGAACCTCCTGTGTTTCAGTGTATATACACCCATTGCCTCTGGTCCTGTCACTGGGCACCACTGAAAAGAGCCTGGCTCTGTCCTCTTTGCACCCTCCCTTCTGGTATTTATAGGCATTGATAAGACCCCCCTGAGTCATCTCTTCTCCAGGCTGAACAGTCCCAGTTCTCTCAGCCTTTCCTCATATAGGAGAGGTGCTCCAGTCCCTTCATGCCCCAGTATGTCTTCCTTGTTCCGGGCAGTCCAGAACTGGACCCAGGACTCCAGGTGTAGCCTCCCTAGTGCGCAGTAGAGCGACAGGATCCCCTCCCTTGACCTGCTGGCAATGCTTTGTCTAATGCAGCCCAGGACACCACTCGCCGCCTTTGCCGCAAGGACAAATGCACCGAGCTTTGAGGTAATTTGATGTTGTAGGTCTGGTCAGTAGGGAGGGTATGTCTATGTTTAAATATGGGCTAAAGGCTAAATTCGGCAGGTAGGCAGAGTGCTGACTTGTAAGACACAAATGGGGCTTGCTTTACAGTGACTCAGCCACAATGCCCTAAGCAAAACTTTGCATTTGTCTGCATATGCTGCATTTAGTGACATATTTATCTGAAGTGCAAATAGCCCCAGCTCCCAAAGCCTGGCTGAACAGACTCCATCTATCCCAACTGCATGCGGTGATTTTATGTCTGACACTGGACAGACGTAAGAACTTGGGGTACTCTGAGGTGCCCAAGAATCTCCTTTTACAAGGTCAAATCACATTTATATGCAGCTTTAGCTTAAGTTAGTTTGCAGGAAAAAGTAGGTACAAGTAGTCAAGTCTCTACTGACTCTGCTCTCCCAAATCTTGTTTATGGTGTATAAATTGTGTACAAGGGATAATACAGACGTAGTCATCCAAGCCAGATCAGAGATGCAAATGAGGAGCTGGCCTCATTTGGTTCTGCTTACAATAGAGAAATCAGTGAGGGGAATAATAACCAGAGGGAAGCCATAACCCAGAACAGAAAATGAGGTGGCAGGAGGAATTCTTGTAAGCAAAGCTTTGGAGACAAAAGCTTGAAAATGTGGACAGAGGACATAGGAAATAGCACAATCTGAAAGATTCAGAGAAAGCCAATCCAGCACGAGAGACTGATTTTAAGGTATTCAATGGAGTAATAGAATTCAGCAGGGTTTCTACCTGAACCGCCAGTTGCAAGACATTGCTAAGCAACGTCTTTCTGTTCTACTGCTAATGAACATAGGTTCACAAAAAGCAAGAATTACATTCTGGTGGAAAATGGATGAAGTGGTCCCTAGCATCAGAGGGAGGCAGCTGGCGCTGCAGGAAAGAGAATATTGTGAATATTGTGAACTTCTCAGGAGCTGTAACAAGTCAGCATCCTAAAGCTGTACAAGATTTGTGCTAGCTTAGTGACAGTTAGATTCACATAAAAATCATATTCAAAAATGCAAATTTGGGCTTGAAGCTCAGTTTGACTTCCTTGTTTCTCCTCTTCAGTTTTAACCAGACCTTTCAAAAAATCAGTTCTCCAAAAGTATTTACAGAAAAATCAAAGGAAGGAATCAATAAGGAAGGGGAAAACCAGCAGTGCCTGCAAGCAAAACACCCATTTTTTTCTCTCATTAGTGCCTATCGTTGACCTCTGAGTAGCTCCTTTGCATTTTAATTGACAATACCTGGCACCATCTGATACATTTACTATCTAAATGGCCTTCCCAAATGGACATAAAAATCTACTGAACAGAGCACTCAAAACAGGTTCATGGGTTAAAGACTAAGAAGACGCACATAAGAGATGTGGATGTACACACACACAAAATAAAAAATATTTGAGGAATTTTGCCCTGGCCGTTTTATCTTAACCTTATTTTATATACTATCTGTTGAGAAAATAAAATTGAATCCCATTTAAAATCAACAAATTCCTCAAGAATAACATGAAAGTGGTATAAGGAAAAGAAAAAAAACCCACCATACTGCAATCATAAAGATTGTTGTAATCGGTGTGGAATACTGTCTTCTCAAAATCTCCTTTGGTACCCACTATTAAATGAAAGCCAAACTCACATATTTAGTTTTTTATTTTGCAAGTTGTCGTGGTTTCAGCCCAGCCGGTAACAAAGGACCACGCAGCCGCTCGCTCACTCCTCCCGCCCCCTCCGGTGGGATAGGGGGGAGACGGAGGAGAGAAAAGAAAAAAAAACTGGAACCTCGAGGGTTGGGATAAGGGCAGTTTACTGGGACAACGCAAAAAAGTTACAACAACAACGACGGTACTAATGAAAGAGTATACAGAAAAGAGTGATGCACAGTGCAACTGCTCACCACCCGGGACCCAACGCTCCGCCACTTCCCCCACCGAAAGTCGAGAGCAGGAGCGCCCTCCCCCCGGCCCACTCCCCATGTATATACTGAGCATGATGTCACATGGTATGGAATAGCTCCTTGGCTAGTTCAGGTCAGCTGCCCCGGCTATGCCCCCCCACCTCCCAGGTTCCTGTAAAAATTAACTCTATCCCAGCTGAACCCAGGACACAAGTATTTAGCTTTCTTCATGCAAAAGGATTGTGATTGTAAGAGTCAGGGGACACAATTTCAACTCCTCATTCTGCAAGTGATTTTTTGTGCACTTCCCCTTTCCATGTCTTACATTGCCAGTGTCAGAAAGTTCGAGATCAAAAGATTTCCTTAGTTGCTGGCCATTATTTTCAAACATAATAGCTTCTATATCCAAATAGGTTTTTTCAGACTGAGTATCTTAGACCAAAGATCAGCTTAATTGAGGCTCTGAGTTCAAAGTGTGTCTCATACTATTGGATAAAAACAGAAACCTTCACTCAATTTCAGTTTTGAGACCAATGTATGTAAATCTTTCAGATCAATACGAAATTTCACAGTTAACCAAAGAAGGGATTGAAACATTAAGCTATGTCTAATCAAATACTCTCCAGTGAATCAAATAATTAAAGATTTTTGCATTTCTGAATGCTACAGTTTGATCAAATAACACAAGGTATTTATGAATATATTGTAAGAATTATTCTCAGCTAGCATGCACCCCCTCTATTTCTGATTTCTATGATTAAAAATGCAAGTGTGCCACAGCCCAGTTGTTGAATTAGTTCACTATGATGCCATCAGTGGGATGGGCCCACTGCTCAAAGTGAAAGCATTGGCTAATATTTCTGTGTTTCTTGTTGGAGCCAATGTATACTTGGTGACTTTTTATAAAGATGTGGAAATGAAAACTTCACGCTAGACGGTAAATCCAAATTAAAAAATAAAATCCAACATTTTATTAGTTCTTTTTATTAGAACTTGCAGTAATTATAAAAGTCACTCATGAGCAACTATTCGTCACCATGAATAATGTTTTACAATCTAGTCTGTGACAAATGTGTCAAGGCTCTTCCCACTTATTCACTTGAATCTGGAAGTATCAGTGGAGGTGTATCATATGGTGAAATTAATTTTTTATCCAAACATCTAACTACATAGCAAAGCCAACTTGTACAGAAAAAGCCCTCTCAGAGTAGCTCAGACTGAGAGCTACCACAACTTTCAGTTTGTTGATAACTATCAGTATACTGATCTATACCTAAAAGGCCGTTCGTTGCAATACCCTCTTGAGGCAGGTGTTAGAGAGGCTGAAGAGCCAATTTTCACCCCGCACCATAAGTAGATGTAATCATTGGTATTTCTTAATACTGGAAAACAAGATGGGGCTTGCAGATATCTGGCATTTAGGAAAAAAATCACAAATCATTATGAATCAGAGGGAATTCTCACCATGGCTGTGCACCAAATGTTACTGGTAAGAGGAGGTAGAGGGAGAAAGGGCAAAGACAAATATGGAGTAAGTTGTGGCTTTGGAAGGCAAAATACTAAGAGACAATCACTGGGAGATCAGCTACAACTACAACAGGCCTGGAGGATTCGTTAATTGGGCTTTTTTTGTTTAACTTACGGAAAGCACATCCAATTTCATGACACTTGGATTAGAAGAAACTAAATGTTCATCTAAAACTAGATGAAACTTCAATGTTTTCCTTCTTTGCCAAATTACTATGTAAAAATGCTTTGGTTTAAGGATTTTTACTACCATATCCATGGCTACATATTCCCAAGGAGAAGAACTGCAAATGTGCAAATTTAGTCACATCTCACAAGGTGATAAGGGATGATATGCACTGCATAATCTGTCTAGGTTTTTGTCTAAGGATAGAAGGATCACAAGATCACATTCTGGGACAGAAAATGGCAAGAAGCTGAGTATGTTAAGTGGTAAATAAAAAAGGAAACCAATATATCAGAATATTTTATTCTGAAACAAAATCTAAGTTCAGTCAGTAAATTGTACTCTTACTATGATTTAATATGACCTTTTCCTCTGCACAGTGAAGAAAAACACTATAAAATTACAATATAGATTAAATTGTAATGCCATTTTAATTTCTCAATTAAAAAAAATCTCCTAAAAGGGTGAAACCACCTCATCCCATCCACAGGACCATGGTACATATGTATAATTTTAATTCTAATTGCCATACAAGGCATTTGGAGAATTCCAGAAGAGCTGAATATTTCACCAGCTGTGTGGTCAATTTTTTTATACAATACATAGATGCAACCAATTTTTACAAGCCTACCCAGCAAAGTCCATCTTCTAAGCAAGCACTTAGAGAAGAGAAACACATAAAGTGCTTTGTGGAACTCTCTCATATAAAATGGCTTTGCAAAATCAGCTTTGTAGCATTGCTTTGTTTCTCAGTAATCTCTCAGCTCTGGCTTGTGCTGTGTCTTAGAAAACAAGATCGTGCCGTAAAACAACAAGCTGAAGAATGGAAGTGTGTTGGAAATGAAACACAAACACTGCAGGGGATTTACTAAAAGTCAATCTGTTTGGTTTACATATTCTGTACTCTGATTTTCTCACTCATTTTTTAAGAACTAACCTGCTAGTAGAACTGTGAAAACTAACACCCAACATTTGAAGACTGTTACATAGGTTGCAAATGCCAATATATGGAAATAAGAAAACAGCAGAGGTACTACATGCAGTGAAACTTTAACTATGTCTCTAATCAGTACTTGGGAGTAGATTATATAGAAAAACTGTGTGTCTTGTGTAATTTAAAAGTTCAGCATAAAAATGCGGAGTCATAAAAGACCAGAATTTTATTCTTAATGCATAAATTTGAAATTACTGAATTTTTGAGTCCTGGATCATGCAAAGTAAATAAATGTCCTTCAGATAGAAAAGTGCAGCTAGGGCAGTGAGGTGGTGGTACAAAAGCAATCCTGTTTTAAAAGAGAAAATCTAAGCAAATATGTAAACGGTGAGGAATATGCAAGCAAAGAACTTAATAATCCTCCTGTTTCTTCAGTCCTGAAACTTCAGCTTCTCAGTACCACAGCTCTACAGATACCACAAGCATTACCTTAGTTTGCAGAAAAAAGCTGTTACCCTAATTAGAGTAGACTGACACCATACCCTGAACAACAAGGATTTGGTCTCACTCTCTTCCAGAGCTCTGGTTTCTCCCCCCATGCTCTGGGCAGTATGGGGTACTTAGAGGAGTGGAAGAAGGCTGATGGGAGAACATGTCTGGCAGAAGCACAAACATTTTGGGAAACCTTCTTCTCCAGAAGTTCCTCCTGTTCTCACAGTTTAGCATTTTCTACAGCTGCTGTTTTGTTGCAGCCTCTAAATATTCATCTGTCTGGGGGAGCAAAATGTCAGGATTTCATGAGAACAGAAGGAAGAAAGGGTAACATCCAACAGTTCATATTTCAGCCACACTTGAGAAGCAACAAACAGGAATGCCTGCTTTCCTCATTTTGTCCCTTCTGTTTGTAAAATGGATGCTACAAAACCTGTGAGACTTGTATAATGGACCCATTAGGATTTCATATAACACCTCAGAGACAGCACAACCCAACCCTACACACAGGGATGTATTCTAAGTGCTGGGGTTTTTGTGCTTCTGGATCAGAAAAAGCCTTAGCATTTTAATGGGCAAGGGATTTTAATTTGAAAAACAGAATCAGAGATCAGGAAAGGATATTTAACATCAGAGGTGGGAGATTAGAAACCTGCAGTCTTTTTGCAAATCCCCAGGCTTATTGTTGGAGAAAAATCTCCACATTTTGTCATCATGTCCAACAGGCTGAGCTGAAGTGACTCCCGATTTTATCTGCTCTTTAAACCAACAATATCTACCAATGGAAGTGTCAGTTCTGTCTTGTCCAAAGACTTTTGCTACCCATTCTGGTTTTGATGCAGACACCCTTCCCTGTGCTGGCACAGCGGTTCACATAGCCAGCAAGATGCGTAGATTAGATAGGGGGGTGTTGGAGCTGGGTAAGTCCCCAAACCACCAGAGCACATGAACATCTGGGCCAGCACAAGGAGGAGGAGAAGGAGGTCAGAGTGAAGAGCTGAGAAACCACAGTCATTGGAGAAGGACAACCGGTTTCGGTGGCAGCGATGGCTTACTGATCATGAAGGTATGTCATTACACCAGCAACGAGCATCCGATGGAAGAAATGGTTTTTCTTTTGTTGTGTGCTATCCAACTGAAGAATTACAGCCTCGGATAAAGTCACAGTCCCCAGCCTCTTCCTATTACTGGCTGCTTGGCTTAAGAAAATACATCCAACGGCATGGCATTCTAGAATTTAAACTATTCCTTTATTTGTGTTTTGGGCATTACCATATCTCATTTCCTCTAACACTTCCAGTTTACACTCAGCTTTATAAATTGAGCAATTCAGGTTTGGAGGGAGTAAAAACTGTTCACTCCAGCGCTGCTCACCAATTTTCATTGTGGCCTCTGGTATTGTTCTAATTTGGGAGTCCCACAGCAAACAAAACTATAGAAGTGTACTGAAAAAAACCTGGGTTGCTAAGCAGACTGATAGCAAAACCACAATACTCCAATCCTGAATATAAATTGGGACTATAACCCACAAAAGAACAAAAGGCACTCTTGTAGTAAGTCAATCGAGGAATTATTTTAGTAGGAGAGTAATCATTCTTGTCTGTAGTCCTCAATTAGTGTTAATTGTAAGAAAAAGCTTATTAGGAATATTTAAATTTTAAAGTCCCTCTGTGCAAGCATATCTGAATTCCTAGAAGGTAGTTACAGTGCAAAGTGTATTAATTAAAATGCCACTTTGGGAAATCCTTCTTTATCCAATGTTCATTATTAACATGAAAGATAGTGAACAGGTTTTGATTTTCTATAAAAATTTTAGTCATCGTGACAGGGATACAAATGGTGAAGAAGAGCATTTGAAATGTTAATGAAATTCTGATCATTTTACAGGACTTAGTCCTTTTATGACACTTCTACCCCAAAGGAAGGATTTGCACAGCTTTGCAAAGATCCAGGGCAACGTATTGTCAAACTCTAGATCCTAGAGTCAATTTCTAAAGTGACTAATGATTTGGAGTGCTTCAGTTTAGGGGTTTTTCTATATTGATATATACAGTAAGCCATATTTATTCCACAGCTCCCACTGGCCTGTCTAAACTGTTTATAAGACTCATAGCCCATTTTCCGCAGCAGACATCCTTACCTGGGGTGACTGTTGGCCATATGAGTGTTTCTAAATGCCAGAATCCTCTCCCCATTGCATTTTACTAAATATATCCTGTAATCATTATCTGCTTTTCAGATGATAAAAATCCATGTTTCTCTATCACGAGGAGCTGCATGACAAACAGGGCTCGCACGTAGGAGATGCTCGAGTTTGTTGTGTGACCAGTTATGCTCTGCCAGTCACAAGCATCACACCCAGGCAAAGAGACAACCTTACATATCAGTAATACACCTGGGACCTGTGAGCACAGCCCTCCAGTTCTTCTGCAAGAGGCCTTGACAGATTCTGGCAGAAAGATTTGCTATCACTGCTTCCCCATGTTTTGAAATTCAGGACCCTTTCAAACCTTACACCAAGATTCCATGTCTCTAGGCACTTTTGAATATGTTGTCTTATGCAACCAAAGATCCAGACTAAGCTGAAACTTTTATCTATGCCCACAAACAGTAAGGAAAATGGGTCTTTGTAATTTATCACAAATTCGTAACTTATCACTCACAACTTATCCCTGTGGGAAGACTCCTCTTTTTTTGCCAACTAAAACTGAAAAACTGTCTCTTTACTGGCCAGCAGAAAGAGACCTGAGTCTTTTTGGAAACTATGTCTGAATCTTAAGTGGCATCTCTATACTCCTGCTTAATGTCTGAGTTTACTGCAGATTACCTTTTACCTCTCTTCTTTGGAATTCCTTCTGGAATTTGGTCACGGGTAGTCACGTCTATGTTAGTTTTGTATTTCAATTCTTTAAAACAAGTATGAGCAAGGAAGATGTGACTTCTGTGTTTAGGGCTATATTTACTTGGTCCTTCTCAGAGACACTGAAGGTTCTGAACAGAAGGTGTTCAGACTATATTACTCTTTAGAGGCAAAAATTCCTATCATCATTGCTGCCCCTGCTAAACAACTGATATGGAAAAGGAGCTAAATATATACACGGTGCTACAAGCTTACCATAACATAGCAAATGTAACCTAAGATGCATTAGTAGAAATATTCCCCACAGAGGCAGAGAAATCTAAGCAATGCAGTAAGATCACCTATGAGGGATAGTTTAAGATGCTGATCATCTATGAAATATGAACTAACGTGGAATAGGTGTAAATAAAGGGTACCACGATGACTATGGAAATGGAAAGCATAGTTTCTGAGGCCAGTTGAGAAAAGGTCTATTTTGTTTAGGCTAACAAGCCAAATACTGAAATAGAATGTATGCTAATTGCCTGTAAATACATCAAAGAGGTAAACAATAAGGAAAATGTTTAAGCCAGTAATCAATGTTGGCACAAGCATACATGGTGCAAACTAACAATTAATACATTTAGCATAGAATTTGGAAAAAAAATATCCTAAATGTTTTAAGAATGTCATTGCAGAACAGACCTGCATTTGGTTAGTAGGTCTACAGCAGAATAACATAGGCTTGGGGTTTTTTTTCAGTATGGAGGAAAAATTATGAAGGCATTCATGTAGCACAGTGGCTATGATAATAGAGGACTAGTCCGCTGTTCTCCACACGGACACCACAATTAAGAGACAGCTACTTTTCAGCATCAGGAGTCTTTTAAGGTATGCTGTCCATATGCACAGTTACACAATGAATGTTCATACACCAGCCACAAGAGCCAGGAAAACCTTTTAGCTTTGGAGCAGAATGCCCACTTGCCTTTTATTTTATAAGCCAGCTCTTATTTCTTTCATTTCTTAGATGAGTAATGGGATGACAAATTCAATCAATGGCATCCTTGCAGAGCAAAACTAAGCATTAAGTCTGTTTTCAGTAAAGGATTCAGCCTGAAGAAATCTAGAGTAGGATTTGACTACTCTAATGCGGGTGTTGACTGTTTACTTGTCTCTTATCTTGAAACAGGTATTACATTTGGCCAGGCAGATTGCACCCTCAATCACAGAATCATAGAATGGTTTGGGTTGGAAGGGACCTTAAAGATTATCTAGTTCCAACCCCCTTGCCATGGGCAGGGACACCTTCCCACTAGACCAGGTTGCTCAAAGCCCCATCCAACCTGGCCTTGAACACTTCCAGGGAGGGGGCATCCACAACCTCTCCGGGCAACCTGTTCCAGTGCCTCACCACCCTCACACTGAGGAACTTCTTCCTTACATCTAATCTAAATCTACCCTCTTCAGTTTAAAGCCATTACCCCTTGTCCTATCACTACATGCCCTTGTAAAAAGTCCCTCTCTGGCTTTCTTGTAGGCCCCCTTTAAGTACTGGAAGGCTGCTATAAGGTCTCCCTGGAGCCTTCTCTTCTCCAGGCTGAACAACCCCAACTCTCTCAGACTGTCTTCATAGGGGAGGTGCTCCAGGGCTCTGATCATTCTGTAGACTATATAACTACAGAGACAAATCTCTATAGACTATATTGAGGAACTTGACAGGTAGCTCAGATGTGAGCACCACGTTGTAGACACTTAAAGACAGCTGAGCTGAAGTTATATCCTGCCCCAGTTTTTAACAAAAATAACCACAAATTAAAAGAGAAACAACGAACCAAACAAAACACTCCTCTAATATGAAACCCTTCACTAAATTGAGAACACAAGATAAAAATTATGTTTTTGTTATAAAGGATTTGCCTGCTGAGAGATAAAATTATCCTAGGCCTCTGTTTTTGAGTTTGCAGTCCAAGTACAGAAATACCATACAAGGAAATGCACTTTTGATACGCTACCCTAATGGTTAGTTAAACAGCAAATGCTTGCTAGCTATGGGCTCGTTTAAGTTTTATGTCAAAGATTTAATGGATAATTTGCAAAATTTAAGACTCTGCAACATGGTGGCAAACTAGTTTCTTCTGGCATGGCCTGTAATTTTATAAGCATAAGCTCTATAGATCAAAGGCAAATCTGAAATGTATTTTTAGTATGGTTCTAAACTACCTAGAAAAATTGCAGCTAGAATAACCATATATATTCAAGCTTTTGGTCTCAAAGGATGATTTTAATCATATATTAATCATGGTTTACATGCTGGCTGTTTGGCATGCAGCATCTGGATCTATTTGTCCTGTGCTAAGGGGATGCAGAGAAGACAACATGCTCATAATCTGTGATTTAATTTAGGTTTTATGTATTTGCTTTGCTTTCTTTGAGTTGCATTCCCAGATGTACCATGATTAGGACAGTAACTGTGATTCTATGGACAAGTAAATCTGTATCAACCAACCTATCTAGACTACGAAGAGAAATGATTTGCATGTGCCTGTAAAGACAGTAGTAATTTCTTTAAGATTTATTGTAGTTTTTATAGAAAAACTTTATTAGCTGCTCATGGCATATTGCCACAAGAAAGACAAATAAAAAATCTTAAGGATTAATTCTAAAATAATGTCTTGAAGAAAAAAAAAATCTTTAAAGGCTTTTGTTGCTAGAAGTGTGGGGAGCTCCTGTACAAGGAACCGAAGAATTCCAGTATGTATCAAGCATTATTCATATTTATTAGTCAACAGCAATTTAGCAGTACTGTTTTCCAAAAACATCCATTACTCAAGAAACGTTATCCTGTAGCAGGAGACACCCTCGGATATTAATTTTATACCAGCATCTCTTTCCGTTAATAAAGTAACAGGAGGCAAAAAGGGGGAGGAGGCCATTACCTGCGACTATTTCCAGGACACGACCCTGAAAACCACTTTTTGAGTTTCTCCTGCCCGTGGCTGTCCCGCAAGCGAGGGAGCACCCGTTACACCGCGCTGCACCCCAGCACCCTCCCGCGCGGCCCAGAGGCGCTGAGGGCGGCGGAGCCCTGCCGCCATCTCAGCTCCTGCCCGCGCCCGCCCGGAGGCGGACGGCTCTGCCGCTTTTTCAACAGCACCGGTATTTCTCCTTCCTTTACTTCGGTCTTCACGTACAAGCGCCGCTCTTGGAAGAGACGGATCCTGATCGCAGCAGAACCTCAACGTACGGGCTATACGACTCGTCGGACTGCGCCAGCCTTGGGCTAAGGCCGGGGCTTGCGGGAAGATGCTCAGACCGGCTGCCCCGCTCCTGTGGGGTGACCGACGCAGCGGGCCGCAGCCGAAGGGCGGGCGGCACCCCCTGGCCCGGGCGGGGCGGAGGGGGGCTTGGGACTCCCCGAACCCCGGCTGGGCGGCTGCCGGGGGGGCAGCGGGTTTGCGGGACGGTAAGGCGGGGCGGGGCGGGCTGGGGACCGGAGCGCAGAGGCAGGGCGGGCAGGGAGGAAAGCTGGCAGAGAAGCGGGGCGGCGGCGGCAGGTCCGCCCGCCCCGGGGCTGGGGCTGCGGCCGCGAGGGGCCGCCCGGGCCCGCCCGCCCGCGCCGCCCGGCCAATGGGAGCGGCGGTTGTTAGCGGGCCGGGAGGTGGCGGCGTTGCCACAGCAGCGGCGGGGCTGGGGCTGCAGCCGGTGGTCGGGGTGCGCCATGGAGGGGCTGGAAGGTGAGAGGCAGCGGCGGGGCGTCCCCTCCCTCCGCCGGGGGCACCCAGCGGGCGCCTGGGGCGGGCCGCGCCGCGCCTTTGTGCTGTGGCGGGGCGTGCTTGGGCGGTGGCGGCGGTGGGAGCTGGGGCCCCGGCGTCGCCTTCCCCGCTCTCGGAGCCCCCTGACGCGGCGCGGCGGCCTCGCCTCGCTCCGCGGCCGGGAGCGCTGGGGGCTGACGGGGCTGGGGGCGGGGAGGGGGAGCGCCAGTGCCGCAGAAGGGGGGTAGCGTGCTTTTGGGGCGGCGAACAAAGGCGGGAGGCAGCGGGCCCCTGTACGGAGCCCGGCGGGCCGGGGGCCGCCGCCGGGCGCGGCGCGGAGCGGGAGGGGAGGCGCGGCGGGAAGGGCCGGCCTCGCTGCGCTTTGTCTGCGGAGCTGCTCGGCTCCACAGCCGAGCTGCGGGGTGGTGGCCGTTCTCCGCCGGCCCCTTCCTGCCGCGGCCGGACTCGAAACGCGTTGAGCCTGCTCGGTGATCCGCCGCTGGGGGCGAGTGCCCTGCCGCGGGGGGAGGGAGACGATGGGACGGCGTCGGGTCGAGTGGACATCCTTTTTTTGCAAACAGATGGCTAAGGATACGCTTATAATGCTATGGAAGTGTTCGGTGCGGTGAAGACTAGGTATGTATTTGCAGATAGAGTACTTGCAACTTTATCCTGTGCCAGTTGCGCTAATGAAGATATTGTGACTTTCCAGAGTATGCATCATAGGATAGATCCCAGCTTGGCATTTATGAAGTTACAGCTTGCTATCTGAGCATTTCGGTAGGCCTGTCATTACTGTGTTTTGCAAGTTGCTTTAACCATATTACTTAGGAAAAAATACAGACGTGTTCTGAGTAACTATCACAAAACATTCGTGAAGTCTTCCATGCTCTGCTTCACTAGAGGTAACTGAGTGCTTAAATAGGAGTGAGCACAAACTAGCCTTTGTTCTTTATCCCTTCTAGGACAGCTGGAGAACAGAAGTAATTCTCACCAAAAACCTGTCTTTTTTACAGTCATCAGACACTGGTCTTCTGCCTAGTGACTTCATCGAGACTATAAATTTGGACATGATTTGGCATTAAAATCCCAAGAGGTTCTCTCTCATTTGATTTACTCGTTATGCTTTGCTGACTGTTAATGCCTTTTAAATTTGAAAGGTGGTGCCCTGTGTTTATCAAATAATGCTTTATCAGGTATTCTGATTGTCATGATAATCCTGTGACAATCATATGTTGCCTGTCCAGCAGGGGAAAACTTTCTTTAATTTTGACTGAGCTATGTGTTTGACTGCAGTTGGGACTGCGTGTCATCTGCAGCCCATCCATCGATTTGGCTATGAGCTAACTTACTGAGGCCAGCTATGCCAGCTGCGTTGTATAAGCTCCAGCACCTTCATAACAGAGGGTGGGAAGAAAGTAGATGTACAGATAACAGCAGAAGCCTGAAAAAACATGTCATTTTTGCAGTAGAATTTGTCCAGCTTCTGACTTTGCTGGAAATGGTTTACATTTTGTTTGTGTTTCAGTAGGTACTGGGGAGTGGTGGGAGAAAGAGCTGCTAAATCATAGGTGAAATCTCATGTTTACTCAGTGAACCTTTTCTTGAAAGTATTTTCAAAACCTAGAGCTTATCGAAGCATTTTTCCATGATGTGAAAAATGTTCCTTCTGAACACTCGAGGTTAATTTGAGAATAGCACAGGTAATTAGCCATTTCGAAAACTTGAGATGTCCTTCCATTGCAAACACTCATATCCCACACTGTTATCCAGCATCCTTGAATGCTAAAGTTCTCGAAACTGAAGAATATAGTATTTTTCATTTTTCTGGGTCACTTTGTGCTGTGTTTTTCTTTCTCTAAACAAATTGCCATGACACAAAATACTTCCTTTTTTGCTTCAAAACATTTGAAGCAAGTATTTTTTCTTTTATTTATAGTTTTTCAGTTTAAGCTGTCTCTCTTGATGCACATTAGGTTAGGCTCAGATGAAGTTTCTGTAGAAAGGTGGCTCTAAGACAGGAAAAATGTACATAAAACCAATAATTAATTATTTCATTGGGTATTTTGCTTTTTTCCAGTCACTGCTCCACTGGCAACTCAGAAGAACGTTGCTGGTTGCCATTTCAGATTAAATTTGTGTTTAGAAGCACAGTTGCACAGTCATATCCATCTGACATGGAAGTATGGGCTGCTTCTGAAATCTGTCTCAGCCTGCTCCTTCTCTATATTAGCGCATAGGAAAATCATTTCCCAGAGCTGATTTGTACAGCAGGTCCTGGCAGTTGTGTGTGTGATGGACATGATTATGGTGGAGGGCAGGACTTTGTCTTTTGGCAGCAGTCTGCTGCTGTGTTTTTATGACTGTGGAAGACCCCCTCAGGCTCAGGATGCTTGGCCTGGACTTTCCACCCTCAGAAGCTGGTGCTTTGCTTTTGTGAAGCTCAGTGTTATAGATGCAAGATCTGTTTTATTTCTGTTTATTTAAGCATGCTATTAATAAGAAAGAACTCTACCCAGTTTATAATGATTCTTTCCATAATGCGGAGAGTTGAATGTGTATTAGTTGGCTTGTGGAGCTGCATTAGTGACATTTAAAAAGCTAAATAATATTTTCAGTGTTGCAGTTGCATTTTCTCTCTCTGTGCAAGTTTAAATGTTCAGTGAAATGGCAAAGTAGGTTTCTGTGTGACATAAGTTTCTTCTAAATTTTACTTTTATTGCTTTCTTTAAAGTCTGTTCCTTTATTATTTCATTTGTATTGTTATATTACTAGATTGATACTGAAAGTCAAATTTATAACTTTTAAAGTTTTGTAAAAGGAATCAGTGCACACTTGTCATTACAAGTGACAAATTTGATGTTAACAAACGCTGAGCTAATAACTTTAGATTTACTTTGCAGCCTGTGTGCTGTTTTTCAATTTTCATTAAATCTACTGGTGAAAACACTTAAAGCAATAGACTGTCTGTGCCTGAAAATGTAGTGCTCTCTAAGGTGAGTTTAAAAATCCGTTCCTGAGTAGTCCACCATATGCTGAATCTCAGGACCATTTTTGATGGGTTAACATGTGCTTGTTTCTTTCACTGCTGCATGGTGAGAAAAAAGCTGTCATATTGGCATGTTTGTTCCTCTCCATTTTGCTTGAAGGAGATGGAGGAGGGGATCCAAGCACTGAATTCCTGACTTCATATAAGCTGGAGCAGTCCAATGGTGGCATTTGATTGGCTTCTCTCCAGTCTGTTGTTTTTTCTGGGAGGATGCCTGCAACAGCTGCTTGAGCCGACTAAATGCCACTTCCCACACTTGTTCATAGCCCATCCCAGTGGGTCAGGACTGCTGCTGCCTAAGGAGTAAAGGGCAGAGGGGCAGCTGTGTCTGAGGGCAAATGTCCAGCTCTTTGTGGTAGGTAATGGCAGTGCTTACCCAGACCCAGTCTTCTCCTTCAGCCTGTGCTCTAGCAGCCGGGGAAGGCTGGTTGTGGTTGGAAGGGGATGAGTGGCTGCTTGGTCAGGAAATAGCCTGCAGTCTCAAACTCAGAGCTTTCCCTTGCAGATGCCAAGTAGGGACTACTGTGTTTAAGCATTTAGACTCTGAGAGTCTGGGTGTGCCCTCGAGGTTTCATAAGAATAAGGCTCACTGTATAGGACCTTCTGCTGAGAGCTGAGATCTGTGCTGTAATAGCATTTGTCCCTGGACCCTTCACTGGCACTGATAATGTCTGAGACACCCCACTCCACCCCAAACAGTGCAAGTGTTCTAGTTTGGCATTTTATATAGTAACATGACTGTTGAAAGCAAGTCCTTGTGCTTGCTTTGACAGAATTTCTGAATAAGCTAATGCCCAGTCTTATTTTTTTTTCCTAATAGTGTAGAAAATTATTTCAGTTTTGAAAACAAAAAATAACATTAATGTGAATCTTCCTTTCCCTTTAGTGTTCATCTTTGTATTGCCTCACTGGATGCGTGCAGCAGCTTCCTCCTTACTTTGGCAGCCATTTTCTTAAGCTCCATTTGAGAGAGGCTCCTGCGTTTTTGGAACACTTCAGCTTTTTTGGGGGTATCTTATCTGTCTAACAGAAGGAAGAATTAATTTTACAGGACTGTTCTTAAATCAGCAAGTTGGAAACTATTAAAGATTGAAATGCAAAACTAATATTAATGTATATTCTTTTAAGAAGTTGTTTGTCTCCGGTAGCCATTAAAACACAGTGATAAATATGACTTTGCATTGAACTGCTGTGTTTCACTAGGCATACTTGCACCTCTGTTAAGTGATCTAATTTTGACATTTAATACACTGTGTAATTGTGGTCAAGGTATTTACCTTTTCAAAGGCAGTTATGGTTTTTGTTTTTGATTAATGTTTATGTTTGGGGGAAGAAATTGAAATTAAATGTTTTACTTAAGGAAAAATTCTGAAAGCTAAGTTTAGGCTGATATGATAGGGGAAGTGCACTATCAAAATCTACTTCCTTTAAAGGTGAAATACGTGTAGACAAGAGTTTGAGTGTTTCAGACTAGTTTCTTAAGCATCTTGGAAAAGGGTGTAAAATCTGTTAGTTCTATAGTTTTTGTAGAATTCTTCCATTTTTAACTTAAATTGCAGAAACTAGATTGATCTAGTAAGTGAATTGGTTGAAATTGTGGGAAGATGAATGTATTTTGCCTGCACATGCACAGCTGATGTGGTTATTATCAAAAGCAGTTGTTGCATTTCAGTAAAATCTAGTTCCAGAAATATGTTAAACAGTTGAGGGTGTGAGAAGTGGGCTTACTTTTTAAAGAAATTCTGGGGGCAGGGGGCAGACTAGGAATCAATATATTATAAATGAAGTTTATTATCAAAATTGTTTTTATCACATTATTGTTAGCCAAGTAATATTCTGATAAGCTAGCAGATTTAGATTGGGATTGCTTTGTCCACTTACATTTGGGTAGTAGGAGTATGTAAGTCCAGAATTGCTTTGGGCATCACTGGTGCAAAGCAGTCTTGGTTTAAGGCTAGTGTGAGAAGGCTAGTCTTTGCTTGACTGCCTGCTTACAGTCATCATGCTGCTTGTAGCCTGATGCAGGAGAATAGTGAGTTTATGATGCCAAAGCAGAATTGTGTAACGTGTACACAGATTTTGCAGGTCACATGCTTTCTAGTGGCTTTAATTGATCTTAAAGCTCATTAACAAAAGACCAGATAATGTATCTGGAAGTCAGATCGATCAAATAGTGCTGCTTATTTGCCTTCGGTTTTGTTGTGTTTCCATCTGCATTACAGGGGAAGCTCTCATAGATTTTTCTGTATAATCATCACAACTGAGTGCCTCTTTAAAGTGCCTGTACATTAATGCTCACAGTATGGGAACAAACGGGAGGAATTGAGTGCTGCATGTAGTTGCAGGGCTAGGATCTTGTTGGGATCATGCGTAGGTGGTAGGACAGCTCACAGGACTGCAGTGTTGTGGTGGATGAATACAGGCTCTTCAGGAAGAACCAGCTGTACGGCAAGGGGGGAAGTTGCCCTTTATGTGGGAAAGCAGCAAGAATGCATAGAGCTTTGCTGTAGAGCCCCCTGGGAGCTTATGGATCAGGGTTAGCAGGCAGACCAGTGTGGGAAATACTGTTGTGGTTGTCTGCTGTGAGCCACCTGATCAGGAAGAAGATGAGGCCTCCTTCAAATAATTGGGAGGAGCCTTGTATTCGCACGCCCTGGTCCTCATGAGATACTTTAACCACCTGATGACCTGCTGGAGGGACAAATCAGCAAGGCACAAGCAATCTAGGAGGCTTCTGGTATGCACTGGTAACAAATTCCTGACCCAGGTGATCAAGGAGCTGACAAGGAGAGGCGCTCCTGCTGGAATTCATACCTACAAACATGTGAGATGTGAAGGTCAGAAGCAGCCTTAACTGCAGTGACCATGGGATGGTTGAATTCAGGATCCTGAGAGGAGGGAGCTGGGCAAATAAGCAGGATCTCAACCCTGGACTTAAGGAGAGCAGCCTTTGACTTGCTTAGGGATCTGCTTGGAAGAATCTTATGAGCTAAGGCCCTAGAGGGGGTCCAGGAGAGCTGGTTATTTTTAAGGACCTGTAGTGTGACGTTGGCATGTTTTAACATTAAAACTTGCACTTCATATGAGGAAGGGAGGAAAGAAGGACAGTTCTAGAAAAGGGGAGTACACCATGATGTGAGTTGTATGTGTGCTGCTATTACAGCCATTCTTGACTGCACGCAATTCATTTCTCAGTCACAAAAAAAAACTTCTTCACAGAATCCTCCTCCAGGTTGTCACTTTGAGGCAATGGGACTCTCCTTGTTATGTTATTTTCAAGGAAGTAGTACCACACTCACCATCATCAGACTCGTGTTCAATGCAGTAACAGTAATTTTGACAAATAAAATGTGTTTCCATTGCCAGGCTGAAGAGCTAACTTAAAAACATGCAGAGGTACTATGAAAGTCATACTCAAGCTTTTCAGCTTGAAGGAATGGAAGTTATGCTGCTTTTTGTTATCTTTTTGGAAGCAGAAGTGACAGGTTTATGCAAGATTAGACTGCATTGTCAATACAGAAGTAGAAGAGAATTCATGAGGCTTTCCTCTAAAATTAGGGGTAGATAGATAAAAGTAGATTGGTTTGCTGTTTGTTATACAATTGCGAATAACCTAATTGCATAAAAATTTCAAAGTATGTGAATGGTTGAATACTAAGAGACAGGGTTTACTATGATTTCCTCTTCCTTTCTCGAACTGTTTGGCAAACTGCTGAATAGCATAGGTGAGAAGGGATTTGCTTGGTGTGGTAAATCACGCATGTCGTCAGTTATCAAGCAGACTTTACCAAAGTATGGCAAGTACTCCCTGGTGGTAAGCAGTATGTTGTATTTGTCTGACTTTCATTTGCATTTCAGAATTCCTTTTGGCAAAATAATGAAAACTTGCAAAACTTACACCTTTATTGGTATACTTTTTTCTACTTTTGTACATTCAGCTTTTCATTATTTTATTTAATGCTCTTTAAAATTGCTCTTTAAAAATTAATGCTTGAAATTGGATTTGGCTGTTCAAAGAAGTGTTCCCTACCTATGTCACTGCATCAGTATCATTTTTAGGTGACTCTTGTTTATAGTATTTGTCATTAGTCTTTTCAGACTATTATTAGTTAATGTGTTGATTAAAAAATATAACTCAGTACTGATAGTGGACATAACGCTGGAGACTGGCAGTCCCCAAAGAACTAGATGCTGTGGGTTGATGATACAGACTCCAATTAATGCGGGGATGCTCTGCATTTTTTTTTTGTACCTGAAGTATATGGAACTCTTACGTGGAAAATACCTTGCTTTTGGAGAGAAGAGGGGAGTTATGTTAAAAGCAATAAATACAATTTTGCAGAGGAAATTTGGCAAGCACTCTTCAAGTAACAACTTTGAACAGTTGTAGATTACTTGCTGATTTCAAATAGTTACCTAGTCTCAAGGCTGGAAATTGTACCAGTGTTTCTGCAAGTTTGAATTCAGTGAGGCTTGATGGTTCTGATAATCGCAGTTGTCTGGCCCAAGTCATTTAGTACTGCTGCAGATAAATAAAAGGTTTTGAAAGGCAGTCAGACATGACAAAATACTGTTACGGAGGCAAAGAGCAGTCTTGTTTCTTTGAAGCATTCTGCACTTTACATCTAGGTGCAGACATGTATTTGGGTATACAAAGCTCTCCAAAAGAGAAAACTGTAATAAAACTTCAGTTAATAGCTGTTCAGGAATACTGAAAACTTCTGTTCCCTCTAGGTGTGGAGTCTATTTACACAACTGCTTAATTTGTAAACGTGACAGAAAGAGCTAGCATTATGCTTGTGACTGTGTCAGATCGAACTTCGATGTATTGATGGATCCACACATACTGAGAAAGATAAATCTGAGAACTGGCAGCTTGCACTTTCTGCTGTAAATCAGTTGCTGTGTTTGAACATGAGAGGAGAGAAAGAAAAAAGTTGTTCCCTGAAAATCTAGGTTTCAAGGAAGTCTAAACTCATCTATGAGCATATTGAAAGCACTGGGCTACATCTGGGAGACTGACTGCAATAGCTATGCTGTCAGACTTTGAGGTCCACCCAAACTTTACAGCTAAGCTCCAACTTCAAGATCAGAAAATACGGGTAGCTGGACTATGACCATATTCAAAAGGAATGTGTGCAATAACTTATGTGTAGGTAGAAAAAAAGAATTTGGAATGTGGTTGTACTCTGGAAGTAAGTTAGAGGAGGAGGAGCTCTGACAGGGACAGTTTAGAAACACAAGTGATGAGATTATTGTAGTGCTGCTAATAAAACTTCCAATCTAGTTGTTTAATTCAGATACCCAGCATCTTAGTAGGTTGAACTTTGTGTTTTTATTTGAGACCTGGTCTCAGGCAGACTAGGAGAACAGGGTGTAAAGCTGTATATCAGTTTTGGCATCACTTCAGCAGAAATACTACTTCTTCCTTCAGTATTCACATAACCATTTTGAACATATTTCTCTTTTCCCTAAGTGTGTTTAGATTAGATAAACAGTAATAATTATGTTTATCCTTTTCCAAGTTAACTGTATTCATTCATGTTTAATACAAGTGTGTAAACTGCTGGTGAGTAGCGGTATTAAAGATGGTAAAAGGAAAATGAAGTGTAGCTGCTGGCTCTTGGGTCTTCTGTGATGTATAACCAAAATTATGGTAATTCCTGCATTGTTGCTAGACTTAAAGAAGACTGAAGAAAATTGCCATGACACCATCTTACTACCAGTTTCTATTCTCAGACTCATTTGCCAAGCAAATCCTTCTTCTGTTTCTTGATTTGAGTGTTTCCTTTTTTTTTTTTTAACCTCCTCCCCCCAAATACATCCTAGTTTAACAACCATTTCTGTTAAATTTTGTTCAGGAAAAAAATTCTGTCAGTCAATGACTGACTGCACTAGATATCATGCATGAATGCCTTTTTAAAAAAAAACAAAAACAAACAAAAAACCCCAACAAACAAAACCCAACCAAAACCAACTCTTTTCCAACTTTCACAATTTTATTCCCATGTTTTATTTTTAAATTACGAGATTCCATGTTGATGACATTGCTAACCCATCTGTAAGGGAAGGCTCAGGAGCTCCTATAAAGAAATGCTAAGGTTTTGTTTTGTTGTGGGTTGTTTTTTTTTTACTTTAAGGGTGAAAAAAATCATAGAGGACTGAAGAGATAAGTGTGCAAATCTAAAGGACTGTAGGCTTCCCATTTTCAACAAAACTTAAGGAACTATAATTTTTTAAAATAACTTCCTTTTGTGTTTTGGGTCAGTGATTTGTATTATGAGGGAGGAGCTGTTGGCAGGAGAAGGAGCTGTTGGCAGATGTGATTGAGTACCTTCCAGCAGCAGAGGAGGGTAGGAATGCTGTAACTGTAACTGTAGCTGCAGTGAGTGCTTATTGGCATTCGTTATGCATTGGTATGTTGTATGTAAATACTTCTTGATCAGGTGAGCATCTATCAAGTCTACTTCTTTTAATGGTGAATTTAAACACAAGCTTGAATTTCAGCGATCAGTGAATGGAAGAAAATGGTGGAAAATGTAGCATTTCTTCTTTTACTAAGGCAGATATTTGATAGAATTCTTCTTTTGGTCAAATCCTTAATCTTATACTATACACCTGATTTCAAGATAACTAATTCTGATTTATTTCAGCTAATGTCTTAAAGACACAGTGTGGCTTTGTGTTTCCATGAAATGCCTCTCACTTGTCTGCAAAGCTGAGGCTTGTATTAGATAAAAGGAAGATGAATTGTTTAGCAGAAGTGAGTTTGCAGTGATGTCTGTTAGCATTATTAAGAGTGCTGAGAACACTGAAGAATGAAGTGATGAAACAAACAAAATAAATCTGTGCATACCTTGTATTTTTGAGTGGGAGAATTGAGCAAAGCTTACAACCATTGCTGCTTACCCCTGAGGAAAATAGTGTGGGCAGGTTCCAGCCATCTAAGCTATGTATGACCAGTGTGCATGTTATTACTTGTGATTAACGTTTGTTGTGGTTTAACCCCAGCTGGCAACTAAACCCTGCACAGCTGCTCGCTCACTCCCCCACAGTGGGATGGGGGAGAGAACCAGAAGGGTACAAGTGAGAAAACTCGTGGGTTGAGATAAAGACGGTTTAATAGGTAAAGCAAAAGCCATGCACAGAAGCAAAGCAAAACAAGGAATTCATTCACCACTTCCCAAGGGCAGGCAGATGTTCAGCCATCTCCAGGAAAGCAGGGCTCCGTCACGCGTAACAGTGACTTGGGAAGCCAAACACCATGACTCCGAATGTCCCCCCTTCCTTCTTCCTTCCCCCAGCTGTATATGCCGAGCATGATGTCATATGGTCTGGAATATCCCTTTGGTCCTTTGGGGTCAGCTGTCCCAACTGTGTCCCCTCCCAACTCCTTGTGCCCCCCCAGCCTCCTCGCTGGTGGGGTGGGGTGAGGAGCAGAAAAGGCCTTGGCTCTGTGTAAGCACTGCTCAGCAGTAAGGAAAACATCCCTGTGTTATCAACACTGTTTCCAGCACAAATCCAAAACACAGCCCCATACCAGCTACTGTGAAGAAAATTAACTCTATCCCAGCCAAAACCAGCTCAATGTTATGCTCAGACTTGTGGATTTAAGAAAACAGACCTATGGAAAAGTTTTAAGACATGATTGTTTAAAATAGAGATTGAAAAAATACAGTTAACAATAAAAAATAAGTTCCTGGTAAATGTTGATAACATGCAATTATAATTGAGATGCAAGAATAGAAGAAAACCAAGATTTATCTGCATGTTTTCTATCTTTCCTACTTCCCCCTACTTGTATACATCTAAACACACATACATTTAGATGACACAAAAGGAAGCTTGATTGTGACTTCAGTTGTGAGTCTCGGTTACTGTCAGTACACTCTTGCTATGCTGTGACAAGGCCCTATTCATGTCTACGTGGAAGAGGTGTATAAATTACTTAAAGATATGAACATAAACATTTTAAACTGCAGAACACTTCATGTGATTTGTGTTTCTTAAAATGGATTGTGCTCTCTGGTATATTCATACAATTAATACATTATAGGTAGTTACATACTGATGATGAAGTAATTCATTCAAGTAATTGAAAAAGGCAGAAATAGACCTAATAGTTACGTATTGGAACTAGAAACCTTACTCAATTTTAATCTTTACATTTGAAAAAAAAGGTTTTCAGTGGGAACCATGGCTGCCTGAATATACATTTGTTTGCCATGAAACATTTTGTTAAATTATCCGTTTTCTTTAGGACTGATCATACAGCTAATTAACAGGTATGTATGTTTAGATACTGGGGAACTGGGAAAAAAGACTAATCAAATCATTGAATGTTGCTATGTTCATAACTTCGTTAGTTTAAGGCACTAGTTTGCCTAAAATACAAGTCAATTCAAAGTGTTTTTGTTTCAACTTTTGTCCTGGTTTCAGCTGGGATAGAGTTAATTTTCTTTCTAGTAGCTGGTATGGTGCTATGTTTTGAGTTCAGTATGAGAGGAATGTTGATAACACACTGATGTTTTCAGTGGTTGCTAAGTAGTGTTTAGACTAAAGTCAAGGATTTTTCAGCTTCTCAAGCCCAGCCAGCGAGAAAGCTGGAGGGGCACAAGAAGTTGGCACAGGACACAGCCAGGGCACCTGACCCAAACTGGCCAACAGGGTATTCCATACCATATGATGTCCCATCTAGTATAGGAACTGGGAAGTGGGGGCGGGGAATCGCCGCTCGGGGGACTGGCTGGGTGCTGGTTGGCGGGTGGTGAGCAATTGCACTGCGCATCATTTGTACATTCCAATCCTTTCATTATTGCTGTTGTCATTTTATTAGTGTTATCATTATCATTATTCATTTCTTCTTTTCTGTTCTATTAAACCGTTCTTATCTCAACCCGTGAGTTCTGCTTCTTTTTTCCCGATTTTCTCCCCCATCCCACTGGGTGGGGGGGGGGTGAGTGAGCGGCTGCGTGGTGCTTAGTTGCTGGCTGGGGTTAAACCACGACAGTCTCAAACTTAATCCAAACTTACTGCGTCTTTATTGATGTATATGTGATATGAAAAGATGCCTGTATCACTCTGTTACAGTACTAAATATAATAGATGCTTGTTATTGGGAAACCCTGTGGTGTTTCTCATCTATGCCATGACTCCATTGCATAATACATACTATATGAATATATTTGTTTGCATAGGCTTGGATACTTTGATTTGTTGGTCTTTTATCTGGTTCTGTGAATCTGTTGTATGTCAAGTATACCATTTACATTTTTGTTACCAATGCTTGAATAGCAACATCAGAAATGCTTTTGTAAACTGTCAGTAATAATCTGAACAAAATATATAGTAAAAATAGCATTAAAGATTTTTTCTTCTTTACAAGAGAAAGTGGAATGGTTTAACTTAGTAGAGAAAAATAAGTGGTGGACTGTGACTTAGATTTGGTACTGTAACAGGTAATTCTCTTCCAAAGACACAGAAATACCCACTAAATATCATTATTCTTGGTGTGTGCTTGGGTTGTCATTGTGACTTACAGGGAATCTGCCATTTGCATGTTGATATACAGACGTCCTGTTAAACGTAGAGTTTCATATTGTAAACTATCAGAATTTATGGTGACGTTACTGGGCCTGACTGCTTCCAAAATTATGTGAGGACTTGTGTATCATCTTTTCCTTTTTGATCTGCATAGTCTCGTCACAGTTCAAAGAATGTATACTTTTACAGTAACAACTATTATTATTGCTAAGTATATAAGGTTAGCAATCCAGAAAGAAATTTTTTATCATGAATTCAAACAAATTTTCTTATAGAAGTTTTGTGTTTTTTTTTTTTTTAAGGTGAGGTTACAGTGCAAACTGGAGATCTGTTGCCATGTAGGATTTGTGGAAGGACTTTCTTTCCAGCAGCACTGGTAAGTGGTGTGACCACTATTGGCTTTTAGATCTGAGAAGTTGATATGAGAGTTAAGCAATGGTCACTATAGCTAAATAAAGTAAATCTAGATGCTTGGGTTTTGTGGAGGTTTTGTGGGTTTTTTTTCCCCAAATAATTATTGATTCCAGTTGTCTCAGTTTTGAAGCTCCTTAGAAGGAGGTTAGTTTTATTTCAGCATCCCATCACTTTCTGAAAATACATGCTTCTAAAAGCATCTTCTCTAGGGTCACAGAATCATTCCTTGCCTCTGCAGGTGTAAGGCCTAGCATTATGCAGTTTCAGCTAGTAAATGAAGTGTTTTGTTATCCATCTTCAAAATACTGTGTTCTGCAGTCTTAATAGCAATTGGTCTGTCCTTAAATATGAATATAGATTTCGGACACCTCTGACTTGTATTGCCACTCAATGCAAATGCTGCCTGCCTACCATCATTTTTTTTATTTGCAAGGAGCAAATACAGATGTCTCCTATTTTTTTAATCATTGCCCAAGTTTTTGTGACCATGTATATGCATTCGTGAATTCCTCTACTTCCATTTTAAAAGTAAGGTTTGGCATAAATGTTTGAGTGAAAGCAGTCTGATCTTATTCATAAAGAGGGAAATAACATGTTAATAACTTACATTTTCAAAACTAAGTTTTATATTCTCCTTTTGTTTTTCTTCTGCTTTTAGAAAAAGCATGGTCCCATTTGCCAAAAAACTTCTGCCAAGAAGAGGAAGACATTCGATTCCAGCCGACAGAGAGCAGAAGGAACTGACATTCCCACAGTAAAACCTCTTAAGCCACGGGTATGTTATAATTTACTCTGCATATGAACATTTTAGGCAAACTATGTATGGATTATAATAAGGCTTATTTCTGCTGGCAATTAGTGATAATTAGATCAACTAGGATCTGGAAGAAATCTGACTATAATGTTGTATACTAAAATAAGGCACGTACTTAGCTTGAAGGAAGAGCTTCAAACATAAAGCTCTTTCTTTTTTGGCTTCTTAGCCAGAACCACCCAAAAAACCTTCCAACTGGAGACGAAAGCACGAGGAATTTATAGCAACTATACGAGCAGCCAAAGGACTTAATCTTAAGGATGGTGGAAAACTCCCTCCACCACCTCCGCCATCATATGACCCTGGTATGTAAAACAGTTGAGTTCTTTAAAGATTTTTTTTTTAAACTTAATTTGTAAAAATTTGAATTGGAAAGGAATTTGTTGGAATACAGTATTCACAACTTCTTCAAGATGCCTATCTGATTATCCCTATGCAGATGCTGGTTTGTGAGCCTGGGTTTGTTCTTAATGCGTTGAAAGGTAGTTGTGACCAACTTGCAGCTTGCTGCTGTCTTAAAAACCATAGGCTGGACATATTGTTTCAACACCTTGTTTCTGTCCACAGCAGTGGAACTGCTCAGAAAGAGCAGACTACCTTTTTAACTAGCTGCCAATGATGGACACCCACAACCTATTTACATTGTAGGAATGCATGTCAACTACATTCTTCAAATGTAGTCTCTCCCATTTCTTGCTGAATTCACATTTAGTTTTATGTATGCAGTGCATGCTCTAGTGTGTACGTGATCCTTCCTCATGTGGTGGGGATACTTGCGTTCTGGATATGTGAGATGTGTGGGGTTTGTATTAATAAGGGAGTGACAGTCCTTGGGTGCTTTCAGAACTGAGGCTGGGTAAAGTGTTGAAGCAGTCTGATGTGAGTGAGAAGGAAATACACTTTTCAGTTAACTTCTGTGATGTGTTAGTAGGGTGGAGGATATATTTCTTCCTCCTGTCCTGAGAGTTAAACCATTTGATCAGCTCAATGGCTGTTTTCAGAAAGATTAGGAAACGTGGAAAAAAGCATCTGTTTGCTTCTGCCTGTCTGTGGTCAAGTGAGGATGTGAGTGTTCCCTACCTTGTTTCTCTACAGGAAACATGCTAGTCCAGTATTAGGATTGTAATTGTGTGTTCATAGTAAGAAGTGAAGTTGTATTATTCAGCATTCAGTACACACTATCTTGAAATGCCATATGCATTTTAAAGTAAAGTAAAACCAATAGCTAATGCTGTGGATAAGAAACATAAGGCTCGATACTGGAAAGGATTGTTAATAATCTAGTTGTATAGGTTCTGAATTAGAAGCAGAAGAGCCCAGAACTAAATCTAGCTTGGAAAAGCTACTAAAATGGTGCTCCCTTGGTTCCAGAGACCGCAAATGAGTTTGAAGCGAAGGAAGTAACTCTGTTCAGCCCACTTGAAAGCAGATAGGACGTAAAAGGAAGAGAAAGATACTGTGCCTCAGTTTTTCTTCCTTTTTTTTACTTTTTCCAAGCTGAGTCTTACTGGTTTTAGTCTCCTGGCTTCATCCTACTGCCAGACTAGTAAGACTTAGGAGGAGGGAACCAGGAATGAAGAGAAGATGCACCAATTGATCAGTGGATTCTCTTCTTACAAATAGAACAGAACAAAAGTAGAGCAGGGGCAGCTACTGTTGCTCGTTTTCCACTTTATCTGTAGGAGAGAGGGAGAATTATGCATGGTATCATGGAGCGTATCCATCCTCTCCTACTTAGCTCTGTCTTTGGCGTGCCTACTTCTAACTAGCTGCTAGTCTTTTTCCTTTAAAAGGAGAGAGTTCTGTATTAATATTTCCTACCTAATTGCATGGTTTGAGTTTGCAAACAAACAGTATTGCTGGTTCTTTGATCTCCTGTTCCACCTTTTCCTTAGAAGACGTGCAGAATAGCCTCGTGGTATTAAGAAGGACCTTAAGTCACCTCACTTGCATTGAACTTGATTGCATATGTGTACTGCCCTCTTATTTTGATTAGTTTATATTTTATAAAGCTTATATTGAATCCTAATAGTTTTTCTGGACAGTACAGACTGTACTTCCAGATAGCCAGGTGGCTGACTGGTGCTAAGCAATTTATAAAAGGATGAAGATACGATCCCCGAATCTTAAAAGAGTATATATTAATCCTCTACAGTCCGATCCATTTACTTTAGTGGGCTTTGAAAGTCTTCTGTGGGAACTGCGCTGTACGCCAGATAGAAATGTCTTTTCTTATTAGCTAGGGACTTCCATGGCTGCTTTATTAATCTATTTTGCTTTTTTTTATACTTTTTTTAACTTTGAGCCTGTCTTGATTTGACTACATAGATAGTATAGTTCTTCTGCTTTCAAGTTTCTTATCTCTCGAGGTACAGTTTATGTTCAGTGGAGTTTATGTAAAATAATTTAAAAATCATTGTTGTTATCACATGAGATTCCCATGCTGTCACTTCTCTGAAGGATTCCTGTGTTCTTCCTGTGTCCTTTGCTCACACTTCTTGGATCACAGTTCATGGTTTGCTGGCCACTACATCATTTGACTTACTCAAAATTGTTAATTTAAAGGTATAGCTACTTAAGCCAGATCTGCTGCATTTGGAGTAGTAACATGTAATCCAAATCTTATTTTGGATTGTATAATACCTAACTAATCTTGGAGTTGAATCTCTCCTCATTTTCTTTGATATATTTCTAAAGTAACCTAGGAACATACTAATTAAACCTGCTTTGTCAGTGTCCAGCTCTTCTGAAGCTGATGTTTACATGGTTTTGAATACTGTAATCTGGGGAATTCAACATCCATGTCTCTAGACACTAAAATGTCTATCTGAAACCGTAGTTGAAACATCTTACTTTCCAAGGGCAGTGTATTTTAAGGGGTATATTTCCAGCATACAGATGAGAGATCTTTTAGTATTTTAAACATTTACATAGCCTTTCTGTTTTTTCCCCAATGTTAGTAATAATATTTTCTGCAAGTAATACTATTTGTAATGTGACTAAATTAAGCTTGAAAAATAATAGAGCCACCAATTACCCTGTTTTGCATGTCTCTATAGATATCTCCTAATTTTGGCTGAATTTCCTCTGATTCTTTTTTTTTGTTTTGTTAAATTTCCAATTTTTTTTTTATGATAATTTCCAGTATTACAGTTAGTATTTCTCAGTCCTTTCAAAATTGCCAGAGGAAACAGATTTTATCATCTTTTGCTATTTGTATGGGTAAGGTTTTAATGCATTTTCATACCTTGAACAAACTGAACTGTGTTTGTAATTTTTTTGTTTAGGCTCTTCTCTTCTCCACTTCCTTCCAGCTGATACCCCTGCCATGTCCATATACCTCTTTCGCCAGCTTCTCTGCTGAATAGCATCTCTCAAAGTGTTTCTGATTTTTCTTAGGTTATTTCTGATCCTCAACCGCTCTTCTCATTCTTATCCATCAAACAAGAAACATCTTTTGTGTTACATGTGGACAATTCTTTTCCCCAGCAATCTGCATTTCATTTTCAGATTCAAGAGGCCTTAATCTTCTCTGGGGGTGGGGCTGGGGCTGGTCTTTAAAAAACTTTAAAACACTTTATTTTGTAAAACATGTTATTAATATTAGGTTTTTATGTTTTTAAGATTACATTCAGTGTCCGTACTGTCAGAGGAGATTTAATGAAAATGCAGCTGACAGACACATCAATTTCTGTAAGGAACAAGCAGCACGTATTACTAATAAGGGAAAATTGGCAGCTGATACCAAGGGGAAGCTTCCTACTCGAACACAGGTGAACTACAACATTTTTATTAACTCGTAGCTTGCATTCGACATCAAACCAAGCTGTAATTTTATTATTTGCGGTAGACTGAAATTAGACACTAAGTATGGAATTAGACACTAAGCATGGAAGAAGTTTTTGCTTTCTTAGAAGAGTTGCAGAGATCCATAAATCAGATGGCAGCAGTTGCAAAGCCAAAAACAGTCATAAATGTAATTCAGAGCTTCATGAAAATGACAGGTAGGGGTAGCAGCAGTAAGTAGAGATGCAGTATTTGTCAAGAAAGTTGAATTTCTATTGTACAAGTCTTGTGAATCCAATTCAAGACTGTTCCTTAAGTGGACCAAGGTACGTGACTACAGGATGACTGACAGCAGTATTTTGGCTAATTAGAGGCTTAGAAGAATTCAGGCATATTAAGGTAAGAGTTGCAGTAGTTAACTTAGGATGGGCACAAATGAAGGATTAAAGTGTATGTGTGTTTTCATTTTCTGGAAGCTGTGAAGAGTTTAACAGACACAAGCAGTTCTGTAGTGATTCTTGCACTGTATTCTGAATCAGTGCTGGGACTGGTCTAGAGCACATAGGTGAAAGTAAGATTTGAAAGACAAAAATGATCCTGCCCTTGAGTACTCTTTTTAAAATTAACTGGTAATGAGGTGATAATGTTAATCTTGTGAGACAGCTATGGAAAAAGATGAGAAAGGCTGTAGAGGCGTGGAAAATACACAGAGACATACAGTTAAATGAAAAAAAACAAAACCACTGAGTTAGATAATCTTTCCTACTAGTATCATCTGTATGTATAAGAAAGCAGACTAGCGGAAACCATTTGCATGATCTCATACCAGAAACAGTTAACCTAGTAGGTAATCATCATCTGTTTTCCCACAGTACCTGAGATAACTACCTATTTTGTTATATAGACAGTTGGATTTAATTGCTTAAATTTCTAGGTTGTATTTTGTTACAGTACAAACCTGCTGCAGTTAAGAAGATGCCTTCTGTAGGATCAACACCGTCATCATCATCACGCTTACCACAGCCAAGTGGTGTTAGCAAAACTGTTGTAGGTATGAAATGCATGATATGAATTTTCCATTTACTTTCTAAATATTAGTTCTCAAACTACGCAGTAATAGTAGTGTAATTTTGGTAGCTGGAAGGATTTCTACAGTGTTGCCCAGTGATTTAAACCATCCAAGTAAAAAAATTCATAGTTCAGTGTTACGTGAGTGGATGAGATTGTGTCTGTTTTTCATAATACAATTTTTTTTATCAATGTTTTTATGACCTGATTTTTTTTACTTACATATATGATGGCTATATATATTATTGTTGAAATTGATATAGAGGTTTGTAAAAATTCGTTTAAAGTGAAGTTGGAAGGGGCACCGATTGGCGTCTATCCAACAAGACTCTTGAGTCCATAGGATTCTCTTCTGTTTTATATATTGGGTTGAATTAGTTTTTTTCTGAATTGAACCTGCAAAATCATTCTGCGTAGTAATGCATAATTGTATCAAATACTGGTCTCTCACCAGAGATTCTTCTGTTGCTCAATTCTGTAACTAATTTGTATGCTGAGTATGATCATGAATTGGTGAAAATGTGTAGTCAAGCCATGTATATTATAGTTATGCAAACACTGGTCTTGCTCTGATTTCAGATATCATCAGATATTAAACGTGTCCTGTTTGTACATACTTTGACATTCTAGACTTCTTTCTTTTTTTTTTTCTTCCTGAAGAAAGTAATTGACATCCAGTATTTTTTATTAGAATAGAACATTATGTCTAAATTGCATATTTTCTGTAAATTTCTGGAGACATACTTGCTTTTTCTAGTATCTTGACGTGTTCATATCTTAATATTTCTAAAACTCTTGTTTTGAATTTTACAATTAAAAAAATGAATTGTATCATTCCAGCAGCAAAATTTTACATTTTATTGTATCTCCATGCTTGCTTTCAATGCAAGGTGCCTCTTCAAGTAAAGCACTATCTTCGTCTGGATCTGGTGGGAGCAAAATTCAAACATTATCACCAGCTCATAAAAACTCATTGGGAATGGTGAACCCACAAGCAGGGTAAGTTTCCATTTAATGTTGTTATTTATGCTTTATTTCATATTTATGTTGTGCTAGTTCTAGAATTCTCTGTGGTCTGTTTCATTTACATTATTTTTTTTCCCTGTGAGCTTCAGAAGTGTAGTGTTTTGAATTTATCCTTTATTTATAAACACAATTAATGTTTAAGGAACGCTGAGGTAGGCAAAGATGCATTTTCTAATGTTTAGAATAACAGCAAAGGAGGTCCAGTGGTAAAAATAGATAGAAAGGAGATTAAAAAGTAACAGAATATGCAAACTGGTTGAAACTATAATTTTGTTTCTTTGTAAAAGTGAAGAGACTTAAAAAAGGAGAAAACATCAGGCATAATTTCATGCAAATAAAAGAAAGAGGCCTCTGCCACAGACCACAAGCCAATTGTGACAGGGTCTTCCCTCTTAGCACAAAAGGGTGGATACTTTCCCTCTTCTCTTTCATGTCTTAAAATACTCAAGAGACAACAAATGAATGACCACAAATAAGGCAATGAAAACCAGTGCGCTACAACAGCAACAAGAAGTGGTAGAAATAGATTACTAGAGTTCAGTTAAAGTGCTAGTGTGATCAAGGCAGTTACTGGTATTTTTCTGGGGGCGTAGTCAGTGCACACTATCTCAAAGAAAAAATGTATGGAACGGATTGAGGAAAAGTAGTGCAATTTTATAGGAGTTTGAGGAGCACCAAGGAGCACTGATAGAAAACATAAAAAATACAACAAAGTGACTGCAGTTGTAACATTGGTGATTGAAGACAACTTACTCCTACGAAAATGAGTATCAGATTGGTGAAGGCTGTATATGGTGGAGAAAAACAACGGTTTAAGTTTGTGAGGAAGAAAAAGGACGTTATGAAAGAACTCATGGGGATGGATAGCTTTATTAGTTACAAAAAACTAGTGATTTTTAGTTTAGCACTCTTAAGCCTTACAAGTTACGCACAATTATGAATTACAGCTCTGTCATACCTCCCTCCTAACACCATGTAGCGTGAGGATGCAGTTCTATCCCTCCTTGCTCTGCCCACTCATGCCAAGTCTTTCAGACACAGACTGGAGGCAGAGTCCATGAGGCTGTCAGAAATTCCATGCCCCCCCACCCCGTGTCCTAGTAGTCTTTGGTCTACAGGTCAGCTTCACTGTTGTTTGTAGGCATCTATGCTTCGACTGTTAGAAAATCCTACCCTCTGTTATTCACTGACTGATTCTTTTATATCGCATTTCTCTGTTTTCAGCAGCTGAATTAACACCTACTGATGAGTGGCAAACAAGTAGATCTGCAAACCACAGTAAAAAAAGTCAGCTGAGATAATTTGAAGGCATGTTTCTGACCCCAGTGGTGAATCCCAGCTGTCTGGGAAAGGCTTTTTACTGTTGATAGAATTTCTAATTGCAGTCTGTATTGGTTTGTGAGGGGCCACAAGTTTTGATCTTCACTTCACAAGGAAGTTCTATTTAATTTTACTAGTCAGTTGCTCACTAGACTTACTGCTTTGTATTCTGTAGTCTTCCGTTTCCTCTTCTGAAGCTTGGTGGAAGAATTGTGATGTGACCAAGCCAAATAGCAGTTAATATATGGAGAGATGTTTGCACAGGTTCTCTCTGTTCACACATGCTGTTAACTGCAAATAGATGACTTCTGGTTGGTATAGCTCTCAGATAATGATCTCTGCTGAGAGGCAGTGAATGTTAGCTTGGTTTATAAACTCATTTAATCGCCTACACAATTTCCAGTTTTTAAGAGTGCGGATGTGCTGAGTGTGTTTCTACTTGCAGTCCTTCTCATTTCTCTGCTCTAAAAAAATTGTGTTTTATTCTTGTCTTTGCCAACCAGTCCTTGTGATTTCTTGCTGGTCGTACTAACCAGATCTTCTCACAGATGGCTGTTAAATGTGTCTCTTTCCTAAGTGTTATACCTGAGACCTAGCAATTCTTTCTTTTTCTTTTAGCTACTTTGCATTCGCTTCTGAGAACAAGTTTGTCAGGAGTTATGTTGAAGTAAAGAGGTGTAGGAGCAGTTACAACATGGAGGAGTTAGGTGCCTCAGATCAGTCACTAGTGACAATTTTGGCCTTAATCATCTCAGCCTTAGTACTGGGGTGCGAGGGGAAAATATGTAGGGTTCTGTTCAAATAGCTACAAAATTTTATCAGAGCAGGGACTGGGACACGAACAGTCAACATCCTAAGTCAGAGAGTGAGAACAGCTAATACTGTAGTGACACAGATTTTAAACGTTAAAGCATCTTATAATTTAGGCTATAGCTAATTGCAGCTATAATTATTTTATAAAATAAAAGCGCTTTTAAAATTTCATAAAAATGACCTTCATTAGGATGAAACAAGATGTATTTCTTTTGCTCTGTTATTGATTTAACCAGTAAAATGACAAGCCGTAGCATGAGATCTGGGATTCTGTTGTACCTAAGTCAGGCAGAGCTCATGCTGTAAGATGTCATGCTCTTCCTTCTGAGTTGTTAGTTAACTGATTTACTGAGCAGTGTTGCACATCTATTGTTTTAAGGGCAATCTCTTAAATGGAATGTTAAGCAATCGTGATTTTTTTTTTTTTTTTTTTTCCTTCTTGGCAAATATTAAGTCTACACACTATTTTGACCAGGTTAAATTCCAGTTTTTGCTGTGAGAAATGAGCTCCTGCAGTTTACCCTAAGGCAGACTGTAATTTTTTTGTTGTTTTTTACATATTAATTAAGTGAAACCTTCCATTTTTGCCTAGATTGTTGTAATTCCAGATTCGGCAGAGAGGTAATAAGGCTTAATAGTAGAATTACAACTATATTGTGCAATATCAAGGATGAATTATACGTATGTTGGTGGGGCAACAGGCACTGCCTATTTCTGTAGAATCATGGTACCTGTTCTCTGTAATGGATGTGCAAAGGGGCAAGAAATTACTATCTGCTGGCTAATGTGACAGCCAGAAGTCATTAAAATATACAGGCGTGCAGTTTTCCTCTTGTTCTTTAGGTGGCACTCTTGAACTGCTGCCTGAAGCTGTGACAGGCACGTGAAGCTGTTCGTGCATTTGTGTGAAAGGTGAAGGCTAAAACGACCTGGGTCCCTAAGGTGTTTAGCTCTGTAAAGGAAAGATTCTTGAACTTCATTTCATGTGAAGTTCAACTTCAATATCACATTAAAAATTTTTATTTTGTATGAGCAGAAATGCAACCAAATTTTATTAACTTCCTTATTTTAAGTAATTTTTGCTATACTATTTTTTTAATTTGAATTCTCCTCTTCTGCTTCCCAAGTAAAGGACTACTGAGCGCACCACAGAATCATCAACGTAAGCTAGGTTAGCGTTAGTGAGTCTTTGTACACATAGATAAGGATGTGTCAGCTGAGCTCTGCTGTAAGAGTTTTCTTTTTCTGCCTGGACGGAGTAAGAGCACAGCCAGTTTTAAGTATTAATGGAAGTGTAGCATAAGGGCATAATTTCTGAGTCCTAGGGAAGCAAGTGAGAGTGCAAGAGTAGCATGTGAGACACTACTGTAGTCAGTAGGAAAACCTTCATTCACTTGTGTGAAAATAGGATTTCATCTTTTTGATGTTGAAGAACTGGGAAAAGGAAAATTAATTCTACATAAATTGTAGTTAGGCTTATATTTTGATAGTGAATCATGTTAAGATCCTAAGTTTGATACATGTTTTTTAGGAGTACAGAGTTTAGCACTGTCTTACATTTCTCAAGGGGTAGGGCAATTCTAGTAAGCTGTCAGGAATAATCAGATCTTCAGGAGAAAAAATTGGCTAGGTGGTTCTTCCTATCGTAAGGCTAAGCAATCAGGCAAACTCCACCCCCACATGCAAACTGTTTTGCCTAGAAGAACTTGAAACCACAGTTTGTGGCCAGCCGGGGATCTTTTGCGTGTACAGATTAATTGTCTAAGCATGTTTCGTTTATGAACAGTATTTTTTTTTTTTACTGGGACTTGGATAATTACATGATGTTTTTCAATATAGCAGATGAATCCTTAGAAATTACTTTGTAATTTTGATTTTATTTTGGTGATAAAACATGCTATTTAATGTTAAGCTGATCAAAGTTATGCCTTCTGGGAATCATGTCTGTTAGTGACACATCCAGTCCAGTCTTACAGCTGAAATGCAATATGAATGGCACACCTAACCAGTATCAGTAAATTTTGAATTCCACTTATATATTTGCCATACAGCATGTGTAGCCTTTAAAAACATTATATTTTTAAAATAGTTTGTTGCTTTCATTAAGACTATAACTTACACAGCTTTTTCAATGAAATCAGGGTAAATAAGAAGTTGTCTTCGTGGTCTTTGCATTCCAGAAGATTCTTATGATTGTGCTTTTTTTCATTAGTACATGAAAGGGCTGTCCGCTTTGGGTTTTTTGGTTTTGTTTTTTAAGTGTGGAAGAATACTGTAGTTCTTTATTTCGGCAATATCATGAGTGCTTCTAGGTTATTGTCTTTGGTATTCTATGCTGTAGGTGCCTGGAGTTCACAGATTATGTTGATAAATTGTTAAAGGTTCAGAAAAGAGCTAAGAAAATTGTGATAGATTAGAGTATTTGTCTTGCAGTGTCGAAGACCTCAGTCTTAATTCTCAGTCCTTGGGAAATATGTAAAGAGTGTGTATTTGGTCAAACAGGAATTGATTAAGCATTTCCTGAGTTAATTAGTTTGAACTAGAACATCTGTTTGGGATAAGGGGTGGGAAGAGGAACTCAAGGGGAACTTATCTTACAGCCTGCATTATTTGGGGCTAAATTGACAAGGCTAAAATCTCAGTGTTCCTTGCTGACTTTATAATGAATGAATATCATTTAGCATCGTTGAATTTTTGTTCCTTATGGGGAGATTTCCTTTGATGCTTTAGAGATGTAATGTGGATTGCAAGGCTCACACCAGAAGCTTCCCCAAAACCAAATTATGTTGCAAACTTTATAGGTTCTGTGCCTTTTAATACGATGTTACTACAGAAGGAGTATGAAAAGTAGCATGACATGGGTGTTGGAGATACACAAGAGCCTTTGCTTTATATATATATATATATATATATATAGCTATATTGAAAATAATATGCTTCCTTGACAACAGTTAGCTGTTCAGTAATTTTCCTGGCCTTGTGTTTTATTAAGGTTGTATGACAAGAATCAGAAAACTGCACAGTAGTTTTAAGAAATTATTTCTCTCCGTGTGAGTGTGTGTTCTGTTGGTCTTGCTTGGTTGGTTTTTTCTTTATGACTTCCATTTAGGGGTGGGAAGCTTAAGAAGAGTTAAGCTTCAGCTACCCAGACACTTCCATTGATCTTGATTGGTTTGTTTCTTTATAGTTCTTTAATTTCAGAAGGATCAATAAAAAGACTCTTAAGTGTCATCACTTTCCAGTTAAGGCTTAAGTTACTAGGCTTTTTGTAGGAAGAAGAAACTTTGGTTACATTATTGAGTAGAGGAGCAGGTTTTACTCTATGGTTTTAAGATGATAAAAATGCAGAAATTCACTTGAAGACCTAGTTTTTCTAACATAATTTGTGATTTCTCAAAAGCTACAATTCTCCTTATGCTGATGTGTGGGAGGGATGGTGGTGTGTTTTATTTCAGGGTTTCTTATTATTTATTAATTAATGTTTTTAAAATTTTATTTTTGGTTTATTCTTTTTGGTTTGGTAATTTTATCCATAATAGTGAAAAAAGTATTAAAATATTGCCTTTGTGTATACTACCGTCTATTGTGAGTGAATTTTTTGATATTAAAACAAAGTTGTTTTTCTTTCAGGCTTTCCTATGTTCTTTTCTCTTCTCCATAAAGGAAAAGAGAATGGAAGGCATGTTATTCTCTCTGGGCACAATGTTCAGCCTTCACCAAAAAAAAAAGTGAAAAAGGAAAAATTTTCCTTCCTGCCAATTCTAAAGTTAAGGAGGCTTGTACTTACATCTGTTATTTTCTAACATCTTAACACAGTTACTATGACTTGTAATTATGAGCCCCCTTTTCTAGATGTGATAAGTTTGACATTATGAAAGCTATTCTTAAGAGAAAAAAGGCCAAATGTGAGTGCATTGTGCAGATTGTGAGGATAACTGGCAGTAATTTTTTGTTTGGTTTAAAAAAAGAATAAAAAGAGAAATATTCATTGGAAACCTAATCCAAATATAAGTCTCTGAAATCCTGTCTTCAAAGGACAAAGAACCCTTTTGTTTGGTGGATTATTAAAGTTGGATTTGTACATTTTTTTAGTCGATGGGAATTCTTTGGGAATATAAATAATTTAACTGTGAGTAATTTTTTTTTTTTTTTTTTTTTGCGATAACTTGAATAGCAATCTAGCAATCTCCTTATGAGTACCCGTTTATATATTTTAGTAGTAAGATGGACAAGTTAGGCCCACCACTGCGAACTGGAAGAGATGTGCAAAGGTATTATGACACTGATAGAAAAACAGACAGTACCATCAAAAGACCAAATGAGTTGTTGCCTGTAAAGAAGTAAGTATTACAAATCAGTGTGGTCTATCTGTTTTGCAGAAATGTTCCTCCAAAGCATTGGAATAGTAAAAGTGTGACCTTGACTGACATCTGCTGCCCAGTATGTCTTCAATACAAATGCTGTGGGATAAAAGTATATAATGTAATTAGTATAAGTATCTGTTTCATGCTAGGTAAACAGCCTCATAGTAGGACAGGAAGGATGAAGACTTTTCTCAGATTTTATTTCCTCTGTCACTGATTGCTTATGGACTGAGTAATGAACTTCTACCTTTGTAAACCTGAGATAAAACTGAATTTGCATCATGTAAAGCTGAAGTAAGCTTCATTTAAGCGTGATAGCTGTACAGATATCTGCCTTACAGGCAAATGTTTTATGACAAAGTAATTTTATTCTCTTAAAGTCAAATATTTATCTCTTTCCTACTGTAAGATAGCTCTGGTGGTCCAAGAATGTAAGCCAGGCAGACTTTGTAATGAGAGATAAAGTCTTTTATTGAAGTCCAATTTACCTCATATAAAGACTTCTGAATATTCAGAAAATTTAAGATCTAAGTTTGGAAGAAAGGGTATTCCAATCTTTTAAAAAGGAAATAAATACTGTATTGTAGTTAACCCTTTGATATAATTTGGAAGATGCCAAATTCAAATAGGCTGATTCTTCATAAACAATACCTTAAAGTATATTGCAATAGAGAAATTAGTAATGAACTATGTGGCACATACATGGAATGTAATGCTTTGAATAGTAGAAATGTGTCTAAATCACTTAGTGCTGTTTTAGTGTCATAACCAAAGCTGAAGTATCTTTGAGACAGGCACAGAATATTTGAACTTGGGTTTCTACTTTAAGAAGCAAAAGGAATGAAAGGAGATGGAGCTCTTTTTAGACAAACAGAATTTTTGTTGTTGTTGTTGTTCCTTTGCATGTTTGGTTAGAGCTATAAATCCTGTGAAACATCAAAAATTAGGTCAGTTTTTCATTTTATAATATATTACTAAGATGTTGAAAATTTGGCTGAGTGAGTTACTAAACGTGCTTACAATAGCCCCTATCCATAGAGCAGTGATCTGATTTTTCTTGTTAAGAGAACTTCTTTAAGAGTATAGGCACTTATTCTGCTCTTCATAATATCACTGTTGTTCTTACTCAAATGTCCACTGAGTTTGTGAATTAAAAGTACCTTCTTTGCAGGAGGTTATTCAGTATGTTGTGGGCCAACATCATTTGACAAATGAATAGCTACTAGCCATTGTTAAATTCAGTATAACAATGTCGATGGTTACAGTTCACAGCAAAGGTTTCTGGACTTTGGCATGCATGCTGTTAGTCATAAGGAACTTATTATTCTGCACAGAACTATGAGCTGTTGTGACAGTGATAGCTGTCAAGAATATCTGAAAACACCCTGTGTAGGAAGCAGGCTTGATATTTCAGTATTTTATGACAAAATCCAACCAAATTGTGAATTCATAAATAGGAAAAGACAAGCTTCTTTCACAAATTTTTTTCAGTTTTTCATTTTGCACACAGTGGTAATTCAACTAGATGTACAACATGAGCTGCTTTAGGAAGGAAAGTCACCTTCAGTGTTACTTCTTTTGAAACTGAGAATGGTTAATAAACATCTTTAAAGGTATGTCCAGATTTTAAGAGTTCAAGGTGGCATTGGTACACAGCTTCATCTGCTGTCAGGCTCCATTAATACTTCACATGATACAACTTAGAACAGGGATTTATATAGCTTTGCAAAAACAAAACAAAGAAAGAAATCCAATCAAACAGAAAAAAACAACAGAACTGGACAAGTAGATAGAAGTGGCAGAGGTTGGACAGATCAGAGGAGACCAAGCTTTGGTGGCAAAAGTTCAGATAATCAAGAATGTCTGACTTTGTTGGAAGACATTTGTCTCTAGAGATCAGATTGCAACTTAAGGATGCAATTTCAAGATTTGTCATCAAATATACATGAAACCTGATGCTAATTATGTGTCTAGATCTGGGATGAATAAAGTTGTAGACAGTGGCAGCCTGCTACTTCTGTTGATTTACTCATAGAAAATGGCAGAAATCATTGCAGTTAACAATAAGACTCATTAAAGTTTCTAGTCTGAAAATAGATTTGGGTTTTTTCTGTTTTTAGAAAACTAATTGGGGAAAAAAATCTTCAGAAATTTTGTAGAAAGCTATTTTTAAACACTTCAGAATTAAGACATCCTGTTAAACCTTTAAGGAATGATGTTTTGTCTGTTCATGGGACTCTGCCTCCCTCAATAGACAGGTGGACAGTGTACTTTCAATGTGGCTTTTCAATATTTTTTTTTTTTTCCCCTGGTTCAGTCAGTGGCCTGTATGCTGTACTAGACACTATACAAATCATGTTTTTAAGACATTGATTTCTGGGAAATTTCTCTGCTATACACCTAGTATTAAAGCATAAGGTGAATTTTCAAAGTATGAGGGTATATTATACATTATTTTAGAGAATTGAACAGTTGAAATACAGGAAAGAATAGTGGACAATTTTTCATGTTAATTTCTTTCAAATATCTAGGACTCCTAGCATTATGTTCAAAAACAATTGATTCAAAGTGCACCCTGAAAAAATTGCAGTTTAAGAAATTAATGCTGTTAGTTTTGAAAAAGTAGTGCGTTGGTCCAAAGTTGAAAATCCAGAGAAAACTGAGTCAGTAATACTTTTGAAAAAATTGTTTTAAATTACTTGGAGTTGTCTAAACAGAAATTGAGACACAATTCTGTTCTTTGCATTATTGTCTGATAATCCCTGATCCATGATGATCCATACTTTTTCTGTGTCTACAGCTGAATTTTTCTTTATATGCTTTTCTAGTTTCCATAACAAGTAAAGTAACAGTCCAGTATGTTCTTTCCACTATTGAGCTCTAATGAATTTTACTCAATTATAAGCAAAGGTCTGTCTGTCCAGTTTAAAACGAGATGGGGGAAATAACACAAGATAGAGTATTTAGCATTTGTACTGTTGTGCACACTTGTAACAGTGTAATTTAGGTTACATTTAGAACTTCTATCCTGAAATTCTGTAACTCCTGAAAGACTGACATAACTTTTGATAGGTTTTAATTCTGGTATAACTTAGGTAGTGCTTTTCAGTCTGCACAGCATTTGTTTTAAATAAAACCATCTTTAGAATCTCCTTGCTAAATGGGAGGGCAGACAGGAAAACTAATGGAGAAGTTTGAACATTGGTATTCTGCCCAGTGAGCCAGAATCTTTGATGGTTCCACTCTACCTGTTGCATGTAGAAGCCATTCTTGATAAACTTGAATACTTTAGTTGGATATAATTTCACTTGATTTAATCTTAAATTCAGTTCCGAATTTCCACTTTTGTGTTTAATCATTTGATCGCTTTTCTACTGAAGTGTTTAAGTGATGGAAGGAGCTGAAAAGCCATCTTTAGCCTATGCTCATAACATGAAAGAAGAAATGTTTTATGCAATGTCTAAAATTCAGGAGTTACTATGTTGTTCCTCAGTTTTGTCAGCGTTGCATTTGAAGTTACTGGAGTTGAATGCTTTTCCTTATATATACTTTGAAAACCAAACCAAGACTAAGTTTATAATGCTGAAAGGAGCAGTTAGGTTCATCTGAAGGGAAGAAAAAAAAAAAAAATCACTTTTGGGTTTTTATTGCTGAATGGGCTCTTAGTGACTAATTTTTTAAATGAAGTCTTGTTTTAATTTTTTTTTAATGTCCCATGACCCAGTCCCAACTTAAATTTCATTTATGCATCGGTGTTCAGGAATGAGGACACAAAAACTTGGTGGGTCATGCACAAGATGTCATAGTCACTGAAGTCTTGCCAAAGAAGAAGAAATCCCAGTGAATGGTAATTCTTTTGAGCAATGACAAAAAATTCTGTCCTTGGTCTCTGATGATAAAAGGATGTCCCTTCCTATCTCTTTTTCTTAGTGCTACTCGATTTTTTTCAGGGGGTTCTGATGTTTCTCATCAAAGCAAGCAGTGAGATGTTCTGTATGGTTAAGATGTGCTATTCATTGCATACTAGCTTCTCATAAAACCCATGAGTCTTGAGGAAAGCAGCTTTCACAGCTATGTGGTCGTACTATTGAAGCCAACTTTAAGAACACTGACAAGCTAGAAAAAAAATTAGACCCTAATGCCCAGCTGGGTAGACTTTCTTTTCTCTCCTGCTTCTATATATTTATAAATATAATACTTATGCTTTGAAGAAAGAGGATCTACAGCATTACCTGAGAAGTATGCATCCCAAATAAAGTCTGTGGCTATGAAGAAAAAGTCTTGTGACTCACTTCATATTGGTCACAAAGTATTGAGAATATGGTATCCTTTCTACATTTTTTTTAAACTATTGAGACCTGCAGTCAGCTGCTCTCAATTTCTCTGAAAGCCCTGCCACTCCTAAAAAGTGATTTGTAGTCTGTCAAGGTAGGCATTAGAACATACTAAGCAACCAGTAGTGCAGGATCTACCTGTATTTTGGTGTGATAGAAGGTGAAATACATGCACAGGAAGGGATTTGCTGTTCCGTTTAGCTTGTCATTGTGAGATTCAAGTCATATTCAGTCCAAACCATGCAAATTCATGCCAAAGCTCTTCTGTCTGCTCTTGGTAGGAAATAAGTTACATTTTTCATACAATTAATTGATGTGTAGATTGTTGAACTCATTTTTTTATATCATTTGTAAATGCATATTCTTGTATATATTTCTCTGTGTATATAAATCATCAGATATTTATTCTGTTTTAGAGGCGCAACAAAAACACGGACATCAACCCCTCCTAGTGTGGCAAGAACCATGAGTACGGGTGCTCTAACAAACAAAAGAAAAACTAGCAATTCAGACAGTTACTCAAGGTAGCTTTTAACTTTGTGGATTTTGTCAGCAATAGAACCTTCATTAAAGGGGAGTACTTACTACAGAAGAAGTTGAGGAAAATACTGTTCTCTGCAGTTAATAGACAACTCATTGTCCATATTATTTAGCCATATATTTAAGATAGTCAATATATTTTGCATATTTATTGTCTAACAGAACACCTTTGTCATCAGCTCTCTCAGATGTGCACAGAAGACAGTGTTAGAAATGTCAAAAAACTCTTAGGAGCTGTTGAAAAAATAAGTGAGTGGTCTTTCAAATGGGAAGTGAGTGGTGCAGTTGAAATTGAATGAAATTTGCATGCTATGCACACAAATTGTCTGCCCTCTGCCCTTTTAAAGGGTAGGATAAAAATTTCATTGCTGTTTTAGCCTTTCTTGTTTTGACAAACTAAGTTTTAAGTTTTCAAACACTCCAGTTATTCTAACCAGTGAATCAAATATTTGATCCTGCTCCTAAAATTTTGGCATTTTTTGTTTTCTTGCAGGTAAGGTGGATATCTGGAGATAAGTAGGGGTGTCTGGGTAGACTTGTAAGGTATACCACTATAAATAAATAGGAAGTGTAAGCGTGAAAATGACAGTAACGATAGCAGTAATTCACTGCAAGGGTTAGAATAATTTTGCATCAAGTTGTACTGAACTGAGTTACAGAGAATGTTCTTTATCTACGGATTTTCAGGTCCGACGGTAAAATTGGGTATGACAGTGGAGACTACGCATCCTCAGTCAATGGAGGAAGTTCAAAAAGCAGCGAAGGAAATTCACCTGTACAGTTATCAAAGTTCTGCCATGAATGTGGAACAAGGTATCCAGTGGAATGGGCAAAGTTTTGCTGTGAGTGTGGAATTCGAAGAATGGTTGTGTGAACACATTCTTAAAAGCAAAAAGAAAATGAGAAATCGGAAGCATCTGCTATGTACTGCTGCATGGAAAGCTAGAGCACTCCTTCCAGTTAGACTTCATGCTGCAAACATGTTGAAACATCATATTGTAATTTTCTGAGTGCAATCTTATGGTTACATGGTTATTTATAAACAAATATATATACTGTATATAAAAATAGTAGGTACCTAAAACTGTGCCATTCAAGGAAATACTCTTTAATCTCTGTTGGAAATATTTAAAATTAAGGTAAAAATGTGTTAAGTAACTTAGGTAGCAGAAGTGGTTCAATGTTATTTTTCCTGTAAATCCTACTAGATAAAGGATTATTTACATCACTTATGTAGGATAATACCCATAGGGAACTAGCCATGAGGAACTTGGGCTTCAAAAGTTTCTCCGTGGAGGCATTTCTTTCATATGTGACAGTAACTTAGATGCTGTGTTCTAAGTGAAAACAACAGGAGCAACTCCTTGTAAATTCCTACTTAAAAGTGCAGAAAGTCTGGATCCCTTTAAACTCTTTAACAGTAATATTCTAATTGGACTTTCCAGTTACTTCCTAGGATTTTTTAAAAAAATCAAAGTGGAAAAACTACCTGAGAATTGTGTTCACATGTAAGAAGAAAAGCAAGATTTTTGTTTGTGGCTTTCCATGTTCTGTTTTCTAATAAGAACATGTTAATATTTTTATGTATTTATAAGGACAAATATGGTATCATCATTTTATTAAGTTCCTTTTGTTCAGAAATACTTGTCTTCCTCCTCCTGTGCTCCACCATGACTAGCACGTTTTGTGCTTTTTGTCTTTAAAGGTTTCCGAAGGTCCCGCTCCTTTTTTCTCTTCCCTCATTTCATGAAGGAGAGACAAAGTCTATGCTTATCCTACCTAAACGTTGAACTCTTATTTTGAAAACAGCCTTCCTGATGTATCCAATACAAAAAAAAAAGTTCCATAAAAATGTATGCTATTAGAGCAGTAGGACTTGATTAAAGTAGTGACTGTTTTTTATTCTTGTTCCTGTGCAAATAGCACAGCTTACATATGACCGCATAATGGAGTAACTGTGCTCCGTAGGTTTATGTGTTAATATCTTACATGTTTTTTTGCAATTTTGTGTGTTCTTGGACTCTGAACAGCAGGCTCTTGAAGTTAGTAACAGATTTCACATTAATTCGTTGGGAAGAAGGGTCAGGCCCTGGAAGTTGTTGTCTTTTTTTATAAATCACACAAGATATTAAAACTATTCACAAGCCGAATCACCTAACTTGTATCTGAATGTAGTAATTTGTTTTGTGAAGTTTTGCTTTGAAGTACTGGCACCATCTTAGTTATGCGTGAAAGAACAATCTGAAATAACTTAATTGTGCCTTTCCCACAATAAATACACTCTTTTTGTCAGAAATTGTTACTTTCAGCTCACAAACACCGTTAGTATTAATTAATATAGTTTCTTTGTAGCTTATGCAAAATATAATGTAGTGTTCCATGATAGTATTATGATCATTGTTTGCATTCTCAAAACTTGTGTTTACTGTCAATGGGGCCAATTTTGAAGAAAGCATGATTGAGGAAAAGCATCTCCAAAAGCAGGTACTAGTCTTGGAGGATGAAAGATTTAAAGAGACTTGATGTAGTCATGTTGCAGGCCACAAACTATTGATGTTTTAGAATTAGTTCAATGGTGTGGAATTGTCTTACACTTTTTATACAAAATTATTTTTAGACATTATCCTTCATTCAGTGTAGTCTTGTTTTATTATAATTTGCGTAAGCTGGCTACTGAGGATGGATGACTGGTAATGATAGTTAGAACTGACAAATCTTAGCCAAATTATGTTCTAGGTAGTTTTGATTCTAGGATCCATATTTTTGGCACATTCATATCTGTACTTGGAAAAATTGGAATCCTGCATCCTTTGCCATACATAAGCCTGCTTTAGAAAATTTGCCGTGGACTTGGGCCATGGAGGTCTGCAGACTGAATTATTGCAAGCTGAGTGTCCATCAGCAAAGATACAAGTCCAGAATAGGTTTGATCAGTTAGCGAATCTACTGAGGAATTAATTCCTTTGACATGATGAATTTTCAGTTCTTGTTTCTGCTGGAAAAATGCATTTTACCATTTATTGAAAATGCTTTCTACAAAGGGAAAGTTTAGTAAGGAAATAAATACCTTCTAGGTTTTCCAGGATTGCTGTAACTGTAGAAAAACCATTGTTTCTCCTTTGAAATGTAGGTGGCAGGTTTTCTAGTTTCAAATCAATCCACATACAATTACCGTAATTTCTGCTTTTTGAGCTGTTTGTGTAACTCTTTGCTTCCAATGCAGCATTTAGTAAATAAGTGACACATCATTTACTTCATTTACACTTCTGTGATTTATAGCAAGGACTAGACAGGGGATTAACCTGAACTGAAAGAAGAATTTTTAAAAGATTTCCTGAACTTTTAATTTGGCCTTACAAGAAGATCTAGTGAAACATAAATGACTCTTGATAATAACATTGGATAATGTGTATGTGTTTTGAATCTACAATAAATATGAACAGACAATGAAAATATAATTGACTATGCAGTTTACTACAGCATAGTGAGACTATCAGAGGCCTAGTATATTTCCACTTTATCAACTGGTTTTGTTACTGAATGACATGGGTTTCTAAAGTCTCTGATGTTACAGACCATAGCCTGTATTACACAAATTATCAGCACAGATTGCTGTAATTCCATCTCAATGGAATGTTTGTTAGGAAATAGATTTGTTTTCAAAATGCCCCTGCAGAACTGAATATGGGAAACAAATTTGTTATATTTAAAGAAAAAAGAAACTGTTAAGGGAGATGGACTCTGAATTTTGAATCTTTAGGTATATTAGATGTGTCAGGAAGTTCCCGAATTTTATTTATTAATCACCTACGTCCAAACCCACTTGCCCTAACCCTCCCCCCTGCCTTTATGCCTTGGTTTTCATGGGAGGAAAAAACATGGGTACATGTACTGAAAAGAGTGTTCCAAAATGTCTTAAGAATCAAAATATTGATAACTGTGAAGATAAACCCCCTAGATGAACTATGCACTGCTGATCTACTTCACTGATGAGTCTAAACTTGGCTAGTGTTATCCTCTGGATGCCTTGTTGACAGATATTTAACTTGAACTCTAAGGAATTTAGGCTTTTATGTGTAAAATGAGGATTATGATTACTCTGTTTTGCATCTGTCTTTCCAGTTCTCTGTGTGTGTAAATATATATATGTATAGGGTGTGCGTGTAAGCGCACACATGTATTTTGTGAGAACTCGTAAGTTATACAAACGTAAAAAATGGTTTTGCTGAAGCAGAGATGATACAAAACAGGACTGAATGCTGCTGGAGGATTGTGAATCCTGAGACAGTAGACTATTGCAGTTTCTGTCCATCTAAAGTGAAATTTATTGATGTGATTGTTTTAATGATTTCTATACCAATGTCTGACCCTCTGACAGACTTTCGTTTACTGTCTGCCACTGAATCTTCCTAATGTGCTTACTGAGGTTCTTCCATTCAGTTAGAAAAGGCAGAAAAAAGTCAAAGGTAAAATTCCATATAAAGAAACAAGGAGAAGGCTGTTTCTGAGGTCTGGCCTGAGGGTGTTTGCATTCCCGTTCTGCTTTTGTGAAAATCTGTTACACAAGGGATACCTCTGTGCCAGAAAGGAGTGCAAGATCATTGGAACTATACTGATAAAAGTGCAGTGGAGTTATGAAAAATACCAGCTTCAGTAGTAAAACCAACATAGCATAAGGCTTAATCTTTATATGATGTATCTTACACAGGTTTATATTTATGCATGATACTCACACCCTAGGTAGGTTCAGAACTGGAATCTCTAAATATACAGCAACTTAAGTATATGGTTGTATGGATAATTATACCCTCAGTCTTACACACTGCTCCAGAGAAGGGGGCGTGGGGAGGTGCTTCACCACCGTTTCAGCTTGTACCTATAAAGTGAACATTTAGGCAGAAATTTTCAAATTTGCCAAAGACACTCGAAGAGCCATTAAATTCCCCTGAGTGGATTTGAAAGGCTCAACCTTGGCTGGGAAGCAGGCTGTGGCACGTGGGGAGCTCTCCATGGTGCTCTGGGCGCAGAACCTGTTCTTGCGGTGCCGCAGGCAGCAGCAGCTCAAGCTCTTCCACGAGTGCCGCAGGTAGCGAGGTTCACAGGCTAGTAACTCCAAAATGTATTTTAAGACCTGACCCAATCTTCAAGTGTCATGGAAGTTTTCTGTCATCTGAGAGAGACTAGCTCCTAATTCACCATTGCAACTGAGAGTTAGTGCCTGAAATGCAGTGTGCAAAGAGAACCGTTTCGTGATGCACGCTTATCAAATCAGTGGAAGGAGGTATGACTGCGGTAGTTTAAATGCTAATAAACAAGGCATGTAGCAGTGCACACTGATGTAGGCTATGTAATTAGTCTGAGTATAAAATGAAATGGTATTGTCTATGTATTGCAAAGTTCTCAAGAAGTGCTAGTTTCCATCACATAGGCTTTGTATACATGTAAAGAACAAACTTGTTACAAGCTTTTTTTTTTAATGTTGGCAGTTTTGCAACTTTAATTCTTTTCAGTTTGACTAAGCTATGAATAATTATATGGGTTGTATGGCAGGGTAGAATTTTCATCTTTGGTGAAACTGGTTTTGGTGACTCTGAAAATAGTTTTATTGTCTTTCAAGTACAGCTCATTCCAATTTGTGATGGTTTTGTTGCTGGTTTGTTTGGTTTGGTTGGTTGGGTTTTTTTCAACCCACTGAGTAAGGTTTGAGTTAACCTAATTGTGGTAGTGGAAGAAATGTTAGGTAAAAGATTCTCTAGCTGTATTCAGCAGTTAACTTGGTTGATGTTTTCTTTCCAGTATTCACAATAGAAGAGATTACTCTTGCGTACTAGTTTAGTGGGGGTTTGTTTGTGTTACGTCATTCCAGAATACACATTTCTGGAGGATCCTACTTAGCTCCATTCCATTTCATGTTGCGAGAAAAAAGCTTTTTCAGATTTTCTCTTAATTAGTGTTTCTTCTCTACAAAAATAATCAATAGTGAAAACATATTTCTCCAATGTGAACATTAGCTTTTGAGTCAGCAAATCAAATATTCAGTTTAATATTGCTGAGCATTGAACTTAAGTTCTAAATAGTTGTGCATGGTTTACCATAGTTCTGTATTTGTATTTGGATTTCCGGCAGAAGCGTGAATGGATTTGGGTCCTATCTGTAAAGTGCTGAGTATTCTAGACTGTTACAATACCTACTTTATACGATTGCTCTAACTCTTGGTGTTCATCCTTCATATGATACTTAGTATGTATCTTCATAAGTTTATTTATTAATGTTCCATGTTTTTAAATGAAGTGTTCATTCATGTGTTTGAGGTGATTAATTTTGTCAGCATTGCATTTATTATGTTTGCCTTGGACCTCAGTACATTGAATATTTGTGTTTGTGACCATCCAGTCTTTTTTTTTTTTCAGAATTCCTGGGTTTGTTTGCATCTTATTTGGTATATTATGTTTATTTTAAAGTGTCAGTTCTGTTTTAATTAATAAATGTAAATCACCACCTAATGCTAATTTGCCACTTGTTAACAATAAAGCAAATATGCCAATAAAACTTATTGTGATGCACACATTTTTGTAGCCAAATGTAAAATTGTCTTAAAATAGCATAGGGACAGGTAACATCATTTCAACCTTACAAATATTGTTATGTCTTTTGTCTCAAGTACACCAGACCTGATGTGAGGACCATCCACTGTCTTCTAGTGGTTGGGAGAGAACCACTTAGTTATTCTTTTCAAAGGATAGGGTTTTTTAATTGACTTCCAAGATGAGATTTGGTTTCCTCAGTCACCTTGAAAAATATGCTATACCAGGTATTTAAATCAGTGTGATCTGCTTATATAAAGTTAACTCTGTATCTCTTCTTTTTCCCAACTATATGGAGAGTTTAGTTTATATAGAGCCTATCACTGTGATACCTGTAGTAAATCATTCTGATTTTTTTAATAAGGCTGTAAGGTATAATACCTAACCTGAGCTTGATCTGGGTTTGTTCTCCTTCATGAGATTAGAGCACTGTTTTGTTGATGAAATGATTAAGCAGGAAAAAAGCAGAAGTTATATTTTTCCTGTAAAGTTCACTGGTGTGAGCAGAAATTGTAATAAGGGCTTGGGTTCCTGATTTTTTTGGTTAAATACAGATGAGTAGTGACCAATTCCTCTTTTCTTTCCTCTTTTTAGGGGAAAGTTCCTCCTACTGGGCTCTTTTGTTTACTTCACCACACCCTCTTCAGAGGAAGGCAGATATTTTTCCCTTCATTCCGGATTAAATTCATTTATGTGCCAAGAGTCTGCAAAATCTCTTGTCACCACTGAGATTCCATGATACTCCTCATGCTGGCTTCCTCTTTTGTTCTAGTTTACCGTGAACCATTCTAATCAGCGGGAGGAAAAAAAAAACCCCAAACAACAAAATAAACCCCAATGAAAACCTAAGTAGCTGCTGAATGAAACCTGTCATAAAGCCAACATCTCTTTTGCTTAGCACAAAGCTGAAGAGATGGAACTGGAAGGAAACATATTACCAGCCAGGAGAGGCTCACTGCTGCATCTTTAGCTAAAGAACTACAGCTGTACACACCTTGTTTGATGGTGTCAAGTGAGATTTGAACATTGTCTTCCAGTGGCCTTCCTTGATCTGGCTGCCTAAACACCAGAAGTTCTTCCTTCTCATTATATACCACAGAGCACCTAACTTATTCTTGCTGTTAGAAATGTGCAACGTTATCTTGCTCACAGGGGTTAGTCACCCCTTTCTGCTTTTTCGTAATCCCTTGCAACAACAGTGCTAAAATTCTTTTTACTAATTTAAATACCCAAGTCGTTTTCCCTTGACACCTTCCCATAAGTTCCATGTGTTTCTAAATCATGGTTTTGACCTACTCATATTCCTTCTTTGCTGTGGCCAAATAAATAAATACATAAATGGAAGTGGCAAGGAGTAGGCGTGGTGGTGATACCCTGCAAGATTTTCATCCCTTTGCCCATTCCTGCAGAGCAGTTTATTGTTGTCACATTTGTAATTTCAGGAGAGACCAGAGAAGGTTCTCAAATGGAAGGAACAAATCAAAGAGCACAAGTCACTGTGTTTAGCAGTTAGTCTTTGCATATAAGTGGTGACTCAAGAAATTTGGCAACAAGAATCAGGCAGGCAGGATATTAAGAGAAGCAATCAGAAAAGCCCTGCAATTTCATAACAACTCAATTTGAATTTCTGCTCTGGATCTAACCTTGGCCTTTTCCTCAGGATAGGCCTGAAACCGCTTGATTTGTCTCAAGATTTAAGTTGTGGGCTGCTGCTTAAGTCATTTAAGCTGACTGAACTTCCAGTTTTGTAGTAGCTAATATTGCATCTGTGTGTTTTTCTTTTAATTCCCACTGACCTTTCCTTGCCAAGTGGTTATTAGGAAGTAAATCCTGGCTTTCAACTGTTCCTGAATTTAAAAAAAAAAAAAGCAACTGTTCTTCAGTCTCAGAGACAAATTTAATCCTTAGACTCCTGGGACTTCTTTCAGTAGAAGGGATTTCCAGAGAAGTCTTTACAATAGTGGTTACATACTCTTATCTGCAGTATGATATTGGGAAATCTGTTTCCCTTTCCTATTATGTAAGAGTTATGGGTTGGGTTTGGTTTTTTTCAGTGTTTGGAGTTAAGAGTTGCAATCTCTTACATCAAGAGCTAAAGAGAATATGTGAAAGTCTCAATCACAGTTTGACAAAGATACTACTCCTACCTCAAAAAGTCTCTTCACCACAAATGATAGGGGGTTGGAGGGGTTGTATTCGAGGAAAGCATAACAGTATGTTTGCTTTGCTCTTAACCTCCTCCCTTACCATTAGCAGTAGGGTACACAGTTTCATGGATTCAGTACAGCAATCTTATTTCACTCAAAGGAGACCTATACAGTTCTTTGAAGCACATCCCACCAATTTTTCAGGTCTTTGTTCTGAATACCAAAAATTTTTCATACTAGTTCCATGGAAAATTTCTTTTAGCACAAATAAAAGAATATGTTACCTTACTCTGAACCAAGAAACAACAGGCTGACTTAACTGAAGATTTCCCACAGTATTTAGTCCAAGGCAGATACCTAGTATGGAAATGTTTACCTAAATTGGCCAGGTTACAAGCAACTAAGAAATAGGTATTTTATAACGTGAAGTCCCAAGCAGCTGGAGGTTACATTACTGGCTGTGCTTTTAATGATTAGCTGTGAAAAAAAGCTAAAAAAGGAGTAATGATACCCAAAAAGTCAACAGCCCAATTCCATAGACAAACATTTTATTACCAAAGGAGTTACAATATCAAAGTAAGAAACTGCAAAAGAGTTATAAACAACTATAAAAATACTTCTATTTATCCAAAATTAAATATGAACACTTTATTAGTTAAATGCCAATATATTATTCTCTGAAAATATTCACACATTTTAAGTCACGTTTGTCTAATATGTTAAACACGTTATATAAAATCATTGCATATAAGAAATCACAATGTGAAGGAAAGAAATTCTAGCTCCTCCTGCAGCTAACTCTAGGATAACCAAATATATAAGGCTAGTGCTGTTTCCAGTCAGCTGAACAAACTTACATTCAGGCATCTCCTTTTTCACCTTCCATAGTTCTCGCTGTCTCGCCTCTACTTCAGCCGGTAGAAGTGTGCTACATCTCTCAAAAATCAGTACCCTTCCTAAGTTTTTCAAAGAGTTAACCTTTTTGCTATTTTTCCAAACTTAAATCAGTTTGCAGACCTATTAGATACCCACACTGAAAACATTAATGCATCAGCAGAACAGCCACAAGATCAGCTGCTTGTTTGGTACATTGGTCCTGTCCGTCCTTGATGCATTTTGCATAGATACAAAGAAACCAGCTAATTTTCCATATTGCTTTCTTCACCTGCAGCTTCTAAGATGGTTTTATAAATTGCTGTAGACATGTAAGTAGATTGCTTTCATATGACGGTATTAAAAAGTGACTTGAAAGATCAGAAAATCCAGAGCACGAAGGTGGGACACAGCCTTCTGCAGAGTTCTTTGTTTCAAACGCTGGTCTTTTGTTTCCACTTCTTGGACTTCAGCAGCTTGGTTTAGCCGTTTCTGTTTATTCTATCTCCAGGAACAAGGTACAGTAGCTTTCTGTCAGAATTCTGGCATAAAGTGTTCATATAAGCGAGGACAGTTACTCGAAGAATGCATATAAAATGCAAAGATACCAAGTAATGCCACTTCGAAAGAAAAGAGCAGGATTCACCTAGAATCACCTGGAAATTATTTTTTCAAATTTATTCCAGCAGGATCGAAGGCTAGATATATTTTCTTTCAGTTCACAAAATTCTTGGTTACATTTCTTTTTGGACTCTTCACCTGTTTCTGTACCTTCTTTATTATGTGTATTTACCTGTGTGCAAACCTGAAAAAGAATAGTTTGTTATTGTTAATTGAGAAGGGCTTATTCTTTTCCTATAGACATCTTTTAAAACAAACTGGTTCCCCTGACATCTCAATAAATAATGGAGGTGCCTTACATGGTAATTAAGGCACAAAACGTGCCATGGCGGTACACAGCCTGCATCACTCTGACATTCTCTCTCTGAGCACAGCCCTGCTGCCACCCCTGCCCACTGGACTGGGAGAATGCAGCTTCCACACACAGCAAATACGAAACCAGTGTGTGCAACTGAGAACATGTACGTCCTCTGTCAGTGGTTTAAAATTTATTCTCCAGTATTTGAAGGACTGGAAAAATAAAGGCGATTAAATTGTGAGCCAAATTTCAAAAGATGCGGCTGCATCTGTGGTGCCTTGAGATGGGTGGAACAAGACAGACCTGTTCCCAGGGGTTGGCGCTGTGGCCTAGTGTTCAGGATCTCACCCAGTGACAACATGACCATGGTTCTTGTCCGTATTCAATGACTGTTCATGATTTTTACCAACTGACTTTAATTGGTCTTTAAATAAAACCAGACATCCATGAGGTTAGGCGGGAGTTTCAAGAGTGACACTCTTTGACTTCTATGACTTAACTGGGATACCCTTTATGGTAAGACAAACGTTGGATTCACTACAGGTGGCTAAGCAAAATATAGACACCAACGTTACTCTGAAGAGCTGGTCCTAGATTATAAGAGTTTCTCCATTTCAAGGAGAAAAAGAATGAGTTAAATGCAGCCTTCAATCCAACTATTTATGCCAGTCATAAAGAATTATATCATTTCGTGCCTATGGGGACGCTTTTTGATGTTGGTCAATATTTTTGTGTTCAATAGTTAACTGTGAGCCACACTTAGAAGAACGCTCTTCCTTTGCTATGGTAGTCTGTAGATCATTGCGGTAGATTTGAGTGACACATCAAAAAGCAGATTCTGCCAATGACTAAAACTTCAAATATTTTCATATCTAACTGTTCTTGTTGAATTTGAGATATTGTGCTTAAAATAAAGATCAAAGGGATTATGGAAAGGAGAGAAACTCCCACTAATTGTTTGTTGAAACAAACCAAATTTAAACATTAATCTTAGGGTAGAACGCCAATGAGAAGTAACAACTATGATTTTATACACTAGAGAAGTTAAAGGCCTTCTTTGCACAAGTGTGGTCTTTGTCTTTTACTGGAGAATTAACTCGGGTATTTCAGTACTGAACCAGAGTATGTATCATCACTATAGACTTCCAGTTCATTTGTCATAGTCTTTGCACTGGGCTTAATGTCTACTACAAGACATATGCTATACAGAGCAAAATTCGTCATGCATATAACATGTGCATGATAGTTGTACCTTTAAGAGGTAGATATGATAGTCTGTGTTGAAGAGCACTACGGAATAAGTCACAATACTTCCAATAAACTGTAGACCATCACTACCACTCACCTTTTCTTTTTTATGTCTTTCACATTTGCACTGTAGAACCTGTAATGTCCCACATGAGACTAATGCTGCTTTCCATCTGAAGTCTTTGCTGATTTTTTGCTTATGAAAGAATCTGAGCATGTTGCATGCCATACTCTGTAGTGATTCTATCTCCTGTAAAGAGAGCAAGACAAATATGTCCTGAAAAGTCTGTGCACCATTAGTTCTTTATAATGTTGGTTTGTCTTTAAAAAAAAGCTCCATCAGTTACCATTAGTTTCTTTTGCTTTCATAATGCCAATCCTTTCCAATAAAACACATGGCTAATCTGACCTACCTGCCATCTCTTCAAAATATTTAAAGTATCAATTTGTAGTAGTAATAGTAACAGCGTAAGGATGTTAGGGAGAAATATTAGCCATAATGAAATCAGCTGATGCAGTTAGGAAAACAGTGAATGATTTTTGGAGTCAGTTCTTCTATCAAGTCATGATAAAATTTGCAGCAACAGCTGACAATTGTGCCTTCTGTCATTTGAGATCTGCCCAAACTATTCAAGCTTTCCGATCTGAAGTGAAAAGCTTAGCTAATATGATTTTCTGTGGAAAAATGAAAACAGATGTTGGAAAATTTTTATGTTTACTTCCATTGGCAAAATAAAATAAGTTTTCTGTACTATTTTGGATTAAAAATATAAAAGAATCTTTATAGCAGAAAAAAAAAGCATTTCTTGGATATGGAATTGCTTAATATTTTAATTTTTAAAATATCAATTTACTTGACAAATTGTGTGATTCCAAATTCAAAAAAGGAACAACCCTGAATATCATGATTTGACTATTAAAAGGTAGTATTACGTTCTATCACAATATGTTATTCAGGACTGGACTGTACAAAGAAGCCATTTGAGTTTGTATTCTCTAAAGTAAATTCTGAGAAGTTAAATTTTACCTGAGTATCATTGCAGAAAAACACTTTGCTATTTTCATGTTTTTTATTCTTGCAGCACCTGTCACGATACTCTGCAGACATATTTACCTGTAAAATATCATATATGTTTAAACATGGAAGTACTTTTAATCAAGTGAGCCAAGTTTCTCACTAGCAGCTGGCGACGTCAACACTAAATTGTTCTGTAGCATCTCTTTATGTGTAGCAGGGTCAGCGTACAATTCTGAGCTTTTCTTTGGCAAGCAGGCAAAGAACACCCCAATCCAGCTACAATTTCTAAAGGTATTCACAGAATCACATAATATCACAGGATGGTTGAGGTTGGAAGGGACCTCTGGAGGTCATCTGGTCCAACCCCCCGCTCAAGCAGGGACACCCAGAGCAGGCTGCCCAGGACCATGTCCAGACGGCTTTTGGATATCTCCAAGGATGGAGACTCCACAACCTCCCTGGGCAACCTGTGCCAGTGCTCGGTCACCCTCACAGTGAAAAAGCATTTCCTGATGTTCAGAGGGAACCTCCTGTCACTGGTCCTGGCACTGGGCACCACTGAAAAGAGCCTGGCTCTGTCCTCTTTGTACCCTCCCTTCAGGTATTTATAGGCATTGATAAGATCCCCCTGAGCCTTCTCTTCTCCAGGCTGAACAGTCCCAGCTCTCTCAGCCTTTCTTTATTGGACAGATGCTCCAGTCCCTTAAATCATCTTTGTGGCCCCTTGCTGGACTCTCTCCAGTAGCTCTGTATTTCTCTCGTACTGGGGAGCACAGACCTGTACACAAATTATTCATTTTAAACTTCCATATTCTATTGAACTACTTGGTTCTTTGGCATTTTAAAACATACAAGAATAGTTAAATTGTACACAGTCACCAAATACAATGTTTGTCAATGTTTGTTTCAATACATACACGCCCCAGGCATCTAAACAGATTGTAGCACTCTGCATATGCACTAACAGAAGATGTCCTAAGCAATATCACTTGCTCCCTTTGCGTGATCATAATCTTTTATCAATGTGAGGGGTTTTTGTTCTACTTTGACACTTGTCATTGACAACTGAACCCAACTCAACAAAATTCCTTCGCTTTCTTCTTCAGCCTGTATCCAGATAACCTAATACAACCAGAAGGGCTTTAAAAAAGGCAGCTCATGACAATATTGGGTTAGATCTCCTCACTTAGCCATGCATATGAACACATTAGACAACTTAATTCTTGAAGGTTTTCTGCAGACTTTTGTGTATCGTTGCCTGTATTTCAGAAGTTCACCCAAGATGAACAGAACTTCATCCAGGAAGTGTTTTCAAAACCAAGAGTTTAGGGAGTCAAATATTGACTGACAAAAAAACCCCCAATGTTTGGAAGATAATGCACATCTCTGCTTGTACCACAACAGAATGAAGTTTTGCTGCAGTCCCACAGCACCAAGATTTATAAATAAATAAATAAATAAATAAATAAATAATCACCCTAAAACCTATATATCTGTGGCTTCCTTTGCTAACTGCTAAGGGATTTATCCGTTCTCACTGACTTCCTCAGATCATCTTTAGTATAACGTATAACATTTCTGAAGGCAGTTAATTGGCTGTGACTAAAGCAACCTAAGGGAAATCCTGGCCTCAAAAAAGGCATTAGTAAAGATCATATTAACTTACAGAGGTCTAGTATATAACCCACTGGTCATCTCCATAACTGCCTCCAAATGTCAGGCTGAGGGACTGAAAGTTACTGACTTTGGCTCTGCAATTGCACGGAAGTGCCTGGTGGGCAGCTGCCATCACCCAAATAGCACTGTCCATAATATTTGCTGTTAAGTTATAGTGATAAGACTATACACTGATTTTACATAGAAGACAAATGAATCTCTCTTAAACTGGGAAAAATAAAGACAGGAAAATGAAGAAACGCACAGCAGTTGCTTGTGCATGCCTATTCTAGGAAGTGAAAGCTTCAGAGTTCAGTACATTCCCATTACCTTTCACAAACATAAATTCATTAAAGTTTTATTTATTTATTTATTTGGATAACAGGTTTAGTTCTCATACAGTCTCCTAAAAAATTCTATCTATCATCTCCTAAAAAACTCTATAATATTTATTACAATTAAAAAGACAAAGACTTTCAAAATGTGTCTGGAAGAATGGCATTGCTCCATTCAAATCCTTGATGGCACCCTGGGGCACGGAGTGCATGAAATTGGGCATTGCCACCTGCAACCCGGGACACCCCCCAGCTTCCCTGACCCTGCAGCTCCAGCAGAGCTGGGATGCACCTCATGGCTCTCCACCACAGGAAGACAGCAGGATCTGCTTCACGGAGGCTGTTAGTCCTCTCATCTTGTTTTCTCTTATAGGTCAGCTATCTTATAACTGTTCAGCAAGATTTATTTTTGTTCTCTAGGAAACACTTGTTTTTGTCAGAAATAAGGTGACAAACTAGAGGGGCTACTTATCTGTTCTAATATGGCCGTGATTATTTTCCCCAGCTTTGGTGCCTCATTCAGGATAACGTCATTTATCTACAGACAAGTACCTTTCTCTCTTCATAATCTCAACAAACACAACATGATCAGAATGTTTTTGAAGATTAAATGATCGTTCCCTGACCCTAAAGGTATTTTGTTTCCAGATGAGGGCTGATGTGTCTTGGTAGAGAAAGGTTGGAAACCACTGGCATAATGCTCTGAAGGATGGTGAGGGATTGTAAGTGTGAAGAAATACAATGGCTCCTGATTTCACCTTTGGAAAAGCACTGTATATCATTTGTATTTCATTCAAATAGATCTTGATTTAAGACTGCAACAGCATGGTGAGTTCTCGTTTAGTGACAAACTCAGAGAAATCCTATTTTCATAGAAATGCCTCTGCTAATCCAACTACGAAAAGTGCTTTCTCCCATGAAATTGTTCTTGACAGATTAATTTAATTGTTAATAATTCATGATGAAGAGTTGGAAGGTAGGTGTTGGGCATGGATTGGTAAACTGTTACGATACCGTTTTGCAAAGTTGTAATAATTCTGGCTGATAAAGCCATAACGGAGGAGATTTACAACTGAGAAAGTTAAGTTTTTCTCTGCTGCCATCTAGAAAAGTTGATTGTTGGCTAAACAAGACACATTAATAGGTAAAATACAAATAAACTGTTATTGTTGTATGGATTTTGTGCCTCTGTGCATTTGTATTCAATGGACAACAAAACTTCAGTCAAGAAGTCTACAATTAGTAGAACAAAATACAGATTGTATAATGCTTTCTTCTCTTGATAAGAAGATATAAATAGAAGTAGTCATGAAATTACTTCAGAAAAGAGTACTTTTTAATGTACTATACTATTTAGGGCCAAATGGTACATGTGTCTAACTACATGGTGCACTGGCACAAATACCTGTATCACCATATCTGTACATGCAAATAGGCAGCATCCATGTATTTCAGAGATCTTAAAGATACTGAATTGTCATACTGCCTCAAATAAAGCCACCATTCCAGGATAATGGTGATTTAAAATTGGTCTTTTATTGTATATTAACATTAGAGCTTTTTTAAACTATTATTTGCTATCATCTAAAAATAATCCTTTTTTGAAAGCCCAAGAGGTATTACCTACCAGCTCATCGACGTCGTGGCTTAGTATATTCTCATACTTCACACGGATTTCCGTTGTTTTATTTCCCATTGCACAACTAGATGAATTCACTGGAGGCAGAACAAGGAGCAGTGGCAGAACCCGAAAGATAGATCTAAAAAAGGCTGGATTACAACAAGAGCAGTTAAGTACATATTAAATGCCATAGACTGTATGCTGTATTAACAAATACATTCTGTAATCTGTTAAAATAGTTTAAAAGGGATCTTTGTACAGCCAAATGACTTGTACCTTGAGGGAAGGATTCAGCTCCAGATTAAGGCGCTATTTGGGTGTCTAAACTCCCTCAAACTCAAGGATGATTTAGCCAGCGTGGTTAAGAGCCTACAGCTACTGAGCTGACCACCCACTTGGTGTCTACTTGGGCTGAATTCATCTCCAGGCTTCACTGCAAGCGTTGACAAGGTCTCTCCATTGACTGTAATTGGACTGTAACCACCTAGTACATATGTAGACAAGTTAAGCGTCTTAGTCGAATTGGTGTAGACATTCAAGTGTCTTGATCTGCAGCTGAATCTCATCCTAATTGTCCATTTTTCATGTGATAAATTCTTCAAATGCCCATGAACGCATCTTTACATCAAAAGTGTGTTTAAACACATTTTGGGGCTGACCAAATGTACAAATGCATACTAGAGGCCATAACATGAGATAAGGTGGCAACACAACCTCCTCTGCAAGACTTTTTGCCATTTTTGGAGCAAATCTCACTGCCCCTCACTTCGTTTCTCCCTTCAGTGGACCATCATGCTTTGCTCAGAACCCTGGTCTTCTGTCCTTGCATGACATCCAGGAAAATATGAGTTCTGTGAGGATGGGCAGAGAGAAAAGACCAAAATATCAACAGAGCCTGAAGGGACTGACAGGGTAACCAGAGGCTGCAGGTGACTGGCCTGATGCTGGGAATGAGGGAGACTGGGTACGGGACGATATCGGGATTAGGAAGCTCATAATTGGACTCTGGCTTACAGCTAGACTGGCTAGGATGATGCTTAAATGGAAGGTTTGGGGAAAAAAACACAGCTACAAATGTAGGTTGGAGGATTAGCAAAGATCACAGCAGGTTCCTGGACCAGTATGAGCTGTTTCTACCCATCTCTGCTACTCAGTAATTGTGGGCTTGCAGCCAGGAAAGGCAGAAGGGGTGCCCTGACCCTAGCTGCTACTTTCCTTCCTCTCCGGCGAGGACGAGAGCACTGGGTACACTCAGTCCAGCGCTCAGAGATGGGCGTCTCTGGATTTGCGTGTCACTAGTAAATCCCAGCTGCAGAAAGAAATCTTGAGTAACTAAGAAGAAAGCAATGAAACTTGACCACAATCTTTACCAAGCCACCTAACCTCCATGATGCAAGAACCACAGCCACACCATGCGCTCATCTGCCATTCAGAGGAACACAGTCCCTCACAGCCCATCCCAGCTGACTCCCACTGCACACTGCTGCTTCAAAGCAGAACGCATTACCACTTTTCCTGACTACCAAAGCCTTCTTTTCTGATAGATTACTTGAGAACATGCTGTGGTGTACACCTCTGTCCTAGAAACGGGACTGGAAAATTTTTACCTGTGCAAGTTGAATTCCAAAATTCTTCCTGTGCAAGCTGCCTGCCAAATTTTAATGGGAAATTTGCTGGCCTGCAAACCAAATTTTCCAACCTTTTCATATAGCGATCAACTGAGGTCTATTAATATCTCAAAAAATCTAGCCTGAAGAGCTAAATGGATCCTAAATGGATCCTACATGTAGTAAATATAAAAACTAGGTAAGGTGGATCTATTATGATCTTCAAGCTCCAAGTGGACACCTGACTTCCACAGAGCTTTACCTTTGTAAATCTCTACACTAACTATATCTGTGCCAAGGGAATTATCAGTTTGTAGAACTGAGATTTAATATTTTAAAAGCAGTTGACAAAAAAATGCAAGAACTCAATTACAGGACAACATTTTCCCAATATAGCATTGCACCTCGATTCCAGTGCAAAAAAAGAACTGCATTGTTTGTTTCCAAACAACAGTGATAGAAGCAACTCGGATATGCTGCTTCAAAAACATGCTTCAAAAGACACAAATAACAATCTTCTAAATTAAAACCAATCTAACAGACTCCATTACTTAAAACTTGGTTTGTCCAGCAACAAGTGGAGATAATAGGGGAAAACTGTAAAGTCACTTCTTTTATTTTTACTTTCTCCGTATTGTACAGATTGTGAATCTTTTTTAAATGAGGAAGTCACAGAATGAAAGCAGATAATTCTGAAAGAGATGTTGCACACTCACGAGGTCCCTTGACCCATCGCAGGATCGCGATGAAACCTGCTCAGACATTCCTGAATGAGTCCTCTGGAACCCATTAGACGGCTGTCATAAAAAATTCCGCGAGCTTTGGACTGAGGAGCGAAAGGATTTTTCTTTAAGTTAGGTGGCTTCAGAAGAAGCGGCACTGATAGCGCTCCACGCGACCAGCGCTTCAGAAGACAGGGAGCGTGTCTTACTGGGAATACCCCATCCTTTCAGTAAAGTCCCCAAAACTCGTAAGTCGTCTCTGGAAAGCCCCAAGACATTCTCCCAGGAAAGCCGGGAAGAGTCACTATTCCAGTATTTCCAAACACGAAAAAGCCCCTCTTGTTTCTTCCATCGAAAAACCCCTCCCGCGCAGGCAGCCTGGAAGCGGCGCTCCGGGCGCGCCCGCGCCGGAGGCGCGTTCCCGCCCGGCCCCGGCGGGCTCCCTGCAGCAGCCCGCCTGCGGGGCCGCCCGCACCCCCCCCGCCCGCAGCTCCGCCGGCGGCGCCCGCTGCCCCCCGCTGCCCCGGCCGCCCAGCCCCGCTCCGCAGCCCGCAGTCCCCGAGGGCAGCGGTTAACGAGCCCGCGTTTCCTCCCTCTGCCTCGCCGAAGCCGCGCGGAGGCGCGGGCGGCAGCGCCGCGGCTCCGCGGGTCGCCCCTGCCGCCCGCCGGGCGACGGGACGGGGCTCCGCCGGCCCGAGGGCGAGGCGTCCCCGGCGCTGCGCGGCACCTGCTCCGGGCGCGGCCCGCGGGGCGGCAGGTGCCCGCGGAGCGGCGCGGAGCAATGCTTCCCCGCAGCTCCCCCCCCCCGCCCCGCGGCGTCCCGCTGCCTCCGCCGCTCCCGCGCCCCGCTTCCCGGCAGCGGGCGGGATGGGCACCGGGCGCTTTTACTTTCATTCTGAGGGGAAAAGGGGAAAAAAAACAAAAGCAGCAAACCTGGGAATTTCCCCGGCCGTCACCGCGGGTTTAAAAGGGCACCGGGCGGCACCGCGCCGCCACAGCAGGCGAGGCGGCGGCGGCGCCGGGAGCGCGGAGACAGCGGAGCCGGTGAGGAGCCAGCGCGGCCGCGGGAGCGGAGGGTCGCGGAGCGCCGCGGCGGAGCCCAGCCCGGCCCGGCCCGGCCCGGCCCGGGCGCAGGTGGAGCGGGGCGCCCCGCGCGGCTCTGCCCTCCCGCGGAGCGGAGCGGAGAGGCGCGGCGCGGCTCGGCGGGGTGCGCGCTCCTTACCATGGAACATGGTCCGCGGGGGGGGGTGTCAGGGAGCTGCGCCGGCGGCTCCGCGGTCATGGTGGCGGCGCCGTCTCACCCATGGTGCCCGCAGCCCGCGGAGCGCCGCGCGGGGGGGGGGGCGGCGAGAGGAGCCGCGGCGGCCGGACGGGGCTCAGCAGCCCCCCGCCGCCCGCCTGCCGGGGGGGGACGCGGCTGCGGGCCGGCCGGGCTTTGCTTTTCCCATGGGTCTTCCGCCGGCGGCAGGTACTTTCACTTTCTGCTCCGCCGGCGGCCGCGGTGCTCCCCGCCGCGGCCCCGGGCTCCGCGGCCTCAGCGCGGCGAGGCGGGCGCGGGCGGCTGGCCGGCCTCCAGGGGAGGAGGCATCCCCGCTCCGCCACCGGGGAGGTCGGCAAGGCTCCCGGGCCGGGCGGAGAGGACCGGCGGCGGGCGGGGACCCGCCACCGGGGCCGGGGGCGGGGGGGGGGGCGCCGTCGGGATCCCCGCGGGCGGCGCGGAGCGGAGCGGCTGTGGCGGGGCCGTGCCGTGCCGGCGGGGGTTACATAGAGCCCCGGCTACACGCCCAGTGCCGTGTGCGCGGGCAGGGAGGGAAGGATGGACCTTGGCAGTGCGCGTGGAAAGAGCCGCTCATCCGCGGGGAGGAAACCCTTAAAAAAAAAAAAAAAAAAAAAAAAAAAAAAGGCAAAAAAAAAGCAAGCCCCAACCGCGTTCTGGAGTTGCTCTTTTGGAGGAGAGGGACTTGGTTTCTGAGCTGCTCCGCAGTGCCCTATCGTGGGTCGTGGGAGGCGGGACTGCCAAGAGGGCTCCGTCTCAGGTCCGGGGTTACCTGAGGCTGCTGGCATCAGGTCAGAAGCGCAAGGTGGATGGTTTTCCAAAGACTTTGCCCCCCCCCAGCTCATCTTGAGAAATCCAAGAGGATTAAGAAAGGGCGGTGAATGGCTCAGGAAGGTGGTTTAGGGTAGAAGAAGCTCAAGTTCTAAAAGACAGAGCTGTAGCTAGATGTGGTTTTCTAGGTAAATTCAGAATGCGAACATTGATGCTTTGGTGCAGGTGAAAAGGCTTGGAATAAAATAGGGTATGAAATGTCTTTGTAGCATCCCCTTCACAGCTCCCATCCAACATTCTGAGTTTTGAGTTCTACACCTTTTGCTGCTCTGCAGGAGAACAGAGAGCTGATTCCATAACCCCTCTCCCTTCTCATAAGGGTGCTTATCTAAGGGGGGACAGATACTGGGGTGTGAATATCAAGGAGCAAATATATGGAGCTGGCTAAGGTGTAGACTGCTCAGGGTGGTTTCCTTCTGTTCTCTGGTACTGGAATCGTGCCGCTTCATTCATGTACGAGGAGGTGCTTAGCCCTCTGTACTTGTCTGTGGACTACACTCAGCTTTGGATTGGGTATACATTTCTCATGAGTTTTTCTTTGGAAAAAAAATTAATCAATCCTTCTTCAGGAGATGCCTGCCAGGATTCAAGACTGAGGGTGTTTTCCACCCCTTTGGCTTTGAACAGGTTGACTTTAGTAATAATTCCGCATCACTACCGTACTGTTTGGGCAAGGGACAGTGATCAATATCGACACAGCTCCACACAAAGAGCAAGTACCTGTCCTTGCTTGTTCCCTTAATGTGTGCCAGGCTGGATGTGATGGATGGCTCAGATCTTGAATTTGGACAAGGATTTTGCCTCACTAATAGCTACATGATCTAGTTCTTAGATGTGTCCTACGTTGTCACTCTTTTTCTCATTTAATGTCTTCTTTTCCCTCTTCTGCCAAATACTGTCTGAAAACATCCCTCCGTGCACATTTGAATTTGCTGGTGTGTGCAGGTCAGAGAATGCCACAGGACTCCTCTTTTTAGTGGGGAAGAGTACCTGGTGTAATGCAAGCAAATCTGTGACTAGCTGTTTCTAGGGTCTGGTACATAGAGACTGGCACTTTCAAAACTCAAAGGTTTTGAAAGAACTGCACTATAGAGGTCCAGACATGCAAAACTGTATCCACAAGATCAACTTTCCTTCTAGGCAAGTAGGTCTTCCAATTTGTTATGATAGTACATGCATGCTCACAAAATGAGGTATTTTATGCAGATGCTAGTAAATTGTTAGGGTGTAAAGTATAAAGGAAAATTTCTTCAGCTGCTTTGGTTATGCTAGTTTTCTGGCTGAAACAACAGGAAGACTGATAATTGCTTCAATTTACATTTTTAAAAAATAGTGTGATTGATGGAAAAAGTCAGCATAGTAGCTTTATGCATTAATGGGAACATGACTGAAAGGTGATGCTGGAGTGTTAATAGTAGTTTTGCTCTTTTCTTCGGTAGTGGCAGGGTCTTGACTGCTGTTTTTTAAGAAGATGAAGAGTCTGTCTTTTGAATGTATGTGGAACTTTTTCTTTAGTCAAAGTGACAAACAGATGGTGTGATTTGTACTTTGGCCCTAATTATGTACTTAGATCCCAATCACTCCCTGCTACGTGACCTAACCCTGGACTGTGACATACACTTACGATATAGATGTTATTTGATGGATTTGTGTGTGGAGGGTGCTTAAATATTCAAGCTTTGACTGTAACTTTTATGTGCTTTTAAAAATATTTTTAATCATTATATGCACTTTGTTTTCTAAGTACTTCTTTTAGTGATTTAGCAATGATTTTTTTTCTGAAAAGACTGCCTGCAGAAAGATCAAATGTAACTCTTCAGAAGACTATGTTCAGCAGATGTTAATTGCCTATTTTTTAAAGAAAAAAACAGACACCAACCAGTTGAAATACTAAAAGAAAGAATTTAAGAGTTATTATATGAGTACCATCTTAACAGCCCATTTTAATCAAGAACTCACAAAAGGAGTCTTGAAGATATAAAAGTTTATCCCATCTGAGACTCACCTACTCTAAATGATACCGGTTTGCGCATTTTGCGACATGCAGTTGGTGCTGAGCTGTAAATAGAGAGCTCTCCCTCTGGAGTTGAATTAAGCTGCAGCTTGACTGTGGCTGTGGGTGAAACCTTCGGGGAGAGAATAAAACTGAAATATTTCTGTAGAATTTCCCAGGCATTGAGTGTCACACTTCTCTTTAATACCGTGACAATTTATAGGGCTGTCTGTTTTAGTAAGAGATATATTAGATATATTAGCTTTTCTATGTAAATAATTTGACTAAGTAAACTTACAAATGAGTGACTTCTGGAAAGATGTAGTCTAATTAGTGCAAAGGTGTGCCATTTTCTCTTTCACACTGCTTTCAAAAATAACATTTAAAACTGTAAAAGAAGGTACTGCAAATTCCATAGCTAACAACTGAAAGGCACCAGTAATTTTGTCTGTTCATGAATGAACATATTCCATGATTCTGTTCAGTACATTTTCCGGGGATAGTTTCTCTAAAAAAGTTTAAATTTAAAGATGCAATTGTCTCTTGACCTGGTCAGATTTACTCTTACAAAAACAGCTATTTTGGAATTACGTATTAACCTCCACCGGAATACCAATATTCCTGGGTAGCTACGTGATTGCAAAGCACATGATTTCTTGTTAAGAGTCAATCCTCAAAAGTCTAATTACTTCTGGGAATGTTGCTGTCTTTGTGCAGCTGTTGCTTGTCAGCTTGAAAAGATCTTTTGCTCTTGACTTTAGATTTGACTTTAGGCTGCTTGCAAACTTATAGTACCATTAGTCAATGATTGTATTTTTGGATAAAATTAGTTGAAAAGTTATAACTTTTTTATTTTATTTTGGAGTAAAACATATGTGCTGCAGTCGTCACAAACTGGTGGAACGCAGGAAAGCATGGCCACTGTTATTGATGTTCTTATTTTTAAGAATAAATGTGTCTGGTACTTAAATTATTCTCATCTAACTCGGGGGGACGGGGGAGAGGAAGAGACATATTCCTTCCTACCTCACCCTCCAAAAAACCCCAAACCACAAGAGGATCTCTACTTAACTGGGATTCGGAGTTAAGTTTATTGTGCACCCAGAACTCCCATTGGTACTCGGGTCTGGGAAGTTCTAATCTTCTGTCACATTTAAGCAAGACCAAAGGACCTAATTTTGTCATTGCACCCAAACACCCATTTTGTTGAATTATTGTTGCTACTTTCTCTGCACAAATCATTTGTCCTGTCATTGGGTTGTGTGCTGAAAAAGATGTGAACTGACTGTTACACTGTTTTTTAATGTAGAATTATATCTTACATTCACTCAAATGTAATGCATATATCTCTTTTTTAGGTGAGAATTCAAGGTAATTTTCCCAATGGAGGTTAGGCAATAAAAACAAATTTTCTCGAAAACTATTAAGATAAGAATTGTGGAAGTGTGGGAAGCTCACAGGAAATTTTTGTTATCAAGCTCTGGAAAAGCTTATTTCTTCAACAGAATGAGGTAATTCTTTTACCTTCCTGTCTCTCAGTACAGGAAGGTGCCAATAAAGATTTTATCAAGACCAACATGCCAAATAAAGGGATTTTGATAAACCACCACTGGGAAGGGGAGGTTCCTAAGAGCAGCACTACCACCGTTGAGGAGATGGTGTGGCGTAAGGCAGCAGTAGTGGGAATTAAGCTCCTCGCTCCTGGCTGCCAGGGGCACTGCCCATGTCCCCAGCCGTGAATCCATCCCCGAGCCCTGTCTGTAAGTCAGGCTTTGCCCGTGCTGGTCGCGCAGCATGAGGAGGCTTGTAGCCCTCTGGGCTTCCAGCCTGCGGGTCAGCACGCTCAACCCGAGGAGCAAGAAACAGCCCTTGCCACCACCTTCTGGGGTCTCACTGCTCCTCCTTGGGGTTAGAGCTCTCCTACTTGCTGTTGAATTATTGTAGTTGAGGTTTGATTGCAGGTAGGAAGAGGGGTGCTAGGTCAGTTCACCGAGGAGAAGGCTCGGCTTCGGAAATGCACTCCCAAACAGCTATCTTTAAATGAAGCAGAGCAGCCTCAACACTTTCTCCAAGAGCTCCGATCCCCGCTCACCCACTGGTGGGACAGGCTGCACGCAAGGGTGGCAATCGCTGGGCACTGAGCGCAGACGCAGCCCTCCCTCCTCCTCCTCCTCCTCCTCCTCCTCCCGGCCATGCTGCCGTGCCGGCAAGGCGTTCGGCAGGCACCTGGGCAGCATCCCTCGGGCACGAAAACCGTTCCTGGTCTCCATTTGTTGGTGCCCGGGGTGTGCCTGCAATCCAGCCCTTACCGTGCCCGTGGGTCACATCGGCCACTTAACGTCAACTCGGTGGCAGTGAGAGGCTTTGGTGGGGTTGCCCTCTTCACCGAGTGGAAGTTTGCGAGCCAGTTGTCTGTTTCAGTGCCTCGGATGAGGCTCTCGAATGTGGGAGAAATTCATATTTCAGCCGGGACAAATTATGAAAATCCTGCTTCCGCTTTAGTGAGCCACAGAAGAAAGAAGGGGGTGGTGGTGGGGTGTCCTGTCAATGCATTTTCTCTTGCTTTTCCTACTTCAAAAAGTGCAGTTTCAGGGAGGGGGGGAGGTTTGGTAGCAGCAGTGGTCTTTGCAGATATTCACCCATATTGAAATGATGAAAATATCATTGCATTTCAAGGTCTTTGAGGCTCATTTGGTTTTAGTGTTGTGCTTTTAAGAGTGTTTTTCCAAAATTATAATCAATTATATTTTATGATTTGTGTGAACTTACATGTCTTTCAGTGGTGGCTCTTTTTTACAATATTACATATACAAGTACAAAAAGGCATTAATTGAACTTTTCTTTTTAATTTTCTCCTCTCCTCTCCTCTCCTTCATTGCCCGTTATTTATCTTGAGAAAATGTGGTTGGTGAGTAATACCCACGGCAAACTATCCCTGCAATGTTACTCCATTTCTTTCTTTTCCTTCTTCCTTTTTTCTTTTTTCTTTGCTTTTCCTTTTTTTTTTTTTTTTTTTTTTTTTTTTTTTTTCTAGGAGAACTGGGAGTCTTCCCCCTGGTTTTCAAAACAGGCACAGAGTCACCCTGGATAGTGACAGCAACTTCAGTGGAGCCACTGTGCCAGGGAGTAAAATTAAATATCTGCAATTTTGTAAAACCAGAGTCTACCCAAGGAATAAGTTTCAGGTCTTAAATCTTGGAAATACATTGCAAGGTGCTAACAGTTATTTTCTCTTTGCTTTGGATGTATATTAATAAATGTGTGTGTCCCACTACAGCCATTCTGACGAAGGGTTTAGGTGTGTTACTAAATTCATTGAAAGACTTTTTTTTTCATCTGAAAGATTTTTTTTTTTTTTTTTTTTTAAAATCCCTTCTCTGAATAAATGCTTATTTTAGGAGAGGATTTTCTGCATTTTTCGTACATAACAAAAAGCTGTTTCATTTCTCCAAGTGTGAAAACAAACTTAAATGTGATGACTTCTGTGAACTTCAGGGCTTTTTTCTTTTGCTAACCATGCCTTCTCAGTCTTTACAACTTTTACTTGACTTGTTTGGTCCAGCAACGTGTTTAAATCCATGCACATAAAAAAATCTTATGAAATGCACTCTTTACTACCAAGGACCTGCATTTATTGCATGGTAGTAAACTATCTTGAAGAGGAAGTCTGTTCTTAAAATTGATTTTTTTAAAAAATCAATCGATACAAAGAAATTGTTTAAAACAGAGATCACTTACTGTAAATGTGGGCCTAATCCTGCAAGCATGTGCCTGCTTAGCCCTGATTTCAGCACGCCTAACTTACATCCTTATTTTTAAGGAAAAGATTAGTTTGCAGTTTGAAGCTCAGCTGAAAATAGAGCATCTCCACTTTGAAGCTCTGACTTATTTCTGACACTTATTTTGCTGCTGTCTGGAGTTACTCTAAAATAATTCCAAACACATTTCTATCTTTGAAGACCCTCATTACAAATGTGCTTTTCTCCCTTGTTTGCAGTGTGTGTGAGATACGCACGTGGTTAGAGCCGGAAGGGGCAGTTAAGAAGGAAGCAAAATTACAATTAAAATATGGTGTGCTACTGCAACTTACCTGATAAACAGCACTTGGCAAATCAAAACAGTTGGTGCATGCTGAGACTTGAATTTCTTTTTTTTTCAGAGAAAGTACAATTAAATATTACATGAAGACCTATCAAATGTATTTCATCAGAACAGTGTGCAGGTACTGTGGGTTTTGGTTTATTGTAAGCATTTTAAAGGGCTGACTTTGAAGCAGCGAATGGACACGTGTGTTCTTGTTCTGTGGTGTTTGAGCCTTTCAGTGTCTTTGATTTATGTTCTCTCCTTCAGCAGAGGTAATAACACTGGCTTCTCAAAGATGGCAAGTGATCTGAAATGAAAATGTGTAAAGAGCTATAAATTGTTCTAACCTACAAAAAATGATCAAATAATGATGCAAACTCTAAAACTGAAAGGAAGAAATGAGTGAAGGGTCAATGGTGGCTTTTTTATTGTTTTAAATGACATTCAGAAATTGTTCTCAAAATATTCAAGTCACATTTTTCAAAATGATGGTGAAGGACCAAAGCTAAACATGGTTGCCCAGGCTCTCTTTGCCTCGCACCACAATTACTACTGTCTAATTAATCAGTCTTTAATAAGCTGTTGTGATTTCAGAAACATATGCTAGAATGCCCCACTTTGCATTGAAGATTTGAGTCTCTTTCAAGGCAGATTCCTATAAAAAAGGCATTTAATTTTGAAGGAACCACAGCAATAGCAGATGCAGCTAATGAAGGTTAGTAAATCAATAGTAAAGGTTTCCTGACTTCAGCAGTTTTTAGCCCCTTCCTCTCTAGAAGTATTGAAGAAATATACCGTACATCTCCTACTTCTTATCCCTGGCTTACTTGTTTGATTTCTGGGCCATGCAGTTTTGGAAGGAAAAATAACTTGCTAGTAAAATTCACAGGCCATTTCACAGGCAGAGTTCTGTTTTGGCACCTGTTCTATTTGATGTGTTTTTATATGGGTACTGAGAAGCTGTGGCATTTTCAGCGTGTGTCACACCCAATGTTGTCTGTTATCTTGTCTGACCCAGATGATACAGTGCAGTGCCTTTTTTCTGTGTATGGTTAAGATGAGGGCACGGCTGCGAGCAAGGCAGCTAAAGATGTGTCTAGGTAAGACTGTGTGACTGGGGCATTTAAGGAGATGAATGGGGGTTGCATTAGGGGGACATGGGCCTCTTTGGGAGTGCTAGTCCATTACTGGCAACCTGGGCCCCTAAATTAGGAGTGGTTTTATAAGGTGGTAGAACAGCCACATCTTCTTCCATGGAGGCAGAGTCTTGCAGACATCATGACATCATATACGGTGTCCTCATTTGCTTCTGAGGAACACCCTAGAAAGAGCTCCCCGTGCCATAGTGTTCTCGCACTTCTGTTATGATCCCTTAAGGCATTTCTGGTACTGCTGGTACACCCCTACTTGGGGTACTCCTGGGCAAAATACCAGTCTCAAATCCGTGTGGCATCCTTCTTGCACTTATCCTGCCCCAACTCAAGATTCCTTGTCCCCTGCTCTGCTTATAAGGGTCTTATCTGAATGCAAACATTACCCAGTGGTGCATATAACACAGCTTGTGAACCTGGGTGAAAAGTCTTCCCCAGGTGCTTATTGGTGTATGTACTAGCGGGTCAAAACTTCAAGCATTTGCTTCTGTGGGTTTGGAGTGAGGCATTCAGGAGCTGTATGGACAGCTTCCTCTAGCTGCAGATCCTGGGGCACAAACTACAACTGCTGTGCCCTCCATTTCCTTGGCATGTAAACCTCTCTTCTTCAGTGGGAAGAGACTCTAGTCTATAATCAGAGCCCACTGTTACTCTTAGTTTGGCAAGCAGAAGACATGGGAACTTCCTCGGTTTGTGTGTTTCTAGGAAAAGAGGTTCTAGGGAAGTGAGTCTCTAGGAGACAAGACGCAAAGGAAGTACCAAATGTTCTAATTCTGGTAAAAGAAAAAAAAAAATCTTTTCTGTTGTATAAACCGCGACACCTTGGCTCTTAGCACTCAGAGATGGTGAACAGAGAATGTGCACATAGAAAGTAGGACTCGAGGTCTCAGTGTGGCATGGAGAACTCCATTGGCCCCACAGCAGCCAGTGACCATGAACCCCTTGGCAGCAGCGGCCTCTCCTGCTGCCTCACCATGGCTGAGTAAAATAGCAGAAACAAACCTGCACTATGTGAGCAGGTTGCAAAATTGTTAAAAAGCCAGTCTGTCTCACCAGCAGTATTTTAGCTGATACAGCAGTGCGTATGTGACTGCAAAGCTAACGTTATAAAAAGAGTTTGGACTGAAATATCAGAAGTATTCTCCATTGAAACTGGATTATATAAAGAACAATATGAACTGTCATCACCACCAGTTAGACTCCATCTCCCAAGGACTGATCTCTCGTGGGCTAGGTTCTCAGGGCGCTTTGGCTTGTTGATATTACTAACCGTTGTCTAGTGTATGGGAAGAGCTAGAAATTACCAGCTTTTCCACTTTTGCTCCTTGAAAGATTATCAGCCTCTTCCTATTCTGTCCTTCCTGTTCACAATGGTTGGAGTCCATGTGCGGCACAAGGCTGTGTTCCCCATTGTAACAAGTGTCTTCTGTTCATCTAAACTGAGGAAGAATCCTGGAATAACCTTTAACCTGCTGGAATCAGGCTTAAGCTGCTGGAAGCCTGCCTCTCACTGACTCTGTCAAAAGAGAACTTCTTAGCCATTGCCCTGCAAAGAAGCCGTCCATTGTTGGTAACTTTTGGTAGGCAAATTACCTAGGAGCCCACCAAGGAAACTTACATCCTATAGTGACCTTTCAAGCTTGTCTAAAGCTGAGATGGAGATCTACCCACGCAGTCAAGAAATTGCTGTGGTCAGACCAAGACAGGGCAGCCCCAACAGGGAGGGGGATCAGGAGGACATCCTTCTGCTCCCTGCCTAGGAGGTGTTTCCAACATGAGCTTCAGAAAGTGATCAAGGCATTTTCCCTGAGGCACATCTGTGGAGAATCAAATGGGATGCCTACTTCCATCCCTTGGCTCTCTGAATTCAGTGGGATACCTACCTCCCAGATCCTTCTGGTGCCAATTAAATCTATTCTTCCCCCTTTTCTACAGGGATTTCAGAAAGCTTCCAGGTCCGGAAAGTAGAAAGTGCTCAGGATTGTCTAAGGTTGCAGTCACTGCTACTAAGCCCTGGAGCACAGCTTGGATGAGTGCCTTAGGGAGAACCAGGGGGAGTATGGAAAGGCAGGACAGGGCCAGACCAGCTGGTAAACAAACTTACTCATTTTTCAGGGATTCCTTCCCTCCCTTTTCAGCCTTGCACCCAGGGCGTGCACCAGGAATGCAGCCTGAGAGTGCTGAGAAGGAACCGGCTCCATATGAATAAGGCGGCTGGTGTTCACGGGGAGCTGGGGTGTGACAACCTTCCCTTCCCAGGTTGTCTGCATGATCTATGGGCACAGGGGAGTAGAAGGCTACAGCATTTTGCTTTTCCCTCCAGAAACACTTTGTGAGAATACTTAACTTGCCCCACCACAGACAGGAACAGAAGAGCATAAATATGTCAGATTGATATTTCTTTTAAAATAGTGTTTAAAAAAAAAATAGCAAGAAGGTGAAGTGGGCATGACTTTCCCCGTGCAGCACTAATTCTGAAAATGTTGGAGATCCTTTTTGAATAAACTCAAGGGCTAGCCTGTTTCTTTTTCCTTAGTCAGCTCTCCTAGCTGTCTCTAGGAAGCCTGCCAGAGCGAAATCAGCCTGGTGATAAACTCCTTCTGCAGAGGTAACCTGAGACACAGGTGAGATCCTGGCTATCATGGCAGGAGATGGGCTGACAGCTGGGTGGGACAGAGGTGGGGTCAGTTCATGCCTTGCCTGTGCTGACAACCCCAGGGGTAACAGCTGGGATGAAACTCTGCTCACATCCTGGGCTACGTGTGTCTGTCAGGGACTGAGCCACCGCTCAGCACCTTGACCTCTTACAGTGTGTTGGCATCGCTGCACTCAGAGCAAACAAGGAAAGTATTTGTTTAAGAATAAAATGACAAAACCATGCGTATGTGTGCAGTGCTAGCTAGCACCATGGGTGTCAGCCACAGCCAGCTCCCATGTAGGTTTTTGCTTGTTAAATTACATCACCACATTTGACTGGTCCTGTTTGAACAGGGGCACCAGACAAATGGGAAGAGGAGGAGGGGAAAAAGTGGGTAGGCTGGAAATCACCCTCATCTTCCACCCCAGCCCGCAGCTCTCTGCATGTTGCTCTGGAGGTGAGACAGGCTTTGGTTGTGCTACGTGTGAAAATGACTGCCACATGCTGCATGTCAATCCAACAGAGTCAGCAGCTAAACAAAATGGTAAGTAAGTCAGGTGTGAGATGTACCTGAAAAGGGGGCAGGCTGGAAAGGCATTGCTAGCATGTACGACATGAGAAGGTGCAGCTTGTACTGCACTATTTTATGGACCACGTGGAGATTTCCGGCACAAGGCTATAAGCTAGACAGTCTGGAAAAGCTAGAGGTGCAACCAGGAATGCAGGATACTTTGGCCCCAAGAGAATGAAATTGCTTATATGATGCCTTGCTCACTAGCAGAGATCTGGCTTCTGGTGCTCCCCACAGTGTTCATGCTTTTTAAAATTAAATTGTCCATTTCTTACAATGTGGAAGTACTCCTGGAAGTGAGAACTGGGATTCACATACAGCTTTTACTCTTGAATATCTCTGTAATAAGTGCAGAAGACTTAGGAGATCAAACAAATTTACACAATACAGGTATGGGAAAAGTGAATAAAGTAAGAAAGACACCTCTAGCTTCATATTATTGTCAGGATAAATTATTCTTTACTAAACATATTTTCACCAAAAAAAGTTTGAAGGTCTTTGTTTCCCTTCCAAGGCTATTTGGAGGGGAGGGAAGTGGGCTGGAGTAGAGTTTTTAAGGTGGAAAAAAACCCCAGGACAACTGTAATGCTTAGTTTTAATTATACGTAAAATTGATGATCCAACAGCTTCTTGGCTGCTGCTTTATTCTTGTATCCCTTTACTTTTAAACTGAAAAAAGGCATATCTGTTCCTAGCCTGACAATATTATTGACAGATTATTCTAGGAAAAGTTAAGTAAAAACATGCTGGTTGACTTCTGAAAGGAGGACAAATGCTGAAGAAAAATACTTGTTAAGACACATGTAACTTGTTCATGCTAGCTGCCCTCAAGCAGGGGAAAATTTGGCATGGTTCTCACAAAGCATTTTTAGTATTCCAGTTAAAACTCGATACGATTGTCAGCTGTAGCAAATGTTTGTGCTGGCTTTTGCAAACATGTGTGTGTGTTTGCTGGCTCTGCCTGTGTGTGCAAATGTTAGAGGGTGCCCTTCCCTCGCTGTCTGAGGGTGCTTGCGGTAGGATGGTGTCGTGGCTTCAGCCCAGCCGGCAACAAAGGACCACGCAGCCGCTCGCTCGCTCCCCGCCCCACCCCGGCCACGGTGGGATGAGGAGAAAATAGAAAGAAAGGCTTGAGGGTCGAGAGAAGGACTGGGGGGCATCACTGCCCACTTATGGTCACGGGCAAAAGGCGGGCTCAACTTGGGGAAGAAGCAAAATCAATTTAATTTACTACCAATCAAAACAGAACAAGGATATTAGGAAGTAAAAACCAAACCTTAGAACAGCCTCCCCCCCACCCCTCCCTCGTTCCCGGCTCAGCTCCACTCCCGGTTCTCTCTCCCTCCTCCCCCCGGCGGCGCAGGGGGACGGGGAATGGGGGTTGGGGTCAGCTCCCCACACCCTGTCTCTGCCGCTCCTTCCTCCTCAGGGGGAGGAGGACTCCTCACTCGTCCCCTGCTCCAGCGTGGGGTCCCTCCCATGGGAGACAGTTCTCCACAAACTTCTCCAACATGAGTCCTTCCCACGGGCTGCAGTTCTTCACAAACTTCCCTGGTGTGGGTCCTTCCCACGGGCTTCAGTTATTCCCGAACTTCCCTGGCGTGGGTCCTTTCCGCGGGCCGATCTTCAGTCACGCAGTGCTCCAGCGCGGGCTTTCCCCTGGAGTCCCGGCCATCTTCGGGGGCCTCCGCTGCCCTCCACGGGCTGGGGGGGACAGCCTGCCATCTCACCAGGGCTGCAGGGGCATCCCCTCCTGCGGCGCACCTCCTCCCCTCCTTCCTCACTGACCTCGGTGTCTGCACAGGGGTTCCTTCCTCTCACAGTCTACTCCCCTCTCTGCTGCAGGTTCCCCTTCTTAAATCTGTTCTCCCAGAGGTGCTACCACCGTCACTCATTGGGTCGGCCTGGGTCAGAGGTGGGTCCGACTTGGAGCCGGGCGAGCTTCTAGCAGCTTCTCACGGGAGCCATCCCTGCAGGGCCTCACCCGCTACCAAAAAAGCCGCGCCACACAAACCCGTAACAGATGGGAAAGAAGGACCTCTGCTTTGGAGCAGCGTGGAAAGCATGTGGCAAAGGCTCGCGGAAAGCACTTCGTTGCTCCGCATAGGTAGGGCCAACATCAATGGTGTTGCATATGATGGAAACATTTGCATGACGTTTCTCATGTAATTTATTATTTGTTTTGTCCTTTATCAAAAAGCAATCTGATTTCCCTTCCTCCTTTTCAATAACCAATGATTTTGTTTGTTTTCCCCTTTCTGTTCCGTCTGTGAGACAATCAATGTTTTGCCCTTGTAGGGGCATGAATACAGATTGCTTTCAGAGATACATACTTCTGAATAAGATATGCAAAAAAAGTAGTATCTGTAGAAGTGCCAACGCTGAAAGATAGTTTATTTGATTTATAGAGTGATAAACTGGTAAGTGTAATGCTAACTGAATCCAATGGCGTGCACCACAGTGATTGTTGTGCAGTTAACTGCTTCAGCTAAGTGCCACTGTCACTAATCATTAATGTGGTGGCTACCTCCTTAGAACTACCACTGCTAAGTGTCCTCCTGATCATTCCTTTGACATGGAAAAAGAAGCATGCAGGTATAATTATTTTTTATCTAATAGGTCATTTGCCTCTTGCCCTGAAGAAAACGACCCATTAGGTAGAAGTAATGCTCTACAGTTGCACAAAGTAGAAGATAATTATGGGATATGAAGACCTGTTAGAAACCAGAAGAATTATTTGTGATACACATATATTATCTCTGGTTTAGCTTCGAGTTAAACAGGTCAGTAAGCCAAAAACTTTTGAACTCCGCCACTTAGGTACTGAGTAATGCTGATGGTCATAAAGCACCTCATATTTTTTAATTGAAGTGAATAATTGTTCATCTCAATATGCCATGTTATTTCAGATGCTTTTGTAGAACAAAAACTTCTGAGGTCAGAATAAAAAAGACTTATTCAACAAATACACTTTTTGCTTTGACAACCGCCCTTCTATGGTAGAGATGAATGCAATTTTGATCTTGCCTGAAATCACAGTTGAGAATTCTGAGTAAGTCTTTCACAAAGGAAGTTGCCTAAATTCAGCGACCTGCAAAAATTAGGATATATCTTCAGTCTCCTCTCCAAAGCCACAAATGCCTGACAGTCGGTCTGAGTCCTTGTCTTCTGTCTCCTAATTTAGTTGAGTAGAGCCCAGCTCAGAGGTTGGGAGAAACGTGTTATGCAATGCTTGTTTATTGTGACAGATTTTGGCCAACACACACCAGCTGAAACTTGGCAGTCTAGGTAGGCTGCAAAGTTAAATTCTGTGTAGACATGTTTACCTTTTCGTTAGCTACAAAACATGTTTGGGGGATTACATCAAGTACTGTGGTCTGATAACAGGAGCTGTAGTCTAACCGATTTGGAAATTTAAGTGGCTGATGTTTTACACATCGAATTTGTACTCTGCAGTGGGTATGAAACTTTCTGCATAGCTCATCAATGGCTTAGGCCGTATCATTAATGAATGCCAGTTTAATAAGGTCAGACATGCTGTGTACTTCCAGAAGTTTTAATAAGTATTCCTATAGCTGCTCGTTTATTTGAGATTATTACACTCTGACCTCCTGTTGTATGTAGCTATCTGAAATTGTATGTGCTTCATAAATGGATTAGGTGAATTTTTATAGTAGTTTAAATTCTATTAATTCCTTCTAAATGAACCAAACTTTCCTAATGTGCTGTATTTTACAGGTGTCTCCTCTGGATCTAGATTCCGCATTCTTGGAAACAATGCAATTAGAAAAACTAAACAAAATAACCTGTGCAGAAGTGGGTCAGTTTCTGGAATACCTATTGTCTTCCTAATTAATCTTAAAAGTTCTGGTCTACAACTCTATTCAGGCTGCTACTCTGAGAAATGGTGCCCTAATGATTTTTTTTTTTAAATGTTTTGATACATGAGGGTGTGAAGTGCTGGCAGTGAAGGATGTAAAATCTTCTTTTATAAACTTCAGTGACTCAAACGTTTATTAAATACTTCCGTGTAGCACTAGGTCATGCTATAATGCAGCAGTTATTGGACATAGGTTTGGTAAGCTTCTTTCAGAGTTAGACCATAAACAATACCTACTGTCTGAATATCACAAAGGTATCCTTCACTGTCTTTTAAAAAGCACAGGGTTTACTTTCTTATTTCATAGAATCCTGTTATGGATTTTATATATGTAATGTATTTTTAAGTTATTCTACAGTTGGTTTTAAACCAATTACCAATATGCAACCAAAACTGCCAGAGTACTAGTAATATTTTTTGTGTAGTCTCCGACTATAAAACATCTATAATATTTACTTTTTCCCTTAGAGCTTCTTCCTTTTTAGTAAGAGGGTTATATAAGAATTAGACAACCGCCATTATCAACCCTTTTCTCTGCCAGAAATAAATGAGATATTAGTTCTTGTGGTCAGGAGAAAAAAATTTCAAAGGCTCAATAGAATAAGTAAGATTGTTAGAACCAAGATTTCCAAACCTTAGAACTATAATCAACTTAAACCAATTTTGGAAATATTTAATTGTTGTCAGTACTTTAGTAAAAGAGAGCTTATTTAGAGCCAGTTAGTACTTGGCTTGTGAGCAAATACATTTAGTCCAAGGAGCCCTTCCCTACTCACTACATCATCACTGCAGCTTCCTCTTCTTAGCCTAACACTACCTCTTCAGCAGTGCTTTCATTGGATTTGTACCTTCTTAGCCCAAAATGCTGGTTTCATTGGTTGGTGTGAGGAGCAAGTCAGCAATCACGAAGATAACGCAATGCCTCCAAGTTCTGAGAAAATTAGCAGCTGGGTGGAAGAAACCCAATGCCTTGACTGAAGGAGTGGCTTTAATGCAAACTTGCACTTCGTTGTACATCAGGAAATCAACATGAGACAGAGAATTACGAAACCTTGCAGTTTGCAGCCAACTTGATAGGCAAAGCTGGAGAAAACAAAGCATGGTTTGGTGCCTGTGCCTTTGCGGGTGGAGTTTTTCTGTACGTGATGCTGTACTACCACCACTCTGTGCAGGAGCAGGGCTTAGGGGTATGTCTGAAGTGTCCTAACAGAGCTGTATGATTCTTCGTGATGGTTTTTCCTAATGGAGCAGAACCAGAAGTTGTTTGCCCTTTTCTAAACGGGAAGCGTCAAAAGTGAATGACACTATAGTGTGCTCACAGTTTTGTCCCCAGGTTTGTGTTGCCCTGACAAATTATGATAGATTACATTTATGAGCATGTATGAGTTTGTATGAGTGTGCATGTATGAGTTTTGCAGAGCTTACAAGGAGTACTGCTGTTGAAATGGTGTTTTCTGGAGCCCTTTTGCCGCCTTTATGTCTCTCTGAATGTTATTCTGTGGGTTTGAAAAATGTAATAAGAAAACATTTTTGCAGACATGAATGCTCTAAATATTTGTTCATTGAAGGGTTTTGGAATTGCCGGTCTGTGGAACACTTGTTGGTGGCCTTAAGACAGCTGGCAGATCATGTTGAGCAGGCGCTGCTCCAGACACTTAAGTGCTTACAGGATGGTATCTCATGCAGTTCTGCAGGGTAGATGCAGATCTTCTGTGACTGCAAATGGAAGTAGTGAGCTCTGTATATCCGTTGAGATACAGCCACGTGATAAAAGCATTTGAGAACTTCCATTCTAATATTAAATAAGGGTAACGCCCCCTGCAATAAAATTACAGCCACCCAAGGCTCCCTTCTCAATAAAAAAAAGCAACTAAACAAACTTGAACAAACCATTAATTTTATATGATTTTATTTGCTCTTTCACATATCCGCTCTACTCTCAGGATTTTTTTTTTTATTAGACTTCATCATCTTCAGAGGTATGATGTGGCATCGTGGTGGTCTAACACATGAGATATATTTTAAATAGATTTTTCCCCAGCCTCATTAGTGAGGATTATTTTATATGAGTAAAACTCCAAGGTGCTGAGTCTTTGCCTCTATTGTCATGATTTTGGGTATAGCCATGTCTGAATGATGTGGAATTTTTTAACAACTTTTCAGGCTTAACAACTGGTGACAATATAAACCCAGAGTTTCCGTAGGCTAGCCCTTTATTTCTGAACCCGTCACTGGAGAAAGAAAGAGGAAGGAGGAACAGTAAAATTACTGCAGAGGACCTTCTCCTGAGAGGAGGTCAAACACTGCTGTTACAAGTAACTAGAAGAAGTAGCGTAACCCCCTTCGAGTTCTGTGTATTGCGCCAGCTTTGCAAAACAAGGTTCCAGGCAGGGATGCTTGGGCTGTGGGAGGATGGGTCCTTGTCCTTCTGACCCTAGGCTCTAATCCTCCAAATTTGTCTCAAACAGGAAAGGATTTCTCTGACAAGCTTCCTTTAAATAAAGGATTAAAAAATAGAGAATTGCACTGAGAAGAAAAAAGCATAAATAAAAATGGATTTCGGTACTTCAGTGCAACCTCATGTACCAGAGTTGTTTATAGATTTTAGCTTGTTAAGCAAAAACCAAAAGCACATTCTTTCAATCTTGGATATACCGCAAGATCAGCGTCTCTCAGTATGAATTCTTGGGAGAAAGATGACAAGATGTCAGCACTGGATAAAAGTTATGTTCTTTTTCAAAAGACATATGAGTGAAGGGTGTGACACTGAGTAGTTAAGACTTGCAGGAAAGAGAGTCAAGAAATGAATCAGCAAGCATGGAGAAAGAATATTTTAAATGTCAAAGACTAGACATCTGTTATGAGATACGGATTTCTTTCTTGTCTTTGATTTCAGCCAAGACACTCTCAGGCTATGTTGTGGTCTACTTTTGGGAATGTAGTGGTTAGAAGTATCTGCCTAATCAAGTACTTTCATTCATAAATGAGGAGAGAAGACAAAAATGTGCCATGAAATAAATTATATAGTATCCATGTCTTTTTTTATGACCTTCATTACTGTAAACATAATATTGTACTATATTAATCTTTTTCACTTCCTGTTCACAGTCTTCTTTCTTTCCATTTTTTTAAATTAGGGTATCTGATACACACATAAAAGATGAACAGAATTTCTATTGATTATTTTAACATATTCCTGTGATTTTTTACTGGATGTGAAGTGCAAACTTCTGGACTTTATACCAACAGTCTTTAATTTCAGCAGTGGGTTGATTGTTTGCCTCTGATTCTGCCTCTGATTCTGAGCTATTTGGAAATAACCTTTGTAGGGAGGCGTGTCTGTAATTTATACTATTAAGACCTATTGTCCTTCTCCAGTAATCCAATTCATAGCAGCAAAGAGGCAAGATGTTGCGTCAGCCAACATTTTAGGCACTCCCAAATTAAAATTGTTTGAAGTTCTTTGAAAATCAGAGCTCCTTGCACTTTCTGCAAACTTGGAAGACAGGGAAAGTACGGAGAAAACAGATGTGGTACTTACTTGTAGTAGGGAAGAGGGGGAAGGGAAGGAGAAAGAGAAGGGTTGGGTGTAGACCAGTCAACTAACTCCAATTTCCAGATAAATTATGCAGTAAAATTCCAAATACATGTAAGTATTTGAAAGATCAAGATGAGATGAATTATAATCAACAAGTAGTGCTGAGCCAATATTATTCCTTTCTTTGATAGGATAGGACAGAGAGGAAGCAGTGAATTTAATCTAGGCATTATTAGGGCTTTTGATACTGTTGTTATGACATGCTTGTACAGTAAATAAGCTAGAGAAATATGGCAAAGGGAATGTATAACTAGCTGGGTGCAAGACTTAGAATTCAGATTTCAAACAAGCTTGCCACTGAGAATACTGTCAAAGAAGTAGAATACATATTGGGTGGGGTCTTGCAAGGGTCTGGTTTGTGTTGCATACTAACCCATGTTTTGCCTAGGTGATGGAGAGTGTGTTATTGAGTTCTCAGATGCCATGGAACTGGAAGGGATATAATGCATGCTGGAGGACAGGATAAATATTGAAAATAACCTTGATGAGCTAAGGTAGTTCTGGGGGCAGGAGAAGAGAAATAAGCATTTCAATAGGAAGATGTGAAAGATATGCAGCTGGTAGGAGTAAGCCAATACAAAAGCAAAATACAAACTTGGGAATGTGACTCTAAAGCAGGCAATGAATAAACATTGCCTTTTTCTGTACCATCTCTTTCTGTGCTTTTCCCCTTACAATATGGGTGGATATGCGTGGACAGAGTGTTCTCTTCTGTCCTTCATGACCTTTGCCTGTTGGATCTGCCTTTGTGCCTTGGACAGCCTCATTCTGTCCTTGATGCTTCAAAATTTTTTTTTCTCCTCATTCTTTTCCTGTTGTATACTTTCTTCTTGAGTTCAGATAATTGAGGACACACCACTTTGTCAAGCTGATTTCTTTTTAAGTTTCCTCATTCTTTTTTTCAGATGGTGCAATTGCTTTAATTTTTCTCTGGAGTGTACTACTTTTCTGCCAGTGAAATATAATTAGTTCCTTGACACTGGTGTCTTCTGTCTTGGTGTCCACTGTTCTTCTTCCTCTTCTTTTCCTAGAAGTGCTAAACTAGCATGTAATGATTCTGCTACTTGGCCTGCCTATGTATGCACAGCTGATTCTCCTAGAAGCACTGCTGACGATTGGAAGTCTCCTTCTCTCACTCCTTTCTTCACCTTCTCTGCCAAACTGCTCCCTGCATGCCCTGCCTCCCGCCCCCCCGCCGCAATCATTAATAGAATTTTGCTTTTTTTTCCCAACACTAGGAGACAGATTTTTGGACAACTATATGGGTCACTCTTCCACTACCCCTGTGCCAAGGGGGAGCTCCCCCAGCACAAGGCAACGGCACGTCTCTTCCCCCACACCAGCTGTCTTCCTGACCAGGCTTACTCTGCTGCACATCCAGCCTGCACGAATTACTCCATCCATTCTTAGTTATGCTAATTGGCATAGGTCATCACACTTAATATTTAATGTGTTCAGGGTCTTCGATTCGGTTTCCTACATTTCTTTCACTGGTACAGAAGTCTGAAGGGTTCTGTAGAAGGACTGTTTGTTTTTGTTTCCTTGCCACCTTGTACGGCTTATTTTAAGGAATAATCATGCCAGATGTCTTTCTCACTTATAGGCAGATATAGTTGGCAGGTCATCAGGAAAGACATTTCCCGTGAAGAGAGGAAATATTAGTGGTAAGGTGCTGTTCAAATATAGATCTGGAAGAAGGGGATGGAAGCATATTCAAGAAGAATAACAACTGACAAGAACTGATGCAGACACTTGATAATTAGGGGCCAGAGATACTCTAGTGCAAAAGGAAGCTAACAGGCTGATCTCTTTTGCCTACCAAAGACAGAGAATGGGGTTGTTACTCATAGGTAAATCTGGACACTGAGCACAATGGGAAAGAGCTAGATAAACTAATGGATGATTGATGCCAGAACAAATGCATGTAAATAGGTGTATTGGCTTTGTGTGGCAAGGTTTTGGTAGCAGGGGGGTGGGGTGGGTTACAGGGGTGGCTTCTGTGAGAAGCTGCTGGAAGCTTCCCCTGTGTCCGACAGAGCCAATGCCAGCCGGCTCTAAGATGGACCCGCCGCCGGCCAAGGCTGAGCCCATCAGCGATAGTGGTAACGCCTCTGTGATAACATTTTTAAGAAGGGAAAAAAAGTTGGGACAGACGGAAAGGGCAGCCAGAGAAAGGAGTGAGAACATGTGAGAGAAACAACCCTGCAGACCCCCAGGTCAGTGAAGAAGGAGGGGGAGGAGATGCTCCAGGCGCCGGAGCAGAGATTCCCCTGCAGCCCGTGGGGAAGACCATGGTGAGGCAGGCTGTCCCCCTGCAGCCCAGGGAGGTCCACGGTGGAGCAGATATCCACCTGCAGCCCCTGGAGGACCCCACGCCGGAGCAGGTGGGTTCCCGAAGGAGGCTGTGACCACGTGGGAACCCCACGCTGGAGCAGGCTCCTGGCAGGACCTGCAGATCTGTGGAGAGAGGAGCCCACGGAGCAGGTTTTCTGGCAGGGCTTGTGACCCTGTGGGGGACCCACGCTGGAGCAGTGTGCTCCTGAAGGACTGCACCCCATGGAAGGGACCCACACTAGAGCAGTTCATGAAGAACTGCAGCCCGTGGGAAGGACCCACGTTGGAGAAGTTCGTGGAGGACTGTCTCCTGTGGGAGGGACCCCACGCTGGAGCAGGGGACAAGTGTGAGGAGTCCTGCCCCTGAGGAGGATGAAGCGGCAGAAATAACATGTGGTGAACTGACCGTAAACCCCATTCCCTGTCCCCCTGCGCCGCTGATGGGGGTAGGTAGAGAATCCGGGAGTGAAGTTGTGCCCGGGAAGAAGGGAGAGGTGGAGGGAAGGTGTTCTGAGATTTGGTTTTATTTCTCATTACCCTACTCTGGTTGACTGGTAATAAATTGAGTGATGGTAATTGGTGAGTGATCTCTCCCATCCTTATCTCGACCCACGAGCCCTTTGTTATATTTTCTCTTCCCTGTCCAGCTGAGGGGGGGAGTGACAGAGTGGCTTTGGTGGGCAGCTGGCCTCCAGTCAGGGTCAACCCACCACAATAGGTTGCAAAAAACTGCAGGCTGGACACTGGAAGATGACTGCTAACCAAGGGAGAAAACACATTTCTTGAGCAGTTTCCACCAGAAGAAGCATTTAGGTTATGTTGTGGCAGAGATAAGAAGAGACCAAAAAAAAAATATGTAGTAACAATATGCAAAATACTCTTGCTAGTAGGTTGTAGGAGACACGGTAAAATGGCCCAATAGCACCTTTCAGTCCTGAGCTTTAGAAAAGATTTACAATGCACTAAAGTCTGTCCCTATACTCACTTTCTTTTTTTTTTTTTTTTTGATACAAACATTTTTATATCCCCTACATAATTAAAAGCAGGGATTGATTTAGCAGAACTGCATAAATACATTTGCTGTGATTCTTTGGAGCTGTGAATTAGAGAGAGTCATTTTCTGGGGAGAGAAAAGAGTGATTCCTTGGTTTTAATGATTATTTAAACAGCTAAGTGGTACCTCCTTATTCTATTTAGCTTATTCTTTGTCCCCAAGAATTTATCACTCATCTTAAAATCAATGGTTGCCTAGAGACAAGCAGTTAAGATATAATTTGATTACTTGTGTACAAATAAAATATTATCTTGGCCTGTAATGATGGTAACAAGCCTAAAGTTATGACTTTATCAGAGTTTTGGAGGTTTTGACATGACACGTAGATAGGTTTTGGCATTCCTGTAAGCCTCTTGCAAATTTCAGTTTGTGTGTGGAACAATTTGCATTATGTACTTTGTGTTTATGTTCAAGGGTAGAATAAGGAGGCACACTTGGGTTTTTGTTTTGTTTTGTTTCAACCTGTAATATATTTTAAAAAATACTTTTGCTGGAGAAAAAAAAAATTCTGTGCAAGTCATCTTTGCATGGAGCTCTGGCTGGCTGAGCACCACCGACACGGGCAGAATCAGTGTTTGCCACTTATTTCTTCCAGTTCATCTGAGTAGGAGGGTAAATTCCTGGTGGATGTGAATTCGCTGATTGTGAGTTGCCTCAAAATACTGAAATAAGGCATTTCAAAGACCAGTCACAAGAACTGTAATGAAAGTATGTTGTTCTTATTTACTTAGCTTTATTTGTACTTCTGCAGATTGATGCTATTGCAAATTATATTCTTTACAAGGAGTCATTATTTTTCTGAAAATTGAAGTAAAAATAAGACACATGAGAAATGTAAGAGAAGATATATTACCACCATATCATCTTCAGTTTATGAGGAGCATGAATTTTCAAAAGGTGTTTATTCTTTCTGTCAGATTTCACCAGTACAGAAGTTTCAAATAAAAATTATTAAATTCTCTCAAGATTGTACTCAGCATTATTATTTACTTTATTGCTGGCATGAGTGTTCACACAGTTAGCAAAGATTAGACTATCCAGACAGTTGAACCTGGGATAGTCAAGTACCCTGCTGTGAATTGTATTGGGACTCCATAGACATACTCAGTCATAGAGTACAGGTGGGAGGCATAGGAGGTGTCCACTGTTTTTTTCAGGAGCATCCATATTATTTATTTTGGTTGCACTTTCCTAGGAAGCAGCTGTTGCATTTGTTCTCTTTGCAGCCATGGAGGTGAAATACAACATTTCACTGCGCTGGAACAATTTCAGTGCTTCAGTGGAGGCCAGTGGAGTCTGGGAAAAATGCAAGTAACCCTTTTCTAAGGGATGCTTCTGTGTAAAACCATCCACCTCTCTTATGACAGTCTTGTGAGTGTTTGTTTTTTTTACATATCAGTTGCATCTCTTACCACTATATAGACAAAAATAAAACACATCATATAAAAATTACTTGGTTTAGTTTATCAATGAACAGCAGGAGTAGTGAATGGCATTTTAAGTGCTACAGAACACTACTGTTATGCAATCACTTTTTGTATCTATAAGGCTGTACAACTTTCTTTTTAAAAAATAGTTTTCATACAAAAAATTGACTTCCTGCGTGTGGTTTGTACTTTAAGTACAGTGATGAACATGACACGTGGTGGAATTCTGACCTTAACAAAATATTGCTTATTTTTATATGCCATATCAATTAATACCCTATATAAATAGCACATAGAAAATGTCATGTAAAAATGAAACAGCAAGGTACTTTCTCACCAGTCATACACAATGTGAGAGCATCTTGTAAGGATTTAAGTCTAGGTGATACTTTTTCCCTCCCTGGTTCTTGTTTCACTTTGCTTTTTCTTCTGTTTAATGAAGGAAAGGACGGACTTCAGATCATGAAGGACCATCAAATAAACATGAGCACTTAGTAAGATGATGTCATCTTCGTATTTTATGCATCCATGGAGAGCTGAATGGAAATATGAAGGAAGAACAGGGAAACGGGTATTACTTCTGTATGTCGCATCAGCTATTCTCTTACCGGATTGCAGTTTCACATTGTATATTTCTGCTATGAAAGAGATACTGTAAAAAAAATTTGAAACAGCTCAGGAAACAACCACAGGAGTGAAGTATAAATACTGTCTTCAAAAGAGCTCAGTTGGTTCAGTTTATGCTAGAGGTAGTCGTCATTTGACATGATGCTGAGTGCCGAGGGAGAGCTGTGGCAAGAAGAGCATCTTCCATCTTCAGGTACGGGTGCAAGCAGGAGCTAGAGGTCGGGTGGCAAGGTGGATATCACACAGACAGAGTCAGGGAAGCACTGAGGAGAGAAAGGAGCCTTGTATATCTTTGCTGAAGTCTGATGAAGTGGAGTATTGTGCTGATGAGTGGGGTGGTTTAGTGTAGGAAGATAGTGCAGATAAAGGAACTACTTTTTTAGAAATTAGAGTGTGAGATCCTTTTAATCTCTTTAATAAAAGAGTTTATCTTATTAGTGTATAAACTCTAGGGCCAGGAATATATAAATGTGTGACCAGTATGTGTGGTTCATAGGGAACACGTTGCCTGTGGCTAATCGTCCACGAGAGGGAGCTAGAACTGTCTTTAAAATATTAGCAATAAAGCTTGTCAAATTATACAGCCTAAACTCGACCTGAAGCGCTTACGTTATCTTCTGACAAAGCAAGTGTTTTAGCTCAAATGCCATACGAAATGAGCTGCTCCTGTATGGGCTTTGCCCACCCTCACACCAGAGCAGCCGCGCTACCCCAGCCAGGGAACAGCCAGGGAACAGCTCTGATCCCCTCAAACTGCAATCGCCACCACCTCCTCCTTTTTTTCTTCTATATACTCCATGTGTACTGTGCCAAGGAATTATCAGCAGTGCAAAGAAATTCTGCTGTGGCAGCGCAGAGATGCAAGTGTCTCACTGCTATTAGCCCTGTTTGGGTAATTAGCAAAAAATGCAGTTCCTTATCTGCAAGCATAGTTTATTGTGCTGCATATCTGAGGCAATAAGCTGGGGGGGTCAAACTGGAAATAAAATATGCAGCGCCTCGCTGTGCAATAAAAAGTAAGAATAGGTTTTGGATCATTGAGCTGGATGTGTAAAGCTGTACTTCCTACTGACTTAAACACAAACAAAACAACAAAGCCACTAACTGGAACCTTCTTCTTGGAGTACGTGTACAACATGGAAAAAACCCAGACTTATAAAATCAGTTAGTGGATGATAATGGATTTCGGAATGACTCAGGGTTTTGAAATCGACTGCAATAAAAAATAACTGGTCTGAAGGAAGAGTCGGGGATACTAAAAACCACTACAGCTAGAAAAGGTCCTCTGGCAAGTAAGTGTCCCTTAAGAAGGTCAGTTGGAACAGCTGGTTGAACACATGAAGCTTAAGCTGAATCCTATGCTGGTAACGTGGAGCTAACTGAGCAAGGGTGTATGCAGAGGGAGGCCTGTGAAGAAGCCTTTCCAGGGAGATTCCTGGGTCGGAGAAGCATCCAACATCAAAGGCAGAGGTCTGCGAGTATGAAAACCTGTAGGTACATAAAGAAAATGAGAAATTATGGAAAACTTTTAAATGGGTGAAGTATAGAAGTACCTTTGGTTTCAAGTCAGCAATATTAAGCAAGAACAGTCTTATTTTTGTGGTGAAAACTATTGTTTATTGCATCACTGGATGTTACAAACCAAAACCCATTCTTTGGGCATGAAGTGGAAGGATTTCAGGATTTGGCATGTATGTGTGTGTGGAAGAGAGAAAGTACAACACTCACAGTTCACTCAGGAGGCAAACTGCCTTGATTACTGTGCACAATAACTGGTCGGTACTTAGACTGGTGTGGAGAGAAAGCTGCCGCGCCACTAGGATCCGTGCTGGGTTTGCCTGTGTGTGCAGTCAGTCTTGTTGGCCTGAGCCTGGTGTCTGATGGACCCAATGGCTGGTTAAAAGAATGAATGAAAAAAATTGACTGAAGGCAGGTGATATGTTCTGGATTGAAAAGTAGTATTTTTATTTATTTGCGGGGGTGCGTGTATGTGTGTGGATGTACAAAGATTTGCCGTATCATGCCCTAGGGTGGAATTGTGAGCGTGTCTTCCTCTTACTTGGGCTGAGAGTAATGGGGGCTGTGGGAGGAGGGTGAAGCGGTAGGCAGTATCTCATTTGTTTGACTCCTGAAAACTTCACTTGACATACGTAAAACTGACCTACTCATAACCAGAGACTAAATTTGGTAACTGGTTTTGCCAAGGCCAAAAAGCCTTTTTTTGTTAAAAGGCTTCTCGTAGTATACATTACTGCTGGTCTCTCCACCACTTTGCCCTTTGGTCTGGCAGAAGCAGCCGAATACTGAAACATGATACTCTTGAGGATTATGCAAACAAAGGCAATATTTGCATATAGAGAATAATATTGACATTTGCATGTGGCTTACAGTCCCCCTTCAAATTACACTGAGCAAGGTTATAATTCAGGCTTCTCTGTTAGCTTTGCATGCGGTATAAATTATGACTGATTCTTCAAAAGACAACGTGCATCACTAGAGAGCTCAGACACAAAGTAATGTGTGGCTGAAACTTATAATCAAGGCTAGTATTAACAGCTAATGCAAACAACTGGAACATTGTATAGCACCAAAATGCATTTAAAATATCTAGTGCCCAGCAATTGAAGCGGCACCCAGATTTTTCTTCAGCCAGCTTGTTTTACTGAAAACATCCCTTAAGAGTCAGCGCAGTACTATTATTCTCTTTTTGATGTTAGCAGTCATATGACAAAATAGTTGTGTGGGAAGAAATATCTTTGAAGCAGCACCTTAGCAAGTGCCTTAATTGTTAAGTAAAAATAACTTTCTGTCTTGCAAGGGAAGAAATACTTGCCAAATACCAATATGGTTTTTTTTGGAAGATTGCTTTTATATAAATATTACAAAATCATAAAGCAAACATTTTCAATGAGAAATATCTTTGTCTCTCTCTCTCTTTTTTTTTTTTTAAGGCAATCTATTCAGCCCATTTCTTTAAGAAAGAAGGGCAAAAAAACCCCTAGGAACCCAAGGGTTAGAGAATATACCAGTATACTTACTGACTTCTTTTTTGTTTTAAGTGACAAAGGCAAAGTAGAGGCTGTGCTGACCTTTATGAAAGAACAGATCCATGGGGAAAGAAGGTTTTTTTATGCCAGACAGGAAGCTATCCTACTCAACAGTTAAGGGTAGTGAAGGAGGATGTTTAAGTCATCTGTTATCCCACTGAGTGAAATGCAGCCTCAGGGCTGTTGTTTCTCTTAAGGCTAAAGGCATACTTACACAGAACGTCTCATTTACAGAAACTACAAAATAACTCTACTGCAATTAGTTTAATCCAATAAGCTGGCTATATGTTAGTGTTTCAAAGTAATCTTTTAGTTTAAAATATTTGCTGTTTTTCTTTCAATATCTGTTTTTCCCACTGTGCACATAATCCCATATTTCATATTCTCATTATTATACTACAGAAATCTCCATGTCTGCTCTATATTGCAAGGCTCTCTGTTAATCATTGTATTACATTTAAAAAATCTTAAGTAAGCTTTTTGTCTGCTTCTGCAAAAAGCTTTTCTGGTTCCCATCACATATGTGGGTATCAACAATAGTTACAGATAATCAATATTTGCTAAACTGAAGAGTGAAAATTAGGAATCTCTGATGGATATAGGTGTAATCATAGTACAGATGACAGTACTATAGAAGCTTACTATGTAAATGCAAATGATTGTACTGTAGGATAGGTGATTAACCTATGAAATTTAGGAACCCCAGACTCTGTGGTACATATTTTTATACAGAAAAAGAAAATACATATCGTATAAAAAAGGCATCCTAAGTTTATACAATGGGAGAGAAAACTTCCAGAGTAGTAGATACCTGTTAGCAGCTTGTCTCTTTTCCTTGGTTTTCCTTATAAGATTACAATCTTACAAGATTACAATCTGATTACAATCTGACTACAGATTTTCTCTTTTGTTTGTTAAAACTTCTCTTATAAAGCCAGTCAAAACACTATGGTTACAAAAAGTCATTATTTTAAAAAGTATTAATGAGACTGTGGCTTCATTTGTGTTATGCAGTGCTCTCATTTAAAGGAATTCAAATGAAACTCATGTAAAACTGAAGGGGGGGGAAGAAGAACATTGCTACATAAGAAGATGCGAACTCCCAAGAAAATAGCTGAATCAATATAAAAATGAAATTGCAATGCTTAAATACCCAGCACGGTGGATAGTGAGCAGAATACAAAGAGGGAAGGTAGCCTAGCTCTCCCACGCTGACTTTGAAATCTAACTGAACAGTGCATTCTTCTGTGAAACCAAAGTGTAGAGTTAAAAGTAACTCCAGTTAAGCAGTTTAAGTTAAAAGCGTTTTGGTGCAGATCATTCTGATGTCTGCAGAGCATCCCATGTGTCACAGGTCCCGTAACTGGGATCTCACTCTAGTTCACACGTTGTGACTTCTCCGTTGCCATCAGGTTGGGGATGGGGTAGGTGGGATGCGCGGTCCCTTCCCCTGAAGCGAGCCCCCGCAGTGCGTGGATCTCCTCACTGACCCCACGCTGCTCCTGGTCACCAGCAACTGGGGAGCTGCTGCTGCTGCTGGGGAGCCTGGGCACCGCCAGCCACTGTCACAGCCAGCCAGAGAAAACAAATTAAGCAGAGGAGTCAGAGGCTGAGAATGCAGCAGCTGAATATTGCGGAGTGCTGTGAAGTGCTAATGTCCTGGTGGTGAGACAGTATCAACGTAACCTCCCCAAGCAATGGCAATCGGCAGGCAAATACTTCGGAGCCTTTGCCATGCACTGTGCTCTTTAAAGTCTTCAGACATAGCCAATGTAAAGGTTGCATCATAGCTTTCAGAGGTTGGTCTGCAACAAAAGTGTAGTTCCCAACCTGTTTATTGCCAGTCATGTAGCAGAGTTAAAATCCAGTTTGTAGAATAGGGCAGCGCCATGGTTTTGTAAGACAAACGGGAGGCTTCAGGTTGCTAAGGGGTATCGTAAGTCTTTCTTTCATGTGTGTAGGCTCCTCAGGAAAGGTTATGAGTTGTACTTCAATTAGGAGTTTCCAACACAATGAAATATTGTGGAACCAAAGCCTGTAATCACTGCCACAATATATTTCATGCTAAGTATGAAATGTCTTAGGTTCCCTCAGTGGTGCTGCATGTGGATAGTGTTGGACAAACATCAATTCACTGGTTATCTGTATGATGGATAGAGTTCATCATGATTTGCAGAGCACACCGGCGATCCCATGAGAGAAAATGGTACCTAAAATTTGGGCTAAATGGAAACATGATTGCCTGTGCCAGTTCTGCGCAGGCTCGCTAAGCGTTCAGAAGGCTCCAGAGCACCATCTGGTTAGGTGTCTGCTGAATTTACAGACCCAGACTTACTTACTTTAGAGAATCTTTAAATTACATTTGGTCAGAATGGACTCCAGTTAAGATTGTGGCAAGGACTGGCAGCTAATACAAATCTGATGGAGTGTTAACTGTAGAAGTTTTAATCCAGTTCAGGCCAAGAGCATATATGAAAAAATGTATGTTATTCTCCTTATTCTTGAGTTGGTATGACTTGACTGCCATTATAATATCTTCTGTAATACATTGGCATCTAGTGGAAGGCCAGTGTAACTGCAATGTAAATTTTGAGCAAACTCTTCCTGGTAGTACCGTATGGAGACTTACATCATAGAATCATAGAATCGTAGAATCGTTTAGGTTGGAAAAGACCTTCAAGATCATCGAGTCCAATCATTAACCAAGCCCACTAAACCATGTCCTGAAGTACCCTGTCCACTCGCTTTTTGAATATCTCCAGGGATGGTGACTCAACCACTTCCCTGGGCAGCCCGTTCCAATGTTTCATAGCCATCAGTGTATCCCATTGCTAGAATAAAATGTGTTTCTGTACATAATCCTGTGGCGATATGGATTTGCAAAGAGCATACGTAGCTAAAGATTTATATTTCCTAAAGAAAGTAAATATATACTGTTGCAAATAGATTTCATGGTGGTGCCTGGGGATGGTGTAAATTCAGTGCCTTTTAGCAATTAGAATTTAGGAACTGACTGTTCAGAGCCCGTATGGTTAGCTTACCACAAGCAAAATATTGGACAGGGAAAACATCATTACTGCATAAAAATAGATGAATTATTGCAAAATATTTATCTCAGTTTACCTTCCAGGGAAACAGACCTACTAACAAACAGTTGTGTTGCAGTATAGAGATGTATGGTTATATGAAATAAGAGAAATTCAGGATTTGAAGTAAAATAATCCATCTTCTTTATATGACAGTAATAACCAAATACAAAGGAATGTCTGTATATATTATTTATGAACATGTATATACATACCTACATAAAATCAGATGCTAACACACAGAACCACAGAAAGTAAGGCTGAAAGGGAGTTGAAGAGAATATCTTGTCTGTACACTGAAACTGGTGAACTCTTCAAAAACTACTGTTGATCTACAGCAGAAAAGCCCCTCCCTTTTCTCTGTGTATAGGAACAAAAGAATCTGGGCTTCCTCCAGGAATTTTCACAGGAATAGTACAAACTAATAATGGTCATTGTGATAACAAACGGGACTTCAATACCTGTCAGTGGTGTCAATACAATCGGAAACTGTTTGACTGCATGGCATAAAAGTATCTGAAAAGTGAATACAGGTAATAACACTGAATACAAGTCATCTGAAAATTTGAAATTAACAATTAAGGTAAACTTAAAATTAAAAAAAAAATCTCCACTGAATATGAAAAGGGTAAGGAAAACAAGCTTTTATCTAAAAGGAGATAAGGGAAAACAAGCTGTTCTGGAATGTATAAATAATGACTCAATAGATTGCTTTAATATATTCAGGAATAAAAGAGGACTAAAAGGCAAAAGTTTAAAAAGGTAACGAAAACTGCAGCAGAATATTCTTTGTTATTCTTGAATTCATTGATGTACATATTAATAAGTGTTATTGAAAAGCATGGCTTTACATAAAATTCCCAATAAATATTCCCTAGAAAACTCTAAAGTACATATTTAGTGAATAACATCTTAGGTAGGATGACATTTGTTAATGATTAGCGAAAACAATCTTAAGCTAGAAAGCCATCTTTACTGATGCATATAACAAAAGGAGATAGCTGGTAAAGATGTATAAAATAACTTCATCTGTTTGTTTGGAAATATATCTCTTTGTTTTGGATCCTTACTGCAAATTAAGAAAAATATTCTAATGAAGTGAAAATAAATGATGGGTCAACTGAATCCCTGATATAAAGTTCTCCTGTGAGTTCTTGATTGTCGGGCTGATGTTTGCAGGCTGAAATTAGTTTTGCAGAGTATCGAAGGTTAGGTGAATTCCTGCTTCTCATGCAAAATTCAGCTCAGTTTTAATTATAGAGCTATGACTAATGCCACCATAATGTATATACACACATTTGTACATATATTTTTTTTATAATATGGCATATACTTTGTTTCAAGTGAACATTTGCTTAACTGTAGTAATAGTATATGTAGTAACATGTAAGCGTGCACACATTGATTTATCTGGCTGCATGAAATTAATTTTATAATACACTATTTTATATTCGTTGAATCAGTGAAAGTTATAATAGTCTGTGGGATTTTAATCTGAAATGGGTATTTTCCTGTTTGTGTTTTAAAATATTAATGTCACATTTTAATTAAATATTGTGCAAGATATTTTTTTCTACTCTTTTTAAGAGTAGCTGAAAGGTGAAAGTTGAAACATGAAAGATAGCTTCATGTTATTTGAGAGTATTCATGACTCCTGATGTACTTTTTTAAAAAATGAAATTATAAAAGTCAATTTATATGAAAAAGATTGAAAAGAAATGCAGAATAGCATACACACAGCATTTGCAGTAATAATTTCTTCAAAACCTTCTGTGATTGCCTGAGAAAGGATTTGCCTAATTACTGAAAAATAACCTATTACATTTGTGATTTTAACCTTATAATTTTAGGTAATGAAAAGTAATAGATCATTTAAAGGTTCTCTGTAGCAATGAGTGTGGTTTAGCAGAGTTTGCGCAGCTACTTTTTGCATTTTGGTCACATCAAGTGGATCAGGAATAAGGGCTTCTTTCACTTCTCAGAGGAGCATGTCCACAACTGTATGCTGTTGATTTGGCATAACTTATAGCGCTTCTAAAACTTGCTAGAAAGCTACTGACTTGAAAAAGTCGAAGTATGTAATTACATCCCTCAGACCAAAATTATGCTTCAGAGCCTTCTCCTTTCTGGTGCTTTTGCCCTGAAAGGCAACAGAAACAGCAATTACTGGGAACGCTAGATACTGACTGCTCCCTATAGCATGGAGGATATATACATGTATACCTATGCACGCACATACAGTCTTTTACCTTGGATCACAATTTCTGGCAGCAGCTAGGAAACTAAATGTAATCTCTTTCAGTTTCTTGTTTGTCTTGTCCATTGTGCGTTGGAAAAGACCTTGGGTCACTGTCCCAGCGGACTGTCACAATCCTTATCACGCAGGGAGACAGGAAGCAATTGCACAGCGTAAGCCAGGCTGTTTACTCAGCAGCACAGAGGACTTTACCTGAAATTATGCCTTATTCATGTGGAATAGCTTTTGCCCCTTGCTCGCATCCTGGAGGTGATACCCTACTAGCTGCCCCCAGCAAAGCATTTGAGAGTCTTCCAGCAGTGGTGGGGACTGATGTGGAGGCAGAGTGGGACCCTTCAGAGGGGTGCCAGCTGAGAGAGGCATCCCTGGGGAGGAGATGAGGGCTTCCCCATGCGAAGGCAGCCCACCTGCCTCCCGAGCTGTGTTACCATCTGCCCCCCACGACTGTCACTCCTGCTGCGGAGTGGAGGGGAAGGCGAGGGCTGACTGCGTTAGCATCCCTCGCAAAGCTGGAAAGGTCACCATTGGTACAGAAACCCAGGCACCTTTGGGGGTAGGGAAGAGGTGGTTTCCACTTTTCTCTAGATTTTTGCACAACTGAACATTCCATCGCCTTTGTTTTCTGCGGTTTCTTTTTTCTTTTTGGGTTCTCTAATTTTTCCATTTTCCCACCTGCTCCACTTTTTGAACCCATGATGTTTGTGAAGTCAAAATAACAAGTGTGAAATAAAATAGGTTTGCTTGTTCTAGAATATATTCAAAATGATGAAAGGCTTGGGGTTATTTTTTCTAGATATTCATTATAGAAATTGGCTCTTGCATTAGAGAGCCATGTACTTTCAGTGGTTTCAGTCTCCAGAGCTAGAGAAAAACAGCTTTTTTTCATCTCTTCAAGGGCACTGGAACTCAATCACATCCTCCAAAATTGCAGATGGCAGAAGATGATAGTTGTCAATAGAGTACTCATTTAAAAGACATGTCCTAAAAATCTGTCAGCCCTCAGGAAAATTCATCTGTCAAATGAGGAGAACTTTTCAAATTTTAGGACGTTCTTCTCGAGTATTTGACAAAGATAACTAGAATGGAACGTCTTGTTTTATCAGATCGTCACAAAATGTAAATATGCGTTGTTTAAAAGGTGGCCTATCTGTACTCCAAAAGGTGGAAGGTGAAAAAATAAGGCCTTTTACTGTGACTATGGGAGATATTCTTAGGTCCTGAATGGGAGAGAAGGCATATATGTGTCCCCTCTGGAACTTTCAAGCCATATTAAAATTCCCAGCTTTGTCTAGACTTCTGCTTTGTAAACCCCGAGATTCCTAGGTTTTAAAGTAGGTCTGCTTGCCAGGACCATGCCTCATTTAGCATGCTTTTCTCTCCATACAGTAAAAAATGAGTCTGGTCAGAAGAGCGTTGGCAGCAGAGGTCAGTTGGGCAAAACCTGAGGTGTCTTGTCCACAGGTTGCTCCCAGCATTTAGTTTTGGTTCTATAGAACAGGGTCCCACTGGCAGCACTATTTAGCTACACAATTATATTTTGAAGCAGTAGAAGATACTGTCCCATGCTCTACAACAGTTGTTTTACTCAACTGACCTTCCAGTACATATTCAGGCTTACAAGGTCAGAGATGTATACTTACAGTGCTGCACACTGCAAGACAAGAACATAAATTTTTGCGTATTCATTTCTACAATGTTGTTTGCATATGGCTTTAATTCATACCAGGCAGCCTTTGCCTTAACATTCTCACACTAATTCTGGCTCTTATGAAAGAAAGGGCACTTTAAACACTGAATATACAGAGGTTATAGATCACTGCTGGCAGCACAGCCATTTCAGGGATTGTAACCATAGTTGGGAATATGTTGCCTTTTATACTTTCTAGCAGCAAATGTACTGATTGTTCCTGGAGCCCTCCTGGGAAACGAACTGCCAAATGTCTTGTGATTTAGCTCAAGTCTGCAGAAAAGCAACTTTTTACTTCTTTTCTTTTGTGTCATAAAAGTAAACTTTAACCAGAGACATTTCAGAAGTGTTGTCCTGTCTGGCATTCCTCCAACCTTGCCGCAGGTGCTGTTCTTCCTTGAGTGCCTACTAGAAACAAGGAGCGATGATTTCCAGCACGTGCCTTACTAAAACCTGTAGCTCTCTTGAGGTGTGGGCAGCGTCATCGTGGTACTTGACCACGTAATTGCACCTCTGATCAGCTCAGCTTCGCCTGTGTTAGGGGGTTGCTAGTGCCCTGGCTGGGCAAGGAGGGTTTTTTCCCCAGAGGGGAAAATCCTGATGGGGTTGCTGCCCCTGGGGTCTGGCTGGGTTGCAGTTCTCCTGGTATTGCGGTGAAGCCATGACCAGTACTGCTGGTGTCAGTGAGCACCTCCTCTCCACTTAGATAGCCACCGCTCTTGTTTTGGGCTGGGCACAGTTCAGGTTGGACAGCTTCACGCTTCTGAAGCTGGAGTCCTACCTCTGTCAAACCACAGAGGGACAGGGAGCTGCTGCAGGGAGGGGGCTGGCAAACTAATTTCCTAAGTGGAGATGGGTTTGTTATCATGTGATAAATCTTTTTCTAATAACTGCTGCCAAAGAGTCCATGATTTGGAGAAAGTACTCATTTCTACCAATCCCTTAAAGCCTACTGAAAAAAACAAACAGGATGGGAAGCATATCCTGGCAAGGTTTCTGGGATATCTGGGTCCATGATTCAGCACTTCATAAATGGATAATTATTTAAGTCTGTTTATTCCTTTGTAAAGAATAGCAGTGTTTTTACTAGCAAAGTGTTAACTTGTCTTTTTTCCGTTGACATCCAGTTGGGGCCAAGCAATTTGCATGAGTATTACTATCACTGGCACCCCTGGAGACTTTTCTGATATTGTCAAGACCAAAGCACTGTGTAAAAACACACAGCCAAAGATGACTGAAGATCTGTGCACACGATGTGTGATAGATTTGTCAGCAATTAATTTCTTAATAAAAGACACAATAAATAGAGGAATCCCCTTAAGATATGCTATTGGAAATCCCATAGGCATTTGAATTTCTTGAACACTCTGTTCTGTGAACGGGATTTTCATTAAAATGCATGTGTCTTTGTGCCAGTAATTCAGTCTGAAAAGCAACCTGTTGGGTTTTTTCCTCCATTCACACATGCCCTTGAAGTATTTTTGGCAGCAATACCAGGAAGACAGTCAATCCACCAGTATCTGATTCTTTGCACTGCATGCGGGGGGAGTTACGGTGGCTTAATGACGGTGTTGGAGCCAGATGCTCTTGCGTCTCCCAGCTTAGGGAGCAAGTAATTCCTGCCACTCACATGGTCCCTCTGATTAAGTGCCTTTTGCTTCTTTTAGGAAACCATTTGCTGCCCTGCAGTGTTCTCTGATTTGCACACACTTGTGTGCATCTCCATTTAATTTGTCTCTCCCCTACTCAGCCTGCTATGTACTATAACATGGAAGAGCAGACTTAACCCCACAGCGATCTATTATGGCCCAGTATTTTGTGGACAGAGGCCAGGACTGCTGCTGCCTCTAGTAACTTTAGTAACGTAATACTAATGACACATTACCTAATTTTTCAGCTTCAGATTGATCTCAGTTAGAAAAAAATGCATGTTGTGACTAGAGTAGTCCTCCGCCTCTTTTAGCACAAACAGGGTTAAATATTGAAGTGGAGGGACATACTTTTCATTTTCTATCATGGAAGTACAACTGGTAACTGTGATGACTGTATCTCAGGAGGTGAAAAATGACCAACCAGTGATGAGCAAACACTGGCAGAAAACGTAAAAGCAGACACATAATTCACAGGCCAGACAGCAAGAGATAAGACACTGCATACGAATAAGAGTATGTGGGTGTGAGAGCAAGCGAGTGCTGAAGGAGAGGATTTAACTGCTTCACTGAAAGTGCAATTACACAAGCAGCTCTTCTGACTGCATTTCATCAGTAGATACTACCCAGTGGCATAAAACTGTTAAAAAAACCCCAACAAACTGTATGAAAATGGCAGGCTTGCTTCCAGGCAAAATAAATAACGATCAGTTAAAAATACCAATATATAACATCTACCTTTTAAATAATCAGCTTGGTTTCTGTTTCTTCCTCAGAATGTGTACTTTTGGCTCAGATTTAGAGGTTTTGTTCTGCTTTCAGCAGACCGTTTGAACAAGACCACGCGTTCTGGATAAATATAATCTAGTTATGTTACCTGGCTGAATGTACATTAAATTAGGTAAAAATAGTGCTTCTTCCATTAATTAATATTTTTCTTCCATTAATATCCTTTAAAAAAGATCAGTGAAAAATAGAGTGCTGATATTTCTTGATTTCCATGAATACTCTGTACTGTAATAGAATATAAATCTCTGCTTAGCCATTTGGTAAAAGACCTTCATGGGATGTCACTGCAGATATGACCTGAAATAAGAACAGTATTCCAGGTTCTGAGGACTTTTTTGGTGGCTGCAGAGAAAAAAAGCAAGACATTCCTTCCAGAGTTGGATGAGAAAGAGAATGGGACCCAAAATGTAGTGGAGAGGGGTTTGTTCCACCAAGAAGCAGCTTCAAAATTTTAAGTTGATGCAAACATTTTTATTTTTTTTTGGTAAACTTTTCATTTTTTCACGAAGCTCTAACTTCAGCTTTTCAGGCTGATCTCTGTGGCTGATTCCCAGGATCGGCCTGTAAAGGCTGTTGTGTAACTCAGCTCTCCTAAGAAACCTTTGCATGCAGGAACAGCATTTGAAGCCGTGGAGAGTTCCTGACTTTCTGAGGACCCAGGGAGGACCTCATTCCTCTACTATGGAAATTCTGGCTGTTCCCAGCTGTGGCAGGTTCAAGCTGCGGACCACTGTCTTGTAGGGCAGGCACGACTGGATTTTCAGAAGTGACAAGCTCAGGTTTTGCATGATGCCCTTACAAGAATTTTAGATCCAGACAAGTGAGTGTTCAGTTTTCACCTTACATCAGTACTTTTGCCATTGTTTTTAGTATTGCATGTCCATACCGCCCTATTTGTTTCAGTAATGGCCCTTATTTCCCTGTTAATGTATTTAGCTTTTTAAAGAGCAGACTCAAAAATATATATTTATTATGGAGTAAGAATATTTGTTCTCCCAAAGTCACAAACCTACAAGCAACACATTTTATTCCCATGTCCCAGCATTCTGTGAAGCACAATTTATGAGTAAGATGCATAAACATTTTTCATAGTTCAGATTGCTAAGCTCTGGGCCACTTATACTAGCTTTGTGGAAGTAGCTGATTGCACTTTAGATTTGTAAAGCCAGTCTGGATTTCCTGCTTATCTGTTTAATTTAGCTGCCTTTAATGATCCAGCACATATGGCCAGATGCAGTAATACTGGATTACAAGCCATCTAGTTTTTATGCTGGAGAAAGATTCCATTACTGTGACTGTTTCACCCAGCCATTTTAAAACTTGGCTGGAGTTTTCAACACTGTCTTTCAAAAGAAATTGCACTCCTTCAGTGAAGGCTTCTCCATGCTCTTGCAAATTTCAGGATGACCCTATATGGATATTTAGTTCCACAGGTTTCATTTGAGTATTTCAGTAGCAATATAGGCCAGTGCATACTCAAATATACTTCTCTGGAGTTCTTTTTTTAAAATTTATTTTTATTATAGTAATACTTTCCAGCTGGTGATGGTTACAGTGTCTGGGTCTGATTTAGCCAAATGACAAACACACACATTCTTAAGTGACTAACTCTCCTTTCAGAAGTCTCATAGCTTAGTTTTCCAAATTCTGTATCTGAACTATTCAATTTTTAGGTGCGTGACTAACATTAGGTTTTACAAATCACTTGTAAACCAGACAAAAGTGGCTGAATAAAATATAGTATATAAACATAGGAGTCTCAGTCAGGATCTGCTGTTCTAGCATGAAACTGCAATGCAAATAGGGACTTTAATTTGCAGAGTGTTTGTATCAGAGAAAAATATACAGGCAAAAGGTTGATTGAGCTCCACTCTGTTATGTTGTGCCCCTACGCTTCCCCAGGTGGGAGGGAAAGGATGATCAGGACACTAAATTGCAAGGCAGTGTGTTCATTCAGGTGAATTAAATTGTTTCAACACATTTTTACAATGTCCATATATAGTATGTTTTGTATCTTCAGGTCACACCACTTCTTTTCTTTGTACTGTTGAGGCACTCGTCTTTCGGAGGTACCCAAAATAGTGTAGTCCCTCCATAGCTCTGTATCTACTCTTGGCCATGAATTCTCCTTGTAGAAGAGTTCATTACTCTTTCAAGAGTCGAAAGGAGCTGGGAAGCCATTCTGTAAATGGCTAGCATCTTGCCTAGAAGTGTGAAAGCAGAGCATCCCTTTTGCTCACTAACTCCCAGCCTAACTGCAGACCCTCTTGCATGGTTTTAGGCTTTCAGATTTCATTGATGTTCACTGCTCCACTTAAGTGCATTTCAGACCCTGCATTTTAAACCAACTCTAACTACAATCTAGGGACCTATACAAGTGCACTTAAATTTAAATGCCATTAAGTGACTGAATAATTTATCAGTGTATACAGCAAAGGTTAATTAATGGTAATGTTAATCCTGTGGACGCCAGAAGTATTTTAGCATTTTCTGATGTTCTGATTAGCTTTTGAAATGCCTTAAAGTTTCTCCTCCAAGTCAGCCTTAAGATCAATAGAAACATCTCCATTTAATTTTGTATTTCTCAGTTTTAGGAAGACAGCTCTACCTTTCATTTACGAATTACATGTTTTTCCTCATGTGCTGACAGGACCAGAAGAAACCACCTCTTCAGGTGCTTGTATTTATTCTGCTTCAGTAGCCAATAACTACATACCAGCCTAAACTAGAAAGATACGTAAACAATCCCTGCAACCACCAAGAACACTGATGTGATTTAAGCCTTCATTGCAAAACCAGACCAGAACTCCAATGCGCCAAGGCTAGTGTAGAAGTGAAGAACATCTTTAACATGATGCTTTTGACTAAGATATTACACAAAAAGGCTAAGTCCACATATTTGCATGAAACTTTAAGGAAATTATGCCATTTGAGCTTAACAAAGTGTTCTCTTGCAAGCTCAGAGCATGGAAGTGACTTAACATGTGCCTTCCCCAAGAATACTAGGTTGCATCTCTGTAGCATTTCTCTCCCCAGGAAAGCCAGTTTGTCCACATCTGGCATGATGAATGTGAGCAGTTCCATCATTTGCTTACATGCTTTACAGCATGTTACAGGCATGATTAGCTCTGTTTTGCAGAGGGAGGACTCAAAGCAGAGAAAAATGAAGTAACTTGACCAATGTTGTATGGGAAGTCAGTAATAAAAGTAAGACTGAAAGTCTTCGGAGAATTGGTCCAGTGTTTCTCCAGCAGCTACTGCTACAGCTTCAGATGGGTAGTTATAAACACCCAGTTGTTTTAAATTACTTGTACAAGTCCATTCTGTGATGCCCTGTCTCAATACAGTTACAATGCCCAGCTCTTATTGAGACTTTGAACAAGCATATAGGATAACATTTATAAAATATAATGCTTTCAGCAATTTTGCTTTGATGGCTGCTATTAGCCACTTTGTGCACTCACAGCAAAACAAGGAATAACTGCTAAGATGTCAGTAATGGTTACCTTTTGTTCTCTTTGTAATGTTTCTTTCCTGTAAAATTGTTTGCTAATAGTTTTGGATGATAACTTCAAAAGTTGTATTTAATACCTTGTGCTAAGTTTCTAGGTAGTTGCATACAATGAGCAGTAGCAACTACCTGAGTAGGTTTTCCCTGCTTCTCAATATCTCAAACACTGTGTATAAACGCATTAACTAGTCCTTATGGTTGGTTTGTGCTGCAGGAAACACTAACATTTTGCTCAGGAGTTGAATGAGCCCACTCAGGGCAAAGCAAAACATTGTAAAACTTCCAGGATATGCAAAAAGACCAAGACAGTTTTCATCAAAACCCGCAACTCAAGAAAGCAATATTAACCTGTAGCTCAACAGGCCCAAGCTGAGAGGCCCAAAAGGGCAGATTTAAGCAATTAAAGTCATCCCTTAAAAACTCAGTTCTACATCTGATCATATAGAAGTAGTTAGCTTTGATTTTCCTTCCCATTCCAATTACTTGTCAGCCTCTTTGATGATGAACACTTTTTTAATGATAACTTCAGTGGTATCTGTTCAGATCCTGCCTCCTCTTATTGTCCCAACTATGCAGTCACTTCAGTCTCTGTGATTCATTGCACCTTGCAAATGCTGTTGGGGTAATCTGATGTATAAGACGAAAACTATAAGAATTGTCTAGCAAACATTCATATTCTACCTACGTGAATGTCAGTGTGCCCACTGAATGTCTTACATGAAACTGTAGATGCTGGAGATAAAAACTTTAAAATGTAATATCAATGTGTAAGTGTTTATGCTATATTGGCTAGATTCTTTTCCAGGTTCCCTAGTACCATTTCAGAGACTTCGAATGTTTAGATGCAATACATGATCTAACGCAAGGTGCCTTTCAGAGTAGGTAACAGTACCAATAGTTGTTATGAAGGCTCTTTAACAGTAGTTGCTAATCTAAGCACTGTCTGTTAAATGAAGTGGTGATATAGTATTGAGTCATTACAGACACTTTAGTTAACAATCAGCCTTGTTTAAATGTAAACAATAGGCTAGGTTGTACTGGAAGAGAAATAGTAGGGGAAACAAGATGATTTCCACATTGGTTATATATCCCTATGGCAAAATGGTTTTGAAGAATATTTTAAGAGTAGAAGAGAACCCCATTCATCTGAACAGTATATAATATGTGACAGTGGGAGATGCTGAGGTCAAAATAAATTCACACTGTTTACATTCAGAAACCTCAGCAATTGGAAGAGCTGACTTATATTAGATATTATCAACCAAGATCTTGTAGTATTATGTTAAAGAGAATTAAAGTTCCCTTCACTTTACCTAAATTCAGTTACCTGAAACTTAGGCATCTAACTTAGACCAGTTGTCTAAAATCCACCACCATCAGAGGCTGATTCATCTCAGCCCAAAAGAACTGTGTGAAACAGCCAGTGATAAATCACTCCTTTGGAGGTGTTTGGCTTCTGCATTGACTCCAGATGACTGACTTTAACTGCAGGGCTAAGTAGCAGTAGTGGTAGTTAAATGGTAGTTAGAAGCAGTTAAAATTAGAAGAGATAAATCTGCCCATTCTTTTCCCAGTGTAACTACGAGAAGGTACCTATCCATAAACACATAAAATAAAACTTTCAAAATCATGATTTCAAAGGTATACGGGTACGTAAAGACTGAGTGTGGCACAAAGTAGGATGTAAAAAAGCTGGATGGTTTACATCTTTTGACTTCAAAGTTGGTGGTGTTTGTGCTCCTGGACCATTAAGAGAACAGGGTTTAAGTGAGATCATGAGAACCCATTGAATTTGCATAGGAGATGCTTAAGACACAAAAGTTAAATATGCAGAAGGTAGGAGTTCCTTTGTACATGTTTGACTGTCTTTATTTCCAATAATTTGTGTTCTGTGCTGTGAATGCTACTTTCTTATATAAAAATTGTATGTTTTTTCAGGAAAGATTGTGCTGCTTTGTGTGCTAAGTGATAAGGCTTTGTATTTGCAATGGGCCCATTTGAAAATTATTTTTAACCAGTTTAATCCAGGATAAAGCTAAATTTGCAAACCCAAGTTTTTCATATATATTTTCTGTTATAAAAAGGAAATTAATAAGATCCAGTGTGTTCCTGTAAGTTATTTATAGAGAGAAGGTGAGTTTATAGGGTGAAGCAATATCTTTCATTGACACAGCTCACAGAGCAAGAGGGGAAGAAATGGATGAACTTTCTAGAACTGAGGTAACTCAGAAGTCACCAGTACTAGAACCCTAACTGGGTATGAACATTTGACATACAGTAGCATAGACTGTATTTCTTTTCAGCAGAATGAAACTATTGTAAAGATACTTAATCTTTGGGATTGCCCGTCCTTATAGAACATGTTAACTGCTAGAGGTGCTGGATGAATACTTAAAAATTATTAAGGGCACCTGTACATAACAGGTTATGTAACATTCATAAATAATTATCAGACAGTAATAATCAAGCTCCTATCCTAATTTATTCTGCTCCACTGGATTAATTTTAACATCGTACAGCTGAAATATTTGTCAATATTTTCACTTAATTTTTTGCAATCTGTCCAATTTCACTTACATTTTAAAGATGGGACTTCATAAAATATTCTTAATATTTTGCTTTTGCATGATATTTGTATGAAAAATACATTGACTCTTAAAGTAACAGAGTTGTACTTCATATTGAGGTGGAAAAAAAGTTGTGGGAAAATAGATGGTAAGTGCATATCATGTGTCTGAACTACTGAGGTAAGGGACATTTATAGCTGCATTTTTCTATGCTTGCACAAGCAACACAAGAAGGTAGGTAATTTTCTAAGTAGATTTAGACCGATGTGATTAGGGCTAAGTAACTGCAGATGTATGTAGGCAGCGTACATGTGTGGAACTGGTTATACATTTAAATTTCTCTTTCTGCATGTGGAATATCCAGGCTGTATGTGATCAGGCATGTTTTGTATCTGTAGGACTGTTTGAGAATCCAGGTCAGAATAAGTAACTGAAGTCCATATTGACGCCAAAATATCAGGTAAGTAAATGATACTGTATTCTCTGTCCTCAGTTTTTCTTCCAGAACACTTGGTTCAATCCACTCCAAATAATTAAACACTTCCTTGGAAAGGATTAGCAGCACTGTAATAGTAATTCTATCATGAAATTATAGTCTTCAGATTAGGAAATGTAAACATTCTTTAAAATTAAGAGGAAACTTGATATGATGGAATAAACAAAAGCTATTAAACTAATTGCAAACTGGAATATATTTTTGACAGTATGAAAATAACAAGTGAAATACAATTAATGATTGGAATAGTAACAATCAAATTTTACTCACTATGCCAAGTTTAATTTCCTATCTTGTGAATCACAGACAAGCCAAGTGCTAGATTGATGTGATTAATCAGTTTTTATAAATATGCTGGTGCTGGGTGACCAATTTTAAACAGTAAACATCAAAAATCTGGAGAATCAGAAATTAAAAGGCTCCATCTTATTCAATATGAATGAAGAGTGATTTTTTTTTTTTTTTTTTTTTTTCCCCAAGTAAGATAAAATAGCCTTGTGGAGGTCACTGTGGAGGAGCTGCATTGCAGTCAGCTCCTGCAATATTCCTGTGGCCAATGTCATGATCTCTGATACTCCATCTGCAAAGGCTCTGATGCTGCTTCTTCAGCTGTGCACCATTTTAGCAGGGAGCTCTAACCTGTCTCTGCACCCCATCAGCAGGGCTGCTGTATCACAGTGCACGGAGTGATCCTCCTGTGATCCACAGTTGTCCTGCTGCTCTGACCTCATGAGCAAAAATTGTTCCACATGGAATGAATCCAAAGAGAAAAATATTTGGGTTTTTTTTTTTTTTTAACCAAATAATCCTAACCGTGGTCTCTGGTCAGAGTGAAATTCCAGAAGGGAGCATTTAGAATGATTGCCTTTGCAAAGCCATTATGGCAATGGAATCATAGAATCATTTAGGTTGGAAAAGACCTTTAAGATCATCAAGTCCAACTGTTCACCTAACGCTGCCAAGACCACCACTAAACCATGTCCCTAAGTACCATGTCTGCATGTCTTTTAAATACCTCCATGGGTAATAATATCATTGCATGGCCAATTGAAACGTCACCTGAAAAATCATCTCATGAAGTTTCAACCCTACATATATTTATGAAAAGTGAGATGGCAACAATTAATTAGTCTCATATAAAAGTATAAATCACCAATATGGAATCAGTACTGGTGAACCTATGATAAATGTTTTGTTGATGTGAAACTTATTTTCACACAGTGAAACATGGTTCTTAAAAAGCATTGCCAAAATAAGTGAAACATGGTACTTAAAAAGCATTGCCAAAATATTGGAAGTAATCTGTACTTTTTCTTCGGAGCAAACAAGGCTAAAGTTTTTGACTGGCTAATCATTAATGTGTAGTATAAAGAATATGGTTTTTTATGATTATGTTTAAATTGATTTTTACACTTAAGTCTTCTGCAGCATTTCTGAAAAGTCATATTTATTTCTAAGTATGTCTTTGATAAAGTGGTGGAGTTTTTTTCTCCACTGTTGGACTATTGCTGTGTTTTAAGAGGAAATGCATCACCCAGACTTAACCATACTAGAGCCTTGAGGGACAAAGTATTGTGGGACACAGACAATTACGGTCTTAGCAGAACAGATACAAGTGATGCTGTTTTCCACAGACTCCTAAAAGGCTTTTCAACAAAATATATTGTTTTTGAACTAGCAAGCGGCCCTAGCTTTTCTGACAGCTCTCCTTCCAGAATGCCATTATAAACTTAGGATATTGTAGCACAAGTATTTAACCTAAAAGCAACAAAGTGTTGCAAGAAAAAAGCTGCAAGCCCACCAAACAAAAAAGCTCCATAAAGACTGATGTTTTTCAGTGTCAGGGAAAGCTGAATTTAATGAGAGTCCTTAATTAATAATTCCAGTCACCTTGGAGCATTTTTAATCATGCTATTTCACCAGTTCTGTTCCCAAACCCTGATCCTGATCAGTCACCATGTATGAATTGCTGTCTAAGCCATCTTCAACAAAATGCCATTTAATCATTTTAATCCATTAAATATCACTTCAATAAAGTGACATGCTTCCTATCACAGACTTTCATGTAAACAAAGCCCAAATAAATTGAGGGGCAGCTAGCAAGGCTAAGGGAGCAGACTTGATGTGCTTTCTGGTGCCTGAGGGTCTGACCGGACTCTTGTATAACTGATTTTACAGACTGCTGGGCCAAATGTAGGACCTGCCTACATCAAATGAACCTTAGAGTGTAATCAAAAAGACAAATCTGGTATGTTTGAAAATACAAAGATTTTTTTCTTCTTTGAAGACCTCTGGAGACTCCTTTGGAGTCTTCATCTCCATTTTGATAAAATCACTGTATGCAACAGTGTTTCTTATATAGTGTCTGCCACTGAAATTGTGTTCTAATCCAACATCAAAGCCACAAGAGTTTGAGTAATCACCCTATGTTTATTCTTTACTTTGATCAGCTTCCATACAACAGCATCACTGAGGAAAAAGACAACAATATTCCAAAGACGCTAACATAGGTCAGCTGTCCTGGCTGTGTCCCCTCCCAGCTTCTCGTACGCTCCCAGCCTCCGCTGGCAGGGCAGCATGAGAACCTGAAAAGTCCTTGACTTGGTATAAACACTGCTTAGCAACAAGTAAAACATCAGTGTGTTATCAACATTATGCTCATCCTAAATCCAAAACACAGCACTATACCAGCTACTAAGAAGAAAATTAACTTTATTCCAGCTGAAACCAGGACAAATGTACTTCAGTGTTCTGATCTTTCTTCATATATATAGTTTGTCTGAAATAATTTCAGCATATCCTTCTGAAAAAGAGGGAGAAGCCAGTCACATTAAACCATTTTTCTTCTATTGTAAACTATCCTTCTGGTTGTACTCTACACCATACTCTTTGTTGAGTTTTGCAGCTCTGGCTCTGGAACAGTGATCACTTCACTATACTAACATCGTAGAGACTTATTTATAGACCTATTTTACAAAATTAATTTCTGCAAGGAAAAATACACCATATTTGTATTGAAAAAGACCTATTACATTCTTTCCTGTTTAACCTCCTACAAATGCAGGTTCATTTCTACAGTATACTAACTGCTTGCTTCATAATTTGTTGCATAAAAATCTAGGGCTTTACATCTCTGAGAAGACTCTGCGGCAGAGCAACACTTTTCCTCCCACTCTTAAGACGTTTTCCTGACTTAAAAATTCTTCCTAATTAGCTGTGCATATTGATATGCTGTCATACGATTCTGTCTTCCATCTCTGTTCTTCACAAGGAGCAATAGTCTTTTTACAAAACTTTTCTCATTAGTAACTATTTTTAGCTCTTACCTGTGTGCTTCCCAAAGACAGTGAAAATGTGGACTCCATTTTTTACCTACTTCTTTCTTTTTTAAGACCAGCACAGCTATACTTTTTTATTCACAAAAATGTCTGGAATATAACATACAACTATCATGACCTCAACTTTTGAAACAACTCACACATAAATCTTCCATTTCTTTGTAAGCAGAAATGCTTGTTTATGCCAAACTCTGCTTTCTTTACATAATGAGACACTGCTGCTTTCCTAGAATAATTAATCCAGCTTTCTCTGATCATTCTCATGTGTTCATAAATATATACTTGTCCCAAATGCTGTTCTTGAGGTACCTCATGTCAGGGTTCACATGTTTTGGCAACAAACAAGAATTTTATTGCTTCTGGAGATTTAGATCAAGGTTTGCAGTAATTTGCTGTGATTTTCCCTTTATAGTCATATGGAAGCACAGTGAACATGGCTCTGCAAATAGTCTTTTTAATCAAATGGGTTGTTGGTTCATCAATTTGCAATTGCAGATAGTTCTAAGTATTCAGCTACTCATACCAATATAACAACAACAATGAAAACTGTGACAAAGATGACATCTTTTGAATATCTCAGCACAGTAATTTGTTAGACACATCCTCATATACAAATTAAAAAATGGTCTTAAAATTTTCATTCTAAGAGATTAAGAAGTCCCAAAGTTTATGCCTTCATTGGTCTCAGCTATAGTATCTCTGTCATATGCTTTTAAATACTGACCTGCAGCATCTGCGTGTAACTATTTCAGAGAAAGAGCACTCACTGAACCTGATTTCCCAGAATGGCTGTAGGCAAAAGTCTTTCTTATTTGCACAAATAGATTTCATGACTGTGTGCACAAACTGTATCCTAATGTGGCCATAATGGCAAGGTTTGTAGTGGCAATCAGTACAGCACTACAGAAGCATTTAGAGAGCCAATGAATGTGTGCTAAGGATCTGACATTCATACTATATGTATTTTAGGGGAAGTTTACTTTACTTTACAGCTTTACAGGCTGTGGACTAAATATTTTAGGGTTTGGAGGAGCATGCTGTGGGAGCACATCTTCTGGTTTAGTTTCATCTGAAAGGAATTGAGGCTGAGCACTCAGAGCTCGCTCCCTGTGCAAATCTAACTGGTAAGTGGGGATGATCAGAAGATTTGTCTCAGAACTACACTCCCAAACTGAAATAAGACATTAATTCAGGACACCGAGAGCTAGTCAAGCATCCAATTGCTCTCTTCAGCATACTTGTCGTATCCAATTCAGGAACATAATTACTCACAAAAGCGAAATATTCCAATGTCTATTTGCTTTTCTTTGCCATATGTAGGGTTTGGGTTTTGGTGGTTTTGTTTTGTTTTGTTTTTAATTAAATATTTTCTAGTGTCTTGTCTTTTCTGGAAGAAAAAGGAAGTGTCCTAAGGGACCTGGAGTACCATTGTGATCCAGCTTCTCTAAGCCAAGTTTCTGGATGAGTGCTTTGAAAAATAACTCTTTGTTTCCTAAAACAATGGATATACTCCTGAGCAAAATTGCAATCCATCAATTCTGCATGGGTTTACGGATTGAAAGGAAGGTTAGAGAGAGGGAACAAACAGAAAAGGAGTCCTCTAAATAGGTGATAAATGCTATTAAATCCCTTTAGTTCTCATAGTTTGAAATTTGCAAAGTGTAAGATGTGTCATTTAGTCACATATGCACTATCAGAGTGCTCTCAGGGAGCATTAGTATGGCATTGAAATTTACCTTAGTGATTCTGCTCTGAGATAAGAAAAAAAGGCTGAACCACATGGGGAACTAAGGCATTGCCAAATCATCACCAACCCAAAAGGATTTTTTGTGGTAGTTTCTAAAGAACTCCTGACTGAAACATTGTATTTGGAAGCAAAAAGGAGAGGAAAGCAACAGAGAACAAGATACTTGTAGATGTTTTTCTTTGTCTGTTTTAGAATAGATTATGTAGTCTAAAGCTTATATTTTCATGTATGGTTTATATGAACTAGGAAAATCCTAGCTTCTATGTGGTTTTTCCTCCATTCAGCTAAAGGAAAAGAAAATAATTTCATAGCACAGTTCTTGAATTCGGAAAAAACCCTAGGCTACACTTTTCCTCAAATTTAATGAAGTGCCACTCTGCAAAGCATTCAAGCTTTGTCCTAGTGGGTATGTACTTCAGTCTTATCCTGAATAAAGGCCAATAAATTGTAGTGTTCAGAACTGCTGCATATGATTGCATGTGCTTTTTTTATGATAATAATAGACCTCTCCAACAACACAGTATCTTTTCTATTGTAGCACTGAATATTATGTAGGAATTTCATAATACTGTAATTTGATGTTAATATTAACAGCATAAAAACATTTTAAATTCCTTAGTATTTTTTCAAACCCAGACACTTATCTGTTGCGTATGGAGTTATTATTATTATTTTTTCTTACCTTCAAAACTTCTTAGGAGTACAAGAAAATCCAGCCAAAAAAGCCCTAGGAAAAAAAAAAAAGAAAGTCTTGCTGAAGACATAAAGAATTTGGGCTCATTCATGAACTATCTTTTTGAGTGCTCACCTTTGCAAAGAGCAGACAGTGTCCAAGGGAATCGTTGTTGAGTTTCTTAGCTTTTTTGTGGTTGGTCCCCATAGCAGAAATAGAAATTTCTGAAAATGTCCTGATTTTTTTTCCCTATGAATACCAGAGTATAAAATAAACAGTTAGTTTTATGGAGATATGTATCTGAGCCTGTATATTCTGAATGTTTGGCAGATTATACTTGAACTTCAAAGTCTACAGTGATTTGGCAACTAAAAAAGAAAGGAATCTCTTTACTAAAGGAAATGTAATAAAATCTGTAAAGCCTCACTGCCTTTGTAATTGTCTTCTGTGATACAACCTCTTGATCAGGAATCACTAGGTTAAGAAATAAAGAGTATGTTCTGCTTTTCCTGTGGCCTGTCTCCTCTGAAGAACTACTTTTCTGTCAGTTCTGTGTCATTTGTGTTTTGTATCTGTTTTCCTAGCATTTAGTTCAATTATAACACCTCTACTGAGTCCTCCAAACACAAGAAGTGATGTCTCATGCCCAGAAAAAAATGCAGACTATGGAAGATTGATAGAATTGTTCCTGGGGCTAGATTTACAAAGGATGTGAGGCAATGAGATTTCACCTAAAGTCCCCTTTAGGGCCATGCAACCCTTGATGACCTTCTACAATACAGTTTGACTTTAAGGTACTGTTAGGTCTTGATACAGCTCTGTCATGCCTTGAATATAGACTCACTATGTCTCTCTCAAACTTTCAACAGTAGATTGTACAGCAAACAAACATACCTAAAACTAAACCAACTCTACTGTCTCATCTCTCCAGAATGACAGAAGATTTAAGTTGCATTGTTCATGATATTTTGCATGAAATAAATTGTGTCTGGAAACCTATTATCTGGAACTCTACTGATCTTTGTCATTCATCATTCACGTTAAGAATGTAATACAGAATTCTGATTTCTTTGTGTATATTCTGTGGTTCTTGAGATGCTAATTTTAGTTCTACAACTGTCCTACTGTTTTCATTAACACTTCTAGAAATTATCATACATAAACTTTAGAAATTATAATCCTAATATTTTATGTCATTGCAATGCATGAACCTGCATGTTCAGTAGGATCAGAATCAGGACCCCTTTTTTTTTCAGAAGCAGGTAAAATCTTGTTGCAAATAACACAAAGACATAAAAATAAAAGATATATAAATTTATATAGTGCCCTAGTGTATATATACTGCCTTAGTGTCTTTCTTTTGCCAGTCGTGTCTAAATCATGAAGGCTTCTTGCTTTCAGGTTCAGCTATCATCAGGAATAAAGTCAGTTTCTGTGACAACTTTATCATGTTTGTAACAAATGTTAGGAGTGAAGACACATCTTACTCTACTATAGGTAATCACCTTTGCTAGGTTGTGACTTGTACATAAACTACAATTTTGAGTGCAACACAAGTCACTGAAAATGTTGTGCGGAGGAAGTGATGTGCGCATCCCTGCAGAGAAATGTGGTGTAAGTCAGAAACTGTTCAGCAAGGGTGATCTATGGTTTGGGCTATGCTCATGCTCAGGACAGGGGCTACCTCTCTATCAACACAATTGGCATGGCCCATGCTTGGGCTTATGCACTACCCAGAATCGTTTATTCTCTTATATTGTTAACATGCTCCAAGGAACAGTTTTAGCCCATATCCATGCCAAGAATCTCTCTGCACAGGCATGGAAAGGAATAGTACAGGGTATGGGAAGGAAAAAAGCATTCAGCCATTTGGATGTAAGCCACGGTGTTGCTTGCAATTCATTTGATTTACTGGTGTAGGTGTAGCCCCAAACTTTACATTCAGACCTCTGGGTATTGTGTCCTACTGAGGAGGAGTCAGATGCAATGAGGCGTTGACAGATATGATTGCTTTTAATCATAGATTTGATTGGGAAGGAGTTACGAGAAACACGATATCAAGGTTCATAAATAGCAATTTGTAAAATCCATTAATTGCTGCTAGTGTACTAAGGAAATATATAGCAAAGCCCTCCTGAGGAATGGAAATGCCTTCAATTTTGATCATGAGATCAGAAGACAAGTATATTGATCTTTTTTCATAATTGTACTATACTTTTAGGTAAGTGACTATGCTAGCTCCACCAAGATAGAGCTGGACTACCTTTTTCTTTAGACAAATTGATTTGCCCACATTTTCTAATAAGTTTGTGAATATGGAATTGCCTCTGTGGAAAAGACAAAAAGAAAGATCATTCATTTTATATTACAAGACTGTGGGTTAGCTGATCTTGTTAACATACACTGTAGTCACTAACATACAAATCACTAACATACCAGCTCTAACAATATGCTTTGGATCCTCCTAATTTTTGATAATTAGCAAGGTGTATGTACTTTGAAGATACATGACTTATTTTCCCTGGTTAAATTCTCTAACAGTAATAATATATATTGAACAAACACACTCAAAGAATATTCACAATATGCATAGGTTTCATCAAAATATTTCTTAGCAGAACTGTCTTTGATTTGGGTTTTTGATCATGATAAAGAGCATGATGTTCCCTTTCAAGCTGAAAAACCCTGACTAGTATTAAAATATTTTCATATGAGACCGAACAGGAGGTTCTTTTTTCTCCCAACCTCATTCTCAGAAATGGTTGAAATATTCAGACAGAAATGTTAGGGGGAAAAAAGGTACAATTCAGTTAATAGGTAGAATAGAAAACTTTCATTTAAAACTTAACATTTAGAAAAGTTCTAAGCAATTGGAAGTAAAGCCTTTTCACACAAAACAGACTTCTGTTTAAATTTGCCATGGACAGCTTTGCCTATAGTTAGCGACACATAAGGCCTTTTTACTTTTGTCAAATATTTTGTACTGAATGCTTGCTAAATAGTTTGTATGAATAATTCCCACCTGCAGGTTGTTTAGAAAATGCCTAGTGATATTTGTTCTCTTGGGTTATGTGACTAATTTTATCGTGCATGATTTAAAATAAAAACAATTAAGCTCCAAGGCAGGATCAGGATGCTGTAGGTACGGCCAAGTACATGCACACTTTGCCCATAGCAACTTGCATTCTAATAAAAAACATATCCCAACAAGCCATGGGAAAAATAGTAGACAGTGGAGAACACACTGTGTGTGTCAATGAGCATATTGGCACTAGGAACATGCTTTCATGCTGGCCTGATTCTGTCCCTCTGCCAGCAGTTTATTTCAGTGACGCAAGTCCAGGATAAGTGCATGTAACTTGGAAGTACTAAATCACTAAAGACTGTTTTAGAGGCAAATAAATCCAACGTGTGTGTTCACCAACAGATACACATGCATACAAGTATCTCAGTCTCTTTCTCACTCTCCCATTTGGCATTGCAGTCTGGGTCTCGTTTTGCTTCCCTGGCCGTGGCAGTGCTGGCAAGAGGCAAGGCAGCAGCCCTAGCTCCTTGACGGCAAACACTCTGCTATCGACAGTTCCTAGGGTTTAGACATAACTCAATAACAGAGACTTGTTTGAAGTTAAAGGCATTTATACAGGCTGTCTGAAGTTGCTGAGGATTCACAAACTGTCCTGCAAATAGCTGTTGTCACAATGATTGCAAGTAAAAATCATCCCACGAGTAGTAGCCAGGCTCTCGTTCCTGAAAATGTTTGAATCTAGGTATTCAGCTACCCTAAAATAACTTGTGCAATGACTAAGCTATTAACTTTTATATGGAGAAACTAATCAGCCCTATGTCTTCCTTTAGCTATGTTGCAAACTACTTGCCCTGTAATTTAGATTCAGCAAAACAGTGATAACTGTTAAGGGAAATCAGTTTGCTGAGGAGTAGAGGCAAGGACAGAATTGTTCTTTTGGCCTGTGGTTCTGATATTACATGTGAACTTCATCCTCTTGGAAGGCTTACTCTCTTTCTGACAATACCCATGCTGGTTGATCAAAGGTGGCGTTCGAATCCAGTGAAGAACATCTGCTATGCTGGCTCATGATTTGTCACATTGGGCATGGTCTTGCTGTGATAGGATCAGAATTCCTGAAAGGAATAAAAGCAATAGAGATTTGAAACAACATTCGTCAAATCTTCCAAACGAAGCAAGCTTGGCGTGGACCAGCCAACTGGCTAGAGTATCTTCAAAGCTTACTTAAGCAGTTCCTGCAGTGGAAAGCAGTAGTCATCCCTGCATGGTCTTTTTTACTCTGACTCCTACATACTTGTGATTGTAAGCAACTGACAAGCAGTCGCATTGACTGCCATAAGTCATTTCAGTGTCAGAACTAAAGTTAGTGTAGATCTGTAGGTCAGCACAATGCTAAAGGCAATGTTGCTGCTGGAGATTCTTTGCTGAGAGGTAAAGCAAAGCCACTTCTGCTCATTGCCAGTATCATAAACCAGAAAGCCCCAACCCACAGCTTCTGAAACTGTGGTATTTTGCTTTCTGCAGATGCGTTTTCTTCCCTAGGTTACAAGGAAAGCAAAGTAGTGCTTTACTTACTTGTTTTTGTTGCCTGAGGACCAGCAAGTTTGGGGAAAACCATCATAGGCACAGAGTATGTTTTAGGGCCAGTTATAGCTATAGAGTAGGTTTTATTGGGGCAGATATACTAGGCACTAGTGATTGTCAAATACTAAATCGGGCAGTAGCATAATTTTGCCTTATTTCTGTGTGATGCCTCAATTCAATACCACATTCTCTGTGTTCCACCCCAAAATATCATGCATTGTTTTCATATGTCATTTACCCATATATATACACACACACACATACCCATTTATATATATATTTACGCACACATATATACAATTTGCATATTAATTTGGGTTTGTGAAGCATGAAAGGTGCTACAAAGTATTAATTGTCATTGTAGCAGGTGGCCCTGGGTCTGCCAGTTGTCTGCCTGGGTCTGTCTGTTGAGACACTGTGCTTCATTTGATGAAATGCTAGGAAGGTTAATTGAGCCACAGAAGGAGATCAGAGGGCAATAAGGAGAACTTACAAGCAAGTAATTGTAGAACAATGCTTAACCAAAATGTGCAAGGAGGGCAGGAATGAGTGATAGAGGCAGAGAAAGGTGAAAGGCTCTGCTTGCTTACAGGCAAGAAAATCAAGTACATAATCTAGAAACTGCAGTGAATGGGCTCTAGAAATTTTAATAGCACCTGTTCAGTGATTCTGTAAAACTTATGAAATTCTTCATGGTTGCAGGTGGCTATCCTTGAAAATCATTGGGCTAGACTTTCAGTCAGCTTAAACAGGAATATGAATGGCTTTAAAAGTCCCTGTTATCTTCCATAAGCTTGTCTAGGTTTGCAAACTGTCTCCCCCACCCTGTCATTCCTCCATTTATTTTCTGGAGTTGACGGAGGAGACATGCATCCCTAATAAATATCCCTAAAAAGTTACTGGCGAGAGTTGCTGACCCAGAAGATGGGATAGTAAGTCACCACTGGTGATTTTTTCAGAAGGATTTTGCTCAAAGAAGCAAAATGGTTATTGTGGACAAACTGATTCAGGGGGCATCATCTCTGAGCTGCATCATAATCTGGGACTAAACTGTTGCAGTTTTCATACAAAAACCCTATCTGCACTCTTGGACCTCTCTATAAATAAATTGTAGGTAGGAGAAAGTAGACCTCAGGAAGTTGGTATGTTGCAAAACTCTGAGTGTCTGCATTTGTATTCTGCTTTTGAAAAGAAACAATATCGTCTCAAAAGGTGTTCAAAATCTTACGAGGATGCTTTTTCTCCAGCAAGAGATATGATTTATAAAAGCATCTGATTTTTATTGATCCACGAATAAACCAGCCTCTGCTTTGGCCCTGGTTTAAAGTTGTGATAGATTACTATGAAACTGAGCAAGAAAATAATAATTTAAAAAAAAAAAAGCTTTAATATTTTATATAACACTTTTAAAAAGAGTAAACTATGACTTCCCATTCAACCTCTGTGATTTATTTTTTTTTTACAAAAAACCCCGTGATAATTTGATGAACACATAATACACCAGTTTTTCTGCAGCCCTGTGTTAACAGAAGCACTTATCTTGTATCTGGACAATCCATCAATCTGGAACATGCTGTTGGCTGTGATGTCCCCAGGCACACAATGAATGAAGGTATCATTGCCCTGCCGCTCTGCAAGGAATGTGGTTCATGTGTTTTGGCAGTGACCACTTTGCTTTCTCTGTCTGATTTACCGAGGAACAGTCTCATGCCTTCTTTTTTTTTTTTTTTTTTTTTTTATGACATGACAGCATTTCTTCCCGCTCGTATTTCTTTTCCTCTCCATCCCCCTTTGCTATACTAGTTGACTGGAGAGAGCAAGCAGACAAGCCTGGGTCTTGTCCATGAGAGCGTTTCTGTAACTCATGCTGCAAGGTACCCTTCATCAGAATTTATATCCAGCAAAAGCATCCATAGCAGTGCTTGAGTTTACTGAAAAAAGAAATAGAGGTTTGGGTGCCACGAGCAGTTCACCCCACCTTCTCAGTATATACTGGTGCTATTAGAAGAAAATAATACTCAGGATGTAAGTGTCTAGTTGCCTTAAAGAGGTTTGCACTGGGGTGAAAGACCCTCAGGAACAGGCAGATAGAGGCTGTCTGTAGTGGGAGACAGAATTAATACTTTGCCAGAGCCAGCCATGTGTTTCTTTCCCTTTCTCATGACCTTTTCTAGCTGTTGCTTTGTTATTCATCACAGTTCCCAGTTATGACTCAGACATCTTGTTGAGACACATCAAAGAATATTGTATCACAGCCATGAGCCACACATCTCGTTCATGTGGTGTGTTTTAACCTATTCCACAACCTCTTCTTATGAAGGGTTTGTTCCTTTGTCACAGAAATTGTTCATTTCCCTAGTCTCAGGACAGTAAAAAAATCTAAAAACAGTTATCTGTCTCCACCCCCTGTTCTGGCTGGCTTGGATATGTCAGTTTTCTCCTTGAGAAGGAGATGGCGTTTTCTGAAGGGATTCCTTCTCAGCTCAATAAGGCTTGAAAATTAGACAACCTTGCATCTGTCATCTTCTTCTCACAGTGTGTGGTGGAAAAAGGCATTCACACCTTGTGCAGATGACTTGCTTCGTTTGGCTGCCCAGTGTCGCTCATGACATATCTGTTAGCCAGACAAGGCAAGCACGATTAGGTGTTGCAATTGTCTACAAAAAAGTTTATAAATATTGAATAACCAAACTCACAGGACTGACATAAGGAAATAGTACTATTGGATCTAGATTAGAAAGTCTGGAGGATTTATATGCAAGTGCATGCTATTGTCACTTGGTCAAAATCACCAAAACAGGTAGTGATGAAAGCACAGCCAAAACAAAGACAGGTCTCAACTTTATTTCATCCACAAGTCTCTAGGTTCCTTTGACTTTTCTCTTATTATTGAAGGCAAACAAAAATTCCAAGAAACAAATAAGGAATTAATTAATTTATTCTATGTTTTTCTAGTGAACTTTTGTTATGATTCAAAATGTGTCTTTGTAACCGTTAATGATATCTGCATTGATCTGGTTTACATCTAATTACGAGTACTGAATATCAGTTACCTCAAAAATAGTTCCTCTTTCTCAGGTTAAAAAGAAGTCTCCTGTAGATAATAGCCTAGATGAACAATAGAGGAATTATGGGTCTCTGTAGGGGAAAATATCATTATATTACAATGAGAAACTGAAAATAGATTGCCAGTATTATTCAGCCTGGAGCACAGAAGAATTAGAGAGCACTTGACTGAGACACTACAGGTGATGAAGGGCTCAGAATTTTTTTTTTCTTTTTACTTTGGCATATTTTAGTGAAATTCAATAACATATTAAATTAAAGGGCACTAAATTGAAGATCAGTAAGAGGAGTTTTATAAAACATGTGTGGGTGTGGCTGTGGTTGGGTGTTTGTGTGCATGCAGAGAGGGAGAGAAATAAACCCTGCAATGTTTTCTACAATGCAAAGAAGTAAACAAACAGGTTGTGAGTGAATTAAGGACCAACTATTTTATGAATGTGTAGTATTTTCTGATGTGTTTTGTCCTTTTCTCTGACATTTGGTTTCTAACAATCTTAGTGTATCAAATGACATGGTATTATGGCAGCTCTTCTTTCCATGAAGTACAGAAATACAGGATATCTTCAGTGTCCCTCCTTAATAAACCCTAATGCCCATCATTAGTTTATAATGTAAGTCAGATCAATTCAACACATCAGAGTGAATGGAGGGAGGAACGACAGACTTCACTTTAATCCACATTATTAATCTATCCCATAACAGTTATAAACCATGTAACTGCTAATTTGGCATCTAGCCAGACAGAAGGAAATGTTTTGACAGCCAAAGAATTTTCTTTGTTTTTCGTTTGTAAACAGAAGATGAAAAGAAACACTTGGACTGCTAAAAAAACCTGCTCCTGGTTGAGCTATTCATAACTTAAGAATTTGGGCTCAGATCTTCAAAGAACTTACGCATCATTTTGGTTTTTGTTGCAATATCTATCCCTTAAAAATGGTTTTAGTCATTGGTTTTTTACCACTAAAGTGTTTCTTGCTTATGAAAATTGTTTCCATATTGACACAAAGACACATTGATCTAGAAAAGAAGATGTTTCAATCACTGTTAGGTAGCAGCTGTCTTAAAGGTTTGACTTTTTTTTAAACAACAAAAGCACAGCTTATTTTAACCATTTTAACTGTCCTAAATAAAAAGCCTGCAATACCATTGGGTGCTTAATATGCATGAGAGGCATGCTGTCAAATAATGGAAAAATGATACAAAAAGTGAGAATGAATGTTCAGAGCTCTATAATGAATCTCTTTTTCCCCAGTATTTTTTGGATGTTCATTTCAGAGGGAAAGCTGAAGATAATTTCTTTCATTCCGCATCGTCACAAGACCATGTTTTGCAATGTTGGACTTTCCTCTGTGTGGAAAAAGGAAGTTTTAACTCATTCTACTCTAGGGTAAGAGTTCAGAGCAGGCAGTGATCTGTGAGGCAGCATGAACACCTCCCTCAGTTTGGCACTGCTGACCACAGAAAGGCAGTTTGGAAAGCATCAGCAATGCTCAGATGATGACAGTGGGTATCTTGGGACTTTTGAAGCTCTTAGCTTTCCTAGGAATAGTTTGTAAGAAGTTCCTAGTTCTCTAATTAGGTTTGCTATTTTCCAGTTTTCATCCTACTGTTGTTTGCGCTGGTCTCGCTCTGAGCGTTTGGTATTCATTACCTATGAATGTATTGAGGACTGAAATGCTGGATGGAGTCAGTAAACTGGCAGACCTGTTCAGTGATTCAGCTAAAAATCCTCTGTTGAAACCTGAGGCCAAATAGCCTTGCTAACCTACTCAGTAATTTCAAACATGTTTTGTAAAAACTGCTATTCACAGAACAGTTACAGCCACAGATGTCTTGCAGTCAGAAATAATTTTCTTATAAATTTGCCTAGCTTGAGGGATTCATTTCATCTTGCCCTGTGTCAGCTGGGTGCAGCAAAGAACAGTTAGTAACTCACTGCTCTATCCTTCTAACCACTGAGTATGGGACACTCCTCCTTTTGTTAGCAATGATGGACAGTAAGCAGTGGTCATTTGGACCACATCTGCATGTCCATCTTTTTATACTGGATAATGGATTGGGCTGCTTGTTTGCTAACGTAGCTCTTGCACTGGTGCTCACTCTGCCAGTTTTGTGGTGCCTGTAGCTAAGCACTTAGGACCCTATATTATTCAAAAAAGCCTGCAATACCATTGGGTGCTTAATGGTGCTTAAGCTTTAGCTTGCACTGGCCATAAATCCCACCACTATGGCAGTTTGCAGAATTGGGCAATTGTGGAAAAGCTTACATAACCAAATGCCTGTCCATCATCATCAACACAACAAGGGCAGATGTGATGGATAATGCCATTCTCCCCCACCTCAGCTATACGTGCATGCATGCATTGAGTAGCAAGGATCCACACTTTCTCCTTCGTTATCTCCAATTATCAGCTAGAGATTCCATCGTGGAGAAGAAAAGACACATTTGGCTTCAAGAACAGGCTGACGATTGTTTAAATCACAGCCTAGATGTACTTGCTTGAGAGCTTTAGCTTACCTCCTACCATTGCCCTTGTCCAGTATTGAGTAGCCATGCTACGCAGCTATCTACACCTACCTGCCGTATCTGGTGCAAGGATAGCCTCCTAATCCGGGCAGGCAATATGTACTCTGTTGTCTTCATCTGTTATTCCATGGCCTGCAAACAGGTTGGAAATACAACTTAAAGCTTAAAGAGTGCAAAAGTTCATTAGCTGTGTTCCTGGTGTTTACTGCAGGATAATGTAATGTTAGCATAAGGCTGTTACAACTGACAGTGTATAGAAAAACATTAACTACAATTATCAGATGCATTTTATATACACTTAGAACTTTTTGTAAGTAATACAACCATAAATCATGTGAAGCTGTTCCTCGACTCAGTATGTATTATAGGAGATTACTGGTGAGTTAATGAGCAGCTAGTCTGCATATTTTTTCATTAGAACCCATAGACATAAATTGTGAATAACAAATAACAAGATTTTGAAGACCATGGCAAAAATAGAAGTTTTTATTGCGATAATGCATTTTTAACCAGAAATTGGTTACAATTTGACCCACTTGAGACAAGGACAACAAGGAGGTGGTGTTACCCTCTATGTCAGTGACCAGCTGGAGTGCATGGAGCTCTGCCTGGGGATGGATGAGGAGCCAACCAAGCGCTTAAGGGTCAGGATTAAAGGGAGGGCAGGGGCAGGTGACATTAAAGTGGGGGTCTGTTACAGGCCACCTGGCCAGGAAGACCGAGCGGATGAGGCCCTCTATAGACAGATAGGAGCAGCCTCATGTTCAAAAGCTCTCGTCCTCATGGGGGACTTCAGCCCTCCAATATCTCTTGGAGGGACAACACAGCAGGGCGTAAGCAATCCAGGAGGTTGCTGGAATGCGTTGATGACAACTTCCTTCTCCAAGTGATGGAGGAGCCAACAAGGAGATGTATCTGACTAATCCTGCCATTCACAATGTGTCTGTGGACATTTCCACGTGGTAAGCTTGGGTGCCTCTGCAGTGCTTCCAGTTCTGGAGTTATCTCAGGAGGAATCAGTGTGACCTTGGCTGTAGCTTGTTCTTAAAATGACTGTTGCTACCACCCCTTTTCTCTGAGGTCCACTCAGGCATCCTCTTGTGTATCTTGTGAGTCCCCTCTTTTACTGCCAGCAAATCATGCTGGGGATAGACTAATGCAACATTTCTGACTTTAATGACTAAAATTTAGGTCTGATTGTGTGTATTACAAATGATCCTTTTCAATATAGCATAAAGAGAAGACTGAGTAATCTGATGAACAGACCAGGGAAGAGTTTCTGGAGACCCAAAAGCTAGAAGCTGTGTTTTCCCAGTGAAGTCCTATATGACTCTCAACAAATCATTTCCCTCCAATTTCCACTTACACGCTCTTTGTCTCAAGGTGGTATCTCAGGGGGAATGGGCTGCTTCTTGAAACAGTGCATATGGTACCTACATCCCCTGATTTTGTTTATTGTACTTAACCACTACCGGAATATGTGTGTTAGGCAGTGACAACATGTAAATGCTTCAAAGGAAAATACACAGAAGTTCAAATGAAAATACTATCAGGAAATGAATACACAGAGTGAATGTGCATTATGCGCCAAGGTCTTGAAGAGCTCCTTTCCAACTTGTTAATGAAGATTTGAAATTGTATCTTAATAAGGGTGAAAGTAAAAACCCCAACAGGTCATATTTACAAAGAAATATCTTACAAAGGTACCCAAAGCCTAAGGTAAGACAGCTCATGGTGTATCTGAAGTGGCTGGAGTAAAGCAGGCATTTACCATTGATTTCCAAGGGAGTTTCCATAGAAAGTCAAAACAAATCAGACACATGACTTAACCTAGGCACTTTTCTAAACACTGTCAGGGATTTTATCTGTACCTTTAAAAAATGTTTAGAAATCTGATCACACAGCTGAGATCTATAGAAGTCCTTTGTTTATGTAATAACCACTTTAGTTGTGTAAGGTAATTTTTCAGGCACTATTGGCATCCTTAAAACGCCATACAACTTTTGTTCAGCCCTTCACATGCTTGAAGGCCCTTCATGTCCAAGCTAAATATGTCTAAAGTCCATGACTGATAGAGACAAATGTGGTGGTGGGGAAAGTAGTCAGGTCAGTATAGTTGGACTGTTCTCTGCAGTATTTCCTATTGTATAAGTTGTTCATCGATACTCATATAAATCTCTTTGTAAATTGCATGGTGGACACTTAACATGGGACTGATGTTTCTTTCAAGAGACAAGGCCCCTTTTAGCCTGTCAAAGTCACTAACAGACCTCTGGGTTTGGTGTCTGAGGATCACCCCTCACAAACCCAGAGCTGAAAAGCTGCAACAATTTAAGCTGTTACAGAACCTTCCTTTCTTTCCTTTTTCTCTCTCCAACCATGTGCCTGCATCCCAACTGTCACAGCTTGGGGTGTGAATAACTGAGATGGGTTACATCCAGAGGATGGATCAGGTGAAACAGGCTGTGTGTATGCTGGCCCTTGTCCTGTGGAGGTGGCTGCATCAGAAGAGGCAGGGGGTAGACAGCTGAGGGTGGTAAGATCTCACTTGAGTTGCCGTAACAAAGGCTCTTCAAGACTGTTTGTCACAGTTCCAAGTCACTGAGGGCCCTTTTAAGCATTCTGCCACAAATACCCCAATACTTACCAATTATTGTCAAATGCTTCATATTTCTAAATTTAATTGCTAAATTAAATTTTGTTTATGGCTTTAAAGCTACACTCAAGTGCAGAGCTGGGTGCTGTTGCTGGTGATGATGACATTTCATGCAGCCACCTTTGGGACTTACAGTGGAAGGAAGTAGGACAGTCAAAGAGCCCCCACCTCAGTTCTAACTCATGTAATTTAGTAGAGAAAAATGAACTTGAGAGGAGACTTGTCAAGAGCAAACAATGGTCCTGATAACGGTTGCTGGCAGTTTTTAGGTGCTCTTTGCCCCCTTTTCCTACCTGAATAGCACATATATTGAAAACTGAAATTGAGAGAACCTTGTCCTTTCAAAAATAAATTATTCTTGAATACTTTTCTGAGCCTGGACTTGAACAGTCTTTCTACTGAATATCAGAGGTGCAGGGTTTCCTTTTATTTCACACCTTTAATTACTGTAAAGATGTTTTGTGAGAGCTCTGTTTTTGCTGTGAAGTGTTGTGCAGTGCAGGATTCTTCATTGCACTTGTACCGTCCTTCTGTCTTGGACTATCTGTAAAGTCCCCTGACAACTAAGGATCAGAAGGAAATTATGAGTTTCAGATATTAGTAGCTGTCTTTTTTTGTGTGTGAATGCTAATACCTTTCTACCCTAGGGGGATGGATGAATCTGTCCACAAATTTCACAAAGATTTTCAAACAAACAAAACATTCTTTTTTTTCCCCTCTTCACAAGGGTGATCATTCATGTGAATCATCTGTGCATTATTTTTTCCAAGACACAGGATATTTTGATTGCTAAGTATCTTTTTACATATCCAGTTTTTCCAATGAGATTTTCTTTGCTTATTCATATTGTGTGAAGGGGTTGGTACTCATTACTGATGGATTAGTGTGCATTCCAGCTCGACGTGGAATAGCTGGGTGGAGACAACAGCTGTTGATACTTCCATAATAATTTAGAAAGCCAGTGGGTTGTAGCTACAAAACAAATGAGCCAGATTGTACACCTTAACCGTGTTGAGTTTGAATTTACATGGAACCAGTTTTGTTCCATTACACAAAGAACGTTACTGCATGAATAGTCCCATTGATCAATGAAGGTAATTACAGAGCACTGTGCTGTCAATAGGAAGCTGGCAGAACCTGATTCTTTTCTCCAAAATTTCCACCTGCCTCTACTGAACTAGTTTTTCTCCCTTCAGGAAAGCCACTCTGAACTATTAGAGCTGTGCTCCAGTTCAGCTGATAACAGTAGGCATTTTTTTGCAAGTGATGTGTTCTATGGCAGGGATTACCATTCTTGGTCTGTAGGCAGCTGTGTTAAGCCATAGCATTGGCCTCACTCAGTAAATCAGTCATGCAAGGCCAATTATTTAAGGAAAGATACATTAAATTTATGAGTTAATGTGCCCATCACTGGAACCGCTAATAATTGCAGAAGTGTGTAGGTGGAATTCTTGCTATTACACTTCCTGACATTTTAAAAAGTTAATATTGTTGCTTGTCTGCCTGTGCCCTGTGCCTGATCAGTGCAGTCTATACTATCTTCTTACTAAATTCCTTTCTAATGCTTTCCTGGACATTTCTGTTCTGTGTGCCTGTGTGTGTGTGAGAGTCTGAGTGCAGCAATGGGAACCAGACCATGAGTTGGAGGGCCCATGTGTTCATGGGGCAGCAACTGCAGCGAGTGTGGGTGTACAAGTGAGCGAGTGATCACCAACGAAGATGGAGCCAGTGAGTGGGTGAAGTGGCCTTGGGAGCCAAGGGGGTGAGTGGGTCTGTAAGGGCCAGCTCTGGGAGTGAGAGCATGTGTGTGAGTAGCTTCTCCCAGCTACTGGGCAGGCTGAATGAGGCCAGTTGCTGCAGGGATCCACCTTTTACATATGTGTACATATATATTCTCACTAGTAGAGCTCCATCCTGGTGAGCCAGAGAGGGGAGCAGGGTGAGGCTGTTGGTGCTGTCTGTGTTCGTGTGGGTGCTCTGAGCGCCTGCCTGTGATCTGTGGGGCCAACCGTGTATATGTGTGCTCTTTGTACAGGCACCTACTGGGAATACCTCTTCAGCCTCGCTGCTGGTTGGACCTGGGGACATGGAGCTGCAGTAGCCTCGCTTCTGTTGAGCTGTTGGATGTGGCATGATATATTTTCCTCTAAAAAAATTATCATTTATATCCACTATTTTCTTCTGCCTGCTTAACCTATGGGTGAATTTTTGTGGCAGATCTGTCTATATTCTTTTACCTTCATAAACTCCTTCATATCACATGCTGATTCATAACACTAGAGGTAATTTGCTTTGAGTACCACCACACTGCCATTTGAGTGGGGGGGCAATAGTTTGTTTTCTGAATGCCTGTAGGAAAAGAGGATCCAGCCTCCGCTGAGTTCCCATGGGTGCCACGGAGGAGACTGGTGTGAGCCGGCACCCTGGGCAGGAGCAGGACTAGGGCACCGCTCCGTGCCGACTTGATGGTAACCTTCAACAGGACGAGAGCAATTGTGCCATGGTGCCCGTGGGGAACTCACTAGAGCCGCTACTCTGCCCAGGTAAGACCATCTGAGAGAGCCTGTTGTGGTGCAAGGCAGTGGCTCCCAAGGCCCAGCTGAGTTTAGAGCCACACACTACCTCCTTCTCCTTCCCCATTGCTGGTACTAGATACAACAGAGAACTCCTGATGCCCTAAAGAGCACGATTAACGGGGCACATGTGTCTTTTGTATACATGTTCACGTTTTTCCCCTGTTAAAGGTGACTGCATTTCTCCCTGAGCCCTAATGAAACATAACTTCTGCTTTGAAGAGCTAACCACAGGTCTTCCCCAAATAGTTACGTTTACAGATCCATGGAAGCACAGAAATCAAAAACAGAGGGGCAGCATTATGGAATCCTATTCATCAGCAGGAATGAAGAATTGTTTTTTAACCTGAGCTTGCTTTTTTTTTTTCCTTTCTTCTTTTTTTTTGCCCTGTATGGGAAAAAACATCTTGTGGGGTTTTAATGAGTTCTTGAGCACAGCATGCCACAGTGCAACACTCCTCAGTGTTCATGACAAGTGGCCTTCGTTGCCTTGCAAATTTTTATGCCATTGGTCAACCTGCCTGCAGCCCACTTGATCTCTATTAAATTTTCCCTTCTTATGACTCTACACTTTCCCAAATTTCTGAAGAGTGTGAAAGGAAGAAATGAAAGCTTGTGAGGATCAGAATAAAATACCTTATATTACAAAGTATGTGGCTTTTTAGCCTCATAAATGGTTTATCTGTTTGTTATCAGGCTCTATCTGGACTAAAATACACATGTAGTAATGTAAACTCGCATTCCAGAAATAACATGGAATCAAATAAACAAAGTAAACAAAGTTTTGACAGCAATACAGGATTTCTGGGCTAGTGTTGCTAATCTAAATTGATCAATTTCTTTGAAATTATGTTTCGGAAAGAATCTTGTTTTTATAGAAACAAGTTTACTAGATGTCCTAGTTTTGGCTGGGATAGAGTTAATTTTCTTTCTAGTAGTTGGTATAGTGTTATGGTTTGGATTTAGTATGAGAAGAATGTTGATGACACACTGATGTTTTCAGTTGTTGATAAGTAGTGTTTCTATCAAGTCAAGGATTTTTCAGCTTCTCATGCCCAGCCAGCAAGAAGGCTGGAGGGGCACAAGGAGTTGGGAGGGGACACAGCCAGGACAGCTGACCCAAACTGGGCAAAGGGGTATTCCATTCCATGTGATGTCATGCCCAGTATATAAACTGGGGGGAGTTGGCCTGGGGGGGTGGATTGCTGCTCAGGAACTAACTGGGCATCGGTGAGCGAGTGGTGAGCAATTGCATTGTGCATCACTTGTTTTGTATATTCCAATTCTTCTATTATTATTATTATTATTATTATTGTATTATTATTATTATTATCATATTATTATTATTGTTATTATTATTATTATCATTATCATTATTATCTTCTTTCTGTCCTATTAAACGGTCTTTATCTCAACCCACGAGTTTTACTTTTCTTTCCTGATTCTTTCCCCCATCCCACTGGGGGGGGGGGGAAGTGAGTGAGCGGCTGCGTGGTGTTTTTAGTTGCTGGCTGGGGTTAAACCATGACACTAGAATAGGGATTAACAGCGTTTAAGAACATTTCCTAAACTGACAGCTACTGGAGTAGCAGAAATTCCCACAATGGCATGTATTTACAGGCCCCTTTGCCTTAGAACAACAGGTTCCTCCTGATGAAATGTCATGACCTTTCCACATACCTACTCCATGTCATTTTGTCATTGTTAACTTTCTGATAAACTGAAACTAGCCCTTAAGAACAAGAGGTTACAGTGCCTTGTAGTTTTATTGATTCAGTTAGTTTTTCTGCTGGTTGGCGTAAAGATGGACTATTTCAATATATGACAACCATGTACCCATAGGAATTTACTTAATGAATTTTTCTTTTGATGAAAGCTTTCTAATATTTTCAGAAGCAATATCCTTTAATAAAAACCAAAAAGCTTCCTAACTAGCTTTACAGGGAAATACAGTTCAGAGTAGCTCAATCTTTTATGAGTTGGTATATGGCCACTTTTTAAACGTAAATTTCTGCAGGTTTTATCATGTTTGATTCACAAATGTATTACTTCACAGTGAGTGACCATCAGGGCATTTTACTTGTCTAGAAAGTATAGCCTCTTAAAAATAATTTATGTACCTGATAACAAAAGTGAGGATCTAGAACCCTGAAGCACTATCCCTTAATCCAGCTTTCTGTTGTCTTTGTTGAACCTGTTCCTTAATGCATATCTGTAGCTCTCTTCTCCTATGTTACTTGTCAGCTTGGTAGACCCATCTTTTTGCATGGCAGAGTGTTTCTTACAAATGTGTATACTTTGTTCTTTTCTTTTGTCTCCTGATTTCAAATAAATGCAAAAATAACTGTGGCAATACATTGCTTTGTTTTTCAGAAATTCATACTTACCTGTTATTCTGCATATTTCTAAACTGTGTTCTCTTTCTACTGTACACACATTCACCTGTTTTGCCTTCAGAAAAGTCAGAATGATACAAATATATGCAATAGTGTACATGATTTCCTTTGTTTCATTCTCCAACTTCCTTGATACTTGTTCATTGATAACAATTGAAAAGCTATGGATGCCAAAGGCTTCTGTCTGCACATTAGGGTTTTTTTTAATACAAAAAAAGAAATCCCAATATGTATTCCTGAGCCAAGTGAAACCTAATCCTTTTCTAAAAGTACTAATTAGCTCAAAACTTACATAAAAATCTTCCATCAGTGCTCAATAATAATTAAAGACAGAAGTACTAGGTAATGAATACCTGTACATAGGACTAGAAAGCTTGTGATGCAAGACCCTAGAATTTTGAGACTAAGCTACTGTGAAAGTGGCATTTTTCTTGATCTCCCTAAATGCTGTCTGCTCTATGTGAAAAATTAAGTTATATTTAAAAAACCTACTTGGTTGAGATTCTGCTTTCCTTTCACAACTTTGCTGTTTCCTTTTCCCTTCTTTATAGAGAGATTTAGGAAAGAAAAAAAAAAAAAAAAATCTTTCACAAAATGTGAGGTGAACTTTGTAGAGCTCTTAGGGTTTGCTTCTAACCCTGGTAATCTATATCCCTCATTTGTTTCCCTGTGAAGCTTTTCTCCTCCTAGTGATCAGAAGGAAGTGATCATGATTAAAATTATCCTACAGTGTACCTCTTGAGAAAATGGATAGAAAGGGTGTAAAAACCTTCTCAAGTGGATGAAAAATAAATTTTTGGATGTGGATCTTTCCTTCAGAACTTCACAGTAAAAGTTTGACAGGAAGTTTTGGGAGGAAGAGTTAGAACAAAACTTAAAAATAACTCATGTGGACTCTCACCTGTGATGCATGATATTTTAATTTCAGGGCAGCCAATAAAGAGTTGTCAATACTTAGAATTTTAGAAACTGGTTATCTGTGGATGCAGTGCCTTTATTTTTTTCTCCCTTCCTGTGTCTAAATCTGTGGAACCTTCAGTTGTAATTACATTATGTTAGGTGAAAACAGGTACAAGTGGCTTTGGTTCACCACTTAGTTGATTATCAGGTGGCGATAGTCATCAGGAAGTAACATTTCAACATTAACTTATCAGTAGGCTGCAGCCATTTGTTCAGATTGCTTCTGTTATTCATATCCCTCTCACCTTGAATTTAAATTGCTGCAAGATCCAAAAGATATATAGACTGAGGAGCTTAAATCTATTCAGAAGCTGAAGTTGATCAAAACCTGGCAGATTGTTAATTGTCACTAAAACAGCTCTAAAAGTTGTTTAACCACGGTAGTTGTCATAACTGGGGATTAATTTTTCATCCCAGTGCACCATGTATTGGCAGCAGTGGTGATATGTTCATATCTTTGTATGGAGATATCTTTGTTTCTTTAGAAATCAGGGTATTGGAGATGAATGCAAAATAAAGCACTTGTTAATATAATATGTTATCAAGAGCAAAGTAAAAAAAAAATGGACAGAGAGGCAAACTCTTCCAGTAGCAGGAGGATATTATCTAGGCATGCTCTGGTGAGGATGTCATCTGTGACATGATATGGGAATGACCACGAGAAATTCTCTGCTAGAGAACACTGGTGTGGAGGCATGAGTTCAGCAGGGTTGTGGAAGGAGCTTTGCTCCGGGAGGATGTCAGGGAATATTCTGCATAGCACTAAGTGCTTACAGGCAGAAATGGTGTTTGCTGATGTTAAATGAGGTTAGGGCTTGGAGGAAGATTATAAAAGATGCCAAAACCAAATGGCAACAAAGAAGTTACCTCCTCTGCAAAATCTTGCATGTTATTTGCGTGGACAAAACACCATTTGTTTCTTTGTTGGTTTTTTTCCCCCAAAAATGTATCACTGGTAATTTTGTATGGCTACAAACACATAGACTTTTGCAATGGAAATGGTAACTAGAACACATTTAACAGGAAAAAAAAAACCACAGAAAATGAACTATACTAGAGGAAAAGAGTAGTATATACAAAATACAGTCGATATATCTAAAAAAAGATCGAGTGCAGTAGAATGCGATTTACTTTGCATTCCATAATCAATGCCAATAATTCCTACTTCCACTGTCATTTATTATAGATATTTGCTGTTCTTTAGATTTCTGTTGCACTGGAAAGTGAAGTGAATTAAACCCCAAATCTGTTTCTTTTGTCTTCCTCAAATCTACTTTTTAAGCATAAGGATATTTTATATCATTTGACATGAGTCTTATGGCAGTGTTCTCTTTAATGCTGAGAGGTTATAAAGATCATTAAAACCAACAGGGTACCCTCAGTGGAAATGCAATGCTAAAGCCTGTGCCTTTTTTTTTTTGCCTTCTTTGGGAGCGTTATTATATTCTGAGTGATAATCTTCCAACTGCATCTCATGTGTTGCTTACAATGTAAATGACACTGAAATTCAGGCAATTAATACAAACTCTTTGCAGAGCCAGAAATGCAAACAGCAAGATGAAATTTTGATCAAGGACCATAAAATCCATCAGTGCTGCCAGACGTGTTTTTGCTGCCTTTCTGAGCGAAGGTGATTCTCATTTTCAGTATAGCACTGAAAGGTGCCATCTGAATCTTCGTGTTCAATTCCCCACAATCACAAGCACCTTGAGAACAGAAGGCATGTGAGAAGCCACCAGACGCTTCTCTGCATCTTCTAGGAAATGTCTGATCTCCAGCATACAAGGCTTTAAAATGGTGCATTGTGAGTAAAACTCTGAACAACATATACAAATAAAATTCCTCTTAGTCCTCTTAGAACTCTGCTCTTTAAGACTGTTGCATCATTTTCCTTATGTTGGGTGGCAACTGTAGGGACAAATAGTACTTTGGTTGGTTCTTCTTTTTTTTTAAAGATTGTAATAACAGTGGTAAGCATTGTAGAAAGTAATGGGATCCTGTATTATAGAGCTATGGGAAGCTATGTCCTTCAGTTTTTATGTTTTACAGCAGTATCATGTGTCAAAAATATTGAGCCAAAAATATGGAAGGCCAAGAATTTTGCAGCCTGATAGCTAGCCAGTTGTATGTATGACTCATGATCCATTCTTTGTCTCAGTGGAAATTTGCAGTAAATAGATGAGCTTTAACAAGAGCAGCTGAGGGTGGTCCAGAACAGGACACCCCGCTAGCCCAGAGCTTAATGCCCTCTTCTGACAAGTAGGTGATTTCTCTACTTGTGAATGAACATTTGATTTGCTGAACTGTTGGTATAAAGACGGGCATCTTTCCTTCTTTTGAGCTTTGGACAAAAAGGAGGAAGTTATTATCTCAATAAGGAAGTCCATGCTTTCAAATCTTCAGCAGGAGAAGATGTCTCCTTCCTGTACAGAGCTTTGAATGCAAAACCTGGAGAAAAGCAAGGTTCTCCAAATCCCCCCATCTCTTACAAGAAGCATCCATGTACAGTGTGCTAACCTTTGTGGATCCCATGCTCAGGCTCCAGTTTAATGTTAACATTTTCCAAGTGGTTATTCCAGTTAAAAAAAAATTGTCATCTTTGCTTACTTCTAGCTAGTCATTCTTCTTCATTTTACTCATTCATTTTGCAGTCCTCTTCAGTTATGCTTATGTCACTCTCTCTATGAAAGAGTAAATGGTTAAAAGAATGGGAAACGCTTAGATGGGTTTTGCCTCTAACGAAATTACCATGAAGAACAAGACTCATAGGGACCTTCTTCTTCCTCTGTCACAGAGAAAGCCATGAATGATGTGAGAAGGCAGGGCTGGCATCGTGAAGCTGAACCTACATCTGCATTATGATTCCTGCACAAAGAGCAAGAATCATCAGTAACAATAACAATCAAAATCCTAGGAGAGGGAATTTCTACTGCTGTACTCACTTTTGCAGCAGTGGCATGGTCTAGCTTAGTACATTTTGTAGTGAATATGTAAAGAGCCTGGAATATCTTCTGCTGTTGTACAAAAAGCAAAAAATATTCAATATGAAGAGCTTGCTTCTGCATTCAGTTCCATGCAAACTGAAATCTCTACTGCATCCCGTTAGCTTCAGGTGATGTGGATCATGTAAGTAGGAGTCTCATGTGACTTCTGGTCTGAGTACATAGGTTACCATTTAAAGTCTTGTACTATAGCATTATGTTAATTTACATAGGAGAAGAGAATTATGTTGTTCAAGCCAAATAAAAACATTTTCTTTTTAATCTGTGTAGAACTATTAATAACCTAAATGAAGTTGCATGTCTTATGTAGTTTCTTGTTGATGCAGGATCCATGTAACTTTAATGAATCTAACTAGAGCAAAAGGAAGCATGCTCTTGCACATCTTATGAGTCATGTTTTAAACAGTTATAAATTCTAACTTATTTTGGAACTTGACATCTAAACACTGGGATTTAGCAATCCCAATTCTGTCCTCCAGTCTCTTAAATTCTTACTAATTGGAGCAAGCAAAGAAAATTGTTTTATCTTGTTTTTAATTTTATTTTCTTTACAGGTTATGTGTTTTATAGACTAAACTATTAAAAGTTTCAATTATTTCACCATTTTACATTTCAAGTTCTAAATGCTGACATGTATGAGAGAATTATACTAGAACTTGACTGTAGTGAAAAATATGCAGGGTGATACTCCCATATGATAAATAACTATTCTGGTTTAATCTTTTAACTCTCAGTAAAGAAAAGGTGCTGCATTAAATGCCTGATGCTCTGAATGCCAATCTGAAATGTTTCATGTACATGTGAAATTATGCTGCATGAATAAACTCTGAGGATTAGAGACACAAAAGGGCTTTTTTACAGACTCCATTTCGCAATCCCTAATCCAAACCATTTGATGTCCTCTCCTACTGTTTCTGTTCTTCTTTAAAACTATGAGAATATGTATTTGCATTGCCTTTTCAGGGGAAAATGACCTACAATATGTAAACAAGGCATTTATCCTTTGTGAGAGGAATAATGCTTCCACATGTATTATATAGGGATTAGTAAGTTTAACAATATTCTGTACTAGTAAGGAGTTGAATTAAGCCTTCCAAAACTGGATGAAGTTCTACCCAAGCTCTGTGTTTACAGTTTCTGTCAGACTAACTCATAAGTCACCATTTCCTTCTGTAATGACATCTTTATCCTTTATTTATGCTGTGTTTCATATTTGTTTTCTCTGTATTTCCTCTCCAGTCATATTACTAGCAAAAAAAGGAGGAGGGAGTGAGACAGACAACAGTTGTTTGCCCTTGTTATTAAAAATGTGGGAGCATGATTACGGGAGAGTAATATATCATTGTGGGAATTGGTTAAACACTAAACTGGTTAAAGAGTGAGGTGGAAAACAAAGTTTCCAATTGAAAAACATCCAGGCTTTTTTTCTTGCTTTCTAAAATAAAGACAGAAAAATATTACAAAAACAACCTTCCATACCACTGTTGTCATGTCTGGTCTTGATGGCTTACTTTGCAAAAATACCAAAGACCAGGGTGGCTTGCCAGAAGGCTCTGCCAAGTGAAATTCATGGCAGACTTCTGGCATGGGGTCCAGGTCGAATCCATTTGTGCATACCAGGAACATGTGATTCTGTAGCCTAAGCTGTAACCGCGCTTCACAGTATCTGTGCAGCAGACAGTTGTGAAGAGTACTGACCATCCATGGGGAAAAAAAGTAACCCTGTGTCCAGAAACTTTGCCTTCTGTAAGATCTGCAATGGGCTGTGTCCTGACAATATCCACTTCCACTCTCAAAAAGGGGTGAGGGAGCCCTTCTAATAAGCAGTCAGTACCACCCAACTACTTACGCTTAGAGCAGATGTTTGTGTAGCCAGATAGAGAGCCATATGTTCAATGACCACTGTTCTGATATTTATTTTTAATGGGATATTCAAAAATCTCCAGAAAGAAGTACTGTTGTCATTCAGGAAGTGTAGAAGTAAAGAAAAAGTTGGACCAGGCTATAAAATTCTGGCTTGACTCTGAGAAACAGGCATTAAATGAGCATATAAAGGGAATGCATTCTTGAATGCATTTATTTACTTTTTTAAATTTTACTTAGGCAAACCATAACCTGAAAATAAAGCCAAAGCAAGAGCAGAATGGCAGCTGACAGTTATTCAGTCACATCTGTATTAAAACTCTAATTCTTTCCAGCCTTGCTATTTGACATTATTTTCTTCCCTGGAATTTTTTCTTCTGAAAAAAACCTCCAAAAATCTGATGAAATAGTAAGATGCAGTAGCAGCAGCCAACAAGGTCCCAACCGAGAATCTTTCCTTCACTCTCAGATTGATATTGAGAAAATTATTCTTCATTTACGATTATAATCTTTGACTTCCATTGTTTGCAGTCACTCATTATTCCTTGTAATAGAAACAGACAGGTAGCTGGTGTTTCTGCCCTTGATACTACTCCATTACCAATATTCATCACAACATTTTTTAATATTTATGTGGCTTTTTGAATATGAGAAACAGCAAACGCTGAATATTATCCCTACATCTAGCTTGTCTGAAGGAAGTTTAGGCTACTCGCTCTGTAGGATAGGCTCCACCTGGAGTTCTGCCATATGGATTTGGATAGAAAAATGGCCATTGTTGGTCCAGGCTGAAATACAAATTGCATGGAATTGTCAAGTGCCTTTCCTGATATTTATTCATAAACTTCTACAAAAGCAGTACCAGAAATGTTCAGATTTCCTGAAAGAGCTCAACCTCTTCCCCTCACCCTGAAACTTCTGCTGGCAGCGGACTAAGTGCAACAGAAACAAGTATCAGAATGTTCATCCAAGAGTTTGCACAGATGACAGGGGAATTAGAGTGCTTGCCAGAGGAAGAATAATGATAACACATGTTATTTGTGAAAATGAATAGAATTTCAGTATGAGAAAAAGACATCAGATGTTATTTTTTAAAGCATATAAGTTGGGAATGGTTATTTGGAAAAAACACCCACCTTTGACAAAGACTTGTATTTCTAAGAAGAACACCCCAACTCTGAAAGCATCCAGAAGATAAGGCATGTATTGCCAGCTAAAGTCCATTTCAAACAACAACCAGAGCTATCAACCAAAGCAAATTGTTAATATGAAGGTCCTAGAATGGCTTTGAGAGCTAAGATGTAGCCAGAAGAGGTTCTGTATATGTGCTATTATTAAAGGCAGCATTACAACAAAGGACAACTGTATAAACCAAGAGTATGTTGTTTTAAACAAGTCGGTGCAGGACTAGGTGACCTAATAGTATAGCAGATGTTGCGATGTCATATTTGTTTACAGAGAAAACACTGGATTAGTCAATAAACATTCCCAATTTAGAATCGGTAATAAAAGTAGTATTACTGAAAGTTATATTTGTTTAGCAAAGAACAAAATGTGTCTCCTGAAAGACTTAGGATCTGCTTTCACAAAGGCTTGACTTTCTCAGGAGCTGCATCGTTCAGGCCCTTTGAAAATTAGCCTCTGAGTTATCCATTTAAAGTGAAAGGGGAGAAATGTACTGCCAGGTGCTTTTAGGTTTGTGATAATACCCTGTTCTCACTCTTTAGAGACATGGCACATTCTGAAAGCAAAATCTCTATGTTAAAAAGAATTCCTCTCTGATTGATACAATTTAGATCACAGCTAGAGATAAAGTGAGTGGGGTGCACTCATAAAGAGCATGAAGAAGGAATCAAGAGGAAATCTTAAGGAAGGAATCTGTCACTATACCAGCATGATTCACTTTGCTGTTGCTATTCTATCCTAATTTTTAGAGTTAATTTAAAACATGAGTGGCTGCTTGCATTCTAGGTGTATTAGAGCATAATCCGTAGGAGTGGAAACACCAAAATCCTTTTGCTGTTACTGCCAACAAAACTTACAGTGCTTATGTAGCTGCTACAGTTAAAATCCTGAGAAATCAAGATATTTATAAGCTGTCTTCAATGTTAATGAATAAAAATGGGGCATGATTATCATAAATCTTTCTCGCTGATATATATAGCAAAAAAGGAATAGGTAAACTGTGGTTAGTGTTGGTTACTTTGAACTATTATTTATATCAAACACATTTTTGGTTTATCTAGTCTGTCCCTATCCAGGAAACAGGTCCTGAAAAAAACTGCTTGATTTCTGCTTCTTATTTCTAAAACTTAAAGAAAATGAACAAGCAGCAATCTTGGCTTCTAGCTTTAATTAGCAACTGAACATATGAGAAATGTAACCCTAGGTGACAGAATGTATTTAGGTATTCCAGAAACACATATATAGTCAAGTCTCAATTAGTTGAAATAACATGTGAAAAGAGTTGTGTGAATGAACACCGACTGTATTTAAACTAAGATATATATTCCATCAGTGAGGCTGTCATAGAGAAAAGAAAAAAAAAAGGGGAGCCAGTGTTAACTTCAATAGCTGCGAGTACTGACCGGCAAAGATGGTTGTACTTCTTCCTGGTACAAGCTGACTCACCTGAAGTTAATCCAAATGCTTGTTTGTAGGCAGTGCAATGAAACCATGGTTTGCCCCTGGGCAACTGCCTTACCTTATGGGCAGGCTGCTTTGGAAGGATTTTAAAGCATTGAAGGACACTAATAAATGTTCTGCGGGAGAACAAACATCATCTTTGGCCAAAGTCCAACTAAATTCTGTGAGGGTTCTGTCTGTGTATAAAAGTAGCTTCTCCCTCCCAATGCACTTGATGCAAATGAAGCCAGAAGCTTCCCTCGTCAAAGATGGTCACTGCTGCCATCCAGCACCTTCACACTAGACAGGTCATAACCTCAAGGGCTGTGAGCTTTTGCTGTCAAGTAGCTGCTTTGAAAACAGTGGCAAAAGTGACTATTCCCCCTAGATAGGTATTTTCCAATTGTGCAGGTGTAATTTACATGCATGTTTAAACAAATATACCTGTGGGCAATAGTAAGTGTGTAACAGGAAGGCAAAGAAAGGGAATGTATACAAGGCAATCCTTGTTGCAAAAGATAAAAGGGATGCATGATCTAGCTGCTTGGTGAACCGTGGTACTGTTTGCTAGCCTGCTCTGGTTGCATTTGACTACTACTAAGTGATTATGAACTGTGCAATTCAAAAATAAAATAAAAATAATGTGGCAACATTGTCCTTAGATTTCTTAATAATTTTATTATTATTACAAAATTTTAATAGAAAGAGAAAGAAATTCCTAGACAGCTCAAAGGTTAAAATGGAATTAAGAGAGATGGTACCTTTCTACAGGTCAGAGTAAATGTCATTATCAGCATGAAAACATTTAGAAGTGTGGAAGTGCATCGTTAGATAACTTCTGCCCTGTAGGGATAGCACAAGAGAGATAAATTAAAATGTAGTTTCAAAAGCCTGGGATTTAAAGTTTAAAATACCTTAACCTTCTGGTCTTAGTCGTGTGGTTCTTCATAGTACAATGATCTAGGCACTCCACTTACAGCTGTTGTGCAAGTTGTGATAAAAATGATTTGTTGGAGAAAGCTTATTCATTCAGCAGAGAATAGTTCAATGAAAACACCTTGTAGTGAGCAGAATTTTGCTGAAGCTATGGTATGCCCTGGGGGAACTTTCTGAGGTTTCCTTCCCCAGGGCAGAGGCCCTACTGCTCTTGGGGCTGGCAGCTCTGTAAAGGGGTGTCTCTGGATGATGTCCTCATGGCTGTGAAGATTAAAACATCTAGATTTCCAGTTGACAGGGAAATGTGAATTGTTTGGCTTCAGTTATACAGATCCAAAGGGCTCCTGTTTCTTCTCCCCTGTGCCAATGGGCAAAGAAGGAGAGTTGGTGGGTGGAGCACATTACAGTTGTCCTGGAAAGGAAAGAAATGCAAGCCAGAACAGGGTTACTATGGAGTAAGTGGAAAGCTGTGAATTTCATTAAGAATTTATGAGTAAAAATGTGTATTTCTTGGCCCATGATTTTACTGAACTTATAAAATCACGTGCTTCCTCTTTCCAGGACTACCTGCAAAATACAGCTGATTCAAAAAGTAGATTACAATTTCTTTTGTGAAGGAATATAGCTAAAAAATTAAGCAAATTACCTGGATATTCATGTCGGGTAGAAACAGATATATTTGATCACAGCTGGAGATATTTTAGGGAACACAGAGGGTTTCAAACCCAAGCTGCTTTTTGTATGTACGTATTGGTGTTTGTGTAACTAAAAGCCTAATTATGCTGCTAGCAATACATTTGCTGGCACACAGACAGAATGAATTGTTGTGGTCATAATGGACATGCCTAGTTTTGAAAATCAAGTCTTCTGCTGGATTGCAGAACTGCAGAAGTTTCTAGGTCTTGGACCAATTTAAGAAAAATTGCCCTGAAATGTAGTTCTCCAATCCCTCCTCTCACTTCCCTGAATCAGTAACAGATTTTCAGTTTTCAATGTCTAGAAAGTAAATGAGGTGAAGTCTTCTCACATCCACACTCTGATGCCATTTAAGACTGAAATCCCATAAGAGAATTCTACCTCTGCTAAGTCAAAATCTATATAATTGACTCAATTGCTGAGCCAAGTGATTGGCTCCATGCTTACTATCTTCTACATATACAAGGTGACAAAACCAGGAAGATTACTAGAGTATGATGGTTGCACATTTTTTTAGAAAGTTGTATACTGCATAACTAATTTTTGTCCTTCAGGAAAGCATTCTTCCTTGTATTCCATCACACTTAACTGAAGAATATAAAACACTGACCGGACTTTCTCACGATCAAAGAATTCAATACAGTAAAAAGCAGGTAGGATTTAAATTGCGCTGTGGATTTGAGAGAGTCATTTAAAATTTAGCATACAGCATCAGCTTTTAAGGCTTGGGTAATCTTGTTTTAGCATTTATTTATATTAAAGTTCTTAACTTTTACTTCTGCTGTTGGCTCTGGAAATGGAAGGCCAGTGATAACAGATCATTAAAATACTGTGAGAGAAATTCAGGAAACTTAATCTCAAATGATGTGTGAGGACAGGGAGTTGAAAGATATTTTTCATGATTTACTACTGTAAATCACATTGGTCCAAACTCTTAAAATAAAATATAAAAATGTGACTGCCCCAAAACTACCTTAGTTAAAAGAACACTATTTCTAGGATAGGCTGAAATACAGTTATATTTTTGGCTTCAGAAACTTGGACTGTAACCTTTCTGTTGCTGTGCCACTAGAGCATGTAATAAAAAAGAAAGATAGCTTTATATAGCATGGCTCTTGCTCATCTTCTGAGACAATAAAAAAGGAGGTCATAGGTGATAGTTCTGTTAGTGTTTTCTTGTTTAGGTCACAAATCTATTTTTTCTATTGATTTCATGTAAAACCACTGATTAAAAACATCAAGCATTAAAGTGATTGTAATAAAACCTACAGTCTTGTGCTTTCTCTGGGGTTGGTCAGCTCTAACCTGAACTGAGCAAAACATTTAAATACCTGCTTCTTATAAGTTCTGTTTATTTCAGGCAAACTCTAAAGTATCCATTTGCTCAATTCCTTTGCTCTTCATTGCACAGATGGAAATAAACTTATATATATATGAAGGCCATGGGCAAACTGTTCTACTGGAGGTTTTGTATGCCTTTGAGTCTTTGAGAACCCTTTGTCCTGTTCTCGAAGCAAACAGCTGTAATAGCTGTCATAGCACTCTAACTGTACTCAAATTTGCCAGTCTTTTTTTACTTCAGCAGGGGAGTGAGAGAAAATACTGACTCCTAAAGCAATGAGATCTTACTTTTCCAGAATAAGGGCACAGTGGGGATATGTATAAGATCATTTCTTAACAATTCCAATGCTACAAATGCCTTCTCTGTGGTGGAATTTTTAACACTCTGGTCTAGAAAATTAAACACACTGGAGAGTAAAATGCCAATTTATTTGTGAATTTTACTAGGAAATTGCTCTCTTTTTTAAATAAAAATTGATACTTGCCTGTACCTTACTTATTTGCCTATAAATATAAATTTTATAAACTACAGTAAGAGATTTGATGAGAATCATGGTTACGTGAAGGCAGTTCTCCAATATAATTTTATATCCTGCATAACCTGGACAAGCCAGATTTTCTCAAACAATACCTGGATGACTGCCAGATCCAGAGGATATATACTGTTATCTGTGATCCTGAGACATCATCCCATGAATTATTACTTATTTTGTCTGAACCTGTTCCCTCATCCTTGGATATAACATAAATAAAAACTTTCATAAGGCCAACTGAACAATTAAAGCCCGCTTTTGCTGAAGGTGACGGTATTTTCCTGTAACATCTGCATGACCTCCCTTCTTTGCTATGCTCTCCTGGTACAAGAGTAATGCTCACACTGAGATCAAGTGCCACACTGAGCTTCTGGAAAGCAAGGAGAACCCTTTTCTTTTCCTGGAAGCCAAGTAAAAACACCAAGTGACACAGAACCAGAGAGAAAGTTGGTTTCTTCGCAAAAGAGAGATATTTCTGACACTTTTTACACTGGATGCCTTCTCTGCTCTTTTAAGTAGCATATATGTTTGCCAAAAAAACCAACTTATATGTCAGAGGCAATGGAGAAGAAAAACGAGGTAACCTAAAACCCTATGGAACTGATCCACTGCTTGGCCTAACCTGATAACACTGGAGTCCTATCCATTTTTCACTGTGGACTGATGAGACGTCTGTAACGTGATAGTAAATGCTGCATAGGATCACAGTAATAATTTTGGCATAATAGGATTTAAGCAGAGGGGCTATGGGGAAACTTGACTGCTCAGAACAAACCTGCTACAGAGAAGTACTTCTCACCAGGGTGAGCACAGCTCACTACTGATTGTCTTCTTGCTCTGTGTGCCTTTCTCATCTTGTTTCCTGAGCCCTTTTTCCATGCAGTATATGGTCACATCCTTGTACAATCCTTGGTGAGATTTGCAATCCCCATTTTGTGTCAAGCAGAATTATTAAATCTGGAAAGTGCCTCCAAAGCAGCATACATATCAGCTGTTCCTTGTCTCACAGGTGGCTGTTTGAACCCCTTCATTCCAGTTTTACCTTTTTCTGAAGTTTTTGGTGAATCTTTGATTCTCCCTGCAGTAGCGCTTAATTCTCCTTCTCTCAAATATTAGTCCCAAAACTTGTCTTGCAGATTACTTTGCTAGTTCACAGCAAAATTACATTTGATTCAAATAAACATGAAGCTTTATTCAAATAAATATGAAGCAAGACTAAAGTTCAGTGCTTTCCTACAGCAAAAAGACTAGTTCATATCAATATTTTCAAAACCCACTGTCACTTTGTTTAAAAATTAGTGATATGTTTCTTTCTACAGTGTATCAATAAGCTATGATTGGATTGCTCCTTTTAATAGATGAAACAATTTATTTTATTTTATTTTCAGGAACTTATTTATTGAGACGTTTACTCTCTTTATGCCAGTTAATGAGACAGGCATCATTTAACCTGTTAATATCTACCCACTCTAATTAATATTTCCATTGCTTGAGCTAAATAGTCCTGATATCCACTATCCACTCCACCTGTCAGTCTCTGCAGATAGATAGCTTATTCAGTTGACAGCAGTAAAGGGCAAACATGCACCACTCACTAGGCTATTCTTAGAAAGGCAAAACTACAATGCCCTAAGAGATTGCCATAGTTATTTCTACCATGTCTTCATGCTAATGTAGAAACTTACTAAAAATAGTCATAAAATAGAGGAGAAATCAACTCCTCTTTTCCCCTGGAGCTTTAGTACAGTTTAACATCCTTTGTATGGTTATTTCTTGTAACTCCTTCATGGTCCCTAGGGGCACCTCAGTCATGAACCAGAACACACTAGCAAATCACTAGCTAACACTGCAGAGGGAACAGGCTAATCATTTTCTGTTTTTCTATGAAATGTGACTTCCAGCTTTGGGCCAAAGGAGGAAGAAGTTAGGAAAATCACCTCAGGCAACACTCTCAATTATACTGATGCTTATTTGGCTCAAAATGCTGGAAGAGAAAGGAGAAATAATGGGTCAGAGGGTTTGCAGCCAAACACTCATTTAGTCTACATGGGACTAGACTTTCCCTAGTCTACTAGGGAAAGAGCAGCGGGTGTATAGTGAAAGATGTTAGCATCTATTAAGATACCATTTTCCACTGAAAGAACCCGAACAAAATCAGTTTATACATCTTTTACAATGGTGAGTTCAAGCATAAGGGAAACCAACTTCTCCCTCACCTTTGCTGTAGGTAACTAGAGCTGCCACGCAGCTGTTATCTTCTCATTAAGCTGAAGTCCAAAGTGGGAGATGGAAAGGCAGAGGAGGATTTTTCCAAATGTTTTTCAGGTTAGGACATATCACAACATGGTGGCCCGGAATATGGAAAGGAATTTCCAAGCTGAGAGCAGTGAAAAGCCACTAAGCCCTATGGATCCTGTACAGACAGACCTTATTTGTCCCCTTCCTATTTTTGATACTGTGCTGCCAGGTTTTGGGGACCTATTCTACACAGTTACAATACAAAAAAAACCCCAAACCACCACCATAAACTACAGAGTCTCCTGTATAAGGACAAAGTCACCTTATATAATGCTAGCTGTTGACAGTGAGCCAGGGGGATTGGATTTTTTTTTTTTATTTGAATTGAAAAAGCTGTAAACCAGACATAAAATATAATGTATTACAGTCATTTATATGTTCTAAAGTGCCCTTCACTCATGGTATCTCAAATGCTTCAGAGAAAGAGATTTAGATGTGAACTAAAAAAAAAATAAAAATCTTAAGGTCACATTTGAAAAGAGAAATAAACCATTTTCTTCCAGCAGAGAGTTCTGGAGAGCTAGATTTTCCCTGTAAAACAGTGATCCTGATAGTGGTACAAATTCTTCAGTTGCTCAACTGCCTTCAGCAAACAGAGATGAATCCTGCCTTGCAGTACTCAGAACAACAGTGAGCCATCCCCCAGCCAGGCCACTGTTGTAGTTTCCAGTTTCTGGAAATCTTTGCAATACTGTCCTTTTCATGGTAGAGAATGGTCTATGGGAGGTAGGTGTGAGCACATCCTTACAAACTCTGCACCTTTGCCAAGCACACTTGCTACTGTGCAAATAAAATTGATGCATTTAGATGTAAGGTCTAATTTGGTGTTGGTTTATGAGGGGCTTTGCTTTTGTATGGCTCATTCTATACCCATTTGCCTGGAATGAGTGACATATCTGTCCTTTCTGCTTTCAACAGCAAACCAAAATCCATCTGCTGTGTTTCCATGGCATTTCATTTGCAATTTCTGATGAAATTCTGTGAGGCCCTGGCCTGCAGAAATCAGCACCTGAGTCATTGAGCCCTAACACTGAAGTTTCAATAGCTGTGGCAAGGAGAGCATTCAAAATATCTCCTTGTGCTCCCTTTCCACCCCTACAGCCCCTCAAACATCAGAAAGTAACCTACAGAATTGGCTTCGGCAAAAAGACAGATAGAGATTAAAAGGTGGACTGGGTTTTATGTGCAACATATCTGGGTTTCATCTGTTTTATCCAACAAAAAATTGTGAATGGGCCCCCAAATGGATGCAAAAGTAACTCATTTCTACTTAAAATCCCTATATATTGCTGGAGTAGGGTAAAAAGGTCTCATATAAACAAGAATGAGACCTACTAGGGCAATCTATAATCCTCTATTACAGGAAGGCACATGTCCTTTGAAGTCACTGATGTTGCATCCACTTGCACTGCAACTGTGCTTTCAGAAATTCACTTTTACAGCTGAATCAAATGTTTGGTAAATGTGTTCAGACTGTGACCATATTGTGTTGACAAAGATAACTTAAATATGCATCAAAGCAGCTCAGTCGCGAGCTGTGTGTAAAACCAGATAGTCTAAAACCAACCCTTTTCCAAACTTCTGGTTTCTGGACAATGTTGTTTACAACTTTTAAGCGCTGCTCTTTGGTTTCTTTAAATTCCAAAGTTTATCACATGCTGTAAAACACCATAATCACTTTTTTCTCAGAGTTTTCTCATGGGTTGCCTTCAAGCATCTCATATAAATGAACAATGTTTTTCAAGTTGTCTTCCTCTGAACAATCCTATTTAATACATGTGTTTATTGATGCATTTCTGTCTTTTGAAGAGAAATGGGCTATAACAATAATTGTGCACCATCTGGGAAGTGTACAGCCTGGGTAAACTGGCAACAGGTTTCTTTTGCTCGCAGCTGCACAACCTGGTAAAATTTAGGCTCCCTCCTTGCAGCTCAGATCCTCCCAGTGTTTGCGTGAGACTGGGCATCCTCAGAAATGATGAAAGATGGGCAAGAGAAGGCAGCCTGCCTGCAGAGACATGGGCATGTCTGACATCTGTTTTCAGAAAGCCTTCAGGGCACCTGTGTGGTCTCTCTGTGCGTGAAAATTTAGGAATGGGGCAGTGGCCTGGTAAAAGACAGGTGTGCCAAATACTCCTTATAGCTGATAATGTGTGGAAAACTTTGGACATCCAAAGATTTATAAATATGCAGTGGGCTTCTGAACACAGAGTCATAAGAAACCAAAATACAATAGCTTCTTTTTAAGGCAAGGCTTCTTTTTAAGCTGTGAAGCAGAAGGTCACATCTAGGGGATGTGAACACCAGCAGAATCGGCTTAAGGTCTAAGTCATAAGTTGCATGGGACTTTGGAGGAGTGTGGAGATTGTCCAGGAAGAAGCAGGGATCATGGGGTGCCCCATGAAGCCTGGCCAAGGGGTGCCCTGAGGATTGAATGGAGGATGGGGTGCCCCACAGCACCATAGGGCTTGTCATTGCAGCCTCAACTGCACCTTATGCTTTTGTCTTGCCTGTTACTCTTTTTCTCAATCCACACGCATAGTCCTGTCTGAACCTCTGCTGTGTCACCAGCAAATGAATCTTTCCTTTGCCGTATATTAAAAAGCCTGTCTATTGTCATGGGTCTGTGTTATGTGGGACACAGTGGAGCAGCAGATACCCCCAGGAGAGAATTGCCTCAGGGGATTGGCATCACAGTGTCGACAGGGAAGCCAAGTACCATCTTCAGAAGTTCCCCAGGTTGCCAAAGATGTGTTTGCATCACACAGTGAACCGGCAGTACTTTATTCCTCTGCTGAAATACTCCCAGACACATTAGCATGCCTAATGTTCCCTTTTTGACCTGAAGGTCTCCTAATTATGCCTGACTTCTGTGGAAGTAAAAGATTGTAATACCTGCATTTACAATGATCCTGACCATGTCTTGGGGGACAAAATAGACAGCCTGTTTGCATTGCCTGCATACAAAATTGTTGGGCAAACAGGATGGTGTTGTGAATAGCAAACGTCATCTCCAGTAATGTGGATATATGATCCAGAAAAAAGACAGTTCTTGCATTGTCAGCTATCCCATCTGCCTTGGAAAAAGGTAGCTGGAGCCTTGCGCTTCCTAAAAAACTCTGTGATATCATGTACTGTAAAGTTAGAGTTTGTAAGCAACCTTGCAGGACATCTCGGAGGCAGGTGTCAGTCAGTCCTGGCCCCACGTCCTGGCAACACCTTTGGGTTAAGGGCATTGCTGCAGGAGGCAGATCCATGAGCCTTGATCTTCATCTGCAGGTGTTACAGACTACAGTCATGGACCTATGGTTCATGAGGGTGCAGAGACTCTTTTTAATACTAAAAAAACCCCAAGGTGTTGAGGAAAACAGAAAATAAGATTTAATCAATGAAACCAGCTGGTTACTTGTTGTGTGGTCAGGGAGGAGGTGGAAGGTACTTGTTCTGCCTGTGGGCTGCTCCAAGGAGTACCTACAGAGCTTCTGACTCAGAAATGCTGAACCCAAACATGTATCTTGTTCTGACGCTTCTGAAGAGCTATTTACTTGTGAAATAAAATATAGTTAAACCTTCAAAACAATGACAATCCACAGTCATGCTTCATGTGCTGCAACTCATATTAAGTAGAGTGTTGCTGCCTTTCAGCTGGGAAGGGCTGAACCTCATTCAGTGAACTCGGACTATAACCCTGCTGTTCTCATGTCTGGCTCTTTGCAAGAGCAGCCTGCCTGTCAGTGATGTGCGATGCCACTGAGCTTTTCAAAGTACTGCAAATAGCACACTTGCCACTGATCAGCTGAGGAGTCTACCCAGCTGTATGGGGTTAGAGAAATTTTGTAAAGCTGCTCATGAGGATCTCAGTTGCTCCTTTTTTTCCTGCTATGCCTAGTGTCTCTCCCACCAGTCTGGTCTCAGAACCTGCCCTTGGTGATGCCACCCGGCTCCATGGTGGAGGCTGTGCCATGAAGTGCTTCAGCAATGCGCTGACAGCACCTGGCCAGGCAATGCCACACCATTTTCTCTTTTGCATGCGTAGAGTCTTGCTTACCCCCACGCTTCGAGCAGCTATGTCCTCCTCCAGCACGCTGAAGAGGAGAGCAAGCAGAAGTACCACTGGCTGCAGAAAAGAGGAAAGGTCATGTAGCCCACCTTCAGCCTTTCCAGGTCCTCACTGCTGGGACAGGGCTGAGAGAGCAGGAAAGGCTATGAGATTGAAGCAGATAATTTTTGTATCAGTGGGTGCTGGGGACACCTGGATAAATATGCTATTGAAACTATTAGTACTAACAAGATGTTATTGAAGTAGAAATATGTTGTTCATCACTACTTAGTCTTGAGCAAGTGACTGATGCCAGGAATGAAGGAAGGAGTATGTGACTATGGACAGTGCTGTTAAATCTTTATCTGGACTGGGAACCACTATCCTTTAGTGAAACATTGCGCTAACTCACAAGCTTTTGAAAATGGCATGAGGGAAGAGCCTAAACAGTGCAGTTCATTTAGTCATTTTTCATGATGACAGACAATACAGTTGATTTGTAATTTACTGATCTGATTTGGAGCTCACCTACGGTAGTCCAGCACCCCAGTTCATAGAAGCAAAAAAGCTTGATCTCCTGTCTCCTGGGCATACCTTTCTCTAGAAAGTAGTCCTACAGAAACAATCCAGTTATTTTGTTCTATTTCACAGGTTTACAGCCATCATAAGTAAAATGAAATGACCTTAATATGAACCATTCTGGCACCCTGCCCTCACCTGCCTCAGGTCAGACTGGAGATGACATGAAGTTCAGCATAGCTTAAGAAAACATTCATGTGAACATGCTTCCAGCTTAAAAGCAGTCAAGATTAAGGGCCCTTTGTTTGTTGGGGATTCTTTAAAAACATGTTTTCCAATACAAAAATAGGTTCTTTTTCAGTGAAATCTATTTACTCAACTCAAAAAGGAAAAAAAAAAAAAGAAGAAAAAGAAACATGTTTTGAAATTGCCCTATATGGACATCTTTTAAAGAACAAATTTCCTTCTCTGGATTTACTTTTTCTTTAGAAATTTAAGCTGAGTACGGTAAAGCTGTACCAAGTGGCTGAAATCCAGTCAGAATGCAATGCCTTAATACTGCAAAATTTTTTCCTTTGCTTTTGTTGATTTATGGAATATTTTTAAATTATCTTCATTTTGATTGGCAGTAAGACATTCTCCCAATGCTTTGGATGTTTTTTAGCTAGAGAACTGAAGCACAGAATCACAGAATAGTTGAGGTTGGCACCTCTGGAGGTCCCCCCAAGTCCAAACCCTCTGCTCAAAGCAGGGTCAATTCAGGCAGGTTGCTTAGAAATTTTTTCTTATCTATGAGAAATAACTTTGCTTTGAACATTTCTTTTTTTATATAGAAAGGTAATTGGGAAAAAAATAATTAATCAAGCCAGAACAGATTCACATAACAGTGAAGCAGAAAGCCAGTCAATACCCAGCTTTCATACACGACTCCTCCTCTAAGCACAAAGTAAACAAAGCCTGGCATTTTGTCTTGCAGAGTGCTGTTGCAGTTACAGAAAGATTTCTTTCCTTTGGAGTGAAGACATAAATACCCAGTAACACCACTGTTCACTGGTCAGCTCCCTTAGACATATGGGCCGCAATTTCAGTAATTTTCTGTGCTGTTCGTGTTGCATAAGAAATGATACTAGGCTGTGCATTGCATACACATGTTGAAGGACTGCCTCCAGTCAGGCACATAGGGAACCAGAGAGCAGATTTCCATGGTCTCTCTGGCCAATACAGCATTCTACCAGCCACCTTGAAGTGTGGGTTCACACAATCCCTGTGACCTGAGGCAACCCACATACTGCAGAACATGCCAAAATGGGGTAACGGAAAGTCAATGAAGTCTAGTTTTAATTCTGCTCTAAGTTCTGCGGTGTGACCTAGAACCAGAAGTTTCACCATATTAAAGTGCTGGATTTAAATAGATCTGCTTTAAGCTGCTATGCTTATACTCCATTTCAACATGTCCGGAAAACACTGGAATCCTGCCACCAACTTCGCTAGGCACAGAAACTATATTAGAGCCTCTTTGTTTCTCTAATGCCATCATGAATGTTGGGAGGGGGGGTCATTCCTATAAAATCCATTGAATATTTCATTAAAGGGGAGAGAAGGGATTGTTTTGATATCTATGAGTATTTTTATTTGTCCAAACTGTAATGCAGGAGGCATCCAGAATGTCAGCTTGCAGTGCTTGGGATCTATCCTTGAAATCTCACCTGCTGAGATCATACTTCCAATTCTGTTTATTATGTCAACCACGCATTATAAAATAGTATCAATTCACTGCTATGCCATCTCCCATCTTGTGAGATTTTTGAACTTCATTTTAGTGTCAGATATGTTCCACAAATACTGAAATAAGATGAAACAAAAGGTTTTCCAATGTTATTCTCTTTCATATGATTTATCTTATTCTGTATTCTACTGTCATTATTCTAAGATAGCACACTTTATAGTATAAAGTTTTAAGGGCAGCTAAAATTTTTAGAATGTTGTCAACAACATTTGTCTCTGGAAATACCTAGAAAGAAGTAAAAATTGTGAAGGTTTTACTTCCTTTTAGCATGTAGCCTTTGCCGTCTGTACCATTGGTTTTGTATACAATTTTTGTAGCATATTTATCTTCAGGAAGACAAGAAATAGGTTTCTGACATAATCATAATATAGCAACAGACCATAGCAGGGGCACATTGATACAGCACCTTTTTGTAAATGTAAAATAAATACATTCCCTGTGCTCAGAACATAAGGGAAGAGGCCTAAAGGGAAATGAATCTGAAGATGTCAAAAGCTTTCTTTCAATAATTATTTTAGAAGGACCGGTTTGGCAGTGTCCTAATCCCTGAAGAAAAGCGACAACCTCAAATTCTCACAGATGGCCCCAAATCTGCCTTCAGCCCACAGAAAGGAGAAGCCCAGCCTACCTGATGTAGTGCCCTTGAACTCCACTAGCACTGTAGGTCTGAAACATCACCTCTGGAAGGAAGTTGTTTCCACTTGTTGGCTAGCAAAAGATGCTCATACCAAAGGGTGATTGCATCTGATGTTTGAGCAGGCATAAAACATATAACAGAAAAGTATGAAGGTGAGGTGACAGGTGAGGAAACCTCTGAGGTACAGACCACTGATAAAAAGCCAGGAGGAACAAGCCACACATAGATTAAAAGAGGGAAAGAACGCTGTTCTTGTTAGTGAGATCAGTGAACAAATTACATACCATCTGCAATGCAGAGATACAAATAACTCACAGAAAATAGCCTGGCCTAAGGAATAAGCTTCTGAACAGATTCTGGAAGTACAGTTTTACCAACTGTAAACAGGATTTTGCAGGACTGAAATAGTGATCTTCCATTTAATACTAAAAGGAATAATAACAATCAGGGAGGATGGCAGTGCTGGTCCTTTCTGTGGTCTGGCTGGCTGCAGAAACACTGCTGGACAATGTTGGACAGACAGCCACATCCATCCCCCTCATCAGGAGGAAAGCCACAGCTACGTGGATTTTTGTAGCATTCAGTTAGAAGTGGCAAAATGAAAAGCTTCAGGACAGATGCCTGAAATGTTACAGGAAAGTCACTATTTACTACAATTCAGGATCAAATAAAAAGTCAATTGGCAAGGGAAGAAAATGTTCTGTTGAAGAAAATGTTAAAACACAGAAATATATTTCACCTGGCAGCTTGTCGCATTTCACCAAAGTATCTGAGTGGGTCTGCTCTGATACCTGACTCCATGGCAATAGCAGCAGTTGGATGGGGATGCAGATCCTTGCAGAGAGACTGTGGGCACACTTATTCCTCACTCTTTCATCCTAGAAAGAAAAAGGAGAATGAAAAATCAAGAAACTGAGAGGTAAAAGAGATGGCAGATAAAGCCTTGAGATAGCAGATAAACCTCTGAGCAAGCATTGAACAGCTGCACACATGCTTTACACAGAGCCAAACCCAGAGTGAAGAAGAAAATGAAAGGAAATAGCCCGTATTTTTTAGTGGAAGTTTGTTGGTCTGCAAATAACATTTGAGGATAATGCATAACAGATGGTAACTTAATGGGAAGGGAGGCAGGAGGCAATTTACAGTATATAAACTGTTCTATGAAATATCAGGGCAAAAGAAAGTGCTGAAGAGATTAGGTGTAACTAGCAAACAATACAGAAAGTGAAGAAGCTGTGGCCTGCTTGAGGTAATTGAGCACCTGCAGTGGTTGGATATGTTCTGGGCAAGGGATAAGAGAGGAAGGTATGCACTGGCAATAATGCATATGAGAAAAGGGACAAAATGTACGGAGAGATAGAGGACATTATCACAGGTGCAAGGTCAATGCACAGACGACCAGTAAAGCCGTAACAAAAAAAGTGTCTGTAGGAGTGCTCCAGAGTCCTGTATCTGAATCCCAGCAAAAGGAAAGTTAGAAATCAGAACTATATGGGGATGGACCTATATGTTAAAGAAAAGGAATGAACTCTTATTTGCACTACTTTGAAATTGCCAATATAAAGGAGCAAATAAGAAAAGGGTGATACTATAGTCACTGAGAAAGTAAACATGCAAAAGGCAGGCAGCTATGTGTTACAGTTATATCCCTCTGAAACACGGCTAGTCCCCCTCTGCTGCCCCTTGATATTACAATGTTTTGGCTGTTGAGCACATGTGTAACCGCACGGGGCCATGACACTGTTGAGGTACTTGGAGTGTTTGGCCACACTTGACTCATGATAGAATCATCAGACCAGGACCTCCACTGATCTTACCTGTAGATCCAGTCTCCTGAGGAGAGGGGGAAAGGACCTCGAATCACAGTGTCTCATTTCCCAGCAAGGTTTCTTAGCACACAGTGATAAATTAGCTTTGCTATTAGGTCTTCTCCATTTGTATGAATACATGAATCCATATTTACTGGACCAGGGAAGGCAACTCTAACCCATTTATCACAGCATTAAATTAGGAGTTGTCGTGGTTTAACCCCAGACAGGAACTAAGCACCAAGCAATTGCTCACTCACCTCCCTCACAGTGGGATGGGGGAGAGAACCAGAAGGGTACAAGTGAGAAAACTCGTGGGCTGAGATAAAGACAGTTTAACAGGTAAAGTAAAAGCTGCGCACACAAGCAAAGCAAAACAAGGAATTCATTCACCACTTCCCATGGGCAGGCAGATGTTCAGCCATCTCCAGGAAAGCAGGGCTCCATCACGCATAATGGTGACTTGGGAAAACAAACGCCATCACTGCGAACATCCCCCCTTCCTTCTTCTTCCCCCAGCTGTATATGCTGAGCATGACGTCATACGGTCTGGAATATCCCTGTGGTCTGTTGTCAGTGGGTCAGTGTCCCAGCTGTGTCCCGTCCCAACTTCTTTTGCCCCACCCCAGCCTCCTCGCTGGTGGGGTGGGGTGAGGAGCAGAAAAGGCCTTGGCTCTGTCTAAGCACTGCTCAGCAGTAACAAAAACATCCCTGTGTTATTGTCCTGGTTTCAGCTGGAATAGAGTTAACTGCCTTCCTAGTAGCTGGTACGGTGCTATGTTTTGAGTTCAGTATGAGAAGAATGTTGATAACACTGATGTTTTCAGTGGTTGCTAAGTAGTGTTTAGACTAATGTCAAGGATTTTTCAGCTTCTCATGCCCAGCCAGCGAGAAAGCTGGAGGGGCACAAGAAGTTGGCACAGGACACAGCCAGGGCACCTGACCCAAACTGGCCAACAGGGTATTCCATACCATGGGATGTCCCATCTAGTATAGGAACTGGGAAGTGGGGGCGGGGAATTGCCGCTGGGGGACTAGCTGGGTGCCGGTCGGCGGGTGGTGAGCAATTGCACTGCGCATCATTTGTACATTCCAATCCTTTCATTATTGCTGTTGTCATTTTACTAGTGTTATCATTATCATTATTAGTTTCTTCTTTTCTGTTCTATTAAACCGTTCTTATCTCAACCCACGAGTTTTACTTCTTTTCCCGATTTTCTCCCCTATCCCACTGGGTGGGGGAGGGGGGAGTGAGTGAGCGGCTGCGTGGTGCTTAGTTGCTGGCTGGGGTTAAACCACGACAGTTATCAACACTGTTCCCAGCACAAATCCAAAATACAGCCCCATACTAGCTACTGTGAAGAAAATTAACTCCATCCCAGCCAAAACCAGCACATGAGTGAGCATTAGCAAATGAACATTTGAATACTAAACAAACCCAGAAATCTTCCTGGGGTAGCCTAACTCAAGGATTAAGCTCTAAAAAGAGAAAGTGTATGTAGGACTTTTGAGCTGAAGTGAGCACCACTGTAGTGCCTAATGCCTGCAAAGGAAACCTAAGTACCACTAAACTAGAGTGACAGTGTCTAAGCATGAGCACCCCTCTTCCCAGAATCCATAACTAAGCAGCATCTATGCTCTATATGCAATACATGGGAGAATAATGTAGCATCCACAGAAACCAGCCTATGGGGCCAATAGACAATATAGCTGACAGAAAATACCAAGGGAAGTAGAGTTTTGTAAGTATTGCATCTGGATGTGTATCATGCCCAGGCTGAAACAGCAGCAACTTGAATCTAGGGGTCACAGCTCTGATTCTTCCCCTGAAGACCTATTGATGATTTTTTCAGGCCGTAGGTGAAGATGAATAAGGAACTCCATTTTTAATCCAGAGTCCAGAGATTAGGGTAGTTAATTAAGATGTGATAGCCTGCCTTTCTGCAAGACAGCATTTCAACAGCCTGGAGAAGAATGGATACTATGAAAAAGGAAATGGATAAAGCACAGAATTCTTGTGGAAAAGAGGTCAGTTTTATTTAACTTTAAAATATTGAAATAAATATCTGGGAGGCTGTTTATTTGGCAAAGGAAAACATTATGAAAATAATTAGAATGAATTTAAAAGCAGCAAGAATCATCAAGCTGGAGTCAAGCTGAAAACACAAAAATGAAAAAAGCAGCATTTCATAAAATTAATTCCTTATGTCTGTAGCTAATATTTTCCTGCATCTGTTGTATACTTTTCAGCAATTATTTAGCTGAATGTAGATGGGAAGTAGTAAGCCCCAGTGTGTGTTATTAATAGGTAATGCACTCATACATTTTAATGGGTCTGTATTTGCTTCACTGCATCTACAAAACTCCTGCTAATAACAAGTAATTGTCTTAATGGGGGTAGTGCAAACACATTAAAGGCCATATAGACCTCCAAGCAACAGAGCCTTGAGAATGACACAACTGAGGTACTACAGCCTCTAGAACTAACTTGTCCTTATTAAAATGCCAAATACGATTGCTACAGCAGTTTGAGTTATGGTGCCAGTCTGAAAATAACCAAAAAGTGGTCTTTACTAACAGATCTGCTTTTCAGTACTGACTTGTAACCTGGTTACTGAAAACTTTTTACTAATTTTTTTTTTTCTCCTCTGGCTCTGCAATTCCTTAGCAGCCAAGCAGATTAGGTGGATCCCACTTTGTTGTGAGCATCTTCAGCAGAATTTTTGTGAGCAATAAATGCATAGTTGCCACTAATGTCCTAATCTAGCCTGCTGAAACTTTGTAAATGCTGGAGGTGAACTGGAACAATGTATGAAAATGAAGTACAGGCTGTGATTGAGTATGACTATAAATAGCTGAAAGAAAGTCTTTAAGCAGCTTGCTTCTATATGTCAACTGCAAAACTAGCTGAACTGTTAAAATAGATTGCTTCCATAGAAAGGTTAGACTTTCTGGTGAGAAACACATTTCAATTCACTAACAAAAATCAAGACTTATTATTAAATGCCATCGTACACATGATCTCATTTGTTAACCTGAAGTGGGCCCTCCACATTGGAGCATGGCAATTTAGCTGGAGGCTGATTGTGGACCCATTGTGGAAGAGGTCTTGTGGCTTTATAACAGAAAATAAGGCCTTGTGAAGTTATTATTAAAGTGTATACAGTGTCCGAGGTACATTAGGCAATTTTTATAACAAAACTGCGAAACTTTCCCAAAATGGATAAAAGGATAAGCAAGATAATGGCTTACAGACTGTTTTATATCTGGTAGTCTTTAAAGCTAATGACTTCTAATAACAAATGGAAACTTATGCCTCATTTGCAAATAAACATGGGCCTGATGTACATCTCCACACAGGATGTAAGGGAACAAAAGTGCTGGTGGAGAGTGTATATACAAAGGGGCAGCTGAAGGCTAGCCAGCCTGGCATAACCCAGCAACAGACAGGCCACTTCTCCTGGACTGGAGCCTTCATTTGCCTTTGCTCATTATGCCACGCAACCCTGAGGATTCAGGGACTGACATCTAGCCCCATTACATGTTCCCCTTATAAGTAATTTCTCCCATTTTGCTTCAATCACTGTGTTATGTTTTGTTGTATTTTGTTTTATCCAATGCCAGAAAATTGTTTTAGGTTTTTGGACCTATAACTACTTGCATAGAAAGAATGGATCATGGTTGCCCTGTATGGTCTTCTTGGACAAATAATTAGTTGGAGTATTTTACCTTTCAGAATAGCACAGTACCTGAGATAAAAATGACTTTGACACAAATATTGAATAATGAAGTATTCATATCAATCTTCTTCTATATTTTGCAGAGGCAAATAAATCAAGTTCCTATAGTCCTGCATAACAATCAGCAGATAAAACTGGTTAGATAGTAAATGCAGCAAGTCTTACTTCCCATTCATGCCAAAAGTGGTTTATGACAGTAATATATTATTGGTGCTCTGTCTACCTATAAGATTCAGATAGATACTCTCAAAAATGGGTGAACCCATATGTCCCATAAGTAATTTTCCTACTGTACACAATATAACACAGTGTCCTTGTCAGGCTTTCTGAAATACTGGCTGGCCAGCAAAATGGTAGAGTAAAAATATCTGTAGAGTAGAAATCTGTTTAGTCACATTCCTGCCCAATCACACAAAAGAGTTAAGATTTTCAATTTCTTAGCTATGTCACTCAATCAGTCCTTTCCAATAACTTTCTGTAGCCTGAATGTACCTTCTTCTGAATTCCTGCTGTTGCTTAGATGGCCCATAAGCTGGTTTTACTGCACAAAACCTTCACACATCTAGTATTCTCTTTGCTGCATTCCTTCCCTTCCACTGGGGCCCCGTCATAGCTGTTTCTAATTTGTTTGTTACCTTGGGCTGCTGACAATTAGAACTTAAAAAATTATGTCCTGCTGTACATACCTAAGCGCAGAGCAGATTGCTGAGTCGCTGGTGTGGGCCCTCAGTTCTGAACTCCCTACCTACCCTCCAGGCTCACCCGCTGCCCTGTGTCCTACAGGCAGACTTGCTGAGCCGGGGGGGCGTGGGTGCATGAAGGAGGGGAATGGGAGCACTGGTGGCAGGCGGGCAAGCAGAGTGGGAAGAGGGCTCTCTCCCTGCCCCTGCTCCTCTGCCTGTCCCACAGGGCACAACCGCTACCCCGGCCCCCCAAGTTCAGCTGCATCCCACCATCCGCCTGCTCCTGGGGCTGCGGAGCGGCCAGTCTGCGCTAGCTGTCTCAGGTGCCCACAGAGAAATCAGCGGTCAGGAAAGGGCAACAATTCGGGAAATAGCTTCCCATCTCGGCATCCAAAGCATCACAGGTGAAGCTTTCTTTAGAGGATCCCTGAGGTCTCAGGTATAAGCTATAGTGTCGGTCTGTCTTGTTCTTGCATTAAAAGGATTTCCCAGCAACTGAACGGGTGGGACCAGCCCCCTTCCCTCCCCAGCTCTCCCGCTGTACCTGCCCAAAGCAGCTGTCAAAGTAAGGGGCCCATACAGAAGAGCCCACCCTGCTCTGTCGCACCCAGTATGGGTGCACCGGGATCTGAGGTGCTTCTCTCTTCACTCGGTCATATTTAAGTACCAATCCATTGACACATTCTTAGTTGTTATTTTAACTTTAATAGTGTGGTTTCTTTAGTATGCATTAAGAAGTATTCTCTGAAAAGAGAGAGCTCTCATTATTTCTGTTTCAAGGTGAGATATAGAAGAATGGAGAACTGCAGTGACTTGCCCATAATCAATAGCAAGGGAATGATGTGATAAAGGTTTATGAAGTCATGAGCATGTGGAGAATGTGGATTATGCACCTCATTCGTGATTACTTACTGACTCCTGTAATTCAGGAGCTAAAGGATGTCAAGTGAGATAATCAGATGGCAAATTCAAAACCAGTGAGGTTCTTCATACAGTCCCCAGGCAAACTTTGGGGCAACACAGCAGGGTGGTTGGTTGGCGTAAAACCTACGTGAAAACCATGCATTAGACAAAACTATGGAAGGAAAAATCCATCCTGGAGGACCCTGAGCTTCAGATTGCTGAAGGCTACAAGAGAACATCAGAGAAGTAACGTTGCCCTTTGTTTGTTCTTAGACATCTACTATTGACCAGACTGGGGATAAGACACTTATCCACACCAAAGCTTTCCTCGGACCCACTACATATCCCCTAGTATCACTACATATCCAGAAAATCTGTGCTAGAGCTGTGAATAAAACCTTAGCTGTCCAGCCTTTAGTTCAGTTCTCATGCACCAACAGTGATGACTCTGCCCGATTCTGTGGGCTGTCTTCTTCCATTTTGTGCATGTTACTGAAGTAAAGAATATGATAAGCTGAATAACTAAGGGAGAATAAGAAAATAAAACTATGTCAAAAAAGCCAATAAAACCAATAATGTTAACATGGTGAAGTGAATGAGGGTTAGTCTGCAGTGTTGCATGCAGTTTGATTGCCTGCTCTGCTCAGGGCTTCTTGTACATCCTAGGCACATGGCTTATCAGCTTTGTGTTTCATTATCACCGACTGTGAAAGCCCCTTTCCCTTGTCATAAAGGATAATAGCATGATACACATTTGAAAGGTAAGTTTTTCAGAGTTCTCAGGAAAGAAGAGGGGCCTTCAAACCCCAAGGACAAAGCTATTAAAATAAAAATATTCAGATGAAATAAGTAAGTATGCATAAAAAAGAGACAGGGCCTGGGCCTATAGAAGTGTTAGCTTTAATAAAAAAATTGCAATTTCAGAAGCAGTCTCTGTCTAGGTATTATTTCTCTATGGCATATACCTAAGATTATTGTTGAAAAGTGTCTTTCACTCTTCCAGTACATTAAGATAAAGTGCTACAGCTTACATTTCCTATTGGTATTTTTTCATTTTAAAAGCATCAGAGCACCAAGAAGGTATTTTAAAATGACATGCATTGACTTGTATATTGGTACTAAGATTTTTTTCTATACTGCCTGCAAGCAAAAATCACAGAACTACAGTGTTTCCATGGCAACTGCATTTTAATAAGGTGAAATTTCCAGTTTGATAGAGCTGAACAACTAATAATGTCAGCTTCCAATGTTGCAGAAGCTCAGATGTCAGGAAGGGTCAGCATAAAACACGGGGCTAAAATTGATTCTTTGCAACATTCATCTTTATTGCTAGTATAATTTTGGGAAAAGCCAATAAAAGATATGATTAAAACAGTAATCTTATTTTCACACACTTCTCATATCATAAAGCATCAACATTCAAAATATATCAATTTAAAGCTTATTCGTATGTCTCCATAAGAAACATGATGCTCTTTACTGCAAGCTCACTTTTCACTTTTGAGTTTTTACTCTATAGTACTTCATGGGAGAGTTCTGGGAATAGTTTTGAGTTAATGGGTGTCAGTAGACACCAGTTGACTGTCTATGTATACTGATGCTTATCAGTCAGAACATCAAAACTCATTAGCAACTTTTGCTGTAAAGTCACAGTTCCCTTAAGGTCAAGAACTGAATTCAAGTGAGATTTCTTTTTAAGAACCCAAAAGAAATCACAGATTGGGATTTGGCTTTTAAAGTAGATGGAAGTTCTTTCAAAGGCTAGACAGGTCTTTGGTTTTCTTTTCCGTCCCTTTCTCTGTGTCTGTCGTCTAACAAAAGCTTTTCTGGAGGTTTCCAGTGGCTTTAGGCTAGAGAGACTTGGGAAAAAGTGAAGCTAAAGAACAAGTTGATCCCTGTGACAGGAAACCTCTTTCCTAGGTTAACAGTGCAGTGCATGACCAATGTGTTAAGTGATCTTACTCAGCTCCACCATGGTACTGGCTTTCTTCAAAAAAGTGATGCTAGAATTAATTCATGTTGCAGTATGAGCTGTAACCCCTCCTAATATAATCAAACTAAAAATAAAATTAAAAATAAAAATAAAAAAAGAACCGTTGAGATGCTTTTCAAAAGGAAGCTAGTATTTAAAAAACTTATTTCCAGAAATTAAGTTTTTAAGTAGAATATTAAACATCAAGGTGCTTACCAGAAAATCAGAGCTGACAGCACAGGAACTTATGCTGAAACTTCTGTTTAAGAGATCATTTTTTTCCTTGTGTTTTGTTATGAACAATATGGCTCCATCTGTGTTAGTATGTAATCATGCCATTGCCTGGCTTGGAGGCCAACTGTCAAGGAAAGGCCTATGCGTATACTGCAGGACTGTCTAAAAAAGGGGGGCCATATGCAGATTCCCTATTGGGAGTGACTGGTTTTATTTCCTGAGCTGTGCTTGGGACTGTTAAGAACTGCTGGCCAGCTTGGGACAAATCTGTGCCGGGGACCATCCTCATGCCTGCACCAAGCAGACAATGGAAATCTTTCCCTGGAAATGTTCCCCAGCACTTTTTTGGTTCATACCTGTCTGTTTTATTGTATTAGTGAAAACAATGATTAAGCAGTGGCCAAACCTCCGTATATATTGTTTTGTTAGCGATGTGTGCTACAGCCTGAAGATTATATAAGTCTCCTTATAAACTGTGAAAGAACAAAATATATCCTAGCATCATTGTAGAGCATATTTAGGACCTACGGAATGCAATTACTGTGTAGTATTTTCATGAATTTAATTCTGCTTTTATTGCAATCACAATTTAACTTGACCAGAGTTCAGAGTTTTTGAAAATTTCACTAACTGAAAGTTGGTACAGTGCAAAATCTCTGTAAATTGATTTTTATATAGTATATGTCTTTTCATGATAGATAATTTTAGTCCTCATAGCCAAATCTCTGCTTTAAAACCTTAATGTAAATTAAGGAATGTTTATATTCTACATAGATAATATGAATGTATGAAAATTAAGCCATCTCAAAATATTACCCACATAGCCCTCACAGTCATTTTGTCACTTTTTCATTAGTTCTTAACCAGTACATTGCTGTATCTACACAGTGACTATTAGCCATATTATACACAATACATCAAAAAATTTCATCTTAAGCCATGAATATGAGAAATGATGACAGTACAAACTTATAAAAACATGTAAACTAAAGTATTAACATAATAAAAGCACACTATCTTGAATTATTAATGTCTTGTATTTCTTTAAAATTAGATTTTTTGCATGCAGAGACTCAGATGCCATTAATTCAACAGGACTGTACATAACTGGTTTAAGTTATGAATTTGGCCCCAGAGATTCTGTTTGTGTTTGCTTTGAATTTCACAGGAATGCTGATTTCAGACTGCTTATCTTTATGGCACGTGTGTGTGCTGCAGTGGGGTGGGGGATAAGAGGCAATGCTGGAGATGAAGCTGGGGCGGGGGGTGGAGCATCCAGCAGAAGCCATGGAACATATTTAACTAAGAAATCTCGACATCAGCTTTAAACTAACCTCATCCTGCAATCCTCTTTCTAGCTGAGCTCTTTGTAAAAAAGATGGTGAGTGGGACACCCGGCTCTCCATGGTGGTGGTTATGGGAGGTGCCAAAATGATGGAGCTGGAGACACTGATCCTGTGGCCATGCACAGATGCTAGTGCAGCTGAGATCGCACAGTACTGTCTTAAGAAGTCACAAACAGGCTCAAATGGAATCTGTCCTGAGATGGCTGAAAGACCCTCTCCTTCTCCTAATGTGCTGCTAGCCTGTTGCCAAATTGTGTAATGTTTTCATCGTGCAGCCATTAACCACTGGGAATTGTGGTGAGAGTACTAACATTTTGGGAAGGCTGGCAAACAGATTTTATGTGCTAATAGCACTCTGACACTCTAGAAATGACTGTCGTCCTTGCTTTGGAGAGAAAAATAATTTTTGTCTTCTTGTTTAGATATATTATTCACAAGTGATATCTGAGACTTAAGGCCTAGCATCTCTTCCCTGCCTGCTTCCCCCTCCAAAATACATCTGTGGGGATAAAAAACATCACCCCAGGGTCCCCTCACACAGCCCTTCAAAAAGCAGTGGAGCAGAAGCATTGCCAGCACCGTGCAGCAGGATAGTGCAGCCATGCCTGGACAGTACAGCCTTGCATCCTCCCAGCAGGAGCAAGGGGCCAGAGCAATCTGCCTTCGCCCCTCACTGCCCCACTGTGCTCACACATGCAGGGGCTCCTTAATGCCCCAGCCTCAATGCTAAGAAGCCTTTCTGGCTGCAAAACAGAAATGTTTTTGCCCCTTATTGCACACAAAAATCAGGAGAAGTTTTGTATTCAAACAGGAAATTTTAACATTAGGACGTAACAACCATCTACTTAACTGTGATTTAATCTAGATTACTGTGCTCTGATTAATGGCATTACTTAACCAAGATGGAAATTTATGACATATAAACAGTTAGAAGCAACGTATAAATGGCATTTAAGTGGTGAATGTGACTTATGAATATACAATATATCAGCCTTCACTGGATTTAGAGAATGCAAATTGCAAGTGATGGTCCCTGCTCTATAAATCTAATAAGCTAAGTACAAGAAGACAAAAAGCCTGATGTGATGGATGGGAAAACAAAGGATAAAGGTGATATGACTGTAAGCAGTAGCAGCAGTCTTGGATCTGCAGGACATTGACATTGTTAGGGAAAAATGTTGAAAAAGTAATGCTCAGGAGGAGGGTGGGGAATGTATCTCCTAACTACAGACTTACATTACTACATTTACAACTAGGTTGCAAATATCCAGCATATGACACCTTTATCATTTCTGCTTCCTCTGTAAACTGTATTAAAGCTGCTAAAACAGCTAAACAGGCTGTGCTATAATTTGAAAAATGCTTTAATACTAAACAGAAGATTCAGTTTTAAATCACATGACAATTTGAAAGTAATTAGAAGCGTTCATGTTCACTGGGCCTACTCCTAATTGTGGTATTTGCATAAAACTATTAGGCAAGCTGCTGGATAGAAAATTATATGCAATTGTGCTTTGCAGAGTGTATTAACTTGCTCAACTTCAAAATACACAGCAGTACAGACACGGAGAAACCTTACCATTCTGGATATCAACTAACATAAATAATTGATTTCTCTCAACATTAACTTCTGTGTTATCTGCAGTGATTATCCTAAGAGATCTATTTATTAGAAGCACTTGAAAACGATGGCTTATTTTGTTTTTCATCTTACATCAAGAAACTAATTTTGATTGGAAAAATGTGTAGCATAGCTAAAGAATATGTATTTGCTACTAGCTGTAGTACAGCAAACTTTCACCAGCCTGACTAGCAGTGGGACTGCGTGGTGCTCTAATTAGCAGGGTTCCATGGTATTTATTGCTCCCATTAGTGCAGCATGGCAAACCAGGGCATGGCACTTAAATGGCTTGCCTAATGATAGGCAATATGTCTGCAGCAAAATGGGATGGATGAGCAGTGAGGAGTTGTAAGCTCCTGGCTCTGAGCTTCATCCACTAGATCACACCACAATCAAATTTCCAGATGTCATTGAATTTCAGTGACTCACAGACAGACTCATAATGGCTTTTTGGCATAAAGGTATTTATATTGCTGGATAGGAAAACTGTGGGATTCACACAAAAAGAAGAGCTTGGGACTGTGTATCTTGGGGGGTCTAACTAGCTTTACAGGTTAGACTGTATTCTCCATAGCTTCTTTGGAAAGCTGGAAAGCCATGGTCCAGATGGTTCATTACAAAAAATTACAATGTATGAGTTAGTTTCCATAATGGAAAATGACACCTAGGCACCCTTCCCCACAAATTTAAATTCTGTAGTATTTTCCTCTGTAAAGTAGTAAAAATCACAATAAATGTTCATATTAATGCAGTGTTCCTGGATATCTGTGGGCTGACATTTATCATTATGATATATATTTCACATAAAACCAGGTAATTTAGCAAGCATTGGGGAAAAGATCATTACAATGAGGGGCATGGGATCACTGTCACGCAGTAAGGCACACTGACAACAACAGTTCTCAATGGGTTTATTTTATATGGCTTTTTTTAGATGTGTGAGTGTGGGTTCCTATTCATAGAATCATAGAATGGTTTGGGTTGGAAAACACCTTAAAGATCACTTAGTTCCAACCCCCCTGCCATGGGCAGCGACACCTTCCACTAGACCAGGTTGCTCAAAGCCCCATCCAACCTGGCCTTGAGCACTTCCAGAGAGGGGACACCCACAGCTTCTCTAGGCAACTTGTTCTAGTGCCTCACCACCCTCACAGTGAAGAACTTCTTTACTTCTAATCTAAATCTACCCTCTTTCAGTTTAAAGCCATTACCCCTTGCCCTATCACTACACTCCCTTGTAAAAAGTCCCCCTCCAGCTCTCTTGTAGGCCCTCTTTAGGTACGGGAAAGCTGCTATAAGGTCTTCCTGCAGCCTTCCTGCAACCCCAACTGTCTCAGCCTGTCTTCCTAGGAGAGGTGCTCCAGCCCTCTGATCATCTTCGTGGCCCTCCTCTGGACTTGCTCCAACAGGTCCATGTCTTTCTTGTGTTAGGGACCTCAGAGCTGAACACAGTACTGCAGGAGGGGTCTCACAAGAGTGGAGTAGAGGGAGAGAATCAACTCCCTCAACCTGCTGGTCATGCTTCTTTTGATGCAGCCCAGGATACGGTTGGCTTTCTGGGCTGCAAGCGCACACTGCTGGGTCATGTTGAGCTTCTCATCAACCAACACCCCCAAGTCCTTCTCCGCAGGGTTGCTCTCAATCCACTCATCGCCCAGCCTGTATTTGTGCTTGGGATTGCCCTTACCCAGGTGCAGGACCTTGCACTTGGCATTGTTGAACTTCATGAGGTTCACATGGGCCCACTTCTCAAGCCTGGCAAGGTCCCTCTGGATGGCATCCCTTCCCTCCAGTGTGTTGACCGCACCACACAGCTTGGTGTCGTTGGCAAACTTGCTTAGGGAGCACTCGATCCCACTGTCCATGTTGCCGACAAAGATGCTAAACAGCCCCAGTCCCAGTACCGACCACTGAGGAACACCACTCCTCACTGCTCTCCAATTGGACATCAAGCCATTGACTGCGAGTCTTTGAGTGCGACCATCCAGCCAATTCCTTACCCAGCGAGTCGTCCATCCATCAAATCCACATCTCTCCAATTTGGAGACAAGGATGTTGCGTGGGACAGACTCAAATGTCTTGCACAAGTCCAGGTAGATGACGTCTGTTGCTCTTCCCTCGTCCACCAACGCTGTAACCCTGTCCTAAAAGGCCACCAAATTTGTCAGGCACGATTTGCCCTTAGTGAAGACGTTGGCTGTCACGAATCACCTCCTTATTTTCCATGTGTCTTAGCATAGTTTCCAAAAGGATCTGCTCCATCATCATGATTCATCATGGCCTGAGCTGCTTGCATCCACAGTGCCTGTGGGGACAGGGCTGAGGTCAGAGCCGGTACCCATCGTCCATTTACCTTTCCCCACATAGCACGCCAGTTGAGTGGCTGCAGGGTTGAAATCTGAATGAGGAATATTTAGAGAGTTCAGTTTCAAGGGTGAGCTCAAACCCAAGCTAAAATGACAGTACAAATTTATCAACCAGAACATTTCATTTCAGTCCAAGGTTTTTAAAAGCCTATTACCCTCATGTTATTTTCAGAGAAAATGTATAATGGAGACGTGAGATAGCACGCAAAATATATAAGACTGGCAGAAATGACTGGTGGAAATTCCAGTTTTTCATATTACTGATCCATGGGTACTTGTATCAGATGTTAGGGATGCAGAAGACATTCTGATTTTGTTTGAAATAAATAGAAACAATTTATTATGGATTTTCTCAAGTTAAGATGCAGTTAAACTTATTTGCAGAGTTATATGTGCATCAAACAATATTTTAAACACACAAATTCAGCAAAAGTTTCAAGTGATGCATTTTAGTAATTATAGGCAGGATTGTGAACAGGTTCACAAGCGATGGGATATAAAGTATCTAACAGGCAGTTCAATTTATGGGCCTGTTGTAAGCCAATCTTATATTTAATTTTTATTGTGATGAATAGTGCTCAAGGGGATGAGTCATTTGCGCAAAGGTGGATTTTCATTTGGGAGATTAACAGTATTGAAGAATTATAATCAAAGAATTTTCTGTCTGTTCAAAAGTTTTGTACATAGGCTATTGATCAAGCAAAAAGGATGATTTAGCAAACTATGTTGGTTCTTCTTATTTGCTTGAAATATGAAATGGATAAAATCTCAGCTGGGAAGTCTGCAAGTTGTTTTATTCCACTCAGTTTAGTATTTAATGACTATTAAGGGTAATTTTTCTGACAACAAAATTTAAATTTAATTGAAAGGAGAACTGTCTGTAAACATAAAAAGCAACTTACTCACAGGGATAAGGAGTAAATCACTGTGTAAATTTTCAGTGCTACAAAGAGAAGAAATGTCCTAGCTCTAATAAGAAGTGGCGTCTATCTCTTGTGAAAAAGCACGTTTCCCTGTAAGGCTGTACACTTTCTCGCAGGTTTCCTTGTGCAGTGAGCATTGTAAGGCCTTTCTCCAGGTGAATGCTTCCAGTGATGCTGCCAACACACTTTCTCTCCGTGGCTGCTGTTGAATTCCAAGCAATTGCAACATAGGCTCCTGGTGCAGGGATTGATTAGTGAGCATCCTCCATCCAGCAGCCATTACTCAACTTTGGCCTCTGCTACTCAACTCCTCCCTGCTTCCCCCCACCTGCTTTCCTGACAAGCTTTACATGCTTGGGCTTCTTTTAACAAGAACTTTTCCCAAGATTAATCTTGAGTTAGTACAGAGTTACCTAGGGCATCCGTTGACAGGAGACGGAAAAGAGCTGCTAGCAGGATATTGAAGATTATTGACAGCTTGCCACAGAGCCAAGGAATTCCTGGCAAATATCCTATCTCAGCATCTGAAAGCAAGATGGATAACCCCATCAGTTATTCTCTTCACCCCATCAATTGTATGTATGTTCCCAAACTGGCTGTGGAATCACACTTGAAGTCTGAATATTTTGTTACTGGATCTACCATTTACTTTCCATAAATATCTTCTCCAGTGTGTTGCAAATTGCTACACACTTATTTGGGTATACATGGCACTTTACAAAGGCAGTAGCATCATTGCATCCAACAGGATGGTGGTTAACCGTGCTCAGCCCTGTTCCCAGTGCTGTCCTGGAACTACATCTATCTACTCATCAGCTCTCAGAAGTATCTGCTGAGGTGGCTTTGCATAATCGCTTACAACAGAGGGTAAAAGGCTACACTATAATTATAAAAGCACACTTTAAACTGGCACTACACAATCACAACATCCTTTGCCAAACAGTAATAAAATGAAACATGGGCAGAAAAAAACACGTGACTCTTTCACAAGACCAGTTGCTGAGACTGTAGAAAAAGTGACCAGTGATGCGTTTAAAACCGTACAAGCTTTCGATGCATTAGTAATATGAAGGAAGATGCAATTCTTCTTCCTTTTAGTTCTAACAAAAATAATTTCTCAGGGACACAATAGGCTGCCTGAACTTAAAAAGCAAAAATGTTTCTCAGACCTCTGAAGCAGAATATTTAAATGATTTACCTAAAAACCCCAGAAATGTATGCTGCGGTAGAAATTTAATACAAGTAGAGATTGCACAATACTTTAAAGCCAAGACAAACGTATCTCAAGGCAAAAGTCAGAAGCTAAAACTCATGTGGTACAGCTTTTTGGGTACAGAGTAGCCAGTTCTCAGAAAAACTCTCGATAAACAAGAATGTCTCCAGCTTCAGCACAATACCAATTTACTAAGCCATTTCCTTATACAAATAAGAAGGTTTAGATTTAGGACAGCAGAGAGTGACAGTAGTGGTGATTTTCCTATCTATACAGAAATTAATTTCTAAGTTTTTCATCAAGTATAAAAACTCTGACTTGACCAAAAAAAGGCTTAGAAACCCCAAATACCTACAGCATGGTTCTTGCTCTTTAAGGATGACCTTTTTTCAGAATGATCATGTGGATTGCTATAGATGCATAGTATGTTACAGAAATTTTGAAGATGTGGGATGAAGCAGTTTTGTGGTCCACATTAAGTTCTACATATACAAAATCATTCCTACTTCACACCATAATAATCCAATATCTTAAAAAAAAAATTTAAAAGTGAGAATAATGTTCTGACCTTCCACAGTCAAAAAACCACACTTTCAAAATATTAGGGCAATCAGCTAGAAAACAGGACCAGACCGGTTCAGCCGATGCACAGAACCATAAGAAATGTATGTTGGAAGGGACCTCTGGAGATCCTCCACTCCAACCCCCCCATTCATAGCAGGGACAACTTCAAAGTTGGCTCAGGTTGCACAGGGCTTCATCAAGTCAAATTTTGAAAGTTTCCAAAGATGGAGGTTCCAAAACCTCTCTGGGCAATTTCTCTGGTGCTCTCACAGCACAACATATGCCGACTGGAGTATCCCTTGCTGCAATGTGCAGCCGTTGCTTTTTCTTGATTCCCTGCACATATCTGGAAAGAGGTCCATCTTCTTTACAGTCCCCTTTAGATGGTGGAGTAGAGCAAGAGGAAGACTTCTCCTGGCTGAACAATCTCTGTTCCTTCAGCCTCTCCTTGCACTTGGTGCTCTCCAAACTCTGGCCATCCTCCTGGCCTTTTACTGGACTCCTTCCAGCTTGTTGACCTTGTCTTGTTGTCTGCCTGGGGGAGCCCAAACGTGGACACAGTATTTCAGGTGGGGCCTCTCCAGTGCTCAGCAGAGGGAAATAAATATGTCCCTCAAGCTCTCAGTTATGCTTTTGCTATGCTGTCCTGGTTTCAGCTGGGATAGCGTTAACTGCCTTCCTAGTAGCTGGTACGGTGCTATGTTTTGAGTTCAGTATGAGAAGAATGTTGATAACACTGATGTTTTCAGTTATTGCTAAGTAGTGTTTAGACTAATGTCAAGGATTTTTCAGCTTCTCATGCCCAGCCAGCGAGAAAGCTGGAGGGGCACAAGAAGTTGGCACAGGACACAGCCAGGGCACCTGACCCAAACTGGCCAACAGGGTATTCCATACCATGGGATGTCCCATCTAGTATAGGAACTGGGAAGTGGGGGCGGGGAATTGCCGCTGGGGGACTAGCTGGGTGCCGGTCGGCGGGTGGTGAGCAATTGCACTGCGCATCATTTGTACATTCCAATCCTTTCATTATTGCTGTTGTCATTTTACTAGTGTTATCATTATCATTATTAGTTTCTTCTTTTCTGTTCTATTAAACCGTTCTTATCTCAACCTGCGGGTTTTGCTTCTTTTTCCCGATTTTCTCCCCCATCCCACTGGGTGGGGGGGAGTGAGTGAGTGGCTGTGTGGTGCTTAGTTGCTGGCTGGGGTTAAACCATGACATATGCAAATGGGCAGGGAGCCATTGCTGCCAAAGGGGCACACTGAAATGTTTTCAACTTGTGGCCCATCAGGACTTGCAGCTCTGTCCCTAGGCATCTGAGGATGTTTGTTAACCATGCAGGACTTTGTGTTTGTCTTTACTGGACTTCAGGATGCTCCTGTTAAGGTTTCTGTGAATGGCAGCCTTCCCCTTCAAGTGTATCAATACCAACCATTTTCTCATCCACCCCAGTTTTGTCTCATCTATAAACTTGGTGAGTGTGCAGGGTAGATGATGAAGATATGGAACAGGATTGGGCCTGAAGATACTGACACCTGAAGACAGCCACTTGGAACTGACTGACATTGGCCATGGCTCTCTAAGCCCAGCAGTCCACCTATGCCTTCCACACATCTTACAGACTATCCATTTAGGCCATTTTGCCTCAATTTGGCTATCAGTAGGAGTGTTTGTGCTTAAAACCCTGCCATTTTTGAGGTATACAAAACCCACTCCTCTCCCCTCTTGTGAGCCAGCCATGACAGAAGTCAGTCAGGTTGCTCAGTCATGATTTGCCCTCAGTGAATGTGCTGGTTCACCTTCATCTGTCTTTATGTGTCTGAGGACATGCAAACATGCTCCATAGTCTTTCCAGGGACAGAGGTGAGGCCGACCAGTCTGTATTTTCCCAGATTTTCCTTGCTATTTTTGAAGATGAGAATGACATTTGCTTTTTTTTCCCAGTTACTGGAAACCTCCCAAGATCATCACACCTTTTCTAAGACTAACAGACCACAGCTTTGCTAGGTTATCATCAGTTGCCTCAGCACCCTTAAATCCTATCTGATCCCATGGACTTGTGTGTGTCCAGCTTATCTAAGTGGTCACCAACTTGATTGTCCTCTGCTGTGGATAGTACTTCTCTTCCCAAACTGCTGCTTGTCATGGAGACATGGGGAACCTAAGAGCGGACTATGCCAACAAGGACTGGGGCAAAGAACACGCTAGCACCTCAGCCTTTTCTGTGTCGTTTGTCCCTAGGGCCTCCATCCCATCCATGCCCAGATAATTTTTTCATATTCGTCCTTGGTTGCCTATCCCATTTCCATAAGCTTCCTTTCAGCTTTTGAGCTCAGGAGTAATCTGTTGAGTCAAATTGGCCTCCTGCTATGACTGCCTGTTTCCTTGTCCATTAGGTCAGACTGTTCTTATGCCTTGAGGGGATTGTCCTTGGAAATGTCTCTCTTGCCTCCTTTACCCTTTTGGATAGCCTCTTAAGGGATCCTGCCTACCAAGGTCCTGGAGTAGCCAAGACTGCCCTCCTGAAATCTAGTGTCTTTTCTGCTTGTCTTCTTGATTTCCCTCAGGTGCTTAAACTCAACTCGTGGTCACTGCAGTCATAGCTCCCAATGACTGTCACTAGTTGGAGAATGAGTTTTTCTTTGTTAATGAGTAGGAAGTTCAGCAGAACATACTTCCTGGTCAGCCTGTCTCACACCTGCACCAAAAAATCATCACTTATGCTCTACTTTGCTGCCCTCCCAGCAGATACTGGAGTGATTAAAGTCCCCCATGATAACCAGAGCTTTCAGCTGGGAGGATTCTTCTAGTTATTAAAGGTTAGTCCACCTTCTCCCCTTGTTACTTGTGCAATCTGTAGCAGATGCTAGCTACAGCATCCCTTTGTTGGCTACTGCTCTGATCTTGACCTGTAAGTTTTTAACAGGCCTGTGCACAGGAGTTACTCCTTTGTGTCGAGTGCAATCCCCCAGCTCTGATCTTCCCAGTCTATCTTTCCTAAATGCTTGTACTTATCCAGTGCAGTGGTCCAGTTGTGAGATATCTACCACATCTTCATAATCCCAATTATCCCATACTTTCATGTTTGCACAGGATTTGTTAATCCCCGCTGTCTTTTTCCTAGTCAGCATGCATTAATCTATAGGTACTTGAGATGGGGCCCCTTTTTGCTCACATCTCTTGGGAGAGTATAGGAACCTGTCCTGTCACGATGTGCTAGGCACACTCATCCCCTATTTCTCCCCTGAAAAAGGCAAGGAGAGAAATTCCTTATGGAAACTAGCATAAGTATAGCAAACCTCACAGTAAGAATGCTTCTGCACTGCTTTGTCAGATGCATCCCATCGGTCCCTAGCAGTCCTTCCTTGTTCCTTGAAGAGGGAGTTCCCAAGGTTGTAGAAATCTACTCCCTGTGAGCAGAACCGACCCCACCAGCAGATAGTAATCCGCGGGCTACACCCGCTGCTGCCCAAGGTGTTCCCTCCATTGCCTAGCTGCCAGGCTGCACTAGTGCACATCTCTTTAATGAATAACCAAAACTTGCCAATCCAGAAAGAGAGAGGTATGACAAGGTTGTGGGCACTGTAACAGCTGCCAAGTTAAAAACCTAAAACTAACCTCAGAAATAATTTGCTTTTCAGCTGTTGAAGGCCAAAATTTCCTTTTAAGTTACCAAAATAAATGGCACCTGCTTTGGCTGTGGCTACATTAGTCATTAGTTCAGGACAACAGGAGCAGACATGTAATGTGAAAAATTTGGTTACTGCATATATCCACTTAAAACATGTTTCAGGGGCTTTATTTGAGAGGGACTAAATTAGCATCTGGAGTGAATTAGGCACCTGTGGTACATCTTTTGAATTAATTTCTCCCCAAAGGAATACAGCTTTTGCTCTCAAAAACTGCTGTGTGCTGTAAACCAATTTGCTTTAAAATGGACAAATTGGACCTGAAATACTTATGTAAATACATCCACAGAATGCCTTGAATTCTCACTGTTACACAGTGAACCAGACTGAGTGCATATCATTTTATGTTCAAAGCTACAAGCAATAAAGTTTTTATAGTTTTATTGTTTTTACATAATTGTGTCATAACTTTTTAATTTTCTTTCATGTTAACTATGGCAAAAGTCCATAGCCAATCCTTTCAGACAATTTTATTCAAAATATTGCCAAAGGACAAGAACAGAAAGTCATACATGAGGTCTTGTATTTTTGCTGAAACTATACTGATTCTGTAAATTATTTGGACTTAGATCCAGTCCAACTCCTCATGATAACTGCATATGGAAAGAGAAAAAACTTTATAGGAGTTATTCTCCAAAGAAATCACAAGTGGAATATATAAGCACTGAGAAGTCCCTTAAGGAAAATAGTCCCACTGCCAGACTGGGAAGGGTGCAAATTAATTTATTTAATTTGTGGTTTCTGAAGTCAGTCATGACAGATTTATTTCATGGCTGTTTTTTTAAAGAAGAATTCTTAAAACTCAAAAGCATGTGAAAAATAAAGATAAGCACAGCAAAATTTTAAAAGTAGCTCTTTGTAAACAGTTTATTACTGAATTCTTTTGGGAAGCTGTGACACCGGGAAGTTTCAACCTGGGGTTTCAGGTATGTACTTCAAGACCTTATTGAATCCTAGGAGCTTTGGAGGTCACGAGAAAACATTGGAAACAGTTCTGTTTCCCTTGATCACTGCAGGACCAGCTATCCACTTAACCCAGGCAGGCAGTTGTTGGATACTGTGGAGGATGTACTGGGTCCTTGCGAAGGTTATTAGAATCATCACGCTTTTAATGAGGAATGGCTATTTGTTACTTTTAGGTATACTTAAGCTGAGTTAAGTTATACCTGACTCAAGCCAGGTTTACCTGGTTGCTTCTTAGGGGGTTTTGGTAGTTTTTTGCTATTTCCTGATGATGCCTATGCACTCATCTATCATCTCTAACAGCCACTGTTCTTCACCACTGCTTTGTTCATACCTTATTCTCATAATAAAGGTACACATTCATCCTTCTTAAAACATCCACTATGCACTGAGCTTATGTTTGATGTTTTATTCCCTTGGCTCTTGCTGTACTCCCCAATTTCTTATTGCATTTTTGCATTGAATCAGGCTGGATTCAAAGCTGTTCTCTTTCTTTGATGAAGAATTACACTATCAGAAGCTTCTTTGGTACAATACAACCACATCCATCTTTCCCAAGCCTACTGAAATCCATGCAATCTACAATTTATAGCTTGTATGACCCGTTTATTTCTGGCTATATAGCTCCAAATTGAAAACATTGCATATTAAAACTGCAGTCCAACTCTTGTGTGACTTGTGTTTATTAAAGTTCAACTTGCACTGCGGAGCATGGATGCATTTTGCCAGCAAAGGTCCCAACGTGTGTCATGGTTTTATCCTGACTTTAATTCAAAACAACACCTGAACATGGCCCTTTCATGCAAAGCAAATGGGTTCATGGTCTGGAAGGGAGTTTTGTGGTACACTGGCCAGGTCCCTGAACCTGCCACTTGGGAGTCCAGGAGGCAGTGCACACCATAAAGCTTATGTTCTCCACAGATACCCTAACCCGCTCTTTCTGGTGCCAGGTCTGGGTTCTCATTAATTAGTATATTGACTCTTAAGCATTCGGATTCCTCAGGTATTAACCATTCTCAAAAAGGAAGCTTTGTCGAAGGACGGTATTTTTATCCTGCAAACACATCCTGAAGAATTTATAATCAAAGTAGAGGGCAGTGTGGTAGTCAGGTTGAGGTTTAAAAAAATGCATTAATATGCTGGCAATTTTATACATTGGGTAAGTGAAGTTTGGAAGTTATCACTTTTTCCAGATATTGGCTCCTCCTGCTGTCATTACATGATTTTTTTTTTCTTGTAGTCATTTGAAAGCAGCTGGTGATTGTGCTTTGGTCACCCATAAGCACAGCTCTGCCTGCATGATAGTGAGGGCTGAGTGGCTGATTGATGCCTGGAACTGCAAGATTGCATTAGGAGAGACATTTCAGGACAGAAAATTGAACCAGCAAATATTTAAGTCTTAAGAGAGAATGCACTGAGATAAGTTTTGGTAAGCTAAGACTAGGATAAAAAGCATTTAGCTGAACAGATTTCTGACCCATGCAAAAAACTAAAATGAACAATCAAATGAAAATCCTTGTAGCAAAATCAAATTCATTGCCTTTGTAAAAGTTCAGTTCTTGCTCAAGATCTCCTTCAGCCTGGTTTGTTCTCTGCATAATTAAATAAGATATAAATACATATTAGAAAACTAGCAATTTTCAAAAGCCTTGAAAACTCTGCTTTTAATGTGATACTAATATTGCTAAATCTGTCCTGATATGATACTACTAGAAATACTTTTTCCTCCTTTTTAAAGAGAAATTATCAAGACACCTGTTCTCATTTAACCCCTGCACAAAGCTCTAGGGACTTCTGTAAACTATATTTGTTCTTGGAATGGCTACTTTTTTTTTTTTTCCTTATTCAATCTTTTGCTTAGGAAAAAAAAAAGGTTGAAACAAACTCCTGAGTCCAGCCTTCTGTTAAAGTAAATTTCATGTTACAGTCTGATGGGTGGCAATTCCCTGTTGATCTGTGTGTTTGAAATCTTCCTGTAACATCCACACATTTTTTCATGGCTAGTTTATACCCGCTTGCATTTGTGCCAGCATTTTACACAACTGGCTGTGCTCTATTATGAGTATTAGTTTCTGACATGCACAGATGAAGTATTCAATGGCAACTGGGTGATCTAAGAGTGCAAGGACCAGTGAATTCCACTCCCATGCCAATAAAGGTGCATTTGCAAATCCCCCTTCAGATTTCTTCACCTTCTTATGGTGTAAACGAGGGCTGAACACAAAAAAACTTAACCTAAAACTCCACTAGAGCTGGTGGAGCTACCCTCTGGGTAGTGAAGACAAAGGAGAAAAGAGAGTCCATTATTTGAACAGCAGGCAAGTACATAATGTGATAGAAATTATGATAGTCTTAAGGAGATATTAAACCAGTATCTTTGTGCTGCTACACGATAAGGGTCTAATGGCTAAATTAAGTGACACTAATTACAAATACTGATACTTATTATCATAGCTCCAGAATAATTCTTTGAGACTTGAGAAATAGAAGTACTTTTAGGATATAAACACCATCAAAAAACAGCAAAAAAAAGAGCTCAATTTACAATACAAGCTCAGCTGGTCAAATAGTCAAAATAAAAAGTAAGTTTCAATATTTTATTATAAAAAAAATTTTGCCCTTCAGTGGTAATGGTAATTTTACTGTAATGTGGTAATGAATCAAATCTAGAAGGACTCATATTCTTGCTACCTTATTTCCATCTGCTGAGAGTCTCCCAAACTCTACTGTGGTTGTATTAATGGATTTTTAACAAGGTATGTTATACCAGATATGAACAGTATAAAATTTGAAACAGTCTTGCATACAGTAATCTATTATGCATCGTGGACTTTGTGTCATGAGGAATTCCATTCTAGTTAGATAGGCAACTGTAGCAGCAATCTGACCATCTTTATGTTTAAAAAACATTTTAAAGTCATCCCTGCAACTTGACATCCTTCCACTGTCACTCATTCACAACAGCCATTCAGACAGTGTTCCTATCTTAGAGCTGCTGTCTTTGATAAATAGAATGAAAAAGATTACTTCTTTTTCTGAGGAACCTCTGGGTATTTGGCCATGTATACATGGAGTGAAGTACATATGGCTGATATATTGAACCTTATGTTTAGTGAAGTTTGTTAACAATTGATTTCTGATAGATTCTTAAACTTGCAATATTTGTGAATCTTTCCATGCTGTAAAGAAGTTCTCCATAAACACAATATTTAACAAGCATCTCTGAATTTCTAGAGGCATTAAAGAAGCCTGGTTTTCAAGTATAAGTAGCAGTAGTAACTTCTGAGCACTGAAAAAAAATTTCTAACAAAAATTGAAGGTAACATTCTGTAACATTCTGAAATCAACTACCTGTTACAAACTGTGCTTTTAATATTCCTGTCTTGCTATTGCAATTAACCATCTATTGTCCAGCTTGTCCAAACCTGTAATTTCAGCTCCTTGCACTACCATAGTACATATAGTTTCTAACTTGTTTATTTAAGCTCTGAATGTGGTAATTGTAGCAACATTACAAACAAGTGGCATGTTCTATGATCACACAGGCATTATTTTGGGTAATCAAAGAATAAAGGAAGACAATCAGTTGTGAAATAACAGCAACATTCATACTCCCTGCTTTGACCTCATTCACTACTAACTCAGAAATAGAAATTGCAGAGCACCACTAAGTCTTGCCCAACTTGAATACCATCAAGCAGAAAGGACAGTGCTTACTCTAAAAATGAGCAACAGCAACAACATTTACAATGTGAAAAGAATAATTCATCAGCTATCATATCCAGGTATTGCTTTGATAAAACTTCACAAGTATGGATTTTTACGTAGTAATCACTGCCCCCCTATGCCATTCCCACTATCCCTTCTACTATCTGCTTTGTGACTTTACCTTTTTAAAAATAACATCTTTAAAATGGGCTTTTGAGGCTGTGGTAAAAAAAAATAACACCAGATTGGCAGAACTAATGTGATCTAGATGGCATAATATTTAAGTTGAAATAACACTAAAAAATCACATTCTCAAACGTAAAGGTTTGGATAACTTAGAAAGACTTTTTAAGTTCACAGCATAGTTCTGCCCGTTGTTACTGTATTCTATGTTCACTTGTAACATGGAAACACTAGAAAAATCTACAGTCAATGTAAAAAAAAAAAATTAAAAATCTAAGTCAATCTATCTGGATCTCTGAGGTTTGTCTTCCTCTAAGAGCCTGGCTGACCAGTTGAACTCTTCCTTGTCCTCCACTGAGCTGATGAGGGCCCTAGGGTGCTCCATCGAGGTGACTTGTAGCATCTGTTACACCACGCAGCTCTCCAGGACATCCGTATGGCAGATGTGGCACAAGATTTAGGGATACTCATGTCCCGCAGGGTAGATGACTAGAGGCCTAATGGGATATCTGACATTTTCTTCAGAGATCTAAACAAAGGCATCTAACATCCCTTGATGTGCTCCAGGGTGTCTGAGACATCCATACGGGGCTGGCAGATATGGCACCTATGAGGGACCTGTGTGCTTCTACACCAGCAGCTGGAGGCAGGATACCCTACAGCATCTAAAATTTCATTGACTGCTTAGGTTAGTCATACAACATGCCATAATACTTTTTCATAGGGAACTAACAGTAGACATGTAATCTATAATGAATAATTAACATGGACAGTTTAGGCATATTCTTCTTCACAGAATATCTATGAGCAGATTAAGCTTTATTTGAATCAATCCATTATTTAAAATTATTACCTTTTTTTTTCTTGTTGCAGTTTTTATACTCTTTTGATTGACTGCACTTAATTCTCTACATATTATTAATATTTGATGTTCCAGTTCTACTGTTTTTTGGGGAGAAATGGCACAGAACAGAAATGTACATATCTTATGTTAAAGAACAGTCTTACACTTTGATGTTGCGGGCACTTCTCACTGCTTTTCCTGAGAATAGTTTTCTATTTAGGTGAAACAGGTTTTCTAAATTCCGTAACTGGGGTAGTGAAAAATTTATCGAATTGGTTATTTACTGGTTTTAAGGGTAAATTATTTGCTTTACTCTTGTAACTCCCACAGTCAGTTGTACCTTACCAACTGCTGAGGGCAGGTGAATGTTTAGCTAAGCAATAAAGACATCAGCCACCTCTCCAGATCGTTGTCTGTCTCCATCTGGAAAGTTGCCTTGAGATGACCACCCTGTAGCACCCTCTGCAATCTGGTAATGCCTTATGCCACAATAAAAGCCGCAGGAAATCAGCTACATTTCAAGAAAACATTTGAGTCACACACAGAAAGGGAGCTGAAAATGAACAGCAATGTTTAATGTTCCAAGATGTAGAAAGATTGATTGTCCTGAAGTTGCAATTTCAGTAGGAGGAAATTAATCCACTTGCTAAGCACAGTAAACAGACTGGAACATATCTGCCCCCAAGCCTCTTTGCTTTACCTAATGGCTTTATAGAAAAAGTAAAACTCAAGAAATCAGCAAAACCCTCTAAGATGAACACTGTCATCTTATATTTATGAGGTTATCTGGGTATTTCAGAGAATTTCGGAACCTTTTGCTATTTGCTGACATCTCTGTGGGTCGTGAGAAGCAAGTTAAGAATATGCCTCATTAAATTAAATCTTCTGTCCAAATAAATCATGGACACTTGCAGGCTTCTTAGTGGTGGAGCACTGGCACTGGTATGGAGAAATATAGCTTACTTTTGAGCTGCAGAAGGAACAATACTTTCTCCTAGAATGGATTTCTTAACAATATTTATGTTACTGATAAGACCAGTCTCACTTGGTAGGAAAGAAATTGGTTGGGCCTTGGCTGGAAACACTATAAATTACTACATGACTACCACTGCAGAGGCTTAATTGGGTGCTTATGAAGTTGACTACAAAAAAGGAGACATGACAAGCCTCACCATGGATTTGATCAGGAGGATAACCCAGCATGACGTATGGCACATTGGGTTTTCTTCCCACATTAGTACTGTAAGGCGGCAAATGTGTTGGATTGCAGTGTTCTCTGGTTTAAGCAGCCTTCAAGATTAATCGCTATGCAATCAACATGCTGGTGAGCAGAGGTGCAGGACATCAAGGGCTGGTTCTTAAGCAGGGATTCAATGCTTGGGTCTTCTTCCCATTTATACTAACAGTAAAGCTAACTTGTAAAGGTCATAGGACCCATAACAGAGCAGTTTAATGGACAGAACAACAACTGTCGTGTGATGAACGACGAGCTACCTGAGTCATGCAAACTGTCAGCTACTCTCTTAAAAGCATAACAAAGCTGCCTTTGAAGAGTGCTGCCTGAAATGTCAGTCACTAGATGTCTGCTTCCCTCAAGGTGCACTGCTACAGAACAAATACTCCTCAATCAGCAAAATGCAACTTATTACAAAAACAGGATTGCAGTGCTTCGAAAGACAAAAATTCATTAAACGCTCAGTGAACATGGATATATATTTAAAGCTATTGCAGAAAAATGCTGCTCCTGCAAAACAGCTTAACTGTTTTCAGTGTGAGACTGCCAAACAACAAGATTTAACAGCAGCAATGCTGAAACACATGACAGTTTATAAGAAGGGAAACCAAAATGAGCAGTGTGGGGATAGCTATAAAACACATGAATCTCAAAATCTGTACAAGAAAGCACAAGTAACAAGCTATCACAGAGAACAGAACTGCCCAGGGACAGAACTTTCCAGCTGTAGAGCAGATTAGGAGTAACTAAAATATTATTTCCATCTCAAATAAAAGTTCTAAACCAAATGATTTAGGGGTTTTTTTATGCAATTTCTAATGATGGGAAAATTTATGGAATGAAATCAAAAAAGATTGTCAAGAGGAATCATCATAAAATTAAACGATGACAAATGAAATGACATCTTTAGACAAACAGCTTCAAAGAATCCAAGAAAACACTGTGTTGGGCAGACCACTGGGATTTGGAAGGCTGGAGAGCATTTTGCCTTGCTTTGCCAGGGCTTGGGATTAAGCAGCAGATACAGAAAACCATTTCCTTCATAAAAAAGGGATGGAGGAGAGTTTTCTTGTTATCAGGGCTTGTTTGCATAGGCCTGACAGGTGAAGCTGCAAGTCCTACAGGGTGACTGGAGAGCAGAGAGGCTTGGAGGAAATAAGCCTTGAGAAAAACAGAGCATGTAGCTTCTGCTCTTTTAATCCCCTTTTCGGGTTACCAGCTACAGACTTGCCAAAAAAGAATTATTAGTAGGGCAACAAGGGGAGGCTTGCTATTGATTATGCTGTGCATAACTTTGATTTCAAAAGCTTGCGATATTACACCTTTTTCATTTATTTTTAAGACGTCAGTTACTATCCCCCCAGTAAGGAAACAGACCTACATTGTTTTAGAGTATTTCATTCTCTCCTGTGGCCCTGTAACAATAAGAACCAGGTCTTGTTATGCTCCTGTGAACCTGAAGGCTTTATATATCCTGGGGATTCACTGTCAGACAGTCGTAGCAGGAAAACAGAGGGAAAAAAGGTTATAATAGACCTTCTATTCCCTTCTCTCACCAACCTACTCACTTAGTTTAGAAATGTTAGAAAGAGTTCATTTCAGCTTTAGTTCAACATGCCCATTTTCACCATAGCCTAGGACCAGAGACTATTATACAAATGCTTTGTGCTCTGTTTGTAACCTCACACTTTCAGACATCATCTCTGGCCTCTGAAGTGACACGTCTAGTGGCATACTGCAATGGAGGTGATTAAAATTTGGCTGGGATTTTTTGTCTGCAAATACTTTGCAAACTAAATGAGTATTATTCTGATAGGTCTAGCTTTGTAATAACATGTAGCTTCATCTCCTCAGCAGTGGTTGTAAGCTGGGAGCACAGATGTGAAAAATTGGATTCTTAGAGCTGAAAAATTTCCCCAATTACAATTTTATCACCTGTTAGACAAACTGTGCTAAAACTAATGTGGCAGCAATGATTCAAGCTCTTATTAGATTCGATGAACTTTATCTGTTCAATTTGGAGAAGAATGCACAAATTTTGTCTCAAAACCACAAAGTTATGCTAAATTGCTTCCCCCCCCCCCCCCCCCCACCTTGATACAAACCTGAATAGAGTAAGGGATCTACAGCTAGGCCAAAATTCTCTGATGAACATCACATGCCTTTCACCTACCTAGGGAAAAAAAAAAAAAAAGGTTGGACTTTGGAACATTTCAGGATGTCTCATATCAATTAAATAAAATTTAAATGTTTCATTTTGAAAATGCAAAAAATATTAATTTAAATATTGTTTGATACTAAATTATTTTCTCATTTTAAAATGACTGTTTGGTCTAAAAAAATTAATCTAAATTTTCCTTTTAAAAAGATGAAAATTATTTAATAACCCAGAAATGGGAATAAACTGAAATATTGCACATAGAACCAAAATAAATTAGGTATTTCATTTGAAAAAAACCAAAACCATTCAGATTTGGTTTAAAGAAAATTTATTTTTCCCAGTGACAGGAGGCAAATACATAGGTAGTAAGTACATTTTATTTCCTGATAATGGGCTTGCATTTAAGTATAACATTAAAATATGTAATTTCTTGGTTTATGTTTTAAATTGTTGGTCTTTTTTTTTTTCTATCATTCTATGTCAAGAGAATATATTTTAAGATTCAGTTCCTTGCACTAGATTTTGAAACAGGAACCATCATACTGGGAGATACCTGGGAGCACAAAGTCTAATACTCTAATACTCTGTCTCTGTCTGATTAGCACCAGAAGTTACAGGAGCACTTTCTGTGTATGTAAATAGTTAATAAAATGCCAGTAGATGGCACTCAAGAATGCGTAGCATTGATCTTACCTAAGAAGTAGCAACCTTGTCATGCTCTGCAAATGGCTTCCTCTGCCTTCTCTGCACATGAAATCTTAAGACCAGAGGCTTGAAAGGAAACTGAAAGAAACGCGGCATTTTGGATTTTGCTGTTTTGCCTGTTCTTCTCCGTGAAGTACACAGGTCTGGATTTCATGTGTCCAATAAAAATAATTAGAATTAGCTGCTGAATGCAATAAAAATAAATGAGAGACCTGAGGGAATATTTTTGGTTCCTTTTTGGCTCTATATAATACTAGGCTTCAGCTGGCTAATGCAAATTATTGCACTTTCTTCAAATACAATATGTTCTGATGCTGTTTGATATTTTTCCCAAGACAGGATTTATTCTTTTAAAATAGCATTTTAAAGTAGCATTCCCTTTTAACCTGATATAAATAATTTGCTCAAACAGAAGAAAAACAATCAGGTGAAGGCGGTTTCTTGCTTTTCTTGGGGATTCCCTGGTCACCACATTGGAGCCTGGGAGGCTCTGGCCTCAGCTGGGAAGGTGGGAATGTAAACACCACCCTTCCAAGTAACCAACATCATGGAGGCAGAGGAGAAACTGTCTAGGGCCAGCGGTCTGTGATCTGAATGCCTTCCAGCTCTGGCTTTGCTGCTTATAACTGGGCACAAAACCTGTCTGATATGGGAAATATTTACAGACAAATTCCTGGACATTTTTTCAAACCTATTCTTCAGCTTTCAGGGTTGCTTCTGAGCAACAATTTTTATATCTTTTGTTTGTGGGCTCTTGTAAAACTAATGGCCAAATTTAACATAGATTCAGCTCAAAGCTGTGTGATTTCGGCCAACATAACTGCTTGTCTGAAACATTTCTCCTAGCCCTGTACGAGGCTGGCATCATTAAGTTGTAGGTTGCCAGTTAAAATTAATAAAATTAAGAAAAGACAGTCAACAAATTTGGCTAAGTTAAAACTATCAGAAGGAATAAAATCCACCTGGGAAAAGCAAGAGTAGAGTCAGTTCTAAATTTCTCTTTGTGCAACCAAGATAAACCTCCCCCCTGCCCCAAGTATGAGGGGCACTGACTACTCTGCTGTGGGAAGGGGAAGGAGAAGAGTGGAGGAAGCAGGAGGGGGGTGGGGAAGGAAGAGAGACAGAGACAGAAGAAAGAAAAGCCCTGGAGAGTTCAGTTCCCTGCCGGGAACGGGAGAGTGCAACCACTGCTGGTGGCTGGGATAGCCTGCCTCTCCATCCCCACCAGCGGCGGGTTTGCAGGGAAGACCTGACAGCCTGCATGACCTCCAGAGCCACATGGCCATGGCTGGGCTTATGGGGAGATTTTGTAACAGAGGCAGAAAAGTGTGTTTCTAGTGTAGGATACAAAACCACTCAGCACTACTTGTGCCATTCTTATGGACCTGAGAGCTGAGAAACCTCATCTCATACTAGTGTAATATGAGAGTCATGTGAAAGAAAGTGGTGTTGACAAATGGTCTTTTTAGTTTTATGGCTTAGAAGGAATATGTCTTCCTTAGCTTCCAACTTTCCTAACCATCACGTGCTTGCTCCATCCATCTCCTGCAAGCTAAACAGCCTTCCCACGTCCCCATCATTCCCTCACTCACTAACCTGCCCCAAACAGCCTTCTCTGTTGTCAAGCAACCTCCTAATTGTATTTTAGAGAATGAAAACATACAGACAAGGAGCAAGAGAAGGAAGATTATGAATGATTACAACGGAGTAGGCCCTTAAGGTGCTAAATGACCCTGCTCAGTAGCACAGAGGTTGAAAGCCCGAGCAATGGAGGCCTTACAGATGTTTCTAATCTATCTCAAAGCAGCAGCAGTTTCGGTTGACAGGGAACATGTACTGAGGGGTGATTTGGTAATTCTGATATCAAAGAAGAATGAATGAAACCCAAGTATTAATGGTTTATCGAGTGGAAGTTTACTCAGATATACTGCTTTGTACCAAGAAGCAGTGTACCAAGAACCTTTCTAGCACTAAAACAAAAGGGACTTACTCTATTTACATGAGAAAAAACTCATATCCTAGAACAGTTTCAGTTGGAAGGGATCTCTAGAGTTCCCCTGCTCAGCCCTCAAAAATCACCACCGCCATTAAGAATATTTCCTTCTCTCTAGTCAGAGTTTCCCTTGCTACAACTTGCATCAGGAGCCTCTTGTATGTTCACAGACACCTCCGAAAGGAGTCTGGCTCTGCCTTCTCTATTACCAGTCATTAGGGAGCTGAACGATTAGTGATTAGATGCCTCCTGCATCTTTTTTCTTCAGGGTGAACAAGCCCAGCTCCTTCAGCCTCTCCTCACGTGTCATCTTCTCCAGGCTTCTAACCATCTCCCTCCTACTGGATTTACTCCAGTTTGACAATGTCTTTCCTTACAGTGTCAATGCCTCTTTCTACTTTCTTTGGGTAATCTGATGGCATCACAGCCTGTGCAGTTCTGTACGTTAATATGATCTAAACTGCCATAACCGCTATTGATAAGACATTGTTATGTTTCATAATAGTGAAATACTACCTAATCCACTGAGTTGTATTCTCATTGAAGTGTGTTTCAAAGAAACACTAAGATGCATTTGTTCTTTCAAGAGTTTGCCTCTTTGCAGGAGAGTAGATTATATATATATATATGATTCCTATTTTGGTTGTTTGTCTACCTCAGACTGGATTACAATAGAAGAGTTTCCCATCACAAAATAGCTAACCAATATTCAAGTCAGACACCTTGCTGTGGATAACAGGCTTTCCTGTGGCCACGAAAGAGATTAGTTTCTCTGAACTTGGACAACTATGACCCCAAGAAACCATAATCTCCCACTCTCAGAAATCACATTTCTGGTAAAGTAATGTTGAGAACATTCTCTGCAGCATCGTATATAAAAACTAAATGGATTGACAGTAGAGGTCTTCAGTTTACCACTTTCCCCTATCTTCTCCCAGACATAGTCAGTTCAATTTAACACCACATGTGGTTGGAAACATTGGAAGCAGCAAAGAGCAGGGCAGGCAGGAGAGGGTTTTGAGGTGCTCTGAAAATAACATAGCCCTGTGTTCGCTGTATCAAAACTGAGCTAAGCTGAGCATCTTTCCATTCTTTTTGCTGGATATTTTTCAGTGTTCACAAGTGTTATTGAATCACAGAATCATAGAATCATTTAGGATGGAAAAGACCTTTAAGATCATCAAGTCCAACCATTATGTCCCAGATTTTCCTCCTATCATTAATTCCTACCAACTACCAAGATTCCCAGGTTTGGTCGGTGTGCTGTGGGACATGATTGTGGCAAAGACAGACCCTTCTTCCTGCAAAAGATTGCCTAGTATACTGGAATATATATCTTTCTTAGGTACCATTTCCTTCCAGATGTACCACAGAAGAAAGGAAAGAGCAAGTTTCTTTCTGACAACACTGATAGCAGCTCTTGGTGAATGGTTCTGCACATCAGTTTCTTCGCAGCAGGCCTTGCTGGGTGGAGCAGAGGAGGTATGGTAAAGGCCTCCCAGCACTTCAATAAAAGCAGTTTTGTGTGCTCATATGAACTGAAAGAAAGATGCGAGATCCTGTCAGAGATTTTTATAGAACAGTGCAAGTTCATGCTGCCTTCTGTGCATCTTTTCTTTCTTTCTGGGGGTGTGTTAAAAATACCTAGTGAGGAAAATGTTTGCCATATTCTTCTGATTCACTCTGCACTTTTTTGGTAGTCCTCCTCTCCCTGGGCACCTCAAACCTATCTGACATTGGAGTGATGCACTAACATTAGGAGCCTCCATACCGACAGGAGCTTACCAGCCTGGCCTCATCCTGGTCCAGCTTTGCTAGCTCCTCACAGAGCTGAGCAATCTGACATAAAACATGGGTCTTGATTTGAAGCCATGTTCTTCTTGCCAACTGGACTCATTTTTGGAAAAAGCACAGTCATTTGGATGGTCAAATACTGCAACTGTAGCTATATCACGTACATTATTTTAATAAAAAAAAGGTGACGACTCGAAAATAAAACATTGCAATATAATATAAACGAGTATCAGGGCACTATTTAATGCTATAAATTGGTGGAAAGTGTCAAAACCTAAACTGAACTGCTGGCAGAAGAAAACCATGAAAGAAGCACAAAATTCAGTTTTATGCTTTACTTATATCTAAAAACCTTGCATATAATAGCCAAATTTTCTTTTTACAATGACACATAATTTTTACAAATTATTTCTCTGGTATGATTCATCTTATTTGTTAGAGAAAAAGGTTTTTACTGTACCACTTATCACTAGTTTTTGCTTTTTTCCAATGATACACGAAGTAAATCACACATGGGCTAGCATTAAGAGTATGCTGTTACCGAAACATGAAGTGACTCTGAAGAAATGCAGCTGGTGTGAAACCAGTAGAAAATTTGATAGAATGAGTGCACACAAGAGGACTGAAAGAGAGCATGAAGATTTTTCTTACATCTACAAGATTTTCAGATGAAGTTTTCTTTTTCAGAAAGAAGATGCAGATGACAACAGAGAGTCTATAGGTCTTACTGCCTTAGGGCTATTTAATGCACAGCAGTCAGGACTCTACTCCTAATGGAACAAACACTAAGTAAAATTTGCAAAAATACCTAAATAATTTGGAAAATTAAATTTAATTTGAAATAAAATATTTTCCCCTAAATTTATGGTTTTCTTAGACTGAAAAGTAATCACATTATATGGGAAAAATTTCCAAAAGCAGAAAATGTAAAAATAATTAGATTAAGGCCAGTCAAAAGGTAAATCTAAAAAAAGTGAGCGCAGAGAGAGATACACATGTATTAACTTACACAGATTCCATCACCTCCTAGCTCCTGTCATTTGAAAATCCATCCTCACTTCTGTGGCATGTACCCACTCTCACCCTGCAAACTGGCACGTTTGTAGCATGAACTTTTCTCCTCAGCTGAGGCAGTGATTCCAGCTGTCTGTCCCAGTTTTCTGTATTGTACAATCCTTTCATAACAAAACAAAACTCACACTGGAAAGAATAAAAAGACCAAACAATTTAAACTGCTTGATATTGAGGTCAGATATAGTTCCATCCCAAAACTCACCAGGGAACAGAACACAAAGCTGCTGTACATAAACCTCCCCAAAGAGCAAGAACTGCATATTAAAGATTTTTATTAGATGATGTTTTAAAGTGTCCCTAGGCGTAATGCAAGCTTTTATTTTTTTATGTGTTCAAACAGCACAATTGCAAGAGAATGCAGCCATAATATGCCATGTGTCAGTAATTCAAAAAAAGAAAGTTCGTAAAAATTAACAATCAGAAAATAATAAGTAGCTATATGTCAAAAGACGCATTATGAAAACAAGAAGGAACTCTGCTGCCTGCATATGGCGAATATCACAAAATAACAAGGCAAGAGTCATTATGCTGTTTGAGCAGCTTACACTTTTAGGTGCCCCTTAGCCTCTGAGCATCAATGGAGGTAGCACTGTTACCCCCACAAGCTCTTGTTCATTATTGTTTGCTTTTAGCATATGTTACAGTGTATTCTTAACTGTTGCAAGCTAGGAATAAAGGAGTTGACAACAGCTCAGCTTCTTGCCGACACAAGATATATAGCCCAAGATTAGCCATGATGCATACTCATTACAATTGCTAATCCCTCCTCCAAAAGCCATGATTCAAGATATTATAATAAAACACAGCAGACTCACAGAGAGATAGAAAGACAATGTCTTCTTCTGTTGTTTTGTTTTTTTGTTTTTTTTTTTTTTTCCTGCAACTCATTCTATACAGGCAGAATCTGATTCCAAAGTACTTAAAATTTCAATTTGCCTCCGTACGTATGACCTCAAAGAAATATTCCAAACATGGAGCTACAATTTAGTGCCTTATTTTTTCTTACACTAATCACACCACAGATGCTGCTAGGCTCTTCAGGACTTGTGTTCAGGTTTTGATCAGGGGTACGAAGGTTCACGCAGCAAACACTCTTGTTTGTTTCTTAGACGAAGGATTCCATGGCTGCAAGGTCAAACATGATCACTGAAGGTTGCCATGGTAACTATATATTGATTCATTAAATATCAGAGTTTGTTCTGAAGCCTGTCCAAAGCCGGATATTGTCCTACCATAATTGTGTTTCTCTGCTCTTAGTCTTTAGTGTTTTGTGCCATGGCTAACTGATTCTGAATGCAAAGAGAACTAAAGCACAGTGATGTCTCAGTTATGCATGGAAAAAAGGAAAAAGGGAGGGGAAGGAAACCCAGAGAAAGAACAAAAATAACTAAATAAGGCTGAAGGGTGCACAATGCACACATCACAGGGGAGAAGAGAAAAAAGGGAGGAAAAAATCTGTTCTGATGTTGACTATGGCGCACCGAGTCAATAAAGTCACTTCAGAATGGCTTGAGCATAAATGTGCTCCTTCCTGATCCCAGCTGAAACCAATGCTGTTATGACATGGTGAATCCATAATCCCAATAGCTGGCTATGGAAAACATGAGACAAATATACATTCTTTCAAGCTGCTGGCAGCGGAAATGCTTTTGTAAAAAAGCTACAGCCTAGAGGGATAAGTCTATAGAGTCCATGAACAATATAGTATCGTCATTCTGACCTCTCTGTTTATGCAGTATTTGAAGAACTGTGGAGTAAGTATTGATTATAGTCGTAGAAGCACCCTGTTAGTATGGACACATCCACAGACATTTCCAATTTTCTGTTTGTCTTCTTAGCTAGGTATGGAAAAAAAATCAACACGTAGTAAGATTTCCCAATATAAAAGCAGATTTTGGTTTCTGATTTCATATGGGTGAGATACATAGGCTTCAATATAAAAGACATTAATTTAGTTTATATTTGGTATTTACATTAGTACACCTTTGGAACTAAATCCATGTCCATCCATGTTATAATAAGAAATGTAGATATCACAATCATTAGCTGTACCAGTTTTATTCAACTATAAGTCAGATTGTTTCTCTGGTAATTGGTAACAGGGAGGTAATTGGACCAAGGAAATAAAATAAGGAATAAAGTGCATCACTGAGGCTATCATCTCTCTGCAATCTTTTTCTATTCCTTTAACCAGAGGGAGTTCCTCCTTCTCCCTTCTGATCACCAGCCGTACTTCCATTTCAAATTCACATTCAGCTTGCTAGTGAAAGAGACCCCTTCCCTGAGGTCTTGTGTTCTTCATTCAGAATGAACCAGTGTCTATAACATTGAAAGCATGTAGTATATAGAAAAGGACAAGCGTTATGGTTTTTTTCTGCTTGTTTTCTGATAAGCTTTCAATTCTGCCTTTCACTCTGGAAGTTACTAAATGTCCATCACAGACCAGATAACCAAGCAAAGTCTGCCACCACCTCTGAACTTTGGTGAATTGCAAAAATGTCATCTTTTTGCACCGAATAAGCAAATGACCTTCAGGAGGCTGCACCCAAACCAGACTTCACATTCTCTCTCCAGCAGACATGTCACCAAACAAACCTGATCCTCCAATCAGTCAGGAAAATCAGTCTGCAGACTCCTGCCCATCAGCAGAGCAAGAGAATTCAGTTTTAACAAACATTATGACAAATTTACCCTTGCATTGACAGTACAGATATATATATCTCCCCATTCTTACTTCAGTGCGGAGCTTATAAAACTGACATAAAAATTGGGCATTGCAAGCGGTTGACAAACACTGAGCACTGTAGTTTTCTGAATCTTGTATAAGAATGGATAGGTTGCAAAAAAATAGTTAAAATAGGAAATATTAAAATTCTGTTATTTAATCATCATTTCTTCAAAGATGATCCTGATTATCTGCTAGTGATACTCAACAACTTAGTGATTTGTCTCTTCTTCATAGGTACACAATAGCAGATATAAGCAAAATTTTCATAAATTTTGTTCTACCCTCAAAAGCCTGTGTTCACCTCTGTATGATCAGTGAAGCATAGTGTCATGTTACAGAAAAGAAAGTTATGACCAACTGTTACAGCTATGTTTTAATGTTATCCACTTCCTCATAAGCCTTTTCAGTAAATTTATGGGGTTTTTTTCTCTCTTCTACTGTCATTAGGTTTTCTGGGTCACGTTTTTTTCTTCTAAAGACTTGTCTGTTCTGGTTTTTACCATTAGTAAAGGGCAATCAAATCACCAGCATCTCTCTGTCGAATTTCCCTATGAAGTATCTATACTTATATTTGGTATACAAATGCAAAGTGAAAATAATCATGAGTGTTGCCAACAAACCCTCTTCTGAGTTTTTTGGCAGAGGAGTCACATGATTCTCTGGAAAAGCTGGATACCAGTTTTTATGCTTATCTCTCATCTCAGCCAGATAAAACTCAGCTCTACACCCAAACACATATGCTTTACACTGTTTTATCAGCTCTCAGAAGCTAAGTAGTGTCAGTCTTGGTCCATAAGTAAGTGCAAAATATTAGGAATATTGGGAAAAGTTTTCTACTGGGAATGGGATTCCCTGACAAACACAAGACACTAGATCTGCAGATCTTTAACTGACTTTGTACAAGCTTTTAATTCTTAGAGATCCAACACTGCTGGGTTTAACCGTCTGTTTCGTGACTACATTTAGGTACAGGCAACTGGGCGTTTGCCCTGTGTGTTCTGCCCTGTAGTGCAGTGCAAGCATACGTCCTTGAAGAGGTATGGTGGAGTGTCCTGCCTCTGCCGTGGAGGAGGAACGCCTGTTCCATGCTGGACCTGCTGAGGGAGGTCTGTGCCTGGCTCTGTACAACTCTCACTTATCTGGGCTGGTGAAGACTCTGTGAATGTGAACATTACTTGATGGGCAGAAGGAGATTGTGTGAGCTGTTTGTCCTTCCGTGAGAGCAAGCACTACGAGGACTTGTGTTTGCTTTACTTGCCCTCTGTCCTCCTCACATGAGAATGACTTGACCTTTTCAAGCACAAAGAGGAACGTGGAGCGAGAACTTCCCTGATTTATCGATGTTGCCACTCAGATGCCTTCCCCTCGGATTTCCTGTGACACCAGGTCTTCAGAGCTGAAAATCCTACAGGGGCTGGGTAGAGTACCCATGAAGGACGTCACCCAAAACCCATCTGCTGAACTCCTCCAGTTAAGATATATCAGACTGAATTTCCAGAAGGCACTGGGTGGGATGATAGCTTGTGAATGGTGTCAGGGTGGCAGAGCTCAGATCATGTCTCCCACATCCCCCCCAGCCACTGGGAAAAACAGAACATATCTTCCTACCCCAAAAGTGTCCTCCCTGGGGGTGTCTTGTGCAGGTGAGGGTGCTCCAGGGGTGTCTGTGGAGCAGTGGTGATTTGATATACAAACATCAGTAATGCCACGTTGACAGAGCACAAGCGCTTCTCCACAGCCCTCAGCGAGACAGGTCCTATGGGACCAGACAGAACTGAGGGAGTGATTTTAGGATCACAGCTCCACCTGCATGTCCCTGTCAGGCAGCTAATTGACATGACTACATTCCTTTATAAATTAAAGTCTTTGCTTTGCTTGGATGGCTTATCTTTTTTGGTAAATTTCCTTTTCCATTTGAAATAAGACCTTTAAAATTTCTATAGTCTTACAAGAAATATCAGAGAACTGCATAACTGCATTTGTGCAGTGATGAGTGAATACAAAATCTTCTGAGAAAGCCTGAGCACAGACCCTTCTTAATGGTGAAGAGGGAGGAAGGGAAAGATCAGTGATGCAAATGTGAATACCAGCCTATATTAGTGTGCACCAACAGCTTATAATTATTTAAAAACCTGTAAGAAAATGCTAAAGAGGAAAAACAATACACAAGCTTACTCATTTCTGTGTTTGCAAGGATAGATTGTATTCATTTTTTCACGTGTTGGTCAATAGCTGGGCATTTTCTAGGCCTGATGCTGCCATCCTCCTGCCAGCTACTTTTCATGCTTTCTTACTGGAAGAAGTCTTTCAATAACACAGGAAAAATAAGGAATTTGCATTCAAAGGTTAAGGAACTATCTTCAAAAATCTGATTTGAATGTTTCAGCACAGAGGGAACACTGCTGAGGGTCAAGAGCTGAAACTCAGTGATCATTTTATGCAGGAGCTGGGTGGCATGGCAAGAAACAGAAGGTATCACTCTCTTCTGAAAAAAGTGCTCTAAAACATCTAGGGAAGAAACAGAACTACAATTAAGTCTTGCTTAACTACGAGTTATATTTCTTAAACATCCATGTTTTTTTTACCAACCTGATCTGTAATATTGATCACAGGGCTGACTTTAAGTCAGCTCTCCCCACAGTCATTCATCATTTTTGTCTTGTATCTTAAACACACTGGTGTATGAAATAGCCTGTATTTTATTACTACTCACAAACACTGTAACTGAAAGGATCAAAGAACATGTATATGTTAGAGAGCGTCAAAATGAGATTTAGGGTTTCCAGTCACTGATCTCAGGGTAGCAGCATTCAGAGTTATGGATGAGAACCATTTCAACATCATTTTAAATGTGGTTTTGATCATTATTTTTTTCCCAGAATACTGACCCAGCAATTGGCATAGATTAAGAAGGGGTCAAAGAACCTTCAGAAAGACTTTTGTCTCAATAGCCCTAATTCCACGATGCAGTGGAAACAACACCTATTCTGGGGTGCTAATACAGCCACATAATGTTTAGGAATGATAGATGATGAGTGATGAATGCAGGCTGCAAGTATCAAGAGGTCATTTTAATCACTGTATTTCTCGATCTGTATTTTTTAAAAATATATTTCTGGACTTATCTTTAAACAAAGGATGAAGAAGCAGACCAGTGTTCAATGTAAACAGCAATCAAAATGTAAGGCTGTCCCCATAACATCTGAAAATATACCTTCCTGCTTTGGGGGCCAGACATCTTAGTACTGTGATTACCATTTATTATCTCGCAAGGAACCAGCACCAGTCCATTCAAAACAAATATTTTAGACATAAAAATGCTATTTCTATACTTGTATGGCATCCTCAGAAAGAAATATTTTCCACTGTGATAATTTTGACAGCAGCAGGATGAAATTATGAGATAGAATTAGTATCTAATACTGACCATTTGAACAAAAGGAGAAGCTATAAATTCATTTTTACAGGATCAAATAGTTGAGCATGTCTAAAATTTCTGCCATCACCACCAGGAATAATATGTGCTTTGGAAATACTCTGTCACATCATGGCAGTTTTATAGGAGTAAAATTTATTTATCAATGAAGTTTTTTATCAAATTTTATGGAAAAAAATCTCCTACTGCAAAATAATAAATAATCCAAGCTTAAAAAACAATTTCCACAATATTCTCTTCCAACACAATGTTATGGACTTTCACTGAATCACAAATGTACGTAGGCAAACACACAGAGCCTCCCAGACTGTTTCTTTAGAGGAATAAAGATAACAAATGAAGGTTATTGCTGTGCTTAATGCAATTTGTTGCCATTTGAACCTGTAAGTGAATAAAGCCTAGGCAGCAACAGCCAGAAATATTTTGATCTTTCAAATGTGAAGGTCAAAAAGATAATTAATCTTTTTAGTTAGGTCCTACTTAAATAAAAAGACTACTTAGCATAGTTCTAAATTAGCTCTTGGTATATATGATAGACAAAGTGCATAAAACTGTGGAAAAATACTGTTTTCTAATTGCAACTTTGAGATGCAAACTGAAGGTGAGGTAATGCAAAGGGCAGAACAAAGAGATGACACTGTATTAAATGAAATAAGGGGTTATTGAAGTGAATAGAGAAATAAGGGGTCTTAAATCTGAAGCTTTACATTTGATTAATTAAACTGCATCCTGAATTTGCTAATTGGATGCTTTCATGATATGTTGTTGTGGGACACTGACAGATGGCATTGCACTCACAGCAATTAATCCTAGTAACACTTTTAAAATAAGGCATAAAAGTATCTTGTTATCCCTATTTCTGCAGTCATTTCTCCGAAAACCTAGGATAGAAATAGCTATGAGCCTCAGCATGAGGAAGACAAAAATGATGAGTATTCAACCAGTTCTAAATAGCATTTAATTGCTTGTTCCTGGGTAATAGCTTTTAAGTAAAGACATTTTGTGACACTTACTGATAGTGTCTACCTTTTAGTTAACACTTTTAGTAAGGATAGAATTACATGCTTAAGTTTACATCTTTTTATTGTATCCTGTACAAGGGAAACATGAAATTTAGATAGCTGATAGTGCAAACTCACCAAAGAAGAAGCAGGAAAGAGCTCGAATAGACCCATGGTAGGGAAACCACATTTCTATTGGTTCTTGTTGTTTTTTTCCTCTCTATTTTTAATATCACAAGACTGCATGTGCAGGACCAGGTATCTTTTTGGAGTGACAGTAGTGTAAATGATAAAACATTTGACTGCTACTGTGAGTTTCTAGGGAATTTGCATTTTATGATATACCAAAGCATGAAATGTATGTTGATTTATCCTACTAAAAGAATCTAGGTAAGAACTTTGCTAAAACCTTACTGAACTATTCTATGAGAAAGAATTTGCTACTCACTGTGATTTAGGTCACTTAAAAATAAACACCAGGAAAGTCAAGGTTCAGTGTTGTACATGCTGACTTGCCCTTTTTCTCTCACTTGGTAGTTTAAATTAGTGGAAAATCCAGGTGGTTGGCTTCCATCACTTGTAAGTCACATATGAAAACAAATTTACACATTGCCATAGTCAGAAAAAACATTTTGCTAAGGTTACTTTTCACATTTGCCCCCCCTTATTTTTTTTACGGGCAATCAATGGTTATTTCAGTCAAAAGACATAAAGAATGTTGTGGAAATTACTCTGCTTGATCAAAAAGTTTGGTTCTGCCACAGACTTCCTCAAGGCTTGGGCAAACCCAGGAAGTGCTCTGCAAAATAGAGACAATAGTAATAAAAATAACCTTTTTCTTTGTATTTCTTAGCCTGTGATGCAACCCTGCAGCAAGGAGTACTGAGGCAAAGAGTAACTAGGCTGGTTAAGATCTTAGTCCAGGTCTTTAAGAATGCTGGGACACGTGTCTTAAAATAAGTGTGTCCAGTATCTAGAATTACCTCAGCTCAGTTAATGCCTCTAGAAGTTACTGTAATTGAAATAACAAATCTCTAGGTCAGAGTAGTCTGTGCAACTGAATGAGGAATGCATGTTGACTGATTGCAAAATAGATAGGATAAAAGAAAATTCATCTTGCTTTTTAAATAGAAAATGTACTTATAATAGATCAAGAATTCTTAAAATAAAAGGCTGCATTCTTTTCTCTTTGACACTGTTTACAGTCCCACTGAAGTCTGATGCTGTATGAATCCATGCATGCAAATTGGATTTATGGCACAGATTTAAGAGCACAGATGAATATAGGATGGTGGTCATAGGACATAACAGTAACATTGTCTGCCTTCAGAGCGTAAGATAAAAAGAATTAAAAGGCATTTTTTTCTTTAGTTTAATAAGGCCCAGAGTCATAAAGTTTCAACATTATTCCAATCACCTAATTTACTGACTAGTGACCAATGCCAAAAGGTCTGAATTATCACTTCTAGAGCAAAGCTGTGAAATAATTCTGTTAGATAATGAAAGGGGAAGATTGTTTTAAACCTGACCATGAAAAGCACTGGGCCAAATCTGTATTTTCATTTACACTTCTTCATTTGAAATGCCAAATACTGTACTTCTTAACATGTAATACTGGATCTCATATGAAATAAGCAGTGTCCTTTAACACTTTTTCTTTCTTATCAATACTACTTCTTTTAGAGGATGGTAGAATTACAGCAAATCAGCAGGATCTTAATCCTTTTTTGATCTCATGCATTGTAAATTCAGGTCATATGTAGGGGTTTGCATTAGAAGTCTCTTATTATCATAGTGATTAGTAACACTTTATAGTCTCCTACATTGTTCTATGTGGTACCTCTGAAAACAATTGCTGTTTTACAACTTTCTATACGTAATACATATTATAATAATAAATTAACGTATTATGCAAGCAGCTGGGTTAAATCTGCCTGAGAATCCTGGAGCTGCAGTATTTGGACATAGAGAAGAAGATACTGCTGACTCTCAAACTGAACTGAGATCTTAACAGTGCCTAGTTAATCTTTGCCACTTTTGCTGGTGAATTTCTCACCACCACATTGTGGTATAGAAAGTACACATTAAAACAGAAACTTAGAAAGTAAAGTTATCATTATTATTAGAACCAAAGAGTATCCTTCTAAAGCAAAACATTACCAGCAGTTTGCTATTCTGTGCATAGTGAAAGGCCCTTGGACAGTGTTTTTCATAGCCTCAAAATTTCAATTTATTTGTTTGCTTACGTGTATTCACTGGTGTGTTTGAGATGATAGATACCTTATTCCACTGAGTTGGGCTACAGTACATTTGGAATTACCTCAGTTCCCCATTTACAACATCTTTATGGACATAGTCACTTTACAGTATCTTATAAAACCTTTGGTGACAAATCAGCAAACACCAACAAATATCTTGATGAAACATACCTCATGCCCCAAAGTCAAATCACTCTCATAATCTGTCTAAACACATTCCACCCCAATGTAGCACATTAACATATCGTGTGGTTGTGTTACTTAACAAACCAAACCAAATATCTTCTGAATCACAGCAAATACTTTAAATTTCAATTATTCCAGCCATCATTGCTAAAGCAATGAGCTAGGTTTTTCAGGAGCATGGATTTTTATTAACACCAATACAGTTACTAAAACCATTTAGACTGTTAATATCATTCATATTGATATTACTAGCCACTTGCCAATGGAAAAAATAAACTGTATTTCTCTCACCCAGCCACCAAGGGGAAAAAAAAAAAAAGTAAGCCAGCAAAAGTAAGGCTATCCAGTTTAAGATTGAGAAAGTTGATCTAACCTAATATTTCACGGATAATCAAAGCTGCAGAAGAGGAAAAGCAGCTCTTTACATGCAGTCTCTAAATGAAAACAGTAAATATTTGTGACATTATACAAAATCTTTCAGTGAAAGATCACCAGTAGAAACAAAAAGAATTTCATATCACTGCAGTAAATTAGAAAATATCAAGTCAAATTAAGTGTAACTGGGTTGGAGGTGTAACTTTATCTGTCGTCACATTGTACTGAAGCCTTTTAATAGTTTACCTGGCCAGGCAGTTAAAAGGGATTTTTTTAAACTAAGTGGTGAGACGTTATATGAGATGAGGACTCGTGATGCAGTCCTTTCAGGAGGCCTCTGAACACTGAAAAATTTTGCTCTGTATTAAAATGGAATATATTCAATATAAAAGACTAGAAAACATGTCCTGGAAGAAGACTTAGAATTGCATAGATGTGAAGAGCTATAAGGTTTCCCTCATTAAGGAAAATGTTGATGGCCTTATCATATAGGAGATTGTGAAATACCTGAAAATACAGTAGTTGTTACCAAACACAATATTAGGAAAGCCCTGCTTTGGTTACTAACTATTCAGCAAGCTGAGAAGGTCTATGCAACCACAAATTACACAAGTGGAACATATGAAATAGTTATGTGCAAAACTGGAGGAAAATACTTTGCCCCCCGACCAAGATGAGCTTGAAAGAAATTTTCTATAAACATTTAAAATCTTTTTTCTGCACATTCCCTTAAAGTTTTCCTTTGTTAAGTGCACTTATTATCATCTATACTTCCCTGCTAGTTTTTTGTCATTGTACATTAATTTGCACTAGTACCATCTGATCCCATAATGATATATCTTTATGCAGTGGGTGTTTGTTTGGTTGTGAAGAGTAGCAGACCTGAGACACATCGCTGACTTTCACTCCCTACAGAATTCATTGAAGCTGCATGAAGCTGCACAAATCCAAACAACATCTTAATGGAGTGGAAATTACATTGTGCTTCCCAGGAATCCTAACCTGAGGCAAGCAAGGCCTTCAAATCAGGGAACTTACTTTTCATTTTCCTGTCAAGGGAAGAAACAGAGATGTGAGTGGAGAATTTGTGTGGTACGGCTCTAGAATTTTTCATAGCAGTGGAGTGGGAAAATGTAGGTTCTGTTGATCCAACAGCCAAACACCAGAAAAGGTAAATGTAACAGACCTTTCCCACTAGTTATTAGTGACACTTGGTATTAGTTATGTATCAATTACAGGATGTTTGCATCTCTAACCCAAGACATCATGAGAATTTACTCATATTAAAAAAAAATAGTTATTCGAGTTTTGAACAAATAAGCTGAATCCTATATTTACAAATATCAGTGCCTCAACTTTGTACATAACCAGCATCATTTCAGAAGCAGTACAACATAGGCCTTCAGTGAAAAATATGTGTCATGATGATTTGATGATACAGAAATTTGGCATGCTGACACCTGAAAATAATAGCAGTGCTTAATTTTTAACATAGGACCCCAAGATTTTCAGTGTAATCAAGCTTACATCTCTCATTACATTTTATTTCCTAAGCACATAAATTGTTGATAGAAAAAGATAAATGATAGCTTGACCAGATAATCAGGATTTATGGGGTCTAGCAAACGTACAGACAGAACTGTTGCCTGTACTCTTGGATATGTCCAAGGTTTTGGAAGCACTTATTTTACCATTGCATTCATATCTCTCAAAGACTTTACAGCACACTGTATAAAGATGGTCCCCTGAGGGTTTGGAGGATTAGTACCTTAAGGAGGGACTGCTTATGCATGCTGTATGAGAAGTTATTGTGTAAAATACAACCACCACAGGGAATGCCATCAGTGAGTTACTGAGCCCTGCTCTTTTTTTTCCCCATATGTTCTCATAAATCTTCCGTTCTTTTGAGTGCAGTAGCCTAAAGGAAGGGTAAAAAGGATGGACAGTTCAGCATTGCCCAGGGCCTGGGCTGCTCAGCTGGCAGAGGGCTCTGGGGCTGCTGCAGGGGTGCAGGGCTGAGGCCACCCACTCCCGGGGGGCACCCAGGAGATGCTGTTTGACAGAGGAACCTACTGCTCAGTCCCCATCAGCAGCCATGGGATGCTGATCGGATGTAGGCATCTTACACTGAGCTTTAGAGGGCACTGAGCTGCAGTAGAAAGGTGCCTCATCTCCCTCTTCCCGTTGACTCTTTGGAACTGAATTACTTTTATGGGCCAGGTTTTAGATGTTATTTTGTCTAAATAGGCAGTCCATAATGCTTTATTGGCTATTGACTGTTCACTATCCTCAAACAAACATTTAGTTCAACTGCATATGGCACCCAGGAAGTGTCTCACACCCCATAAAACACAACCCAATGCTGGGGGGTGGCCTGGTGTGTGCACCAGGGTTGTATTGTGCTAGACTGTCTAGCCTTCTACTGAGAAAAAATAATCAATTAAGGTCCTGGGGCTATCCCAAGTGTTACAGAGAATCCTGATTAATGAGCAGCTTACTAAAAAATAGACTCTTACTGAGGAGCTGTCAAGCCCTGAAGAATTGTGCCAGCACTCCCTAGCTGTGCCCTCCACACCTCAGTGAGCCCAAATTGTTCAATTACTCTTGTAGCTCTTTGGAGGCATGGGAGGTTTTTTCATCTTTCACAGCGGATCTGTCAAGATGTTTGGCTGTCAAAAAAAAAAAGGCTTTCCCTATCCCAAAGTATTAATTTTTTCAGATAAAGTTATATAAGAAATGGCCTTCCTTTCCATTTTGGGTCATAGCTGCTGGCTGTGTGTTGAGCACAGACTTTGATAAGGAGCCCACATCCAGAGTCAGGTACAGGTGTCCAGCTAAGCCTACCTGGAACAAGACTGCAATGGAGGAAAAAGTGATTTTTCTTTCTCATTGTTTCTCCAGCCTGGTAGAAGGTGGAAGGACAGCCATTTTCCCCTCACCATAGGTTATAACGATGCCAAGCCTGCTTTTGTCTAAATTAGCTGGCAGAACTTCGAGGTGATTATATTGGTGAGGAACAGGTGACCTCTAATAAAATCCACTGCTTCTAGCATGCCCCTTTGCTAAGGTATAGAGTTGGCTAAAGCCAAAGTTTTCCTAAGGCCTGGGAAAATCCTAGTGTCCTTTAGGATATATTTAGGACTCATTGTAGAAGTCATTGCACAGGCTAGAGACAAGTCAGAGCTTTATGGGCCTTCTTTATATCAGCAGCACTCAGCCTTTATGACCATGCAAGTCCTGTGTCAAAAATCCTCCCATAGGCAAGATCCAAAATGTAAAAAGCCGTTCCTTGGATAACAGAGATGAACTGCTGTGGGATAATGCTCGTCCAGGGATTCACAGTAATGCAACCCTGCCCTGTCCTGCAGTGCAGCATGGAAATAGGAAGGTTAACAAGAGATACTGCTTTGGCCTTCATCTCACAATAGGAGGGGTTGCCTGCTAACACAGTGAAATGATGTGTGAAGTATATACACTCTGAACTACTCAGATGGCATAGTAACTAATGAGCTTGGATATTGACTACTAGTTTAAAAAAAATTAAAGATGGTGTAGTGCAGCTAGCCCAGGCTATTATAATATTAATTTAAAAATAAATTAAATTCAGGGTTCATTGGATTTTGGTCTTTATTTCAACTGCTGTTACCCTCGTTTAGCCTCTCAACAGGGGTGCTGGCCCAAGACTTCCTTCTAAAATTAATGGCCTATGGCCATAGGCTTCAGAAGATGAAAAATTTGTCTTCCTCTGTGACTGAGCACTCAATTCGACTCTTAGTTGCACTTGTACAATTCAATTTGCATGGGGATAATCAAGAAAAAAGCATCAACAATGCCTCTACAACCTTCAGTCTTTTTGCTTTTAATATACTGCACTGAAATTACTTCAATGTAGGAGAAACAAGAGACCTGTGTAAATATTAACTATTTTGAGGTAGGCAGTAGTCTGAATATTTGGTCTATCTACAGCAGATAGTGCATTTTCCCCCAGATTTTTAAGAACTTCTAAGCTATATGAATGTTTTTATGTACAACTATCTTGTGAAAGCAGCTCAAACCAGTTTCTGTAAGATGATCTTCATAACCACTCAAAGGAATCAATAATTCCAGTGTCTTCTTGCATTTTCAGCATACTTTGTAATAAAGAATAATCTAAGGTCAGGACAAGAGTAAGTCTCAACTTACAAACAGCTCATGGTATTTTCAAAAATCAGTTCAGTAGCAAGGAGCCTTGCTGCTGAAATTGGCTCTTTTCGCTATTTAATATCATCTCTGTCACTGGTGGGCCTAGCCATTTCATGCTGAGGCCAGACAGACCATTCAAATATCTAACACAACACTGAAAGATTTTGGTTTTTTCTTTAAAGAGGAGAGAGAGAAAACAAGGAAGAGTGAAAATACACATGCAATATACTCATGATACTACATTTGAAGAAAAATAATGCAATCACGTTAAATGTCAGAAGCATCAAGATTAGCACATCTATGATAACAGTAGTAAAATGTGCTCCTTATCCTGATACAAAACATATGTTTTCCGTTTCATTCTACAACTTTTGGATGAAAATAATGGTTTCAGGAAGCCTCTGGATTTAATCTTAGTTGACTTTTAGCTGTCTGCTTCTCCTCTCCTGTTGTCTTTTTTTGGTTAGGTAATCAAATTTGAAACCAAACCAGATAGTTTATTTGGACCTCGTATTGGCTCTGAACACACAGGGAGGAAAAAAACCCAATGCATAGTGAGTCAGTGCTTTCTCATGTAGAATGGAATAATCCTAAAAATGCTGTTTCATTACAGGAAACTAAATTATTTTGAAGCTACCACCCACAATTAAATTATAAAGTTCAACAAGGTTAGGAGAGTGGCAAAACAAAGAGGCCACGTACGCTTTTCACTGTCTGCATTTTCCATCAGGCCATAACAATTATGCAGCCCTGTGAGCACAGTTAATATAACCTCTGCTCAGATGCTATAATCCATGGCTATGGACTGCAATTGCTCTATAATAAAACATTAGGTCCAACACTTGATATTAGAAAGCAATAATTGTATCAGCGCATTTGAGGTTTCTTTCCCTTCATAAAGCTACCTTTCTTTAAAGGATTATCCTGACAGACAACATGCTCGTCTTTTTAAAGAAGCAATATAATTAGCTTCCTCCCACCCCACTGCTACTTGTTTCTCTTATCTCTGGGTTGATCTGAGAAAGAAGAGCGGTGGAAATATTGGCTCCAAGTTAGCACAATGGCAGCAGAGGCAAAGCTGCTGCCTTGATTTAGTGGGTCAGGAGGGTCCCTGCGGATGCAGGAACCCCAGGCACGTAGCCCTGTTGCTAGGGAACTGTATCGATCCTTTCCAGCATCTTCACTGACACCCTCTCTGCTTCACTGTGATTGAACACCATCCTTTACAGGAGTGGGAGAGTTAGAAGCTTTGGCTTGGCTTTAATATTTATGAAGTAAACGTTTTAACCATTGAAGCTTTAAATGTCTAATGCTGTTTTCTTTTTCCAGAGCAGTAACTTACCTTTGGGAATATCTCGATCACTCTAGTAGGGCAAATAAATTACTTCACGTTGGAGGTAGATAGCTTATTTTCTCTGAGCTAAATGCAACAGTAGGAGGTTTAACATGCACACAAAAATAATTAAAGTCTATTTTTCCTCATTCACTTTAATTCTCTTATTATTTCAAGATAATTTACACTTAAAATACATCATGTTACAGGTTTAACAGAAAATCATCGAAATCAGGTTGAAAGGTAGAAAGAACATTTTGAATATTTTTATATAGGCTAAAAAATTAAGGCATATGTATAAAAATGTAGCATATACATACAGAGAATGCTATTACACAGAAAGTGTTCGTATAGCCCAGCGGCGGTGGGAAATGCCCACTACCCTTACCCGGGGGGATGGGCATTTAAGGTCATATATCTTTAGCTGGCTAATTTGGAGGTTCGTCTCTGTGCATATACAACGGGAGGTTTTTAACGTCAAGCTTTTTAAGAAGGTTCCACAATGGGTCTCCTCAGGCGGTGCTGCAGCCCCCACCGCTCGGGTCAGCACCCGCGGCAGCTGACTTGTAGCTTTGTTCCTACACGCCTGGCCCACGTGCAGCCTGGAGGCACCATCCTCAGGACGTCCGTCCTCCCTGGGGGAAGGGTGGGCCATGCAGATACCTCAGCTGTTGCGGGCAGTGCACAAACATACTGTATCAAATGATATAATTGAAGGAGATAGAGCACCTGAGTCCTGTCCCAACAGATTCCCAGGGAATATGTATTTATAGACAGGTAATACCATGAAGCCTCACAGATTAGAAGGGTTATGAGATGATACGAAACCAAAATGCGACAATATTAAGCCTTTCCATAACACCTCTCCTACAGTAGCAAGCAGGAGCTGAAGAGCTGATAGTTTTCAGTTTAAATATGGAAAATTCTCCATTTGGATTTTAAAAGTTGCCATTAGAAGTGAATAAAAACTATATACTTAAATAAACTCCTGTTGGTTTTAGTTCTATATAAAAATTAACAACTTAAAATGTATGTGAGATGACTAAGCTCTTGGGATCTTTCTTATAAGTACTCAGTGCTGGCAGAAAATGTCTAGCAGTAGCCTTAGAAATTGAAATAATCACTTTAATCAGACACCAGATGCCTGATATGGACCTGCATGACAGATCCCACAGTGACCCAAGGGAAGTGAAGGTAGCTGTCGTGGTTTAACCCCAGCCAGCAACTAAGCACCACGCAGCCGCTCACTCACTCCCCCCCCCACCCAGTGGGATGGGGGAGAAAATCAGGAAAAAAGAAGCAAAACCCACGGGTTGAGATAAGAACAGTTTAATAGAAGAGAAAAGAAGAAACTAATAATGATAATGATAACACTAATAAAATGACAACAGCAATAATGAAAGGATTGGAATGTACAAATGATGCGCAGTGCAATTGCTCACCACCCGCCGACCGGCACCCCGCTAGTCCCCCAGCGGCGATTCCCCGCCCCCACTTCCCAGTTCCTATACTAGATGGGACGTCCCATGGTATGGAATACCCCGTTGGCCAGTTTGGGTCAGGTGCCCTGGCTGTGTCCTGTGCCAACTTCTTGTGCCCCTCCAGCTTTCTCGCTGGCTGGGCTTGAGAAGCTGAAAAATCCTTGACCTTAGTCTAAACACTACTAGCAACAACTGAAAACATCAGTGTTATCAACATTCTTCACATACTGAACTCAAAACATAGCACCGTACCAGCTACTAGGAAGGCAGTTAACTCTATCCCAGCTGAAACTAGGACAGTAGAATAAGGAGAATGTACCTCTGTGAGCAGGAACAAATTTATCGGAAGAGCTATAGGGACAGTAGCTCCCTATTAGCATTATCCTGTGTGGCACATAGTCTAGTCACATGATAGGAAATGTTCCTTTGTGCTGTTTTGCTGTCCTCCTAATTATTGGGAAGGCCACATCTGGCCCTGTATCCAGTCCTGCCTATTAGGAAGCCCACACTGACAGCATCCCCCACTGAAGTCCCTGGACAGTAAGGCAGAAAGTCAGGCTTGTAAGAGATGCAATGGTTCCCTGCAAGGCAGCCACCAGCTCACACCGCTTCAGAACATGCAAAACTTCTTTGGTATTGACATCATGTGGGTGCGCACAATTGGGTATAGCTTATAAACAAAACTCTGTATCTTTAACCTAAGTGATGCTGTGTACCCTATAGTTAACTAAATTTCTCTGATTGAAATACAAAATTAATAAACACAAGAGTCAATTTATTTAAAAAATAAAATAAAAATATTCAAACTTGTGCTTTGTAAAAGATGTCAGCAAGTTCTACATGATCTGCCTTCAGTCTTTCTACAGCCTTTCTTCCTCACCTAAAATAAATTCTCATTCTTCCCCATTTCAAAGCTAATTTCTCCCACTCACTCCAATGTTCAGTGTTACTACATTAGAAACCATGAATTAGGACAATGGCTGTTAACACAGTACTGAAGTTCTTTTTTCTTATGCCCTTATAAATAACACTGTTAGATCATTTTCTATGGCATACAACATAATGGTCTTCAAAGAAACTCTTCTAACTAAACAGCTGCTAGCACTCAAACTAGCGTTCTTTCCTAATACAGCACTGACATGGTAATAGCATAATACCTCAGGCCATTAAGTCTATTGAAAGTAAATTATTATCATCAGAAACGATAAAACCTAGTTGGATGCATTAACAACCTCACATTCTGTCTTGATAACACTACTAAAATAGCGATTGCTTCTGTTTTGCCTTGCATAATATTTGTTATCTGTTTCTTCTTGAAATGCATTGGACAAACGTCCTGCCTGAGTCACTGCTCACAAAACCTTTAGGGAAAAGGACAGCAGTGCAATAGTTTGGGTCCTGATCTGAAGTCCGGTGAACTCAATGGGGAGCCTGCTATTAGCTGCAATGTCTTCAGCTCTCTACATGCTATCTCGTGTAATTAATAACAGAGATATTAAAAATTCTGCTTCCCCTAAAAGCTGTTGATTTATGCATAAATGTTATATATATATATATGCGCATGTATATACACACACACGCGTGCGCATTTGTTTTACTTATTATCCCATAAATAACATAAATTCCCATGAATCCCCTCTGACAGCTAAAAACTGTTTACCCACTGTTGTTGTTTTTTTTAATTTCTGTAGGGGCTTATTTAGACAAATGTTATAAAAATGGTTGTTAGAAGTATCTGAGAAACAAGTACAAGGTTGAAAGTCTTCCAGTGGGACATGTGTCGCTTTCATTGCTGAGAATTTTGTCTTTCTTGTTTAACTTGAAGTGGGTATAAGTGAGCAAAGTTACTGCATTTTCTACAAGTGGCTGTAAGATTCCTAGCACTTTTTAATATCTGTTTTCTGAGAAGAACATGCAAGTTATCTGACAGCTATCTAAGTAGTATCATTTACTTGTAGAAACATAAAAAGCCATAGCAAAAAAATAACTTTAGAATTTACTAGATTTTCATCTAAGACTCTGGACCAAGGAACGGCAGACTTGTCTCTGGTGTGTCAGTGTAGGCACCACTGCACATAGGATAGAGAAGTTAACACCAAATAAGATCGCTTTTCAGTAGCTGTGAACTCTGTTCCCAGGCACAATCAATTAAGCAAATGGTAACAGTATAGTCTGTGGACATTTACTCACCAGTAGATTTGACAAGACCCACAACTGCTTCTGGAGGTTGATAAATCCATCTTAGCAAACAAGTCTAGGTCACATTTAGCTCTGACTGCTACAAAAACTTCAGTCACAGATACCTGCCACCCTGCCAGGGTCATGCACTGTTGGTGTGCCTGTAATAAAATAAAGGCAGTTTCCCACCTCCGCTACTGTGTCAGACTTTGCAGCTGTCCCTGTAAGTAAATAGATTCTTTCTTGATCAAAGCAATTAACTGAGCTGTTCTTCACATCCCTGTCTACTACTTTATTCTTATTCAAAGCTGCATGGCTTCACTGGGGATGTTAGTGTCAAATGCATTGCAAAGTGATGATGCTCACTGCTTAGCATTCAGCTCTGAAGCCTCTCAGAGTGGAAGTGTGAAGGTATCTGGCTGCCTGTCAAAAATGCTGGCCTGGATGAATTGCAACTGTCTGGAACCGTACGGTAAATAAGAGCAAAATCTTCTACCAAGGGTTTACAGGCTCTGGGCAAACATGTTCACTCGTAGTCATTACATCTGACAGCTTGTAGCCCTCAAGTGATCCCTGTGATTTTTAACAAAACTTCAACTTATTTCCTCTCAATGAGATTAACTATGTTAAATCTTTCTCAGGAAGACTGGGTTTCTTTTTCATGAAGATTTTTTCTGTATGCCTTTAGTGGGAGAAGGTGGTGACAGCAATCTAGCCTCTCACACGTGGTTTCCCTTGACCAGGTAACTAAACTTTTTTTGTTCCCTTTTACCTCCAAATACTGTAGTGTACTAGCCAGACAAAGGATCAGAAGTAATACAGCCCCTGCAGCCGTGATGCTGGGTAGAAGTTCAAGTTAAGCAGTGTGTGGGTAGAAGGAACAGGACACACATGCCTTAGCCTCTGCTTGGGGCCCTCAGGAGTCAGCACTGGCAGCAAAAACATGATGCTGGTCATGATTTAAATCTCTACTCATCTTTTATCCCATTTTACTCATTTGCAGAGACCTCCGATTTTAAATATTCAGATTTACCATCCCTTAAATGTCATTAATGTAATTACTGATGTTATCATTTGCCCACTGGATAGGTTCAACATATTCTTATTAGTTCTTTTGTGTACGGAATGACTTGGGTGTTGCACATCACAAATACACTTCAGGAGCGAGGAATTTGGCATGCGATAGAAAAAAGGGAACTATTTAAAGGTATTCCTTTATTCAACTCATGACTAAGTGCACAGGGAACCTAATAGTATTGCGATATTAAAGACTGAAGACAAACATCTTCTAAGAATGCCCTGTGTGTCCAAACAATCACTGGTAAAACGTTTTGCAAGCCATTTAAGATTACATTGATGCCCATTTTCTGACAAACTGGAAGCATCATATACAACTTTGTAAGAGAAAAAGGGGGAAAACTAACTGACATAGAAAGGTCAAAGAGATGTAAATGTGATGTTTTCATGATGGGAAATATCTTCACGGCTGAAAAAGAAATGAGGCGGGTTATTGCAGATATTAATATTAAAAAAGCATGTTGTTAATATTAACACCTGATTTGACTAATATAGAGTTCATTACTGTGCAATATTTCATCTAAATAATTTTCTTATTAATGCTCACCCAATACCAAATAACTCCCCAGCACTTGCCTCAGACACCTCTATGAATACTGAGCAAATTTATTATACTTGGTCCTGTTGTAATGAAGCTCCAGTGGATTCATAATGATCAGATACTTTAGAAAAAGCTGTGAGCATTGAGAAGACTCTTCTTTCTGCTTGTGTGAGCACAGTAAAATACCAGAGGTACACTAGAGACCTCCTCAAAACTGGACAGATAGTAAGGCTGGGGGAAAAAGATCTACTTTTTCTAGTTGTAAAGAGGCACAATTGTGAACATGTGCAAAAATGCTAACTTGAATTCATCTCGTTGCTCCAGAGGATTGTACCAGGACCGATTAGGTGTACCAACTATTCAGCCAGCGTTTAACTGAGGACAAGGAAGCCTGTTGACTAACATGCTGGACTGCATCTTTCACCAGGGGACTAGAAAAACTTAACGACTCCCTCCCTCACTTCGTTTTTTCATCTCAAAACATTTGCCAATGGAAAAAAAATTAATAAAGTTCAAGAGTTCTAATAATTCAGACTCTAAGAAATAAAGCAATCCATGCCTCACCAAGAGAAGAGCTGTGTTATGACAAAATGTAATATCCAGATACTGACAGCAGTCTTTAGAAGATGTTATGCTTGACAGAACTTTATGGGAAATGATCACTAGAGATTGATTCAACCATTATGATCAGAGTGTCTGCATTTTAATTAACACATGAGAAAATATGCATACCTAACTTTGTAAGAAAACTGTATTACAGCACCTTTTTCTGAGCACACATCATAGTTGTTAGAAACTCTGTCATTAGAAAACTGTATATTACCTACACTGAAAAGAAAGGCAGATGGGAACACGCATTTTTTACTGTGGCATTTTCTAACTTTGGTGCTCAGCTGACTGCACTGCATTCCAAGTATAATATTTTGGGGGAATTTAATTTATTCAATATTTTATAGCACAAATCTCAATGTCAGAGTCAGTAGCTGAAACCACTTCTATAATGTGACACACAATATGTCACAGGTGAGAATCTGTGTACTGAGGAATCACCCTAGGCCATTTAGAATGCTGGTCACAGCAAATACTGATGTACAGTAGATGGTAGCCATGGAAACCAGTCAGAGCTTACCTTCAGAATATTTTTTTTTAACAAAACTAGATTCCAAAGGGTGCTTTTTCTCTTGCTTTGGGGGCACAGTGTGTTATACTATCTAGCAAATTATCCATTAGAGGTTTTTAAAAGCAATTCAATCTTAAAATCCCTTGCAGATGTTGCACAGTGCTCATTTCTGAACACTAAAGACCAGGTGTGTTATTAAAGCATGCTAAAGGCTCCAAACCCTCCCTGGGGAATGCAGCAAATGTGAGGAGCAGAACCAGAGCGCTCTACAGGCTGCACCAAGAGGAGGCAGGTCTGCTGCTGCCAGCTTCTCCTCATTTCCAACCACTCCTGGAGAGACCAAATGATGGTTTAGGATGTGCAAAGTGAGAGGGAAGACAGGCAGCTAGGGAATGTGTGCAGAGCAGGAGATAAGGGGTGGAGTCCCGGCTCTTATAAAGGCAAGATGCAAAGTAGGATTTAATGCTTGGAGCCTGGAAATAGGGCAGACAGAAGCTCTTGGTAAATAGGGGCTTTGCTGTGAAACTTGCAGTGTGGAAAGTGAAGTTTTGGGGGAGGAAATAATAATTTAGAAGATACCTTTCATAGGAAGCAAAAATACCTTAAAAAGCTTTTTGACATAACATTAAAATCAGGTACTGAAAAGCAAAAAGAAGTAGTCCCCAGGCAGGGGATAGCTGGCTGTTTGGTAGGGGTCCCTGGGGAGGTGGGCTGTCCATCTTGAGTTCTCTGACGACAAAGACTTGGCAGTTCCCTTGGCTGCAAAAAGTGAGCTGTGAGATATGACCTAGCACATGTTTGTAGATCAGGCTGAATATAAGCTCTATAGCTGTGGCAAGTGTAGGGATGGAGAGAAGGTGGGAGAAATACCTCCCCTTCCTTTAGCAGGGAGCCTGCTCCTACTGCTACCCCAATCCGTGAGGCAGCACACCTCCCTTTTGGCCAGTCGGGTGAGAAGCTCTAAGCCATCTCTGCAGGTAGCAGAGAAAGCAAGGGAAAGAGTATCAAATGTACAGAAGGAGAAAATCAAATGAAGAAAAAAAGCGGAGCATAAGACATTTTCCACTGCTTTGAAAGAACAAAACACCTATCAGGGAATTACAGAATACACTTAGCTGTGATACGACCTAATGAATGTTTCCCTATTGGCAGTTCCTCCTACTGAGTTATTGTGTTTTTCAAAGGTAAGATGGCAGATGAGGAGTTTGGAAAGGTTGGCTTATCTCCCAGTCACTGGGCACTACACAGATCTGTGTTTATGGCGTGGGAAAATCTGAAAACATCCCCACAGTACAGCAATGAACTCACATGGCATGGTTTGTTTGTAGCTTTACTTAGAGAAGAGTTAGAGCTGGAGATACTACAAAGGCTTGAGAAACTCAGACCTCTGTCTAACCCACTTATTGAACTGAAATCAAGAGTACCCTGAAAAACACAGGGGTTACATACGACAGACACCCAGGCTGACAGTAAAATGAATGCAAGATAGAAGTATTTGTAAGAGTAAAATCAGTTTGCGTAATGCATGCAAAAATACCATTGACTATTTTGGATACCAAGACCCTGCCAGAGAAATGTGTGGAAAAGCAGTGGTGTCTTTTCTAGCCTGTACATTGAGTAGATGGAGATATGAGGCTGTATTACTACTCTCCTATCTGATGTAATGTGGTGAACCCAGTATCTTCTATCCTGCAAAATACAAAAAACAATTACTTGGGCTTTTAGAGTGTGGAAGTCAACATGGATAACTCAAGCCAACTTTAACTACTTTGAACTTTACTGATCTGTGAAGGCATAGATCTGTTTCACCTGGAGAAAGAGCCTACATATTCTGGATTATCAAAAAATTCTTGTGTTTTCTTGCAGCATGGCCCTTGCGTAATATAGAATGCTACAATTTGCTGTGGCCAATGTGGGCCAGATCTACTTGACTCGTACACAAGTGAAAACCACTTTGGAGTTATCAAAAGACTCTTCTTCTACAACTCATATTTATAATGTGAAGGCATTTAACTGTTGCATGGAAAGAAGATAAAAAAGTGTGTAATTTCAGTAGATAACTGAATAATGAAAACTGAATTTAATCACTGAACAGTGATAGACAAACCTCCTCAAGGACTTGATATGCAGTTTTGCAGTTCAGCTATTGAAGGCACAGCATTTATCAAGAAGAGCTGAAACCAGAGTCTGCCAATAACAGCAAGAAGACATTACATAGAAATAAGATTGATTTCTTTCACTCCTTAAGGTTTCTGCACATTCAAGTTTGCTTATGTTCACTTTGATACAATTTCCCAGTCCCATTAATTGTGCTTTGGTAGGAGCATGACCTCTGCAACAGGCGTTTCACCTTACTGGACCTCTGTGGGCAAGTTAACAGAAACTAATACCTAAGCGAGGGCCTGAATCCACCCTTGTCACATTTTTCATGACTTTCCATGCGAGAAAAAAACCCTTATGAATGCTATATACCTGCCATGTTAGTTAGTTAGAAAATAACACCACTAAATAAAAATATTGCTGCCTTGTAGTGACAGGGCATCCACAGTATTAATTTCAATTGACCCTCAAATTTAGCAGTGGGCCAAGCAACATCCTGCAAAGTTTGAGTGAATCTGTAGTTGAAATTGGATCAAGGTCCAAATTTCATAGTAGAGTAAACAGCAGTTAACTGCAAAGAGATGATAGATTACTATGCAGGCTTCCTCATAAACCAAATATAAAGCTGACTTACTACAAGATTATTTCCTAGCAAATTAAGAACCATTTTTTTTCCTGTCTGGTTGGCAGTTGTACAAAACTTACATGACAAGCTAGCTGTCTGATCTCAAATTAAATCAGCAGATTTGTGATATTATAACTGTTCTCTCAAGAATTCTAGTGCATGGAGAGGACAGGAAAAGCAAAAGCAACGAATTTCATGAGATTTTCCATCTAGACCCTGAAATTATTCCCTAGTAAGATACTTGTTTGCCTCTACTTGAATAAAATGTAAATACAACAGATGCCATCAGGATACCCGAGACAGCCCTGCAGAGACAGTGAAAAAGCAAAAGCTTGAATAGCATTCATATTCCTCAAAGAAACAGCTTACCATTGAATTGCTATGAAAATATGACTCATGATAGCCAAAAGCACAGATGACTAACTTACGGCTCCAAGAAAATGTCCTCTGCTGTTAAATATCAATCACAAAGTGCAGCATAGCCATTAATATTTAAGACCCGCACCACCGGGAAACAGAGAGCCACTTGAATAACTTTGCTTAAAATTTATTGTCACATTTCAAAATGATAAATGAGAGACTTTCTGAAGTTTTGTTTCATGGAGTTGTTTTGATTGTCTTCTGAAGTGCATGAAATAATGCACTCTAAGACAGAAGATTTCTGAGGCTAAGAAAAAAAACAGATCTACACCTATGAAAGAGTTTTTTGCCCCGCTCTGTGCCAATATGCCAGAATTAAATTCATGAGGCCTTTGAATCCAGCGCAGGAAGAAACATCTCAATGTGTCACTGTGGTCACTCTTCCCATGTGCCTGATTTCACCTCTCCCTCATGAATAAGAATTCTTTCCGTTGCTCACTGAAAGTGTCTTAAGGGATGGTCCCAAATTCTGGCCTTTCCTGTGTTCTTGCTTATTCAACATGAGCTTCTTCCTGTTGCATGCATGATGCCATTGAAATAAAGCTGCAAAACTGTACAGTTTTGATTTTTTGCTATTAATTGGGTGTTACTTTCATAAAGGCACCACCTTTCCTTCTGCATCTCTCCTTTGATAACCATATTTAATGCAGAGAGCTTTTCATGACTTGCCATGGCAAATGTTAATCATATTTATTGAGAAATTACAGAAAGAGAGCAATTATTCACAAACAGTGTAAATTAAGTATTATTATATTATTGATTTACAGGGACTCTCAGAAGGAAGTGAAGGTTTATAATGAAGGTGCCATTCCTTCTCTTCCTTCCCCTTTTTTCCATTCAAGGAGCTAAGACCAAGAAACCTACTAGGAAATTCAAAACTTACTAAGGAGTAAGCAAGATCTAAAGAGCCTATGGCTAGGTGAAAGTACAATAACAAACACTTAAAAGGCCATTATTCAGTAATATTATGCTGAACTTGAAAAGGATTCATTTCAAATCCCAAAATAAAACTCAGCACAGGTCCTTCCTTAATATGGAAGTGTGACATTTCTCTTAAAAATGCAATTTAGACTGCATGTTAGATCTATATTTGAGAATTTTAATTGCATTTTAAAGTGCACAGGCCTTTTTATCATGAAGCGGACTCTGATTTCAGAAGATTGGGAAAAGCTGTTATAGAGCGACAGGTGAAATGGCTGAGCAAGGAAGAAGGCTTACCCAGAAGAAAACCGTGTGCTCCAATGACTTAAAATCATATTAAAGAGGTTAAGACAACTGTCTTCTTTTGCTCTGGTTTAGCATAGAAATAGGGCTAACCAAATACTAAAGAAAAGGAAATGCCTGTTTTGCTTTTCCGGGAAGAAGTATGTGAATACTGGGAGCTCCAGTGATGTTAAAAGCAGATTAAAACCAAAATGAAAATACCACCCACACATATAATAAACCCAGACTGAATAATGTATTGACTCTAAGCATAGCATTTAAAACTAACTTTTTGACATCTTCTGTCAGATGCAAATAAATAATGTATAAAAATGCCAATTATTCCTTACAACAATACTAACAGAAAAATGTACTTATCCGTTTAGCTGGGACCAACCTGTATACATCCTTTCTTTTCTCTCAACTCTTGGAATTTGTTGCAGACTTCTCAGGCCATTGCATTTTATTCCTTCCCTCCACCCTGAGTTCAACTTTCTCTTTTTTACAAGCTGGAGCAGCACAGTTTATTGCATGTAAAATCAATCAATCAATCTCCTTGGAATTCCCATCATTTCACCCAGATCCTTCTCACAGCTTCTCCTGCAGTCTGTTCTATAGCATTTCAGCAAAAGTTACTGTCAAACACCCTATCAGTATGCTCACAACAGATGACATAAATGAGCATGAGTATTAATTAGCTGATAACATTCAGTTTTCTTGTCAAATAAGCTGTGTTACCTCTCCTGGCAAATCTCTTTTCTTCTTGCATCTCAAGCACTAGATGTAATCCCATCATACTGTCACTGGTGCATTCTGCACAACGTCATCAGGACACCGTACATCTAATGGTATGTCTCCATCTTTCTTTGGCAGAGAGAGGTATTTGGTTTTGTGGTTGCTATGGTCTAACTTGTTGGCCTATGAAGTATGCTGCATATTTCATACAGTCCTGAGTACATGCAACCAGAAATTTCAAACCTTCTTAAGCAAGAAGAAAAGATCCCTATAAACATTCAAATATGTCTGCTATGTCATACTAGTCACAGCCACACCACCACTTTTTGCAGAGTGGTTTATTTGACTCGCTTTCATTGTTACAATCCAATTGGGAATAAATAGGCTTTACTCCCAGTTGGAGGATACCACCTAAATAGTGGACAGACTTTATGCATAATTCTCACATTAACATGTGTTATGTGTAGAATTCATGTGCACAAATAAATTGGGGATCAGAAGGAGGAACAATAAATGTGCTGGATGTCAATGGCACAAACGGTCAAATTCAGTCTCTGAGAGGAACCTTTTCTAGAATAAATAAAAGACTTATTCAGACCTTCACTGAGTATATTATCTCTGAACCTGAAAAACTAAATTTGAAGCTTTCTAAACATTTTCTTTCTCACTTACCAAACAGTCAGCAACCCCTGGGATACTGGAAAATGTGAGCAACTGTATGTAGAGAAAGAGAGAAGAGAGGACTACTCACCTAAGACTACTGCCAGGTCAAGTTAGACTCAGAAAGTGATCATTTTCCCACCCACATGTGCTTCGATCTAGAGAATTCCATGTTAAGAATTCCAGTTTCGATGTGCACCTAACCTGCTATCTAGTCCAAGGTTGTCAGCATCATGAAACCTATAGATCACATTGTTCTTTGCTACAAAATCTCTTCTGTTCTACTCATTGCAGATGTTACTCTTGTGACATCATTGCCAATTTGCCCTGGCTGCATATGACATCATCTTCGGGCTACTACTTATCCCATCCAATTCCACTCATAAAATCACTGCACATAGGACTCAGACTTTTCAGATGCAGAAAAAAGAAAAAAAAAATCTATTTTGCACAATTCCATTTCTTAGAGTATTCTGTGCTTGCTACCATTCTTGATCTATAGGACACAATTTTAAACTTGCCTTTCTTTCACCTAAATCCTAGGGTCTATGATGCTTTGAAATATCAGGATGATTCACTTATTTCAGAGTATGTCTTCCATAATACTTCTATCTATTTTTTAATACAGTGGTAGTAATAATCTATTGCTCACATACATGTAAACAAATAATAATGGTAAACAAATTATAATTAAAGCAATGCAAAAAAAACCCTGGTGTCCTAATTCATGTATCTAAGACTGGTCAAAGATTTTTTTATCTTCTAGTGATTTCCCAGCCCAGGTTCTAGGCTTGAAGTTTGTGCTCCCTGCTCAGACAAGAATTTGGAGCTTAGGCAACCATAGAAATGAATATATTTATTATCCATGTGGTTTGGTGCAATCCTTGCACACTCTTTAGAAGTATCTTCTTAGTAAGCTCTGGCATGTTACGGAATAGTTGCATTTCTGTATTTCTCAATTCTCCTGATCAACAGTAAATGCAACAGTTTTGTCATGCAAAGATTCCTTTGCCTTTTGGACTTTCTTCTCCTGCCTTAGGGTGTGGTAGAACTTTCTTATGAGAGCCACAAAGACACATACTGCCCTCTGACATAATTTGGAGATAAAAGTATATATTTGTTCTTGTAACTCTAGGCCATAACCCTCTCTGCCACTCAGATGAAGAAGAACAGCCCCCTGGGACAGCTTTCTCGACAACTGTGGCAGCAAGCCATCCATCTCCTCTTCTCAACAACTGTTGCATTTCATCCCACAGAGGTAAGGATGGCAACAGAGAGGCCCCAGAAGCTTTAGCAAGTGAATTGCCCTGGGTGTGTGGAAGAGCAGGGCCCACTGCACTCTGCATTGCTGAACTCGCACACAGTCCCCCTCGTATTTCCTTGAAAAGTGTGTCTTGGAGTTAATGTTGTACTGAGCTGCCTGGGGCATGTTGTCCATGTCAGGGCTATTATTTCAGTCTCTGTGGACTCAGGCAAGTGACATCCCATTTGTTATGCTTGATTCACATTTTCAAACATTTCTTTGAAAAATGAAGAGTGGAAATGTGCCTCTTTTTAATGAAAACAGGGATTACTTCTTTAATCATTAATGATAGGCTTATATGTTTTAGAGGGAATACACTACTGCAGTCTAATACTGTTATAAATATTCAATACCTAGAAATACATGCACTTCAATTTTCTTTTACTTACCCATTTACAAGAATTTGTAATCAAGTGTCTCTGGAATCTTCCTTCTCGTAAGAGTATAATCTGGACCGTTTCCAGGTGCGTCAATAATTGAGTCTGTGTAAAGTCCATTGCAGTTGTCTTATTTTGGGGTGGCAAAGACGGGAATAATAATAGTAAGGTGCAGTTATGGAAAGACTACAACACCCTGATTGCAGGTAAAGCATGAAGAATGTTGGCAACTAATAGCCATCACTGAGGGAACATTACAGTCACAGCCTGTTAACTCTTGTAAATCTGTCATTACTTACTGAATAGTGGCTAAGGAAGCCTAAGGCAGGTAATGAAGAGGACATACAAAGTAGTAGCACACAGAAGACACTGAAAGCTATGTCTCTATACTAACCTTTGGACCAGTATACTTGCTACAGAAGAAGTGGCAGGAGGACACCTTCAGTGGCCAGCATGGAAACATGACTTCAGGTAGGTTCTAGCTATGGTCTGATTAGGTGCTGTCATTAATATCTGTCATGCTTCCAGGCGTACATTACCCCATTCTGTTGTTGGTTTTGTTATTTCCTGCATAACTACAATTCACTCCTTCCATTTGGTCCAGTACTATCTCCAAAACTTCTTGTGACTTCTGGCACAAAATCTCAGCTTCTCTGAGAGAAGAGGCAACACAATGCCTGAGGAAGAATCAGGAGCATTCTATCCCCAAAACCACATCATCACCCTCACATTTGGAGTATCACTCAACAAAAATTTGGTGCGGCTAGAAAATTTCTTCCCTCAGTTTCAAGAAGGAACAGCTAAATTGCTGCATGATGAGACCATAGGGTTATCGTGTAGTTGTGAACTGTGAAACAGGCGCACTTGTTTCTGTTGTCAGACATGCCCCGGTCAAATGCAAGACATAAGAGGAGCTTGGTCATTAAGACAGTGCAATATCACAGGTAGGTAGGCTGCCGTGTACTGACAAGCATATAACTATCTGCTCTAAAGTTATCATGCACTGAAGAAAGCACCCAAAACCAAAAAGGAATCCAAAGTGTTGAACATGCATTAAAAGCCAGACTCTTAGAGAAATGACACCTTAAAAGATGAGACAGAATAAAGGCAGAGGAAAGAAGGAATCCATTATTAATAGCTGCCTTTAACAATTGCAAATTGAAATATAGCATGGTTAAATGGCAGAAGAGGAATGGGAAGAATAAAAATAGTAATGAATCAGCAGGTAGATGAATGTTTACAGTAAGGGTGGCTTAGCAGGTATTTGCACAGGGCTTTGGAGGAAGTTTTTCACATTAATCAAATACAAATCCTTGAAAAGGCTTCTCACATTTTAGTACCACAGTTTCACGCACTTCCTTGAACCTCCCCATTCTTTTCTGTACTTCTGCTCTTTAGATATATGCTGCAAAGTGTGTATCAAAATGTTTAGGTCCATTACTTATTCTACTTATCAAATGACACTTTTCTGAATAAGATGCCTTCTTTTGAAAATGGTTATGAGCATTTTCAGTTCCTGGTTTCATTTCGGAGATTGAAAATGAATTTCTAAATCTCTCCTGGAGGTTCCTTATGACAACTGTACACTTTTACAAATAATTGACGCACTTTACCCTGATAAGCACTACATTTCTGAGAACAGTTTATCTAGAAGGTTGAGAAGTTTTTTACCTTGATGCAACATATGCTTTACCAGATGTTTCACTGGGAAGACAACCATGCTGATAAAAACAAATTGCCCTATGAGTGAATCTTTACTGTATTGGTTTGGATTTTAGTTTAACCTTGGGATGGATTGATTCTACCACTCTCTGGGAGTGGGTATCTGGATTTGTTTTTTGTGATTGTGATTGTAATGAGCTGTGCAAGAAATTGTCCACCCTCTGCCCCTTCAGTTGTCAAGAACAGTAAGTGCTTTAGAGTGGTTTATAAAGGCAAAAATGCACACAATGTTGTCTTTATGGAGGGGAAGATATATCACAGTTGCAATTGTTTTTTAAGCCATCCTATTAGTCTCAGTTCATGTTAATTAGATCCACAGTGAAATTTTCACTGTGGTGATGAACTGTAGCAAAGAAAGATTATAAAACCTGCAGAGTTATTTCCATTTGCTCAGTACCATTGGACTGTGTTGCAAATGTGACTACGTTCTTACTGAAACTCTCAGTTACACATAGTCACTGCAAACATTCCTGTACACAAGTCAAGATTTAGGAGAAAATAATCAGGTTAATTTGATTTCTACTTTCAATTTCTCTCTTTTCCTACATACAGTAGGGACTAGTTGTCTTCTTTATGAAGTATCTTGCTTTTCATCATATTTTATTGCTCAGTAATTTGTCATTATGAGATCCTTCTCCAATTATACTTTATCAGTGCTACTTTTTTGTCCAGCAATTTAACATTTTTCATTCCATTATACTATTTTCAATATCACTGATAAGTAATTTGTATTTTGATGCTACTGTGACACTATTTCAGTAAAAAAGTATTAAGCAGCAGAACACTTATTCTATACTATTATGAAGGGATGGAATAACTGTTATGGAGAATGACTGCTACAAAAAAAAAAAAAAAAAAAAACCTGAAGAGGCCTTCTTTATAATTTGTGGTAGAAATGGAGACAATGGTGTGTTTTTTCCCATCTTTTTCACAGTCCATATCCACAGTCTCCTAATAATATGACTGAAGAAGGGAATTGGACCCTGTTGATGGAAGATAATTTATATGCAGACACACTGGAATTTTCCAAGCCACAGGATGAGAAAGCATTATATTAGGGTAACCTGTGCAAAAGGGGAGCCATGTGTTTTGAGTGCTATTGATTTTTCTTTTTTAAATTTGGTATTGATTGCTCCTGTCCATTGATTACTGAAAGAGTCTATTTTTCACTTTCAGGAGAATCATTTTCATTGCTTTGCTGCCCTTTATTCCTAAGCAAAATCCCTATAGATGCCACACTTCAGGAATTTGTAGTCAGACATGACCTTTTAATTATTTATGACTTAAATGTCTATCAGCTGAAAACTTACAGCAGGAACTGAGATTAAATTGCTCTGAAACAAGAATCAGATTCTCCAAGTTGTATCCCTCACTAAAGCATGGCATCCAAAGGCAATCTATTGATCTGCACAGATATTGCCTTGTTGTATTAAGAATAATTTGAAGATTACATGTCCAAAATTCTACAGTCTTTTGCTTTGTTTCTCAGCAGATAGGAAATGTCATCAACTTATTTAAGAAGAAAAAGTAGGGGCTGTTCCTCCGTCAGGGTCTGATTTCTAACTCGCCAGCCAGCAATGCTGGCAACCCACCTTGGTCTTCCCCAAAGGAATACAACTGCTTTTCTACTCTGCAGAAGAAACAGCCCCAGATCTTCTCCTGCAGAGACACAGTCCCGCAGCTCCCCAGCACCGAGACAGGTATCAAGAACACAATCAAGCTCTTAGGGATTTTGTTCTCCTATGTAGACATCATTACTTGAATTCATTACAAAAGCCAGAAAACAAATATTAACTACTGTTGGAGAATTTATATTATGGCTAGCTGTGGGGGTTAGATGACCTTCTTATTTTTTTGGTTAGCATTACATTGCTACAGCAAAAATAAATGGCCAGTTAAATCTGTAATGTGTTCATTCTCAAGAGATGCACAAAGGCTAGCCTGATAAAAATGGGGATTGTGGAGTGGGGGGAGTGCTTTCTTCTTCTTTTTAAATTCCTCTCCAAGAATTTTATTGATTTACTTTCAGTCATGCAAATTTGCTATTTATTTTCCAGAAGAAGCAAAAGCAAATTTAACATTGCTAATGTCTTTACCACTTCAGAAATGTATTTGAAACATGATTAAAAAAACCCTGCTTTTAAGTATGTTTTCTCCAAAGTCAGTAATAGGTCTTAATGGCTCTGAAAGTATATCATAATACAATATCATCAAAACTAATCTAGCATAAGAAGAATAGTAATATCAAATGGCCTCTCCTATAGAAATTAATTGTAATTAATCACCTAATTTGTTGGAGCATTTGTAATATGTATTTAATGGCACTGCTGTCTGGCATAGCCTTCCAGACAGTTTTCTGAACATGATCTAAGCATAGCCTCAAGCTGATATTATCAAATAACTCACCGTGCTGTGTAAAAAATCCAGATGAAACAAGCAGCTAATGTTTCAGCTTCTAGGGCCTCAGGAAAGCCTGTTCCTACCCTAACATTTATCTCTGGCAGCCCCATTTCCTGTGCCTTTATATCTGGAACATGCCATAAATAAGTATTCAGCACTGGCCTCATTGTAGGTAGCACCGAGCAAACAATAGCCCATTACTATATATCACACTCCAATTACTAAAGATCTTGCCATATGTCTAATAGTGTGATATAAACAGTCCATTAGGCTTTCTAATGGTGGTGTTAAATAAAGGGTGAACGAATAGTACCAGAACAGTTAGAAGCCCTTGGGCAGCTTTGCATCTTCCCATGCCACTCCTTTTAATGAGATTATGCTATTGCTTTGGTCGATAGAAACTGTCATTTGAAGGTTTCCAGTTCTCCTGCCTTTTTGTGTTGAACTGACAAGGCAGGTGTATCTAAATCTCTATTTTTTTGTCTATTTTCTTCAACACTGTAAAGTTCTTACCTTTTATTCCCCACTTACATTGCTGCCTCTTCTTAGCAGATGAAACAATGCATCTCTCCTAATTTGGTGAGGGGTCTTTGGTGCAGACCCTTTCTGGAATCAAATGTAGCCCCTGAATCTCTCAGCATCTTTGAGAGACAACATTAGTCATCCAAATGACCTCCTGCATCAGTGTTCTGGCAAGGCGTTGTGAGAGTTTATTCAATAATGGTATAATATTTTTTCCAATTAGAGGAATGTCCATTATTTTTCTTCACTTGCATTAAATATAGCAGAGCCTTTCAAACCAGAATAATTACAACAAAAAGGTCATTAAGACTTGGAAATGTAAGTTCAAAAGACAATATATCAGAAAAGTAAAATAATTGAAGGAGAAGTATGAGGTTAGAATAGAATGCTTACAGAACTATAAAACTAAGTTACCTCTAGAAATGCTATAGCATATATTGTGTGTGTTGTACAGAGGTATAGCAGTGAAACACCAGAGAATAACATTGAGTAATGATGTCCTGCATCATAGACTGAAACTGTATTAACTACTGAGCTATAGTATGAACATACAAATGTAAATTTGATACAAGCAGTTGTGCAGCCTGATGCAATGCATTAATACTGAAGAGAATAACACCACTGATTTTAAACCTCTGAATCTCACAGAGTGATTATTGTTTAGTTTAGGCTATAATGAACAGTAAAACTATGGATATAGTCTGTTTACTTTTAGAGATGTTAGTATGCTAGGAGAAGACAGCAACTAAGCAGCCATCCCAGCTCTGTGGTGTTGATATATATAAGAGAACCTGTTAAATTATTGTAAAAATTCAAATTTGATATCATCCACTAACAAACTCCAGAATGACAGTGTGTGTTTCACACATAAAATACAAGAAAATGTTACATGTAACATTCCACCACTTATGATTTGTTTCAGCAGTTTTTCTTTCTCTGTTAAAACCTGCTGATTTAGTAATCACAAAAATTTGTTAAATAACAAGCCTTCTGTCCATATGTCCTCTATGCAGCTAATGGATATATATGAACCTGCCTAGCATAACACTATGGGTGTCAGCTAGCGATGACTGTGACAATGGTTTACAATGTGGGGACTCTACTATACAGATGAAGAAATTTTCCAAATCGTTTTACAATTATCATGGAAAAAGCTTCAGAGTAACGTCAACCAAAGACTATGTGATACCTTCTTTATACATTTTAATGATCAGTACAAGCAGGGTTTCACCAGGAGGACTTGGGTCCTTAGAGAAACATTTTTCTTATATTCTTCACCTTTACTTGAGGCTCTAAACAGAAAGGATTTCCTCTTCATTTGTGATGAGTGTACTACTTGTGTGCCAAAACACCATGTAATTTCTGTGAGCAAGTATACGAAAGATGGTTTCGAAAGTACTGCTGCTGTACAAAAGTCCTGGGGAGCCAAGCTTATCTAGACTGAAATAAGGGAACACATGGCAGACTTTAACTACCACCCTCTTGGGAGCAATGACACTGCAGCAAAGTCAGCAGTGGTTTTCAAGAGAGTCATCCAAGTCTCTCATGAGGAGGTTTCGATCACAGTTCACATGGGTATCCCAGTCAGTTGTGCAAGTCCAAGCACTAAAAGCAAAGGGCAGCATGCCAGAAAGCAGCAGAAAGAGGAATTTCTGAACCGTCATTGGTCTGTACAGTTTGGTAGGGCTTTCCCTAAACACTCAAGTGAAGTGCAATCACGAGTAAAAAGAGGCACCTTAGCCTATCATTGAACCGTGACACAGATTCAAACAGAAGACAGTTTTTAAACAAGTGGGTGGTGCTCCAGAACTTCCTGGTGAGGGAAGGTGATCTCTTGGAAGCCCTTGTGGGCCACAGTTACACACATAAGAGCAGAAATTATAATTTCCTCCAGTCTATCAGCTGTTAGTTCTCAGTGTGTAGAAGGTGTCTCTACTCTGAGCTGTAAGAAAAGAGCAGCTAAAAATCTGAAAAAGACAGAGTGTTCACAGAAGTCCCAGAATCAGAGGAAAAGTTCTGTCCCTTGAATAAGATGAGGCTTGATGTCATTTGGTGGTAAGAAAAAAGCAAGAGCTCTTGGAAATAAGACTGTGCACCCGGTCGGAAGCCACATCCAGGGATGTCAGAAATTTCTGATGGAACTGAGAGGCAACCTACGTATTAAGCTCCCCAGAAACACGTTATGTGTGGTTTAGACTGACCTCACTTTAGATATCTAAACTGTAGATTTCTACCTCTGACCTCATTGCCAGAGGTTCTCCTTGTAATTAACAGTATGAAATAGGTATATAGGTAGTTTTAGGGCATGTTTCATCTTAGCTGCTCTAGCCTGAGATGAATCTTGTTTTACAAGTGCATATTTCTTTTCACTCATTAAAAATTAATCTTAGGTCACTAGTTCAGACACAAAGGCAGGTCTACATTTTAGACAGTCACATCAGATCAGATGTGCAGCTGGAAATGTCAGTGTCCCAAACCACAAAGTTCTTAGACCAGGGAATCTGAAAAACATCTAGTTCATGGGGAAAAAAGGAAAGTAGAAGAACTTGTGTCCTGCTGGATTTCAGCTAGGAGCTAAAAATCATCAGCCACTTAGTGTGCTCTGAGAAAGCCGGCAGATATTGAATTTTTGTTAATATGACTTCATGCAACATCAAATAATGATTAAACCAGGGTGTGAGGCAGCTGTTATGCTGTATTACCCCAGCATATCACTTAGATGTAAAAGAGATGGTAAATCATAAAGCATTGACTGGTCTACTTGAACAATCTTCACCACCTCAGATATATTGTAAGAAAGCCAAGTGGTGATGTGAGGCTGCACACTAATGTTAAGAAACAGTTAGTAAATACTCTCTCTCATGTTCACAACACAATAGCTAAATAACAGGAGAAAAACTGTAGCAGTTTAAACTTTCTATAAATTATCATTTTCAATGCACCTGAGGATGAAAAGAAATGCTTCCCGATTGTCCCAGTTCCACAAAAGCCTTTTAGATTCATTAAATTATTAAGGACTTTTCAGAGTTAATATATGGCCTGGCTCTCATCTAAGACATGTGAATTAAAGACATGTGCTCAGGTAATTATCTTTGATTCCACAGAACAAAGAAGAAATATTTGGTGGGAGGGTAAATATTTGTTTAAAACAGCAGCTGCATAACCAAACAGGACTTGGAAGGGCAATCTGGGTCACCACATCCAGCCCATTCTAAAATATTTTTCTGAATTTACAAATCTCCATTTAAAGAAAAGATTTTTTTTTATCCTAACTTTTGATTGAAAGTCTATTGCAGAACCATCACTGAACCTTTAAACCAAAGACTGGATATTTTTTGGTCCTAATTCCAACAGGAACTTCTGCAGTTTAGTTACATGCTAGGCTAATTGAAAAGAATGCTACATTTTCATAATCTCTGCCTATCTTGCTTTCCCTATCAGTCCTTCTGCTGAGCAGTAGAACTGTTTTCAGCTTACTCATATCTCACAGTGAACCTTTTACTCCACTGTGGCCTCCTTTTCAGGATGCTTCTTTGTACACCATTTTTTCTTTGGTTTAAAGAGAATACATATAATAAAAAAAAAGCACTTTTTTTTTCTTTCTCATCAACACTAGCTTTATCTAAAGAAACAGGTGTGGAAAGATGCTTCAACGGTGGAATTAAAATCCCCTTGGCCTTTTCATCACACTAAACATGTATCTCTAATCCTGATAATACTCCTTTTGAAACCAGCATAGCCATGCTTGCACTTAAACCTGAGTACATGCATAAGTCTTTGCAGTATCAGCTCTAAGGTAGCAATTTAACCAGCAACTTGTCAGATAGTTTAAGCCATGAAATTTTCATCTCTGAATAAAACTAACAGCATGGCTTTATAAGTATCCTATGGAATAAAAAGTTTGATCATGGACTCTAGCATTGTTAACCAGTGTCCTTACTATCTGTCTCAGAAATAAAATCAGTTTTATGGGTCTCCACTGTCACTGACAGATGAAGCCTACTTATTTCAGTTCTTGCAACATTTCTACAAGATCATCCCACACTGTAATCATATGGAACAGCTTTTATCACTAATGCACATTAATGAAGGAAAAAAATGGGCATACTAAAGAAGAGCAAGACAGACTGATACAAGGTAGATGCTATTGCTGGTTATTCCCTCAGTATAGTTTATAAAAAATTTACAGTAATCTTGTGATATCTCATTTAAAGCAAGTAACCTTAAGGTTTTTCATACTAAACTAAGCATCTGTTGGTTTGGGATTTCCCTCTGAAACAAATAAATAACTTAAGGTCTTAGACATAAAACACATCCAAAGACCAAAACTGACAACACTGCTTTCAAATTATTCAGAGAGGAGTAATTTGAGAAAGTGAAAATGTGCAGTCCATTTTTTAATTCTACATGTTCTGGTTACTCTAGGGGTATATTATTTAGTCTGCTTTACTGAACTGAACATCACTGTAAAATAAGTTTATTTCTTTGAAAAAAAACCACACCAAAGGAATATGTGATTACATTTATATTATGAATAATTTTAACTGTTATAATTAATACAGCTATGATATCTAACTTATCAGAAATGACAACTGCTTGTTCATTGATGTTTTACAATCTTCCTTGACTGTGTATTGTTTCCTTTTGAGTACCTGGTGTCATACCAGGCAAAATCCCCGTGGCTGCCAGAATTCTGCCAAGAGTTGACTTTTATCTTCTGTCAGTACTCAGTCCCATTTAAATAGCTATATTTTCATTATATTTCCAGAAGCATTTATTGGTCATTATTTGTTGTAGTTCCATTGAAAATTCTGTGGATAACCACTAGGGAAAAGAAATGACACCGTATGAGTTAGATGTGCAATCTCATTTTACAGAGTACCAACCAGCAGACAGCTGAAATGAGTAATTAGGGCTTGAATTGAAAAAGTTGAGAGCTTGAGAGGAGAGGGTGTAAAGGTTTAATGTTGCACAGGAGATGGAAGACCATATTAGAAAAGATTTGTCTGCAGTAGCTCGCTGAAGAAATGTGTTAGCATAATGGCGAAAATTGCGAAGAATCGAATGAGTCATAAACACTGATGTTTGGACACAAACAGAAGAAAAATGCCCAATCAGTATCTATTTGCACAAATATATCATCAGAAGTGATTGTTAACCTTAGTTTTACCTTAAGAGTAAAAGGGGTCTTGCAATAACAGATGTTTTGCCATTGTCCTGATCAAACTAGGTAAATTCTGGAAAGAAGCTGAACTTAAACACGTGAGCCTGCAGTGAGGTCAGTTCCGAAACCCAGAGAAAATGCCTTCTGCAGGCTGTGCCTGGGCTATAACCAAATCTCCACAAAGAAATTAAACTTGCAAACCACACTCAGATAAAATCTGACTAAGTGAAAGAAGCATTCAAAAAATAAACAGACATTTAAGAGCGTGAACTCTGCTCTGACATTTCAGTCCACTCTAGTCAGGACTTGGACTTTGCCTCTCCTTTGAAAGACCTTTAGCAAGTTCCACTTGGCCTATGTGAGTTCAAAGAGAGGGAGGAGAACTTTAGCTGAGACACCCACACTGGTCAATATGAGAACTCCTTGCAGGTCTCCTTCACATAAAACATACATGTCCAAAAAATTCTGTGGTTGCTGCTACCGGACATTGCATCCCAAGTTTAATGTTAGCTATCTTCACTATTTCCTACTGTATGATTTACTTCATAAAAGAAACTGTTAAAAGCCTATACTGGGTGGAAGTCCACCTGGAATTTGTGGGTATAAGAAGCCTCCAGAGAAAAATATGCAAGCAGAAAATACAGAAGCAATTATTTTAGGAGAGGCAAAAGCAGACTCTGAGAGACAAATTTACTTACTACTTTTCCCTCTTCTAAATAATTCAGCAACTGGGAGATTTCATGTCAGCGATTTCATTATAGGGATGAAATTATTTCACGAAACCCTTTCCTTTCACATTTGACACAGGTTCAGCTCCTCAGAGAGCCTCTTGAATTCTTAAATGGCAATACTATTGCTAATAACCATCAGCCCTCTCGCTTTCTTGCTTACATTTCCCCAGCACATGGAAGAATGAATCTTTTCCTATCTGGTTTACTGCATTTCTGGAGAGAATGGAAAGAGACCTGTACTGTAACTAACTGGGCATAAAGAGCTTTCAGTGGGATTTAGAAGCTGTTAATAACCACAGTCTGTCCCCATAAGATAAAAACAATACCTGGCTTCTTACAGTTTTCCCTCACTTGGCATCTGTCTGTCTTGCTTATGTTTTGTGGTGGCTGTGGTGCATTTATTGCTTTAGAGGTTAAGATTTCCCAAATGGAAGATGTATTTCTAAGAAAAACTGCTAGCACTGTACAGGCGAGATAAATATTGTCCTTTAATAAATATGAGAAAGGCAAGCACTTTGACTGAATGTTTTAATCTTTGCACAAAATATTGAAAACTATCTTCCTGAAGATAGGAGGAAATATTAAACCAGCAGGGCAGTTAATGCATTTCCTGGGACTAATATAAAAAAATAAATGAGATAAAACCAGATAAATGATATTAAAGGCAGGATATGAAAATGCAGGCATAAGAGAACACCTGCAATAGCTAACAACAGGGAAATAAAAGCAAATGCTGGTCTGTAGCACAGCCCATTGGCATTAGCATGCGGAGAGTACATCTTTACTCTGTTGATCTTTTCCAATCTGGCTTTTAAAAGTATATATATATTTCCCTCTAAATCCTATTTCTAGATTCTGACACAGTTATATTTCCTCTAAGTGCTGCAAGAGCTGTCTTACTTTTTCTGTCCATATTTCTGTATCGCAGTAGCATGTGCACCATTCCCTTCTCAATCCAGCCATGCTCAGGGGTGGGCTCCAGAAACATGGACATTTCCTCTGCTTCTTTCCTGAGAGGTGGGAGGACAGGCTGTGAAAAGCTACGTGCAAGCACAAATAGGGGTAAGGTGCTGGAGGACTGGGAACTATTTTCCTTTTCCAATCACCCTGCATTAGGTATCCCACCCCCCATTTAGTAATGCTGGGGATTATGAGATGCTAATACCTAAGGAGACCTGTATTACACAGGCTGTGAAGACAAGGGACATCATAGGCCATTCCCTGTTCTTATTCCCAGCTACCTTCCCTCTGAAATGACCTCTTGCAGATGCTGCCCAATTTCAAAATGCTGCAGTGTGTTCTCCCCAGGCCCCCGGGTCTCCCTGAGGGACCATGGAGACCTGAGACCCCAACCTGGATCTCCCCTCACAGCTCCAATGGAGTTTATGTTTCAAAACTCTTGGGTTTATAGTGTTTGAGAGATGTAACTATTTACATATTTAAACTGCTGAATCTTTCTTTACAATATTTTAATCTGGTCTGGTGAAAGGGCTTCCTCTAGCTGTGGGAAAAATCCAGTTCAGATTGTTTGAGGGTTTGGGTTTTTTTCATTATGTATTTCTTTTTTCAAAGAAAAAAAAGTGAAACATGTGGAGTTTACTAAGGGAAGACATATCATAATATGTGAACTCCTAATGGAAAAAAAAAAATCTTTTGTAAATAATGTCACTGCCTCTCTAGATATCTCGGAAATTCAATATTTTCTTGAACGAGTAACCTGCCAGTGTTAATGATGCTTGACTGTGACTCAGTGCTTTAATCATGATCAGTCATTATTCTCTTCCTATTGTCTCATTCTCTCACTGGTAATTAATGCCTTAAATGATGCATCCACTGGAATATAGGAAAAAACCTCTGGTTGACCACTTAAGCTTTTTTAGCTTTTTCAGCTTTTTCAGATTCTTTCCCAGAACTCACTTCTGACAAGTATCTTTCTTCCAACTAATTAATAGTTTTTATACTTTTTTCCTCCCTTTCTCTCCTTCTCACACACAAACACATATGCACATGCACATATGCGTAAAACCATTTTTCCCCAGGAGTAAGAAAAGGGAATGGAAAAGGCAACATATCAAGTTCAGTTTTCATGAGGAAAACAATCGTCTTTAATCCCAGTTCTAATCCTCTATCAAGCAATACTAGATGGTTCCAGGTATAATGACTAATAATGGTTTTACTTTCCCCTTTACTGGCATTGCACACACCACAGTACCTTTTAGAAGACTGAGTCCATCACCAGTAAAAGCTACACATTGCCATATTTGCGTGCATGAATTCATGCTTTCAGAAAGTGAAAAACTTCTGCTAACAAATTATAGTCAGAAAAACATTACTTGATGTCAAAATGTTGGTAAATAGAGGAGGAAATCATGTCTAGTATTGGTTTCTTGGAGGCACTTTGTCCCTCATGAATTGCAAAAGCCTGAGCTTTCATGGAACAGGAGAAATTAGATTTTTTTGGTCTCTTAACATACAAAATTTATTGCTTTCCCCGTAATTTAAATGAGAGAAAAATTATGCAGTTGTTATTACATGGGCAGATGAAATTGCTACTTTAATACCTCCTAGCAATTTCTGCAATCTTTGGAATTCTTCTGATATCCTGTTGTATGAGATATATATGGGTCACTTCAGAAAGAGTAAATCTAAGCTCTAAGAGCTACACTTACTAATTAGATTTTCAATAAATAATTTAGCAAGCCTGTTTCAGATGAGAGGTTTCATTAAATACTTGAAAATATTGAACAATTTTGCTTCTTTTCACATCTGACACAGGTTCATCTCCCCAAAGATGTCTCTAGGTTTTTAAATACAATAGTACTGTTATCCTAATGAATGATTTGCAGCTATCCTGCATACATTTGCTTTGGCATTTTGATTATTTTAATTCTTTTTTTAGAGTTCATTGGTATTCATCCTCTAAAGCAGGAAACCTTAACCTGAGGCTAATCAAGGTCTGTCTTGCCTCTGGAAATTTTTCTGCTATGGGATTAATAGAAGTTTCATAGAAAATAATTCAAGAAGAATAAAATATTTTACTGTGTTGGCCTGTTTCACAAATTGGATTGACTGTCTTAATTTGAAATCACTTTTGCTTTGCAATTAAGCTGTTGTTGTGTTCAATATTTTTCTTTCTTATCACAAACAAGGCTTCAGTCTGTTAAATCTGCATGGGAATATAACTGAACGTTCCCATTTTGTGGGTGGTGTTTGACGTCATTACTGTGTCTTATTAATGGCTCCATTGTACTTATCTGAATAATTAAATTGTGCTAATGGCTGTAGTATTTTCATAAGCAACATTATCCTTTTCTTATTATACTGCCAATGAAGGATAGAAAGATGCCAACCACTAAAATGCAGCTTTTGTGGAATACAAGGAAATATTTTTAGCATAAATCAATCCAATCAGAGTGAACTACAGAACGAGGCAAAGAGTTTTTCTGGAAGACTTTCAAAACACCATCAATAAAGTGATGCTACAATTGATTACTTATCAGCATGCATTCTAAGGTAAATGACCTATGATTCCATTTAAAAGTTAATGCTGAAAAATCTTCAAATGCTAATAGCAAAGAGCAATACATAAACACTACAAAAAGAACTGAGCAGTCATTTGGGGTCAAAAAAAGACAGGCAGATATACCACAAAAATACACACAAAGACCTCTTTCAATACCCCAAAATGTTCATTTCGCAGCTATTCTCAAGATAAAAGAGAATTGCTAGACAAACAGATAGAACAATGAAACTTTGAAGGTATAATTCAGGTAATCCACAAGTTAAAACTCTTACAGCAACATAAAGTTTGTTGCTGAATTTAGTTATTGATATATTGTATCGGTTACTGTTTAAACTCTTAAATTTCTCTTTTAATAAATACTTGAGGGCTAAATCATGCCATTAAAGCAATAGCATGCAGTAGGGTTGTTTGCTCAGAGCTAGTTTGTCTCAGAGGCGGCTTATAGCAGGGACTGGTCCACAATAAAAATGGGAAATACATACACATCTGTCCTCCATGAACCTTGACAGTTCTGTAGATGCACACAGATGTCAGACAAACAAATAGTATGAGACAGGCAAACAAACAAATAGACTGTCAACCCTTTTTTGGCCTTTGCAGTGTGGAAAGATACTTTGTTCATGATGTCATGACACTGCTGCCAGCTCCGCCAGACACACACAACATGGCCAGGATCATTTAGGAGCCAAAAGCAATTGTCTTAATGCGGCCATTTCTGTGAATATCAATAACATGTGTGCATTGCATTTAGACTGGCAGCTAGAGAAAAATTTCTATGCATCATAGAAGGGAAGTACTGAAATACTTTTCTATGTAGAAATAGTGGATGGGAACAAATAGTGATTTTAAGATCAAGGTTTACGAACAATTTATGGGAAGTATTATGGAAAGGCATATAATATGGTCACCTCAGATAACCAGCAACTGGACATCATAACTCAGTTTGCTCCTTCCAATCTTTCTCCCAACTTGTGTGTTTATTTCCAAAGTGGCTTCTGTCTACATGTGCCAAGACAGCTTGATTATGAGGAGGATGTTTATATTCAGAATAGATTCACAGCATCATTTTTTTCCCAAAGGATTATGAAGTAATCTGAAGAACTATGAAAAGCTGCTTCATTTTTTTGATGCCTTATTAAAAGATTGTCTCATAAAAAACGCTGGCTCATTCCAGTGTGTTTCGTTTGGATTGCTAAATAACATACACTTGCAAATACGTCTGGTGACTTATGTAAAATCAGAAATTATTTCACTTATGTACGATTTTCCTACATCACTGTAGAAAATATGTGGGGTGGGCACATGGATTCCTCCATTGTCAAAGATACCTATTGTGAAGAGCTGAGTTCGCTTCTTACACACACAACACAGTTACAATCACCTGTGTAACTGTCAGCCAAACTTGGTTTTCTGAAATGCATTATCTGTGTTCTGCTAATAGAAATAATAAAAGCTTTAATGTTCATACAGCTTCTAAAGCAGAATGGTGATAAGTATGCAATTTTTAAAAACAGATTAGTCTATTGCACATAATGCTTCTTTTGGCAAGAAAATGAACATATCACTCCTTATAATATAGAGAAAAGAGAAAAAAAATACTGGCATTTCATTTTATGACCAGAATAAAAGTGCATTGCATATTTCGTCTTCAAAAATCTAATTTTTTTCCCGAAGAGGAAAGCTTAACATTGTAGATGTGTAGTTTGTCTGAAACTGTAGCGCTGAACCAAGAATGATGACAGGATATGAGTTCATCTTGAGCAGTGAAAAGAAATAAACTCTTTCAGTTGAAAGACTTCAAAAGAACTGACTGCCCTATCTTAGTTGGGATATTCTGAATCAAAAGCTAGCAGTTTTAGAATGTGCCCAGTTTAAAAACACAGGGACAAATTCCTTGTTGTCAGGTAAGATTTGATGGTGGTGTACCATTTTAGATAGCTAGAAAATCCAGTTCCTTCACTACAAAATAAATCTTTGACATAATATCAACAAACAAGTTTCCAATTCACCAATACTTCGATCATCCCCTTTAACTTCTTCTTCTGAAGAGTAACATAAGCAAACAGATAAGCTTTGAACCTCATTCAGATCCATGGTGTACCTTGGAATAATTACATGTGTTCAGGATCAAATGTCCTTCAGCAATATCAGTCATTGTTTCCATCCTTACTGTGCTGTAACATTGGCCATAGGTATTCAGATATCCTATATCACCTTTAAGGATATGGTAACCACTAGCAAAAAAATGTCACCTAACAATGCTAAAGTGTACATTGATGTTGAAATTACAGGATGTTTCTTGCATTTTAGATAAATAGTTTTCAATTTGAAAAACACTATTTAACAATTAATTGCTTATTCACATTTGTACCTCTAACCCAGATTACTAAAGTTCGTCAAATATTTGCAACAATCATCAATATCTAGCTGACTGAGAAGAAATCTCTAATGATACCATGATTAAACAAAAAATGTTAAGTGTGGTTAATTAACCTTCATAGGCTAATTTATTTTGTATGTTTCATTATAGTTTAAAATAAATCCTTTGATGCACCTTATAACATACTTTCTTCTAGCTGTAAAATATTACAGTGGTGTGAAGAAACAAGGTGGAGGATCACTTTTTCAGTGATAACTCTGATTTAAACCTACTTGCTACCACAAGCACTTACTATGCCTCCAAAATGTTCTTTATATGTCTGCTTAAACAAAGGCCTCATCCTAATTTGACCCGATATCTCTTCCTCCCCCTTCCCCACCCCAAGGGTTAGCAGGATGATCTGACATGCACAGGACATTATCATAAAGGATGATGAATAGTTCTAAACACCCACTTCTATAAAAATCAGGACCTATGTGGAGAAGACCTGGATTTGGTGAGCTGATCTACTCTGAGCTCAGTGCCGATTCTGTTGGGCCATGAGCAGACAATGGGAGTCCACCATGAAAAGCCCAAGGCCGCCCTGATGGGTCATTTGAAGGAAATCCAGAGGAAGACAGTGAAGAAGGCCACACTTGCCATTTCCCAAACAAAATGGTGGTCTGAGCTGAAAGATTTAAATGACTGTGTTTGGGTTTGGATGGCAGAACTGAGAGAAGATATAAAAAGAGCTGCAAAAAGGAAAGACATAACTTCTTTTTTGTATGCAGTGGGGAAAGAAAAAGTAATGGGCTTGCCCGATAGCAAGGGAAACTTATTATAGATGTTGAGAAAAACTTTCTACTCATAGGGGTTACTAAGCACTGGAGCAGATTGTCCATACAGGTTACAGAACCTCCACAACTGGCAATTTTCAAGAGCAGGTTAGACAGAATCTGTCTATTTAAGGTGTGGTTCTTCTGGTTTGGGGCAAGGGATAGACTCAGTGACCTCCTGAGGTCAGTCCAGACCTATTTTCTTTGATTTTCTCTGAAGTCAATGCAACTTCATACAGGAAAAGCAACTTGTGTATATGGACTTTCCAATATTATCAGAGCTATATCTTATAGTGACAAATAACCCATTTGTAAAATCTGAAAGGAAGGGTTTTCCATCAGCACTTAGTGTTCTCTTATAGCAGTCCTATACTACTATTTACCTAGATGTATTTCTTTTGTTTAACAGCCATATAATGCACCATGTCGATACCTTCTATAGATACCTTCCTAGGCAATTGTTAGACCTCAGAAACATGCAGTAGATGACTACAGAAAGTTACTTAAGAGGTTTCTCCTCTTTCAGTGTGTGTGTATGCGTGTGTCCATGAATATGTGTGTACATACAAAGACACAGGGAGGGATGAAATTGCACATACTGTGGGTTTTTGTAACAAACATTTCCTTCCTTCTTGATGTATACAATTATTATTTGTGGATCACACTCAGAAGTCCAAGTTCAATTTCTAGTCAGGTATGAGACCAGCATATGTCAAAGGGAGTGCTACTCATTTCAAGGATGAATAAAAAAAAAAATCTAATTAGGCCCTCAGGTAATAAAATAGCTTACTGCAGGGACATCTTATTATAAAGACCCTATAATCTCCTCCAAAACTTTCTGAAGCAACAGGCAGGGCCTCAGCTTCAAGCAAAGATCCTTCCAGGTGAAATGGTCCCATGGACAGACTATCTTCTGGGCAAGTGTTTCTGACCCAAGGGGAAACACGGGAAAATGCCTTATCTTGCAACTAAGTTCTGGTCTTAAAAGCTTTGTTATGGAAGTCCATGGGCAAAAGGACTAGCAGCACACTGTCTGACCTTGCTTTTTCAGCAACCAAGCTCTCCATCCTCATAGCACAGGTATCCTGAAATTGTAAATGGTTGTCGTTAAGAGGGTTATGCTTCCATCATTAGTTTTCAAAGCTGTCAGTGAAGCTTCATCTAGGAAACCACATGGGCTTGATTTCTGCATGACTGAGGTTAGATGTCCCTCTGCCACCTCCCTCTTCTCCTCTGCAAGGAAGGCAGAATACATCTCTGCATAGAGGAGGCAACAAGAGTAATAAAGACCTCCTCCATGTGTGAAAGAAATACAAGGGAGCACTTCATGGTTAGCTAGAGATCACAGATGAGCTTTTCCCACTGCTGGTTTTTACTTTACAAAGGGCAATCAGACACTTGCTATCCTGATACAGGTGCATCTAGAACATCTACTTTAGGCTCCCAGAATCCTTGCAAATGCTACCAAAGTTTTCAAAACTGTCTTGCAATGAAAGTTAAAATAAACTTGCTGGTGATTTGTTAGGATGTGTATGAGCCATTTTATGCATAATAGCATTATGCTAAATGTCCTGCAGTTAAGGAATCCTTCCTGTACTGAGTGAGCTGCTGCATACATTTCTCTAATGTCCGTTCCTGCTTAAATTTATGGTGCCTCCTCATTGTCCTTTATTAAATGCTTCCATTAACTTTTCTGTTACATTTTTCCACAGCTTACAGCTCTATAAAATTGAGTTACTAGCTATGCAAATTCATACCATTTGCATTTGTAGAAGTCCTGCTTCAAATAAATGTGTTATCTCTCTACATATTTGGTATATTTAGATGCAAACCTCTGCCTAGTTTTTCAAGATGCACTGACTTTTCATATTTCTCTAGGTCTGGATAAAATAAGACTCTGCACCCTCCTATGATAATATGGAAGCACGGTACAGGGTCAGAAGCAGATCTGACCAGTACCCAGCAGTGAGAATGATTCTTTGAGTCATTAGTCCTGCTAAGTCAAGAACTTCCAAAGTTGCTTCTATTTTCTGTTTGTGGACTAGATCCTTAAAAATATTGAATTACAATTATTTGAGAATCTATTTTAAAAGATCTTGCATGCTTACCCTTAGCACAGATTCAAATTTCTGAATTTTCTGTAGTGTCAGGTGCCCAGAATATCACCACACGCAAGGATTTAAGACCTTCTTTTGTCCTTAGTGTTTCCTATTGAACAGTTTAGGCAACTTCCACCCCAGCCTATTATTCTCTGTAGATCACATTTCCAAGTCCTTTTTGCTCTATGTACACAGATTGGAGGCCTCACTTAGGGCCGTAAAAAGTCCCTCTAGGGCTCAAGGTATCAATAAATGGGTAGTTCACAATCAAGCCAAATAAACACACTTCTTCCTTTTGTACTCTGTTGTAGAGCACACTCATGATCCCTTCCTCTTTATTGACCATTGCCCAATTAATGTTACTGTAACCATGGAGAAAATATTTTAATTTCACCTTTCTCTTTGTTAATATTTTCCCCTCTTTTTGGTGTTCCTGCCACTCAAATATCTACAGAGAGTTCTGCTAAATTGATCAAGCTACTGTTATCTCTTCACTGGTCTATTTATTAAGAGTTATTTCCGATTTTTTCGGAAGTCGTATCCTTCATTTCTTTTGTGTTGCAACATCATACATCCTCTCATACCTTTAATATCCTAGCCCTCCACATTCACTTATAGGTCTTACCTTTTCAGTGTACTTTGTCTCATCTTTTGACTTCCTTTTGTCATTCTGGTAGAAAATCACACACTTGGCTTATCATTTGGTTAAGATAAAATAATTGCTTCTATCTCTATACCCCAGATATCAAATCTCCATGCTGTTTTATGAAGATTGCTTCTCCTGACAGCATAACACCAACTGTAGTGCCATGCCTGTATTTCTGGAGTGCAGCATCCCTGGACTAATCACGCTAGAGTGTTCACTCCAGGGACATTCCTATTGACTGGAACATTTTAAATACAGACAGCATCCCACTAAGATGTTTTTATCCTCTGTGTTAAACAAGAAATGTTTAACATATAGCCATGTTCTACAGCCATGCCTGAAAAAATGTTTTAAAGTCTTTGGAAACCCCCCCCCCCTTCCTGAGAAAGATGATCAATATTAGCCTAGTTTACAGATTGTAAAGAGGAATTTCCCAAGGCCCCTCAACAAATTACCAATTCTGAATTGCTCTCACTGAAAAAAAGAAAACCATAAAAAAACCCAGCAAATCTGTGGTATACCTTAAGAATGATCCAGGTCACTATGTGAGTGACTGCAATACTTCATAACTTTATGAAGTATTTAATTTATATTTATTTTTAATCTCCTTCGGTGCTCTTCAGGAAGAAGAGAACCTTGCCCAGTATTACAAAGAAAATTAATGAATCCTGAATCTACCATATAGCCACCAAAAAACAGTCTGAAGAGTTGTTTGTTTTGGTGTTACTTTTTTGGGAATAAATAGGACCAAAGAATCAAAGAGGTTAGTGCAACCATGTCGCTTCACGTCAGCCAGTGAAACAACACTGAAGGCTTTGAATACAGAGATCTAGGACCATTCTGCTACCATGGAAAAAATGTAGAAAATTCACAAAAAAAAGGTTAGAAGCAAGGAAAAACCTTCAGCATTTCAAGATTGGAATTGTGTAGTTATGCAGACAAAAATTAATCAAAAGCTACAAAGAGCCTTTTTTCCAGAGACAATTTCTGTTAAAGTCCTTAACTTGTCAAAAAATCTTTGCAAAGGGAAGAAAGAGCTACTTCTACTCTTAAATTCTGTTCTGTGAGTGATATCCACTTATACCATCCTTTGATGGTATAAGAAAAACACAAAGGGGAACGAATACTGGATATGATAAATAAAGACGTGAAAATACATCCTTGAGACTGACATCCTCAGGATTCGGGTGTTTATTCATGTTGGTCAGTGAGTAGAATAGTCAGATCCATGCCTTATTTTATTCCACATCTAAATCTAACTTCCATACCAGCAGTTTTGGTATATTGATCTCTCAATTGATCATACCCATGCTCAACACATTCTCTGGGACTCACAGGCCTTTAGTTCTGTGCTATTTCACCTATATCTTTTTTGTATCTTTCCAAACAATGGCTCTTGCTGTAAGTAAATAGAATATTTTCCACACCTTGATTACTTTCCTGTGTTCAAATTCAAGACTTATCGATACCTGGTAGAATCTGATGTGTGTCAGAGAGCAATAGTCACGACTTTACTTTGTTTATCAGAAGTATCCTGAGATCCTTGGATTAGAGATGCAATAGAAATAAAAATGCAATTACTGTAGAAAACATTTTCACACAATAGATACTCTCTCCTTTTGGCTTACTTTCACAGTAACTTCATGTTCATAGTTTCTAAATTCTAAAAACTATACCACCAGACTATATAATGAATACTTTTGAATGGATGGACCAATGTTGCACCGGCACTGTGTGCTTTGAGACAAAACATAAGGGAGAAAAAAAGAAAGAAATCAAATGAAAGCCTGAAGGCAAGATTAGCTCTCCTGATAAAACTTCCATTGATTTTAATGGTAAAGGGGTTTGTCCTAAGTTTGAAGTGGGTTAAAGGGAAATCACAAAGGGAGGGATACAGAGAGCATTGGGGAATGGCCTATGACTCTCTTAGGTATTGGAGTGTCCTAAAACTAGTGTATTTCTGTCTGGTACACTTTCTATCTGCCCAGGATGTGATCTTGTTCAATCTGTGAAGACATTTCTTGCTAATTCTTGTTTATCACAGTTTGAGGTGTCTTATGCTCCAGAATTCTAAAGATCTAATTTTGCCACTTGAGTCAGCTTTGTTAACAGGAGGCTGGTTATACTAAGATAGTATCCTGGACCTCTGTTACTGTAAGATTTTTTTTTTTCTTTGAAGGCCTTTGCTGATGGAGGCTGGGAATTATGGATACAATTTTTCCCAAGAGCCTTTTTTGAACAAAGGCTCCAATGATGAAGCTGTGGAATTAGTGTGGCTCTGAATAGGAAAGACCTTTTACCTGCTTCTAACAAAACTACTTAAGGTAAAAGCAAATTTGTGGAAGTAAACATTTTGTGGCATGCTCACACTGAATTGTGTCACGTATGAGAGGTTTGGCTTGCTTGAAAAATTCACCATCAAAGGTATTAGAAAAAATGATTTAACAGGAATTTATAAAAGCGTGACTTCACAACGTTTGATGGCAGTGTTCACTCTATTACTTATGAAGTGTACAAAGGAAAATCAAGTTAGAATCAAACTAGAATGATTCATACAGAGACTGAAAACACCAAAGTGTGAGGGTTAAACATACAAAGAAAGATTGAGTTAGATTTGATTTATCATGATTTGTACAAGTATCAGGGATGCAGAAAGGTAGGAAAGACCCTCCCGTTGAGTCACAAGGTTCAGAGAACACCTCCTTGTTTTCTAAACCCCTGTTGGAGCTTAGGTGTGGCTAGATCTACTCCTAGTCCCAGACTTGGTCAATGGTTTATTTCTAAGGGATTATGTGTGTAGCAGCAGTCTGAGGTTCATTTACAGTTTGAGGTAAATGACAAGATTTAGTAACACTTAATCACTGATTAATTTAACATTTACAAACTGATTCAATATGTCTAGGTTAATTCATACATGCATGCACACAGATACAAAGAGATATATATATAAACAGAGGTATACCTGTTAAAAAATTCCCCTTGAGTTCAGTGAAATATTGACATCGAATGTCTCAGCATTTCTCAACGGGCGAAGGGTTGAGCCTCAAGGAGTGAAGGGTATCAGCCCAGGTCCCATCGTCAGCTTTTGGTGATGGGCCTCCAATTTTCGCAAACTAGAGAATTTGCAAGCTTTGAGAGGCATCCCACTCAGCAGGAGATGCTGGTCGCAGGCCACTGCGGTCCAGGAGAGCTCAAAGGGCATCACTTGGGAGCGCTGTTTATAGGTTCGCAAGATGGTTGACTTTGGTCATTATGATCTCATTCTGGCCATAATTATTGTCAGGTAACCACAATCTTGAGTCATCATCTAAGCAGCAGGAGTCTCGGGTACAGATCCATGTGACAGGAGCTCCAGGTGCAGTTAGGGGGTGCCTAATTGTCCTGACTCACTGTACCATAGCCAGTATAAGAAAGTATCGAGCTGTCCCAACTCATTGTGCAAAACCACAATGTTGGCTGGTCCTGACATCACAATGTGGCCTGGGAGGGGCTGCACCACCGCACATTGGAAATTTAGATCCTGCAAATGGGATTGCAAAAGCCCAGTACCAGCCCCTGTGTGGTGAATTTCAGGGTCAGAAATCTGCAGCTCCTTGCACATGTAAAACTGAGTGGAGACTTGGATCTGCTTGTATCCCCCATGCGGCTTTCACCTCGCTTACTTGAACTGCAGCAGACAACAGGGAGGCTAGGAAGACAAGTGGGTTACATTGCGCCATGGCCAGGAAAAGGTTCTTGTCTGAAATGTTTGAAATAATGTAAAACAGACACATCCATGCATCTGCAATTACTTTTAAAAGTGTTTCTGAAATATTAACTCTTATTTAAATTAGGATTAAACGTTACCTTTAACAATACAGACAATAAATACTTGCAGAACTGTATTTCCTGAAAAGTTATAGACACTGTCTTTCTTCACAACTTTGCCACTGTATTTCTTCTAAAGAAATATCTTTAGAATTCTGATTGAAAGCACAAGAAAATCTGGCATATCTATTCTAATGATTAAGAGTTCTACGAGAATAACTGGATTTTGCAAAACCAAAGTATATAAGGGGTACCTGCTGCCTCACACCTTTTGACTTTCCTTTTTCAGGTCAAGTGATAAGTTATGTGGTCAGCTGTGTCTTCCTTTTGTCTTTAGATCTTTTATTTTCCCGGCATCATCTGTCTTTCTGTTTCTTTACCTGGGGTTGGACACATTCAGTACTGTGGAACTCTTATCAAGTGTCTGGGAAATAGATGCCTTAATGGATCACTGCCTAGCTGTATATAGCATGACAAAAGCAGGATCTCATATTGGATGGATATCAACTTAAAATGGCTCAGAACATCAGTCACCAAACAGAGTTTAAAGCAGCAAAATTCAGTCTTCCCTAGGCAGAGGATAAACAGAATTGAAAACAGACTTCTAGAACCTTCTCCAAAATTAAATCAAAAAAGGAGGAAAAGAAAAATTGATGTAATCCTGGACTCTAAGCACACACATGCTTTGACTATAAATCTCTTAATTATCACTATGAAACAATCATAGATGCTAGTCATTTCATCTGAGCTCCTTTCCCTTGAAGTGTACTTCATAAAATATTTTTATGCTATTCCCTGTTCAGCAGACCCATCTTGTCTCTGACTTGCAGTATGCTCACTTGTTCTTAAGCACTCATGGGTAAGCAGTCTCTTTTTCCAAACTTGTTTCCTTCCCTAGGATTCAGTTCAGTTCTGAAGTTCAGATTTCTGGCAGTGTACGAGTAATTAAAATTCCCCTTGATCAGTGTATTCTAACTTTTTTACAAGCCTCTTTTATCTGTACAAATATGGCTTCAAATGTGTTTTCTCTCCTTAGAGGCCAGTAACAGATCCTAGTAAACATTTTTTTTAGTGCGGTCATATCCTTTGTCCCAGTTACCCAGCTGCTACAGATCTTCCCTTTTCTTTTCTTCTTTTCTTTTCTTTTCTTTTCTTTTCTTTTCTTTTCTTTTCTTTTCTTTTCTTTTCTTTTCTTTTCTTTTCTTTTCTTTTCTTTTCTTTTCTTTTCTTGTTTCTTTTCTTCTCTTCCTTTCCTTTCCTTTCCTTTTCTTTTCTTGTTTCTTTTCTTCTCTTCTTTTCTCTTCCTTTCCTTTCCTTTCCTTTCCTTTCCTTTCCTTTCCTTTCCTTTCCTTTCCTTTCCTTTCCTTTCCTTTCCTTTCCTTTCCTTTCCTTTCCTTTCCTTTCCTTTCCTTTCCTTTCCTTTCCTTTCCTTTCCTTTCCTTTCCTTTCCTTTCCTTTCCTTTCCTTTCCTTTCCTTTCCTTTCCTTTCCTTTCCTTTCTCCTTTTCTCTTCTTTTCCTTTCTTCTTTTTTTCCCTGGAAAGGCTATATTTTGATATAACCCGAGCCCAGTGACCACATTTTTCAGACCAGTCCTGGTTTGCCTTAAGGATCCCTGAATTGTTTCAGATTAAGGACCAGCTCCCCTCCTGCCATTGCCTTGTCTATGGGAATGATCTTCCCAAGCATTTTAGTGATTCAGTTATGCCTAGATAAGGGTTTCGCCCTGCTTTGTATCCAAATCCCCCAAACATCACACAGACCTACCCAACATCTGCTGCAACTGTCTGTATTTGAGAATAAATTTTATGCTCTGTGAGACATCTCAGTCCAGAACAAGGGCGAAGCAATTATTAAGGCAATGTGGAGAAAAGTGAGAAAAGGAACTGAGAAAAAGAAGGAAAAAAGAGAAAGGAAACCTAGTACGCAACTTTTTCTCAGCCAGTTTTGTCTGAATCACCTTTGGTTGTTCCTCTGACCAAAGCACAAACATTCACTCCTTTGGGTTTTACTCACTAGCAAATGATCTGGACTGCATCTGTCACAGACACATTCACCCAGCCACTCCTCCACAGGACATATTTTAAGGAATAAATAAGTCATCACCTCTAGCTTCTTTGTAATAGGGTCACATGCAGTATTCTGAAAACACGTGAAACTTTTTTGGATGCCTCTTACAGGTAGTAACCAATTGAAAGTGAAAAATGGTATTTGGTAAAAAGATGCTGTTCACACCTACTCTCCTAATTTTTGTCACATTTTCCTTCAAATACTAAATGTTAATTCAAACAGGCCTGAATTAAGAGAAAACACATTAGTTATCAACAGCATAATTAGCACTCTGCATATACATATACATATACATATGTTAAAGCCTTCCATGTCAGAATTTCAGTTGCTGTACCAGAAGAAAACCATATTGTTTTCTGATTAAAACAAAAAGCTCAAAAAAAAAAAAAAAAAAAGCAAGTCTACCAAAACCAGCTTAACATCCCCAAAAGCCAGATAAGTATTGTAAGTATGACCACTTTGTAAATGACGAGTTAGCTATGGCAAGCTAACAAACAAAATACTATTTCTCTGGTTTTGATAACAATGATTCTGAAGAAAACCACAGAGACATTAAAGTCTCCCAAATTCACATAGCTTGAGTTGTATGTCATTAAGAGGTTCATCACTCCAACTGATCTTTAGAACATCTAGCACTATTTTTTGCAGGTGATTTCATAACACGATGTTATATTCTGTGAAGGTATTCCATGAAGTTATTCACAGAAGGGAATAAGCATTCAGCAATTTTCAAGTGCTGTAAGAATAATAGATTAGAGGAAACAATATCTTCTTGTTCATCTCCATAGTAATACAAAAAAATGTAGCTTTCACTCTCCACCTTGAGAGAGTCCAGCAGATTCCAAAGTCCAACACATCTCATTCATTTCCATCTCTTATTCAGTTTGTCTTGCCTAAAATTGTAAATTTTCTCTTCCCCTCTTTCTGCCTTATTCCATTTACAGCTGGGCAGGCATAGCCTTCACTGTGATGCACAGAGCACTCTCCAGAAACGTGGAGGATGTAATGTGAACCTGCTCAGGCTAAGGAGGGACAGGAAAATGTAGGGAAAGAGGAAAACAGCAGCACCATGACAAGAGTCCTTAAAGGAAAGTTATGGGGTGCTACCTTTGAAAGAGGGTACTGGACTTACGACCTGCAGTAGAAGGAAGAGCCTGCTAAAGTCTCAAACCCCGGAGAAGGACAAGATACTGTTTACAAGCTTAGCAGAGGAGCTGCCTACCTTGTCAGCAGTCTACCCTAGGTGGCTCCCAGACAAACATGCTACTTCTCTGGATCCTAGGGAGCACAGGTCTATGGGGATTTATACCTGGGATGGGCATTGAAAACACCAACAAATACTGAAACACTGCAGGCTGTGGTGATCACATCATGATGTTAAACATCTCCTATCTTTTCCTTTAGGCACTGATTTACAAGGTTTTATGTACTCCAACTCGCTCTTATTTGCTTCTCTGGAGACATAACATCTGCAGCAATTGTTTTGTGAGCCAAGTGCCAGAGGTGCTGAAGAAGGGTGCCTTGACTGCACTCAGCGTAGTGAGGAACCTACTAAATTCCTCTAGATCCACAAAGCAGACATTTTCCCACGTAGTTTTTCCTCATGCCCTAGTCCATAGGTATTTTCAGAAGAGAGTACCAAAGGAAACATGGCTGTAGCCACATGCTGGCTTCTCTAGTAGCTCTTTCTTTAGAGTGCGCTCATGGGATGCAGAAATACTGGTTTCCTCTCCCATCCTGTGCCTATTTCTGTTGTTTGGCTTCATACCTGGGGAATGGGGTTTGCTGTCCATTGAGCCAAAAAGAAAGCAAGAGCCCATAGTGCAGAGGTTGGAAAGCCACCTGGGAGGATCTGGAGGACACCTTACTGTGATGTTGCTTTAACCACTATGCTATTGAATCCCATTCTCTTCCCAGCCTATTGCACATGAAAAGTTTGGTCTGTCTGTGAAGCAGAAGTGACAGCTAACCATGCAACTGAGAACTGACCATGATCTCGCCTTCCAGGCTTTTTCCCATTTCTGGTGTAAAACCCTTAAATACCTCACAGAGGGGCACTGAGTAGAGAGATAGAAAGGCTTCATCAACTGCAGTCTGAGAAATGACCAGCTGTTGCTTCTGCACAACACTGGAGCAATCTGGAATCTGCTGCATCCATTTGTCCTTGGCTAGCCAACTGACCGCGTACTCAGGCATAACAGAAAAAATTTCTCCTAAGGTGAGAATGAAAGAATTAAATGCTTTTCATTCCAATTTACTTTGTAGCAAAACAATTGAAAAATAACTGTTTGAGTGAATGTTTTTAGTTCATTCTATGAAAAACAATTCTATTGTCCAAGGAGCATTTCCCATACCATCACAAATCACCATTTAACAGATAGAAAAAAGCTGATGCAAGAATGACTCTAATCTCAGTTACATTTTCTCTGATAATTATGTTTGCCACACCATTCTTCCTATTTTCTGAGCATTTCTTCCCACATTGTAGAGATCAGACCCCATTTTTCCAGTCAAATCCACATTAGTACACGTATTTCAGAAATTCATATTGGGACAACTTGCCAAAATCTTAGAGCTTATATGACAATCACCCAAGAACAAACTGAAGCATTATTCCCAAAGCAGAAGGTAACACCCCTGACTCTGGACTGGTCTTCCACATTGCAAAGGGGAAAAGAAAGTCACTATGTTTCTCTTAAAAATCACCTCTAGAGCAGAAGATTGTCTTTGATTGTGCATCCCTTTGCAGCTCCAGTGCAGGTGTATGCATCTTAAAATTCTAGAAGAATCCTGAATACACTAAAGAAATATTTAAATAGGAAATAAACAAAACAGATCCACCCATAACTGGGGTGTGGTACACATTGATTATTTTGGGTTGCTGAATTTCTTTTGGGGATCTCTTGGAACCACAAATTCAATTCCAGGAACCCTTTGTGGGCTATTTTTAGCTTAGACTTGAAGGACAATGTTGGCATAAAGTTTGCCCTTGGCCCTTCCACTCCCAAAGTGTTTTACGGAAAGGGAGGATTAGCCAAATAAACCTTGTCAAATATTCACTGATGCTCAGCAGCATGCTGCAGTCTTTGCAATTCCCCTGCATCCCTTCTAACAAGGCACAATTTTTGTACTCAACAGAGCGCTGTGCTATTCTATCTTAGGACAGGTTGATTAATTTTGCTGAATTGACTCCATAGCCCATGGAAGGCAAACAACAATAAGAAAAGAATGAAAAAAAATATTTTCAATAGAGCTGAATGCAGATGGTACATTATCTTGTCTAACATCTTTATCATATGGACCATTATCCCATTATCCAGGTGTGTCCTATAGAAGTGCACAGTGGGTGTTAATATCGTCTTCTCATGGATGTCTCCTATTAACTAAGCCTGTTCTGCAAGATCCAAACCTTGGAGTAAATCTGGACTCAATAATTGTGAAGTATAAAATCCGGAAGTGTTAAGTGTACTGCATCTGATGCAAAGCATTTTAACTGTGTACAAATGTACTCATTTTAAACACATTTGAGGTGATCGTATTCATTGGACACACTTCTACTCAAAACCAAAATGTATTTCTGGCCAGATCTTAATGTAGATCGCTTACTGTTGAAATCACTGCTCCATTGAGCAGCCTGCTAAAGATGGCTTCATTTGGGAATTAACATGCCTTAAGAGTTGCAGGGTAGTTCAGACATTGATGTCTACACTTTATAGAGTCCTTATTGAGCCTACTCCTAAGGTGGCAGTAATCAACACAGGCTAAAATAAGTCATGATAAGCTTTGATGGCAAATTTGAAGTTCTATCATCAGGATAGTTTGTTTATTAAAACAGAGCAGCCAAGCAAACTTCTGACACATGACGAGGAGGTATTTCAGTTCCCTAAACCTGTATTGCTTTATTCAATAATCTGCTGATGCTGTTAGACTTAGTTGTCCTTGCAAGCACAAGCCAGCTCCCACATGCTCTTTGCCTTTCTTCACACTCAATTTCTATCACTCTTCTCCCTCACAGAGAAACAACATAAGATCTGCAAAGAGGTTACATAATGGATAAAAGTATTTGTTAACAAATAGCAACTGCTAAGAACAGAATGGCAAAATGAAAAGGAGAAACTTTTGAGGCTGAAGAGGAAGCAATCACAGAGAAAACAAAGCTAAACCTAATGAGACTATTGTAATACTTCCATGGAAATACACTGCCATAATAACAATTTTTAAATGGATCTCTTTGAAATCTCATTTCTGTTCTAGTTCGCATTGAGAATTCATTCCTTCAACCCTAACACATTTATAAAATGAAAGGCTATCCAATACTGTGGTAATGGGTATCCTTCATGCCAGTCCTCCAGGACGGATGGATACCATAGACCCTGAAATGAATGGTTATTAGACATTTCCTCAGATATCTTCATTTATCATGAGAGTTATTCATGAAATATGAATAATTATAGAATAACAGCTATAGTTCTGCTGGTGAAAAGGGGATTCATGTTCCAGAAAAGAAAACATGTACGGGAAAGAAGAGACAGAAGAGGACAAAGGTTTCGTCAAGATTTTGGTCACAAGCCCAAAATCGTTCAAGTGGGATAAAAAAAAATATTTACAAAGAGTTTATTGTTTGTGTAGACATGTTCTGTGGTCAGTTTAGATCTGTATTTTTCTCATAATAGCTAAGGAATATTGCTTTTAGAAGGTTTGCAAATTGCTTTGTCATACATCCTTAAGGAGTAAAAGTGGACTCAAAGTAAAGCTCTGTCAGCCAGAATACCCACCAGAGTAGAGCTCTAGGCATGGGCCTGTTTAAGACCCTAGGAAATACAGGGATGTCAATACAGGTTATATGATGGCACAGAGCTCACTCAGAGCTTCTCAGGGGCAAAACCATATGTTGCCATCTCAAGGGTGAGGGCAAAATAATTTTTATCTGCAATACCAAAAAAGAAAGTCTGTAGGAGTGGCATAACTGGGCCCCAGGTACAATCCCTGAGAAGGGTCAGAAAAGTTTCACAAGAAACTTTTGACAGAGGACTAGCCTGAGAGGGCTCAGACAGCTGTTGTGGGGCTACAGAAACTCCAAGGAGTTTTGAGATAGGTGGGAGGTACAAAGGGAAGGAGGTGTCTCCATAATTTTTCATGTGCCTCCTGCCCTCAGGATCCAACCTGATTTCCCAGGGAGTTCAGGGGCCTCCTCAGGAGGATTTCAGCCTGGCTGGTGGCTGCAGTGATGGGGAAGGTTGGCCCAGAGGCATCTGGTGGTGAGGCAGAGGCAGTGGTGCTGGGCTGGGATGTGAAGACACTCAGAGCACAGACTTCACCCCAAATGCTGCTGCCTGCAAAGGAGCATAGTAGAGGAGCAAGGGCAGCCACTGCATTCATTGGCAAACCAGGGACAGCCAGTGCCAAACAGGGAAGGTAGAGGCAGTGAGATGCATCCTCTAACTTGGATCTGCTGAGCCTGGCATGCTTATGTTTCATTGCTGACATGTGCTCCAAAAAAATATAGGAACTAGTGTTAAGAAACCTAAAGACCCCCAAACTGATTTTCCTACTGCTTTTTTTTCTTAGTGTCCTACAGAGAAATCCAGCTCTTGGAAGGCTTTTTGGTTGGACTGAGAAATGCTAGTTCTCCAAAGAGATGCTAGGTGATGCTGGAGCCTTACAGGGAGCACCCATGGAAACAGCCAAAGCCAGAAATGTCGACAGGGCTTGTCTCAGGCTACCCCAGCCTTAAAACATTGGTGCCTGCTGCCTGGGGAGCATCAAGCAGGGGAACTCTACCACGATGCTCACCAAGTGCTAGCTGAAAGGAAAAGTACACCCCCTACTTTAATTTCAGAAATGTAAAGTAAAGAATAAACTATAAGAAAAGCAAATGTCATAACTCACATCTTTATAAAAGGTTGCCTTCCTGACTTTTCCACTCTTTTTAGTGGACAGCCTCAAAATAACAAGATTTTGCTAACACTGATATATGTATACTTCTGGCCTTCCAAATGGCTGAATAACTAAAACTGCATGTACACACGTTTTGTTCAGCACAGGGTGTTTTAAAAGCACTCCACAGATCGTCTATAAGACATGGTGTTCTGCAAAACAAAAGAAAGAAAAAAGACTTCAATGGGGGAAGAACTATTTTCTCAAGGCCAAAAATAAGAGGGAAAACAACTGTTGCAGAAACATCTATGTACATAAATAGAGTTGCTTTGGATTTGTAAAAGCTCTGAAAAAGCACAATTCAAAGCTCACATGATATTGAAGGAGTGTAAGGGTGCCCAGGGTCAGCCCCGATGAATCTAAAATGGTCAGATCAGTGCTGTAACACACTGAATACTAGCAGTTTTCAAGGGGAAGACTATCCTCAATAAATTATTCACATGTCACTTTGTATTGGGTCTGGCTGAGATGGAGTTAATTCTCCCCATAGCAGCCCTCGTAGTGCTGTGCTGGGCATCAGTAGCTAGAAAGGTGTTGATGACACACCAGTGTTTTGGCTACTGCTGAGCAGCGCTGGCACAGCATCAAGGCTGTCTCCCCAACATTTTCTCCCCACCCAATGGCAGGCTGGGGCTGGGCGAGCTCTTGGGAGGGGACATAGCCAGGACAGCTGACCCAAACTAACCAAACAGATATTCCATACCATATGACGTCAGGTCAGCTATAAAAGCTAAGTAAAAGAAGATGGAAGGGGGGCATTTTCATGTTCCGGAGCAAGCACTACGCGTACTGAAGCCCTGCTTCCCAGGAAGTGGCCAGACATCACCTGCTGATGGGAAGTAGAGAATAACATCATTTGTTTTCCTTTGCTTTTGCGTGCACGCCCTTTGCTTTCACTTTATTAAACTGTCCTTATCTTGACCCACGAGCCTTTTGTTATATTTTCTCCCCCCTGTCCAGCTGAGGAGGGGGAGTGATAGAGCGGCTTTGGTGGGCACCTGGTGCCCAGCCAGGGTCAGCCCACAACACACTTGATGAAACTTTTAGATACTGGTTATTAAGGCTATGCAGTCCGTCAAACAGGAGAAGGCAGGTGGCATCTGATTCAAGGATGTCAGCTCTGAGAGAACAGGATCTATGTTGAGGAAAGACAGTCAAGTTCTACTCGAGAGCTTATAACTGCACGATCCTGTGATGGCATTGCAGCTGTAGCCAGGGACAGATTAGTGGCTTCAGATGGGAAATCAATGGGGAGAAACCTGAAATTCATTGTGCGCACTGCTGTCCTAATGTGCCAAACGTCACTGTCTCCCAGTTGGCTGCCTCAGGGAGAGGCACTTGCGTTTTTCTATAAATTCCCTGTAGATTGCCAATTTGGAAGATCTTAAGTAAAGCAAACCTGAGTTACTTCACTGAAGCAACAATGCAGAATGAAAATTGTCATGAGCTGCAGCACTGTGATAGTGATTTCAATCACAGATTGATAATATAATTTGAGAGTACAGAACTGTTAAAACAACGTTTGCTTGAAATTGTAATCTACACACCAGAGCCTGGTGACAGATTATGGAGACCAAGCATCAGAAGAAATTATTTTCAAACTCCCTCTTTTCTGCATCTTTGTCATTGTAATTAGTATCAGGGTACAGACCAAGCTAGGGGGAACAAATTCATATTAGGGAATGGACGTAAATGTAGCAACCACCCTAGAGTCCTCATAGTCTAGACAAGCTAGAAATGGAAGTAGAATCACATCTCCCTGATGAACAGAGCAGTTAAATGACTTGCTTAGGGCTATGTGGGAAGCCTGTGGCAGAAGGCAGGACCTCTTGTCTGAGGTGTCCATTCAGTATGCCATCCAGAACACCCTTCCGTATAGCTAATTGTCAGCTGTTTGCTTTTGTATGATTCTACCAAGCCTCAGAAAATGCCCTTTTAGGAAAAAAAGACATCTGCAAAAATGGAGGAGAAAAAAAGGTCTGCAAAAGAAAAAGTGAAGACGTTTCTCAATGGCATAAGGTTTTGCTTCACAGGCCAAGGTGAGTTTACCCAGGAGAGTTTCAGAGGATAAAAAATGTGACTGCAAAGAAAGAAAGAATTAATGCCTGACAAATCACTATGGATGAAAACTGTGAAGCTCATTGATGGTATTTACATTCAGCTGGTGTAATATCCCTGCACTAACCTGTTCAGACCTGTAAAATCCAGGTCTGTTTTCACAAACTCTTAAGGTCAGTGGAAAACTTCCCTTAGTTTTGTCTATAAGGAATGGAGAGAGAGGGGAGTTAAGCATGCTGTGAGTTATGTGGAAGCCGTGTTTGCATGATAGAATGGCAAACTTAAGTCCTGGCATGCAAGAATTTGATCATTCATATTTAAAGCATGGCAATAAAGAAGGCGGTAGACATATCAGATAGAAGGGCAGGGAGGGGGAAGAAAGAGGAAGGAAGAGGACAGCTTGCAAACCAACCAAATTCAGTATGCAAAATGCATATTTTAGGTACAGGAACAGTACTGACTTCCAAGCCTGGGATCGAAAGCTCTTCTGACATTTTCCCACAAAATAGCTTGCCATCTGAAAATGCCAACTGATTGAAATCAAAAGTGTTTATGGAAACAAGGGGTTTTTTTCCATGATTTTCATCATTCCAGGATTTTTACGCTAGAATTTTTATTGCAAAGAAAAAGAGAGAACTTCACTGTGGAATAGCTAATAGCCTAGTGATCTTTGCACTCTACCTGCTTACAGGTAGGTAGTGCTATATTCTAAGAGAATACCCTCAGTACTAAACTGCTTTACAATGAGCATGTTCTTGCTCTGATTTTTTTTTCCTTTTAACACACAAAAAAAAATACTTTGGACAATCTTTTCCTTTTGATTGTGGAAAAGAAAGAATATCCATAAAATATTCACAAGTATAAAAAAATGTGCTTTCTTCAGTGGACCATATCTAGCATTTAGGTCATTTGCCTATCATGTTAACTGAGTTGTCACTATGCATTAAGAACCGGTGGCATTTTGGGGAGGAGGGAAGGGGAGCAGTTCATTTAAAGCTGTTACACTATGAAAGGCCACCTACCAAGGCAGGCTGAGTGATTCACAACGAATAATTTATTCTCTCCTTTCTCTCATGGAATAGTGACAAGCAGATTGTGAAAGGGTTTTTTTTTCCACTGCACTTCTATTTTGTGTCTTTAAGCCTGGTCAAAAGCCAGTCTGAGTCAGTGGAGGACTTTGAACTGAGACATGCTCCATGGTTCATAATGAAGGTCAGTAGGTAGCAACCCAGGGAAAATTACGCTGTCAGGATCTTTTGCTATATAGAAAGGAAAAATCAATGATCGTCCTTTAAGAAAGAGGTTATAACATACAGTCCAAGATGGAAATATCTTAAGTAGCAGCTCTGAACTCCCTCCACAAGGCTTTCTGCGGAGACAAAAGAGACAAACACAAGTACTTCACTTTCTCCCAACAACACATGACAAGATCATAATAAGAAATTCCTTACTAGCTCTTCTGAACACAGTAGACCGTAACTGCTCTGGGAGAAATGGGTTGGACTATACAGAAAGATGACTGCTTATTATCTGAATGTTATTACTTAATTGTAAGTGATAAAAAATGACAGCGTTTTTTTCCATTTCTTGGTTGGTTTATACATGAGCACTACTGCAAGTACGAATTAAAACACTTTTCCTCCATATTGTTCATATTTTCTATGAGCATTAGTGTTAGACAATCACAGCGACTTGATCCTCAGATTTTAATGCAAGCTATACACAAAAAGGCCAGTGAAGCAAAATACATTACTATTTCAGTAAATATTAAAAAATTATTTAAAATATTCAGACAGCTTTCGTAGTTCAGTTGCATTTCATTCTCACCTTAAAACTGAAAGAAATAAACTGAACCACAGTTTGAAAAGCTGCACAGAACTTTTTTAAACTAATCGCACCATTTTTCCTGAGTTTCTGTTTGACAAATTTGGGAGATTAACAGTTTCCTTGTACAGAGACATTTTTAGGCTATACTTCTCCTTGGGAATTTAGCAATAATAAGCAATAATTTAGCAATAATAGCAATAATAATTTCCTTCCCAAGGAAGGAAACAAAATCATCTGAATTTTTAAAAATGCTAAAACAAACCCTAGCAGGGGTCACACAGCACTCTCCCATCCAGAACTCAGGAACTGGTATGGGTTAGGGTCCATTTCCAGTTAAAACTGTGGACATGGCCACCCAGTTTTGCACTGTTTGATGGTAGGGGTGCAGTCACTTCTGTGCCATTTTGATATACTGGCATAGGCGTGGCCTTAGAAACCTCAGCCATGTGGTTTTTGTATCATGATCAAATTAATTTAATGCCATTTGCAGCTTTACTTTGTTGTTTGTTTGGGGGTTTTAAATTCTTTTATTTTGTTTTGAATGTGAGCAAAAGAAACCACACAGTAATCCAGGGATGGGGGCATCCTCCAGGATGTGGTAGACTCTTTAAAACAGAAACTTGAGTCCTAATCTTTGGCATGCTGAGTGAACCGCATTGACCAGACTTTTCATCTTCTGAAGATGGGTTGACACTGTTGTTCTTACTAAGATTTGAAGCTCCATCCTGGACCTGAGAAACCTTTTCTAATAGAATCTTAGCTGAAACGGTGTTTTCAGTGAATTTTACTTTACAACCAAAAAAAACAAATGGCAGATACTGGAGATGTAAATATTCCTTGAATGTCGTATATGCTGGTTTGGGCTGGGATAGAGTTAATTTTCTTCACAGTAGCTAGTATGGGGCTATGTTCTGGATTTGTGTTGAAAACAGTGTTGATAACACAGGCTTGTTTTTGTTACTGCTGAGCAGCGCTTACACAGAGCCAAGGCCTTTTCTGCTTCTCACCCCACCCCACCAGCGAGGAGGCTGGGGGGGGCACAAGGAGTTGGGAGGGGACACAGCCGGGACAGCTGACCCCAAAGGACCAAAGGGATATTCCAGACCATAGGACATCATGCTCAGCATATACAGCTGGGGGAAGGAAGAAGGAAGGGAGGGATGTTCAGAGTGATGGTGTTTGTCTTCCCAAGTAACCATTATGCGTGACGGAGCCCTGCTTTCCTGGAGATGGCTGAACATCTGCCTGCCCATGGGAAGTGGTGAATGAATTCCTTGTTTTGCTTTGCTTGCATGCACAGCTTTTGCTTTACCTATTAAATCATCTTTACCTCAACCCACTAGTTTTTGCACTTTTGCTCTTCTGATTCTCTCCCCCATCCCACCCGGGGTGGGGTGAGTGAGCAGCTGTGTGGGGCTTAGTTGCCAGCTGGCTTTTAACCACGACAGTCCTTTTTGGTGCCCAACATGGGGCTCAAAGTGTTTGAGATAATGACAGATTTGATTGGAATGTGCTAGATCGTGTTTATAGCTGTTATTGCTGCTTAGCTATTAACTGGCAGGCTCCTGTGCTTGCCATGGGGCTTGCTTGCCTTACTGTATATTAGAGTCTAGTGCTCGTTAGCGGCTGCTTTTTGCTTTCCCTGCTTGCTGTGCTGCTATCCTGCTTACCATCTTTCTCTGCTGTGCCTGGGAACATTTTGATAACAGCAATGGCCATGCGCCTGGGCTGGCAGATGGCCAGGGCTTCGCTGCTGTGTCTGTGCTGCTGTGCTGGACAGGCTGGAACTCCAGTGTAGTCTCGAGTTGAAGTGACTGTGACCTGTGGATGAGTCCATGTGGGAGCAGGACACCCCGAAGCATCTGTGGGTGTGGATAAGTCCACACCAGAACAGGTACATATCGAAGCGTCTGTGGCCATGATTATATCTGTGCTGCAGCAGGTATACCTCTGAAGGGATTGCAGCCCAAGGATAAATCCATGCTGAAGAAGGTACAGCTGTAGCTGCGGATAAGTCCATGCTACAGCAGGTACACCTTGAAGCATCAGCAGCTGTGCATGAGGTCACACTGGAGCACCTCAAAGCCTGTAGCCATGGATAAGGCCACAACACATATTACACATTACAGTGTTCCTTAAATAAGACTAATCTCTGCAAGGAAGTACCATACAATGTTTTGTCAAATGAAAATTGTCTATAACATTTCAGTGATTCTGTCAATAATTATCCATATCAAAAGAAAAGTTCAAGAAATAGTGGATTCAGTTTCAATACAATGAAAAGAGTAGGAAACATGGGCCTCATTTCTGATTCCAGTACAACCACTATGTACCTCTTTCTAAGTGCAAAAGTCTGCACAGAGCTATGACACCCAGCACAGGGGCTATTCCTCTGCGTTTTAGTGAAGATTACTTTATCACTCAGGTTTCTGCTCCTCATGGTAAAAGTAAAGATTGCAGGGCTGTGAACTAAACTTCGATACAATTACTTAGTGAATTACTAACTTAAGTTTTGTCACAATAACTACACCAAAAATCAGCATAGAAACTGCCATCAGATGTTTCTAGGGGATTAATCTCCTCATAAGACTCAGTATTATGTTTTCCCACCATCCACCCATTTCCTTCATATTTCCTTCTGACAACCCACTGTAGTGTTCTCAAAGCTTATAGCTTTCTCCAGCTAGACTAACCAAGGTAAGGTGTGTCTTCCCCGCCCCCCCCCCCCCCCCCCCCAAATATTCTTTCTCTGTGCTTTTGGGGCCCAGCCACAAGTCAAGCACTCAAAATACAGAACATGATATTATTTCCTGTTCTTACACCCGATCCTAGAGTGGTCTGCAGCAGACCAGGGAACAAGTGCTGACTTGCCTGACCTGGAGCATGAAAAATGAAGTTGGATCAGTTGGGATACTTGGAAGACTTGGGATGTTTAGCAGTAAAGTACTGGCAAACCTCTACTACACATATGCAAAGAGAGTAATTTCCAGGGTCAGTAGCAAAGCCAACTTGGATAGATACATGGACTGGAGATTGTAAAAATATATACTCATTTGTTAACATTTGTGTTTTGTTTATTCCTTTGAAGTCTCTTACAATTTGTGTGCATTAAAGCATTCTTAGGTTTATTCTCACTGGGCAGAGTCTGAAATTTGCTCTGTTTTGGAGGATCGAGATGGCAAGTAAATGACTGATATTAAAACAAATGTCTGGAGACCATAATACAATTTTTTAATCATGCTGCTCAATTCCTCTTGTCTGTTTTTCTACATGGTGCATTATTTATTCACATCTGTTTCTACTGTAGATAAATCTGAGTCTTCACTACTGCCCAGAGTTTGCACTATGGACCTGTCATAACATTTATTTTTGACACTTAACAAAGCAGTATACTGAATGATGTAGATATTGCCTATTTGGATATTAATTTATTTTTTAAAAACAGCAGAATGTAGACACATCTCTCCAATAGTAAAAAAAAAAAAAAATTGCATGCTTCTACTAATTAACAGCTTCTTATTTTGAGTAAATTCCCAAAGACAATATCAAGCACATTATTTGAACCTTTAAAATCTGAAAAAAAATGTAAATTGTTAAGAGCTCTTCTTGAGTAACTTAAGTAACAATCAAAGAAGAAGATTGTCTTACATTCTGACTACCTAAAAATACAGAGCAACCCACTCCTAAAAGATGAGTAGACACTTGAATCTTCTCTATTTGAAAGGTAGAACTCATGAAAAGAGATAGAAAATTCTTGGACTGCAAGAGCTTTCTCAGAAAAGAAACAGTCCTCAAATTTGGAAGACTGCTTTCACATCAATGCGTTTGTTTCATTTATTTTGCCCATTGTTTTTTGTTATGAAACAAGATGGATGATTTCTCTTGCTTTATATTTCAAACAGCATCGAGGTCTGGGACTAGGACTGTCACAGTTGAAGCAATTGAACTTCTTGGGGGATTTAGCTATGTTTCATTTTCTTTCTTCTCCCTGTGATGAAGGACCTTCACAAATTGATATAGGGACCAGAGTGGTGTTGACTTTGACCTCTGTGAAGCATATTTTACTTTTCTAATTTCATCAAGAAATTGCTTGCCAAAGAAAGCCTACTGTCACTCCTCTCTGGCCTCCTCCTTTGCAGACTTCCTGAAAAGGGGTCTGGCAGTGAGGAAAGGATGTGCTCCACTGAAGTGAGAAATTTTCTTACAAGTTCATGGGTTATTGTCAAAACAACATTTTCAAGTGCTTTCACCAACTCTAGAGCTTGCTAAAGCAAGGTGAACAGTTTGATGAGCTCTTGCAAGTTTTCTCTCATCTCCCAGGTATGGAGGAGGCTATGGACAGAGATGAATCATTTGCGTCCGGTTTCTCCTTTTTCTCATTTGTTCTCATGCTCTTACCATATATGTTTGTTGCACAGGAGAGAGACAGCACACCCTTTGTAAGGTCCTCTATCACATTATCTCCTTGCTAAAGCTAGAATGAGAAGGTAGGTGAGCATACTAGAGAAAGGCTCTTGATGTCCTGGACTTCTTTCCTTAACCATACAAACAGACACTACTGGAGATGGCTCACTAGGTTACAAGGCCCTTTCACTTGCACAGCTGGTTTGGGTTGTAAGTCCTCGCTGACACAGTTTTCATTATTTTCTATAAATCTCAAAGATAAAATCACTTCAAAATATTTTAGAAAACGGTCCTGATTGTTCAGGGACCACCAGATTCCACTTCAGGATATGTATGAGGCATTCTCCTCAACATTGCTAATTCCTCTTGAAAACAATTTTCTTCATTATTCCATACAAGTGCACAAATGAGACATCTTAAATCCATTTTTCAGCCTGGTTTCCTAAAGAGGTAGTTCCTTCTATAGACATTTTTATGTAATAGGCAATTTTAATGAAATATGAAAGAAGGACAGAAGTCTCCAAGACTATTAAGTTCCTAAATCTTTGTGAAAATAAATGGCTGGGTAAAAGGAGATAATTTCAAGTCGCTATTTCTTCTGAAGAGCTTCTTGTGTTTTGCCCCCTGGAACAACATGTCACTGCAACATATCATAGTTTTTCTTCCTTACTTCAGTTCCAGGTTCTTTAAAGCTGGTATTACTGCCTTTTTGACTCAGTATTTCAGACAATGCTTCTCTTCTCTAAAGAAGGAGGCAATGCCTTGTTTCTGTGCATCAGCCTACATATATACACATAAAAACACACGAATGCTTACATGCTTAGGCAAAAATGGAGGGGGGGGTATGTACATATGTATATATATACACAAACAAAGGTAAAAAATTTCTTTCCATTTTCCTGTTTTCCTGGGTTTTGGTTGGTTTTTTTTTTTAATGTCCTTTACTGCTGATAGGATATTCTATGCCATCTTTTATTAAACCTTCATTTTCTCAGCCAACAGCATTCAGGTCTTTGCTTCAGAAAGTGTATTTGGTGAACAATGGAAGTCATTTCCCAGTTCATCTCAGTCTTCAGCCCATTGCACAATACTGATTTCTATTTCCATCACAAATCTTTAGGGTCTTCAAGAGGTTTAGAAAGTTCATTTCCATATTCAAATATTTAAATGGTGTCATTACTAAAAATAAAGGCAGGTTTCATTTCTGTATAGTGTTTTAGAGATATTTGACAGTCTTTCTCTAGCAGTGTGTTATGAAACTGCAGCATATACTCACAGTCATCATGAATCTGAGAATAGTTCTGTTTAATTTCCAAAAACATAAGTAGAACTCCCCAGTGGCTGGATAACCATTTTTCAAACTTAGGGAATTAAATTCAACTTGCTTTCTGTATTTCATGCTGAAACAGCAACACATTCATAAAATTGTCTAATTCCAACATAATTTTTTTTTACTTCATTTCAGAGGTATGTGACCTTATACTTTAAAGGGAATTATTTGGAAACAAACATGCAGTATTATTTTTAAAATCATGTGAATATTGATGTCAGTTCTATTTGCAAATTGATGGGAGTAAATCGTTTATTTCTGAATCAAGTCCCATTAGGATTGTTCATGCATATTTCTCTTGGACCTTTTTTTTTCCTGACGAAAGCATGATATAACATAAAACATAGATAATTTCCAGTATTTTCATATACTTCTCTTATAGGGAGTTTAGGGAGGGTGCTTCTTTTTGACTTTTTTTTACCAGTCAGTTAACCCACTGACTTGTGAAATATCTCATTCATGAACTGTCTAGTCAGCAGTAGATTTGTCTCAAGAGGACAAAACAGCATAATGAATTATGCGGATGCACTCTGAATAAAACATTTCTTAGAATAGCAGTAAATCTCAAGACCTGCCTTTAAATACTTCAAAATACAGCATTTCTGGATATCATTAGCATATCATACAGACGATGGTTCTCAAAGAAGATGAGAATTACTGTTGCTAGATGCTTCATTATTGGGAAAGATGCTGTCCTCTCTGAAAGGAGAAAAATTTATACAGCACATGAGACCATCATGGTGGTGGTTCAGTCCATGTAGGTCCAACACATACCACTAGGGTCCATTAAAAAGAAGTCACATGACTATTGATGGTAATGAACAGTGGACACTCTGTTAGGCACTTCCAGAAAATGATGTGTTCTCGCTTCATCACATGCAAAACTTGACAGGATGATTTAAAAAAAAAGTATACAACTTTAAATATTTATCTTTTGAAGAAGGATTTCATATCCTATACTATTATATCACTTAAACCTGTTTTCATTCTCAGTTTCATAAAAAAACTATACATTTCAGTAGTTCCTGCCTCAAATTATATATATTCTCTGTATTGAGGGCAGTTCGTTAAAAGGAAGGTGTTACGAAGTGGTGAGCAGCTGCCAATGCTGTCAGGCCTAGAACAGGCATGGACACAGGGATACAGGGGTGCTCAGTCCATCCACCTAGGTCTTCCCTTGCTGTCAGTGAAAGGATCCGCTCCCCCAGTCTCTGGATTGGCTGTTAATGTCAGGCAATGACGATGCCGGACACAAATCTGTGGGAAACAAGCATATTCCTCTCTTTCTGTGAATGATGGAACCAATTTGGCTTCTTCTCAACCACCAAGTGTCATGGTTCAAGCCCAGCCTGCAACAAAGCACCATGCAGCTGCTCGCTCACTCCCTCCCCTGCCCTGGCTGTGGTGGGATGAGGAGAAAATAGAAAGAAAGGCTTGAGGGTCGAGAGAAGGACTGGGGGGGATCACTCACCAGTTATGGTCACGGGCAAGACAGGCTCAACATGGGGAAGAATCAAATTCAATTTAATTTACTACCAATCAAAACAGAACAAGGATATTAGGAAGTAAAAACCAAACCCTAGAACAGCCTCCCCCCCACCCCTCCCTCCTTCCCGGCTCAGCTCCACTCCCGGTTCTCTCTCCCTCCTCCCCCGGGCGGCTCAGGGGGACGGGGAATGGGGGTTGGGGTCAGCTCCCCACACCCTGTCTCTGCCGCTCCTTCCTCCTCAGGGGGAGGAGGACTCCTCACTCGTCCCCTGCTCCAGCGTGGGGTCCCTCCCGTGGGAGACAGTCCTCCACGAACATCTCTGGCCTGGGTCCTTTCCACAGGCTGCAGATCTTCGGTCACAGTCTGCTCCAGCGCGGGCTTTCCCATGGAGTCACGGCCATCTTCGGGGGCATCCCCCTGCTCCGGTGTGGGCTCCTCTCTCCCCGGGGTTCAGGTGGGCATCTGCTCCCCCGCTCCCCTCCACGGGCTGGGGGGGGGGGACAGCCTGCCATCTCACCACGGGCGGCAGGGGCATCCCCTCCTCCGGCGCACCTCCTCCCCTCCTTCCTCACTGACCTCGGTGTCTGCAGAGGGGTTCCTCTCACATTCCAGTCCCCCTACTCACTGTAGTTTCCCTTTCTTAAATCTGTTCTCCCAGAGGCGCTACCACCGTCACCGACTGGGTCGGCCTTGGCAAGAGGTGGGTAAAACTTGGAGCCGGGGAAGCTTCTAGCAGCTTCTCACGGGAGCCTCCCCCACTACCAAAACCCTGCCACACAAACCCAAAACACCAGGAAACAAAAAAAGCAGTGGAAAACTTCAAACTAAATACATAATGCTCGAAATGCATAAGAAAGACTGTGAGGCCTGCCATGAAGTTAAACAGTTTCAGCCATGGTACTTGCAGTAAACCACTTCAAAGTAAACACCAGGAAGAAAGAGGACGCAAACAATGTGTAAGTTTTAAACCACATTGGTTTTTTCAGTGATGGGTCCAAATGACATCAAAGTATTGACACAAACTACTTCCTGAGGCTTCCTCCTGTCTAGACCAATAAAAATGCCTTCCCCTACCCGTGTCCCCACAACTGCAACTATCTTCTCTTCCAGTCACCCAGAGTCTCACCCAGTGTCCTAAGTATGGATCCTCATTTCAAGAGCAGATTTGAAGTTCCTCTATGTAAAATTTTTTGCAACCTATCTTATGGAGAATCTATGTCATGAATGTAGATCTGCATAACGTGATTATGGCTGAAAAAGTGAGCAGCGGAGGTCATTTATTCTCCATTCCTACTCCAGAAAAGGAGGATCATCATCCATCAATAACATGCACTGGAGTAAAGCATCCCAGAGAGGACAAACACAGCTGCTGCCAGAAGAACAAAGGAGACAACACTATGATCAATGTGAGAAGACTATCAAACACTATTTGAGATAATCGTTAAAAACAGCCAACAAGGCTCAGTGTCATTAGCAAATTGTGTGGTGCAGACCAATTTAATGGACCACATTGGCAGCTTCAATAAATTATGGCATTTCAGAGCGGCTGCACTGGAAGTCAACTTGAGGGCAAGAGGAAGGATGAATCAATTGGTTTTAAAAGGCAGTTGCTACTAAAATTATAGTTTAGTCCATTCAAATTACACTGGCTTCAGGGACAAAATCTGAGATGTAAAGTAAGAAGAGCTGAAAAATAGGCTTGCTATCTAGTTGCTTTACTAAAAAAGTAGACCATCTCTACATAGATATTACTTGATGCCGAGTCATAAGTTATAACTATCTTTTTTGATTAGAACAATTTTTCAGTAATTTTTTTGTTTGTTTGTAAAGCCATCTTGGAACCTATCTACCATTTTGTGCCTAAGGCACTGCACATTCTGTTCTACTTCAGTTTGCAGACAGAGATTGGATCAGATCAGTCTATCATCACATTGTATGGGATCTGACATAAAGTATTTTTCCACTAATTAAGACAAGGAAACTGAGCGTATTATTGTGTTTGTTCTTCTGCTTTTTAACTAACCTAGATTTATCTCCAGGATTATCCAGACACAGTGTAAAACAGTTCAGAATGAAAACATAATGGATAACTATGTAACCTCTAACTTCTCTGTTTCTCAGTCATTTACTTGTTCTCGCAACATTCACCACAAAGATTGCAAATATTTTTTCGCCATACACAGAAATAGTTTCAACAATGATTAAATAAATTACCACTGTAAAATGAACATAGCCATGAACTCTGATCTCTAATTTTCACAGGTTCATCTGAAGTACACTTTGCGAGTATACGCATAAATGGATATATGAATGAGTCTACATGAATAAGCATACATTAATGGCCCAGAGTAAAACAGTAGGCATATTGCAGCACAATCAGGAGCGCAGCTCTTCGAGACATAACACAGCCTCAGTCATTTGAATGGACCTCCGCATGATAACAGGAAAAGGTAATGAACTTAATCGCATCCCACTGATGTATGTCTTTCTGTCACAGGGGTTTTACTAGAGTTTCATTTTGAAATAAAATCATAGAGGAAAGAAATGTTCAGCCATGTCAGAATAACCTTGATATTTTCTGACTGCAAGATACTTTCTTTTTGTTTTGAAATGCTGTCTCATTTTATTTTTCTAAATTTTGCATTATACTTGTATGTACCAGTAAAAATACATACATTTCAATATTATTTTTGATTTAAAAAGGAATGTGAGGAATACATTGCATAATTGCCATGAAAGCACTTTACTTTCTACAAATATGTGGAAAGTTCATAATATCTGGCATTTGAAGTAGTTCTTTGTGCTCACTACTTACTGTACACATTCAGCAGATTTTTTTCTTCAATGTACTGTTAATTGAGGTGACCAAGTGAGACACATTAAGCCAAATTAGTAACTTGTTTTGTTTCCATTCTTCATATAAAACATCAGCTGGATTTCTCTATTTTTTAATTCATAAACTCTTTTATCTCCTTTCATATTGCTTTATCTCTTTACAAAAAGAGATGAAAGATGGATAGACACCACCATGAGCAGTGATGGTTCTTGGCCATCTAACTAAGGCTGTTAGTTTTGTCAAAACATAATTTTGATGACTTTCAAGGGAAAGTGACACAAGAAGTAATAACTATGCAAAAATGAAACAAATCTATTTATGTAAGATACAGCTTGATTCAATATATTATATCATGACTTTTTTGTGAAACATGTTAACAGACAACAAGAAACACTCAGTGTTGCAGCACTCTGTGGCTCCTGAATGTGGCTTGTGGTCAGCGGAGCTGTCACTCTTCTGTGACTCCCAGCAGTACTGCACACATGGTCTGAAGGAGCCATGAGCACATTTTCTATGGACAAATTCCTGTGTTTTCATCAATATGTAATATTACCAGAAGATTAAATTGAAATCCCCAGACAACAATGTAATCATATTTTCTACTTTGTTTTGCTTTGGGTTTTTTTTTTTAAAGTCTGTGAGGTTCTTGCAGTTTTTCTGGTATCTTCCACATGTACAGATTACTGAATGAAATGTATTGGTGAATACTTATCTATCCTGTGCATTTTCTTCTGGGTATTCTTATTGATCTTCTTTTTTTTTCTCCTCTTCCTAAAGAGATTTTTTTAACAAATTTAAAACTAAATTCTAATTTTAGCTATGGTAAAGGTCATCACTAAATTGTCTACATAAACCTTGCACTGTGGACATAAGTCTATTACTGTGTGAAAGTATATGGTTGCTTATGTGCTCCAATACATTTATAAGTGGATTTTGGCTGCTCAGTTCGGCACACATGAAAGTGATATCATAGTGACACATCAGGAAAGTTTCTCCATGGTAGGTGCTGGTGTGTCTGAAATGTCTCATGACTTTCTAGCAAAGGTGCATTCTGAGACTCAAATAGTGAATTTTTTCAAATGATCCTAAAGTTCTGAAACAACTCCAGGGTGCTTTTGACCATGTCAACCACCATTATTTGCTTTAACATCTTAACTCAGCCAGAGAAACTGTGATACACAAAACAAATTTCTTTGCCCCATATATGCTGAAAATGGTCAAGACTCTGGCTGTGCTGTAATCATTATGAGCATTTCCATTGAATCAGCCTTTCTAGCCTGCCTCATGCTACATCTGAAGACAACATCTCTGTAGGAACACTTTTTATGTTATAGAGATTGTGGATAACTGCTGCTTCTGGGTTCCTCAGTACAAGAGAGACAGGAACATCCTGGGGAGAGTCCAGCAAAGGGCCGCAAAGATCATTAAGCGACTGGAGCATCTCTCCTATGAGGAAAGGCTGAGAGAACTGGGACTGTTCAGCCTGGAGAAGAGAAGGCTCACAGGTGATTTTATTAATGTCTATAACTACCTGAAGGGAGGGTGCAAAGAGGAAAGAACCAGGCTGTTCTCAGTGGTGCCCAGTGACAGGACTTGGGGCAATGGGCACACACCGAAACACAGGAGGTGCCATCTGAACATCAGGAAAAACTTTTTTACTCTGAGGGTGACTAAGCACTGGTACTGGTTGCCAAGAGAGGTTGTGGAGTCTCCCTCCTTACAGATATTCAAAAGCCATCTGGACATGGTCCTGGGCAGCCTGCTCTAGGTGGCCCCGCTTGAGCAGGGCGGTTGGACCAGATGACATCCAGAGGTCTCTTCCAACCTCAACCATTCTGTGATTGTGTGATTCTGCTTACAGGCACAAACTCTGCTTTGTGGAGCTAACTAAAAAGTCTGCCGTTACTGTACTGGAATTCAAAACACGGGACTGAAACATTCAACCCCAGGTCTTACATGGTGTGTTAAAGATACAACTAAGGGCAGAATTTGTAAAGGTAAACTTTAGTTCAGGGACCTTGTCTCCTGGGTTCCGGTAAACACTGTCAAGAGGGAAGCTCCTCCAGAGAGCATTAAAGAGCAGAAACCTGCTTTAGCCATCTAGCATCTTCTTCCTTCTCTCTCCTTTGACTTCTTAGGAAGAAAAGTCTCCTAATGTTAAGGCAGCATTTGGGACTATGCCCCTAAAATTTACAAACAGCTGTCCCATTGCAGTACTATACGGGCTACCATGTATTGCAGCAGGAAACCTTGGCTTTTCAATAGCTCATTAAAACACAGCTTTTGGGGTCAGAGCATGAAATGTTTGTTTATTCTCCAGAAGCACACATGCACGCAATCACTGCTGTCAAGGGGATGACTCACACAGGAGAAAGTTTGCCAAGCTCAGAAGAGACATGCTAGTAAAGCATACACAGTGCACTGCTGGTTTGCAACTGGCAGGACCATGCCCTTCCTAGTGGTAGGATCTGCACAGGGCTGTGGTCACAGTGGCAGGGAGAGGTTTTGTTAACAGTCCCAGACAAGGCAAAGTGATGAATCAGGATGAGGATCCATCCAGGGACTCCCACAAGGAGCTGCAGGAGATGGAGATAGACACAGGGCTACCACACAGGTCCAACATCCATCCAGGGAACAAGGACTAGGCACAAGTTAACCTAAAATATAGCTTGGGCAAAGACTTGGTGCCCAGACGTGTGCTGAAATGGGGCTCCTGGGCCCATAGGCAGGGCTGGGGGGAGGCTGGGCAGGGCCACTAGGGCCTGGTGGTGCCCTCAGGGTCTGGACATCTTTTGACCCTATGGATAACGAATGGTGGATCTTCCTTGGCCACATGGTGGCCTATGAGGATTGGCTTTGTATTTTCTCAGCTACAATTTCTACTTGTGTCTACTAACACCACACCTCCAGGTGTGGAACGACCTCTGAATGCATTCCTCCAGCCATTCCCACACGAAGATTCTCCTGAGAATCACAGCAGGTGACTTACAAAAATGTGAACAACACAACAAAATGCTTTGGTTTCCTGAGTAGGAATTTACACCCACCAGCCCTTTTATTGGATAAAAATTGGACTCAGGCAACTTAAAGTCTTTTGATTTCTTAATTTTCTAGAAAATTTGTCACAGTCAGTAACTGAGGCATCCCATTAAGCTTTATGTTTTTCACTCTTTTACATTTTTACAACCATCTACCACTTAAAAATTTTAGGTACCTTTTATCTAGGAAGATAATCACAAAATAACTGGGGAATCAGAAATAATCTTGTTTATCCTTCATTTAAAGGTAATCCCTGATTACCTCCTACTTTCAGTTAGTAATACAGTATTTCTTCAACATGATCTTAAAAAATGTTTGATGATATTATGGTACAAACAAATCTACGCTCCTCACAACTCCTTCCAAACTTTATTTTAAAAGTCTAAAAAAACAAGTAGTGTTCTGAAGCAGTTAGTATAGAAATGTGTAGAAATTAATGTTCTTGGTTTATGAATTACTTTATAAAAGACAGAGAATTTTCTCTTATATTCTTGAGGGCTTTCTGACTGGGGCAGAAAGGCTGTCCATTTGTTAAAAAAAAGGGGTTTAAAAAAATACCTGGAAGAGATGGGATCTTTGCAGTGCTGTCACAGCACTGTGCCCCATGGCAGAGAGCACACAGGAGGTGACCAGCTGCTCCCCTGGGGCTGAATATTGCCTGGAGAAGGGCAGAGCAGTCAGCAAGGCAGGAGGGAGCAGCAGGGGCCTGGACCCGATGTGGAACTGTATGTCACTTGGCCAAAAGAGCAAACCTGATTGATAGATGTGCAAACAGTCACTAGTAGATCCAGACTAACTAATCACACAAGCTCAGATGATATCCTGGCTTTCTACACCTGTGCCAGGAGATGCACAAGATTTCAGTCCAGCCCAGATTTAAGCATTTCTGGAGAATGCATTCATCCCACACTGTTCATTTTGATTTCTTTACATTTTCTTTGCTGCTTTATTTACTGTATTGATACTTTACAGCGTCCAAAATAGGAACCTCACATGAGCAGAGTGCGTAATTGCCACCCCGAACAGCAACAAAATCTAAAATACAATCAGTTGGGCCTTCCATAAATAAGACAGAAATTTATAGGGTGCCATTATTGCCTATTTACATCTCTGCAAAATACACCCAGCGCTGCTATATTTCTCCCAAAGTATTTTATTTCACAAATTCAAAGCTAATAATGCTCTCCTTTGCCCTAGCCCTGCTATACAGAACTCCTATTCCAGAGTCTGTTCCAGCATTCAGTACACAGAGTAAATCACAGAGGTCACACTGCTCTGTCAGAAGACAAATGTGTTCTTGTTCCATAACATTATGGGCTGCCTGACCATATTTAGAGGCGCTAGATAATTTTCATTCTCCAGGCCTTCAGCCTTCCTTTGATTTCCATATATCACTTTCCACTTCCTTTTAATTCTATCCACGTGTGTATGGATGCAGCTATGCAAAACCAGAGGTTATCTGTAATTAACCCTGAATTGAAGACACGACCTTCTTGCCAAGCACCAGCCCTAGAACAGAGCTTTCTCTGTTTTTTCTTGCTTGTATGGTTAATTGCCACTGTGCCCATGGCATTCCCCGTGAAGTGTCTGCATGCAGCTCAAAGAGCAAGGGTGGCAGTGAGGGACCTGCATATGCCAGCGCAAAGACAATGTGGCTGATCACACCAAAATTACAGCTTGTTTAACAGCCTGAATCAGCCATATACTTAACCACACACTTAAAAATAAATATACACTCCCTCTATTTGAAGTCAGTGGGACAGAATTACATCTTACTGAACAAAGTGTGTGTCTGACAAATTCTGTACTGAAACAAGGCTTTCTACCATAAGGTCTTAAATAACTAATCTCATGAGTACTAATCAAATTTCTATTCTTACAAGCTACTATTACGACAGTGCTTAGGAGTCACGGACAAGGACCCCATTTTGTTTGGCTCTGTACAAGTCCGGGGGAAAAAAGGGACAAAACCCTGACAACATGAGAGAAGAGACAACCAGCTAGGGAGGAGATGGGAGCGATGAGACGCAGGGTGGGCAGTACAGCTAACAGCGGGCTCAGCCTGGCAGCAGCCTCATTGTCTGGAGACTGTCACAGGCACCCTGGCCAGGGAGAGTTTTCAGCGGTGTCTGATGGAGGGTAATGAGGCAGCTTCACCGAGGTGCTCAGCAAGCTCCTCGGAGGCGGCATGAGAGGAGACATGAAAGTGCTTGTTTGAAATGTTAACAAGTGAATGTCGAAGCTGGCATCAGTGACCTATCAGGGCTGAGAGATGACACTTTCTGTGAATTATAGATGATCTGTAGGGAAGGTGCAGCTTTGAAGGGCCTTCAAGGTGAAGTCAAGAGTTTCACATTTGATGTGATACAAAAAGAAAAGCCTGCAGTGGGAGGATGAGGGGATGGGAGGGAGCGAAGTGACAGCCCAGTGGAATTAATTTTGCAGCAGCATGATGGACGGCAGGGAAAGGCAATACCCCTGCCCAGATCACTCCTTCCAGTGGCCACAGTCTCCCAGCTGATCCTCCCCACTACAATGCATGAGGCACTTCCACTAGAACCTGGCAAGTTTGATTATTTGTTCGCAAATTCAGGGCCATGTGTGTGATGGAGAATGTACCCAGGATAAGAAGTATGATAAAAATGTATGAAAAATGCCAGAAAAATTTCAAATTTCAAGTTTCTATTTGATTAGGTTAGAGATCAATAAAATAATCATCAGATAATCACAGGAAAGTAATCGATCGTTGCCTTAATTTTAGATTTTGATTCAAGTTCATAATTTCCCAAGAATTCACAAGATAAAGGGGCATATTACTCCATTAATATCTGCATTTTGTCAAAGAATCACACATAGTAAGAACTACTTACACTTTTAACATTGCAATCAGTTATAGATAAATGGAAAAATAAATTAAACTAACAAATACAAGTACTTTGCTTAATTATTAGGGATTTTTTCATCCCATAAAAGCATTTGCTTTCATGTTCTTTCACCTTTTCATCTCTCAGAATTACATAGGTGGTGTAATATTCTCCAGACATTGACCTTCTCAATAGATCACTAGAGACTTAATCCATCATATCCCTTGGCATGTCTGATTCCCCACATGGGGCATATACTCATCATTGGCCTGTTGTAATACATTTTGTATCCACACATTGAGGCATGTTTTGCTGTAATTTGCTCCTTTTATTCTGTTCTCCACCTCTTGCTAACAACCTGGAGCACTGACTGTTTTAAAGGAAATCCCAGATTTTGCTCCTTAGCCTTCAGCAATGACCAAACATCAGCAGTAAATCAAGAAGTCTGGTGAGCAGCATTCTCCTCCATCCTTCATTAATATCAAAGTATGCATTACAGATCTCCTCAATATTATTTCCTGCCAGGTTCTTTACAGAACATTACTTGCTTCCATTTCATTGCATTCAGCTGTGCTTGGCACACACACAAAAAAACCCCACAAAAACCCAATAAAAAACCCCAACAACCAATGAAACAAACAAAAAAAGGCTTGGTGCAGGTGATCAAAAAAAACCATCCTTGTACATTTGTACATAAACAGTAGCATTTGACTGGGATTCACCTCCCTTAATTTTAGCAATTTGAAAGGCATTGCATCTTAGCCAGTCATTTTGACTGTCCCTGTAGTCGATGAAAAGAAGTGGCTATCTCCAAATAGTGATTCATCCTAGCCTCTTTTTGCATCTGCTTAGACTAGGCATCTGACTTTCAAATAGCTGAAAGTACACACAGCACAGAGCCCTGTAAGGAAGGCTTCTTCCTCCTGTGAACAAGCCTCCTTCTTGTAGTGCAGTGTTGCTACACTACTGCCATCGTCCTGCATTCAACAGGAATTAATGCATTTGCCTTGGGTAAAACAGAAATGGTGAAAAAAGACTCCCTGTCTCCCCATCAGATGGAAAAAGAAGTTATTCTTCTTTTTCAACTGCTTTCTGTGAAATGAAAAGGTGATGATTTAGCATTCTAGAGATGTCCTTAAGTATTACAGACCTCCCTGAAAGCTCACTTCATCGGCTCAGTTGTGTGACAACCTCTAGGACACCATACTTCTGGAAATAGTCCCCATCACTCTGCAGTTACTCAGCTTACATTGCCCTGAAGCATTCCCAGCTGTAGGAAAACTTTCCTGGATAAGCAAATAAGCCTTTAACTAATTGCATACATGTGTGCAAAACCTCAGCATTATTTACATGTGTAAGTTCACTGAGATTTTAAAAGTAGTCAAATATCTGTTCAAACAAAAAAAAGTTTTATTTCCCAAACTCAAAGTTTTATTTTCTTGTGAAGTTCATGCCTCTTTTACCTAGTTTCACCCATGCTTGCTCCTGACCCATCAAAACCAAGAGGGAAGAAACACATGCATCATATTTAGAGAAAGAACAACTATTTAATGCATAGCTCTGAAAGAGGAAACAGTGTCCTGGTAAGACCTCACAGTTAGAAGAAAACATTTTCATATTAATCAAGTGCTAAAAGACGTTATCAAAAAACCAAACAGTTTGAGAAGTTCTGAGCAGGCAAACATAGGGCAAAGTGAACACTTCTCCACATTGACTGTTAAAACAGCTGTAGATATAGCTGGAATGGAGCACAGCACAGAATCTACCTCCTTTGCAATTTCTAGGTGCACATTTAAGGTTCTTTGGGGGTTTCCTGCTTCTTATCGCCTCCCTCACTTTTCTGTTGACTTTGATGTCTCCTGTGTTCATAAATTTTAACTTTCATCCCAGTGATAGCCCTTTTTCATAAAAGTTCTGGTTACACTATAGCAAAATTTGCATTCTTACAAATATTATATTCCAATGTGGCTCCACTTCCAGTATTAATCCTTGGTTTATGTTTCAGAAATCCCAGTGAAACTCAGCAAAACAAAGAGAAAATATCACGACATCTAAAAACAGATTTGTTTGTTGGAAATCCACTATTGACAGTGGAGGAAAGACAGACATTTGGATTAAGAATGGATGACAATTAAGGATCCGAATTCAATTTTATTGGGCAATTTGGCAATCTATGTTTCTATTCCAAGACCCAAGGTAGGATTTTTCAGGGTTCTAAGTCTGAGCTCTAAGAAATATTACAAACATTTTTCTTGAAACTGTAACTTGAACTATGTGCTCATTTACTGAGTTAACTAGCCCAGAATGAAAATGGGAAGCGTGCTAAAACCAGAATAAGGTGGAGCCCCTTCCAGTTCTTAAAAAGAAGATATTTTTTTCAATCTTTGGATCCAGTCTGATTAAGCAACACAGAACACAGCTACGACCCAATGTTCCACAAGGAGTAAGGTATTTTAAATTTTGGATAAATATCCCTGTTTTGTGATTTTAACTGAAACAAATGAAACATGGCAGTTTAATTATCTCTTAGAAGTTTTCAATTATACAAATATAAATAAAACCACCTGCATTCGTGCTGTCCTTGTCTAAGAAGAGCAAATGTCATACTAGCTGTTCTGGGGTTTGGTTTATGAGATTTCAGAGTGATTGTTTTTACTGGAAGATTAGAGCAAACATCAAAGAGCAACATTAGTCCCCAAAAGATGACTGAGAAATAACAAATCATTAATAAGTCTATAAACAGGTGTGGAAAGTCTTTAACTCAAGTCATTGAAAATAATCTTTTCTGTTCCCAGGTCACAGAAATTCGTGACTGGTAAGGTATGAATGACGACTGTGACCAAATGGCCTTACTCCTGCAAATAACGGAACTTGCCACATCAAGAGAATGAGATTTAATGTCCCCTCAGCTGCATGCCTGAGAAAAGATCAAAAAGGACTTATCACAAAAGAAAGATAACCTTTTCCACAAAGATGCTATAGCCCCTTCTGCAGAGAGATCCCTCTCGGAGCCAGAAAGAAATCAGACAGCCACTGGAAATGAAGGAAACCCAACTAAGAGCAGCAGTGCAGAAGCCACGGTTGTCTGCCACAGCACTCCGCGGAAGCAGCAGCGTGGTGGGAGCGCTGCACCTGGAGTGCAGAGCCATGCTCCAGCCTGGGTCCTCGTTTGTGCTGGCGGGCCCAGGAGGAGAAGCAGCGTAAGAAGATGCAAAGGTTAGAAAAGGTTAGAAACATCCTTCTACCTTCACTGCTCAGAATAAAGTTCACTTATATTTCTTGACAAACATGTTTTGCTAAAAATAACGCATTTTTATTTTGATGCCACCAATGGAATGTTTTAAATAATATTTTTAAAAAATTATCAGAAATATTAATTTTAACTACACATTCATCTACATTAATAAATTCCATTTCCATCATTTTAGTGCTACAGTTAATATCTAAGTCTGTGGAAAAAAATTGGGTTTGTCTCACTGAGAATTTAGGGAAAAAAAGTGTTTGTGTTCCTCGGAATGAAAAGTTTCCTTTTACTTGAGAATATTTTTTTTAAGTTTAAGGATGAGCACACTGGAAAATTTTGCTGGAATACAAATTAAATATTTCATTGCACTTATATTTAAATCTGTTTAACCTTTTAAAAAATACCCCTTTTTGCTAAACATGAAGTACTTTAAAATTAAAAAAGGTTTGTTTCTTCTTTCTTTTGTGGACATTATTATCTGAATTCGGTATGAATTTGTGAGTGATTGAGGCATCTGATGAGGCCTTTTTTGCAAATAAGTATAATAATTTTAAAAATCTTTAAGCTCTCATCCTCCTGTTTGTGGGAACACAGTTGACCTAGAGATTGCATTGTTCAGGTTAAAACAATATTGCAAGTAAAATTATACAAACATTTCAGTCTCAAATCAAGCCAAAGCAAAAATTTGCGAATGAACAGTCAACCTTTAGGTGAACCTCTTGGTAATTTAAGTCCTGAACTAAGGTATTTTATACAGTTTCATTTTTAGTTTAGCCCAGGTTTTCTATTTTCGTCAGGAATTTATCCATGTCTGAACTTGGTTTTTGAGGAAGAGTTGAAATAGCTCAACCACAGCTATTAAAAAAATCTTGCATTTAGAAGTAACTAAAAATGTCTTTTACTTTGTTTCAAATGCTATCTTTTCCACTTAGCCAAGTTTCTCAAGACATATAATCTTCCCTCAATTTTTATTCAGTCATATTAACAAAAATATTTTCTTTTCTTCAAAAAGAAGAAAAAATTTGGACAAAAAATAAAATGTGTGTAATTTCATCCCCAAATTCCAGTTCAAGTCACAAGAAAAATAGTTTCAAAATGGATCCAAAGAAAACCTACAAAAGTATGTCCATTCTTGAGCAGGTGGAGAGGAGGGTCCTTGGACATTGCAGTTGCTGAATTACAATCTTCCCTTTTTTTGCTGATTAAATTACACAGTAAAAAATCTCTTGGTGTCATAAGCAGGTAGTGTAAGTTTACAAAGAATTATGTGTGAAAGTTCTAATATGGAGAGTGCTGAATTATGCAGAGACCAGACAGGAGAATGTGGATATTTAGGAGGTCCTCTCATACTGTATACTTTTTTAATCAAAATTCCAGCAATGAACAGTCCACAATACAGCAAAAGGTGATTCACTGCAGAAAAATACAGACTCTCTTTATCTTTTCTTCATCCAGAACTTATAAGGATAATGAAACATAAGCATGAAAAAATTGAGGAGTCAATAACTTTAAGCTTAAGCTTTAAGTGAATCACTTCCATTATCCCAGAAGTAAATTTTTTTCCATATTAAACTATTGAATACTCAGGCACATCCATTGTACACATACATGTGTGTTTGCATACATAGATATATATATTTACATTAGTCTATATTTGTGCATGTATATGTAATGGTGAAAGATATATATGTCACAAATATGACATACCCAGTTTTGCCAGATTGAAAACAGAAATTGAAACAACCTTGATACTTTGATTTCCTGTTCTTCCACCGGGACCTTTGAACTATGTTTGTATTTTTCTTGCTGATAATTATGATGTAAAACTGTAGTTCTGCTTTTTCCACCTATTGGCTCCGAGTAGAAATTACATGACAGATAGATAGACAGAATATGTTCTTCCATGCACATCCCATAGAACTCAGCAACTTTGCAAAAAATTCAAAACCAAAACATTTTATCCTTAAACAAAACACATAAATTCTTCACTGAAAACTGAAAAGATCATGCAGAAAGGTTGACACAGAATCTCTTGATTATAAAAGTTATGGAACTAAATTTTCCTACTTTTCTTTCTAAGACTGACTCCACAACTGGACAACATCTCTTAGATGCAAAATTGTTTTTCCTCTTATTGAGCATCTGTAATGTATTATTGAGAAAAAAAAAAATAACCACTGAATTGCAGTAAGGGACAAGTCAACTTGGGAACCCAAGCTACAGAGGATAACAGGGCTGTCAAACAACCAATTTAACATTGCCTAGGAGAAAGAAAAATGACATTTCTAGTATTGGAAATATTAATGGGTTTTGTTGTTATTTTCAAATTATATGTGCTAAAATTATTGGGGAAAACTCAGAACTTCCCCACAAAAATATTTTCTTTGTTGAAAGCAAACTAATCCACTAAAACACAACTTTGATATAACATTTTTTAACACCCTTGTCCATAAGCCATAAAACTGCATGTCATTTACAAGGGAAAATAATTATGAAAAAATGTTGTAATCAATCCGTGCTGGAATGAAATTACATTCCTATTTTTGAGCCAAGTACAAAGACACCTTTAATTTCAAGGAATTGGTAAGTACGTAAGAGTGACAGGACTGACCTTTTTCCAGGACTGTCTATTTTCTTCATTGCATCTGATAGTAAAAAAATGGGTGGGAGGAAGAAGTGTACTTAAAAATAAGAGAAACTTAATGATTACAATTCATGAAAGCATAGGTTCCTTAATGCCAGAAGAGGAGCTTTTTGGCTGTTCTTAAGGTAGGAAAAATAGATAGAAAAATTCATCCTCCTCTTCAAAGAAGGACTTAGTTAACTACAGTTGCTCACAGGAGACAGATACACAAATGACAAAGGGTTATCTGTTAATTAGTGGAAAAAATATATATAAAAGAAGACAGAGGTGAGACTGTCAAGATAGATTTTCCTAACAATTTCCTGAAATTTTAGTCATGTGCATATAAATTCTGCTATGGTACTTGCCCTCAGGTATCATATCCTAAAGAACATACTCTGTCTAGTTTACTAGATAAAACAAAACCTTTTCTTCCTTTTTTTTGTGTTTATAGAGATCATTTTCATACATATCAACCACATGCAAATTCTAGCTCACATAACGTGCTAGCTAGAGCATCTATTATATTAAATACTTAAATTATATGCACCTTTTTTACAAGAGCACTGTGTTTCAGTATGCAAAGTGAATGATATAATCACCATCTTGGAAAGGATGGGCAACCAGAAGAACAGCCTCTCATGAATAAATGCATTTGGATCCAGGGTTCCAAGTATTCGCATCAGCTGCTCACCTCCCATGGGATGAGGGGAGAGTCAGAAGAGAAACACAAGCATCAGTTCTCCAAATGTGATCAGACTGCAGGTTGCAATATGTCCTGCCCAGGTTTGTCAACTTTAACAAGGACATAGTTAAAGTACTTGAGATGTTAATACTGTCTATTTTGATTATTTTGATTTTCCTATTCAATACATACGTGCACAGTATTTGACCAGTGCACCATCACTAAAGGTGAAGTAGTGTGCTTTCACATGGCTAGCAGTCTGCTATGGAGAAAATAAGGATGACATACAAAGGTAATACCAATACTAAAATGTTTACTAGAAGTGGCAACAAACTCAAATGATCAAGAGTTACAGCACTTACCATACTGAAGATACTTGTTTGATAACTGAGGAAGATCTCAAAGCAGATTTTTACCTGGCATTCTCACATTTCAGCTGTTTCAGGTATTTCTTTGAAGCCGAAGAGCGGTGACTAGCTCCCACTGAATTCACTGACAGACTACCATGCACCCTTGAAATAACTGGAGAGGTCTCAATGGGCTCCAAGCAGAAGGATTAATTGGGGTTTCTAGGATAAAGTTCCTCACGCCCTGATTAAATTCCTTTAAATGTCTAAAGCAGGGTCATACTAAGTCCCAAATGAAGTCCAGGTGCACTCTTTATCAGAACATGACCAGGCCGTAGCCATTTTTTGTACGGCAGCACATACAGTTTTACATAGCTACTTACATGGAACAGGAATCATCCCATCAGTCACTGGTAATCATCACTTTATAATGTCATACAGTTATCTAAAGATGCAGCTGAGGCCAGTGCAAACAGCATTAATTGAAGACAAGAGACTTTCCATGGGCCAAAGCACTTACAACCCAAACAAATAAGATAATAAAAGAGGTGAGAAAGTTAATAAGTTTGATCAATATTGTCAAGTTCATATTAACTGATGAAGATAGGAAAGACAGTAACCTATGCCTGAATGCACACACAGCCTTCCAGTGGATGTCTGTTAATGTTCCCTGGCCAGATTAATCCACAGAGGTTATGAGTTGTTACAACATCTGAATTCCTGCTCTCTGTTAGTACAAGTTCTTGCAACTCATGTCATTAGGTAGGGAAATTTCTTGGCTTAACCTGTCATGTATCAACAACAGATGAGCAGGCAGAGAATGTATTGATATTGAGTACTAAGGAGAAGAATGGACTGAATTGTTGTCTTAGTTCATGGGATGAACCTTGGTAATTGAACCTTGAGCATAGTACTTGCTAAGTAAAATTCATTAGTTTTAAACCACCATCACATTTGCCTTGACAGTTGCACATAAACAGAGAGCTGACTTGCTAAGCTGCAGTAACTCCTTCCGTTCCAAATAGCTCTTCACAGCCTTCTCACTCAAACAAAGGTGGTGTAAAAGTACTAAATTAAAAACAAGGAAAAGCATCAGATTTTTTGACAGTAACCTCACTCTCTGTTTTCCTTCCTTACACGCCTATATGTCACATCGCTTCTGAAGAAATACCCACTGGTCATACACATCAGAGACGATATCCACCACTAGCGTGATCAGGACATGGACCTGCTGCCCTTGTGTTTTGTGCTTGAGGTTGCAGCGAAAAAGATCTAAGTGTTGATCCAGCAGGCAGTCCAAGGTAAAGCGGGGCAGTAGGTAGGACCGGCAGGCAGGAGGCTCAAGGCAGATTCATGATCGAAGTCCCAGTCCTGAGCTACAGCAGGATGGCTGCAGACCAGTGGGCCAGCAAGCCATCAGAGTGGGGTTTGTCCCTGGTGGGACAGTGACACAGCACAGCCAGGATGCTGATATTGGTGTGGGTTTCATGTTGCCTGAAGTAAGTTAACATCTCACAGGGCTTCACTAGCATACAAGATCTCCTCTCTGCTTTTGTCCTGTGTGAAGTAACACTGGAGATGGGGAAATAAAGGAGAAAGCCCCACAAAGAGAGGGGATGTAAAATCATACGACCTATACCTTGGCTAGGCAGAGAAAGGATCTGACTGTGAGGTGTCCTGAGTTTCTTTCCCTTAGCCGACACGTAACCTAGCCTCCTATCATCACAACACTTAAATTACACTTCTAAGGTCTCTTTCCCTTAAAAAGATAGCAAAGGTAGTGTTGTTGGGGACAGGGGTTCAGCTTTCCACAAGCTATTTTTTAAACTTGGATCCAATCTCCAAACCAAGTCAGATCTGAGCATAGACTACAAGCCCACTCAGATTTCAAAAATTAAGAGCACAGAATTAGACTCCTGCTCCAAATTCAGAATTGCAAAATGAATGACCTGATTTTCTGAAGTTCTTACACATAACTCCCACAGATGTCAGCAAAAACCATAATTCAGTGTTTGACTTCAGTGCTTCAGAAATCAGGTCACTTGTTCAGGTACCCAAATATAGGTTTGGAAGAGTAGCTACAGCCTTTATTTATTTTTTAAATACTTAGATTCAGTGTTCAGAGCAGGTTATTGCTTCAGCTCCCACAAGAGAATTTTGCAAAACTTAGGCCAGGATCCAAATTTAGTAAGGAGACATAGAGTCCAGGGGCATACAGAGCCAGAGCTTCAGTCCTTCACACCAACCACAGGTCCCCATGCATTTGTAGAAGTCGTCTCAGCCTTTTGTTCTAGTGACCCTGTTAATGACCCTAACAGCTCAACAACAACCCCTTCCTCAGCTGCTCTTTGTTCTTCTTCACACAGTGTTTCCTAAACCACTGAATTAAATAAATAGTAAATGCATGGCTGGATGCAAGAAACTCAGGCAAGGATTAAAGTGCCACCATTACATATTAAAAAACCACGAGTATGCAGAAATTATTAATTACATGTTTTTTATTGTTTATAATGGTATAATGTACATAACTATAAAAATAAATGGGAAGTGGCAGATTTTTCTCTGAGGACTTTTCTTTGATTTGCCTAAAAAAGATGTATGTTTGGTTTTGTGAGTGTATGTGTCTGTCTGTCTAATTTGCTGCCAGAAGGTAGAGAGATTAACAGAGGAACAAATTTGCAAATGACAGACCTGGAATCCCTAAGGGGAAACCCGCTAGAGCCATAATCAGATGGGAACCTCAGAATTTTCATGACGTATCCACTGTGTATGAGATGATCCTTACTGAAATTGTATTTGGGGGAGGGGGGGCAGTTCTTTGTTCCTTTACATAGTCTGAACGCTATAGATGCAGCTATACGAGAGGTGATTTTTTTGCCCTTTCCCTACAGCTGTCAGGTAGAAGACTTCTTGTCTCGCTACTTTCAGCCTGGAAAAGCCATGCAGCATCACCCCTTCAAAACCAAATCTTTGTGGTTCTGCCCCTAATCTTCCCTCTAATTTAATCAAAGAAATTAAGTTTGGAAGCCTAAAGAACTTAACAACTGAAAGCAACAAAATTACTCCAAAACAGCTTCTTCAAAACAAAGTATTTTTCCTGCACCTCAAGATACAAAACATGCCAAAAAATAAGACAGTAAATATTAGGTTCTACATGTGTACTTCCACGTAACTAAATCTTTCTTTGCATTAGTCTGCAAACTTACCCTCAGCCCTGATGGCCTTCATCTCTAGCTGAAAGACACAGAGAATCCTTATTGCAGAGAGTAATAAGCATGACTGCCAATGGGTCAATAGTCTGTTTACTCCCTCCTTCTTCCTAAAGTTATCTTCTGCAAGATTTAGCATGCCCTTTAATAGTCAGGCAAATATCCATAAATCTGTTGGTTTACTTTCTAGCATACTCTACCAAGAAATTATATCCTGTGCCAAGTCCATTACTGGTACGTAGACATACGTCATTCCCCCACTGGCAAAAAAATGGCAGACAGCAACACTTTGGGTGACAGGGTGCAAGATGACACTTGAGAACAGTTCTTATTTTGGGGGTGTTGTAACAGGAGCAACAACAGATGAGTCCTACTCCTACCACATCTGTTTCTAAGGGGTCCATAAAACCACATTGCAAATTTTGCAGTGTAACTGCAATTATATGCACCGGAAGCTGGATTCGAGGAATTTCATTAATCCATCAAGAACTGAAAAACCCAATGTGTGTTGTGGCTGGTTGAGGCAGTCAGACTGGCAAAAAAGCAAAGGGCCAGCGCATTCAGGTGCAACAACAGGCAGCGGCAAAGAGAATGATCTTCTGCGGGAGCATAATCATGGACTCAACAACAGATCAATATGATCATAGTTGAAGACCCTTTACTAGAGCATCAGACATCATTTTATACATTGGTTACATCTGTACATGCGCTTAGCTATTTTACTATTGGTTACACACATTATTCACGCGCTGTCTACATGCCTAGTTACACTTAATGATTGGTTATATCAACACTGTACACGCGCATGAACATAAGACATAATTGGTTATACTAACTAAAACATGCGAAACTTGTCTCAGTCTAATTGGTCAAGATAAACTGCCGAATTGAGGTTCTTTGTGCCAAGTTCCCTTTATCGTGGAATGCGCACCTGTGTTCTTCTAATTGGTATCTTTCTTTTTTTGTCTTCTTGTTTATTCTGTTTAAGGCCTTCTAAAGGCGTCTGGAATGCTCTTGCGACCATTAGCTAAATATGTGTCCACAATCTTCCATACTGTTTGCCATGCTGTTGATGCATTATGGCCCACCAGTCTTAACAGCACAGTCCTAGGGGCAAGAGAGATCCAAGTCCAGGCTTGCAGTCCAGTTGGGAGGACTCAGGGCCAGCAGATTGCACAAGGGGTCCTGAACACCCCATTGGGACTGCAGCTCTGGACGCTCTCCTCTCACCGCATCCTTGGCCCCAGGCACACGCAAGAGCCGCAGCAGCAGGGAGCTGAGAGCCCCAGGTGCTTCAGGCGGGTCTCAGCTGGCAACAGCCAGACAGGCGCTTCCCCCGCCTCCTCTTCACTCTCTCCCACACCTTCCACTGCCTTTTTTTTTCCACTCTCTCCCCATGCAACACTTCACTAGAAACCTGATGGATTTAACAAGTCACGGAGAGAAGGTTTTGTCATCCAGGAAGACAACCAAGCCAACCACTCAGATTTTCATACACCGGCAGCCCCCATCGACACTGCCGGATTCCCCGCGGCCACCTGCCTCCCAGGAGCCGTGAGGGGAAAGGAGAAAATAACGCCCTTTCTGCATTCGCCTTTCTATACGTCTGTATTATTCCCATATTGCTTAAACTACTTGGATGGGTTGCCAAGTGACCGGAGCGTAGACAGAAAGGTTCAGGATGCTGGCAGCAGGGACGTTGCCATGGTAACAGAGAGGGAGCCCCGGTGGTTAGAAACTTGGAGGCAGGTAATTAAAGATGCCCAGAAGCCAGGGACAAGGGTTTGATACCACCCTGTTACCCCGAGGCAAATTTCAAATGAAGATGAAACCTTCTGCCCCATGCTCATAATTAATGCTTCCAATTGCGCTCTCAGGCACAGGGATTCACAGCCTTTGCATTCAACTGAGGGAAAGTACTGTTTGTAACAGAATACTGAATCATCATTTTCCCGTGCATTTTGTTATCTGTGTTTCTGTAGTGACAGTATATAACGGAAACAAAATCCCCAGCCAGCTGCAGATAACCCTGTAATTGGTGACATTAAGTTTATTTGGCATCCATTATTCACAATGTAAATTGTCAATGAGTAAAAATATTCTGAAAATGTACCTGCCCATGCACAAAGATGTCTGACTCATTATAGGGTAAATGATGATATGATTTACAAAAAAAAAAAAATTTGTCCACTTGCTAGGAGAACCAAAAAAAAACCCAGCCTTGCTCCTTTGGATTGCAAATATATATGGTTCAGCATGACAAATGAAATTTTAACTTGCTTGCCTCTCTGTTAGTAAGCATATAATTATGCGCAGCTAATTTATTTGCATTCATTACATCCACATGGGTACTTAAGTATCCATGTGAACTCACAGTGACAGATTTGTTGCTACAGGCAGGGTCCTGTAAGCTACATGATTTGGTGACTCTGCAGTTTATCCCTTGCTGCAAAATATGTTCCAGGTACTCATCTTCCACCATGCACAAAAGCAGCTCTAGCAAGGCCTTTGTGGTGCAAGAAAAAGCCTGAGAATGTGAGCTGAATATCAACTGCAACAATCATGTCTTCCTGCACTAGCAAGCAGACTAAAACAATAGGACACAAATCTCAGCAACATCATTCATCTTAATGGGCTGCTAACTCTGAAACTAGGAAATGATCATCAGAAGGTGTGGGAACACCAAAAATTAATATGGTAGTAGTAACAGAAGATTATATGTCCAGACTCAAATCTGAATCTTCATTTAAATGTATCTGAAAGTCCTGCAAAAATGCCCAAATTCCCAGCTCTGATGCAGAATCTAGGGATCTTGGCACAAATTTTCGATGTATATGGCTTTGTAGTAGGATGCCTTTCACCTATAACCTCATGCAATTATACATGCACAAATCTAAATGCATGATTTTTTAGTATACATTTGCAGGAAATGTTATTGTAGCTAGTGCAATGCATCTTACTAAGCAGAACTTAGATATATGAAAACTTAAAATGACTGATATGTATGTCATTTTTTACACTGAAAGTTTTTTAGAGTGATTTTTTTTACTGCATATTGTCTATATTTTGTGCTATGTGCATACTAACTATAAACCTGAAACTAAAGAAAAGCATTCGTTATTGTAAATTCAGTAAAAAAACCAACAAAACAGCAAGCAGACTCTCATTTTTGGTTTATTTAAAAATGTTAAGGAATCAGACCATATCAATATTATTTTAAAACATTGAAAAGTATGACATTCTAAAGATGTAAGGTACACAAATAACCTCAGCTCTGTTCTTGATCACTACCATATTGAAAGCCTTTTTTCTGTTGGCTCATTACAGCCACCTTCACTTGCAGCGAGTAAGAGGCCATTCATTCAGCTCAACATCTGTCAACCTGCCTTGCTTTTGGAGCTAAATTTCTGTGTTGCAGACTTTCAGGGGAAGAAAACAGTGGCAGCTTCTTCAATAGCAGCTACTACATTTAATGAAGGGAAAAAGTCTTATTACTGCAGTCATTTGTTGCCATAGCTTCCCACATTAAAGACAAAGAAACCATTAGAGCAGCTTTCTACCAGAGGCCAAAGATTTTCATTCAATTACACCCATTCTGAGTACAATAATCTGAGTTTAGCAAAAGCTTATCTTCCCAAAAGCCATCCGTGTTCAATTTGAATGTGCATGCTATTTTTCATTTCAGTTTCTGAGATTTTGACCTCCAGCCACTGGTTTTTCTTCTTCTTGGATATTTTTGACCCAGGGGAATATTTAGACATTGTAATCAAGTCCCTTCTTGGTTTTCCTTTTGATAAACTGTCTGCTGTGGCCATTTGTCAAGCAAGTAAGTAACCTGGAAAGAGAAAAATCTAATTCTGGTCAATTTAGTTCTGCAGCATCACCTTTTCAGAGCATCCCACCTTGCATTTCTACTCTACAGTTTTTGGCTCATAAGTTGGCTCTCATGTTGACATAAATAACATCATCACTTCTGTCAAACAATGCTGCTTTCTGCCCTCCCCTTACAGGTCTATAATACCTTTATATGCATAAAAGTGATTTTTTTACTCCCCTGAGGAGTAAAAAAATATCTCCCTCCCTCTCTCGCTTGTTTGCTCTCTCCACCAAGGAAGTCAGCAGCTTTATGCTTGTTTTAAAGACTGGCAAACAGAAGCACAGAGAGGATAACACCTTACTCTGTATCACGTATCAGACAAGGGCAGACCCCTGTAATCTAAATCTCCTGGCTAAATCCAGCAATGCAATGGTAATGTTACTTCTGCTATCTCTAACCCTTACTGCTGGTTGTCTTCACTACACACACAGACTGTCAAATTTCATAGTTTCATATGTTAAAATGTATCAAACATGTCTAGTATCCCCATTTTTTTTCAGGAAATATCTATTTGATTCCCCATAAGGCACTTGCTGATTCAGTGCAAATCTACTAAAAGGGATTTTCTGCTTTGGTTTCTTAACAGACAGAGGGGAAATCTATGCAGGTGGGAAATGAAACCACTATTAATTGTAGTTTAGGATGTTCTGCCTAAGGTGCATACCAAGCGAGACCTAAAAGAGAAACACCTGACACTACAAGGAAAAAAATGAGGCAATTCAGACGTAAAACATCAACAGTGAGCCCTTGCCCCTCACCCCCCCTCCCCCGTATTCTGAACACACTGATCTCCCAGACTAACGGAAGGGCAATCTCCTACCAACGAGGTATTGATCTCCTCCACGTTGCATACACAAGCATTTCCTGGAAGTGTCAGATGGTGGATTTATAAACTTTGTAAACATTAGGAGCACAGATGTGCATTTAGTGAATCATTTCGGTATTACAGATGCCATGCAGCCTCACGTTATGTTTGATTTGAAATAAGCAACCTGTGTTCATAAGTTTAGTGATTTAATTATTGTGAAGTCTCACTGTAGACATGCAATAGTAAGTGAAATATCTTGTGGTCAAGTCAGGCAAAACTGATTTGCTTCACAGATGTAACCCAATACACTGAAGAGCACACATCAAACTGCATTCTGTTGTTCCAAGGGGGAAAAAAAAGTTATGTTCTACAGGCTGTCAAATCATCACTTTATAGAGTAGAAGTTAATGAAAATGCTAACAGACATGTGGGGGGTGGACAATCACATGGAAGACTCAGTAACTGTTTAGTTGTTTACTATTAACACTGTGATTTCCAAATAATAAAGTGACTGACATATCAGTCATCATGTGAATCTGTCAGAATGATATGAGCTAACAGAGTTATAGTGTACATAGTTTAGATAAATCATTCATAATTTACCAGATACAAGTAGCATCTACCTACCTACCTGTGTTCTCATATGGATCCCGTTAAATGTACCTTCACAGAGGTGATGGATTTCTCCTGACAACTATGACTATAAAGACAGGAAAAGTTATCAAACCCCACATCATAATTTGTCTACTGATGCCCATAAAACAGCATCATACAGTGGCAGTAAAGATAGGGTGACTTCAGTCCCAGAGTGAAATTCAGTGGCCTAAACTTAAGCAGCTAGTGTCATTTAAGTCTCCAGGACAAGCAAAAGAGGATGGCAGACATGGTCAGTCCTGCAGTGAAGCCTTTGCCTCCTTAGTTGAATCAGATGGGATTCCCTGAGGAATCTAAGACAGTACCAAAGCATCCTACTCCAGACACAACTCTTTCTTAAGTGCTTCTAAACCAGCGACCAAATTTAACCTTCAAAATTATAACATTGAACATGAAAGCCAATTCCTTATCACCGCAGAGTAATATGCTCTTGATAGATGTTTACTACTCAAAACTGATCTAGGAAAAGAATTAGGCCTTTAATATTCTGGTATCTTCACTGCTTTATTTTCAGGCTAAGAAGACTGTGATCATGCACGGGGTGATCTTGGGTTCCCCCATAACCAAATTCTGTTATGGAGACAGGGTAACATTGTTAGGATTATGAGAATAACCTTTAGGATGCACTGCCCTGTGTTTCAAATTCCAGTGTCCTTCTCCTCCTCTCTCCTGCCACTGCTGGCAGCAACCATGTACAGATGCTTTTCCCACAGTGCAAGGTGGTCATCCCTGTCCTAGTTTCAGCTGGGATAGAGTTAACTGTCTTCCTAGTAGCTGGTACGGTGCTATGTTTTGAGTTCAGTATGAGAAGAATGTTGATAACACTGATGTTTTCAGTTGCTGCTAGTAGTGTTTAGACTAAAGTCAAGGATTTTTCAGCTTCTCAAGCCCAGCCAGCGAGAAAGCTGGAGGGGCACAAGAAGTTGGCACAGGACACAGCCAAGGCACCTGACCCAAACTGGCCAACAGGGTATTCCATACCATGGGATGTCCCATCTAGTATAGGAACTGTGAAGTGGGGGCGGGGAATCGCCGCTCGGGGGACTGGCTGGGTGCCAGTCAGCGGGTGGTGAGCAATTGCACTGCGCATCATTTGTACATTCCAATCCTTTCATTATTGCTGTTGTCATTTTATTAGTGTTATCATTATCATTATTAGTTTCTTCTTTTCTGTTCTATTAAACCGTTCTTATCTCAACCCGTGGGTTTTGCTTCTTTTTCCCGATTTTCTCCCCCATCCCACTGGGGGGGGGGGGGGGAGTGAGTGAGCAGCTGCGTGGTGCTTAGTTGCTGGCTGGGGTTAAACCACGACAATCCCATATCAAATTCCAGGCTGGACTTAGACTGGGAGTAAAAGTGTGTACATGTGCATAACTGCACAGGTATGTGTGGGGCTGTGGGGGCATATATCTCTGTGTTCATGCCTGCCTGGGACTATATGAGAAAGCTTAGGAAAGGTTTAAAGAACTGTTTTCCTTTCTTCTTTCTTGGGTCTCTTCTACTGATTGCTGCAAGAATACTTTGATTACAATCCTGATCCCCCTACTCCATTGGGCTGTACCTTATCATTAGAGCAGTACAACTTTCACAGCATGTTGGTCCTTGAGGAAGAACAAGAACTGGTGTCTTTGCAGGTTTCCTCTGGTGGGGGTACACAGAGAATGAAGAGGGAAATCTTACCGCCTCACTCACAGAGAGATGGACACAAACCATCTTGTGTATTTTGCACCTACAGAACTTACTTATCTGATCACGCAAAAGATTATACATTTCTGCTTGTCAGATTTTATCTTAGCTGGTATACACAGGGAAGAAATCTGAATTATTGGATTCCTATTGGCACAGGAATTATTGTCAGATTTCTGTGGACTCCAAAAGTCTTAGAATTTTACTTTTACTATCTGTCTATACAATTTCTCAGGTATCTCTTGATTTTTGCAATATTCATAATTTACATAACCTCAACTAGCAATTCCACAACTGTTTCAAAGTAAAACTGATTAGCAAAATGTCATGTGGGTACACACCTTCCTGAATACTGCTACTATATTTAACTATAAACAGATGTTTGATAAATCCTTGCCTTTGTTTCAGTAACTGTTTTGCATCAATTTAAAGCCCACTAAAGGCTAAAACCATTTCCAAGAATGTAAACCATGAATTGATCTAAATTTACGACTCTGGCTTTCCTTGCCACCTGTCAAATTATAGATTTTCTTTCTATGTATATTGCTAGATATTAGTCACTAAATAGATGAAAAGCTTTTCAGACCTGACATTGCTATCTCAAAAGGTCAAATAAACCTAAAGACAAGTAAGTCTGAGTAAGAGAATCTGAGCAGATGCCAGCTTTGATCAAAGACTGAAAGATTCCAAGCATATTCAGGGATGGCTGGTAAATGGTTATTATCTGTATGAATAAGACACATCTTACTACGACACATTCAGAATGAAACAGCAGGAGGATAACAGCAATCTAAAATAACAGAAGGTCTGATACCAGAGACAATATACTGAGGGAGGGCACGGTGCAGATAAAGTATCTGGTAGCACTCAAGATCTGGAGTACCCACTCCCAATAGCAGCTGAATGTTATCTTTTGTTATATAGGCATTTTCATTTGTTTTAATTTCTCTGAGAGTAGCAATGGTAGCTGGATACAAATTTAGGAGCTCCACTTACTTTTGAAAACAACATTAGGAATAATCATTATAATTATAATCTCCTTAATCAGAATTCTGATGCAAGAAAGATACGGGAAATTATAAATGTACCAAAACTACCACATTTTTATGTGATTTACTGCCCTTAGAATTAGAGAGCATGAAAAATATATTGACTGCTTGCTTGTGTATTATAGGACTTTTTTTTTTTTTAATCAGTTTATGCCAGTAGAACACAGATGTTTTTATGGTGCGCTTTTTATTGTGTTTCCCTCTCCTTTTTAAACTTGGAACAGAATTTTAATTGATCTTAAAGTTATACATTTTAAAATCAAAAGTAGCAGAAAAAATCACAACAATGATCTCCTTTAGCAGATAGTGTATTCAGAAAAACAATACCATAGAAAAATGTGTATGACTATTTCCATCAAACCTGAAAAATCTATCAGTTCTTCTAGCTCACTTATGTGCCACAATAAAAAACAATAGACTCTTGGAGTCTGTCAAATCTTAGATTAATAATAAATGAACACCAAATGACAAACAGAACCTTTCACTGTTCTATTGCTGAAGATTATTGCAGGATAAAAACTAACAGGAAGCAACAATGTTAAACATACAGCTTAATGGACACATTATTTACAATAGGAAAATGTATCTAAAATTCACACTAAACTAAAAGGATCAGGCATATATTAAAAAAAGAATGTGTTTTGGAACACATTATATTATGGAAAAATACTTTAACAGAAATTACTTTTCAAGATTTAATTGCAGAAATGTCCAGAGAATTCAGTTATGTTAAGTTGTACAACTACAGCCTTTGATCTGTTGATGCTGCTGAGGTAGAGAGACATATGCTGATCAGGAAGAGAAATGCTGATTGGGAAGGGAAAACTGGTGAATGTGCAAGAAATGTTGCAGCAGGAATAGTGTAATAATGTACAATCTTTTTCCCTTCCCAGGAAATAGGCTAATTTCTAGTTTATTCCTCTTCCTTCCAGTGGATTTTAGTACCAGGGCATAGACGATAGAAGACTCAGCCAACTGGTGGATGGACACAAGATATATAAGAAACTCTACTACCAGGGTGGTGCAGAGCTGGAGCAGAATACAGGAGCACCACTCTGCCACGGTCTTAGATGATTGGGTAGGAGACCTAAATTTGCAAGCAGAATTTTGGTGGAGAGACTGAAATAACCCAAATCAGAGTATGTTCAGAAGAGAGACTTCTTGCATGACCTACTTGTCGTAGTCACGCTTACAGAGTGGCAGAGGCCATTAGAGTTTATCTTTTAGAAAATGAAGGCAACAAAATATCTTCTAACACCACATTTTAATTTAGCCAGATGGAGGGTCACACATTTATGAACCTTACCTAAAGAATTCATGAAAGCGGTGACAATAAGGAGGATCTCAGAGCCTCAATACATAATCAGCTAGACCAGCCATATCTGCATGCTGTCGTAACTAGGAGAGGAAGGAGAAATGGATGTATAGAAATAGGTATTTGAGGGAATATTTCCTTTGTTTAGCACATAAGTGCAACTACTAGTAATATATCAGTAGCAACGAGTTGTACTGTCAAAAATCTGTTAAAAACATGCCTCATCCTGGAAGAGTTCAAAGGCTTGCCCTGTTTAGTTTATTTGTAAGACAAGGCAACTTGCTTCTGGTCCACAAATATTCATATGAGAAGAGATTTCTGATGACAGACCACTCCTTAATCTAGCAAAACAAACTCACCATGAGATCCCAAAGCTAAAAATGGACCCTAGATAGACCAAAACTATAAAAAAATTATAGCATTTTTTTAACAGCTACTTAAATAGCTTAGCTAGTAAGGGACTGAATTGCCTGTTTCTTAGTATGTGAATCAAAATGGCTTTTTAAAAAAATATAGAAAATATAGATCAAGGAGATACCATGCTTACAAAATATCTATTAATGCCTAAATTTCTTTGCTCAGTGCATTTTTCCCTGGGCACTGAGCATGTGACTCTAGCTAGGGACTGGTCTGCTCATAGGAATTTTGAGTCCTCACCTGACACACTGGCTGCACCCTATAGTGGTTAGGATATGTTGCTATATAATCTGTCACCATCCAAAGCGGTGAGACTGCTGTGGAGGCATCTCACATGACACAATGTCACTTTGCTCTCCCTCTCTGTGACCATCTTTACAAAGATCTTACTGCATGATCCTAATGCTTTGATTTCCTTGGGGATGCTACCTATGTTTTTTAATGCAGAGAGAGACCCCATTGTAAATACTAAGTGTTAATGTAAAATACATATTCAGGAACAGATAGTAGCTTGAGAAGAATTGGAAATGTACTCCTGGATTTTTACAGCAATGGTGGGCAGAATTAGATTATAAAAATTGTCAAAAGGATTGCATTCAGACTCCTGGATGCTTCTTTCTGTTGGAACTTGCATCTAGGACTATTCCTTGGGGGTGGTCTGTTGCTGATGGGTGCAAGGTAAGCAAATAATCATCATTCCACTAAAGACTAGACCTTCTGGAAATAAGGGAGCATTAATCAGTCTACTCCTAACTCAGCTATTCCTTCTTAACACCTCTCAGGAACTTAGAGATAAAGTCCTTCCCCCACCCAGAAAGGAGAAGGAAAAGAAAGATCCTGGGAAAGGCAGTCACCTCGCCTAGTTCTATAGACTACACTTTTCTTTGGTTTCCACATGAGAAAATTCTTATTACTCTATTCCAGAGTCCTCACAATCATCACATTGTCATTTTGCTGCTATAAAGATGATAAAAGACATGACTAATTGACCCCTAGAAAACAGATATATTAATAGTGACAACTCCTCTTTCCTGCATTGCACAGAAAGAGAGCCCAGCTTCATTGAAATGTAAAGGAACATGATGAAATTTGATTTCCTAATAGCCCAGAGACACAAATAGGAAGAGCACCGAAATAGGGATGTGTCTCTCCAGGACTATGTGTTCACCACATTTAAAAAAAAATCAGTGAGTAAAAAGGAAGCTCAAAACTAAAGATCAGGTAGTCCTTCTCTGATTGTTTTGCAACCAAAATCTCAGACTGTCTTATGACCAAAATTAATGATGCATGAATATTGTGTTTTTCAATATCATTCCTTTCTCAAATAGAAACATTAACAGACAATCAGTAAAAAGTTCTTCAAGAAACTACTTTTTCAGTATAGAGAAAGGGCAGATTGAAAGAATGGATGTCACTAATCCATAACCATCATTCATATTCCTTGCACATTTAGCACTGTACTTTCAGAGTTGACATTCAGCCATGCTTCTGAGGTTTCTATCCTTTTCCCACTCTTTCCCTGCCTTATCCTGATGTTGCCACTTACCCCTGGACTATTGTTTGATTAGCTGACTCTACAGAATAAGCTATCAAATTCAACATGCCTAAAACCCTCCAAAAAGGAGCACCAGAGAAAAGGACAAGGTCCTTACCATTCAACTCTGGCAGGAATTTCAAGCTTAGCTTTCCCCGAGCCCTCATCTTCTTAGCCCATTGTCTACTGCAAGAAGCAAAACATCCGACAGAACACCACAATATAAATCATGTATGTGAATTTTCAAATCATCTTGCTAAAAAGGTAAAAACTAAAATCTCAAGTGCTTTTTTGCTTATTCACTTTGTCCCTTTTCCACTGCTGCACAAATCTAGGGCTTGGGAGAGCAGGTATAACAAAGGATGACCGCAGCTTAAGATAGCTGTATTTTGTTTTTTAATTTTTCTCCTTAATGTAAAGATGATTGTACATCATTAGGAGCTAGTGACATCATTAGCGAAAAATCATATCAATTATATCAAGGTTCCATTAGTCATATATTGCACATTGCCTTCTGCCACCCCTGTTATATGCTTCTTTTTATAATCCTAGGAAAAAGAGCAGGCTAGGTTCTCCTATGTGAGAAGCTTTGAAACCAATGGATTTCTTCACAATGCTAAGTGTTACTTAGCACACACAAAAAAAAGGGATGGAGAAAAAGACCTCTGCCACTGAGGGTGTTGTCTCCACATTGTTTCACCTTTCATAGCCTGAGGCTCCCTTCTCCACTGCTTTCTCTCTCAGAGTTTTCAAGAGCAGTCTCATTTCAGGGTGACCACTATGGACTTTACCAGCAAGGTTTTCCATTCTTCTCAGGCATTGGTGTTGCAAAACCTTTTATGCAAAATCTCCAAATGCCTTCCAAATATTTATTTGTTAAACACCCTTGCACTCAGTGACATTGTATTATCACCATTTCATAAATGGACAAATTGAAATAATGAGAAGGTAAGTGACCTTCCTGAAGTTATAGTGGGAGCCGGAGGTACATTTACTAGTATATTTTAAGTATTCTTGCCCTTCCTTGGTCACAGCAGTACATCTTCTTGGCCCACCTGCAATTTTGGTGCCAAGGCGGTTCAGCAAATGTCCAAATTACCAGAGAATTAAAGAAAAACTGGCCTCAGCTACTGTGTGTGTCATGGGAAATCTGCTCAGGCTAACACCAGTACAGTCATAAAACATTGCTTGTGACAGCCTGATACTAGCAGAATGATTGATGTCCAGTGCCAATTACTATTTGGCACAGGCCTTTAGTCCCATGCTAAAATTCCAGGCATCTGCAGAAAGAAAGAGTAAAAACCATCTCTATTTTTATATATTCTTCAGGACTAAGACACTTGCAAATGGGAAAAAAGAAACCACGGCAAATGCCATGTGTTTTATAAACCTCAAAAGCTTTTTTCTACATGCTTTCTGCACACCCAGGCACTCACTGAATCTGGCACATGAGGAAGAATTCACTCAGGGGACTGTCTTGTTGATTTCTATCAGGAACCAAGGGAAGCAATTTTCCAGGGAACACGCATCTAAGACCCGCACATTTTTTACCAATATTTGACTGAGGACAGAGTTATGGAAACAGAAATAAAGGGAAGCATCCCCTTATACTGAACAGCCAGCCAAGAAAGTGGCAGCCAGTCTCTCAGCATAATCAGATCATCACACTGCTCTGCAGTGTGGCCAGCCTTTGTTTCCTTTATTTGCTTGTTCGTTACTTATCTGTGCTGAAAATCAAAGCTTAATGGCTGACACCCATTTCTAATGAATCCATGTGACAGACAGAAGGGACATGATCATTACTGCCATCCCAATGTATGCAAATATTGCTTTTGTTCAACTGCCCTTTCCACATCACTTGATCAAATTGGACATGTTTCTTGCGGATCATACTCCCAACCAATTTATAAACATCAGCTGTTTCAGAGCTAGAGGTTTTCATTGTATTGTACATAGCCCTTCAGTCCCCTTCATTAATAATAATGAACTGCTTGCTTAAAAAACAAACAAACAAACAAAAAAACCAAAAACCAAAACCACAAAAGTGAGTGAACTGAGTCTAGTAAGAGGTTTAAAGATGGCAGATCTTGCTTCCATCGTTGCTCTACTTCTGTAAATTATTATGCTGAAGCTACAAGGGGAACATAAGCCATTATGACCTCCAGCGTTTCTCCTGGGATACAGTACAAAAGTGCTCTATCAGAAATGCAATCAATTCCAGAGATGACTGCTTCCTGCATGCTTCCAAGCTGCTGCTTTATAAAACAGTTCCCCATAAAAGGAGCAGGAAATGCATGACATCGTTTAGCAACCGGTCATTAGAGTTTAATGGAAGAGGATTAAAATACAAAAATGCCATGTTTATAGACCTTCCCATACATTACCCCAGACTCTGAGAGGAGGAATTGGTCACATATTGGTAGAGCCTTAACCCTTTCCTCTATCTTCAGAGATGGAAACATCCCACAATCTAATTAAAATCTTTGTCATATTAGAAGGGAAAGTCAAATAAAAATCAAGCCTTTTTAACGGAAGGGGAGTCAAACGTTAGTTTTCTCCATTTTATACCATCTCTCAATTAAAAAATTTCTGGGGGAAATGGAAATGTGTTCCTTAATCTTGATTTCTCCTTAATTGTCTTTCCACAGGTGCCGTACCATGGCATTTCTTGTGTTTTAGCAGTTTTCTCATTTCTAGTTGCCTACATTAAAGCGTGTGTGCACTCCTTCTTGCATACACACAAGGTACAATGAGAACAAACAAAATAACCTCTGAAATTATATTCTTACTGAGCTATTGTGGAGACATTTTTCATAGTAAAAACACCTGGTGCATGGTATCATGTGCATTGATAACAACTCTGGCACAGCTTTTTCCAAGAGCAAAGCAAGTATTTACAGCTACACGAGCAGAATGCTGGTGATGAAGTCATTCTTATCACAATCAAAAGATAACTTGAACAGCAGGAATATATCAACCTCTTGAGGCTCAGCTCTCTCTAAATCACCCCCAGAAGGTTCTGTGAGTCTCTCTCCCCTCTGCAAGTTTTAAAACTGACAACTGCATGGTGCTGATAACCAATATCTGTAAAAATGCTTTTCCCACTATATGTTAAATTGTACCTAAAAATAAGTTACAGACCATCTATCTTTAAAAAGTATATTACATATCTCTTAATGATTACATATCTCTTAAATGACAAGGCTTTTCAGCGTACTAAGCCAGCGGCCAGAGTGGAGGTATGTTCTTTTTTGGCAACTTTTCCGTCTCTCACGGTGCTTTGCTCTCCAGTTAAGCGCAGGTCAAACCACACAAGCAATTGGGAGCCAGAGCACTGCCCAGCACCCAAATGACCTGGTCCATGACAGAGCTACACAGTCACATCTTGCCATCCTGTAGTCTGAGATCATTACCAGCAGAATACAGTTACAGGAATTCAAGGTGCTCAACTGTTAAGAAAATGCATCTTGTAATACTGTAAAGTGTTGACTCATAAGGCCTGCCTGACTCACATTAAATATTTACTATTATTGGTTAGTTTAGTCATTCAGCTGTAATAAAAAGTATTCCCTGCAGCCGTGCCACCCCAGGCTGTGATCTAACCATGCTCTGCACCCAAGGCCATGCCAGCCAGCCAGGAGACCCTGTCCCCTGCCATCTCCAAAGGAGTGTGGCAAGGACAGGCACCCAATACTGGGAACAGCTGCTCCTCCATAACCAGCACCTCCTCCAAGAAGAGCAGTTGGGAAAATGGTGTAGCTGGAAGCATTGCACTCTAGGTGAAATAAAAAAAAAAAAGAGGTTCTGACCATTTCTGATTATTAGATCAAGCAAACTCCTTTTTCTCCCAAAGCACGGAGCTTTAATTCATCACTCTAAACCAATTGCTCTTTATTTGACTCAGAGTTTGACAATCTTCTTATGGCTTTGGCATAGCATCACCTGACTATACCATCTCTCTAAGGAGAATGTTTCAAATCTTCTACCATCACAATCAGACATTGCATTCCTTGTATAATAAATGTCAAATATAGTGTTGCTGTTTATGGTTAAAAATTGTCATGTTCAACCCAAACGTGGATTTATTTCACTACTACACACAGGCATTCATACATACAAGAAAAAAAAAAATGTTCTTTTTGCCATAAATGACATAAACACCGAGATTAAGAAGACTTGGGGTCTGCCTCAGCTATCTCCCCTTCTCCTTTCCCACTGCACGTTTAACACACCCAGCTTTTCTATACACCCGTGAAATTATGCAGTGTTGCAATGATAAAGCTTAAATCAAAATGAACATCAAGTATCAACAGGAAATTGTGGCTGCTTCAAATGAATACCCTTTATTGTTGCAGTCATTTAGAGTCTAGGTAGCCTGTGATGCTGAAAATCATCTAAATGACTCATTTAAAACTTCTTTAGAAAAACACTTTAATTTGACATGCACAGGCTTCTAAGAAACATTTCTAGTATGGAAATCACCAGCACCAGCCACAAAGGTAAAATTCAAGTCTAACTGTCTATTCAAAGATCATTTTTACAGCACTTCCTTAAAAAAAAAAAGGTATATAGGAACATAACATAACACAAGAAAGAATGTAACACTGGCTCAGAGCAAGCACCTATTTTGATCAATGTTCTGTCTCCAGCAGTGGTCACAAGTGGACATGTAGGTAAGAGAAAGAAAAGGGAACATATGTGATCTAGCCACTTTCAGCCAAAGAGATTTCCCTATCCTGACACAATTAGTAACCCAGTTACTAAATGTCAGCAGATGTCTCTTCCAAGTACTTGTCCAGTCTGCCTTCAAACACACCTTAACTGCATCCATATACAACAACCTTTGGCAAGGAGTTCCACAGGTCCATTGCATGTCACATGAAGAACCACATCCTTTTCTTTGTTTTGAACCTGATCCAAACTAATGTCATACCTAATTCTGTGGGATCTCTATATGAAAAATACAACAACCAGCTATCTCTAGCATTCCTCTCCATGCCACTCAGAATTGTCTTGATGTCTCTCGTATCTCCCATAAATCATCTCTTTTTCAGTTTGAAGTGTCCTAGTCCACCTCAGCTATGCCCACATTATACAGTAGGTAATAGGAATGCATTTGTAAAACAAAACTATTGATGCAGAGTCTCCGGCATCCTCAGGGGGCTTTTTTCTTCCAACTAGCATAAAATCGGTCCTGCAGATTGTATACCCGGTAGCAGCTGGATTACACTAGGAATGTTCCAGATTTGCACTAACCATGTTCCAGGACATGAGCTGGTTTTGTTTCATCCAAAAGGAATTCCGTTCAGGTGCTCCAATACTGTCCTGTGTTTGAACCAAAGTGCAGTAAGTGAGGATGACTTGAAGATTTGTTTCAAAACCAGATGCCTGATCTGAACTAAAACTGATAGATGTACCTTGGTTTTCCTCATACCAAAGCTGTTCAATACCTCTGAATCATCCTTGTTGCTATTATCTGAACCTTTTCCCCTCTAAGGACATACTTTTTTAAGATGGGAGGACCAGAACTGCACACAGCTGTCCAGGTGTGGGCAAACCATGAATGTATCTGTTGTCATACTGATGTCTTCTGTTTTCTCCTCTATTCCTTTCCTAATATTTCTGAACATTTGTTTGCTTTTCAGACTGCTGCTGAACACTAAGCTGACAATTTCATGGTACTATCTATAATCTCCCCAAGGTCTCATTCCTGAATGGTAATGGTCTCTCAAAACACAACATTTTATATCTGAAGTTAAAATTGCTTTACCCTGTATGCATCGCTTTACATTTATCTATTGATCTGATTTCTGACACAAATATGAAATCTAAGAATTGACAGAAACATTGTGCATAGCACAAAAGTAAATTAATCAGGCTGTTATGCCCCCAAACGTTCTTTTGAGGCATGTAAGCATTATTATATCCACTTATACACTATTGTATCAAATTTTCGAGAGATAAACCCACTTGGACAAACAAACTCAAATGAGGGGCAGTTTTTTCATCAGTGGGGTAAGGAATTCCCCCTACATTTATCCTTCTTCTAATAGATAAAAAAATTGCCACAACTAGAAAGGAATCCTGGAAAATGCCTTCTGGTACAGCTCCTTCCAGCACAGATCCTTCCAGCCAAAATGCAATTTGGGAACACTTGTATCACCTAAAGAACACATTATAACCTTGGGTTATCATGTCAGAAAAGAGCATCTGAAAGTTAATTATGTTTTTCAATTGCTTGGCTGTTCCTCACCACTTGCCAGGAGTTAACTTTAGAAGGACATTCAGGTGCCCCAGGCACCAGCATTCTCTGATAATAATAAATCAAGTTCAAATAAGCACAGCTAAGCTCCCTCTTTTTCACATTGAGATATTAAGGGTTTTTAGATTCCTTATCAAGACCCTTCTGACAGTTAAATTGTTTAAATGTTTCCTAAATTTAATACAAAGCTGCTGAATTGTATGAATTTTACTACATAACACCAGATGATGAGCTCTAGAAAGAGAGTTCTTGAAAATGGAAAAAAAAAAAAAAAAAAGATTAAAGAGATGTTGAAGCTGGGATCTAACTTCTGGCAGGACATAACACAGATCTTAGACAATACATCAGACTTTTTATGGGAACAGCTCAACTAAAAAGACCTTGCATTTTAATTTCAGATTTTCAATTACTTGTCCAAAAACTTGCTTTGTAGCTTTTTTATTTTCTTTCTTAAGTGTCATGGTTTAACCCCAGTAGGCAACTAAGCACCACGCAGCTGCTCACTCACTCCCGCTGCTCAGTGGGATGGGGGAGACAATCGGGAAAACAAAAAGTAAAACTCATGGTTTGAGATAAAGATAGTTTAATAGAACAGAAAAGGAAGGGAAAATAATAATAATGGTGATGATAATAATAATAATACAAAACAAGTGATGCACAATGCAATTATTCACCACCTGCTGACCCATGTGCAGCCAATCCCTGAGCTGCACTGTCCCCTGGCGAACTCCCCCAGTTTATTTACTGGGCATGACGTCACATGATATGGAATATCCCTTTGGCCAGTTTGGGTCAGCTGTCCTGGCTGTGTCCCCTCCCAACTTCTTGTGCCCCTCCAGCCGTCTTGCTGGCTGGGCATGAGAAGCTGAAAAACCCTTGACTTAGTATAAACACTGTTTAGCAACAACTAAAACCATCAGTGTGTTATCAACATTCTTCTCATACTGAACCTAAAACATAACACTATACCAGCTACTAGGAAGACAATTAACTCTATCCCAGCCAAAACCAGGACACTTAAGGAAAGCTTTTTCAATGTTGATAGCTATGAATGTTCCTGAATCAGCACAGAGACCCTTGAGAAGGAGAATATTAATCTGAAAATCATGAGATTAAATATAGTTAATACATTCTATTATATAAAACATGTATTATATAATTGCAATATATTTTATATATATGTATCATATTAATGCCTTCTAGCTTTATAGTCTTGGCATGCCTTCAGGTTGCATTTTCTTCATAAAAATGAAGGCTGGAGAGCTTTTAGAAAATGAAAGCTTAGATTTTCCTCTACTCTGATTTAGGTCTTACAAAACAGTCCTTTTTGAGGCAAATGCCCTTGTGCTTGGCTTTTCCCAAGATAAGGAATTTTACCCTGTGTGATGAGAGCTGAACCTTTGCAGTGTGGATGAATTACCTTCATGGTTTGAAGGTAACGTCTAAAGCAGTGTGGTTTTGGTGTGTGTATATGTGAGCTTCCTTCCCTCTGTCACAGTCAAAGTGTCTTTGCTTTTCAGTTGAAAGGCTTGTTTATCTTCATCTATAATAAAAAGATGCCACAAAAAATCCCCAAACAAGACAGAACAACCCCTTGGTTTGCACAAGGCAGAAATCCTTTGGGCATCAGTGAAATTCTTGAACAGACTAAATTACTGGAGAAATCAAGGTAGTATTTCACTATCTGCTGAGCAATTCCTGCACAGTCCCCTCTGTCCTGGTTGACATGTGCTACCACAGGAGGGGGACTGAGCAGGACTAGCACAGATCTGCTCAAGCGCTTTGCCCCGTGAACCGTGCAGGTACATCATTGCAAGCTGCTAGTGCAGATGAAGTCACAGTAGGATAAAGACAGCTAAGCCAACACAGATTATATCTGTGACCATACGAAAATGGGCTGGACACTATAAAGGCACTTTTGTGTGAGGCTGAGAAGTCGTCCTCATCAGTGAGGCAGTATCAATTTAACTATTGTACCCTAAGCCTGGTATGGTAATGTCCTCAAAATGTCCTCAAAAAACGTGTGGACAAATTCCGAAGGTCCAGCTCTGCATCCATACCTGAAGACTTTTCTTTGAAGGAGCAGCTGTGGGGGATTTCCTCAGAGAAGGATCTCCAAAAACTCTGTCCTGTACAATGATTTCTTGATCTGGAGAAGTGTGCTCCATTATGAATCTCTCTTTTTCCCTAAGGAAGTGTGATTGATATAATGCTAAGGCATCACTTATTCAGGAGGGCCTCTCCTTCTGATGGGCAGAATTTGCTTTTTCCAATCTGTTGATCAAAGATATTTTGTAGCCTTAACTTTTAAATTAAAGTAGTGGTTAAAATTATTTAAATGAAAATTTACAGGCCATTTTCAGTAGTCTGTAGGGATAACACATTTAGCACTTCCCAAAAGTACACACAGAGAATATAAGAATTTTAGGAAGTGTATTCTGTGACTGTGTCTAATACCCACATCTTCAAAGACGGCTACAATTAATACTACTGGACAACCAGGCACATAGTATCTGGATGAACTCAAAAGAATACATGGAAAAAACATACATTCAGGCCAATATATGATAGACAATCCTCTTAAAAGATCACTTGGCATGGAACTAAACCTGTTAAAGGAAGGAGTTACTATACTCCGCAGGTGTGCTTTGAAGAAGCTTCCACTGTATTCAATTACTATTGATTCATTAGGTACATGAACTGTACAGCTCTAATTAAAAACCTTTTTCTCTCCTCCTTTGAAACCAGCAGGGAACCTTAAATAGATTTACTGTGAGCTGAAAAAAAGTGATAAAAAGATTAATTAGAAAAATGCTAACCCAAATTCCCTGGCCTTCTTTGTGTCGATGTCTAAGTAACCATAGTCTCCCTGGCTCTCCCCGAGCTGAGGCAGCAGATGATGTACCTTCCTAAGCTCTTTAATTGCTTGTCTTCAGCACGAACATGCTTTGGCATGTCCCACAGGCAGGCGGTGCTTGCTCACACACACTGTCCTTTCCATCTCTGGCAGGGAAAGGTCCCAGTGCTGGGGAATCCCAGGCAGAAAAGACGGACACAGGAAAGGAGGAATGGCTTTATTTGACTAACCAGGCTTCAAACACGCTGACTCGGCAAGCCTTTCTCAGCGCAGGGGAAGGGCTGATGAAGCACGGTGCTGGGAACAGGTCTGGCTGGGGGAGGTTCTGCTGTCAGGCTGCATCGCGAGAGCTGGGGAATAACTGGTGGATTGTGCTGAGCTTCTATCTCACTCTGTGGATGAAATCCAGCCTGTTCTGGTGACCCAGTGTGCAGACTGTGTAAACCCCAAGAGCCTTTTGAACTGCAAAAAAAGTTTCTTCAGATAAGGTTCTTCATCCTCTGGCCCTGCCCCACAGCATTTAAGAATTTAGATAGTTCTCCAGATGTTACAGCATCAGTCAAGGCTTTCCCGGCTGGACTGAAATGAAAATACGCCAAACCTACTGCAGGAGAGGGAAGTATGTCTCTCTCGAGTAGCTCACTACTTCATGCTTAAAAGCCTGTCTCCTGTGCTACTTAGGCTTTGATAGCCACTCATAGAAATAATAATTAGGCAGAGGCATTTTAAATACTTTATACCTTCTGATTGCCCTGCAAGTAGTAGCTAATCTGAGACGGCAACAGTCACTTCATCCTTCCAATGTCTTCCCATGCGTCAGTGAGTGGTTAGACTTCCTTAGGACAAATGCACATCCTAAATATCATCAGCAGTTTTCAAAGCAATAATGCATCTAGGCCTTTATTTCTGATTTCAGGCAGATACCAGTGGGTTGGGGTCCCCTTTTGTGGTCATTCACCAAGCCAGGATTTAAAGAGATGTTACCATAGGGATGCACTGCTTTAACATAGACTCCTACAACCTCCCCACTGTTGCTTTTCTTGCCGAGATGAAGCCGGATTCATCCTGGTTCAGGGCTGTGGTGGTTAGGGTAGGCACAGCCCACGTGCCCTATTCAACTCAGTGCAACTGGCAGCTGACAAACCATCAGCCCCTGCCCCAGCGACGCCGCAGCAGGGCCGGGCTCCAGCTCCCACAGCCCTGCCATTGAAACAGATTTTTGAAAGATCTGTTAGTATTCAATAGCAACAGGACTCTTGATTACTTACTCAAGGTAGTTTTATGGAATAGAAAATTCCACCTCTGATCTCCTTTAATCAACCTATAAAATCTTACAGCACATACACCTGTACAGAAATTACTGTAGTCAGGGGATTTTTCCATAAGGATTTCCTAGAATCAGTTGACTTTAGATAATAATTTCCAACACAGATCTTCAGTTCTGCTTCATTTTTTTCCAAAGTTTCTTCCTGCTGTGTGATGGGAAGAACATATTTGTTGATGAGTAAGGATGAGCATTTTCCTATGCCTGCTACATCCAATGCTGTAATCGTGACAAGCTGCAGCTTCATCAAATTCCTCCCATAGTGGCTACTTCTGCTCAGCTTCCACCAGGGATCTAGATGAATCTGCAGGTACCTTTACACACTAATAAACTTTCACCAGTGGCTGCTGCTTTAATGAACTCTGTGTGCAATTCAGACAAATACCAGTCTACCATCAGTTTTTTCCACTTAAATATGTTTTAGCCTGTCAAGTGAACAGAAAGAGGAAGCCATTACTTTTGTAAATGTAACAAGAAAAGTGTCAGGAGTCCCATTATTTAAAACTGAGCTGGGCAGGGTGGAGGGTAATGTATGGTAGAGACCAGTCCAGCATGGAATGGACTGAACAATCCACTGAACTCCATTTCATCAGCACTTTACTGACTTTCATTTCATTTACCTACATCAATAAGCTCAGTTAATAAGGCACAGACCCCTGCCATTCCTCTGAAAGGCTTCAGCACTGCATTATACAGCAATTTCACTTTCCCAGCACTAAAAGAATGCTATTTTCTTCATGTTGAGGATACTTTCAATCTAACTTAAAACATATGTGGGCAATAACTTAAACAATGCCACGAACCCTGCTCCCGCTCTCTAACAACTTCCTATGCTCACAAGCTATTTTCAGATTCTGGGGAAAGAGGGCACACTTCTCGAAGGAGCTCTAAAGGCCATGAATTTCATTTTCATAAAGGTCTGAACAGCTTCAATAGGTGCTGGCTAAATCACTGCGCATTTATTTGAAAATTCAGTGCTTGGCTTCTTTCATTGCTTTATGGGGTTATAGAAAAAGTCTTAAAATTATGCATGGTCCAAAGAATAAATTTAATCTTAACAAGTTTCATTTCTGCTAATTGCTAAAGCCAAAAGGAAGTCTGTCAAAGGCTAATAATTCCCCAGCATCTTCTGAGACGTGAATGTATATTATCAAATAAGATTAGGTATTACATTCATCCTTTAGAGGGCATTCTGTGAATAAGGAATATGCTCTGGGTAACACTGAGGGTCAGATCTACTCTGGTGTATATTTCCATATTTGCACTTAACCCAATGAAAACACATGAGTTAGTTACATCATTTGCAGGCATTACTCGTTGTCTTTAAATCTTTATTCTTAAAGCCTGAACTAACCCAAATCTTTTCAAATGGATCTGTACATCTTCTCAATAGATTTCACATGTAGCTTACAACTGTTCCTTTCTGCTTTATTCTTGACTATATATCTTACTTGGCTGATAAACAAACAGAGCCACCCAGAGGGAGTGGTTGTTGCTCACTGTCCCATAGCCTTCACTGGTATGAATTGTTTCATAACTGACTTCTCTCTTCCTACACCTAGTGATGTAGGTATATTTAAATAAGGAGTTCAAGACACCAAATGGTTCATCAGCTATATGTAAACTAATTAATTCTAAGGGTTCTATCAGACTGTCACTCCATAAGAATAAAAAAATATTTTGAAATGTAGGTAGTCTCTGGTTCATTCACAAGAATTAACATTACTGGCTAATAATGGAAAAAATATCAGCAGGTTCACAGCACCTTACTAAATCTTGTACTTAGTCCTTCAGTAGAGGTGACACTTGGCATGGATTTCCTGAAAGCTTTCCAGGTTGGTGATTGCATTGACATGGTTTTGGAAACCAGAATCGTAAATACAACTGTACTGGATGCAAGGTCAAGCAATGCAAAGGTTGGGAAAGCATGAAATATGAGATAAAATTTTAAAGAATCAACCACCTTGGATTAGAGAGATGTATAGACATTTAAAGATGACAGTTCAAAATATATTGGGATAATGTAAAGCACAAGAGAGGAAATGTCTTCTGCATTGAACGAAGACAGGAAAGGTATGGAAAGATTAGGCTGGTAAAAGAGAAGATGGAGTTGTGTACCAGGAAAGCTTTCTAACAGAAAGACCATAGAATAAAGGACAGAGATGGGATCCCCAAAGGCTCTCCAGCAAACCTTCAGCCTCAAAGCAGGACCCAAACATTGCATGCAATCATTTAAAACAGGCATGGACAAATGCTGGGAACACACTTCCAAGAAGAAAATCCAGAATATACTTCATTTTATCTCTCATTAATGTGTTTAATCCTGTGAAAAGAAATGTGTTCTTTGAGGTCATCTGAATGCCTAACGTTGATCTTAAGCACATGCCAGTGGATTGACAGATGGTATTAAAGATGAGATTAGGTGGGAATTTCTGAAGAAACTCCCAACTGAATTCCTGTCCCAAATCTGAAAGGTTGCATAATTCCGAGCTGTTGGGCTGATGTAACCAAATATGTAAAATTACCCATAACATTGACTCTCCCCTGTGCAATGATGACTTTCAGTGTGACAAAGGGGAATAAAAAACTTGAACTTCCATGCACCTTCTGGGTCTCAGAAAAGGCTGCATTGTCATTTTTACCTTGAAATGAAACTCAAAGCCAGTTATTCATAGCATCAGCAGCTCTGTTCTCCCTGATCATTGTAATTGTGCTCAGAAGCATACAAGATTTCTCTTCCGTATATTATTTTCACTGAAAATATTTGCCAGATAAAAAGGACAGAATGCTATGAGAATAAATGCCACTTTTTTCTAGCAATAAAAGCCTCTAATCTTTGCATCTCTCAGAATTTCCAGGGCTTGGCAGTTTTGACTCTCTGACTTCCCAGCACATTCTAAACAGGTCTTTCATTGATCCCATTTTCTGCACTCCTTAAAAATCAAATATTGCTAGTGAGGGTAATTTTAAAATGCACAGTGTTTCTCTACAAATCAATCTGATATCTATGGCACAGTGCAAGAACACTCAGAGGTATCCATAGGTTCCTTCAAACATATTTATTTTCCTAAACCTTAATGAGCATCACAAGAAATAATGCAGTAAACAGTTCCCAGTAACACAGTAAACAGTTCTCTACCTCTTCTGAGAATCCAGTTGATAAACTAGGAACTATAAAATAAATATTTACAGGGTTAAAAGATGAGCATCATGCAAAGAAGAAGTAAATAAAAACATGAGTATTCAGCGGGACCAAGAAAAATTTCATATTCTGCATGATCTAGGGAAAGTGAATTCAAAATTCAAGTTTGATTATATGTATGTATGTATGTGTATCTATCTGTGTGTTTGTGTGTGTGTGAGGCCAGCCATGCCTCTCCCATTTACTCTGCATCTGATTTTTCCTCCCTGAGACTCTATTTATCATTCCATACAATGGTTGAACTGTACTTTGAAATCCTTGATAAATGCCATCTATTGCTATCTAGTTATCTGTACGTTGGTTAAATGTTAAAACATGCAAGTCACTAACCTTTTGGCTAAGCATGTGTGTGGTTCCTCAGACTGTCTCTGTACTTTCAGTAACATAAAAGGGAAATTAGGGCAGTTTGATGGACATTTCATTGTAAGCGTATGCAAACCTCTCCTAGAAACCAACCACAAAACAAACAGACAAGGTAGAGTCTTTTTGGTTGTTATTTTTGTCATTTCTCTTTACTATAAACTTAGCTGAATTACATCAAAGTCCTGAGAGCAGGTATAGACTACCTAACATCAGAAAAAAGGCAGGTCTGAGTGTGCAGAAACGGTGAGTCTCTTTTTAATAACGGAGCTAGGCATAGGCAGTGCAGTATGCACATTCTGCAAGGGAAACCCGAACAGACACATCCACCACCTCAGAATGCTGCCTAAACCTCGCCATCAGCAGCTGAAGCAATAGTCCACCTGACTGATCAAATTGTATATATAGAGGAGAAACATTCAAACAGTTTGTCTGACTTGACACAGGACAACTGACATACTCAGCAAGCAACAGGCATCAGATTTTTCTAAATGACAGATCTTGGTTGCACCACATCCTTGTGCAAGAACTTGCTTACCTAGGAGAAGAAACTAAGTGCAGAGATAGAGGACACTATCTCTTTCCAAAAGGCAGGAATGCAACTAAAGAATCTAAAGAACTGCGTTTGAAGAACACAGATTATTTGCTTATAAATAATATTTGCAGTTGCCTTCAGTCTTTGATAAAATTTCAGCAACAGCAAGTATGTTTCCAGCTTCACTAGCCAATCCATACAGGCAAAGGACAGCACATCTGTATTACTCATGCTCAGCCTTCCAGTCACTGGTAAACTTTTGTGTCCTCACTCTGTAGCAGAACATAATTGCAATAGCAAGAGATAGATGTGACAGAGTAGTCAAAGAAAAATTAAAATTGTCTGAAAACAACATTAAGCATAAGAGTTAAACACAGACTTTAGTCAATGCATATGAGGAAACTGCTTTGAGGTCTGCTAAAGATCTAAAAAACTTTAACTTCACTTTATACTAAATAGCAGAGTACATGAATACCAGTTTTTATCTGGGACCCTGCCTTCTTTTTATCTTGAAACAAGTTGAGATTGAATCCTTCTCTGACTCCTTTTTCTCAGACATTGTTGATTGGATTGCAGTTATGGGAAAGCCAATACAAATGTGAATTTTACCTCACCTTCATTGGAAGTGCCACCAAATGACTCCATCTTAATGTCCACAGTCCTGAGCCAGTTAGTAGTAAAGCTCTGTCTCCACTGAAATTGCCTTTTGGCAGTGACCTCGTAATCCCTGAGGAATATAAGTTATGAGAAAGATGAAATCTGTAGTAAGAAAAAGTATCTGAAACCTACTGTATGGCTGTCATAGGGAATCAGTAACGGTGTCTTGATTTAAACCTAGTGTTGCAGGAGAACTGTGGATGTGTTCCCAGTATCTGATGCTCTTGATGCAGCAAGTTTTGCTTTCTCAGAAACTGGAAGATATTAAGTCCGTATTTGCATTTGCCAGTCTGGAGATGCTTGGCAAGCCAGCTTTATTCCTCACCGCTGTTTCAGATGCAGGCCAGGTTCAGCCCAGGTTCACTTTAAATTTAATTAGGATTCTGGTAACATTAAGCTGCTACCACAGGCAGTGATTAGAGCGCCATGCAGAATCAGCCTTTGTGAGCGTCCCTCTCTAATTGTGATTAGAAAGGGATGACTGTATTCTTAAAATGAATGCCCCAGAAACCAAAGTTAGATGATGCAAGCCTGTCCTCTGGTTTCATAGCAGCCACAAGTAGTTAACTGAATATCTAGCAGCATTCCTGATGACAATACTCCTGGCACAGGAAAGCCTGACTGGCTCAAGACTCTGTTTCCAGTTCAAATTCAGGACTATGCACAAATCCCGTGAAGCCCTTGTCTGAACTGTCCTTTAACAATATACAAAGTGACACTGGCCTGTGTATTTTTACTAGAGTCCACCCAGCCCCTCTCATCAGACAGAGTATGTGTGCTATGCATGGAGAAAAGGAGGGTTTCCAATGCCTAAAGAAAGACTAATTTCTAGAAGGAAAGAGGTCAGGGAAGCCTGGGTTGGATTTCAGTTAAAGTACAGAAGAAAAAGTTCTGCATAGTACCATCCATCTCTGTAATCAGGGCCATAAGTAATAACACTTGTGTTTTCACTGCCTAGCTCCAGGTTCAGGACACATGCAGGAGATTCCTCTTTCTCCTTCTCCCTAGAAGAACAGCTGATAATAGCATGCGAAATTTATTCTTCTCATGCATCCTTATCAGAGATGCCTTCCCTGCCAAACCCAGGGGAAATCCAAGTGCAATTCAATTAGTGAAAGCAAATGGGGTCACCTATCACCTGCAACATGATGGGATTGTCTGACAGGGCATTGGAAACATCTGTGTACCTCAAAGCATCACGCAGTTAAGATTTTCTAGAGGACAGTGAAATACTTGCCCCTGAGTAGTTCACAGATAGTTGCAAGGATCTTCCTTATTGATGAATTCAGACTTCACAACTTGTCTTGACTAAAGGATAACATTTAAAGATTCAAAGACAGTAAGTAGCAAAAGAGGTTGTCTGAAATAATTTAGATGAATTATGTTCTTTAATTAATTTCAAGGTCCATTGAGCATAGGCCTATTAAATATAAAACCTATGTATAAGAGTATAAACATTTTAAAAACATCTACTTAAGCAATACCAAGAGTCTGATACAAACTTAATTGTGAAAAGTAAATAATATCAAAGTTAGGACCTTGGTGGTATTCCTCACTGACATCCACATTCAGTTTTGCTATGTTTTATGACTGGGAATTTAAGAACAAAAATTCTGAGGTCTTCTCTGGGAACTGAGTAAAATTCAAGACTCTAGTGATAGCTATGACTTTCATCATTTTCAGTGGTGTAAACCAATACTCGTGCTTTGTTTCATTGTAGTTTTCAGGTTTGAATACACTGCCTTTTTTCAAAGCGTCCCTCACATTACAAAGGGAGGATTATGACCAACCATCGGCCCCTGCTCAGAGGATGAAACAGTCTCCACAAGAATGATAAGGAGCAGCGGCCAGCACGTCGTTCAGTGTCGCTGGTGTTCGCATGGCTGCAGCACTGTAAGAGGGAGAGCAATCTCCTCTTAACAGCTCTCTGTAAAAAGATCTCCAGAAATATATGTCTCTGAAGTGTCCAATATAGCAAAGTAAAATGGAGCCTTAAATGCACTGGGTAAATGCTGCTGATACCCACATTTTAAGGGAAGAAAGCTGTTAACCAGGGGCAGAGCATTTCAGAGAACATGGATGGGCTTTGCTAGCTGGACAGGACAGTCTAACAAAGAGAGGTCCAAGGCTCTTGTAGTTGTGGCATGAAAAGCTTAGACAGTTAAAACACAGTAATCTTGATTTACTTAGTTAAGTTGTTCTTGTACGAGTAAGAACAGGTGGTTCCACCTGTAGAAACAAGGGCCAGACCATTACAGCCTCCCTACCTCCAGCACCTTCAGCCATTACTCTAAGCAGGGTTTATTCTTCCTAATGAATTGTTGGAAAATTTTCCAAAGCGGCCAAAAAGAGACCAAAAGTATCTGTAAATCATATCTCTCATCCTCAGAATAATCTGGTAGCACTGAAGACAGAGGAACTACGGTCCCCACCTATTCACCAAGCTACCTAGGGAGAGACTGTGCTGCCAGGGCAGCATGCTAACTAAAAATAAATGAGTAAAGAAGAAGAATTTGCTGAAGAATTTGCCTAGATTGTTAAAACCAGTGGGAAATGTTGCTTTGGAGACATACTCTGACAAGGAAAACCACTTATGCAAAAGCATCAGAATTTTCTAGGGGAGATGTCATTTTCTGCGAGGAAAAAGAGATGCAATTTTCTCTCAGGAAAATAAAAATGATAGTTTTGTGATTGCCCACCTGGAGGGACCCTATCCATTAAACTTACTACTCACAGGAAGAAAGCAAACAGGTAAGAACAATCCCTCAGGAAGCTGCTACCTGCTGCAGACATTGTCTCCCACACAGATATCGATTAAGGCCCTAGGTTTTCTTTCACGTTTTCCTGCTTTCCTAAGAGATTTTTAATTATTTTTATTTCTATTTCAAATAAAAATTTTCTAGATGCACAGGTAACATTTAATAAAATCTATGCTGAATCAGTATAGCAACACCTTGCAGTAGAACAGCTTTAGGAAAGGATCTATTATTACAGAAAGCTTGGTAAATTAATGTTTACTCAATGTCTTCCTGGGTCTGCTCAAAAGCCTCTGGTTACTGGGCAATACACAGACCACATTATTTCTACCCACATGGATTTGCACCAATGTGAAAGGTTAATTTTCATGTAAATTGCATGAGAAATGGAATGCCAACCCTGGAGCCAGGGAGGAGGTAAGTAAAATAAAATGCACTGAATGGTATCATCTGAGATAAAATAAAGGGGAGAAATGAAGGAGGAGGATGTAGTTTATAAAAATACTCTGGAGATCATTAGACTTATTTCTCCTTTGCATAATTTCTCTTCTACACCAACATCAAGGTCCAGATTCTGACTGCCATAATTTACCTTCTTCCAAGAGCAATGCCCAATTCCCCGAGTGTTTATTTTCTTCCTTTGGACATATTTGTCCATAATTTAAAAAACTGTAGCAGATTTTTCTGTCTCTTCTTCTACAGCAAAATGGTGACATGATTGTTGTAAGGAAAACTATGTTGTCCAATACCCTAAATACTTAGCCTTTGAAATTAAATTCAAAGAAGAGGAAAGTAAACTGTGATATTTATCCTTTTTAACTCTGTACATCCAGGACAGAAACGTGTCCCAGCAGGGTCTGCAGAAGATGTCATACCTTTATTTCAGGTAGAAAATCCGTACCTCCAAGACACTAAAACTTGGCGTTCTGAACCTAGAAAGAAATAATTATAATGAGAGTCCCAGGCACTAGTATACTTGCAATGAAAGCTACCTCTGCAGAAAGAATTGAGACAAATGGCAAAGTGAGAATTGTGCAAGGCAAAAGGAAGAACTGGGAGTAAGGGAATTAAGAAGTAGCAAATAGCAGACATCTGCAAGAAAACTGCTGATTTGCAGCTGAACAACCTCTCTTACTAAGCCAGATGGTTCATTATCAAAAAGCGTGTGTAGCTGCGAAAGCAGCTTTAACTCTGCAATGACCAACACCTGTATCTAGTGCTTTCGGGAGCATTACAGAGACTGGGCACTCCAGAGCTGTGTCACATAGTTTAATGTTAAGGCTGGCAGTACTGGATCATGGGTCTCCACGACAAATTCTAGCCTGTAAATAGCCCTGACACGCATGGAGCCTGGGAGATGAGGCAGCAGATTATTTTTAAAGGAATAGTAGATGTTGTTTCGTAGCAGCATCTTGCTGCCCTTTGCTGTTACCTCCCCTTTTATGACCTCTTCCCACCACCCATCAGGTTCCAGGGCAAATGTGGTTTTGCACAATGTCCAATTTGTTTCTTTTTCATTTCTCAAGGCACCAGTCGTTCTCTTTTCATCTGTGCCTTTACCTTTCTTTGTGACACTGATATCGGCTATAAGGAATGCTCTTGCTATTCTTGTGCCTGAGGCAGAGGCTTACTTTTAGCTTTGTAAATATACCATATGCCGTGGCCAAATTTCCAGTTGCTCTTTGCTCTCACTTTAGCCTCAACTGCAGGTGAATGAGCATGTCTGAAAATCAGGCCCACCCAGGCTTGTACAAATGCTCTGTGACAATATTTGGGCATCTGCCTTACAGCAAGGATAGAGTGGGCAGAGAGATTACTGCCCTGTTTCACCTCGAGAACATCAGCATTGTAGATTGCCCGTGAAAGGAGGCCTCTGAGAACACCTGGGGTTTGTATCTACTGGACCATCTCTGTGGGACTCAGCTGATACTTCACACCACTGTCACTAACTGTTTTCTTAACATCACATACAGCTGAGCCCACGACAGGCATTTTTGTTTGTCTTTTTTCAGGCTTTCTTCCCCAGGAGGCTGCCTCTTGTATCTGCCCAGCCATCTCTGTCCTTTCACTTCTTGGCATGGCCAGCTTTTAGATCTCTACTTTCCCCTTCTCCTGGAGGTCCTTTTTCACTTCAGGCCAGAGCCCACCTTGCCCTGGCTGGAGAGGCTACTTCAGTGGGCAGTGCTCCCCAGGGGACACGCCAAAGAGACACTCAGTTCCACTGGTAATACTATAAACATTAATATAGGCTTCCTAATCGCTCACTGCAATCTTCCCCCAGGTCCCAAAAACATGGTGACGGTCCGCCTTGTGAGGAAAAGAAGTCTGTGTTTGTACCTTCCCAAGGCCATGTTCAAAAGAAAAGGAAAAGAGCTGTGGACTGAGGGACGATGGCAGTAATTTATAATTACAACCCTTTACCCAGAATGATGGGGTACATAGTATCCATCAAAGACACGTAAGTGCTTAGTAGATACTGAGTCAGGCTTGTAATTTCCCACCAGCTGGCAAGGACGCCCTCTCAATGGCTGAATATGCTTTCTTTCATGCTGATAGCTTTGTGCTTAAGGCTAATATTATATTTTAAAGTATACTTAACATTATATCAATATAATGTAGTTCCTTCACCTTGCTAGAGGCATCTGTCTAGAGTATAAATGGCTTGGAAAATCTGGCACCATCAGCAGCGATGCTGTTCTCTTTCTTTATTCTGGAAGCGGTGATACCACTTCCAAGAACCTAGATACAAACCACCCAATATAGCTAGCCAAACACACAAAAAAATGCATATATCTGTCTTCCTCCAGTTGTGATAATCTGTCTGCATTGCATATGGACATTATTCCATCATGTATTTTATATGCCTCTTGCCTTGAAGCCCGAAGGACAAAAACCACTTATGGTCTGCACACACTACCCAGGGGTTGCTCTCAATCTTTCTTCCTAATCAAATTCCAAATTCAGAAAAAAAACCCTGATCACATGTAGCTGGTCTTCCCATTGTTCACTGAAAATCACAGTGTCATTTGAACATGTCTTTATACATTCCTGATGGGGCCAGAGAAACTGAATGCTGAAAAACAACTATATCCGCTGACCAGATGACATTACTCTGAACTCCAGGTATGGAAAGGCCAGACTCCCTGCTGCCCCACCTTCACCCTTCTGGTCAGAGGCATACACTAATGTCCCTTGGTTAAAAACAGTGAGGATACAGACGTGGAAAATTAGCAAATTTAACACTTCATCAAATATGCCTTAGATTTGGATTCACATTTTCCTACCACAAAGCCATCTGGGTTAGGACATCACTACCTGTCTTTCCCTCAGGATATGGGACTCCTTTGCCGTTTCCTATTTTTACATCTCAGCCCTTGTTTTTGACTAGCAGCTTCTCTGGGTTTTGACCTTAATTCAAGGACCTTTTTTTTTTTAATGGAAGTGTCTAGATGTGATAACAGATGCGTTTGCTTCATCCTTGAGAGAACACATCCCTTAACTTCTGTACCATGTAATCTAAAGGTTTACAGTGTCGTACCGTCCTTTGATTTCCTATTTGCACTTCCTCTGATAACTTGTGTGATTAGGCTCAGCTTGGGTTTACAGAGATACGGTGCTACTTAAAAGCCTTGCTTTTCCCCCCTCCCCATGCAAAACCTTTCTTGCACCTGTGGCTCAACCAGCCTCTAATTCAAAGTATTTCACATGGATCCTTGCCATTTTGCAAGTAGCTTGTACTCCAAACCTGCCTGGGATACTTGAACTCTGTTGGAATTCTGTCCCCTGTTCTTTCAGTATACCCTCAAGGTATAGTCCCTGTTCAGCAAGGCCACCTGGAAATTTCTCTTCTTCCTCCTCACCCCAGTCTTACAACACAAATATTCTTGCTGGCTGCAGGTGTTACCACCTTGCTGCTGCCTCCTAGACAAAGAGAAGGGTGTCAATAAATGACCCAGTGGTTGTGGTCTAATTAAGAAGTGCTCTATCATGTCCTCTGATATCTGACTAAAACACTCTACCCACTCATCAGTTGTGCATGATAGGTTGACATCCTTGGCACATAAAGAGCAGGATGCTCTTTAGAATAGCAGACACCTCTTTTATTAAGCATGATACACAGTTAGTGTACCAATCAGTAAACACTTCTTTGTGCAATCAAACTCAGGAAATAGCTTAGTTTTGCTATTTATATTTTGGGATAGCACACAGCATAATTTATCAGCTCCTGCATTCATGGTCACATATCTGACAACTGATTCGCAGCTCTGAACCCCTCAATACGCACCTAAAGATAATCACCAGTAGCTGTCTTGTTATTGTTCCCCTGGCATCTCAAGGATGTTTATTCATGGACCTCTGCCTGTCTTCTATCGCTTTGGCCCTACTCTCAAGTCAGTAGATCTAAGCATGTGTCATCAACTGTATTTTTCATTGTCATTATAGAATAATCATTTGTATTTCCACCCATTTTCACCGAGCCTTGATCAAAACTAAAGTCACTGTCTAGAGCTGTCAGCTTTCATGCACCAGCTTTTTTCCATTGTGGAGACAAACAATAAAAAGCCCTCACATCGCTATGGACGAGCAGCTCTGTGGGACCCTATTTTTCTGCTCTGCTTTATGACTAGGATATTTCAAACACCTTTGTAAAAGTTTGGCTCTTTGGCCCTCTACTTCTCCAGTCATCATCTATGCTTTCACTCTTCCAAGATACTTTCCATCAGTTTCATGCCACAATGTCTTTCAGTTTCTCACTTCTGCTTCACTGCAGTCAAAAGCTGAAGTTGGTAACCCTCTCCTGCTCCTTGCTCATACAGTCAGCATCGGGGAGCAGAGCCAGGAGAATCATTTCTCCTTAAAATGCTGTTACTACTGTTGTGGGGTTTTTTGTACAATTGTGTTTAGAAATATAGGACATCTGATGCAGCATTGGAGCTGGCCACAGTAGAAGCACTTTGAGTGTTGAGATGCCAGGGAGACTGATGGAATCCTCCAATCATATATTAAGGTTCACATTGCATTTTTAACCTTTGGCTTTCTCATAGGTACAGGGAAAGAAAGAAGAAGGATGCAATTTATTTATGCATTTCTATATGTAATTTTTCTTAGGAGATGGGACAATGAAAAAATACAAAGCCTAAGAAACTACAGTCTTATGGCTGCTCAGTCAACATTAGCATAGAGTTTTCATGTATAGAGAGAACATAGAGTTATTTCCTCTATTTTAACCAGTAAATCAGATGGAAATTAATCTATTTACTACCAACATGCAAAATATTTCATAACTCTACAAAATCAATTACAAGTCTCTGTATCACAGCAAAGATAAACTCGATTGAGAAACCAGTCATGACACAAGAAGGTCTTATACTGAGTATTGAGTACCTAAGTATGCAGAATTAGGTATAAGTTGATCAATAGTATGTTTATTAACAGTACCCATTAGAATACAGAGTTGAGATCCTGCCAGGTGTATAACATACATGTCTGGGGACTTGAATTGGCTGTGTGTAGTAGCTGACAAATATTTTCAGTGGTGTCCTTCACACATACCTCTACTGCCCTTCAACTGCACAGTACAGCAATAAAGACTACTGGTAGAAGGAAATTTAACCATATATAACATCTATATTATACTGTATACTGAGACTCTAACTGTAACCCTTCTTTTCACTAGGATGCTAATGACCCTGATACATTCACTGTATGCAGTGCAAAAGAATATAGTGAAAAATGCCATTCATGTGCAGACAGGTGGAAATTGGCCCCTTGCAACTATTAGCTGAACTCTAAATATAAAGACCCCCTTGTGTTGTATTTCCCTTTGCTAACAAGCCATATTTGAGTAGCTAACAAAGACAAATTTGTCAAAACTCATAGAGTATTTGATGACCAAACCCAGTAGCCTAACATTTCAGCAGCTATGATCTATACCAGAGCAACTTCTATTGACACTTCAAGCACAAATGCAGACCTTTTTGCAACTGCAGTCTCCATCTGCAAGTGCATTTTGTCTGGTAGCAGCAGAAGTTAGACAGGCATTGAGGCAACATTAAACTTTGCCAAGGATCAGCTTCAGATGCAAAGATAGTTTTTCTCTTTAAACAATCTGAGTAAAAAGCCAAAGCCTCAAAGAGTGGAGCCCAGAACAGGTTCCACAGAAGAAAAATAAGGCCATAACTTTCTCTTTAAATCTGATGACAACTGTAAGCAAATCACATCACGTTTTGGTTTCACAGATAAGCAAAATCAGCCAATACATCTGAAAAACCTCACTTGATTCTAGAAGTAGCTGGACAACTCTCACTGGTACTGAGCCAGGGAAAAGCCAAGTTCCTAAAAGGCTTTGTCAGTGAAAAAATAGGAGATTTGTCCTTTAGTCTGATAAAACCAACAAGACTGACAACACCCCTACCAACATAACAAACACAAGTGTCACAACCCATTTTAGAGCAGAGACCATAGGCATATTTAATATTCCTATAAAATTTTATATGCATTGACCTATCTTTTTTTTAAAGGTACATGATGAAGAAATGGGGTCATTAGCATTGCTGAAACATTGGAGCAATACGAGGTCAGGATGTCACTGTTCAGTTTTCTTCAAATTCTCTCTCTTTCCTCAAGACTCTCAATGGGAATTTCAGTCATATTACCAGGTTCAAAGGACACCTTACTATACCATTCAACAAGTTTGCTTTTCCAGGAGACATCTTTCCATTTTTGTGATGGCCTGCAGCATTGTATGAGGCCGAAATGGCAGATGGTCTCACAGTTATATGTCTATTGTGTTCCAAAACTCACAAAACCTGCTTTGCTTTAACCAAGATTTTTATATTCTTTGCTCATAATAGCTATCTGGGGCTAGCTTTGCCTTACTATTCAAGTTTCATTCCTCTTGTTGTTACACTGCCAGTGCGAGAGTCTGAGAGTGGCTGTCAGTGAGTTGACTTCATGAGGCATGTCTTTGCACCTGTACACAGGACAGCACAAAGTTGATCGCACGTGGTGCATGGTAAAAACAAAATTATATCTTGCTCAATTTCACATGCATTTGGAAAGACTGCTCTCATTACTATGTATTTCCTAGTTTAGGAAAGAAATATCCTTGATTGTTAGCTCCTAAGTGTTTTAAAATTTCCCATGATCTAAATGTTGCTCTTGCAACAGTTTGTCAAAGATAGATTGTCACTTGGAATGATTTTATGTATCAGAAAACAACTAGAGGTAAGAGGTAAAGTATCTCTTAAGTTAATTATTTATACATAAAGCAAAGCAAAGACATTAAGAATGTATTATATTTAAAAAGGAAGTAAAAACGCTTGTGTGTTTAAGACAAAGAAATGGCACGTGAGGGATCCTGCCTTCTCGTCTGGGTTCTTAGTGACTCTTTCAAGTGCAGTTTTAGTCGGGTTGCTCATGCACTGCGCTGTGGACTCGCTCCCTGCAGGGGCATTGGCAACCCTCAGCAGTTCACCTGTTCTGTGTAAAACGTGATAACGGCTAAGTGTTGGTATTTGTGAAGACTGCCAAGAGCTACTAAACCCTAACCAGGAGGCAAAGCTGAGTGACTTCCAAATTCTACCACTCCCCAGGGACTGCAAAGCATCTGAACTGCTACAAGGAGGTGGATCCTTTCATTCAGGGTTCTCAAGCCTACATCATCTTCTGCAGGTAGTTTTGCTCCAAGATCAAGACAAAAGTCACCATTTATGGATTTAATGTTAAATAGCCATTAAATAAAATGCACAAGTCATCAATGGAGCTAGCACTGGAGCTCCAGTTTGCTTTTAACCAGGCAAATGTCCTAACTATGGCCAAAGAACCTGATTTCTTCTGGAAACTCAGAAACACCCCAGCAGTTTTACAAGGACCCCCAAGAACTTTGGATGTAGGTGCTGAGTACCTCTTTAGGCCTTCAGTTATATTTATGAGCCATGTTCTGACTCTTTGAGGAAACTAAGGAAAAAAGAATAAAAGCAAGGTCCATAAAGGTACTTGGAAGCTTAGTTTCCTCATTTCTAAAATGGGTCTAGTGATCTATACTATGTATTTATGTGTTGCTGTGTCAGTGCTAACTGTATTATTTTCTTGCTCATGCCACTTACAGATGCACTCTGTTATGCAGTGCATTGCCTGTTTTGATACATTGCTCCATAGAAACCAAGTCATTAGCTAATCATATGTGCAGACATCCAGAAACACTCTTGAAAGGATTTTGGCTCTTTGATTTCTTCAAATATTCCCTTCAAATGAAAATTACAATTTTTCCACTCTATTTATCCAGTGCTCTAAATGTTAAGTTATATATGACTGAGGCATTAGCTGGTATTCACAGGCTCCTAAAGCTGTTTCTGAGAGATGTTGATGTGGAGCTTCCTTGTCTCAATTTCATTATATATACGTACATTTATATACATGCAAAAGAAACAGCCCTGCAGACTCCAGGCTCAGTGAAGAAGGAGGGGGAGGAGGTGCTCCAGGCGCCGGAGCAGAGATTCCCCTGCAGCCCGTGGGGAAGACCATGGTGAGGCAGGCTGTCCCCCTGCAGCCCACGGAGGTCCACTGCGGAGCAGATATCCACACTGCAGCCTATGGAGGACCCCACGGGTTATCCCACCCCATTCTTTAGCTTCTCTCACTGTTCCCTGGCTTACAGCCACACATGGATAACTATAAGCTACCAAACCTCTGCTTCCACACACCACCACACATTTTCAAGGAGTCCCTAGTTAATAACAGTGAAGCTAAGAAGGATTCAAAGCAGGATTCAATGAAGTCTTTGGCTTCACTGTCTTGAGCAATAGTTTCCTCCTACTTTGAGCAGCTACATAGATACCTATGTAATGTACCATTACATAAAATCAGCACCTTGCTGCTCTACTGTAGTTGTCTGGTGTTTTTTTTCACTCTAGCAGATGATTAAATGATGATTAAAACCCCCTTCAGCTTGTGCCTTGTAGAGGACATGTCTCCCCACGAGTACCACCAGCATAGCTGTGACATCCCAAACTCTGCTTTCTTGATTTCCACTTCTGGACCTAACTCCCACAGGAGTTTCCCTCTGCCTTAGGAAGTTTGTGCCATAGGGGTGTTGTTCTACTATTGTTCACTCAGTCAGCCAAAATGTTTACAAAAATTGTGATCTTATAGAAACAATGGATCCTAAAGTAATAGGGTATACTGCAAAGCAGAATCAGATTTCACTCTTTATACTAAAAATGCCTAGATGTCAGCTCTGAGCTAGCAGTTTACATGACCCATCAGCAATGAAGCCAACAACTGGAAAAGTGGAAGGGCTCTGACTTCATGGGAAGAGTCAGAGGGCTGTGGTCTCACACCCTCACGTTAGCTGCCAGCATGCAGATACAGCTCCCAGCTTTTGCCCAAGTCATTGCAAGACAGAGTTCTGCCAGTTCCCAGAGGAAACCGACGACAATGTTAAGACAGCTAATTCTGCTTGTTTATGCTATCAACATCCGAAAACATATGTATCAGAACAACTTTAAGTCCAAAGATTAAATGAAAGATTAGGCTCTGGACATAATAAATAGCTCCAACAAGCATCAGTACAACTGTTTCACAAAGCCAAAGATCATGTTTAGACAACATCAGCCAGTCAGTAATTGATCTGGGGTAATTTCTGTCCAAAGCAAGTTTACTGCCCACCTGCTCTTTTCAGGCACAGAAAGCTGTCATGATGCTAAAGGAGGGCGTCTACCAAGACCAGCCTGCTGAAAATGTGCTCCTGAACAAATCACCACCAGCTGGCACTCAGGGGACTGCATCAGCAGCAGCATACCCTGCACTGCAGATCTGATGGGCCCTGGGATTTCCCCGAGACACTTATTCTCAGACACAGATGCTTTTTGAGGGAGTTGTTCAGCTTCGGGAATCTTTCCAGCCTCAGTCTCCGCTTAAGAGTTGCTGGTCAGCAAGCAATACAAAAATAAATATGTTTCAGTAAGGTAACTCACACATACAGACTCATCAGTCTGTAAATAAAAGTCATCCACCCAAAGAAGCTGGTGATGTATCTCTGACTCCCTCCTATAGTATTACCCAGGTAGCCACACTTCTTCATAGCTTTATTTCTAGGAAGTACTTCATAGCATTACAGGAATTTTCAGTTTCTGATGATATAATTCAATTCTCCCACATTCTGTCTTCTTTTTCAAGCAGCACTGCTGGGAAAGATAAGAAATACAGGTATATTACATTCTTATGGGCATTCTTACAGGTACAAATGCCTATATAATTTCCATATTCATAAATTAATAATTAATAATACAGGTTTTAAGTATTCAGGTACACTCTGGCCCTCTCAGATTTCTAGCACTAATTATATGCCACACTTCAGTACCAAAAATTTTCATGAAATTTACCCCAAAAAATTCTCAATTTTAACTAAATCATCTTTTAGCACCAATTTTAGTGTTTGCCACAAGTTTCCAGTCCTCAGATGAAGCAATCTGCAGGAATCTGTGCAAAATCCAGACATTTTGTCATGAAATTACTAAAATATTCCATTTCAACTTTATCAATACAACCTTTCCATTACCTATAGGATAGTCAAAAGGGTGTGGCTAATCAGAGCAAGGTTTGCAGAATATTCAGATTTGTGAAGAGTTCCAAAATGTTGATTCTTCATCCCAGTTCAGGGTGTGGCCAAATTTCTGAGATTTCAGCATCTCCTGTAGGGCAGGATTTCAGTGCTTTGACCATTCTACTGACTTGATACTTGTCAGAAACTACAGTCTCATGTACAAGTCCACCACTGTGCTATAGTGTGCATTGGGTCTAAAGGGTGTAAGCATTTCAAAAGTATTTGGGAAATGCCATTGCTCCTGTAAGATATATTTAGAATGTTCCTGGTCAAAATTAACAAGTATTTCTACAAGCAGCTATGTGACACTGCGTATTAGAGGCTAGAAAGAATGACGGTATGTGGGCTCTTCTATCTGAGAATGGTAGTAAGAGATTAGTGACAAAATCATAGAATAAGCCCTAGGATAAATTCTTTAGGGAAGTTCATCATTATAGTACTGTGATTCATTCTCATGCAGCACCCCTTTCCATTGTACTGATTCAATAAAGCATTTCAGCATGGGGGCATGTATGTGAATTCTGTTCAAAATCAAGTATAAGCCTAAACTATTTAGGATCCCAAAAGGTCTGAATTCAGGAAAAAAAACCCAAGTTGCCAGGACCTCAGCAAAAATGACTATGAATCCTACCTCTGGGTAACATCCCTGTAGCTGACAGGTTAAATTCCCCACTTTGTGAAATAAGGCAGTGGAGGGAGGTCTGTCCTTCTAACAGAGACATTCAGAAAAATTGTGCAGATGGAAACCAATACAGAGTTTACTGTGGGAGCAGCTCTTGTTGTGCTGCATGTTTGCCAAGCCTTTGAAGAACTAGTTTTACAAGGTCAGGTCAGAGGATTGCCTGGTGCATGCCTGGGAAGATGTGGCTGAAGACAGTCACGAGTATGAGTGTGGAATGTGTTTAAGTGTTCTGAGGACTGGCAAACATCCCAGCCAAGCCAGATATGTGCTCCTGTTTTAGTAATATATAAGTATGCTGTAAAAGACAATAGAGGTCTTTCTGCCGTTGCTTCGGAACCATTTTGTTGTCATCCCGAGTGCCTTTTTCATCGCCGCAGTTTACCTGCTATGTTTCCACTACACTCCTCCAAGAATAAGCAGCTATGTGACCAGGCAGCTGGGAGACAATACAGCAAAGAAATTAATTACAAACTGATTACACATAGCATTAGTTCCATGGCTTCTCACCATATCACCGGGAGACTTGGACACACATTAGCAGATCTCAGTTCCTGCATGCATGCTTTTCTGGTAACAGCTACCATGATGCTACATTACACTAAGAACACTTTTCTTCTCTCTCACTCTCTCTTTCTGTTTTTAAGTTCAAATAAGATTACAGAAACACTTGAAGCTGACCTAAAAAGGTGGGGTTAATGAAAATCATACAGATGGTGAATGTCAGAAGAATGGGTCGAGGATTTGCATTCATCATAGTGGAGCCCCTGCATACATTTCCATAACAGTAAGTGATGAATAATAAAATGTGTAAGTTTTATGTTTTCATCATGTCACCACCTCTGATTTAATATTCTTTTTGGTGCATTTTTTTTCTTCCTTGTCCACAGTGCTCCTTCCTCCATTATTTAGTTCAAATGATGAGCCTTTCTCCACCTTTGGGAGTTTTATTTATACTTTTTTCCCCTTCCTCATGCAAAATAGAAATATGCATTAAGAAGTCATCCCAGAGGTAGAGTCATTCATATGTAAAGCAAATAGAGTAATATCTGCGGAGGACTACTAAGAGCATATCACTGTTCAGGAACCTCTTGTTTTCATCTTTTTTTCCACCATTGTGCCCCCAAAAAAGAAAACTCACATGTCAAAATAGATGACAAAAAAATGATGGTGCTATTTGGTCAAAGTCTTGGAAAGTTGTTCTCTTTGGGGAATGGTAATTTATATTTTACTGTTTACCAGGCAGATGGGCAATCCTCAGGACAACCTGATCCTGTAGCTACTGAGTGCTAGCAGAATTGCTATTAAGCCTGATCCTTCCACACGGAACCCAAAGGGAATGTTTACATTTCATTTCAAAGCAAACAAGACCAAGGTTTATACTGGAGGTTATTATCTCTGTTTTACAAATGAAGACCAATGTAAGAAAGCCTCAGAATAGGACACATTTGCCTGGCTGTCTTTTGGACCAAATTTTACATTCTCCTATTAACCACTGCATGCAGAGTGGAAATTGAGGGGGAGCTGAACTGCACTTAGCTGTCGCCTAACCAGAGAGGCATCCAAATTTCCTTCAGCAACAGATTTCATCTCTTCAGTTTGTGGAGCCCAAGACATTTTTCAGTGAACATTGTAAACATGACTGTGTGACTCGTTGTATGGCCACTGTCAACTTGCTTTATTTTAAGACCCTGAGAATAATGCAGGGAATCCCCAGGGTCTGCTGAGCGGAGCTTGAAAACATCAGCATTGGGTGCTTAATTTTCTAACAGAAAAATTCTCTTGTTGCCTGACTGTCTCTAGCTAGGATCGCCTAAGTGTCAATAATATTGAATTATTTAATATCCAACCTTTACACCTACTTATCTCTTAGCAGGATTCAGAGACTCGGTGCTCCTCCATCAGCTCCACCTATGGAGCTTTCTCCAACACAGTTTCTTTGGAGCTTACCTACTGAAGAAGATCTGAGCAGATCAAGGTAAGCACTCAAATATTTCGAGTTAGGCCAAAGCTATTTAAACATAGCCTTACTGGAAGATTTTCAGTGTCCAGATGCCACCTTAGTCTTTGCTAACTTACTCTCTTATTTCATTCTAAATATATTAAGATACTAATGTCGTGAACCGATGAAGAAGCTGTATTTGCCAAATGTGACTAATTTATTTTAAATTAATTTTAAGCCTGTAGTTTTGACAGCTTTCAACAAAGGCTTAAGCAATTATGACAGCTGTCAATTATAACAATAGCTGGGGCTGGAGACTAAAGAAAGAAAAATAGGTGGAAACAACTAATACAGATTTTTATGAGGGACACTGAAACGATTTGCACATTAAGAATTAATTTGATAAATAATTTTACCTTCCCAAATGCATTTTGCTCAACCTTTCCAAAAGGGATCATTTAGATCCCTTATGTAAAAAAAAAAAATAATTTTCTTTTTCAGCATGTAAAAAGGGGGATAAAAAGAGCTAAAAAATAAATCCCTTGCTGAAATGTTCCGTTTGATTTATTTGACCTGTTTTGTTTTACATTTGTTTAAAAACAAATGAAGCATTCTAAAATGTTGACAATTAGGGGTGACCTGAATTACCTGTTCCTTCCCAGGCTCTTCCATTTCTTTCAACTCAACTGAACTCAGAAAAAAAAAACAATTACTTGCACAGATATGTTACTGCCCTCAAAAAGCTAGAAGCCACAACTCCCCCAGTTTGAGATAAAGATAAAAGGCAGGCAGCAACCTGCCTGTATCATCCATTAGACGGGAGGGAAAAGCCCCACTCCACATACGAATGGGGGGATACTCTTGCTCCAGCTCCTGCTAACTGGCTGGAGCCTGAGCTTGACCTGGTACATGCCTCTCACCTCCATGATTCATTTTCCTCTCTCCTGTACCGGCTCCATATCCACTGGTCAGGGTTTGGGGCAGGAGGGGAGGCAAAGAGAAGGTGGATGACCATCCAGCTTTCCTTAATGTAGGGCAGAATAAGAAAGAGCCTGACTTTCCCTTTCAACATGGTTAGTACATGAAAAAGTGAAATCTGGTAAAAAACTCACTAGAAGAGATCTATAGTAGTTTGCACCCTTGTGTTTCCTTAGCTTAAATGAAAATACAAGCAGAAAATTGAGAATGATATGCCAGAAATTAACTTTTTTCCCCCCTTCAAAGTGCAAAATTCTCATTGGGATTGGAATTTCACCCCACATGGCTTGGCCAAGGAACACAGGCCAACAGCATAAACCTCACTGTATATGACTTGACATCTTGACATTTAGCAAACTTAGAAAATGTTATTAAAAGAGACATAGATACTGTAAAGATGAGCCTTACTAATACTAATAAACCTATTTTCTGTCACTGTTTTCCTGGATTATCTGGCAGTGTGGAAGGCAGCTCAGGTTGTATGCAAAATATCTAAATTTGTACAGTACTGCACCCTCACTAACAAGCTTTGCCCAGTCCTGGGCATTTCTGCAACTCATTTTACCCAATCCAGCCCCGGTAAAAAAAATGCTGTCTGGAACTGCAGCCTATGATAGGAGGCATAAGAGCTCAGAAAACTCATATAATAGAGAAAATATCTATCTGCACCTCATGGAAGTTTCTCTATCCTCTGATAGAGATGAGGCTGAACCAGACTGGTCAGCAGGAGTAGACAATAATGAGGAACTGATCCAAAGCAAAGATGGCAATACAGGACTACTGAGGACCAAAACCCCTTGCAGCTGACACCCACCCCTATGCTGCATACCCTCTCTGCCCAACATGCTTTCTGGAAGTGATGGTAGACCCAAAATGGTACGCCTACCTTAGTTCAGTTCAGGAGTGTGCTTCTAATAGCAAATGTCTTGATATCCCTCACCTACCTCACTTTGGCCTGCACCACAGAGAGGGTTTGAAGCTGAAATTCTGAATTTAAACTGAAATGAATTTGAATTTAATTCTTTCTGGATGAAACTACACAAGAAGGTATACTCCAGAAAAGCACCCGAATCAAATTACTTATTGTTCTGCTCTCAGAAACATAATTTCAGTGCTCACAACCAGATAAGAATTAGTCCAAAGTAAAAACTCTTGAAATGCATTCAGTGTGGACATCGGGTCTCATGGCATTTCACCGTACAGACCTTGCTCCCCCTGGACCACAGCACTGGCTAATGTAGACATGTTAGCTAGCGCGTCAAGGGAAGCAGAAAGGCTTAGAGTCCCTCAGGTGCTTCGCCTAAGTGTCTGAGCCATCTTGCAATCAGATTTCAAAGCACTGAATATTCATTACAATTAATTCCATCAATCTTTATTGTATACAGAAGTGCAACTGCAAAGTATTCTACAGGCAATTTCTGTAAGTAATTTTTATTGTAATTTCCATTACAACAGCAAATAGAAACTTGCTTTTAATGTTTTCATGGCAGTCTCCCACTTGAGCTGTTACCATGAAATATGTTTTGTGTCATGAAGTACTGAGGACAGCATAGCACAGATGGGACAGGCAATATAAAATTATTTAGGAAATGGATCCTATTACCAAATGGTTGACATGTTAAAAATTAGGAGAAAGGGTGACAAGATTATCTTACAAAAAGGATGCAGAGGAAGATGGATTACTTCTAATGAGATTTATTCACTGATTTTTTTTTTTGCTTAGAGTTGTGACTTAAAAGACCATTAAAAATAAGACAATAAATTTTAATTATAGAGATGGTTTCCTTTTTCCTGGGGTTCTGCAGAACTTAGGGAGACACCAAAGGCAGGTATCCAAAGATTGCTCTGTACAACACTTTATCAAACTGCAGTTGGATACATGCAGTTATTTAGCTAATGATCAAGTTAATTCTTGTTCTGCTCTCAGAAACATAATTTTTTAAGGAATTCCTAACAACATCCTTTTGCTTTCTTATGTGACTCATGAAGGATGCTAGTTTAGGCTACAGCTGGCAACACAATTAGTTGATTAAGCAAAGTGACTCTGTAGTGTGCACTGATCTGATGCATGTGATCTAAATAATGAAACTTTTTGTCCCTCCAAACGGGAATGCTTCTCAAGCACATGCCTAAATCAAAAAACATGTGGTGCTCCTGTGGCAATGTTCCAGGGATGCACCAATGGTTACAAGATGCACCTTGTACCTAGCACTGGCACAAAATTGGACTTCATATGACGGTTCAGTACAAATTCTTCTGAATCAGAAGACAGTCTGCAGAAAAGGCATAAAAATGCCTTACAGGACAAAAAGATAATAGCCTATCACACTATATTTTAACAAAGGGTCACCATCCTCAGTGGGAACAAATAAACCATAAAAATGTTACTGCAATCGGCAGAAAAAGAAATCTCTCTTCCGTCACTTCACAGGCACCTTTGTCCTATGAAATCAAATGCTACTGAGCCAACTAAATCTTCCAAATAAACTGTATAAGCTCATCTTTGTTTTAATTGATAGAATTTTTTTTTTAATAGTAAAATTAAAGCAGTTGTGTATTTCCCCCCTTGAATAGGGAATTGGTTCCCTGGAAATGCTGAGAAGGAATTTTCTACAAAATCCAATCCCATCAGATAGGTTTGTTGGAAAATTTCATATTGGGTATGATAAAGACAACTATTTTTGTATCTGCCTTCTCTTGCTCCATCAGGAATAGTGAATAAATGACCTGAAAAACATCTCACAGCCAACCAGCAGTAGCAAGAGTTACTGGTTTTAAAATAGAAAATTAAACTATTCTAAAGTTAAAGATTTCCACACCAGATAAGCCTCTGCTTTGTTATTAACAGCTCTGGAGAAATGCATTCAAGATTTTCTGGTAATCCATAATTCCAATTTACTGATATTTGAAAATTACCATAGGGTTCTCCTCCGGGATGCTCATTTACTTCTACTGTTAATGTGAAAAAACCGCATGTCTATTTATCAGTCCACATGGTAAATAGCCAGTGTTTAGTCAACAATCCCTAATTAATGTTCACAATATTTCTGTGAGGTTTTGTTTATTCCATCTTACCATCAAAAATGAATCCAAGATAGAAAAAAAGGAAATGAATGGATCAAGATTTCAACAGATTCAGTGTTAAAGCTACAATTGTAAGTTGCAGCTTCGTGAAACTCATGGCTATATACGTTTCTACAGATTCCCAAGAGAGGGATGATATCTATTACCTCCCTCCTCATCAAAAGGCCAATGATGGCCTACAAATCAGAAGTTTTCTATGTTGTTTTGGAAAAACTAAGCATTTTTCCTCCTGTTTTCCTACTTAGCTATGAAAGATTAACTTCACTCATTGCTCTACACAAGTATACACAAAGGCTAACTCCCCATGTCCTTCTACAGAGAATTTTTTGACTAAACTACAAGGATCATGGTCTTCGGTAGAAGAATAATGAGTAAGGGTCTGAATCAGGGAAATTATGTTTAATTTGATGTTAGTAAGAAGCTTCCTGACTTCCTACTTTCTGGCAGCACCACATGTTCACATTCTGCAAAATTATTCAAGAACAACCTCCTGGAAGCACAAGAGCAGCCCATCCCTACAAAGGGAAAGGAAGAAGGCAGAATAACTCGGGCTGTTCTATGATTCTATGGAAATCAGGATCCCATTGCAACATTAGGAGAAAAACTGAACACAGACGGAGGCTGAACCTGTAAAGAGATGAGCCATCTGAAATTGTAACATTATTGACATCAAATGGGGAAAAAAAAAAAACCAAAACAACCAGAAAATCAGAAGTATTGGTAAGCCCTTGAAAATGTTTCAAAAGAAGCTTGAAAGTAATCTTGAAAGCCATTTGCACAGATTACACAGTGAAGAAGTTCTCAAAATGGAATAAGGAGCACCGTGCTGTAAAACAACGAAAGACTAAGAACACAAGCAGAATAAAGGAAAGATTTAATAAACAGGAAAGTGCAGCAGAAACCAAGCTAGAAACACCCAGCTCACATGATGAGCTGCAAACTATCTCACAAGGATTCGATGGTGATGCTGTCCTCTGGACTCTTGGCTTTTACTCAATCCCTGCCTTGCCAAAAGGGTTTTATTGTGTAGTTACGGGCTTATTAAAACCCTTGTGACAATGTATATTTACAGTGCACTTCGTGACTTAGAGCAAAAGATCCCTTGTTGCAATGGTCTCACAGGTGAGACGAGACATCCTTATGCGTGCGTGAGGGCCTATGAAGCATTTGCACTGAAAATGTCATTTACAGCAACAAGGAATGCTTAGTATGGCTGAAGGGGTTTGGGCAGGGGGTCTGGCGGGGGGATGGAGCAAGAGAAGTCATTCCTGAAAGACCTTGGAGGGAAGGCAAAATCCTGAGAATGACACAATGACTTAAAGAGCAACAGGGCTAATTTACTGATGGTTTAGTAATTGTCAGGCTTCACTGAAAGCCACAGAAAACCTTTAAAATCTCTATAAAAGGGGCCTGTTTTAAAGAGGCTGTCATTGCTGAAAGGAAAAATAATAGACTAGTGGGACTAATTCTAAACCCAGCAGGTCTGGAGGTGAGTCCCCGCAGAATAGAAAGGGAAAGCAATCATGTCAGATGAAAGAGAACTTGTGAGAGAAGAATATTCTGCTGGGTACTATCAAGCCAATTGTGGACTAATGCACATCTTTCATTGCTGTCACTAATTTAAATAGGCTGAACATTCAACCACTATTATTATGTTATCTTTTTAGCTGAAGGTCAAACACATGGGCATTGAAACCTTGGCATTTCCCCTGCACATGGAAAAAATGTACATACCCTACATTTGGTATGTAATATTGCACTTTGTAACTAGAATGTTTACTAGTAACTAGAACCGAAGGATGTAACTGAGCAAAAGAAAGCAGAAAATGCTTTGGCTGGGTGGCAATCTCTATCCAATCAGTAGTGAAACATATCAGCAAGGTAAGGAATGACATGCTCCCTCTCCTAGAGCTTCCCAGTATGGACATACACGTATGGTATGCGGTGCCAGGGCTGTAGTCACTAGTGAGCAGTTCTTTTTATTGTGGCTCCTATGATTATTTCTCATAAATCTGTATGATGGAAAACAACAGAAGTCTCTATAGGGCTTTTCCTTTATTTATACACTCTGTGATGCAGACATTGGAAAAAAAAATAAAATCACAAGGCAGAGTTATTAGCAGGAAACCTAGTCATAATTCTGTAACTCAAAACCAAGAAGTATCTCTGTTCTATAAGTTTCTTAAAGAATCATACAATAATTTAGGTTGGAAGGAATTTAGGTCATCTAGGCGGACCTCCCAGAAAAGGGCCAGATTCCAGTTTAATGAGGTTGCTCAAGGCTGTGTCCAAGAAAGTTTCAGGTATCTCCAAGGATGCCAACTCACCAACTTTCCCAGGTAACTATACCAGTGTTTCCCATCCTCATTGTGCAGAAGTATTTTTTTATATCTATCTGGAAGATTTAATGTTTCTATATTGAAAGTAAAAATGCTAAGTATGGTCTTTTCAGCATGCCAAATAAATATATTAAAATAAACATATGCCCAGCTCTTTGCTAGAACTTGCAGTGTAACCTGGAATACAATAATACATTTGTAATAGCATATGCCTTGCAAAAAAAAAAAATTTAAAAAATCAAGGACTCTTAAGATTTCTGAGTTATTACTCTCCCAATTTGAACAATGGGAACAGACATCACAGATCACAGCTTTCCATCCTGCTTTTTAAACTTAAAAAAAAAAAAAAAATCCTTCTTTGGATCCCTCCAAAAGGGGGATTTTGATGCATCCTCTTGCAGTTTTATCTCCTAGACAGGACACATAGTATGCTTCACCAGCACTCACCAAACATTCACTGAAGTAGATTCAGATAATGTGCTAGAAATTACTATAGTTATTTTTATATGTATCCCAGTGTCTTAAAAGACACAGTTCTGCTGCAGACTATGCAGCACAGAACAGCACAAGAGTTTCTGTCAAATTTAAGCAATAATACGGAACCTTCATAGGCATGGACTGGTGAAGGAGGAAGTGAGGAGGTAAGAGGACCTCATATCTTCATCTCCTGACTTCTGTCCCAGCACTGGGCTATCCAAATCACAGTCCCAGATGCACTGTGTAGAGACCTGCTGTGGGGAGCCGAAGGCTGCAGTGGTGTGCCTCCTCGTCCCAGCAGCATGAAGAGAAAGAGGTCTCCCACCACACACGGGGACCACCTTGCCCTCCTTCTCCCCTGCCACCTGACCTGGGGCTGTGGTGACCTCAGAGCCAGGTGCCACTGGTGAACAACCAAATAGACAAAAGGGGAGAGCGAGACGGCCCTGGCACAAGAAAGTGCTACACAGCAAACAATAATTATTGTGGATCCAAGCAGCACATAGAAATGCCCTTCTCTATGTGACTGGTTTTAACTAAGTGAAGTATCCATGCCCACGTCATGACAGTGCTTAGAGTGACCATACACAAGTCAATGCACATATCATTGTGCCTTTTGTAGTCAACAACTGTGAGTGATTCAGCAATTGCCAAGCAAGCCAAGAGTACTGGGATAAAGCAACACAATCTTTTCTGTAACTATAGATGTTTCCTGAATTAATTTCTGTTTGGATAAAAATGTATCTCTTAAGAAAACATTGACTTATAAAAATGCCAGTGACGGTAAAAGCATCACAACCTTTGAGAAATAATTGAGATGATTAGTAACCTCCATGGTTAAAAATGTAAACCACACTTACAGGCTGAAATCACCTTCTTTCAGCTTCCAGTCTCGTCCTGTTTTTACACCTGGGTCTGCTAAAATGAAGGTCCCATTATCAAACTTTGGTTCCTCATGTAAAACTACCCTGAAACCATTTTTCTTCCTCCTCAGGGAGCTCAATGGATTAGTCGACCTTATTTTTTTAATGTGGGTCCTGTCCTTACAGCTGTTGATGTTTTCACCACTTGATGTTTCCTCAAGGACATTTACATAATAGTTCACTTGAATTGTGCTTATTACTCCAGCAGCTGAAGCAGGGCACACCATGGTAACAGGCCCACAATTACTCCTGCGATCTCTGACAGCACTCCAGCAATCAGTGCTATGTGAATGGGATGAACGCATTTACTGACAATCTCAGGGACAAAACCTGGAAAATTATTGTATAAACACACATCATGGTCTTCCACCTTAAATTCAAAACCACCTGAGACAAAACACTAACTGCACCAAATATTTGCATTCTACTTCACTGTTAAGGCTATATGTGTATATAAAGATGTAATCTGTTTTTATCTCATAAAAAGAATGATGCAATACAGGTCTAGGGTTATAAAAGTGTAAACGCAGACAACTTCAGCCTTAAACAGTATTCTTTTTTTCTCTATTTCTCTCTCTCACTCATGCATAAATGCTGCTCAGAGACACACTACAGAATGAATCACAGAGGAGCAGGCTGCACCATTGCAGTAATGGGAGTGGGACTGGCACCTGAATGCCTAATTTTGAAAAATACAGATTGCTCCTAACTCTTCTGAAAGGTGTAATACTCCCTACCCAAGGCTACAAGGATCCTGGATGGCTCCCATTGCTATTACTTCAGTACGTGTCACTCCCGTTGCTTCCACACTACAGAATTTCCAAAGTATCTGCAGGAGGTTTCAAATTAACGCCAAATTTTGAAGCAATACCCAGAGGAGGCACTGAATTTCATTTGGGTTTGCTTTGAAGCAAAGACCTTCGGGCATGAACCCCAGAGTTTCCTAAACTCGAGTGAAGCTTTCAAGAAAGCCGACTGAAGTTAGTAATAAAAGCCAATGTTAGGCAAGCTTTCAGTTTCAGAAATCCCTGTAAGTAGTTTACAACATCGATATCATTTAAAATACCCCTGTAAAAGTGTAATCCTTGGTATAAATCCAGAGTAAATCCATGGAAATGTGTCTGCTGACTGCAGCTGGTCAGAACTGTCATATATGACTTTGTAGTTACATTATTCAGAGTGTCAACAAACTGACTAAAAAAAAATCTACTGAGAAACCAGTGGAGCTGCTGAGCATGACAATTAATTGTTTCCAGTTCAAAAAGGTGAGGGAAACAAACACAGGAGACCTGTGACAGCTAAGCCTCGCAGCCACCTTGGGACGTTCAGCAGCTAGCTTTTTGGGATGCTGTTGCCAAAATCCTTCTAAGCCAAAATTCTTCAGAGATCAGCTCTGCAAGCCTTGGCCAAGGAGGCCACTACCTCCACTCTGTACCGGGGATCAGCTCCAGTCCTGAGAGCTGGCACGTGTGCCCATCGGCGGCGGTGTCGGCAGGTCTCTCCTCCTCCCCGGCGTTGCTGCTCGCTCACGGGCTCCGGCTGGGGCTGCGTGCGCGTTTCCCGTTCTTCTGCAGAGCCCAGAAGCGCAGCTTCACTCACGCTAAGCAAATAACACACGCTCTCTGCTCAGGCCTCGACTCTTTGTACTAATATCCGCAGCTTGCAGGACTGAACCCAAGCTTATTCGTGGTGTACAGTACTTTGGCTTGAAAGTTGGCACCCTAACGTGCAGAGGATTTATGGCACATGAGTGTGCATAACAGAATCAGATTGTTATTCCAAGAAATTGGACCCAATCTCACCCTGACAAAGCTAGCGGTAATTTTCCTAATTGATGCATTGGGAGCAGTCCTCAGGAACTATACTGAAACATAGCTTTCCATTAGCCTCCGCAGGGCTGCCTTTTTACGACGTGACAATTATTCAAATATCATTTCATTGTAAAAATTATAGTTTTAAGCTGTGTCATGGGTTTTGACATTTGATAAATTCATGATGCATTTTACTACATGTTCCTGCTCAGGTGTTAATATGCAAAATCCCACAAATGCAACAAAATACAATAAAACTTCTGACTTAAGATATTAATTAGGTGATTAAACTGTCACACAAGATTTGTTTGTCCTTTGTAAATTAGTAGCTCAATCCTCACAATTTATAGGCAGAACAAATCATAAAACAAAAGGCTTGGTTCACTATAAAAACCACTAAGCTTTTGCACAAGGCCAAAGCAGCCATGGAAAATTGATTTTCCACAGCTTACTCAGTCTTGAATAGGCTCTGCTTTGTAGAAGACTTTTTATTGAGTGAAGCCAAAACTCATTATAGCTAAGACCTTTAGGAACAACATGTGTTTGCTCCATTATTTTTAATGTCATCAACATCACATTTTAATCTCATGTATTAAAGCGGGAAGAGCACAAAGACATATTTGCATTTTACTACCAGGGTAAAAGAAGGAGACTATGCTAGACCTTTAGTAAAATGTGGACCATGGGAGAAGGAAAATGATTATTCATTATTTCTCACAGGATAAGCCGTGGGTAAAGAGCACGTTTAAGGTAAAGTGGGGCCTTTTATACAGTGTACTATTAAATCATGGAAATCGTTATCACTGGATCTTAGGGCAGTCAACACAAAAATAGCCCTAGACAAATTCAGGGGACAGGACATTAAACACGGCATTCTAGTGGCTGCTTAAGAAATCTCTTGACCAGTGATCGCCAGAAGCTGGGAAGCCCTGAGAAACCTGGTCTCTCCTCAGAGTCTGGCCTTGCTGTGGGCAGCAGGTTGGACCAGAGACCTCCTGAGGTGCCTTCCAAGCTGAACTGTGCTAAATCCCTCTATACGTGTACTTTTCTTACACTGTAAACAACCTAGCTGGTATCAGAAACAAGTTAGAGGGATACACAGACATTTAATTTGAGTTGGTATGGAATATTTTACGTGGTGTTAATAGGCAAAATTGTGTCACCTGATGCGAGATACATTAAAGTCAACAGTCTTCAGTAGCTTTTCTGGTCGTTGGATTACTTTAGTTAGTTTTGCCAGGATTATCACAAAGAAATTCTTCTAGAGCATACTCCACACACCTGAATAATAATAGTGTAGGGGCTGAACAACCTGCATTTTACTAGCGGTACAATTTACGATCCATGCAAAAAACACCAGCTGCTCACCCAGCTCTTGGCAGAGACGTGATCTCTTGGAGTCACAGTGCTTAAATCCAGAAGTGCCATTTGTGATCACCTAATCTGATCTACTTATCACAGGCCATTACCTTTGTACTGAGCTCAATAACTTTGTGTTTGACTTAAATACATCTTCCAAAATGACACCCCGTCTTAATTTGAAAATGAGAGATGGGGAATCCATCTCTTCCCTTCATCATGTATTTCAATGATTAATCACTCTTTCTGTTAAAAACGGGCACAGAATTTCTAATTTGAATTTGGCTGGTGACAGCTTCCAGCCATTGCTTCTTTAGTACTCAGAATTTTCTTACTGTGAATATGCTCACGCATTTTAATGAGGTCACCTCTGAGTCTTGTTTTTAATTCACTAACATGCCAATTTCTTTACTTCTCATGGGATGAGGTATTTCTTACAGCTCATGAATCATTTTGGTAGTTCTTTCCCTTGCTCTCTCAAGTCTTTCAACAGTTTTTTAAATATGAATATGAACTGGATACAATATTGCCTTTCTGTGCAGAGAAGACATCCTCACACTCCTATCATTAATCTGTTTATGCATGAACATCCTACTATTGATTGGAGCATGCAAAGCGGATTCCTTCGGATGAAGTAAAAACATATTAGAAGACTGACAGTTACTAGACGAAAAGATCTTTGATATAAGAAGCTTTAGTTGAGCACCCAAATTCCTGAGTAAAGAAAACAAATTTCTTAGTGAAACACGCTGACTGTCAAGCTGTGGCCTTTCGGAAGTCACATTACCCTGACCTCAGCTTCCATAACTACAAAATCGGAATAAAGCTTTGTTAACCCTGACACACCAGGAAAAAGAAAAGACTGCCTGCTGTATTACTGTCATAGCAATTCCGTTCCTCGCCACAACTGAAATTTTCAAATAATTATGCCACCTTAATGTTAAAAAATTAATTTTATGCTACAGTCCTTTCTTCTCCAGGGGCTATTCAAAGCAAATTCTTAGCCCCTAGAACCACTGTAGACATAGGAAAAACTATTATCTTACTGCTACAACAGTGAGATATATGACTACAGAGATAAAAAGGCCATGGGTTGTACTATGTTAGTTCAAAGCTACTGAATTTTGCAAACTTTTAGCTGACAATTCTCACTTTAGAATCACCGCTGCCGTTATTGATGTTTAATAATGCCAATTTAAATGCATTACTGAGTTGAAAATGTGAGCTCTCCAAAATGTGCCTTATTTACTTTTGAAATCTTTCCTTTTTAGCAATAGAGATACATGGTTTCTCAGAAGTGACAGATGCTGCATTCCTTTTGCTGCTCAGGATTCTTATCATCCTTTCAGACAATTGAATTTCTTCCATTTGTAAAATGTATTACCAGAGGAAGGATTGCAAGTAAAGCCCAGTGACTGGAATCAGAACTGTTTCGGCAATACAGGAATACTTCATTGATCCATATTAATACCTAGGAATCCCATTTAAAAATTTGTATTTACTTATTCTTAGGAATTAGAACTTGAGCAATATCATTAAAAAGTTCAGGAGGGATATAAATTTGTAATATTCATATAACAGATTTCTATAAGATACACTTAAACTTGAACTAATTTGATGGTTTGATTTTTGGGAATGCCCTAAATAAAGGTGAGCACATTAAATGTCTAAAGGCTGATTCACTAGAGAGACTGAAGAAAACATTCGCAAGCAGAGCATCTTTATCCAAAGAGGTACTTTCTAGACAGATTCCCAAAAAAGGATCTACTTTAAATGAGATGTGAAGAAGCATTTGTCAGAGATCTAAATGGGACTATTAAACTGATGCTAGTAGATATGAAAATACTAATAAAATTTGTGACTTCATAAATAATTATTTGCAGAATGACTCAGAGAAAGCAATAGCCCCTTCCAGACTTAAAAATTTATGAACTGATGACATTCTATTGATTGGAACATTTACCGCACCTTCAATAGGTCTAATTAATGAAACTGTTCACCGAATTAAACATAGTACTTAGCAGGATGACACTATGCCCCAGTTCTCTGCAAACATCTCCACATTCAAACATTTTCATGCTCATGGAGTCATCTACTGAGGAGCCTACTGCTTGCCCTAGTGAAGTCAGAAAGTGTTTCTCATTAACTTCAGGTATCTTATGCTTACCTACATACAAATATAAAGCTACTTATGAGATATGTAAACTGTAGGATCTGATACTTGATGAAACAACACTGTTAAAAATCAGACGTAAAAGAATACTTGGTTCATTTCTTTTATCAGTTAACTTCAAATCATTACTATAGTGATGAAGATGTAGACGGTTACTGCAACACACTAGAACCTGTGGCATAGACCTGGAAAAGAAATTTGTTATATTTTGCAAATAACATAAATTTGCATTTTAATACATTCAAATACAAAGGTATAGATCCAGGAATAGGTAAAATGGCATGAACTTTTAAGCAGCTACATTATGGCAAGAAAGGCTAATAGGATTTTTGAACATGTTAAAAGAAAAGAAATGAGCAAAAGCAGAGAGGCAGTTCTTGCCCCTTGATGAGATCATTTTAGAATAATATGTTCCTGTCTACTACCTTTTTTTTTTTTTTTTTTTTTTTTAAGATGTTAAAAAAGAAGGACAGAAATGGAATAAGAAGACCCATAAAGCTCAGGCCTAAGATAATGCCTTAAAGCAAGAAACTTGAGGCGCCAGATCATCTTGCTTTTTCAGAAAAAGGACTGAGAAGAGACTGGAAACTAAAACAGAAAAAGGCACAAAGAAAACCAGAAGGTGGACTCAGAAGGCAGAGAAATTCAACTTAAAAACTAGACATCATTGTTTTACAAAGATTAGTGGATTTTTCATCTCTCAGTGCCTTCAGGTGAAGACTAGATACCTTTCTAGAAAATGTTTAGGAAAATATGAGTCATTTTGCCAAACAGTTGTTAGAATGTAAAAGTAACTGCGTATTTGTTCAATACATGAAATAAAGAGACTTTATGATTTACTACTCTGTTCTGTCCATCTGCAAAGGCAGAAAGGTCAGTGGAGCACGGATTTTGGCTAAAGGAGATCAAAGTTTTCTGGCTCAATGAATCCTGTTGCCAGAAATTCACTGCCAACCAGGCATCTAACAAGCAACTTCAGAAGATCCACATCTTGAAATAATGGAATTTGATCCTTGCCTAACTGTTCAATCCACAGATCCAAGAGCTTAAAGTTGTCATCCTGAAAGTCATATTGCTACATTTGTAGTACCCTCCTCATATTGCATGATCTTATGTCACGTATACACTGCAATATTTTAATGCAACAGCCTCAAAAGGAGATGAGTTTACAGCCTTAGTTTTCTTGGGTTTGTGAGCTTCAGTCAGCACCAAAATGTTATTTATACTTTAGAGACATGTTAGACTACCAAGGACAGCAGCAAGTTTGGGGTTAGCAGCTGGATTTTCTACTGCAAAGCATCATATAAACATGGTATTCTAAATTCTGAATTTTGGGGTAATGAAATACTTCTAATTCTAAAATTGACTTAATTCTAAAAGCTACCAGCCTTTGGAAGCTGATATCCTATAGTAGTCCACAGAATACAACTGTGGCTAGCAATAGAAGTACATGTTCATCTGCCAGTGTAGACTCCTACTTGAATCTTCCCTAGAAAGGGAGTGTTTCACTCTTCAGCTTACAACCTCATTTGTTCCCCAGGAACTTCCCTCAATCATCTCTCCTTTTCACCCTTCAGATATAAACAGCTTTCATGTGTTGAGTGAAGCTATAATCTGTAGGTTACCAACACTACAGCCCATCCAGACTTCTCTATCTACCAGCTTCTCTGGAGGAATAGAAGTCCACTCCAAACCCCCACACTTCAAAGAACTTTGAACAATTTGAATTTAAGTTTAAAAACCAGTATGAAACTGCACTCCCATCCAGTCCCATTCAACTGCTGAACTGGAAGTTTTAATCTAATGTGATTTTCCATGTTTGGTTATTACAATGGCTACATATCATGGAGTCAGTGACAAAGGAAGGCAGCTTTTGCTCTTCTTTTTTTTCATTTTCTGGCTAAAGTTAGAGCCCTTACATGACTTGAATCTAATAGTGTTTGACTGAATAGGAAATCAGAAGTCAGACAGGAATTTTTCAGCCCTAGAAAAGATAAAAGTGAGTTACTGCTTTAATTGGCTGTTGAATTAGCTCATATGAATAATAGCTCACGGTCTTTTCAAGTTCTGTGGTTTAATAAGACTCCCTTTTACTTCTTTGTCTGACGATTTACTGGAAAAGATTCATTCCTTTGGGACATAGTGATTACATTCAAACTCCAGATGTGAAAAAAGAAATAGCTATGCAAAGCAAAAAGCATAAATAGTACAGGCTGCTGGTAGCACTGTTTTTTTACCACCTTCTCTATGTGGCAAACACAAAGGTCTGTTTTAATTAAGGTACAGGGCAAAAACTGAGGAGGCACTTTGTGACATGGGACTGCACCATACGGGCCTAGCAGAGCTGCATATAAAAATAAAAACAAGAAACCACAAAAAGGGAAAGAACAGATGTATGCCAGTCAGCAGAACCGTCATCCATGTCACAGGGTTGGGAGTCAGGTGGTACACAGGCTTTTGTAAGTTCAGAGCTGAACCAACAAACACGGGGAGAAATTTTACATGATCCAAAACGTAGATTCCTATTGAGCCCCATACCTACGGTACCTACAAGCAGTACTACCAAAAACCACTTTGTGTGTATCAATAACCAAAATGAAAGGTCAATACAAAAGGAAACAATTCTTTATTCTCTTTGAATGATTTTTATTGTGAGTTAGTAAGCCAGTAGCTCCCTGCCTGCATGAACTCTTACTGTAATACCTTTTTCCTTGCAAACAGTAGCATTAAACATGTTTATCTAATCTCCAACCAGGCACAAGCCATTAATGCATTGCCACTAACTTCCATGGCACCCATTAAATCTCTGCCGAAGCACTATTTACCCTTAGTGTACCCAACCATACTATTCGGAGGCAGTGATTATGTGGGGCATAGTATGGAGCAAATTCCCACAAAAGACAAGAACCTCCAAAAACTCCATCACCTTCTACTCTCAGCACAAAGCGCACTCCTGAACCCTACACATTTAAAATAGGAGTATAGCTATTAAAGTACTCGCCACAAACCTGAAACTCCATACTAGACAAACAAACAACCCTACCCTAGAGACAGAAAAAGGCACATGGGGCATCAGCACATTGTTTAATCCCCCTCTTGGAGGTGATAATAACGTCTTATATCTATGCATTTTGACACAGTCTTTAATCACTATTTTTGCATAGGACCACTGCTTCATTCACCAAACAGCTAATCAATATTTTGCTTTCACCTCATAACTCACTGTGTGGCCCATGCTTTGTTTACTACCCATTATTCAATTGTGTTATGACGGCAGAATTATTAATTTCCTCCAGGGCTTCTCAATGGTGCTCATCACTTCAATATCTGAGTGCTGCACAAATGCAAATTAATTTAGCTTCGCAAAAATCCACAGTGGCAAAGAAAAGGTACTACCGCTGTCTAAAATATAGGGCATGGAGGCACAGAAAAATTAAAGGCAGAGGTATTCACTGATTTTAGATGTCCTGTCTGAGGCATCATAGATGTAATTTTAAAGTATTTAACAATATTTCAAGCACAGAGGTTGCAGCATCAGTCACAGGTGTGACTGCTGAGCAAATTGGATTTAGGACCATAAATAAAGGTGGTCATTAAAAATTAGATAATTAGAAGCTATTAGACTATTAGAGGTTCCACATACAGAGATCACAGAACTGGTTTAAGTGGCTATATTAGCACTAGATAGGAAAAGTCCAGTGCAAAAGTGCATTATTTCAGTCATGTGATCTTCCTTTACCCTCCCTTGCTTCATTCATTAATGACTTCCCAACTCAAGCAATAAATGAGGCAGGAGTCACGTGGGCATCACTCGTCTCTCCTGCATGGCCCTCGTACATCCCTAGAGCAGGTCCATCCTGCACAAGGCTCGAGCCAGAAATCCTGCATAAAAACAGTCTGTGATCACACATGTATCATAAGGGGACCAAATTAAGGTTGCCAAGCAACCACCTCCCCACATTATGCCACAAATCCTTGTCCTTCATCTCTTCAGCAAACAAATGCCAGGCCCCATCTCACAACCCTACTCTTTCCCTAGTCTGCTTCTGCAACCCTAATTATCCATGCTCCCAAAGGCTTCTCCATTGCAGTTTCTTTGTCCAGACAGTACCAGCTTTCCCTCATTATTCCAGTTGTTATTCTGTCTTTGTGTTCTTCATAATTAGCATTTAATCCACCCCATTTCCTATTTCCCTGACCAGCTCTCAGTCCCAAAAGATGAGACAGACACTGTTAAAAAAAATAAAGCATGCTCAGTGAAGAGAGAAACTTCAGAGATTTTAGCTGTTAAGATTTTAGCAAGTGTCTCCAAAAGCAGTATGAAGCACAGTTTTTTCTAAAGCATTAAAATGTTGCCAAGTTTAAGTGGATTTTTACAGTGAAAAGACAGTCCATTTCTCTGCTACCAAAACAATTGCCTGCCGGATTTCAATTATCTATTGCAGAATGGGTCATGCTACTGCACTTCCAAGAAAAGATCACCAGAATGAGCAAAACATTGTCATATTGCATAAAATTTATCCTCAAAACCAGCTAAGACATCTCAGCTGACTTTTTTCAAACACAAACAATAATCAATGTGCATGCAACAGTGAAAATGTCAGATGAAGATAATGAAGTCTGGCAAAGCTGTGAGCAAAAACAGTTGTTAAATGAAATTTCCTGTAAACTTTTTAATGGGCTAAGAGCAAGACTAGAAATAAAAAAGTTCTCCTACACTTCATTCTCAAAGTGGTTTTCTGCTGCTGCTTCCCTGTACGTGTGAATGTCACCCAAATGCAACTAATATCTTCAAAGTCTGTTTTATCTATCCTCAGCATATTTTTACTTTATCATCATCTGTTGTCTTTACTGTGATAAATCACTGAGTATATCAAAATAAATTTTAGTTGCAAAAAGAATAGATGTGCCTGATATCAAGAACTGGATCCTTGTTTGAGAGCCAGCAATAACATAACACTTATTGTCCTAAAACTCACATATCTATGGATATGCCTGACTACATAGAGAAAAATAGTCTAGAATATACTTGGAGCATCAAACGGTCTGTTGGTCTTCTCCAAGGGGTGTGAGACAAAAGCCATGATGAAACAGCTGATAACCAGCCAACAGTCACAGGAAATTTAGTCAATCCAAAGACGAGCAAAAACAGCAAAAGAAAGTTAAAATAGTCGTGTACTCTCTCACTGCAAACAGTAAGGCAGACAGAGCAAAGCGAAATAGGCACTTTGCAGCATAATTTTGTTGTTGATTTCCTGCTACACAAGGCATTTTACTGCTCAGAAAACTATAGTCAGGAAACCAAATCAGAAACGTGCCAGTATACGCCCCATTTCAATAGGACACTTGGAGGACACTTTCAAATTGGCCTACTGGTCTTGGAAAGACTTGTGATTTAGATCTGCTGAGTATTGGCACTTTTGTTTTTCTAGGAAAATTTCACTGTGACCTTATGAGGTGCAGTGGATGGTGTTGTCCCCCATCAGCCTCATCTTAACTCCTTCTGCATCATCTACTTGTCTCCTCCCATCTTAAAAGAATCGGATCTGGTATTCTTCCCTCCATTACTTTTTACTTTAAAAAGTGAAGACCCCTATGACTCTAGGACTGAAACTGTACTTAGTATCCCACATCTAGATAAACATAATAGGTCTTGGTAGGACACACGCTTAAAATAAGCAAAAGAAGATGCCTCTTTACATAGCAAGGAGCCACCCCATGGAACCGACTGCCACAGGACATTGTGGACATTGTAGAAGAAAGAAAGATCCATCAAGGGTTACTGAGTAGGAAAACTGTATCAGGCTCAGGCATCTCCCGAGAGCAGTCAGCGGCTGGAATGATCCCTGGGGGAGTACGGCAGGTGCTTCTCCTACTCTCAGCCTTCCCTGCAGCATTTGCCTGCAGCCAGTGATAACAGGGAGAGGCTGGACTACCAGAGGGTTACTAAATGTGTAGAGACCACAGGAAAGCCTCAAACTGCATATATTGTGAGAACAATAGGAGCTCTGTCATACATGCTTGCCGTCTGCTGATACTCCTAGGCCTGCGTTTATGGCTGCTCTTCCTACACGGTTTCCTATTTCAGAGACAGGTGTCAGCTCTTGTCTAAAAAACAGAAAAAAAAAAAAAACCAACCCCAAAACCTACGACTTTATCTGTGAACCGTGAACTAAAGAGGAAAGAAATTAGGGAAAACAACCACAAAGGAATATGGAAGTGGAAACAAGAAGGCAGGGAAGAGTCAAAGGATTACAAATGTAGAAAACAGGGATTCACGGGGGAACATCAAGCTGAGCATCCCTAACAGCACTTCTGTCTGCACTCTGAACACATGCAAGGATGCGGGGAGGCTGCCCAGGGATGGCCTACCCGGAGATGGATGGGTCAGGAAGAGAGAACCAAAATAGTCCCACAGGCCCTGGCATTGCCCTTCAAGTTGCCTCCTCTAAGAGCTGCTGATGACAGGTTCACCCAAGGCAAGAACGTCACTGACTACAAAATCCCATTATCTGGTGGGGCCTTGGAATGGGAGGATATAGAATTTACAGGCTACTGGATAGATGGCCCCTTGGTCTGATCCCATGCAGCAGTTCTCATGGTCTCATGAACAAGGGTGTTTCCCACAAGGCCCACGGTGGTTTATGTATACGCAGCACAGGACAGAGTCTAGACACAAGCAAGTCACTCCCATCATGTGGCCTTGCACAGTTCTAGCTCATGTCTCATGGACAAGGGTGTTGAGGGAGATCCCATTATGTACAATCCCCCCGTTAGCATTACGCCATTGCTTACAGATTTCTAGGAAAAAAAATATCTGCAAATACCGTAATACCATTATTCAGCTTCCCCACGGTGATCCTGAATGCTGCTGAAAGGAACACCATGTGCAGCCGTGCAAGTATAAAAGCTTGCATGAAACCAGGCGAGCACTAAAGCTGCACTATTCCAACATGTACGTGGAATGAGCCGCAACTGAAATCACTAATGGTGACATTGTTTGCAGCTCGCTTATCAAGCCACTATCAAGCTTTAACAAGATGATTTTTAGATAGGCTATGCCCAGCAAAAAAGCACAATTTCAGAAGTGGAGAAATGCTAATAGAAATGTAACAGCACATTACTGCTTTGTAACTCGAATGTTACATAGGAAAATGAAAGGGTAAGAAAAATATAATTCAAGAAGAAAATGGTCACCGTGCTCCAGATAGAAGACACAGTTAAGCATATGTATCAGTGTTCTTTCTTTCTCCCTATGCTTTCAGTCACAGCTAATCTTTTAATCTGCTTGGTATATTTATGGTGTTCTGCAGAAAATTTCAGAAGTTAGTTACAAAAAACATTACAAAAATTACAAAATCACACATGCATATGTTTGTAGTCTTCTGTCTCTAAATTTCACATTAATGTACGCAGGGTTTAGTTGCTTACTGAAACACAAACTATGCTAACATCTTCTAACCTATACTTAACCTGCTGTGAAGAATAAGGCTAGACAAAAGATTCTTTCACCCATGTTAGGAAAATATTCTAGCAAACATTCCTGCTAGAAAATCTTTATCGTACCCGTGCTTTCAAGGGCACAGAGGACTGTGTCAAGGTTCTGTTTTAGGAGAACAGAATGAATATAAAATATCAAATAGTGCTTACCAAGGGAGTACCATCCATCTTGTTATGTATGTAGGGAGAATCTGGTGGAAAAAATATCACGTGAGTATATAATTAATAACTGTATCATAATATATATATGCATACGAAGGGTAATTAAGGTTGCACAGGCACCATTCTTCTCTGACTTTTGAGGACTTCATCGTACAGTCTGAATAGTATCTTTTACCATAGGTTTTGGTGAGGGGTTGGAAGCAACAGGGATGAAAACAAGCCAATCATGAACTAATTACTAATTAATTTTCTAAAATTGCATAGACACAAAGAGAAATTGCTCCAGGAGGCCTAAAGAAGTAGGAGTGGCCAAAGAAAAAAAAAAAAATCAGCTGCTCTAAATAAGGTCCATTACATTTCCTAATGACAAAGGCTGAGTGCAAACAAGTCTCCCAAAATTCAATAAGAAAAAGCTGAATTTCTCAACTTCTTTAAGAAAGCGAAACAAGGCTTCAGAGTCTCCCAGCCTATGCAGCAGAGACACAAAGCACAGGCAGAGAGTAAGAGATTCATGACCTACTCCCATCTCTGCCATTTGTATTATTTCAATGCCAATGTAGTTCATTTACCTAGCAACAATAGTCTTCAAAGTGCTGCGTGAACATTTATCTTTCCAGTATCACCAACTCCCCTTCTCTGCAAGGGGGCAAAAAGTAAGGTCCTTTCAAACAAATGGAGAAGAGGGCAAATGGGGAAAAAAAAAAACAAAAGCTTTTCAAAGACCTGGCCAAGGCCACAGAAGAAGTGTCCTGCAAAAAAGCGGGATGAAAGCCCCACTTATATCCCACTGCTATTCAGAAGCCGTTAAGGAGTGCTCTGCTCAGCAGAACATCCTTACAGCCCGTACATCCACAGACCTGGAAGTAGGCTGGGCTGCAGATGCATTTTAATGTCAATCAAGAGAAGGCCCGGCCTGCGAAAGAAAACAAGTGCTAGCCTTGCTAGGACGTGCTGGAGCTTAATTCATGCTCCTCTAAAATTTATGTGAAACACAACATTAAAAGGTGGCAGTGGCTCAGAAGTGATTTACGGAGTGTCTAATAACTGCTCCCGTATATGCCAAGGCTTTGACGTGACAGTGACGGCCATGCAATTTCTTGCACCGCTTTCTCGGCAACCCCCTCCCCAGGAGCCCGGTACCCGCTTCCCGGGGGCGCGCCGAGCTGTGTGTCCCGTCCCCCGTCCTCCCCCCCGCCCCCGGCCTGACAACCCGCGGCAGCACCGCGCCGGCTCCCCCGGGAGGGGCTGCGGAGCCTCCCGGCCCCGGCCCCGGCCCGGGGCACCCGGGGGGCCGGGCAGAGGAGCCGCTCCCGCACCGCCGGGCGGCAACGGCCAAGGGAGCGGGGAAGCGCTGCCGGCACGGCGGCGGCTACGGGAAAGCCGAAAGCGGGCTCCCGCCTTGCCAGGGGCTGTGGGAGCCCACCGCCGACGGGAACCCTCCCGCTCCGCCTGCTGCCCTTTGCTCCTGGTTTAGCAGTTTAGCAGAGGAAAAACGGAATTAAATGAGAAAGATGCCAAGGCGGGTTCGCTGCCTGCTGGGCGTGCCGGCTGCCGCGGCGGAGGCGGGGAGCCGAGCCGAGCCAAGATGCATCAAGGCAGCGCGGTCCTGGTGTCCCCCCCCGCCCCCGGGCAGCTGAGCCCCGCAGAGCCAAGCCGAACCCAGCCCGCTTCCCCGGTGCCGCCCCGCGCCGGCAGGGCGGCAAGGGACGGCCGGGCCGGGCGGAGCCGCCGCCGCAGCCCCTCACCCGCTCCGCGCTGCGGCTGGCGCCGGGCCCGCGGGGGGGGCGGGCGACCGCGCCTAACCCCTGCCCGCCCCGCCCCGCCCCGCCTGCCCCCTCCCCGTTCCGTCTCCCTCCTCCCTGCCCGTCTCCCTGCCTGCCCCGTCCCCCGCCCCGGCCGGGACGCAGCTGCCTCGGGGCGCGCCGCCGCCTGCAGCACCACGGAGAGCGCCCGGGCGCCCTCCGCCCGCCCCGCGCCCCACCGAGCCGGGCCGGCGCCCCACCGCGGCATGCATCCGCCTCAGCCCGGGGTAGGGCCACCCCTGCCGGGCTACCGGGGGCCGGGGGGTGTCTCTCGGTTAGGGCGAGGCTCCCCGGCCCTGCGAGGCGTCTCCCGCCCTCCGCCCTTCTGTGCGCAGCACTCAGTCGTTTCTCACCATTTCCTCTGAGGAATAAGCTCCTCTCGCTACAGACATCCCGGCACAATTAGATCTCTTGTCTCCCGGTCACCCTGCCCCACACGCCGCAGCCACACAGCTGAAGGCCCCGAAGCGCTTCACCCCACAAGGCCGCAGGGGCCCCGGGCAGGGCCTTCCAGGAAGGCGGATCACCCCCTGCGCCCTGGCAAACCTGCCTTGTCCCCCTCTGGCCAGCCGGCCAGCCAGCCAAGGCCGCCTCAGCAGGGAGACATCACAGCATCTGCCACGCTGCAGCTCACACGCTGGTGAATCACGCATGCCTCTGTGTGCCCTGTACAGGCTGGGGATGTTTCTCGCCCCGAACTCGCTTCCAGACTTTGCTATTCTCGTTTAAAGAAAAAAAAAAAAAAAAAAAAAAAAAAAAAACCACAAAACAGTTCCTGCAATTCAGAAATCGTCAATAGCGACTCAAAAGAGACAGCTGGCCTCAGGCTCATGCTCTGGGCCCGGCTTTACTCAAAGATGCTGTTTACTGACCTCAAGGAGGCTTGAAAAGCAAAATCCTGTGTTACTGTCCTAGGGAAGCGCACACGGAGAGAGAGCATCCCCGTTAGCGGTGGCACGCTGTGTGGACTGTGCAGCTAGCTGCAAATGGCACCGCTCAAGGAAGGAGACGGGTGCCGACGCCCTGCCTGCTCTGGGAGAACACAGCTCCACCCTGGAGACCTCTGCCCGCTCTCCTACTTTTCTCACCCACCCATACACACCATGAAACAACTCCACAAGTCGTGTCCTACAAATTCCAAGCTGAAAATTTGCCCCGTCTGTCTGCAAGCAGCGTGGGAGTCTGTTATCACTGCAGGCTTTTGACAATGAGGCTGGTTTTCCCCTGGGAGAGGCAGATGAGCTACAACTGGACAGTGTGAGGATGAGAAGGTAAAGACGGAACGTCCTCCTGTTTCTACCACCATCTTGGATACTGCCTTCTCTAGCCCAGCAACTGCTTCCAGCCCTGGGAGGTGTACGGATAGGTCCCATCACTGCCGTGTTTCTAGCAAGAGTTTCAATTAACCGCCCACATTTGTTTGGTGGTTGTCAGGCTTGTCACTGGCTTTCCTCTTGCTGGGGATAGAGAATCCTTAAAATTAGTGTAGAGAATGCTTAGAATGTTTCTATCCCCTTTCATGTGACAATCATGTTGGGTCCCATTCTGCACACTTTATCAAGTGAATCAAGCTCGGAGCTTCCCAGTGGCTCTCGTTATAGTACATCAGGGAAGTGGTTAATGACAGTTCTTTTCACTTTTATCCTGGTTTTGGCTTTCCAGAGCCCTTTGAGGGTGTGAGCAGGCCCAGCTGCCATTCCCCATGTTTTAGCAGAGCTCGGGTTGTCCAGGGTTGTTAAGTCTGGGGGTACTAAAACAAACAGCAAAATACAGAAACATTCAGCATAAAACAATTGTATATGGTATCTGTATACACTTGTAGCAAATGGGATGCAGAGGCAAGAATAATCTGAGCAGCTGTTTTACTGAAACGGTTTAGGAAATCCTGTGCATCGGTCCCTTTTTTTGTTGTATCTTTGGAATAAAATGTGTTAAAACGAATTTGTGCATGTTTTACAGGTAGCAACAGCAGAACCTTCAACACCAATAGGCTTTTTTCCTGTAAGACATAAAACATTTGACATGGAATGTACTATTAAAGCCAGACTGAGGGGGGAGAGGCATTCAAGGACTGATTTCCATTTCAAACTGCATTTTGGCACTTTGTACTCCAGCACCATTGGTGGATCAATATTTAATGCCCGGAGATTCTGGCTCCGCAGGAGTCATGTCAGGGGACCTCTAGAGCCAATCTGCTTTGGTAGAGGAGTGATAATTATTCATGGGCTCCTGCCTCTTGCTCCTTCTCTTGCACAGCCCCACTCTGCTGACTCAGTGCCTTATTCAGTCTTCTCTCCCTCTCTCCACTGCTGTAGCTGGACCCCTTTGCCTTCACCGCCTCTGAGAGCCTGCACGTCCCACCATGGCTAAAACAGCAATGGGTAAGAAACCGCGTCTCTTTTTCTTCAGCCCGTACAACGGCCACTATTTCCTAGGACCGCTACCTACACCGGGTGCTCTTCTCAGTGTCCCTCAAGTTTAGGAAAAAATCAAGACAACGCCAAATGTATTTTTAATTTCTTTGATCGGAATAAAAGGGAGGGGGTGGGGGATCCCGGGGCTCTTTTAACGTCCTAACCTGAGATCAGGTTCATTATTGACTGATGGGTGAGGTCGGCACAGGAGCACAGCCTAATTTTGAAACGGCTTTCATTATTTTAAAGACGAATATATATATTATGGCACATTTTAAAAAAAAAAAAAAAAAAGAAGAAAAAGAGCCGGAAAGTTATCCCCGCTATAAATACGCCTCCCACCGCCCCCGTAGCCCCCGTCGGCCAAGGCCAGCGCTCCCCTCCGCTTCTGAAAGGAACCGCGTGGGGAGGAGAAGAAAGGAGGGCAGGAGGAAAAGCACGGACGACCGAAACCCAGCACCGCGGGGGCGGGGAGGGGGGGGGGGGGGGGCTGCGGGCGGCGGCCCGGGGCGGGGGGGGCCGGGCCGGGCCGGGCCGGCGGCGGGGGGCGCGGGGGGCCCGTGCTGCCGGCGGGGGGGGCTGCAGCGGGGCGGGCACCTGCGGCGGCGCGCACTGCGGGCCGGCCGCGCCCAGCCCGGCGCTGGGGGCGGGGGGGAGGGCTAGAAGAAGGAGCCGCCGCTTGCCTGCTGCCCCGGCGCTGCCCGCACCTGCAGTCTGCGGGACGGGGGGGACGGGGGGGGGGGGAGCTGAAGTAGGTCACTGCATTATGGGTGGCTGGTATTTTGTAGCAGTTCCCACCCTGTTTTTCTCTCCCGGGGGGCAGCTCTCGGGGCTGTTGTTAGCTTGCGTTTTTCAGCCGCAAGCGAAGCATCCTTCCCCCCCCCCCCCCCGGTTCCCGCCCCCGGCCAGGAGCCGCACCCTGCGCCCTGCCGCCGCGGCGCGCCGCCCCCCGGGGAGCGGCCGGGCGGGGCGGGGCGGGGCGGGGCGCGGCCGCGGGAGGTGCGGGGTCCCCGCCGCAGCCCCGGCCGCGGGGACCCTGCGGGTCTCGGGGAGCCCTTTGCCCTCGGGGGGTCCCTCGTGGGCACGGGGCGCTCGTCCCGGCGCCAGCGGCGGGAGCGAAAGGCAGCAGCCCGGCTCCGGCCCCTTTGTTCGAGGGAGGCTGCCGGAGTGGGTGGGGGGAGCGGAAGACGGCGGCGGAGGGTGTGGGAGCAAGAGAAGAACGACCGTGGGGTCCGGCTGCGGAAAGCATCCAGACCCTATTTCTCCTCCATTCGTTTTTCTTGTGGGGTTTCTCTTTTTTTTTTGGGGGGGGGGGGGGGGAGTGTGTGGAATGAGGCAGAGCCTACGTTTGACGCATTCAAATTCGAGTTTTCACAATCATTCACTATTAAAGTCATGTACGCACAAATCCCACAGAATAAGGATGGAGAGCTCCAACACAATCATTATCCTTCCCCAAGAAGCAAATCCCACTCAAATTCCCGTTCTGTCCAGACTCTGTTACCCCTCTTAATCACATTGCACAAAGTTATACCGAATCCTCCTGGCACTGGCTGTATCCGATGCATTACACATTTATTTATTCGAATGCTGATGTTCTGCTCCCGAGGAATAACGGGTGTGGATTGAAAGTGTTTTAACCTGGCTGTGGCACCCCTGGGAACAAGGCATGAGACAGCTGTAGATGCAAATAGAGGAGGGAGACAAGGGCTGTGGGAGTCTGGCCAGCCCTGCAGTGCCGAGCACGCCATCCCCTCCCCACTGCAGTAATCTGGTAATCAGTATTGATAATTTGTAGTCGGTTGGAGACTTATCACTGCAGAAGGCCCTGTTAGGAATTCTGTCACTAGGGAAGAAAGGGCTCTTCAGCCTTAGGTTAATGACCTCGCAGCACACAAATACGAAGGTTTCTGCAGCAAGAGAGATGCCTGGAATCGTTAGGTTTGCCCGGAGATGGGTTGACTGTGTCACGCCAGTTTGCCTGTTAATACCTGGTTAACAAGCTACATACAGAAGCAATAAAAAGCAATGTAACTACCTAGTTCAGGTTTCTAAAAATACTAATTACAGCAGCATTCAATTAAAAAATGAAAGATAGGTTATTAAAAGCATCTTCCATCTTTAAACTCACAAAGGTTAAGGGTTCTCTTCACCTTTTCTTTAAACCTTATTCTTCCTTATTATAGTTATTTGTTGAGAAAATTTGGATCTAGGCAGCCTATTAGAATAAGCCACTTTATTTCAAGAGCTTCTTCAAAGCAACAAATTTTATTTTCATGGGGAAAAATAGAGGCATTCTCAGTCATACGCATTTCCAGTTAGTGCTAAATAAGCTACATTTGTTTTGCACTCAAGCTTTACCCAGTGGACCACTGAGAGAATACAGAGCGCCTGATTTTTTTTCCCCTGTTGAGCACCATATTTTGCAAAGTGGCAATAAAGGCTAGATCCTGCTGCCACTGGAGCCAACAGTACATTTCTAATCAGCTTAAGCTGGCCCACTATTATGTTTCTGGCCCTGGTCCAGCAAGGCACTTAAGCAGGTGTCTGAGTTTGAGCATGTGAATAGTCCTACTGGCTTTGGACAGAACTCTTCACATGACTCAGGTTAGGCAGATGCTAAATAACTTGATAAGCCTGTGTTTATATTCTGCCACAGAAAGCAAAATTAAGCGTCATTTTCTCCTAGGCTCCGTTAAATAAAAGGTTTTCAAGAAAAGCTCCTTTGACTTACGTAGGCATTTCAATAGCTGCAAGAACTTCCGGAGCTCAGCACACCCTGAATGCTCATGAAGTTCTTCTTTCTGTTTAGTTTACATAGTACATGAATGATGGACACCAGGCGTGCACGCACGCACACACATCTATTTATTTATTTGTCTTTGTGTCTTATTTTAAAATTTCATATAACACGACTGTACAGAAATTCTGAGGGCTTTTAAATTGCATCTTCCCCTTGACGCCATCTTCCAAATGAAATCTGGATTGTATGGATGGACTCCTTCATACCTTATGCTCCCCACCATACAGGATGTGTGTTAGATAAATCAGCAGCTTTTTCAGGTGTGGTCACTGCAGACCTGGTAGGCCATGTACTTGGTTGGATAAACTTTCTTAGGGTATGTACGTGGCAGTGCGAGGGTGAAGCAGCCAGTGATGGCACTGGAACTAAAAAAGGTGTCCGAAACCATTATTTCATTGTTTCCTCTTGGTGTTTAATTTAAAGAATATTATTATGAAAACATCTTCAGACAATTATCATAGAGAAAGTCTCAGTCCCAGTTATGGTTCTTGTTTATTTTATAGGAAGTTGTTTAACAGAAATACATGGGGTATGTGTTAATAATGTGTTAAAGAAGTGTTTTAGTTCAGGCTCCTTTTGAGATAGTCAGGAACTCTGTGAGGTGATAAATGGGTGGGATTATGAGGATACGGGAATTCAGGCAGCCCCACGCTGCCTCCTTTGCGTATCTCAGTAAGACTGATTAAACTGTTGTAAAAGTGCTTCAGAGTTGTTCTTCTACTTTGTCATTCGCATTTTAGTTACAAGCTCAGACCTCGATACTTAGCTTGATGGATGCAATGTCACTGCTAAGTTTGTCTATTAAGTGAGTACTACATTATTGTTTTATCTGGTATGTAAACATACCTATGAAGTCATAAATAAGTGTATGGTTGTGAGTTTAACTGGTTCAATTATTTTAATAACTAGGCTTTTTTACTGCAAAGGGGTAAGCATTCTGCCTCTGATTTGCCAGTACACTTAAACAGTTGCTTGATCTTCAACAATTGCACATGAGTAGTCATCTGGACATCAATGGCAGCGACAAGCTTCGAGTTAAACAACATATGGCTAAGCGCCAGGCTGAATTTGGACTGAACATGCTCCTTTCCGTATTATGCAGTTTTTAGCAGAAGGTTTTTACCTTCTCCTTTTATAAATAAATACAGTTCTTCCCCTTTTATAAATAAATGAACACAAGTCAAGACCGAATTATTTTCAACTGTCAGAAAATTATATATCTGAATAGACAAATAGGAAATTACTTTTAAGATGAGAATGAATGTAGACAAGATTCAGAAAAGAGTTTATTGCCTCATAATGTTAGCAGAAATGTGATTTGACTGAGACACCATTATTCCAAATTTTGTCAAGATCTAGCAGAAGAAACATCTCAATTTGTTTATTTTTCTGAGAATTGTGGTTACTAAGCTAATATAAAGTTACTGGCAAGTACAATTCACCGGAGAAGTGAAGGTTAACACCAATTCACATTCTTTTCCTGTTTTTAAAGAGTAGATTACTTTTCCTGCTTTTGAGAATTAAGGCAGTAATAATTTTAAAAACAGTCCATATGGCTAAGAATTTATACTGCCTCATAGCAGTTCTTTACTTACCCTGTGAAGTATACAGGCAGGAGGAGGGAGTGTCATCTATTCCGTCATCTTATGGAAGAGATCCCGTAACATGCTGAGGAAATAAAAATAAAATTCAGCTGCTTGAACACTTCCAAAATGTTCTCTCACCTCCACCTCTATCACCTCTTTGTCCCAATATAAGTTCTATTTAGACTAAAGGCTTCCCTGTTTAATAACCTATTCCTGTAATTCATTCACATTGATTTTTTTCAATTTAAATTTCCTTTAATTAATTAATTAAGCCTGGATTATTTTTTTTTAATTTCTTTGGTATTTGTACTACAATAGTACATTTCACTAGATCACATTTTGCATGCCTATTTTTTACTATAAATATATGTGTAATCTAACCTCATGGTTAGATTTTTCTCAGGTGACACTGATATTCATCTCTTTAGAAAAGAATTCTCCATTTTCAAATTAATAGCATTAATTTAAAAAGCTCATTACAGAAGAGAGATGGGACACTCATATCCAGCAATATATTTAGATAGCATTTTAGCATTCAAAGACTATACAACATTAACTAATTAATTCTGCTAAAAGCCTTCTGTGAGAAGTAGGCTTTATTATATAGTCTGAAACACAGAGATCAGAGGGTTCCCACGGCAGGTAGGTCTGGGCAATGCTTGACCTGTGCAGCAGCATTTTCATGCAGGTCTAATTTAACTACCTTATTAGTTTGTAGTCAAAAGGAACAAGAGATCTTCAGCACTCCTGAAAAACATCAAGCCTTAGGTGTCTTAAAGTAGGCATCCTAAAATGGTGCCACTCCAAACAATTGATACAGTTGGAAAATTAACTCACTAAAAGCTTTGCTAAAGATTATACAGCAAGAAAGCCGTCACTTGAACGTACGGGACTGAGGGTGGCTCCTAGCCCTGTGACCAGTGGGCAACGACACAGCTGGAAGTGAAGTGCTCCCACAAGTCTTCTTGCAGCGCATGCTCTCCCCAGGCTGGATATATATTGAGTACATTTGCTTTTCAACTTAAATTATCAGGCTTCAAAGCCCTTTATCCTGGCACTGCCGGTAGTTCTGCCCAATGCTTTAAGGAGGAGCAAATGTCGCATCATGAACCAGCAGTGCTTACTTACCTCTGCAGTAACTACCTTCAAAAACCCAACGTTAGTTCTCCATATAAATCACCTTTATAAACAAAAACACTTGCTCTCATCAGGTGGCTTGTAGAGACCATGTCTTCTTCAGCAGTAGCCATAAAATGGATGATAGATGAACCAACTTTGCAAATGAGTCTTGCCTCACTGGAGCCAGGGGAGTTCAGCCACTGGCCTCAGCACAATCAGCTTTAGCCCGTGGGGACACAGAAATTGATAGCTGATTTGAAGGAATGGCTGCTATTCACAATTCTTTCTAGGCTATGCACAGTCGTCATGCTATGAATTCTGTGGACACAGTCTGAGGTGGTGTTGGTTTTCATTCAGTTTAAAAATACTGTTGATCTCACTTGGAAGTGTGAGTCCCCCTGTGAACATCAGCCAGCAATTCTACCTGGGACGCATACCTCAGTCCTGCAAGGTGCTGGGCACCCATCACTACAGTGCAGGCAGTATCTATTGCTCTAGTTGCTCAGCACTTTTGAGAAACAGAGAAAAATTGCTTTGAAGACCTCAGTCAGCACAGACCTGCCTCCTCAGTCAAAAAATTGGACTGATGCGGAAATGCTGGCTCCTGGGAACAAAGTATTCAAGACATCGTGTGTCTGAGCAATACCAGCATACAAAGCTGCTCTGTAATTATTTAATTTTCTCTTCCACTTACGATGTTTTTCTTTTTCCTGTCTGCAAATACATAACTTAACAAATGAAGTGAATTTAAGCTCTTTCTGCCAGGATGTGCAGTTAAACTGATGCACAGTATCCACACAAAACAGTAGACTTCGCTGAATACATTTAGAAATGTTATTTTTTTTGCAGGTACAGCTGTCTGATCCAAATAGTTCTTAAATAAATTATGATTTATGCACTCATTCCGATACACAAAACCCATCACTGTTGTAGCAGTTATTGCGTGGAGAAATTGTGATCCTCCAGGGACGCAATCACAAAACAGGATTGTTGGGGTTTGTTTCACCAGTTTTGCCCCAAGCAGGTGGTTTAGTTTAGAGAGGTGGCTGAGGATAGTGTTTGTAAGCCTCTAGGGCACCTGCGGTGGGATACAGGTGTGACTGTACCTCCACAACACCTGGGCAGAGGTCAGTGCCTCTGGCTACGGTCACAGCGCATCGCTGAGGTTTGCCCAGAGTGAGGGTACTCATCACTCAGTGACCCGGAGGGAGGTGCAGGGGGGAGCGGTGAGACTTCAGCCGTCCTCGGGCACTTCACCCGCAGCCGCAGAGAAGCCCTGCTTCGGTCTCCTCCATCGTGGTGGGAGGAAAAAGAGGTGGCGATGGGCACACTCCTGCCCCTCAGCCAAACAGCTGGTGGTTGACCTCCAGGTGTGGTGGTGGGATGTGGTGGCCCTTGTCCCTGCATGTCCTCCCTCCCCAGAGCACACCAGAGCCACCAAGCTGTGGCCCCTTCCCCCCCCCCCCCCCGCCGTGGGAAAAGCATCGTGCTGGAGAGGGGACGAGAGAGCACACAGCAGGGAGGATGACCTCCACCTAGGAACTGGGAAGCCCTGGCTTATAGGACCATCGCCGGATTTTGCATGATACAGCAAAATAGAAACAGTTGTGGGAGCAGAAAATAAAACTTGAGTTTCTTTGGGTGGCAGTTAGGACCCTTCAGCTTGAATCCCCTCCTTTCTGGAAGAGATTGAACCCAGGTCTGGCATTTCCCAGTCGCAAGTGCTCACTGTAGACAGTTGTCCCAAAGGGCAGGAGTAAGACGGCCAGCAACGTTTCCCCTCAGCTGCATTTTAACAGAGAGCAGTGGCTGCCCCTGCATTCCCCTCAGCTGCATTTTAAAAGAAAGGAGTGGCTGCCCCTGCATTTATGAAGGACCCTGTCCTATCTATGTGTGCCACGTGCTCTCAGGAAATAGGCTACACAGATTTCTTCAGAGGATGGGGTCTGGGTTGGAAGAACACCCAATTCCCAATGTTAGGGGATTAAACATTGCAAGTCTGAGGCAACCTTGCTTGTACAAAAAAGTAGCACCCTACAATGCACCGCCAATTTGAAGAGCACAGATTGTGGTATTTATGATTTTCACAACCTCTCTGCAGCCATGCAGGAATTTGCAGAATCCACATTTTGGATTTAGAAGCCTGAATTTTTCTTAAATATCATTTTAGGCACCTAGCTACTTTATTGGATTTGTCCCATAATCATTTTATGACCTGACTTTCTCTTCATTAAGATGGGGATAATCTTACATACTTACCTCAGAGCTGTGATGTGAGATTATGTTCCATACTGCAAGGAAATGTGTAACAATGCTCTGATGTTATAGAAGTTGCAAAAATCCGTACTGATCAGATTAGGAAACAGAGCAACATACCTTCTAAAGCTGTATTAGCATTCTGTGCTATTCAGGTACTTTTTATAATCCTTAGGGAATTTCTTAGGTAAAGAAAAAATAATTATGTGTATATTTTATACTACTGATTGGCGTAGAGGTCTTCAAATTGAGAATTTATATTAAGCTAAGGTATGCTTTACCTGAAGCTAGCTAAGGTACCTTTTAATGCTTAAGGTTTTTTACATTTAAATATATTCACTGGCCACTAAGTGGCTACATAGCTATAACTTTTGATCTTGATACTATTTTTGATCCTTTCTAAAGTTATTGAAAACACAAATTTTCCTTTTGGCCTAAGATTTCTAATACACATATGTTCAAATTCACCCTCTGGTTTCCACTAGGATGACTCCTGATGTGATTCCATTAGCAGAGCTCCCTGAAGTGTCTAATATTATTACGGTTATTATTTTTTCCATTCAAAAGACTGTAGAGACCACAGCCAGGCCAAAGATGCACAAAAATGTTTACCTACATTTGTATATAAAAGTGTAGCAAAAATGAAATTTTTTTGTTTACTGTATATTTGCACTGCAAATCCTCCAGTTACCTGAATGGAGCTGTAAGAAACATTTGCATGCTCCAAGGAAATCTTAATTTAAAATGAATGCATGAATCAAGCTCTGTAATTTTTCAAAGACATTTTTTGGAAGTGAAATTCACTTCTGTAACCCATTTTATCAGCCATTACTAAATACCACATTTAATTATTTTGATATATTTGTTTCTTACATCACTCATGAAAAGAAAGAGCAACTGATGTCACTCAGGAGTCATGTTTATAGTCACTTGAATATACAGTCTTTCTCTCCAGGTACTGGCATTTATTCAATTTATTATGTAGGTGTAATACAAAAGACTATTTCTAAGCTAATATCTTTTCTGTGTGTTTAGACATTTTTTGATGCTGTCAAGACTGCAGTCAGGGAGCTTTCAATATTATATGTTGTAGATAGGAAAGAAGCCCATACTCACTGTTGTTTAAAAACTGAAATCTTTAATATTTGTCAAGAAAACAATTGTTCTTAAGGCAAACAGCTTCTTTCTGGGGAAACAATATTCCACCTCTAAACATCATTATTTTTGAAGTAAAATACCAATAATGACTTCTTAAGAACAGTAATAGTAAGTTACATATATATTTTAATCGGCACCAAGGATTCAAGTTACTCCCTTTTGAAGTGCATTCACATTTTTTGCAGTGAAACATAAAGAAGGGAAATACCTTACTTAAAGAATCATACTGTGTTAGAGTAACAGTGTAAAGAATTTCACCTGCTAGTGCTGAGAGGCCTGAAAAACAGGATTAAACATGACAGAGGTACTTTAAAGTGTTCTGCAAAATTTTAGGTATTACTTTGCATAGCTTGCCAATGCTATTCAGAGGCCTCAGCTCTGCCGGCATCCTGATTTCTGCACAAAAGATGAGAAAAGTACTGTCAAGGGTAAAAAATTGCAATAATAAAAATAAATACCGAACCCTGGCAGAAAATTCAAGGCATTTAGAGAAGCAAACAGGAGTAAGCTACAATACAAAGGTTACAAAATTACATTTAGTACATTTCTATGTAGTTACACAGATATAATTTCCTAGATTAAAACAAAAATTAAGAAAAAGTATCCTGGAAACAGAATATTATATCAGATGGACCTCAGTCTGTCCCTGAGCTGCTACTCTAATATTTTTACAGTCTTTTTAGTGCCATTTACATATGAGATGAAGGTCTGAGCTAGCAGTCAGGAAGATTTCTATTTCAGACAACTCTGAACTTTCTTGTGAACAATCTGCCCTGCTAATCAGGGTTTCCCATCTGCTCCATCCCCACCACCTACTGATTTCCAGTTCCAGTCCATTTCCTTGGTACCCTTTCCCTCATTTTCTTAACTCATTCTCATTATCCAGTCAGTTACAGTGTCACCCTCATTCTTGGTCCAGTTTCAATCATGCCATCCCTTGACTGACCTTACATTTGGGGGGTTTTTTTCTTCTTTTTTTTTTTAATTCATCTGCTCTCAGCAATTTCTTCCACCAGGCGGAGTCAACTCTCACCTCTTCACACAGCCCATTCCTTCTGGTAATCCTCCACACTTCTGTGGGGCCGGAAGGGCAGGAATTAAGACCACAGGATAGTTGTTTCCTCTTCTTTTTTTCCAATTTCCAGCGCTCCTCTGGTCCACAGTGACCAAGAGGAGCCGTGTTTGAAGCATCACTCTCAGCCCATGTGGAATCAGTCATGTCCAACACAAAGTGTCATCAGAGAAATTGGCTGTAAAGCTTGGACATGTCTCTCCCAGCCACGGCTGAAGCCTGAAATCAGATATTTCAATGACTTATTCCACAGCCAGGCCTGGACAGATTTTTCAAATGAGGAATGATTTCCTGGCACAGAGTGCTAGAGCCTTTCAAACAAATGCAGTAAGTGCTTGTTTAGTTTACCATGTGCATGTATTTTTCCCTAGTCATCTTCCCAGAAATAGTGAAATGATTTTTGCTAAAAGCTTGTCCAAAATTCAGCAAGAGGCAGCCCTCCAGCCAAGAAGACTGTAGGCCAAATCATTGTAATTTACCAAAGCGATGGTCAGTGGAAGGAGGACTCCCATGTTTTCTAATGCAGTGGAAGATGGGAAATAGCAATGGCTCACTGTGGTCTATGGGTCATACATTTAAGTGCCTAAGATGTGCAAATGCCAGGAATACCAGTCTTGCTAGAATTAGATCCTAAACCAGTGGAAATCTATGGTAGTAGACTCATGTCGATTTACATCTGGTGAACCCATTTTTTCCCTCTTTAAATCTCCTGAAGCATCAGCTTAGGAAGGAAACGTCTCCTTTCTTATTTTGAAAAGTCATATAAAAGCCAGCTGCACTAATAAAGAAGAACTTGATTATACAGGAAAAGAGACTTTTTTATATGGGAAAAAGAATTTGATTATACAACAAAAGAGAAAAAACAGGCTGTTGTAAGTTGACGTTTGGATATATCCAGCTCCTGCTACTTTTAGAACATACTGAAAAATATGACGGCCAAGCCAGTCCTGGAAGTTTGATAAGTCTGTTACAAAGGACAGGCTGAACAGCACAGAAGCAGCTCTGATTTGCCTTTAATGACAGACTGTTGATGCTGGGATATGCTGGTGCATAGTGCCCTGAAAATATAGGTATTGCAAGTGATGATCCTTTTTTATTCTAAATGAGCCAAGCACCCTCACACCAGAGCCCCACAGAAATCAATGGAGCATCTCTGCAGGGATCAACTCCTCATGTGGTTAATTTAGTAGCAAAGCAGTGTCTCTGAATTCATCAAGAGCAAATGTGTAAGTGGAGGCCAGTACTGCTGAAAAATAGAGATAGATAGATAGATAGATAGATAGATAGATAGATAGATAGATTGCTACAGAGAAATAAATAGACTGACAGAGCAAATGAATTCTAGAAATCTTCAGTAATATTTCAGAACAGGAAAAAAATCACTAACTTGAAAAACAGTATAAAAGAGGGAAGGAGAAGACAAAAGATGAAAAACAGAGGTGGATCATGAAAGACTAAATTGGGAGCAGTCACATTACTGAAAGTCTATATAAATTGTTATAGTATAGACATTTATGCATTAATTTTACATCTTCAAAAATCAATGTATTTCTATTATGCAAATTTGAGCAAAGTGGCTTAAAACACAGGTCACTTCCTTTGACCAGTGGTTCTTGTCCTAGTTTTGTTGTAGCATCAATTGCAACAAAAATATCCCACCAGCAAATGTTCTCTGTCAGCCAATTTAATCAATTCTGAATAATATACTAATTTCTTTGCACCATCAGCATGGTTTCAAAGAAGAGGCTGTCATTCTTTATTTTTCTTTTCTTCTCATTAATTTTACACATCTTCTGATTAAATTACTCAATAATATTTATAATCTATGCTTAACTGTGATAAATTTTAGCAATATGCTGTTGAGTGGTATCATTCTTTTCTTAATGGAGGCAATCAGATGTTTGAATGTATGCATAAAGACATGGTAGGATACAATAGTAGAAGTATAAATCAGGTAATTAGTAATAATAGCTGCATAGATAGTTTAGTTAAAGATTATAGAGAAAAATCTGAAAGCCACAGAATAACAGATACGTAACGAATACCTCAAAAGTTTCATCTTAGAAAGCCCCCCCAGAAAGCATCTATTGGATAAAACTTAAATGCACCAAAGTCGAAGAGAGCTTTTTGATTGACTTAAAATGAGGCTGGGATTTCATCCACGAATGATCTGATTGCTAGTAAAACAGTATTAATCAGCTCAAGACCAGGGCTGACAAAAACTTCAAACTATTGTAATTAATTTTACTGGGAGTTAGGAGAAGTTCATGACAGCAGAGTGATGCAGGACACGGGCCATATCTTCTAGATGGGCTTCTAGAGGACCACTGATAAATGGCCACAACTCAGTGGATGCTCAGGCTGAAGCTTTATCTTAGCATACCTACTTTGCATGTATTTTTTCTCAGGCTAAGAAAGGATGTGCAAATTGGAAAATGCTTGTCACCTAGCAAGAGGCAAGGTTATTGACTTCACACAGGTCACTTCATTGATTGTTGTCACTGCTCAAATCAGTTTTACTAAAAAAAGCAAAGAACGACCAATTAAATAAATCTCTGAGTTATTTTATGGTCTGGATTAGGTCTTAAGTTTGATCTATATAAATGTTTTCAATTGTGCCAATTTCTGGTAAAAACAAGCACATTTATATCCATGTGCTCTATTTCCAATATGATTTTATGGTTTTGCTCAATAACAAAACTTGCAGAGACACCAGATTTGTTGAGCTACAGAAGTTAATACTCACTGATGACCAGACTGCTATTTTATTTGCAACAATTCCAAGAATAAAATGATCATTTAGACTCCACTGGCTCTACAAAATCGTCCCAGTGAGGCAAAGCCAAAATTTAAAAGAATAGTGATAATAACTCTCTTTATTTGCTTTTATGTATCTTTTTTATTGCCTGTGTCTACTCTGTATGGCTTATTGCTTGCTTTGCAAGCAAGCTTAAATGCTGAGAGAGTTTTTACCAAATCTGAAAGGGTACTTGGAAGACTGCATTTCAGAAAAGTGGTGGGATGGCTGGGGAGGTGGCCTATGGTGATGGCCACATCTGAAGTCCGGCCGCTGAACAGCTGGGGTCTCTTCCTGGTGCTACCCCAACAAGATGCTCTTGGAACATGGCAAAAGGAAACCAGGAGGTTCTTTGGCAAGAAGGGAGGTTGGATGGAGGGCAGCAAGTGAGTGGGTGGTTGGGGGAAGAGCCAGGAAAGGAGCCCGAGGGATTTGGTTCTGTAGTGTGCTGGGGATGAGCTTACCAAGAGTCTGCAGCCAATGCACAAATCCTGAATGACGGCAATAGTGCAGAGGGCCAGTGAGATGAGATGTTGCACTGACTACATGTCTTGTGGATAAGCTGCCTGTGAAGGTGGTAGACTTTTAATTACAGAAAAACCAAGCTTGCTGTATTTGCAGACTTCAAAAAGATGTTTAGAGAAGCTGTTCTTTTTGCACGTCCAAGTACTTTAGAAGAAGCATGGAAGGTGGCTGCAGGAGATTCCTGCCAATTTAAGCATTGGGATAGCAAGCACTAAAAGATGTGAATAACAAAGAGGAGTGGAGCTGGGGCTGTAAGTTGCTAACAAGCCCTCCCTCCCACAGTGGCACACAAAAAATTGAGCTCGCTCTGGGAATTGAACTATGGAGAAACTGGTTGGAAGGACATCTAGAGGTTATCTAGCCTGCCCTCCTGCTTGAAGAAGTACCGTTGCCACTTTGTCTAGCCAACTCCTGAATGGATGATCTTACAACTTCCCAAACCACGATTTGTGGCTGTTGTTCTTTCTTCTGTTATCTGAAAAGAGTTTGGGTCTGTCTTTCATTGATCTTTCCTTCCAATAGTTGTAAGCAGCTTGTCCCTTAGCCACCTCTTTACCCAACTAAATAAACCTGACCCCCTCCATTGCCCTTCACAGGCCACATGCTTAAGGTCCCTCACCTTCCTGGTAGCCCTCCACTGGACCTTCACCTCTTCCTCCATGTCCCTCTTAAATTGGGGGGCCCAAAACTGGATGCGGTACCTCAGGTGCACTCCACAGCATCACATACTTTCAACCACTGGTGAACTCAACCTCCCCTCCTGTAGTTTCACACACACCTCTGCTTCTGGCCTGCTGCTTCTCTCCATTTTCCCAGTATGGCCCCTTTAAAAGAAAGGTGGAAGAAATAGCAAAAAAACTCCTCCTTGTGAGACTTTCAGAGCCAACCTACCTATGCTGAATTTATTTCTGTAAATTTATTTTTAAAAAAAAGTCACTGCCCCAGTATCCGTTCCTATTTTGATGCTTAGACTTCACCTTTCAGCACTGATGGTTATGGGTTTGTGTAGCCACACACTGAAACATCTGAAATCTCACTTGGGCATTTTTACTCTCTTCAGGACTGTGTAGAAGACTAGAAGTAAATTATCTTGTGTCTTTAAATGCTGTGAGAATAGATTTTCATAGTGAAAACATTGAACACTGAAATGTCTAGAAGTAGCCCCAGTTTCTAGATTTGGGGACCTGCCAAAAGGTACTTTTCCTAGTCATTCTGCTGCCCACTTATTAGGAGATAACACCAAGTGAAAAGATGAGTTTTACAGAATCTGCTTTGTATCAACATGGTTGATCAGGGAGTTGCTGTCATTTTTGTTTACTCTGTGCAGTGCTTTCAAAGTCCTTCAAAACCTAAAGACATTATTTTTTAACCAAAGGATTTCTCCAAGCATAAACACACCGTTGATAGGCTTCCTATGCAGGGAGACTCTTAAATTAGGGACTAAATTTCTCTAAACCCAGAAATTCAGTCCTTTGGAATATCTTGTAATTAAATAAATACAGCCCCTTGTTCCCACATATACCCAATTGAGTAGACTCTTAAATTTGTATAAAAGCATTTAAATTTCTATAGTCTTTGTTATGAAAAAAGGGATTTAAGCCATAGGATATAAAGTACCAGAGTATAAGGCAGAGTATCAGGTAATCTGCAACACAGTTTCCATTATCACACCTCCTTGGGTTTTAAAGCAAAATCCTCCACAAATACGAGTTATGTCGACAGGCAAACTGTAATACCAAACAGTTTTATACAGAAACTGAAAAGTCATTTACTAAGAGCTTATTTTGTTCTGGCATTCAAATTTCAAATACTGCTATTAATTAACACAATTATAATATGTATGCCATTGTCTGTATTATTGCAAGGATAGGAACCCTTCATTTTTAAGTAATCTACTTACATACATTATTTGCAATTGTGTGCAGAAAGCAAACTAATGCCTTTTTTCAAACTGATGAGACATCCTTATTTTAAAATGTCTCACAAAATTAAAATTCCATTCAAAACCCAGAAGAAAATTGGATTTTTCAAACTGTCTCCTTTCATTGTCTTTTGCATGTTGACATTTAGTCGGTAGTCATGGCAGCCAGTAAAGTGATTGTGTAGCATAAAGATGCAGTTACACATATTTTGTTTTGGGTTAAGTACATTAAATACACGCAGATTGCTCAAAATCAACCAATAAACTTACATAAAAAAAGCTCAATATATTTTTATGTATACACATATATGTAAACTAAATAATGAATGCTTCTATGTGTTTGATATTCAGACACTGTAAAATGGGGTTTCTAGTCTATATTAAATGATTAGTTTGAGGGGTACCTTCCACAGTCCTTACAGCAGCATATTGTCTCTAAAATGGATTCTCCTGATAATTATGGTATGAAATTAATTGCAATAGGTTCTGCACTCAGTGAAATGACTCAGCAAGCAAGGAATACATTGAATTACTGGAATGGAAAGATCAAGAGTCCAGGCCTACTGCAAATTATAATTGTGTTTATCCCATATAATATAAACACAAATTTCTAGTTAGCTGATCACCCTCAGTATTTTCTTTGCCTAAAGCAAAAAAAAAGGCACCTTGCAATTGAATTTGCTTATTGTTTTCTGAGCCTTAAGTTATGACTAACTAATATTCTGGCCTTCATCAGTTCAAAGCACAATTTTTAAAATATTGGAAGACATCAAAGATATCTGCACTTTGGAATGGCACAGGATATGTATTAATGAGGGTTGTGGTTACAAGCCCTATATGAGTTATAAAAAAAAGTCACATTTTATATCCGACTTGCAGTTCTATTAAAACCACATTTGTATCTGATCCCAGAAAAATGGCAATGACCAGCCTGTCTGTTAATGGAAACTGGCACTGTAGCAATGCATCTCTGTTCCCTTGATTGAGGTACTCCATAACAGCTGAGATTCCCTGAATGATGAAAACACAGAAAGTTGGGTTCTTTACCCATTCTTTCTTAATTGTCTGCTTTGCTGAAGCATTTTGGGCCATTCCTTTGCTTGATGCTGTGTCAATGGCTTGCTTTCAGAACATATGGGTAATTCTGCTAAAAATTTGCTCTCTTGAGAATCTCGGTATAGCTCTTAGAAAAATTTGACTGTAGTCTCAGTCCAAAGATGGGGGGAGGGATTTCGTAACGTAATCGAAGTAATATCAGTACAAATCCAGAAAGGATCTACTGTGTCCAGATGAAAAGAAACAGCAGCAGAACTCTTACCTCAATTGCGAAGACTGACAATATGCCAGGATTATGTCATTACTCTCTAGGCATGATAATACACAGCCGCCATGGAATAAAATTACATCCAATGTCAGTGGGTGATGCATGGCTGGGTGATGCAAGACCAGGAAGAGTTTGAGCCTACATAAAGGGATCAGGGTGATGCAAAATTAAGTCAGTGGAAGCCGCTGAAGAGATCATTAGTAAAAATTGAATAAATGCCACCATTCCAAGCACACGTGGCTGAGGATGAGATTCAGAAAAATAAAAGAAATACTGGCAGACAGTTCTGCCACACCCTGCTCTAGTAACCCAGTCTTACTGTGCTAAAACAGAACCCGTAGCACAATTCATACCTTGGGAAGATGCTGTTTGATCACAGTAGGCTGCATAACTAAACCGTTGCCATTCTATTTCATCATACTTGATTTGCATCCTCACTCTAGGGGCTGTTTCACCAGCCAGCACCCGTATTGCCTGCAGCACTCTCAAAGAGACAGCCTGTGCCAACGGAGGTGTCACTCATCCAGAAATCAGGAGACCTGTGTTCTCCATGAAGGTTTTCTGCAGAGCGGGACTGTTTCCACCTCTGGGTCCTTTCTCCCCCAGCATCCCTTGCCTGTCTTTCTCACACCATAAGCTCTTTGGCATAGGGTGTTCGCACCTGACATGTTTGTACAGAAAGTAAGTAGTGCAGATCTTGGCTGGGCCTCCGCGTGCTCCCACGATACAATAACGAGATGACCTTAAGAGCATACTGGGAGACAGCAACCATCTCTGATAGCCTACTCCCTGACTGCTGGGTCCTCCAGGGGAAACTAGTGTGCTCAACAACAAGGACTCAAAATTGCACTTTCCACCCAGTGTGTGGATCGGCAGCAAGCTGTAGGCACGCTGCTGTTGTGGTGACTGATACCTGCATGCCGGGGCCGTCAGGGGAAAGCGGGCTGCCTGCAGGCTCTGCAGCTTCCACGCTGTGAACTCAGTCCACCCCACCCCACACTCACAAAGACACTGAAGCGGTACCACCTCCGTCGCAAGTCCTTCCCTGGTGCTTCAGCCACCAGCATGGCCCCAGGACCAAGCCAAGCACCACGGCTTTGCACCCAGGAAACAGCATGGCTCGGGGGGCTCCCGAGCACTTCTGAGGGAAGGATCATAAATCTGGGGTTTGTGCTGCTCTAGGGAAGTCCTGAACCAAACTCCACTAGGCTGCTGTTCTGGCAGGCTAGTACAGGCAGTAGCCCCAATCTCAGAAATGCTGAGACAAGATAACCTGTGTACAGCAGGCTGTGTTGAGGAGAGTCTCTGAGAAGCCTTCTGCTTTCTGGCTGCCTTCACGCGTGAATATGAGCATTCCTGAAAACGCTGCTTTTAGCCTGCATGGAGACAGATTCTGGTTCAGTGCTGCTTACCAGGGGGGGATCTTCAAAGCCATGTTAGTGGAAATTTTGAAGTGAAATATCTGTCTTTTTAAGCCATTTTATATGTGACCTGTCTTAGAAGGAAGAGTTTAATGGCTTTGTGTGCTGGCAAAAAGGTGTGTCACAATCCTTCAGGCATACAATGCGAAGGAAGTACGTTACACACAGTGAGCATTAAATCATGAAAAGCAAATCTGCCCATTCAAAAATTCCAGGGCTTAAGGTTTTGATTCTTATATAAGATTCTGAGTGATAGCTCAGGGGATAGGGATTTTGCTTGAGAACAGGAAAATTAATGATAGGATCAGACCCAGAATGATATGTGCAAACTCATTACTACTACTCTATCAGTAGTCCTAAACTAAAAGTAAAACTGAGGATTTTTCTATAAGACCTGACAGAGCCAAGCTTGCTACAATACCAATCAAAAGAGACTGTTTTCCCTGTGTGCAGGTACGTAACAAAACCAACAACAGTTCTCACGCAGGTAAGGTGAGCCAAGTAAGGAGGGTTATTTCCTCCTGGTGCAGCTGCTACAGCCTATTCACTTTTTCCATCCAGTTCACATTCAGGAAAATTTCTTTGGTTCACATCATCCCATAGCTGAATTTCCACAGTGTTTTGTGCTTCCGCAGAATACAGGGGACAGCAGAGAGCAGAATGGTTGCTGGATGGGGCTGCCTTAAAGATTTGCAAACTACTGATGCTTACATGACTTTCACACTTAGGGGATCATAGTGTATCAGGAACTATCGATGGCTGTGGTGGCCTCTTATGAAGGTAGGCATAAGTTCAGCATCTTAAACATCAGCATCCTGCCAAAGCACCTGAAGGACAGGGGTTGAACTTCTCACTGCAAAAAAGTAAACAGTTGTTTTCAGTTAACCAGTAGGAAATCAAGCTGTCTTAGGAGTACTGTAGCCTTTGAGTTAATTCCTCACTGTTCATCCTCTCCGTTGTCTTCAAAGTCTGTTTTAGTAGCTCACATCCTTTCCTACGTAAAAAGCTCTATGGGAAGAAAATAGGGGGAAGGGAGATGGGGTGTGGAGGTAGGGAGGGAAATATGGGGGGGATGCCTTGAAAAATTTGCAAAGGCAAAGCAGACCTTAAAGAAGGAGGTCTTCTCCCCTTGGGAAAAAAAATCTCTGGAATTTTTGGTTTCACCCTGGCTGAAGTTCCCTGAAGTTCAAAGGGATTTCGGGAGGGCCACAGACCTCTGTATTAGCATTGGGCTCCGTGGCCTTCCCCTCAGTCCTGGAGGGCTGTTGGAACTGAAGTGCCAAGGGCGGCTTCATGCCGATGTGATGCACTGGCTCTCCAGAGGGGTGGCTCAGAAGAGGGAGTGTAGCATCTGTCTCTGCCACTGCTATGGACCACTTTCTGCAGAACTGGAGAAGGACGAGAAGCTTACCCATAGCTTTCTTGTCTGTTCTACCCATGTTTCCACCAGCATGCAGTGTGATGAGGCTGTCAGCGCCCTGGACAAGCTCTGGACAGACACAGGTCTGTGTTCCTTCCACACTGGAAGGAAATGGGTATGTTTCCATTTCTATAAGGAGACAGTACAATCTGGCCCAAAACTCTAATAGTGACTTCAGCAAAGCATCTGCATCACTGTTCGTTTTGAGTAACCATCACAAGACTTTATTCTTTTCCAAATTCAAAAAACCCCTTCCATTAAAATCTCATTTTGACAATGCGGTGGCAGTAGCCCAACAAAATAGTCCCATTAACTCAAGTCATAGATGACCATAACAGTCAGGGTTCAGTAACTGGGTTTTCTCATTGCTTCAGCAGTGAAAATCACATAAATTGAAATAATACAAAATGGTAACTTTACATCTTAACATTACATTCTGACATCAGAAAATAAAGTGAACAAAGACGTTTGAATCCAATCACACACATTAAGTAAAAATCACAGACATGGCATCTGGAGTAGTCCATAAATCCATAGTCGTGATCAGTGATTAAGCTGTAAATTTAGGGGCAATTTTCAGTCAGACTTGTGCTACCCTCCAATCTGCGTGTTTGCATCTACACACCGTAGATGAAAGAAAATCATTACTGGGCAGTCTTTGCATAAGCAAACAGCTGTTTGTGTATTCCTTGGGATGGGTTTTCCAGCCAGATCCTGAACTATGCTGTAGAAGTGGCATGCAAGGGCTTGCACTTGAGGGCAGGGTTCATTGGTACAATTTGACACCGTCTTAATAGGAAGCTGAAGGGTCAGATCTGTTGCATCTTTTTTTGTGTTTTGAAGAACTGATGCTACAGTGCTCCCGGATTTCACTGCCACCCTGTGCTTTTAGGAATGACATTAATGCTTGATTCCATGCCAAACCATTTTAAAGCCGTTTGTTAAAAGTATCTCTTGTTGGAGAGACTAAAATTGCTAATACTTCTGCCAAAACCTAGGTAGCTTTAGTGACCTCAGAACAGCCATGAGGGCTATGGAAATTAATGCCTAAAACTACTTTTTAAAACTCTCAGTTGCCACAAAAGCAGATTAGATCTGTCCAAGTTCATTCTTTCTCATTTTCTGGACATGTAATAGGAAATGCCAGTCACTGTTGACAGAGGAAACTCAGTAATTCACAATTTCTTTTCCTCATTTTCTGTTTCTTGTTTCCTTTTCATAGTACCTGCTTTCTCTATGGCCTAGATACAGAAATATCAAATAATTCAGAGGTGAGGGGCATGACCAAAACTCTGTACTCATATCTATATTAAACTGTATTGCAGTATATGAAGAGTGCAATTTTAAAGACTTTTAAAGAATGGCCCCAGGTGAGTGAGGGTCCCATGCCCCCTTTCCCACCAGTGAAGCAGGTCAGCGCTGTAGGGCATTAAAGAGCCTATGAGCTGTTAGTACAATTTAAAGCAAGCTTATTTTTGTTGGGGAAACTGGAAGAGCACACATATGCATAAGGTTGTGAGATGGACTTGCACCAAATACTCTGTTGAGCAGTGTTTTGCATTCAGAAAGACAGTAACAAAAATAAGCCCCACCTATGTGAACCACCAAAATGAGATGTCACTCACGACTGAGTGTAAGGGAAGGATAAGATGTATTCACTGCAGGGGCTTTTGCTTTCATTCTCTCCATCACTGGCAGCTCCATAAGCTTATAAGCATCCTTAGGTTTTTTGACAACAGAGAGAGATTCATTGGCCTTAAGACAACCTAATTCGTTTATCTTAGACATCTCTGTTGGAATGGGACCAGACACAGTCACTCTCTGGTAGTGCTTATCTCTCCATTGACTAAAAAGAAAGCTTTCATAACTGCTGCAAACTAGCTGTCCTAAATATTAGATGGCCAACATTAATTAAAGTGAATGTCAGACAAGTGCCAAAAATTAAATGGTATGTAGGATCCCTCTCAGTCATGCCCCATCTTGAGTTTTACTTCTACCCATCCCCATCCCATTTACTAGTCCCAGTACTAGTTCACCACTTTACCAGCACTCATCATGCAGCTTACTTCAAATACCCCACCAGCTATGGGGAAACAATTACGGTTATGATCATATAACACCTTTTCATTTGACAGAAAAGGATGCAACACGGTACTATAAAAACAAAAATTACTGGCCAGCAGAGCGTTGGTGTTCACAAAATGACATGGCTTTTTGTGACTTAAAGCATTGTCTCGACAAACCAAAAACTCTAGCACCTCAAGGGGAGCATTAACAAAGTGAAATTTGTAACAAACTGCTTTGTCAATAACATCCGTGAGAAATCGATGTAAAGGATGGCTGTGGTAGGTCTTCTCTACCTTGACTTTCATGTTTCACCTAATCTTACTCTTGCAGTCTCTTCCAAAGCAGAAAACAAAGCAGGATTTCAGTTCAGTCTCAGAAAGCTGACTGTCTCACAGGTGCCTGGCAAGAGAACACGGGGCTGAACTGTGTTACAGGTTGCACATTTTGACCATGGGCAACGTGCCAGTTTCTGTTTCCTTCCAGGTGTGCAGAACTTCCAAAACTAGTTGGCTAGTGGGACTTGAAGTGTCAAAAATCAGTAACACTTTATTATATGTGGACTGGATTCAGTAAGGCAAAAGGAATCAACAGATTTGCCTTCATCAGATGTTAATTATAAGTAACATTTACACTTATCTCTCTGCTTTCATGTGTTAAAAATAGTCTTGCTTATGAATAATGGTCTCTGCTGTGACACAACAATCTGTCCTAGCTGTGCTTTGCCAAGGAACAAAATGTAACCCAAATTGCCCATGGCCCATCAGTCAGGACAGATTTTCATTTTACAGTGTAAACTGTAAAAAATTCCTTATAGCTATTGGATAACCGATGAGGTGGTTTTACTGGTGGTTTCCCTAATCTTCCTGTTTCTCCCAGCAACAAATAACTGGCTGCTGACTTCTAATGGCAGCCATAGCATTCTTCCTTATTAGCTTCACTCAATGGGCAACTGAACTGCAGGACTGGTGATGGACTAATTTTCTGTCGTCAGTGGAGGAATGTGGGATGTATCTGAATAGGCATATTATTTGAGATCAGGCGAGCACTTACAAAGAGAATCATCAAAACACCCCAGCTGACCATGCTTTGCTCACACTGCAGAGCAATCTCAAGAGTGCACAAACTGGTTTACTTGATAGGTAATGAAACTGGAAGATGTGCAATAGCAGTATATCTACTGTGCTCCAGGCACTAATGGTTGTTTAGACCATGGGACCGAACTAGTCTAAAGAAAAGACCCCCCAGATATATACAGCATCGGCATGGAGTCCTTAGAATTGCTTCCCCCCAGAGATCCAGTCCTGTGCTTCACTGCTGGCTCATGCAGACATAGCACTGGTGCCCTTGAAAGCCTCCGGGAGATCTTACCTGGACCAGCAAGTAAAGAGCCCACAGATAAAGAGTATGGAAATGTTCACCCAACACAGGGAGTGGTTTCACAGTTTTTAGACAGAGCTGTTAAAACTAATGCCTGGAGTTTGAGAAAAATAGTGAGATTGGCTTAAAACAATGATATTAAGGTGCATTTGGGACTCATTCAGAAAAAAAATCTTTCGTTCTTGAGTTTCAAAGCTATCTTGAGTTTCTTCTCTGAAGCTGTCAAAGCTTTTAGAGGCATTAGATAGTACTTCTAAGGCGTTCTCTGCAACTCTGAATATGAGGAATTTATTTTTTAAAAAGTAGATGAGGTTCTGAAATAATCACACAGCTTCAGAATTTAAGACGACCTGTAAATACTAGGCTATTCACAGCAAAACTGCAAGAATTGCTAATACTGAAATCCCTTCTGGTTTTAGCAAAAATCAGTGTTCTGCTCTTGCCCAGCTTTGAAGCTTTTAATGCATATAAACATTTAAATCTTGCTGCATATAACTAAGAAGATTCTGTTGCCATCTTTTGTCAACATTGTTCTTTCCTAGCAATTTCCCTCTCAAAGCTTTTGTAGTATTACGATTACCATCATTTACTTTCCTTCATTTAACTTGCGCAGTTAATGGAATGATATGTACCCTACATGACTGCACAAGGAGCTATGTAATTAGCAAGCCAATTGAAACACATTTGGAAAATAAACTTTGTTGCAATCACTGCTTGTCTTCAAGGGTTTTTAAAAGCTCCACTATAAGACAGATAATTTTTGTGCCTATTTCAGTTAACACAAGAGGTCCTGTGCAGATTGCATAAATGCTGTGCTGTTGGCTTTCTGGCCTAAGCGTGCTGCTTTTTTAACAGAAAAACATTTATTTTTGGGAGAATAGACTTCCATAGCTAAAACACTAACTCCTCAGAATTTGGGAAAGCACAGTTATCTCCCTGTTCAACCTGTGTGACATGGGCCTGCCACTCTTATCAGACCACTAACTGGGCTAACATTACGGCTTTTTTTTTTAATGTATAGCAGTTTAAGGGAAGGACAGCTGAGCAAAGCAGGGCTCCTGCCACTCCATGCTGCCAAATAAGCTGCTCTTTCCCTGGTCAAGGGTGACAAGCCATCACAATGCTGATGCTGGACACCTGAGGAGCTGTGTAGCTCTTCCTCTGAGTTCCTTTGAGACCCTCAGCCCTTAAGTCTCCCAACGGGAAAAACAGTACTTGTCAACACGGCAGGTTGGTTGGTTCCCAGCAGCCTCCAGAACTTTCTGTGAGTATTCAAGCCAAGTTCTGATTATGGTTGAAGGACTTTCTAGGGCAAATGGAGACTAAATCAATAGCATGAAAAAAGAAGAAAGTAATGCTTGTAAAGCATGGAAAGTCATCCTAATTCTGTCAGTGGCCGGAATGAAATAGGACAATGATTTCGCCAGCGTGCTTTCAGTGCAGCTATTGTTCCGAAAGGAAAGAGAGCTGAGCACGTCCTTATCTTTCTCCAGCCATGTTTTGCAGATGACAAGCTGGGAGAACAAACACCTTTTTCCAATTGTTTTAAATGCTGTTAGAAAACAAGACATATTCAATGTCAAGCAAAGATAAAAAATAATAACAAAGGTCCCAAAAGGCGGGATTCCTGGGACACTGCTTTGCATGCCTCTTTCTATAAAGATATTTCAAGGTATACATTGTAGCAGTGATTCAGCAGACCTTGTGCAAGAACATGTAGCTTTCAGCTTGTGTCATCGATGGCCATGTCCTCAACATGCAACCCAGCATCCGTTTTCTGTATGTCTGCCAGCCTCCCGGGCAGCATGCGGGGTCTCGTGTGCTCCCACTCCACAACCTCCCTGCTGAAAAGGATGCAATTTTGGTGGTGTGGGCAGCTGGCTGGGCAAGCCCTCCTCAAAGGACAGTCAGGACAACCACACCTGTGTGCTTAGAATTGTGCAGGTGGTTAAATGCTTTGTTGGATGGAGGCCTAAATGAACATATCATTATGTTTGACTATTAACAGACATCAGTTGGGCATGACTTGTCTCTTCAGAAGATTTTTGAGTTACTCCTTGCAAGTTGGTACTTAGGTTTCAAACCAAAAAACTTGTCAAGTCCAAGCTTCCTTGACAGCCTCAGTTCACAGAAAGCAAACTCTTCAGTACACTCTTGACCTGAGATGCTGGCTTTCACCAATCGTTTCCAAAAAGCTGTATGTCCTTTAGGTGGGTTATTTAGCGTCCATGATTAGAGGTCCCCGTGCAAAGCTTAGTTAGATTAATCAGTCATCCACTGACAGCTAGAAATTCATTCCTAAACTGATGGATCATTCACATACCACCAAGCAGCACCCAAAGGCCCTCATCAACTTCAGAGGCCTTTCTGAGTAGGAAAAACAAATTCAAAAAGCACAAGAGCATCCATGAGAAAGCCTGAATGACAATTTCATATGTATCCACAATTGGACGATCAAAGGGCTGTCCGATTTTTCTTTAGTAATATCAAGGATTAATTTGGTCTGATCTGTTAAGTACAACACGTTCAGCCACAGTTATATTTTAAGCCATGTTTCCACATGCTGGCAGCAAGTGTGTGTTTGCCTCTGTAGATATGATTTTGATAATAGCAGGGATTTGTGTGTGCCAGGATGAATTTTGAAGCAATGCCCTTCTCCCTGCCAACATATATACTTTATGCAGTGTGGGCAGTGGCTAGGGTATTGCTCCAGGACCCAGGAGAGCTGGCTTTAGTCTGGGCTCTGTTATTGACTTGCCAAGTGACCAGATACAAGACAATTTTCCTACTTACAAGCTGGGATGATAGCAATTAGAAGGGGTGAATGCAGAACATTGTCTAATGGTTAGGTATTGGTATCACCATTTCTAGACCAACTCCTCCTCAGTCCATGACTGGGCCCTATAGGCATTACAAAGTCAATAAAGGTAATACCGTAAAGGTAAATTACAAGGGTATTTGTTGCATCGAGTGATATAAACTAGACCCGAGTATGGAAGCGACATGTTTTGGCCAGTAAATGAAGAAGGAAAAGCTTTCTTTCAAGTCATTACGCATATTAAGGACATTATGCAAAGGATTTGATAAATGTATCCTCATTTCTGGTTTTATTTTTAATTATCTGGATGACATTTTCATTTGTAACAGATAATGTCTTTAGCATCTGCCTATGGCAACACATGGGCAGCATTTCAGAGCTGTTCTCAATTGCATTTGGATACGTCAGAGAATTTGTAAGAGCTTCATGTCTCTCCACCTGCCAGGAGAGAGTGTAGTCATGGCACTCTTCCAATGCTAAATACATTTCCTAGTAGCCATATTCACTTTCTATAAACCAGATAGAATGGTCTGCATTACACCCAAGTCTGAGGTCATGTAGGAGATCAGAAGCAGTCCCTGCAGTACTGAGCATCTCATGTGTGATTTGATAAAGGCTCGATGTTTAGAAGAAATAGTTGAAAGTAAATGTTCTAGAGAAATCTGCCAGATAGGTGATAGACCAGATTTGCTGGTACCCAGCCAGCCACCTCAGCTAGAGATTCACTAAGGAGGAGCTGGGGACGTGAAGCATGCTAACAAGATCTCTCATTTCAGCTTACAAGGAAAAGATGAAGGAGCTGTCCATGCTCTCTCTGATCTGCTCCTGTTTTTACCCGGAACCTCGCAACATGAACATCTATAAATATGATGGTGAGTGGCTTTCACTGGAAATCATCCTGCAGGTCAGATAATGTGCTAGTGCTGGGAAATGACTCACTTCACCATCCCAGTCCATAGCGTTAGTCAGTGGATATTTTGCTGATGTAACAATTTATTTGCTGCTTTGGGCTATTACTATCTACTGATTGTGTATTACCCGTGATGCTGGATATTGTTCCTAGTAGCAACTAACTAAACTCTTAAAGCTAGCCCTCTCATACTGAGCTGTACTTTTCCTACTACCCATTTGAGAATTACAGCTCTTCACAGCTGACATAATTCCCAAGGAAACCAAGAAAAGATGAAAGCATGCTTAAAAAATTAATCAGCTTGGGCACTGCTCACAGGAGGTGTGAAATGACACAGAACACCAATAAGCTTCCAAAACTGCTGTAAATTTTTATCTTTATGAGATTAAGGTATAATTAAGCTATTACAGATAAAATGGAATGTACTTCTCCTGAGAACAGTTTTCAGCCCATAATCTGCCATTGCATTTGAAATGCCCAAGGCAAAGATGCTAAATCTTTTGTCTGTACTTCTGATCCCACAGTAACATCTGTGCTGCTTCTCTTCTCAATACCACTGAGGTATTGAAGGGCTTACCATTTCTCACTTTATTTTGCAGACATGGAAGTGAAACAAATCAACAAACGTGCCTCGGGCCAGGCCTTTGAACTGATCCTAAAGCCGCCATCTCCGGTCTCAGAAGCACCACGAACTTTAGCTTCTCCAAAGAAGAAAGAACTCTCTCTTGAGGAGATCCAGAAAAAGCTGGAGGCTGCAGAGGAGAGGAGAAAGGTATCTTTCCTTAAAAAAATGCTAGTAATTAGACCTGACTTAGTGTACAGAATAACAGCCAAGTTTCCATTGCCATCACTAACCCACAGTGGCCTGCATGGACAAAAATTATGAACATGTTTGAATAAACAAATGAGTTTATTTTCTTTCAGCAACTTGCAAACAGACCTCACTGGTTTTGATGCTTGGGAAGTATGCATCACAAAATACAGATAGCTTTGGACAGGAGGCCCAAGTGGGTTCAAATACGCATGCTTACTATGTGAATTTAAGTGAATGATTCATTCAGAGCATCTGTAATAGTTGCTGAAAACCAGTGCAATTCTTCTGGTGTCTTAAGAGATGGATGTGCAATTCAAACAGCTACTGTCTGGGCTACCAGATCTTGACTCCTTGCAGTGCCCATGGAAATTACTCACAAGGCCTGCCAGAGGCAGCTAAAAAGCCTTATTTATGCAGTATGGAGGCATGTCAGCCCTGAATAAAGAGCATTCTGAATCATTCACCACACGCTTGAATGAAGACACTAAGCATAGTGCAGCTACCAAGAGAGGCATTTCTAGCAGTCAGTCTCAATAGTGCTGGAAGTTGGCCTTGTAGGGTTATCTACAGACTAAGTCTTCCCTTCTTTATGACCTTACCCATAATGGTAAAACCCTGTTTCATAATCAAGAAGTTTTGTCACATAGGGTTTGGAAGGGTTGTTGCACCTTCTTCACAAAGGTTAGCACAAATGCAGGGCGCATACAGCAGGAAGTCCACATTAACTGTTTCTTTGGCTTTCATCATGACTGATGTGTTGAAGAGGTCTTTATTTGCTCTAAGTCAGAGCTAGCTCAGATTGCTTTTTTTTTTGCAGAAGATAAAAGGTCAAATTCAAGGTCAGGTAAGTCGGGGGATGACAGGCAAAGCCAAGGAGACACTCACCATAGTCAGCCTGAATTGCCAGTCTGGAAATCAGCAGTGTTCTGCATGGGCCCAGTGTTCATGCTGTGTTGCACCGTTTCAGGAAAGTCATGGCCGGCTGCCATGGCCACAGAAAACTCAAGATGTGGTAATATATTGTCCTGCTTAATTCATGTTTCCTTTTGCTATGGCACAAAAGGAGAGCCACAGAAGCCAGAGAAGCCTCAAGAGCCATAGAAGGACTTTCTGTGTCCTTCAAGCAGGTGATCAAAGTTATTTTGTGGCAAATCTGCTTGCACCAGTTAAATTGGAGTTAGAAACCTTCCACCTGCTCATGGAGTCCCTGGTAGAGGGTATCTGAAAATGAAACAAGCTTGGATGTCTATAAGCCTTTCATTTATCTCTTAAACAGTGTGATTTGTTACTAAAACTGACATTTACAGAATCTTTCCAGATAGGGACAAAAATGTATACAGAAGACCAGGGACAACAGATATGCCACAGTTAGCACATGGAGCAGCTCCAACAAAAGCAGCTCCATTTTCCTTTCGCTCCTGTCAGACCAGATCAGGGTCTCTCCCAAGAAACCCAATGGAGTGATTACACTGGTGTATGGTGAGATGTGAGTCCATTGAAGTCAGTAGATCTGGATTACTGACAACTGCTTAAAACCTGGCCCTCAGATTTGATTTGCAGTGAAACCTGACTCTTCTGGACCTCACTGATTTGAACAATTCATGTAGATGAACACTGAAGTGTTGCCACATTTGCCATTTTTGCTGCCTTGCTAACACAAGACTGTATGCTTCTAATGCACACACATTAGCACTATTGCTTCTTTCAAAGAAATACTTTTGCCAGAGTATTTGTTTCAGTAAAAGAATGTGATGTATGTGAAAGGAATATGCATTTGCACTAGCACCTGCCCACCCAAAGATGATATGCCCCAAGGACTCAATCTGTGAAGTGCCTCTGTACCAAGTACAAATACTCAAGTAAAGATATGGACACAGAATGAAATGGCAGCAATTAAGAAGCCTGATATTATGCATATACTTAGTGGGAAATATAAATTGAATGTTCCAGAGATTTCATTTCATTGATTCCATTACTGTTCATTTCTTCCTAAAGAAAAACTCATTACGCAATAAACTGGCAATCAGTGATAGCAATACAGACACCTGCCATTTCTTCCCCTTGGTACTATATTCATTTTGAATGAACATATAACTGAGTTATTTTAATAGACAAGATCCTCCACATTAGCATTGCAGCAGAAATTGCTGAGAACGGAACAAAGAACAGAGCAAAAAACTTCATTATATCACTGTTAAAATCCCTGGTGCTCTCACATCTCAACTATTGCCTTCATTTTTTGTCCTGAAAAAGAGTATAGTGCAGAGAAGGATAAAAAAGCAATCAGAGGAATAGATAATCTTCCATAAGAAGATAAATTAAATAGTCCACTTTTCAGTTTGGAAAGAGACAACAGATGAAAGATAAGATAGAAGTCTACAGTCATGAATGGTAATGAGAAGATGAACAGGAACAATTATATTCTGTTTCGCAGAATCCAAAGGGGAAGAAACATTCAATGAAATCATCAGACTGCAACTTCAACACAGAGAGAGAGAATCACCTTTTCATGTATTGTTTAATTGAGCTATATTTGTTATCACAGACTATTTAGAGATTATTAAAGTATTATTTATTTCAAAAAGATAATAGCAAAATTGATAGAGCACTACCTTGTAGGAAATGATTATGTGAATGCAACCTCTGGCTCAGAAAATATGTAACTTGGTGACTGCTGAAAGCTAGGAAGCTCTATCTATCTATCTATCTATCTATCTATCTATCTATCTATCTCAAGGAAAGGACCAGGCAGATTTGCTCAACTTCATCTATACTTTCCCTAAGCATCTTCCACTTTCTGCTGCTAGACAAACCAAGCAGACTTTTTCTGACAACCAGCATGGCAGTTGTTACCATACTTTTCAGGCTATGTACAACAGCTGTCAGGCATGACCATTCTAGATTGTGTCCTTCCAGCACAGTTCTAATTAAAATCAAGTATAACTAATGGATGAGAATTGCCTTTTCAGAAAAAATACTAATTGATTTCACACTGTTTAGGAATTAGGTTCTGCTCTGTTAATTAGACAATGTTCATTAATAAATTTTCAAACTCATGAGAACCATCTACAGCAATACATGGTCTTCAGCAGTCTCCTGCTTATGCTGTTTCCTGTTTATCATTCTTGTTTATTCCTTTATAAGCTTCTACAGGGCTCTTTCCTTTTCTCCTCCTTTTTCTCTACCTCACTTGACAGTCATGACCTCATACTCTCGGACCAAATTGAGAGTTTCACCTGAGGCATTTTTTCCTTTTGCGCCACACAGTGAGACCGATTTGGGCTAGTTACAAATTTGTCCTTTCCATTTATAGAATCCTCTTTACAGCATGTCGTTATTATCCCATTATTTTTTTGCCATATGTGTGCTATATTTTTCCACCTTGGTGGATAATCAGAAAGATCTTTTCATCCTTCTCACTTAAGAAATTAGAACAGAGTGACATTGTATGCAGCAGAAGTTTATTTCTTACAGAATCTTTAACATTTATCAATTTTTACCTGTTGGCCTTGAATGTTCAGTTGTTATTACCCTTGATGTACAGACTTCAAGAGCCATATGTTGAATTATATATCTTTATTGCCCATGTTCAACATACTAGCATAAAAATGAAACACTAAAGGAACGCACATTTCTATAAGACTTTGGATTATGGGAGAGAAACTGTATGTAATTAAATCCTTTTAATGGCTTTGTATTGGGATGAAATTGAATCTGGCTTGTCCCTAGAGCTTAGCGCTACAAAGAATGCAGGAGAACAGTCATATTTTTTAACTTTCATACTGTTGGATGTAGACTTACAGCTACATGAGTTTTTAATACCATTACTATGAAATGCTGCGAGATAAGCCCCCCGTGCAGCCTCGCCTGGGCAAGGCTCGCTGTGCTCCCCGCAGCAGGCAGTCAGCTCGGGGCATCTCTGCCAGCATCATGGCCGCACTCTGCGTCGGGCTTCAGCACCCAACTCGCTGCCCCTTTGAGCCAGCCCCACAGCCTGCCCAGAGGCACTTCTTAATACTCTTGATTAATCTCTCCTTTGGCATTGAAAAAGCCACCCGTGCTTTACCACACGGGTCAGCAAGCTGTTGGGGGAAAAGGCTTCACCGAGGCAGGGAAGGCAGCGGAGCTGGGGGACAAATGCTTCCTCCTAGACATTGCAGGGGACCTACAAAACTGCCGCTCCAGGCAAGAGGAGGAGCAGAGAAGGGATCGGCACCTTCCCTGGCAAAAGCGGGGCTTGCTTGCTTCTTCCAACTCATTCCTGCTCTCCTCCTTTGTTTCCCACCAAATCTGTAAGCGAGCAGGCTGGGAGGGGCGGCAGGCACTGCCCAAGACATTTGCCTCCCGTGTTGCCCATCTACTGATCTCCCTTTCCGTTCCTGCTGGCCCTCGGCTGTGCTCGTGCAGAGGTGGAATACAGCAGGAAGTGCTTTTCCATGTAAAGTCCCAGTAATATGTGTGGAATCAGCACCAGAACTGGGTGTTTCTGCTGCACTTTGATTTACACCGTAGCATTTCCATACATGGTGCTTAACCCCTAGTGTTTACAAAAGATAGCAAAAACTGCAAGCCACTTCGCAGTTCCTCATCCAAAAAGCATAAGCCTATGGAATATGTGCCTGCAGGAAGATGTTTGCTACCAGCTAGGAGAGGGTTTAGTGTGAGACACCAGGGTCTGTCTTGGAGCACATGGAGTCATGAGCAGAGGCAGATTGCATCCCAGTGCTGGCAAAGCTTGTCCCCACAGTCTGCCGTGGGCTTTGCTGTTAACGAACAATCATAAGAAAAACTTGACATTGATCTTCTTTAACCTTAAAACGCCAGGCCTCAAACTGCAGCAGATCACGAAATGCCTCATCAGCAGGTAGGGGAGCATCAGACAGGCTCAGGCGGTACCTCTTGCATCCCTCCAACATGCCTTGTTCACCCCCATGGGTCACAACCCTGAGAGCAGGAATTTTGTGCCAGTTGAGGAAGAGAAAGTTTTCTTGAATCACATCATGGATGGACTCTTTATTTTTTTTACTCTTATTCACGTTCTTAGTAGCCCTGGCCCAACGGTCCCTTGGCAGACTGGACAAAAAAAAAAGATGCTCATCTAAATTCAAGCAAAATTTTGCACCATCTAGTTTCAGTAGAAGCAGGACTTCACCTACGGTTACAGCTCAGATGTCTCTGACTCTCCTGCCGTATGGCCATTTCACTTCTTTGCAGGAGCATCCGCCTCTTCTTCGTGTCTCTTTAGACTGTCCTTGCTTTGGGAGAGGAACTGCCTCTCCCTGTGTATTTGCACACTCCCTGGGACAGTGAGTTCTCCCAAAAGCCAGAACAGGTGCTAATGTAGTACAAATAATAGTATTCCCAGTGAAGAATAGGATGTAACCGTGCAGAGATTTGAAGAAGCCAGTGCGATGAATGAGGTCTAACTTGAGTCCATTCCCTTGTTTTTATGTGGGAAAATCTCAACCTCAATTCCTTCCCCTGAAAACATCACTACTTCAAGTCACCATTTCCTTCTGGTTAATGCCTAGGCTTCACCTTGGCATTTACATTGCAGTAGGAGCCTTTAATCCTGTCTTCACATTCTGCTCCATTAATAGTATCTCTTAAATACACAAAACACTGAAGAATTCCAAGGTTAATGCAGCTTCTGCTGAACAATTGAATTTTAAAAAATCCAGCCAGTGAATGAATGTGTTATGAAAGTGGAGCTCTCATGACTGGTAGCACGCCTCATACATCTAGTAACTAAGGATCCTGGTAACTAAGGTGAATGCATACAAGCCAAAATTTCCAGTTTAAAAGCAGTTGTCTGAGCCCGTTTCTTGCTTAAAAGTAATCCTGTAATTTTATCTCTGCATAAATTACTTCAATATTTGTATGTACATGTCAAAGAAAAATAGATAAATGTGAGAAAATAAAGCACCTGTTACTCAGATAAGTAGAATTTTCTCCCTGTGAGTAATAATTAAAAAATATATGTATCTCCAAAGCCAGTTCCCATAAATAATTTTGCTCATGAAGTGAGTGTTTAGTTGTCTGCATCTATCTCTGGCCAGTTAAGTATGAGATGTGGATTTCCTTTAGAGGCAGTCATCTCTGCAAACTGAGGGTGCACATGATCTTTTAGAAATATGACTTGAATATCACAGGAGTTTGCCTGCATTAGCCATCTTTTTAGCACAGCAGTACATTTGTAGGTATCTGTACCAGGAATGTTTTGCAACATTTTTATTCCTCTACATCTAGCATTAGATGCTGCAGCTGTAGCTGCGTTGATTATGCCTTGTTATATTTAAGAAGAGTCTTCTGGATATTCCCCCTCGAGTATTGCTTTTTTCTTTCTCCACCATTTCATACTTTTGTCTCCTTATTAATCTTTATCTTTCATCTCATTTCCAGCTTTTTTTGCTCATTTTCTCACAACAGCTATACAAGAAGCACTTATTGTAAGCCAATTACAAGTATGTTAGAACATGGACTATCAAGGATTTGAAAATACCCTTTCCAGCACTTCAAACAATACAATGTTGAAAATAAACTTCGAATAAAAACTTCCTACGTATGTTGGAATCCTGTATCAAGACCATGGGAGTCCAAACACAGCAGTTAAAAGCCAACACAAACAACAAAGGGAGTCTATTAATCCCAGCCCCGCTAGGTATCTGGGGTCATTCATCTACCCATTTCTGGATGTGTAGTAGACTTTGAACAGACAGGGTGGCCAAGTTCTTCTGCCAAATGTGTTGGAAACAGAAAATCATTTGACAATCCAGTACAAAAACATACCAAGTGCTTTCCAAAATTGTCGTAAGGGGATTTAAAAAATGGTCTGAACACCAGGGAAACAGGCAGACTCACAGCTGGCGTGCAATGGCATTAGAAGAGGGATGTCAGTCTAAATGAGACTCTACCCCGTGGATGCTTTGTGGTGGAGAGGGGGGTCCCTTTATTTTGAACCAGTCCTGGGTACCTTGAACATTTTGACTGAGGAAAAGGAATGCCATTTAAGGCATATCGTAAAGGAAAATCACATTAGGGGTGTGCAGTCAGTTTCTGAGCCCTGGTTTAGCTTTCATTCAGACTCTTACTGCTGCCAACACAATTTGCATCCAGTAAATACTGAATTAGGGTATAAGGATTTCTTCATTATCATGCATTAGTGGACAAATTATTTTTTAATGTGTTGTCTTCTAGTGTAGCCTCTAGAACTGTGTGTGCTTTGATATGGAACTCTTAATTTTTCACTGTTTTCCTGGATTTATGATAATAAGAAGTAGTTCCAGAAGGCAAAGGGTTTGAACGGAAGAAAACAAATCCTGAAAAATGGGCAAGTGCCCCAAAGTCTCAAAGGCATTTTGCTACCTCCTGTTGAAAGCCAAGGCTCTTTTAAAAAATGCTGCTTATAGGCACAGTCCAAATCTTACTTTTTATTATAGCATCTCTACGGGCCCTGGCTATGTCCCTGGAAATGTCTGTTTTCCAAATCTGCAAAGGTTTGATTTTATAACACATTATATGTACATATGTAAACACCATGAAATGTTAGCCTTTCAAATTAACAAGTCACTTCTTAAACATTTCATGGGGAAGGAAATTACAATTGGTATCATAGTCCCTTTTCTATTCAAACTCCCAATAGGAAGGGGAATAGATACTTAGATTATCAAAGTTACTTTTATAAGCAAAGGGTTCACAAAATTCATATCAGCAGCAATCAAAATTTAATGACAATAACTTTTTCAGAAGTAGATGAAAGGTTGCCATTGAATACTAAATTAAACAGAAAATGCAGAACAACTTCACAAGCACTGGTCAAACTGAGCCACCCAAGTTAGTCCAAAAATGGTAAAGCAAGATGAAGATGTTCAATTATTTCAGTTTTATGTTGTACCAAATCTTTCAAAATAACTTTTTTTCATTTTGAAATAGCCTACAGTTAAATAAATCTTAAATGCTAAGTATCTGAAATCAAATAGTGTGCTTCAAAATAACTTATTTTTATTATATTATTATTAAAATTATTGGTGGTTTTGTTAAAGTTATGGGGCTTCTATGATTTTTCAGTTAGTCTACAAAATTCCTTCTTTGCCCAGCTCTTCTTCCCTTTGGCTCATCCTCCTTCCATTCTCCACCAGTGAAACTCCCTCTGCTTTTGGCTGCACCTCTCTGGGGACATTTTGCTCCCATTTGCAACATCTTTCGGCCTGCATAGCAGTTATTTTCTCTGAGCCAAAGATCTGAAAAATGTTTGCCCTGCTACTTTATGTTCAGCATACGCTATAATGGAGGTAAGAGCCAGGAAGATCTTTGTAAGGTACCAACCATTTCAGTAGACCGTTTCCATCCGCAAGTGCTCCTGGGATCACAGTTTGAGAAAGGAGCCCTTTACTTCAACCAGGCCAGAGGTGAGAGCAGATACATTAAGTGGCCAAGATGGATGAAAGTAGCTCTTTCCTCTGATCTCAGGCAAGCCATTACAGCCTTTCAAAGCCAGATATGTTTTACTCCGGTGTCTTGCTGCAAGATGTTCTGCCTGGCTTTTGCAGCATTTTCTAGAATCTGCTTAATATGCCTTATCAGTGCATTTGGCTTTATGTGTATCTTACCTTCGTTAAAATACTTGTTTTCTCCTCCTAGCTGGATCTCGCTCATGTAAAAGAATTGCAGCCTTTTTCACTCCATTTAAAGCCACGCAACAGAATTTAATAGGATTCATTACCACTAATTGTAATTATTGGTTAAAGCCCTTAATTTAGGCCTTAAACTAATTCATTTTTGTGGATAACAATGGCAACAGTGCATTGTGATCTGCACTGAAATACGCACTTAGCTTCCCAGAGCCATATTTCATTCCCCGTTTTCTGTTTGCTTCTCATGCTCCCTCTAATTTATTTTATCCAAAAGCGTACAATGTTATTTATCATTTCCAAATAACCCCTCTGAAACATACTGTCTTTTCGACTAGACTTGCCTGGAGGATGGGCCCAATGCTGCAAGTTCTTTGGCTTCTCTCCTAGGATTAGTGGTTTCATGTTAGTAATTTGATTTAAGATAAATAACAAAGCTGATGCTTCTGAGCAATGCGTTTACAAAGAAGAATAACACAGTATTGCGCATAGGATGCATCCATTTAACTCCTAGCTGCAGTTTTCATCCTCCTTGCAAAATTTGAACTTTTAACTAAAAATAGCTTTTTTGTTATTTTCTATAGAACAAAACCCTTTTTTTCCTTTCATCATCAGTGAGATGAAGCCAAACATAAATATCATGGGAAAAAAACATTATCTGAATTGATTCTGTCTGTCTTTCACAACAGTAAACTTCAAAGCCTGTTACTAACTATTCAAGCACTTTAAAAGGATAGTCCAACCTAGGCAAAAAATGCACCTCTCCTGTGTCGGCAACCTCCCTTTTAACACTGTACATACCTTCAACCCCCAATCCCCTATCTCTACAAATAAAATACTCATAGCTAAAAGACTGCAGCTGTCAGAGGTTAAGCAACAGCTGCAGTAACCAAGGCAACCCAGGGCAGTAACACATGACAGCATTTCTTGTGAACAGAAGTGCTTCGGCCACTTCTCTGCTGCTGCCTCAGGCATGTACCCCACATTTAGCCAGTGCCTATAAGCCCCTGTTACTGAAGATAATCTGGTTTATACACAGAAGTGACCTTTCCAAGCAGTGCATATAACAACAAAGCAACAAACTTTATGCAGTTTCTGAACTCAGTGAACTGTTGCCTGATGGGGATTACTTTGCTCCGCATGAGTATTTCATTTCAGCTGTGTGTCTCTCTCTTTCCAGTCCCAGGAGGCCCAGGTGCTGAAACATCTGGCAGAGAAGAGAGAACATGAGCGAGAAGTGCTTCAAAAAGCTTTGGAGGAGAACAATAACTTCAGCAAAATGGCAGAGGAAAAGCTGATACTGAAAATGGAACAGATCAAAGAAAACCGTGAAGCTAATTTAGCTGCTCTTATTGAACGTCTCCAAGAGAAGGTAACCACACCATCACTCCATACCTTAGACTAGAGAGGAAAATCTAATCAACGTTTTGAAGAGATGTTGTGGGTAGCCCTTATCTCGGTTGCTACACGTGAGCGATTTTTAAGTCAGAGCCCCTGATGGCTATCTAAACCAGCACTCACTTTTGTAAAAGATTGAATGTCTATAATCACACAATCACAGGATGTTTGAGGTTGGAAGGGACCTCTGGAAGTCATCTGGTCCAACCCCCCTAGGGGTCCCCAGCCCCCTAGAGCCAGTTGCCCAGGACCATGTCCAGGTGGCTTTTGAGTATCTCCACAGATGGAGACTCCACAACCTCCCTGGGCAACCCGTGACGGTGCTCGGTCACCCTCACAGTGAAAAAGTGTTCCCTGATGTTCAGAGGGAACCTCCCGTGTTTCAGTGTGTGCCCATTGCCTCTGGTCCTGTCATGGGCACCACTGTAAAGAGCCTGGCTCTGTCCTCTTTGCACCCTCCCTTCAGGTATTTATAGGCATTGGTGAGATCCTGCTGAGCCTTCTCTTCTCCAGGCTGAACAGTCCCAGCTCTGTCGGCCTTTCCTCATAGGAGAGACTGAGGTGCTCCAGGTCCTTAACATTCATGGCTCTTTGCTGGACCCTTTCCAGAGAAAGGCTGATTTTCTAACTTTTAAGAAGTGCTGTGAACAAATGAAGTGTCACTTGTTTTTAGATTTTGGCTTTTAAGAAAAGTCATTCATCAAATCAAACAATTGTCCTATGTCTGTAGTTCTTGGTTTTTCAGAGGAGAAAGATGAAAAAATATGGGGGAAAAAATCTTTCCTATGCATCAAAAGGGGTCTGTTCTTCCATAAGTCTTGCAGCTAAAAGAGAGTAAATTTTCTTTTGGAGATCTTTGGTACAGCCAGAGGAAACAGGTAAATCACAAACCCCACCGTGCAGGACCAAGTATGCCCTTCTTCAAAACAACCCGTCCACACAAGAGAGGTAAACACGCAAATTAAGATTTAGAAGTGTTAAGAAAAAATTAATTAGATCTGCATGAGTGATGACTCGTTTCCTCAATGATGAACTTTCTAATATGTTAGTAAATTGACTAACAGAAAGAAAATAGCTCTCAGTGATTTTCAATTAGATCTTCTCCGTGAGCACCTCTGCTTCTTTGATAGAGACAAAAGTCTCGGAGAGTAGCGAAGAACAACAGAAACCGAAGGATGACATTACAAGTAACTACACAAAGGGGATAGTTCTTGAGCTTAGGAACTGTACCCAGATTACTTGACGTTTTTGCATTGGATTAGTTTGCAGGCACATATCCCAAAGCTTATGAAAACAAAGGGAAAAGCCAATTAGCCATCCTTGAGGTCCAAAAGGAAATGGGAAGGACAGCTGAAGCATCCCTCTGTCCTAGGTTAATGTTAACAGACTGTTAGACCCCGTTGCCACACCAATATGATAGCATATGTGCATGAAATCCAAAGAAAGCTTCTGACCAAAGATGACAATAACTCATTTGGGAACATTTGTACAGACTGGTAATTAAAAATTGCATGACTATACAGTTTGGCCAACACAAAAGTGAATCCTGAATATGCAGGAAAAGAATAAGTGAGATATCTGGGTCTAAATCTTCAAAAGTTACACAGAACTGTGGACACCATGAGTTATTGGTATCTAGAAGTTCCTGCAATCAAAGATAACTTCTGTATACTGCAGTTAATAGAAACCCCGAGGAACAAGTACCTTATGAAATCTAGCATTCACAATTACGGATCTTATAAAAACTGTGATTTACAGGTTCATTTGGTGCAATAAGCTGTCTTGGCCTGTGATCCATAGCCCAACTCAGACAATAAAAAGATAACTGTTGTCTTCTGTGAATTTTTTACCATAGAAGACCCTCTAATGCATGGAGATACCTAGAGAGTGCCTTAAACTGAAGTCAGCTAAGGATGCATGTTTGCTTCTGTAGTCACCTTGTGCTTGTCATTTGGTTGTCTGGGGTTTTTTTCAGTGATCAGACATAAGAGGTAGAAGTCTGATAGTTAGACAGTTGAAAGGAGAGAGACATAAACTAAAAACCCTAAAACCCAGAAGCTGCCAAAAACAATAGTTTTATAAACACCCTAAGTAGAATGTTCCTAAATTCATTTGACAGCTGTTGTTCCTGACCACAGGCCTATTTCCATGGAAGTATCTGAATATACAGTGACTCAAATAAGTCTAAAATAATTATGACTGCTTTTGTAAAAGGGAAGACAACATGGCTGAAGGTGGACAGAAGGGCTTAGCATTGACCTTTGGTAACGTCCCTTCTCCATCAGAGCCAGAGAAAGAATGGAGAGGACAGCTAGCTTCATCATTCAGTCTAAGGGGGTGTTTGAGATGTTCGGATTGACACATCTTGGTGGAACTAAATTCTTGGACCTTTATTTATGGTTCCTAAATACTACAGATAACACAGTAACTAACACTTCTTCTGCATACAGTGTGCAAGCAATTAATTCAAGCCCACTCATCCTTCCCTATATTTAGTTTAACATCTAGGAATTCAAAGGGCAAATGTGAGCACATGGCACATCTTATATAGCTGCAAGCAGCACCTCTCAATGTGGACCTTTAAAATGAAACTCTGTGAGGTGCTGAGGATTATAAGGGCATATCAAATAAAAGACTGAGCTCCAGAGCATAAGTGGAATGTAAGCATTGAACGTGCCTCAGGCTGTTCTGGTGGATGACACCTCTCCTGAGTTGCATCCTTTAAAGATGGTTGTGCTGTGAAACAAGTTTGGGACAAGCATCAAATGCACAACCTACATGGGTTGTCATCAGGAGCATGCCTGGGCAGGCGGAATGAAAGAGAGATTTGATTTTTCCCTTCTTGATGTTTTCCAGGAGAGGCATGCTGCAGAGGTCCGTAGAAACAAGGAGCTCCAGGTGGAACTGTCTGGCTGAAAACAGCAATGGTGGATGTGACCCATCCCCACCATTAGTAAACTCCCCCCGCCTATATTATTATGGATCATGCGATATCAGTATGGGAAATGTATGACATGGTTTAAAAAAAAAAAAAGTAAAAATCAAGAACTCAATAAAAAACTTTAAAAAAGAAACAAAAATAAAAACAAAACCAGTGCGGTCTCTTTGCAGAATGATTTGCTTGATGTTTAAAAAACTTGGATCTTATTTTGTAAATACTTACATTTTTGTTAAAAAATACAAGTATTGCATTATGCAAGTTATTTCATAATCTTACATGTCCTGTAACAGGCTTCTGATGTTGTCTATTTCCACTTGGTTGAATTTGCTGGGTCTGTTCATTTGAAGCACCTCACGTCTAATTCCATTCCCTGCGACTTTCATTCCAACCCACCACGAGGTCAGTAGTAGTTCTATGGTGCTAGAGACCAGTCATTGCCTAATAAACTAGACTGCTTTGCCATCAATAAGCTTTGTTGAAACAGTGACTAGATCACAGGTATCGTGATTTCACATTCAGCTGTCCAAGACAAAAGGCTCTTAAAATGTAGTTTCTTCAAATGCAACTTAACGCTACAGGACTCTGTAGTGTGCTATACAATTGAGGTTAAATTGCCATGTGCAGTACTTGTTGCTTCTGCTTTTTGAGGCGAGAGGCAACAAATAGAGCTGTGCAACAGAATGAAAGCAAGTGGGATCAGTTTGAGGCAAATTTAAGAGGCACATCGTAACCATCAAGCTATGACAAATTCTGGATGATGCCAAACAGCCATACAAATGCTAATTGTAAAGTGAGCTTAATTCACCACTTGAAAATTTATTGATGGAGCAACTAATAGATAGCATCAAGTGGCTTTATCTGTAGGTGCCATGATCTATGATACTTACCTGATGCTACCACATTACATGTGCAATAGTACAAGAAGCTACCGAATATTTCACCTGGAACCCATGAGCCAGTTGTTACCTTTTTTTTGACACTGCTGACTTCCATTTGTCATGACCTTTACTCTTCAGTGTTAGCCAACCCTACCTAGTGACAGACATCTAGGAATAAGAGGGCTGAAGCAGGAGGAATGACTAGACAGGGTGCTTGTGCCAAGTACAGTATCACCAAACCTAACACATCATCCCCAAAATAGCTGCAGTTTTGAAGTTGTCCCTACCCCCCTGGAGGTTGCTGCCTGCATATTCTACTCTTCATTAGTGCTATTTTCCTGTATGTCATTGTGAGCAAGCTGTGATTAATAAAGAATTGGGGTTCTGTGAACTGAAAAAGGGCTTGTCTCTTCTCTCGCTCCATTACTTCTCTGACATGTGCCCACGTGAGGTGAAAACCTAATGTAGTCATAAAAGCATGGAAATGAGACTTAAATAAGACGTATTAATAAACCAAGCCTATTTCTCTTCTAATACAGGACTGACCCCTGCTATGTGTTTTCCAGTGCTTAGGCTGGTTGTTTTTAAAGATTACCATATAAACTAAGCCTATAAATGTGACCTCTAGCACTGAGTTTATTAAAAAAGAGAACTAGCTACACATACATGCACATGCAAACCTTAATCCTGTCTCAATATTGGGGGGGGGGGGGGGGGGGGGGGAATTTGGGGAAAGAAACATGAATAATGTAACCTGGGTACATACCTGAATAGCTGCAGCAAGATTCTGGCTCTTAACACAGTGATTTTCAGGGTAAAAGGGATTCATTTACAGGATTTATTGAAAAACACAAAATAGCTAGGGAAGCTGCTGAGCTGCAGAGCTGAGATACAAAATTGGATCGGATCCTGTTTAGAACTGGACAGGTGATCGAGAATTGCCTCTAGGATTAGTTTTCTGATTTGAAGTCATGAAAGTGGCATCATTTACTTGCTCTTTTGGAGAGATGGGCCAAAAGCTCCAGATCTGCAACAGTCAGAGCCAAGCTATGTCCCTGGAAGACTTGGCCCACAGTCAAAAAGCAGCAGAAGCTGATCCAGGTGCAAGGCTGCAAGCTCTGCTGTGTGCAGTGAGCTCTGTACCACAGAATGAAAGTACTCCACCTTGTTATGGCAGCTGGGTTTCCTTGCCTAAATTCCTTGTCTTTCTGGGAAAATTACGAGAAGTAAACCTGGCAGAGAAGCCAAACAGCAAACTTTTAAGCTGGATGTCGTGAGCTTCAGTGTCGCCAAGCCTTCAAAGTTTGTATATTGCTTTAAGCCCCAGTGAAAAAGGTCATTCAGTCAAGTTTATATTTCAGTTTAAGGTCCATGATCTTGGTTGGAGGGCTCCTGGATTTTGGTTTCATTTCCCAATGGCAAGTCACTTACAGTTTTCCCTGTGCCTTGACTTAACAAGCTCTGGTCATGCTTCCAGCCCTTTTTCCTGTTTGTCCTGCTGGCTACTCTTGCTCGGAGAACAGGCCAAGGACGCATCTCTGGTGCTGAGGCCAAGCAGGGCAGCCTGCCTTGCCTCCATGGGGCTAAACTCTCTTCCCCCACAAATGAGGGTGTCCGCATCCAAAGTGCCTGTTGGGATGGTCCCCAGCACATGCTCACCCCAGCACAGACCCTGGAATTGCCTGGGAAATGCTTCTCAACAGGGACCAAGACTGCACCAGGGAAATGAGTGAAGAACAAGGCAGTGTGAGCACTGTAGGCCCACGTCAGAACCCATGCTCTGCTGCGGTTCGCTTGGACCTTTTAACCATCGTGAGTCTGGCCTTCATTTTATTAAGGTATAACTACATTTTGAAAGCCTGTTTGCAAATACACTGCATATTTAATCTATAGTAGCAAAAAGAAATACCTGGAGAGCTGCAGCGTGGACGTTTTGTTATATTACTCCTGTTTCCTTATATTAGTTCCTCCTATTGTGCCTTAGTACTGCCTTCCTAGCTCCGCCCTGCTTGTGCTAGCAAAAGTGCATTGGTTCCATGGGTCTCTCATGTGGAGTTACAGATTAAGGATCTCCTTGAAAAGTAATAAAATATTCAAAACAACCATTTTTAAAGTATTACCATTCTGGCTACTTGAAATATCTCAGGTGGTTTTTTTTAATTCAACGTCAAGCAGAGTGCTCAGGACTTTTAGACAAAGAAAATTAGGCCACTTCCTTGGTTAGCTGTAGATGCCCAACTACATGCCGTGAGCTGTGAGCATCTGATGCAGCAATGCAGAGCATTTTTTATGTAGGCTGCCTGAAACCTCCCGCAGTTCAGGAGGGAGCCTGGAGCGCTGGCATTGTACGAGGCAGATGCTCCCTCCTCTCGTGGAGATTTACAGCGGCTCAGCAGCAGGGCAGAGCTGCGCAGCACATCGAGAAAGGCAATTCTGACCTGTGGCCTCTGCGGGGAGGGCTCGGTTTCCTATTAGTGAACCCATCAGTTATGTCAAGGCTGCCATGGGGAGACTGCCCGAGTAATCAAACAGGAAAGATTCAAAACTGTCTCAGTTCACGTGGTCCTACTGAAGCCACAAAATTTATGCTCAAACCAACTCAAACATTTCCAAAGTCAGGAGGCTTGGATGTAGGGTTTAAACCCACCACTGACCCAGAACTTGAAAACAATGACTTTTTTTCCCTTTGTTATCATGCTTCCTGCCAGGTGGAGGTGGTTTTTTTGAATGACTGGAATAAAATCCTAACCCTTCTATAGCCAAATAGCAATGTCTGTCTGTTCCTTCACTCCACAATCCCCAATCACGTCACTGATGTACAGCAACATCCTATGCACACAGGCACAGAGTTGTCTGCCTTTCAGATGTGATCGGTGTAGGAAAGAGCTTTACTCGCAGCACCTTAAACCATACAGAGAAGAGAAGTACTTCTCTCTCATCTCTCAGAAGGAGAGGGACATGGTTTAAAAACCTGCATTTAGGGCAGCACGAACACCTTCTTTCTCATCCAACTGTTGCCAGATCCCATCATGTAGAATCAAACCCTCTCATCAGGTTTTTGGCGGAGAGAAGAGAGGATTGCACAGGAAGAGGCAGGCCCTACTGACATCTTGCAGCACATGCCCCATTCTGAACATATTTCAGCGGTGGAAGGAGGCAGCCGTCCACTCAGCAGAAGGGCTATTAATGGGAGAGTTTAAAATAATCTTTCCCATGCCCCAGGGCTGGTGCCGCAGTGATGCTGGTGCAAGAGTGCCATGCAGTGGTCAGTCCTATTAATGGAGATCGTCTCTAAATAGACCAGGGATTGTAAGGATTTCCTCTGAAGTATACCCGTCTGCTGCACAGTTTACACTCAGTCTTTATGTAAGGTGGATGGTGGCTCTGAAATCTCAAGCCATTTGCAGGTTTAACTCCACTGTAACATGAGTGGCACGACCACAAATAGCTGTGAGACCAAAAAGGGCTGATATTTCTGTGTGGAACAAGAAGCAGCCAGAATTACAACTGTTGCACCACCACCATCAGAAACGCTCATGACTATGAGAATATCTGCATTACTGAAACTTCAAACATTCCTAGAAAGCAACAGATAAGACACAGCAGCCAGCTCAGAAGAAAGACCAAGGACATGATAAAAGCAACATCAGAAGTAGAGGGAAAAGTAAGAAAAGCTAGCATCAAAAACCATCAGCAGATCAGGATCTAAAAGAACCATGAAACAACTCTCAGATTTGAAATGTAGATTTCATCTCCCAGCAAAGGAGAGAGGATGGTCACCCTTGAAAAACACTGAACTCTTTCTCCACCCCCACCCCAATACTTGGAACTAGGGCCCAAGACAGAAGAGCCTAAAATCCAGCCTACAGTATATATGTAAATGTAACCCATAGCTCTGTGAGCAGCAGAAACCAGAGTATGCTATGGACTCCCCATGGATTAGTGGGTCCTCCAAGGTACAATAAAATGCCTGTGCTTCAGCTGTTCATAATTTCAGTGTTATGCCGATGCTCTAATAGCATCTGAGCTTTAACTTTTCCTCTGGGGAAATTAATGGACGTTCCTTTTTCTATTCAAATGTCCACAAAGACCATAGGAATGCATATAATTGATAATTTACTTAGGGAAACATTCACCTTTTTCAATGTGATGCCATGCTTCCTTTCTTTTGGGTGGCAGTAAATAGCTGCTGGAAAATGTCTTCCTGTTGTAACAGGTTGGCTTTGGTCAAATGGGTCCCAGAAAAGGAAGCTCCTGGGCAGCTCCTGAAGATGGAGGACATGAAAGGTATTATCCAAGATAAAGCCCAGACAAGTGTGATATAAGAAAACAGCCGAGCTACAATTTAAATTTCTTTTAGCTATTATAGTTGCAACAGATTTTTTAAACAAACTTTGAAAAACAAGTACACCATAATAAAATACATTTTAAAACATTAACTCTTAAAATACGCAATTTTCCAAGGAGTCTTTTAGATAATAATTTCCACAGGCTCACAGTTTGCAACCCGCGCCATGTACAACTGCTTGTGACCAGAAGAGGGCAAGCTCTGATTATTTAACAGGCAACTACAGATGGTAAATTTTATTTTGAAAAGCCTGTCAAGCTGTGCACTATGCTGAAATCCTGCTTTGTGGAGATTGATGTTCTGTATTTGCCCTAAAATCTGGATTTAGTTTTATATACAACATAAAAGATAGTACTTTTTCCTTGGGCAAAATTCATTACTTTTGCTACATTTCCTTAAGAATGCAGCACTGGGCAGGCATTGTATATAAGCTAAAGGATAAGGTAGCCATACAAATAAACAGGTTAGAATTAGCTGTTCCATTAGTCTGCAGTTTAGGAGCTGGTTCTAATTCTAGACAGTCTGAACCAGCTCTCCTGTGTGCTGGATGGAGGCAGGAAAACCTCACTGCTTTTCAGCTGGATTTCGAGCAGGCTAGGAAAGGGTGATGCTCGCAGCAGAAGCAACCAGGCTCAACAGCTGGGACACCGCTTCCTGCACTGCGTTTTACACTTACACATTTGCAAATGATGAAAAAAATGGTGGAGCGCAGTGCTACATGAACAGCTCTCAATGAACCAGGAACGGGTTGCCTGGACTGCAGATTATCCCTGACATAGGTATTAGCTTGGGAGCAGCACCAGATAAATGCATATCTTCTGCCTCCAGGGACAGGTTTGGAAGCAGCAGAGCTCGTCGCTCACAAAACACAGCCTGCGCCTGAATTAACAGTTTCTGTTAGACCTTTAAATGTCCCCATGAAGGGCCAGCTCAGTTTTCCTTGTGCCGTGCTCCTAGGACACCCTACCAATGCTGGAGGAAGCCTGACTCACTCCAGCCTGGTATGTCGGCTTGGGTGCCTGCCTATGCAGCCACAGCCCGCAGCAGAGCTCAAGGGGAAGGAGAAGACATCCCCCAGGCAGCGCAGGGAAGGAGGAGGCTGCCGGCTGCCACTGGGAGACAGCAGAAAATCGGCAGCTGCACCCGAGCTGGGGGGAGGAGAAGGGCGAAGTTGGGGGTGCCGCTTCTGCTTTGAGCCCCCCCATCCCTGGGACCTCAGGAAGGGTCCTGTGGGAAGGTGGGCTGTGCGTGGCAACACAGGGCGTCCTGGGGCCGGACTCTGGAGCCATCCAAGGTGCTCTCCGGCCCTGACACCGCAGCGTGGGTGTGTGTCCCTGTGCTCCCCAGCGCACAGCAGGCCATCAGCCTCGGGCATTATCTGCGTGTCCCAGCCAGCTGATGGCTCCATATTAGAGCTGGCTGTAGAAATTATACTACTTTTTTATTTTCAGTGCATTTTTACCCTCCTGCTTTATGCAATAATCAAATGCTTGGGCTAGTCTTAAAAAAGTTAGTATTTTTCCATGAAAGGATTCGTGATGACTTTTAAAAGCAGACAGGCAACTCTGTTCTCTCAGGAAGCTACCTCCGTTGCTTTGATACAGCTCATCAGCAAATCAAGCTGGAACTTACAACGTTGAAGTTAGAGAGATTCTTCCTCATTATTTCCCATTATTTTTATGGTTACCCAGGGTTGCCAGCCTCTCCACATCAAGGCTGCGTGCACATTTTTTTCTTTCAAAGCTACCTAGTAGTGGAGGACTAGAAGGAGACAATAAAAATAAAAGAGCCACCTAATATCATTCTTCTCTACCTAATCATTTTAACAAGAAGCTGATAACTTGGACATCTTCCAGAGCTCTGGAACATGCAAAGTTTAGTGTTGCCAGGCTCACTTTTGGCCAGTGCAAGCTGCTGCTGCGCCAGGCAGGTCCCAGGCAGGGTTGGGGAGTTCCACGTTCCTGCCAGTCAGCCTGCACGCAGCTGTGCTGCTTGGGCACTGGAGAGTGTTTGCTGAGGCACGGGCTGTTTGCACCATTTGGCCTCCATGCCGAGGCATGTTTAATGCCCATAGATGTAGCAAGCGCTCTTGGCTATACAAAGTGCTTTGCATTGCCCAAGGCATCTGCTGGCTCTTGCCGCACATGTGCAAGGATGTATCCAAACAGCCCTAAGGTCCCTGGCCTGGGCTCAGGGCTGGCTGAGCTCAGCCAGCTTGAAAACAGGATCTCCCCAGCTAAAAAACTCCGTGCTGGGGGTCCCAGGACACGCCGGTGCAAGCGCTCAGCAGCCGTAGCACACTTGCCCGGGCTCCAGCTCACCGCTGGCTCGGCTCAGCCGGTGCGGAGGGCAGGCAGAGCCACCATGGCTGCGCAGGTCTCTGCAGACCCCGGAGTCAAGGCAGAGCTGGCGCTTTGTCCTCCACCAAACTCTGGCTCTTTTTCCCCAACCCCAGCAGGTTCCTCTGGTCAAGACTTCCCATGTCATGGGTCCCCAGTCTTCCTGTGGCCAAGCTGGCTGCTCCTGGCTTTTTTCTACTAAAGCCCAGTTAGTGCTTGGGGGGTTTTGTGAGTACTAAAGCGGATTTAATTCCTTCTCTCCTCCAGGAGGCATTGGGTAAGTCCAATCGACTGCCGTGATGCTGAGGTTGGCTGTCAAAGCCACTCGGCCACCTCACCCTGGCACCGAGACCTCCACCAAAGGCAGACAGGAAGGGAAGGGTGCGGGCAGGACTTGCAGGTTTGTCCTGTACCTCTGAGCCGGGCTCCCCAACACACTGACTGACTTTACAAGCTTTTCCACGCTCCTCCTATTGATTCCCTCTGAATTAAACAAGTACCTAAACTGCATGAATGATGTCTTGCAGATTTGATTAATTCTGCATCTTTTGAACCTTCACTTGCAAGAGCAACTGCACTGGGTGAGACCAAGTACCCATTTGGCCCAGTCCTTGGCCGCTGCTGGAGGGCAGTAACAGATTCTCGAAAATTAGTATAAAAACACTCCAGCCTCCAACAATAGGCACTCCTGAAGCTGCCTCCATCCAGGGTCTCAGAAGTAGAGTGGCTCTTCTCCTCACTCACTGGAAATGGATATCCATGCACACTTCATAATTTCAAAGCTTCTGGCCTGGGGTGAAAAGCTGCCACATGGGAATCCTCCTAGCTAGCACAGGTCACCCAGAGATGTTACTGCTTACTACTGTAAGCATGGAGCACTGTCTCAGACTATATGGAAAATTGGAAATTTCTTCTATGTTTTAATACTGGAAAAATTCCACTCTTTTTATTTGGACCAATGTAATATAGGGTGTGGGTTTTTGTCTTCCTATTTTACTCCTTTGCTAGAGAAATTAGATTTTTCTTAGTTTGGAGGAGAATAATTCTCTACACTGGAAGGCGATCCCTGCTTTCCCCTGTCCTGTAACACAGGGGAACACCATGCAGTCAGATACTATTATTTTACCTGTAGCCTTCTATGGATTCTCCAGGCAAAGAGAGAAAAGCAAGAGGTTTCTAAATCAAAGATAATTGTTTCCCAGGGGAATAAAGCACATAGGTGTAGCCTGTGTCTCTCCTTTTTTCCACCACATTTCAGACTATTTTCCAATGGGCTTAAAGTCAGGACAAAACCAAGAAATCAACTAAGTATTCCAGTTTGCTAAAGAGCTCTGTATGCATTTTGTAGCTCAAAAGTCCTATGCCTAGCATAGGATGATGTGCAGATCTGGAGTGTAAACAAAAATGAATGATTAAAAAAGAAACACACCATGTTTCTAAGCAGTATGTTGATTTCTGCTGAATGTAGTATTGAGCTTTCCCTCTTTGCAGTGGAAATCAAACACAAATACTCTGATAGTGAATCCTGGCATAGCTATACCCGTAAACTTAATCTTTCTTGGTTTGGGTAACATGGGAAAACATCATGTTTCTCCTTATTCTGCTCAGTGATTTATTCATTATTCTGGCGTTAACAATGACTTATTTTCTTTCCACTAGCCCTTTAGTTGAAGCTATAGTTGACTGAAAGCACAGAAAAGCTTTTGCACAGTGCATGTTATCTCACTAAGAAAAAGGCTTAGAACATGCTTTTGCATCTTTGCATCACTATGAAGACAGTATTGTTCTTCAAATGACCACTATGTTTACAGTGGCCTTAAAAGAAAGCAAACAGAAATTTAAAATGAAATTATCTCCATTATATTTGGCCACACAAGGGCTGGCTGAAAAGACAGCTGCCAGTAGCTAGAGCAGTTGCAGTTTTATTCAGCAGCTGGCCTTAGAGAAAGACTATGTATTTAAGATACCAAAATGCCTAAAGAAGAGTTGGAACAACACAATTTTCTCAGAATTAGGTAAGACTCATGAATCTCGCCATCTTGAGGGCTATTTCTGAGAAAATGCCTGGAGATGGAGATAAATTGCATCGATGGAGCGACTTTAGGAAGACAAAAGCAAGTGGGTATATGGGTGATACTATGAATATTCATGGTATTCGTTGCATTGCATGAGGTAGCTGCTATACATCAACAGAGGTAACCATGTCAGTAACTGCTCATATTTTATTAAATTTAAATCTGAGGAACAAGCCCACTATGAAATTGCACATGTAGCACTTCAATAGCAAGTGCAACAATCAGCCTGCTACTGGAGAAACCATCCACTACTTGTATTCATAGGCTTTGGGTACAATATGCCCCTGAAGTAATACAAACTATGAAGCATTAACAACTCCATATGGAATCATAAAAATCTTTTCACATAAATATCAAAAAAACTGCAGAAAAAAACCACCCTCTGCCAAGGGGCGAGCAAGGAGGATTCTTCATGCAGAAGAGGAGAAACAGTCTATAGTCCTGCACAGAAATGGTCTCCTCATGAACCAGTGGCCACATGCAAGACACAGAATGGCCACTCCTGCAAACAGCAGGCCAGATAGGTACATGATTCTGGTGAAAATATCCTGCGTTCAGGTAGTTGCAATCACCCAGGCCACTGCTGGCAGATTTTAAGCTGCCTTCGGAAAGTTGTGGGAGCATAGACACTGTTGCTGTAAATAGTATTAAGTTCAAGGCAACTCAAAGCAGAAATAAAGCTTCTCTCATTTTGTCTTCTCACCCACACTTTGGATGACTCACATGCTACCTACTTTAGTTAAGTGGGCCTCTCTCATGACCCAAGTCCTCCAGACAACTGCCCTAGGTACCATTACAAGCTACCCATCCTCTGAGTAAGCCTGTGCATGGCATGGGGCTTCATTTGGTACAGCAGTCATAAGAGAATGTGAATCCATGAACTTCTCAAGTGCTACTGAAGGTCTTAGAAAGGACACCCCCTCTCACTACAAACTACTTAATATTTTCTGGCAACAGAGGTCTCAGAGGCCATGGTAGAGAAAAATATGTAAAGGAGAAGACACACAGTTTCTAAAATATGTCGGGTTTACCCCATCTTCTGTATTTTGTCCATCATAGCATAAAATAAGATAATACTCACAAGTCCTGGTAAAAGTGTTTCATGATAAATGCAGGTCATTCTTTGGGATTTGCACAAGGGGATGAAACAACATAAATAATAAGGTAACACATCATTTTGAGTGTTTGGACCTCATCAATTCATGTGTGCTTCTTGAAACAGTGCAATGCTTACCCTATGGAAACCTGTTTAAGTCACACACAAGGAATTGCACAGAATCCAGTACTTGTTGTCAAACTGAAGAAGTGTTTTACTTTGTGAAGAATTAACTTTGCCTCTCAAAAACCAGATGTGGATCTGCAAAATGACTTAAGAATAAGTTTCTTTCCTTTTCTTTCCCATTAATCACAATGCGATTTACTTAAAGCTGGGCCATTTTAATGGGTTCTTAAAAGAGAATAGATTATAATGAAATTGCTGTGGCATTCTGAACTTATATGGAATTCTTTAACTGGACATCACTAGTAAGTGCTGCAAATGTTTTGTATTACATTAGCATTTAATTGTTTTTGATCATTCATGTTTTCAGCCCTGAGAGAATACTGAATGAATTTTTGGTGTTGAAACATTATCTCAGTTTTTATTGTTCTAAAGAAAAACTGATGGTGCTATAAGAGTCACAAAAAGATACATCCTCAGAGTAAAATCTTCTTAGTTATAGATTTAAACCCTTGCATTTTGACTGTACTTAAAAAAAAAACCTGCAATCTAAAGTTAACTGTAAACTTCTTAGAAAAGGACAAAATAACACTTAAGGGGTGTGGCTGTTCATTTGATCTTTGTATGGCTAATAAAAGATCTGACCTCAATATTCGTTAATACCAATAGAAATTTGTTCCACAATGTCAGTAAATGTTGAATCAGGCTCCAAATAGGTCATTCAAAATCTCAGAGTTGAAAAGCTGAGTCATTGTAGAAAGGAAACTTTTAGAGTCACTTGAGTAAATAAGAAAAGGCACATACTGTGGCCCTTCAGACAACATCCGCTTTTTATCTAGATACCATGGCATAATTTTCCCTAATAAGGAAAGTACATTGCTGTTGATCTGGGACTATGGCAACCATTCATTCATCACGTGTATCCAAACAGTACCTGTATCTGACTGCAAACTGAAAAAAGTAGCATCAGCAAAAGAAACACTCTCTTTGGCTTCCTACAAAGAAAGAAAAAGTTACCTGGTAAGTACCTGTGACCCCATGTGGGACTCAGCTCAGGAGCTGCATCTCTCCATTCTCTGACACAGATGAACTTTCTGGTTGGGCTACCTTCCTGCTTGCCAGAGCTCTCATGAGTTTATCAATTCTTGTTGTGTTATTAATGAAGCCATCAGAATAGTAGGTTTGGTACAAGACATACAAACAATAACAGACTCTACATCTCAATAAAGTACCTAAGCAGTGGCTTGTATTAAGAGCAAGTCCTCGTGTGCTGGATGCAGGCAACACTGGTCTCATGTTGACAGCAGGAAGAAATGCATGGAGGAGCTCGCCTGCTTTACCATAACTCTCAGTCACAAATCAACCTATCCTCAAAGTACAAAGTCAAGCCACAGCCCTGTGCATCCTACCTAATTCTCCCATCATGTTAGATGCTAAACCTAAAGTCAAGAACACGTTGTATAGGTTGTAGTTAGGCATCTGTGAAGATGACTGCCAAGATCACTTATATCTATTTTCATCCACCCCAAAGAGGAGTTTCTTTACCAGCCCTTTTGGGGAGAGATGTAAATGATAGAACCTTTATGCTCACTTGATTTAATGATACATGGTTTTGGGCGTGCTCCCAGTGGCCCATCACCCAGAACATTTGAGGGAACCAGAAGAACCTGCCAGGAATAGGAGAGCTCAATAGTGATCCCACATCATTTAGGATTATTGAGGATTCTGGCAGGATACACCAAGTGAGCACAGCACCAGGTAGGAGCCAAATGAAGGAAGAATCTGGTTCATCCCAGTGTTAAAAAATGACTGACCTTTGAGCAAATCTGCTGGTAGTTCTATGTACCAGAGCAGGCCTGAAGTAACAACAAATGATGCCTGGTGACAGCAGTTAAAGCAGAGTCCTAAAACATGTATCTGCTGAACAGAGCCAAGCAAATCATGAGCTGGTACCTCTGATCAAAGGCCACCAAGCAAGAGCTGCAGCATTCCTTGGCACGTTCAGGAGATCCCATGGCTATTTTTGACAACTACCATGTGGTGGCCAGCCAATATATTCTGCAGATGGGCAGATGATCACATCTTGTTGCCAAAAAGCTTTAACAGATTTACTGTCTTAAAGAGATCCACAGTGTTTCTAAGCTCTCTCCCAGGCAGTAGCATCTCAGCACTGGGTGAGCTGCGACAATGTGTCCAGCAGGTGATGGGGCACTTCAGCTTACTTCTCAAAAGATAATGCAGAGCTTATGGTGCTCTTTTAATCAATTCAGGGGACACCTCAAAGCCACCCTTAGGCCCTGGGGAAGGATTGTGTCAAGGCCATGAAGTTGCCTTTGTTACGGATAAAATCTGTTGCTGGGCACAGACATGCTGTTTTGCAGTGCGTCTCAGGCAACCAGTGAAAACATAAATCTGTTCAAATTTGAGGGGTGCTTTACAGAGAGCTGAAGCCCCTTTGAGTAACACTCCTCTGTCAGCAGAAAATAAATCGTGTAGATATTATGCTGACTGAGCATCGCTTTTAGCATTTTCAAACACAATGTCACGTAGGAGGATGCCAGAGAAGTAGTCAGAAAACAAAAGAAACTGCAAGCCAGGGTCTTGCAAGTCTCCAGTGGAAATGGTTTTCATGTCAAATGACATGAGTGTCAAACATGAGTCACTGCTGCCATTTCTCCCCGCCCAGAAGAGTGAAATGTATACTCTGTGGTCAAGGCAGTGCAGGACAGGATGATAGATACTATGCAGTTTGACTCCAGTGCAAATGAGCTGTTAGGGTTTAATAAAGGTATCTCTCTATAATGCATATTACATTTCCACAGCACTCTGTGAAGGACTGGAAACTGAGCCTACCAGCCCGTGTGAATTTACCAACATTTCAGTGACAGAAAGCAATACTCTTGGAAAGCTCTCCTGAACCGCTGCCCGCATTTAGTAGCTGCGGTGACTAATACGAAGCTGTTGTTTTAAAAGCAGGATTGGAACAAGAAAACTGTAGTTCTCCTTCATTTCCCTCCCTGATTTTATGCCAAGTGCCAGCAATGACTGACAGTTTGATGCAAAGAAAAGTTTAGGTTGGGGTGTAATTATTTAGACGTAAAAAAGATGAAGCACCTGCAAAAGTGTGTACGCATAAGACACGTCTTTTCTTTTTGAGAGCATGGCCTTATATAAAGAGGGCTGCTTAAACTAAGAGCAAAGTGGGCCAATCCTCAGCCATGGCAATATTTTAAGCAAAGCTCCACCAGCTCACAAATGCCAGGAATCTGGCCTATTGTCTGCCTTTCAACCCCACTTCATTGTCTGTGAGATTCGCCTTCAATTTACCCAAGTTTAGTGTACTTCAGTAACTCAGTCAACAGAGGGAAGTAGATGGCAAACATTCCCTGCCAGAAGCATGGGCTTACTTTCTGGCAGTTTAGCAACATGAGAGCTGTCGGTGGCTGATGCAAATTCTCCGGCCAGAACCGCTGTGCTTTGCCGACAAGTTTCCTCTCTAGTCAAGACATCACTGCCTCTTAAAAGTCAGAGTGACCTGGTTCGTTTTCAGTACCAGCAGTATATGTGGTTTGAATCATATCTCACTTCTTCAACGATTTGTTCAGAATGAGGCATCTGTTAGGAAGAAAATTGTAGCGCCGATCCTTCCCTGCTCATCTGAACACCTCAGAGGCATGCGTGTCGTTAAGGTCACACTGTGTCATCCCTTGCATGTGATGCGCAGGCTGCGTTATCTCTGAGATTACAGGAGAAAGTTCAGGGCCCAGGAGGGAGGATTTGCAGTGATGCCTGCAACTGCTGTTACTTTTTAGGTATGCTTGTATGTGAGCCTGTAGGACTCTGACAGTTCAGTGTGCCCACCGCATTTCACTTTTCAGACGGGGCTTCCCAGTACTGTTTTCTCATTTTTTAATAACAGTTAATTCAAACCTATTAATAGTGACTATTTCAACAGAGCATAAACATAACATCTCACCTGGAATAGGCATTTGCAGGAGTGTAACGCTCTCGCTCCAGAGAGATGCCAGTACAGCTTCAGAGCAGAAAGATATTTTCTGACACTAGATCATTTTCTGTAAGGGATCTCTCAGTGCTCAGTGGCACTGAAATTACTATTTTGCAGTTTTGACCACATAATACTTGGTCCCACAGGTCCCAGGAAGAAAAGGCACTCTTGGACTGCAAAAGGGATCTCACGCCCGTGAAGACAGCAGGATGAAACATTCAATTATTACCCATCATGCCAAGCCTCTGCACAGGTTTGGTTTTGTTTTCTTTTCTTTTTTTGAAGGAACTCCTCCTTCCCTTGTGCCCTACACGTTAGAACTGAGCCCAGCCACAGTTGCTGGCCTTAGAGGGACAGGAAGGAAAACCAAGGGGAGTCAGCCCACTGCTCCCCAACCTGCAGAAAGCCACACAGACATCAGGAGACAATACAGCCTATAAAGTCCCCTCCTGGAACAAAAGCACCCTCATTGCACTCTCATTCTCTTTTAAATCAACAGAGTTGTAAAAGTTATTTCTATAGGCACCTATTTTCTCTCTCTCATAAAATCGTATGGAAGTGTTCCCCAAACAGCTCCATCTCTATTGTGCAGCCAGCACCCCCGCCCCAAACGGCGCTCCTTCGCTCCCATGGGCCACGCCACTGAATACAGCAATTGCTCTGCTGCCTCACAGCCTTCCTCCTCTGTCTTGTGAAAGCCAGAGCATAAACCAAAATTGTTCCAGAGACACTAATCTGTAATGGGTTTTCTGTACACTCCCTAAGAAGAGACATAACTGACATATTTTTGTATGTCCTCCAGAAAAGAGTTTTCCTTCCTGCTCTAAAGATATATAGTGTTTCTTTCCTTATGGAGGATCCCTAAACAAGCCTCCTGTCCAAATTACAATTTTTTTTCCTGACATCATCATGAGGAGACCACTTGCCCAAGATTATAAGGGCTCCTTGTTCATTTCTTGAATAGGATCTTGCCATCACTCCAAGGTACAGATTGGCTATTTGAAGCAACTGAGCCATGTGTAGGCACAAAGGCTTTGCTGAAGCATCTAGCTGTTTATTTAGCACTACATATTTGTGATTGTTCCTGGTATCAGGCAGCAGAACTACAGAGGTGTCCTGGTTTCAGCTGGGATAGAGATCATTTCCTTTCTAGTAGCTGGCATAGTGTTATGTTTTGGATTCAGTATGAGAAGAATGTTGATAATGCTGATGTTTTCAGTTGTGGCTAAGTAGTGTTTAGACTAAGTCAAGGATTTTTCAGCTTCTCATGCCCAGCCAGCAAGAAGGCTGGAGGGGCACAAGAAGTTGGGAGGGGACACAGCCAGGGCAGCTGACCCAAAGTGGCCAAACCATTCCATACCATGTGATGTCATGCCCAGTATATAAACGGGGGGGGGGATTTGGCCTGGGTGGCTGATCACTGCTTGGGAACTAACTGGGCATCGGTCGGCGAGTGGTGAGCAATTGCATTGTGCATCGCTTGTTTTGTATATTCCAATTCTTTTATTATTATGGTCATTTTGTTATTGTTATTATCATCATTATTAGTTTCTTCCTTTCTGTTTTATTAAACTGTTCTTGTCTCGACCCACAAGTTTTAACTTTTTCCTTCAGATTCTCTCCCCCATCCCACTGGGTGGGAGGGAAGTGAGTGAGCGGCTGCATGGTGCTTAATTGCTGGCTGGGGTTAAACTACGACAAGAGGCAACAGAAGGCAAACAAGCAATTATTCAGGGGAAAAATTATCTACTACAGTACTGCTTGTGCTCAGGGAAGACTGTAAGAGCACAGCTGTGTCTGTGGCAATTCAGGTTCTGGGCCACCTTGTGCAAAAGGAGCGATGTTTTATTGCCAGCCTCTCATCCAGGTAATTATGTTCATTTCATGAATAGAGGCAACTTCAGCTGGAATAAAGGTCCAGCCCAGCTGATGGTGATCCTACCTCTCATGTCCAAGTTACTGATGAGTCATGCAGGGTTGGTAACCACCATGACACTTCTGGCAAATGAGGAAGATTGTGGGGAGTATCCTCTCCCTTCACACACGAGCCTTTCCTCAACCTTAACCTCTTTCCACAGTCCCAACCAGTTTCCTTTCATGCCTTTAATTCCTCCCAAAGCTGCACTCTAACTGCCAATTTTCACGTCCTAGACATTTTTATCACTACAAGATTTTCCACTGGGATCCAAGCTTGCACCTCCCCATGTCCCTACCGTGACCCAGTGCTACACTGGCAATCTGTGCCATCTTAACAGAGCCTTCAGTTGTGCATCCCCCACCATCATCCCAACATGGAGCTCCTCAAATGGATACTTTTCTCCCTGCTAAACCCACTCTTCTCTAGATCTGGTCCACATGAAGATAACCTACATGTTACCAATTATCCCTCCCAGTTGAAGGGGTCTAAGTAGCAAATCCAAGACCTTCAGCCCTACTAATGAACTATACACATGATGATCTGAGATATCATAAGGGAGGCTGTGCCTTCAAATAATTTATTTAAGACCTAGTACATTATACACAAAAGACTGTGTTAAAAATACAATGTTGAGTTGTGAAGTCAAACACACAAAAACACATCTAAGGGGAGTATTAATGTTGCCTAAGAAATCTGTTTCGTTCCAACCACTGGCTGGATTTTCTTTCATCAGGGAGTAGTGAAGGGGTCTAGTTGTTGCTGAAATAGTTGAATGTGTTAGGAGACTTTGAAATGTGAAATACAGTCTTACAGTTAAGGGTACTGAAAGGTACTGTGAGAACTGGATTCTTTTTTTTTTTTTTTTTTTTTGCTTCCATTTGTTTAAGACCTGTAGGAGACTAGGAAAAGGCTTCCTAAATGTTCCTGGTGCTCCTCATTGCCTGAAACTCTGGCATGGGAAGTAGCTCAGTCTGATGTGAAGAAGTACTCGCCCGCTGCAGCTTCCAGAATGTCAAGGGCAGCTGTGCTTTAATCCCGGAACTGCTGCAGAAGTCCTGAAGAAAAAAAACAACCCAGTCTGCAACACCTCAGCCAAGCAACTCAATCAACTATTTGATTTTCAACTTTCTGAGTCTAATACCCTACCCAGAATGTAGTGCCACACCTCCACGGGACATTGCAAATATCACTTAACTTTGGGGGAGCAAATGTAGTAGTGCTCAGACTGAAAAGCCCTGGGGATAGGGAGAAGGAGGCTTATTAATAAAAACCTCCTCTTTAGAATCAGGCTTCAACATACAAGGGGTCTCAACTTTTCCCCTCTGCCCTACCCGCTCCCCTGTGTGCTGGTTTTGGCTGGGATAGAGTTAATTTTCTTCATAGGAGCTGGTATGGGGCTGTGTTTTGGATTTGTGCTGGGAACAGTGTTGATAACACAGGGGTGTTTTCGTTACAGCTGAGCAGTGCTTACACAGAGCCAAGGCCTTTTCTGCTCCTCACCCCACCCCACCAGCGAGGAGGCTGGGGGGGCACAAGGAGTTGGGAGGGGACACAGCTGGGACAGCTGACCCCAGCGATATGCCAGACCATAGGACATCATGCTCAGCATATACAGCTGGGGGAAAGAAGAAGGGGGAGGGGGGACATTCGGAGTTACAGCCTTTGTCTTCCCAAGTAACCGTTCTGGGTGACGGAGCCCTGCTTTCCGGGAGATGGCTGAACACCTGCCTGCCCATGGGAAGTGGTGAATGAATACCTTGTTTTGCTTTGCTTGCGTGCACAGCTTTTGCCTTACCTATTAAACTGTCTTTATCTCAACCCACGAGTTTTCTCACTTCTTTTTTCTTTCGATTCTCTCCCCCACCCCACCAGAGGGGAGTGAGCAAGAGGCTGTGTGGGGCTTAGTTGCTGGCTGGGGTTAAACCATGACACCCTGGAACACATTTCACTCTGCAGCTTCTGCAATCTTGGAACAAAGTGAGGCTAGATGCTGGGTACAAGTTCTGTATACAAATTTATCTTCATCATCTCTCACTGTCCCATGGGATTAACAGCAGTGTTGCAACAGTTCTTCTAGTACAAACAAGTGAGGAGCAGACACTGTCGCCAAAAAATTAAATCTGAGGTGGCACTAGCCCCTGGCAAAGTCTTCTCTAGCCTTTTTCAGTCAGTCAGACATAGTTATTAAAGGAACCTTGTTTGGGGCGTGTCAAATACAATCTCATAAAAATCTCCTTTCTGATGGGAGTTTTGGGTTATAAAAGTTAACGCCATGCAGATAGCTGAGCTGAACAGGCTGTTTCCCAATAGACTCTGGTATAAAAAGTATTTCATTATATAAAGCTTGAATCATAGCTTTCTCAGCAACTGTTTGATACAGACTGGGTTTCTATCTCACGCAAGGCAATGAAAATAATATGGAGGGAAAGCTGCACTTCCTAGCAGAGGACCTGGCAATAAGAAGGGATTTTGAACGGTTTTTTTTCTTCATTAAGAAGTATACAGCCAAAATAAAAGCTAGAGAATAATTTCATTATTGCTCCCTTTTTGCTTAAAAAATGCATAAAGTCAGACTGTCTGGCTAGCACATTATGAGGATATTGATGCTGTTAAAAAAAAAAAAAAAGCAAAGCAGGGATTTTTCTACCCGGAAACCTGATGCGTCACTCCTTCAGCTTTGTCCCTGGGGGCAGACCATGGGAATTCCCAGTCTTGGGCCCCTGTGGCTCTCAGCCAGCCCTGTCACTGAAGCTGTGCTTTCAGCCTGGGATGTTGCTGTGCTGCAGGGGCGGAAAACGAGGCTTTAGTTTGTTAACTGGCAGGATGAGGTCGGGCCTGAGGGGGCTGTGTAGAGAGTCCTGCAGACCTCTGTCAGCACCATAAAGAAGCAGGGAGTCTTCTTCCTTCCCAGAGAGGAGATAAAAATTGGACAAACGTTGCCTAAAACAACAACAACCCAAAGTTTTTTAAAGCCTCACGACAGATTTTGCTTTAACTTCTTTCAGTGAGTATCTGACTCATTCAGGGCTCTCACAGCTTCATGGCTGGTTGGGCTGGGGCGAGTACGTGGGATTTCAATCCTCTCCTTTGAAACAGGCACAGATTTAACAGGTGAGGGAGTGACAACCATTTAGCTTTAGATCTACAGTCACACCTCTTGGTGTGCTTGGTTGATTTGGTGCCCCAAATCTTGGGACACAGTTATGGCCACGTGGCAGTTCAGCTCCTGGCTTCAGGTGGGGGCTGCACGTGCCCCTTGCTCAACCCGTACTGGTTTATACAGTGGAAGAGGTCTGTGCAGCTGCAACTGAAGTACAGAGGGACAGATCTCAGAAACCTAAGGGAAAGGAAGGGTTTGTCTTCAAAAGAGCTGCTCTTTCTGTTTGCATGTCCTTTACAACACACTGCTGACTAATGCACCTTATCCCTGTCCACACCAACTTAATGGACATTTTTGTTCAACAGGTATGTGCACCATTCACATCTCCACCTATTCCGATTCTTATCAGGGTAAAGTTTAATCATTATTATTCCTGGTGCTATTTTTAGGAAGAAAAAGAGTAATTTTGTCATCGCATGCTCCAGAAAACATGAAAGTCTCCAAGGAACCCAAACTTCCTGTTACCAATGCCTTAAACTTTGCCCCACCTTTGGGAAGCACAGGCAGCTCGTGGAAGAATGTCATCCACTCTAACAATTGATTTTCTTATGTTCAATAACGTCAGACCTTTTAAATAAAAGGCTGACCCGTCTCCTTCTAAAATAATTCGTCTGTTTTATGGAGTGTTGTTCTGATTATATACAATTCCCACAAGAAGGGAAGTACCTTTAAAATAAGGACTATTCAGTACTAGTACAGGATTTCCTCTTGTTGTTGATAATTTCCTCTTAACAGAAGACGCAATGAATCCCAGAGAAATTCAAAGGGGCAATCTACAGACAGTTAGGCATCTACATTATACAGAGAACATTGTTCAATCACATTGACGTTTTCCTGATGAAGTAAAAAATAGATCTACCTTCTGTGTAGCATGTAAGAGTTCCTACAGCACACGCTCCAGTTCTCTTTGCTACATTTTTAACCACAATCCAATCCCACAAACTTTTACATAACCATCGCTGAACAACAACAGATGCCGATTATACTTGTTTCATCTTCTGTTATTGAAATTCAGCCTCTCTGTGAAATGGCCTCTCTGTTAAAGAAGACAGGCTTGGTGATAATAAGAAGCAGTATGACCAAGTTATCATCTGCACTATCAATAGCAGATATATAATATGAAGCAAGTTAGCAACTCTGCGTTCTCTCTGCCAGTTGTTCCTTACCTCAGAATTGGGCTCCATACTCACTTTCACTAGAAGAACTAGTTTTCCACTACTGGTCGGAGCACGCACCTGCCCTACTCACCTGATGGTGAAGGAGACCTCATACCGGCACAGGTGGCTAACACATGCCCAGAAACACCATACCAAAATCCAGGAGCTAAGCGGCTGCACCAGCAGCTAGAGTGGTAGCTGCTGATGAAGGCTGAGGGATATGTGGAAGCGGCTGCCAGTCTTTAGGTGCTCGTATCTGTTACCCTGATGTATCAAATTCTCTGTCAAGTTGGGTCACAAGCCCCTTCTCGTGCACAGACCATGGTTTAATTCCTTGACCTCCTTACACTCACTTGACCAGATTGTACAAATGCAATCAGTAAATCACGCTGTGATGCGTTCTTACAACCAGCGATAGTCCATCTGAGCCCTGGTTCCTCCCTAGCCAGTGAGGTGACCCATCGCATTCGATGAAGACATTCACACACATTTGTTTCAGCACCTTACTGGTTTTAAATTATGTCCCTCAGTCTTTGTATGTTGCTCATCTGATTCTGGCTTACTGAGCAAAATTAGGAATACTAAGAGTATTACCCTTCCCACTCTGAATCCTTTACATACTTGCATGCAGCTTATTTTGTCATCTGACTTCACTTTTTTTCCATGTCTTTGCAACAGGCAATGCAAACAATGCAACTCTTCATTCATCTGTTCACAGCCTCAGTTTTCCTCTGATCCTGCACATCAGCCTTCCTTCCTGTTCCCTGGCATTCTCTCACAGAGCTGTTCCACCAGCTTTTCTGCTCCCAACATCCTTTCTTCTGTGAAAGCAGCGCGAAACAGAGAAACGCACGTACCGTCGGTGTTTAACCTGTTACTACTGTCTGTGCCTAGATTTTACAGCTTACTTTGGAGAGATACAAGTCACCTGGAAAGCTCCAAGAAGCCTTTCCAATGCAGAGAGAAGACAGTGGTCTGCAGAGGTCTCCCTGTGCTGAGGCTGCCCTGGAGAGCAGCAGTGCAGAAGATGTGCAGAACTGACTCCAGCTACCCCCCTTCCTTTCCAGGAGGCTTCACCTGAAGAAACCAGTCTGGTCAAAGGCTCTGAAAAGGTCCAAGCAATGTAATGTGGTATAAGCGGGGCAGGATGCCCCAAGTGCTCAGCTCTTCTGAGCACCTAGATAAGCCCTTCCTGCATTATACAGCTGTGTTACACGATGTGTTAAAGAAAAAAGAAAAAACAGCTGGCAGAGAACCTCTGTCTGTGAACTTTGCTCTGCTGGGAAGGCTTGGGCAGGCTGCACACAGCACGAGTCAAAGCAAGGCAGTTTGGTCCACTCCTTCAAGCTGCATGAATAATTAGTAGAATTTGCTAGAGAAAAAATTGCGTGGGACTAGCTGGAATAAGAGAGAACAACATGTAATACCCGAGCACTTCCTTAATAAAAGCTTTCACCAAATGAACACTTCAGACTCCCAAAAGACACCTTCAGGTATCTGTATCTTACTAGGCATTGGCATTTCAACGTTCCTTACAGCAGTCAAGCTACTATATTGCAAGCATGAGTCAATGCCTGCACCTTCTGGCTCCAGAAGAAAGGGACTGTTCTAATTTTTATTTATAAGCTGGGCAAGTGGAGAGAGAGGCATTCAGTTACAGGCAAAGCACACGCTGCTCTACGAGGCCGGGTATTCTGGTTAATACGTGGACATATTTGTGCCTTACTGTACTGAGTCACAAGTACCACGACCCATCTCTGCAACCTTTCATGTAAGGCCTCAGAAAAGGGCTGTGTAAATCATTTTTGTTGCCTTCCAGCACAAAGCCCATGACCTCCACATTATTCACTACAGACTTCCAGCTCTGTATAGAGTATATCACGATCCAAACTGGGAGTTTCTGGCAAGAAGCGCTTGTGAATATGCACACAATGTAAAACAGGAAGAAGGATTTCAGTTTATCTGTGCTCACTTGGGCTTGTTTGTTCCCTGGAAAAAAAAACTGGCAGGCTTCCCACCACTGTGCAATAGTCTAGGAAGGCTTCTCTCACCTGGGGACTCACATGCTGATGTGTGAGTAAAGAGAGCAATAGCCGGGATTCGTGGGGTATTCAGCATGATCCTAACAAACTCTGTCATGCTACTAGTGTTAAGACAGGAGCGCTGAATGGAAACTTTCTTAAGAACTACTGACAGCTTCTTTCCAAAAGCTATGAAATGTCACTTTCATGAGCTATTCCTTTACGCCAAAGCACAGAATGGATTTCCAAAGGTTTGTATCTGGTTTTATGCAGCATTTACCAGCCTCTTAAATTTATTCTGCACTCAAATCCAGCTTCCTTGATAAAGGAAGATAATACTAGCTTATATGAAATACCACATCATCTTACATCCCACACAAAGCTTTAGCCTGAGGATTTCCGGACAGACGCAGTTCATCCAAAGCAATTGAAGGTAGTTGGGGGGTCATGGGAGCAAGTCACATATGCATTTCCTTTCTTCTCTGGCATCCCTCTGGTTAAGGTTGTGCTCCTAAATTGCTCTTTTGCAATAGGGTAAACAAGCACATGTTTTGGGCTCAGGGTATAGCTGTTGTCTATAGAAGCATGCTTATTTTTGCCTTTCTCAGTTTGACTTTAGAAACCTAACATCCTATAGGAAATAAAAATAGCAGAACATCTCAGAAGTGTAGTTTTTTGAGAAACAACCGCATTTGTCATTCGTATAGAAAATTTCCAGCTACCACTGCCTCTTGATGAAAGGAGAACAAGCAGTACCATCCCTTCTTCACAGCTGACAAAACAGATACGGATTAAGTGATTGCCAAGCATGATTTACTAAGTTAGCAGCACAAGTAGTAATACAGCCCTGGACTTCCAACCCAGGTGCTTCAGCTTCTGGGCCATGCTTTTCCCATTCGAATTACTAGGTTTTGTGAGTTCCTAGAATTCGTTCACCTCTTTCTACAATAACTATCAGTAGATTTTGAGTCTCTGAAAATTAATATAGTCTTACTGCAAAGGTTGAATAAAATTAGTCCTTTTCATTAATACCTTTGCCATTGGTAATGGAAAGAGAAGACAGTGGATATTAGAGACAAACACCAGCAGCTAAACTTTTATTGCACTCCCTGCTTCTGAAGTCCATTCAAGAGTAGGACAGTGGGACAAAAATAATTATAGGGGTCTTTCCACACAAAAGAGCCAGCTATTTAGAGGCAGGCAAAGTCATTTGAATGTCAATGAAATAACCATTAAAAGGCTGAGAAGCATTGCCATTTATTAAAAGATCTAAAGAATAGTTGCATGCACTATAGCAATCTTCTAGGTAGGAGTTGTTAATTTGGTATAAAAACCTATTAGGGACAGGGCAGAGCATAATTAAACAGGAGACAATACACACTGTGAAAAGGAAACTGGATTTGGAATTTTACGGCCTCTTATTTCATGTTTCTACATGAAATACTATGCTCTATAATCTCTTCTTAATAACACCTATGTATTTCTAGCTCCCACAGTATTCTGCGTTTCATTTCTAGCAGTGGTCCCCTACAGCCTAGGGAGGAAGGTAAAACAAGGTTACGCACTTGAATGCCCTCCCACTCTTTCCAGCCTCACAGCAATCCTTCTTCCGAGAAAGCCTCTCATCAATGCCACTCCTTAATTGGCCCAAGAGCCCCTCTTTAAACAAAGCTCTCAGCTCCCACAGGGCCAAGCTCTTTCTGCTATTGTGGCAGAGCTAAATCCAGACAAGGATGTGCCATTTACCAACACAAGTGTACTATAAATTCAAATGCACAGGAAAGAAGTGAGGTGCTTCCAGGAGAAGTTGTTGATGTTCTGCAGGTAGAGATTTGCAGGTAGGACGGACTGCATCTACCTACGTGTAAGCCTTTCAGGTTGTTACTTCAAGAAAAAGCGTAAGACGCTAGTAATACCCACTCAGTAACAAATACAGGATCAGTCAGAGACCTTGGGTGGATTCTGCACTCATGCACCGAACGTGAGCTAAACCAGACTGTTAGGTACAAAACTTTGCTACAGAGCTATAGGATTTCATGAGTTAGACAGGAAAGGACTCTGCATTTGTAAACATGATCACCTTTTAATATTAATACAAATCAGTAAGAATATTCGGGTGCAGTGCAGCTTTAACCTCTTCTTTAGCAGTAACCCTGGTGTCTTCGCCGTCTGCCCACACACTGCCAGGCAAGTAAAAGTGACAGCAAAATGAATCCTACTGTTTACTTCCCTTGACTGTTATTCTGGGGCACTGCGGTTCTTTACGTACTCAGCTAGTGTAGCTAAGTATGCCATAATATTTGAGAAAGAAGTAAATACAAATGCCCACAGCAGGATTAAGTAGCAATTGTTCGACACCTCCCGTGATACCCAGAGGCACAGAATTCTCCACTGATATATATCAGACAAGCATGTCATTTAAAATACTTTGTTCTTTCTCCTTTATTTAGCCACAACACAAATACAAGAGCAGTCAAACCCCGTCCAGTGGAACTCACTAGATAAACCTGTTCAGATTAAGATTCTCATGAAATCAACCAAAATATACATGTACACGCACACACTCTCACGCACACAAGAATGCAGCAGAGCACTTACAAAATGAGGAGTGGCACTGAACTGCACCTAAAAGTAAAACGCAATAGAAAAATCAACCGGTTAGGATACATCTGTTAAGCAACAAGGCTGTGCACTGAACGGGTTCCCACTGTACCATTCCATTGGCTATTTAAATGCCAGCATCACTCCTTTCAGGTGCAAATTTGAAGCCCACAGAGGGAAAGAGTCTGATCTGTTACCCAAGAATACAGGGTAATAGACTAATTATTACTCCACTGTAATTCAAAGCCGAATCTGGCCCTATGAAATGAATATGCACATGACCAGCTCCGGCTGGAAGACTACTGCAGGCAACAACCTTTTTTTTTTCCCTTCATTTCCCCAGCAACTAAACCCACCACCAATATACTGTATAATTTGGCTTTTGCACCCTCCCCACTCTAGAGTTTGCTCTAAAGCACATACTGCTCCTTTTGGTGGAAGTAGCGTAGAGGTTCTGAGATGTGAGTAAATGTCCACTAGGGACTAGAATAAGACCACCAAATATACTAAACCACTGCAGAAGAAATAGAAATTGGGCTCTTAGATAAAGCTGGTTAAGCTGGTCCATCTGATTTGTCAACGCTTTGTTCAGAAATATAAGACTCAGATATAGTTTACAAAAAAGAGTGATTCTTTATATAACATCTCAATGTCAAAATACTAACAAAAACACAGCTTGTTAATGCTGAGAAGAGTGATCTTGGAAAAATTAATAACTAAACTAGGTCGTTGCTAACAGTAATAGGTGATCTCTCTTCATAAAAAGGCAGTCTGACGTACTCAGGAAAAATGAAACATTTGAAACAAACTGTTTACAAAAGTGATTTAAATGCTCAGCACAGATCTAACACAAGTGTTAACAACCACTATTGTAATTTTATTTTTGGACAACTTCAGCAATTATTCAAAAAAAAAAAAAAAAAACCCAAACCCGCTAATACAAAAACATAGAAAACAAAAAGAAAAATCCAAAGAAGCAGTTTTTAGACAAACTTAGTTAAGGTGAAGCTGTACCTTTGTCCCAGTTATTAAGAACGTCAACTTTAAGCGTGGCATAACCCAGCTCAGCTAGGTTTGTAGGCTTCCCCACCCTTACTAAAGAGTTAGTTCTTAGAAGGCTCCAATCTCAGTCCCCCAGGGTCTGTATGGTTTGCTAAGGGTTGCTGACTGCGTTGGTGTAGACGGGCTCAGCACGTTGGGGGACAGCAGATGGAAGGAGCCAAACGAAAAGGGGAACGCAGACAGAGATGCCATGGAGGAGAGAAGAGGAGGAGACAGTTTGGTAGTAGTTGTGACCACGGGGAGCACTGGTCCAACGCTGCCATTTGGGGGCACTCTGAGTGAGGAAGTTTCAGCATGTGGGGCGGCAATTCTGGTCTGGTGATGCGGTTCTGTGGAAGATGCTGTAGTACTGGTATTACCGTGCCCATTTTGAGCCAGCAGCAACGGGTGAGATATGTGAGGGTGATGTCCAAAGGCACTGCCCCAGGGAATGTGTCCAATGCCAGTGTGCGCACTACTTGCTGCTTCCCGTTGAGAGGCGTAGTTATTGAGATGAGACACAAGTCGAACTCGCAGAGGATCGGAGGCGTCCAGACCCTCTATAATACTAAGGTATCGAGCAACTTCAGCCAGGCACTCTCGAAACCCTAGACTCCGATAGTCCATAGCCAAAGCATGAGCATCAAAATAACCTAAGAGAAAAGAACAAAGAATGGAGTCTTAAGATGCTGTTTTCTAGTCATTGTCTACATGTAGCCTCCCCACTCCACCCTCCCCTATAAGCATATTTCACTTGGATGTGGTTAGTATTCCCAACCATAGATTAGCTGCCAAGCTCCTTGTTGTTTTTTTTTTCTTTTTTTGTCTAACAAGCTTTTCTTTTATATCTGTGCTGTGATGCTGCAAGTCCCAAGACCAGTCACAGACTGCCATTTTTAAACTGAAATTGCATACTGCCACTGGAGGAAAGTACTTTTGTTCTTTTCACGTCTCCCCAGTGCAAGCAAAACCACAGCGCAGTGAAATTCATTAGAAACACAAGTCCTTACTTATCAGAGGGGACTTCTGCAGGCAACACACTTTTTTCCTGAAAGCACTTTTCACCATTTTTGCTAATTCTCTTCACTAGTCATTTCATCCTGTATTTTTTTTCTAGTTTCTGTTCTGAACTTTCAGAAAGTTAGAGAAATAAACATTTGGCAACAACAAAAACTTTGTGTTTTACAAGTTGCCAAAAGCCGATTCACATCACAGTGCTGACATATGGCTAGAGAGACTTGTAATCGCTCTCCCCTTGAACAACCTGGAGCTAGCGCTGTAAAATGTTTCAGTGCTAGCGATGCCGCAAATCTTCTCAAGTAGAAGAAAAGTCCCAAATTCCTGACAGAACATAGGAGAGTTCCATTCACTTTCTCCAAGCACTCCCACAGCACGCTGCGCACTGAGCACCAGGGAATGCACTCCTCTCTCGGCAGCCTCTCCGCAGGGCTGCTGACCCACCGTCAGGCACGGAACTTTACCTTTCCCTCCTGCTGTATGCAGCATTTTCAGATGATCGACAGTCATCTGCAGAATCTCTGCTTTTTCCAGCTTGGCTGATCCCTAGGAGAGAAGGGGAAGCGGGACACTTTTAAGGCAGAACCAGAGACGTTAAAGAGGGGTGACCCTTTCAGCCGGCAACGGGGGGAGGCAGTGCGGAGGGTCACTGGGCGCTACCTGCTTCTCGAAGGCGCTGGGCACCAGCCTCCTCAGCTCGGACAGGCTGTTGTTGATGCGATCGCGGCGGCGCTTCTCGATGATCTAGGGCAGAAAGCGGGGGGTCAGGGGGCGGGCGGGCCGGGGCTGAGGGGAGCCGCGGCCGGCCGGCAGGCACTCACCCCTCGACGCCTCTTCCGAGCCAGGATCTGCGAGGTGGTGGAGGGAGACATAGAGCCCGCGGCCGAGCTCAGGTTCCTGCGAGGAGCAGCGGGACACCGGTCACCACAGGCACCGCCATCCCGGAGGTGGCGGGGGGGGGGGGGGGGGGGGGGGTCGGGGCTCCGCGGGTCTGAGGGGAGGGAAGGGGCGCCGGGCCGCCTCGCGGCGCCCACCCTGCCTGCGCTCACCCATTCTCGTCCGCGCTCTCCTTCTCCACCTCGACGGCCTCGTCCAGCTCCTCGCTGTCCGACGAGCTGTACTCGGGGTGCGCCCGCTTCATGGCGGCGGCGGCGGCGGCGGCGGCGGTGGCGGCGGGGCGCGGGCGGCCGTCGGGGAGGCGGCGGGCGGCGCGCGGGAGGAGGGCTCCCAGCGCGCGCCCCGCGCCTCGCCCGGCGCCCGTCTCCCCCATGGCGTTCCCACACGCCTCGCCTCTTACCCGCCGCGGGCGGCCCGGCCGGCCGGCCGGCCGGCAGCCAGGCAAGCAAGCAAGCAAGCAAGCAAGCAGGCAGGCAGCAGGCAGGAGGAACGCAGGCAGGCAGCAGGCAGGCAGCCGGGCAGAGCACGCCCGCCGCCGCCCGCCGCCCAGCACGGCCACGCGCGGCCCCCGCCTCCCCCATTGGCCGCCGGCGCCCCGGCCTCAGCCAATTGGCGCCGGCCGGCCGCTGGGCTCCGCCCCCTCGGCTGGATGCCGGGCGGCGGGGGAGGTGGGGCCGCGCGCCGCCGGCCGTGGGAAAGCTGGCGCCGCGCCGGCGGCGTCTCCTGCCGCTCGTTCTCGCGCGGCAGCGTTTGCCTGCCTCCGCCTCCTCCGCTGCGTTCCCCTTCTTTTGTGGCACGTCCCCCGCGTGGGGAAGCAGGCGGCGCGGGTCCTGTGCGGGTGGGCAGGGCAGGGCAGGGCAGCTGCGGGGCGCCCTCGGGGTTGCCTTCGGCCCTCAGGCCCGGGGTCCCCGGTAGCCCGAGCCCTGCGGGGTGGGAAGGGGAAGCCTGAGCGGGAGCAGCCTGGCCGCCTTTGAAAAAATGAGTTAAACGCGTGGCTAAAGCCCCAGAGCTGAGGAGGCGTAAACTCCCGGGGGGGTTTCTTGGTTGGCAGTGCAAAGGAAATCGAGGCATCCCTCTTGACTGTGCACACCACCCCCCGTATTTTGGAGGTGGGGAGAAGCAGGAACGGTTTTTAAGCAAATGTGCTTTGTTCATGCAGTTGCTGGCAAGGAAGAAGGGATGGCAGGGAAGGCCAGCGTTGCATGCAGTGTGTGCAGAGTTCTGGCTGGCGCCCTTGCAGTTCAGTGCATGCTGCTTTGCACTAAGCAGGGCCCTGAGCCTGGATGCCGTGTTCCCCAGCACAAGTCCTCTTCATTCTGCCAGCTTTCTCAGGCCGAGGTACTGGCAAAGCGGGACAGGTGAAATGAAGTTGTGCTCTTTGAGGTGGTTTCATAATAATTAAATTCTCATTTACATGAAGCCTTTCAACTAAGGCTCCTTTTCTAAGTTGATTCTTTCACATTTCGCAATTGGAAGGGCTGGAGGATAACCAAGACGTGCACAGTGTGACAGCGAAGAATCGATGAACCTAGGTTTCCCCATTTCAAGACCCTGGAACAGCTGCTTTCAGCCTCCCACTCGTTTAGGTAAAAGTTCCTGGCACAGAGTTGCTCCAGATTTCACGGAGTTGCCCATATTTTTGCAAAGCATCTCTGGTGGGAAGGGAAATGGAAGCAAGGACCAGGCTAAAGGTAGCAAAAGAGCTGCGGTTAAGAAGACACAAACAGTCCTGCAGCCACCTCTAAGTAGCTAACAGAAGGCGATAGAAATACTCTTGTTCCCACATTACATTTTTCATAAATCTATCCTTTCTGCAGTGCTAAAATTAAGCTTGTGTCAGCAATTCTGTTACATCTACCTTTCCAGCCTCCGTATTTTTGTTGTGAAACATCTCTGCCTGCACCACTTGCTTTTACAGGACCAAAAGCCAGGTCAGAGGAAGGCGCAGTGACTTTTATGCCTTTTTGGCCTGCAGACTACACATCTGACTTCTCCCATCCAGGCACGTATATGTCTTCTTCCTGCTATGGGAAAAAAAAACATTGTAAAAGAAGTTACTTGGCATAAAGCATTCACTGCTTGTGAGTAGAGGTGTGGCCACCCAGGTTTTCCAGCAGTCGGATCCTGGAGCTGTCCCCCATCCTTACCTCCGTGAACCACTGGGGCCCGGCAGCCTCCAAAGATGCTTTTGGAGCTTGTAGACACTGACTTCTCTGACTGATTTACAGGAACGGACAGGGAGAGTGTAGCTGGGCCTCAGTGTGAGCAATTGCAGTTGGCTATCAGCTGCCGTGGGAAGATAAGAAATGTTTGCCCGTGTGTGGTTTCAATCTTCCCATCCAGCACTAGGAGGAAAAGACTGCAAAACCAGCTTTAAATTACTCTTGTGTTTTTCTGGTGCTGGGCAGGGCCTGATCCTCAGCGTTGGTCTAATTGTTAACCGTGGCCCAAAGGGAAGTTTTATTAGCCAGAAATTACTAACACGTTGAGACAGCGCTGTCACGCACCTCTCTCGCCAGAAGGGCAGACGGGAGAGCAGCCCTTTGCTCGCCAAAGTCCAAGGAAATTAAAATGACAGTGCACAAGGAGGCGGCACTTCGAAAAAGAGCTTAATATCAGACCCCACTGGTACCTTCACAGCAATGAGGCAATGAACCTTAGGAGATGACAGCCTTCCCTCCTGTCCCCTACACCACCACGGTGCCTCCCTTCTCCCGTGCTTCACACAGCAGTGCAAGCACCCTCTTGCCTCCTTCTACATGATCACCTCTTACTACAGCCGTGTCCGTGCCTCAGTCGCCCCACCATCCAAACATGTCGTCCCACACCCCTTCCTATCATACAGACCAGCACGCTTGCCTCCCCCCCCGCCGCTTCCCCATCGCTTCCAGGTCTGGCACAACTCGGCGTTTCCAGGCTCCGCAGCCGCATCTGGCTGCCCCGGTGCTGGGAGCAGGAGTGGCAGGACAGGGTAAAGCCATCACGGCAAAGCAGAGACTCAGGTTTGAGACGTGCAGGAACTGTTGGTCGCGACTGTCCCTTAGAAGGGAGCGGTGTCACTTTTTGTGTGCAAGCCCCATTTTTCTTTGTTGAATGCCTCCTACGGCGATTTCGGTGCTAGTCAAATTCCTGCTGAAAGGGAGTTGTTTATTGCCGCTGCAGGCTTCCCTCCAGCGGAGACCTGCCACTGCTGACCCTTGCTCTAGTGTGTGTGCTAAATTAACTCCCATCCCCTTCCTTTAGGTCTTCTCTCCCAAGGGAGCAAGTGCTTTGAAGAGTAATCCCGTCAACCTGTCACCCGGAGTCCCGGAAACTCGCCGTTACTATGGTTACTGTGCCCAATTCAACCGGTGGCTCTGGCACTCGCATTGCAGCCAGGCAAAAACACCAACGCCCCCCCCCAACCCACCCACCCACTCCCCACGTATATCGAGCTGCAGCATCAGCTCTGCAAGCAAAAAATCTTGTATTTTTCTTTACTGACTTCTGGCTGAATGTGTCGATTTTTGGTGCCACTGACACGGTTCAAAACTAGTTACCACAGATCAAATGGAAGCGCTTCAGAAGTGAACGGGAGCGACAGAAGGGGTTTTTAGACTTCTTGCATGACCTGTTAGCAGTACTATGACTGTAAATGTGTTTTGTTGGGAGCTGAACACTTAAATTCATGTCTGCACATCTCTGAGGTCCAGATACCCAGTTCAGAAATTCAGCTTGGGTGCTCTCTAAGCATGCTGGCCCCGAGTTCTGCCGTGCAGATGCTGTGCACCTTTGTGCTGGAGCAGCTGCTGCAGCAGCAGAACATAAGCATTGCATATTCACACTCATGTGCATCTGTAGCGATGTCCAGGTTGTCAAGACATTTCTGTCTTCAAGCTGGCCAAGGACAGGGATAATTTTTACATCAAAGTCCTTACTGTAAGCAGAGTGCCTCAGCTGCAACACTTCTGCCGCAGCATAGGTTTCAGCTCTCATTTTTTGGAAGTAGTGTATAGCTATAAATAAGCAAGACTAGCAATGTCAGCATATTAACGCCAGCAGTGCAGACAGATTTCTCTTCTGGATGTCTCTGAACAATGCAGGTAGTCTTTGCATTTACCTGATTAGGCTTCAGCTCATCTCCAAACCCAGACCTGGGCTATAACTGTATAAAAGGCTAATCTGTGACCACGCATTCAAGCCGCTGACAGGCAAAGTTACCTCATATTCAGTCAGCCTTCTGATTGAGGGGGGAAAGGGCAGATTGGCTATTTTATACCTGGTTTCCTTTCCAATCAATTCAACCCTTCTTCTCGTTTTATGCAAGCCTCCCTCTGAGCCAAGGCTGTTACAGACAGCAGCTTCTTCCACTAGGCATCTCTTTTTCCATTCCCAAAGCAGTCTGTCCTGTGCAATGGAGGAGGCCAAGACCCTACAGCAGGAATGACACCAGGTCATGTTAATTAATGGCTGTCTCATAATAGATGCAAACGAGGGCTGACTGGGGGTGGCGTAGTGCAGAAAATTCTGGTTTGATTTGCAGCCACCTTTGCTCTTAATTACAGGAAAATGATGTAATGTCCATGCGTGTAAGAGTGTACCTTGTGTGTAAAATCACACAAGAAATTCACTAACATGGGCAGGACAGCCTCTATCAGCATTGCCAAATGCTAGAGGGGACAACGGCCACAGATGAGTGTCACCTACAGACACCATCCCACCAAGGTGACAATTTCACCATAGCTGGGCAGTTTGTTTATCCCTGTGTTCATTCCTCAGTATCACAGTACAGTTTGCACCAGATATCATAGAGTAAAACCATGTTTTTCTTTTTGCTGACCTTTTTCCAACCAAGCCCTCTGTAGTTTGCCAAAATAGTTTTCTTCTGTTCCTGCAGTACTTTTCTCATAATTGGACTGAGGAGTAATCATACAGAAACTTGCTTTGGTTTCCTGCTGTTGAAATCCTCACAGTCCATCAAGGAACAGCCTGACTAGCCATTTTTCCTGTGCAATTTTGCAACTTCAATGTTCTAAGAGCAGTGTTCAAACCATGCTTTGTGTTATACAGTGATGTATGGAAGTCCCTGCTCCAAAGAGTTTGCAGTCTGAGACCTACTTTGAGTTTTCTTTGCCAGTAAGATGCAGCTTGGAGAAAAATGTGTGTGTGCTATTCATTCTTGCTAGGAAGCATAGGATAGAAAACAACTCCCAGACCTTCTGTTCCACCATGCAAACTGTTATTTAAAGGTATGCTCTTTCAAGGGGAAAACCTGACTTTTGGCAAATAGAAACAATCATTTTTCCTAGCAAGTTTCCTAGAACCAATTCATTATGCAAAAATAAAAATGAAAGTTGAGCATGCGCTGTAGCTGTTGGTAAGTAGCGTGTGGAATAAAACAAATGAAAGTAATAGTTTATTGCTTTTGAAGGTACCAGCTATTAAAAGCTTCCATGACCATTGCACAGACAAGTTAAATGAAAACAGTGGATATTACCTATCTGATGTGGTGAGCACTGACTCCTGGAAAAGTGTCTATTTTCCCTCAGATGATAACTCGTATTCACCTCACACCTTTCTGCCATAGCATTTACTAGACACCTGCTGTCCCACAGCGGTCAGCTACCTGAGCAAAAGTTAGACCTGGGGAAAAAAACACCACATAAACCACCCCCCAATTGCAGAGAAATGAACTGTGAGGGGATGTTTAGAATGTGTGACAAGAGTGAGAAAGTGCCAGGGATATTTAATTGCCACAAGGTGTTCAGGACTTTGGCTGAGGTTTCATCATGGAGATACCGGCAAAAAGTAATATGATTTGCCTACTTTATGTAAAATAAAGACTAAGCTTGACTGGTTTGAATGTGAAACCTTACTCCAGGCAGGCAAAGTATTTGGACATTGGAGGATGTCAAAATCAAATCCTATCATCAGTTGTATCTTCCATTACGTTATGGAATACCAGGATAAAAATAAACAGAAGAGAAGTGCCGCTCCAATTTTGCCAGAACAAAGTTAGATACCGGACCTACTTTTTGTTAGGGAGACTTTTATTTCCTAAATAATCTATATGTGTATCAGCATCTGACCTGAGAGGTTTTGAGTCCAAACTGAGGGGTCATAAAGCAGCAAATTTTGAGATTCAAGCCAATTTTGAAGTGCCATGAAAACACAGTAACAAAATAGCAGTCAATGGCCTGCACTGACACTGAAGGTATTTTCCTGTGCGATGCCTTATTTCAGTCTTGCTCACAGTACTTAAGAACTGCAGCATTCCTACGGGTTTCAGAAAAGTCAAGACTTGTGGACCCTGCAGAGCTGACCAATATAGCAGTGCAAAACCAATACCCTGTGTGGATCCACTGTTCTCAGTGACCTTCATTTCATCTGCTTTTAAAGAAGAAAAATTATTCCAGGAGAAATAGTTTTCTTCCAAAATAGCGCCCATCTGAAAGATTTATTCCAGATAATCTCAGTTATAGGGGAACAGGAGGCTACCAAAGCACCATGCCAGGTCAGCTATAGCAGTAACTTCCCATGCATACCCAGGCCTCCCTCTTGATTCATACTGCTGTAGCTGTGATAAAAATCCCTTGTGTTTACTTGTCACAAAACCAACTCACTTAGACATGCCTCTCGATACATAACTGTCCAGGCACTGCGATGCTGTGATGATGAGCTCTGTATGAACACCTCCACAGTCAGTATTAATGATGGTGCTCTAAAGCAAGTGCAAACAGTCACACGCTCTTAATGCTTAAACCACAGCAAATGTGTTTAATCCCACACAATAGCTCCGTTATGTCTTAAAGCTGTGGTCGGCCAGGGAAGTGGTGACCACTTCTCACATATATAACGTATACCAAACATATTCAGCTTGGCAGGAAGACAAGAAGCTGGAAGTGTCACACTGGAGCCTAGCCCCCTGACAGCATGAGACATGTGCTTGTAAGCTGTCTCAAGGAGGATATTTGATTGCCCTCTTTCTTCTTCTGCCTCTCTCCCAACAAAAGTGGAGTGACCTCCCCCATGACCTGGCAAGTGCTGAAATTCCCCGAACACATTTTTCTGTTGTGCCCCAACACTGAACAAAAGGAAACGAAGCAGCCTCAATATACTTGAAGTATGGTATGAAAATAATAGCTGGCTCTTGCTCGTCCTGCAAATGCCGATCTTCACCTCCTGCCCAGCACGGTTTGCACTGCCTCCCACGCTTATCTGCTGTGTTGTCGGCAGCTCTTTCTGGTTTATACGCTTATTTATTTATTTATGCCTTTATTTATTTATTTGGAGAAGGGCAGAGTGGGGGGCGGGCGGGGGAAGGCGGGGGGGGGTCTATGTAATTGCAGTTTACACTGCGTTCCCACGCTACTATTGTTTGTGACTTTGTTTCCTATTCCCATCACGTGTGCTAATTAGTTGGAGCTGCTGGCTAGCTGGGAGGCGTGTGTCTGGAGTAAAAGCAGAAAGATCACTTCCTGGAGGGATCTAGGCAATATGAACAATTCTTTGCTTTACTTTCAGCCCTCTCCCTCCCCCTGGCTTTACCACTCTGGGAAGAGAGAAGAAGTGCTGATTGTCAAATGCTAGCCACGGGAGAGGCACAGATTTTCTCTTCTGAAAAGGAGCAACTTATAGTCAAAGAAAATCAGGCTGGAAAGAACCTCTCATCTGTGTTTAACAAACCTGATTTTTTTTTTTTTTTTTTTTTCTCCTAGAAATTCCCAATGTCTTTCTGTTGTGGCTAAGAAGGTGAAAGCAGCATTTTAAAAAATCCTCAGGTTATTTTAGCCTGCCCTTAGGAAGTGAGTCAGATTTTTATGGCAAGGCTAAAGCTAGCTCATGCCATGGCTTGCAAAACAAAATGAGACCCAGAGAGAGAGAGAGGGAGAATTACCTGAGTCATGGCATTTGCTTATTAGTGCAGGCGTCAGACAGCAAGGCCAAGTCATATGGCGAGACCAAGTACCTGTGCACGGATCAGGTTTTAGACTCGACGTTTGACTTGGTTTCATTTTTTTCTTTTAGATCTCCAGTTAAATCCTCCTACCCATAGTCCTGGTGCTTTTCAAATGCCGAGCGCACTAGACCCTCCTCAGATTGCGCAGGCAGCCTGCAGCCCACACAGGCACCGGGCTGGAGCCCCTCCGGTGGGAGCTGCCAGGGTGTCACGTCAGCAGCCTTGGCTGAAACCCGTCCTCGTCGTACAGTCAGCAAGCCCTGAGGCCGTGCTCCTCTGGCTTTAATAATCCTCGTCCCACTGGTCTAGAGTGACCCTCCGTGTTCTCCGGTTTCACACGCTGAGGAAAAAAGTGGGGGGCTGAGAGCGTGCGAGCGAGGGCAAATGCTGCAGCTGCACCAGGCAGGGGAGGGGGCTCCTGCAGTCAGTGACGCCCTGTAGGGAGAGTCATAGCTGGGGGTCTTCTCGGTTCAGCCGTGGGCAACTGGCTTGAGTGCCTGATGCCTGTGTTATCATGGTGGTCAGGCTCAGCAAAGACACAGGCGTGCTCAGGAGGATGCAGGTCCTAACCTATTACATTGAAGGGGGAGTGCCAAGCGCTCGCCCAGAAACAGAAGAGGGTCTAAGACTGCATTTGCTTCTCTTTCACCAGGCACAAGCTCGTGAAAGCAGAGGTTTGCTGCTAATAACCGTGGTCAGGCTCAGTGCGAGTATAGCCTGTGCTTTCCTATACAGCTCTGGTGATGTCTAAGGAAAAGCCCAAAGAAATGGCTATCAGTCTGCCCTGCTGTTGTGGGATTGCAGCTAGGTAAAAAATCTAAATTTCCATCCTCTGGGAAATTCCAATATTTCTACACTTTTGTTTTTACTTGGGTCAGGGAGAATTGAAGTATCTTAAGTCTGTTTGGTTTGGGGTTTTCCTGTCCTTTCTGTGGGGAAAACAAGTCCTAGGTTTTGGAAACAGTGAAACGCTTCCCTGTGAGTCAGCTCAGCTTTAAAGGGCATCTCTTCGAGTGTCACATTAATACTTGGACGTTGTCATTTATGTCATCCCCCAACCCTGTTTTATCTTAGAGACTGGGCCCCCTTCCTGCGTTACCTGTCTCATGATACCCTCTTCAGCTCAGGGTACAGGAAAATATTTTGAATTACTGACGGTAATGGCTGGCTGGCCCAGAGCAAGGCTGGGTAATTTTCCTGCCATGGAAAGAAGTGTTTTATAGAGTGACTGTGCAAGGCTTCCAAGCCAGCATCCTCATACCATCATGCACATCCTGCTTTCTGTTCATGACCACTTTTGCCATTTAAAAACACTGCACAGCCATGCAGTAACTCCAATTGCTTTGGTAGGTAAATTGGGAAAATATTTCCAGTCTAGCTTTCGATGAGATAAAGAGCTAGAATTTCAGGAGAGATGTGATCAAGTAGCTGGTGACCCAGCCCTCTGCCGATGAGCAGGCACTTCTGGTGCTCCAGTGGGTTGCAAAGCACAGTCCTCCTTGGAGTCAGGTTCACCCACTGTGAATGTGGAGAAGCTTAATGAGGCAAAGACCTGCAGAGTCCACCCTCCATCACGGCCTGCTTTACTCAGGAAACAGGTGGCCAGCGAGGAAGGCACCCTATAGAAATATGAAGGGCATATGCATGTGCGTCGTTAACTTCATTATTTCCAGTAAATAACCCCTGACTTGGCCCCAGGTTTGCCTCTTTGGCAACCATGACAAACAAATAGTCCTGAGCAGTGTGTTGTCAGATTTTCCTTTTCCTGGTGGAAAGCATCCCTCTCCTTGGGAATGGCTACAGTATTACCAAGGGGAAAACTAGGCTTTGATGTAGCACTAACAGTCTATAGAGTCTGCAGCTTTTTGCACCTGTGGTCTTCCACTGGCCTTAAACATTATAATTTATTATTATTTATTTATTTTATAATACAACTCACAAACTCTTCTAGCCACTGACCTCCCAGAGAGATTGCTAATCAGGCAAAATTGCACTGCAGGGAGTGGTGAGTGCTGTGTTCAAATATCTTTTAAGGATTTGTGAGGACCACCAACATCTTTGCACAAGTAACCTGAACCAAAGGAAAAATAATCTAGCAAAGCAACTCTGTGCACTATAACAATTACAAAACTTCATCAGGACTTAATCTAGTTAATGATTTTTTTAGTTCTTGCAACTCGTTATTTATATTTAGAAATGTAAAAGCTCCAGTGAGGACAAAAAAACCCCAGCCCATCAGTGAGTCATTCGAAAGCTCTCTGTTCTTTTTCCTGTTTTCTCACTGAATATGGAAAGCGGCTCATGATTTCTGTCCTGATATGCAAAGCCTATTTGGGACTGGTTTAGCTGCCTGAGGGAGCTTCTCTCAGACTTCATGGCCACAGTTGCCTACAACAGCCACTGCAATGGAACAACATAGCTCCAGCTAAAAGAGAGGCTTCTGGGTGCATTGGTCACGGTAATTGCAAAATGCTCAGCAAAGATGCCCACCCCTTTTGGAACTACAAATTAAGTGAACGACCTCATTTCAACTTTGTGTGTGTGTACTTGTACAGTATACTCGGTTACACACAAAAATTTTAAAAATGGTGCTTTTCCATGGTCAGCAGAATTAATCAACCCTTGTTTTCTATGGAATGATGCTCTACATCCTGGTACTGGCCCAATATCTCTACCTGCCAGTTCGCTCCACAGTGCTGCTGCCTGCACCCACAGGCTGGCACGTGGGCAGGAGGCAGACTACACTGCAGCGGGCTCGAAGGCTTGGGCATGCTAACTACCCAGATCGACGACTCTGGCATGGCCAATGGAAGACTAATCTAGGTCCCTCTTCTTCACCAGTTTTGCATAAAACCTGTAGGATCTTCATTAGTTCGAATCTGCCATTTGTCAAAGGCAGTGGGTGCTGGCCAACAGGCTTCAATGTTATTGAGTGAGGAGTGACTGATCGATAGATGGATAAACAGCAAGGCAGATAAATGAGGTGGTTGCCAAAGCTTGGTTACCAAAGGAAATCCATTTAAAAAGAGCCTCTTTTGAGTACTAAAATGTTTCCCCATGGATTAGGGGGAAGAAATTATTTCTCTCCTTAGACATAGTAGCAGCAATGATATTGCCATAGACCTGATGGTCTAAATAAATGAGATGCAGGTTTTTTAGGAAGAGTCAATATCTTTAGATCTAAGGTTTGTGTGCTCAGTTTATCCACTTTCTCAGCTACATCACCTGGTCTAGTAAAAGATACTCCCTTTCCTTGCAAACTTTGCCTCTCTTAAGGATTTGGAAGACTCTTAGACACTGGAGTAATGGGTCTCAGAGTAGGTACACAGATTAGATAGTTAATCAGTCACTCACAGATTGTTTCTGAGATAGGAGAGCTTTTACATGCTCTCTTGGAGAGTTTTCAGGTTTGCGATGACTGAAAATGGGGGAATGGTTTCAATACCACATTTACAACTACAGGAATGTAGAGCCCACCTTTAACTTGAAAATATTTGCATGAAGCATTCAGGTAATATAAAGGAAACTGATTACTTTATACCAGCTGGATTACAGCAAGCCAATATTGACTTCAGGTTTTGGTTGTCAGCAAGATTTATTTTACTCAAGGTAAATATTGACTGTGGCACAGCCAAGGCCAGTATTTACTTTGGAGGAATATCAATCTTGTGGCTCAAAACTGGAAGTTGATATCTTCATTGTTATACTTTTTCATAAATACTAGGGAGGGGGTGATTTGGCTAATGGGAAACATATATATACCTAGTAGTTCTGATGGAGTGAAAAAAAAAAAAAAAGAGAGAATATATGGAGAGAAAGTTATTACCTTGGGCCAGTAAAAGATGGGAGCTGCTGAAAGGAACAACACAGTTGAAATATTGTAACTCCCAGGCAAACCCCCCTGCAGACACTGGTTGTTGACCTCTTGAAAAGTAAACAGCAAGAAATGTAAGCGGTAGCTGCAGTCAGGACCGGTAAAATGTATGGAACAAGAATTTCTGTTCCCAGCCTCCTTTGAACTGTCAGTTGATTTTGCCTTAATACTCTGTAAGCCCTACAAAATACAACACGCCTGCTCTGTTATGGGATAAGTTTAGAAAGCCATTGAAATTGTGCTTATTGGAGTCTTTGTCACTTGTGCCTCTGTAAAGAAACACAGCATCTAAACTTAAACCAAGAGGAAGACAGGAAGTCTGTTTGGATTTGGGGGCACTAACATGGAAAATGCTCTATGTTGCTTTTCACTCTGTTGGCAAAACTGTGGAGGAGGGCATTAAAATCCATAACTATTATGTTATCCATGAAATCTCTTGGCACATGCACACACACATACCATATTCCTTGAGGCAACGTACAACGCTTTCCCAGTTAAAGTGCTACAAGACTAAAAATAGCCATTACCCTGCTAATGTCAGAGACAGTGCTATTAATTACAGAGATAGACAAACAGCCTGCAGGATCCCATGGAGCTGGAAGAGGAGGAGTGCTCCCCAGCACAGAACCTAGGTGTAACGGCATGCAGGAGGTGCTAACAGGTAACCCCAGCTGTGAAGAACCAGCCAAGTCTACCAAGGACTATGGTTTCCCAGAGGCCTCGTTCATGCCACTACATCGTTGCTGGTAGCAGGACGAGTTTGATGCAGGCTAGCTAAAATACACCTTCTTAGAAAAGAAGCCCATGGACTGATTCCTAGCCAGGTATAGCTTGCAGCTGCTGGAGCTGAGACCTTTCTGACCTGGAGCTCAACCCCCTCCAGATGACACAGGTGTTAATGGAGCAGAATTGGGTCTCCGATCTCAAAATCCAGCCTTGACGTGGACTATTCTGCTAAGCGGTGCCAAAGACCGCCTGTCAAGAGCATGTACCAGCAAAGGAGAGCTACATGGCCCTGGGCTGCTTCTCACCTGCCAGCTGCATCAGGAGGTACAGGCGGCAGTGGGGACACTCAGCGAGCCCATGAACATGACAGGAGTCAGGTGTCTGCAGCGGACCATTCGCTATCTCCAGAAAATCCTCAGCTGGTGGCTTACAGCCGGATTTTGTCATCATCTTTGCTTGCCAGCCTTCATGTTTGCCTTTCAAAAGCTCTACGGACTTAACAGCTGTTGTGGCGATTGCTGCAAAGATCCAAGCTGAGCTTGTTAGAAATGCTGGCCTCCTTGCTTCATGTGTTATTTGTATTTGTATGTTGTAACCCCTCCGAAACGTAGCCATCGAGCTGAGAAAACTCATACAGGCCTTCCTGCGTCTGTCCACTCCCTCGGCTTCACTGTGCTTGTGGGAGCGCTAAGCATCCAAGGTAGGCGGGTTCCCATCTAGAAGCCTTGCTGGGGCCAGTCCTGTGCATGAGCAATGACAGCTCTCCAAACAGCTTTCAGGGGACTTAGTTACCATAGAGGAGTTGCCCAAGTCATCCAACAGCAATGTTAGCTTAGGTCCGTCCTCTCTTGCAATAAGTGACTCTCTATATATTTGGGATCAATAAATGTCAGCCTGTTATGAAATGACTTAATGAGATTAAGTTACTGTACGTTAACAAGATAACATCCGGGTAACGTGATCATCTATTGACTTTGACCAGGCAGCAAATTGCTATTTTATTAATTTTTCTTCTTCCTGTGTTTTTATGCTTTGGTCTAGAAGGTGGAAGACATTTTGGCTATGACATTTTAAATTTCTGAGGTAATAGATGTGAATTCTGTCCCTCAATTCACATGAAAAAAATTCACTCCTGAGTGATGCAAACGCCAAGAGAAACACAATGAGTTTGGAATAAGATACTCCCCTGCATGACTGCCTCAGAATATTGTAGGAGGGAACACTAGAAAGTAATGGACAGCAGTCCTTTCATTACAGCATCTACAAGACATAGGGTTGTTTAGGAAAAGATAGTTGCCACACAGAGGCATGTGGTCCTTAAGATGAAAAACTGTCACATGATGAAAATTCATCTGAGAGCAGCTTGTCTTGTGAAAAGCATTTGCTCTCGTAGTGGCAAGGGGCTCAGTTTTGGCTCACATAATTGATTGCGTGTGTGTGTGTTCGCCTTGATCAGCTGTAACTTATGGATCTCACCTTTTTTTTCCGTGCGGACTTCTTCCTTTCATAGACAGTGCTGTTTCCAAGGGTGGGACACATCCAACTCCTTCCTGCATGTCAGGCCTTCAGCCTCAGTCTTAAAACAAACATGGGTTCTCCTGGTGGGCTCGTGTGAGGGGTAACCAGGCTGTAATTGGGTCCCCCAGGAGGGTTTTACGTGAGGAGGAGACGAAGTTTGTGGCTTTGTCCAAGCCAAGGAGCCGAGGGAGGAAATGAAGGGGGACCCAGGAGAAGCTCTCCCTCGCTCTCACCTCTCATGCCAAGAAAGGCATAATGATGCATTTTGAAATGAATATTTGTCTTCTGTTCCTGCCGTTCAAAAATATTTCATTCCCTGTGTTTGTGTAGTTTTAAGGCTTCTCTGGCTTTAGTGAAATCCCTTCCCTTGCTCAGATTCATAACATTTTTTATAACTGGCCATGCTAGAGGTCTGGAACGCCATCCGCCTCTTTGGGAAATAATTACCGTTTGTGTGGTCTAATAAACGGTCCCAGAGGGTTCAACATGAAATAGCCAGGGTCTACAGGAAAGAAAACTATGTGGAAACTCGCACAGCCCCACTAATCTGCAAGGAACAAAACAAAGTTGTACCCTGGGGTAAGAACCAGTAGCGACTCGCTTAATTGCTACCATGTCAGCGTGTGAAACTACTACCTCCGCACAAGCTAATGCGAACCTGATGCGGTTAGATTTCTGATTAAGACCAGCTAAATTTCACTTCAAACGAGCAGATAATCCCCGCGACAGATCCGCTGTGCAGCCAGAGCTGTGTTTGTTATCTGAGCCTGGTGAGGCGGCCAGTGCGGGGGGACATGGACACCCCAGGGCAGTCACCTTTAATGTGCGATGGGTATAAATAGGGCGGCCGGTGCCTCTGAATCCGTGTCCCTCCCTCGCCCGCCTCACTCATCCTGCCCGTGGAGGAGAAACTCAGCCGGAGGGTAATGAGAACAGAAGGCAAAGCCCCTTTGATTAGACCACAAACGATCCTCTGCATTTCAATCCCGTTTTCTTCTTTCCCCTAAGGTGTGCTTCAATGAGGGCAGCTTTACAAAGTCTCCCAAGTCCAGTAGTCTCCGCCGTGACCGTATGAGGAGGGACTGCGAGTGCAGAGGAGGAGGCCCCCAAGCAGCACAGATTTGGGCTCAGAAAGTCATAACTCAAACCCCGGCTTTGTTCCAGCTGCACAAGCCCCAGCGTGCCTGCAGGCGGTGATGCCGTGGCCGAGACGATGCCTGTCTCCCCTCCAGCACGAGACAACCTTCCTATGGTGGCTCTTCCCCAGATCCCCGTCCCAGACCGGGCCATGCCATGGCCTCGCACTCCTTGGCTTGGATTTCAAGAGCAGCTCCTGAGCTGCTGCAAGAGCAAAGTCCTGACCCCAGAAACGCCCTGGCTGCAGTCCCAGGGCATTGCTCCCGGTGTGCACCGAGACGTGCTTACGCTGTCCGGCCCTTCAGCGCCTGCCCAGTCACACAGGAAGCCTGTGGTAAAGCCAGGAATAAAACTGTTGCCAGAAAGACCTCCTGGCAGTCCCGCGCCTGCCTTAATCACTAGATTGCGCTTCCTTTGCTTCACCCGTTACACAAGATTTCTTCTTTTTTGGTATTTTTAGTGGGCCACTCTCCAGTTTCCAGTGGGTTTCGGACACAGTAAATAACAAGGCTGCTGTTTGTTTCTTTTAGGTGTACGTGAACGCTTTCAGACACAAATTCCTTTAGTCTTTTCTTTGAAAGGAATCAAAATTCAGGAGGGTGGAAAGGTTTTCTTATAATGCTTTCAGTGCTTCTGTAAATCTTTCCTCTTTTAATTAAACCTACAGAAGAGTGTACATGACGGTGATGCTGTAGCTCCCATGTTACACACTGCAGTCACTGATGGAGACATCCCGTGGGTGCTTGGTGGTGCAGCAGGCAGTGTTTAGTACGTGGCAGAGGTGTCCTCATTCATCACCAGTGGAGATGCTATGGAGACGTTGGGGAGGTGCAACAAGGAGGGGTGGTGCCAAGACATTGCCCAACTCTGCATTCTGCATACACCATATATTTTAGAGAAAACTAGTTTCGTTTTATCTGAAAATACTAAGACACTTCATTATTAGCTCTCTTACAAGGAAACTCTGTTTTTGAAGGAAGTACCTGAAGGAAGTACCAGGTGGGTTGTTAGGAGGAAAGAGGCAATGAAAGAGGGGAGAGCAGCTGTCTGGGACTGATCAGAGGAGCTTTAAGCAGGTGAGAGCAACAGTACCTGGCTTCTCTTTCAGGTCCCTCAGAGTTCCGTGTCCACACCCCTTCACTGGACCCCTTGTTTGGGTGGCATGTGCAGACGGAAGAAGAGAGGCACGTATCTTCTGTGGCCAGACACCATCCTGAAGGACTTCTAGAGGAATGGGTGTTGAGGACCACGGCCCATTGCTGCTGTTGCCAGCAGCAGAGGAGCTGGCCCACATTTGCAGCTACTCTGTAGGTGCTCTCTGAAGGCCGAGGTGGGTTAAACAGCTCACGGAGCGTGCGTTTGCGATGTCCACCTTGATAAGCTGTTTCATCGGTGACCTCCTCCCCACCGCCCCTCCGAGGCCCACTTTCCTCTGTCAGCAGCCCGCCGGCCCTGACAGGCCCACCGGCCCGTTTCTGCAGCATCTCTTTTTGCCCGCCCAGGAAACAACATCCTGCTCTGCAACCTTATAATGCACACTAGCTAATCTCACACACCCAGTGAGCTGGTGCCGATAACAGAGTTGACATCAAAGGGCTGAATCCCCTGATTTGTGCTGCCCGGCCATAAATTAACTGAACTCTACCCCCAGCACCCCATCCCTATGACCTCTGAGGTGCTATATTTACCAGGGCACTCTGTGTGCTAAGTCAATGTGGAAATTGGGTTAGTCATACTTTCCTGGAAGTGTGATCTTGCCCTGCTTGGCTGCAACCCGTGAGCTTCCCCAGCACCGCAAGCGCTTTCAAAACCGAATGCTTTTCCAGTGGAAAGCCTTCCTGCTCCATTGTGAACAAGGGCCGAAATGATTTGCATTGGGAGCAGGCAGGAATTCAGGTTAAAAAACAAAATAAAAGAAAGGGGTGTGCTGAGGTGGCTGAATCAACGCGTTTCACACGGAGGTTTGCTTTCAGCTGAGAAAGGGATCAGTGGTTATGTGAGATAGGAGAGTGCTGCAGAGAAGTCACAGGACCGGGTTGTTTCCTAGCTGAACTGCTGCATCTCTCATGACAACTGGAGCAACCCCAACACAAACCATAATTGCGAGTCCTTAACGTGTTCTGAGAACAAAAAGAGAAATTATATTGCAAGCAAGCAGCAAACAAGGAGAAAAGTTACCTGTTCCAGGTAAATGAACAGCCAGGATCTCATCAAGACATGATAAATTCAAGTTGTCTGAAGGACAACATCATCCTATTTCTTGATATTCCTATTTGGTGGGTCTTCTCTGAAGTTACGGGGTAAGATTTGGAGGACCCCTCATACTAAACATTCAGACTCCAAACTGAATTCTCAAAAATCTTGGCAAGTTCGTAATATAGGAAAGATTCACAACAATTTATTTAACAGCAATTTTATTTAAATTATGTTTTAGAGTAAATTAACTAAAATATCAAAACCTAATTATATTTCAGTGACTTTGACACAGCATATTCATTTCAAACTTTGAATAAATTGAAGCACTTCTCTCTCCAAAATCCTATTTTGGAAAGAGTTCTGCTTTGAGGAATTGTTGTTTGCTGTTGCAAAACGCTCCACAGAAAGCTCCTGATGGCCAGAGTTTGTGGATTTACACTGATTCAGTCCTGATAGCACTGGAAATTGAAAGGTGAGTTATTCGCACTGTATGCCTTAACCATCCTCTGCAGAACTGCATATGGAACCCGTGCTGCCTCCTGCCCTGCCACACTGCATCAGCACCTTCTCACCCAAAGGCCAAAACCTGCCAAAATGTCTGAGATGCAAATGAATCTCTAGCTCTGACTTCCTACCTCATTTGGTGGTTACCTCTCATAAAGGCCATGAAAAAGGCTCATAAAGCCATGAAAAGTTTTCCGGCTATAAAATTTGCACAGTATGAGTGTCTCTATTTTTTCATAGTCTTTGTTGTTTTGTACAGGAAAATGTCTTCTGTAATGCTCTGCTGTCAACTGTCTTCAAACGAATTCGTTTCTCTCTTTTTCAGGAAAACAAACTGCTTAGCTGCATGTGGGAGGAGGTGGAAGCAATGCTGCTTCACCCTGCAGCCCTTTCACAGGGGTGGATTGACCGCTGGTGTAGGGTTACCCCTGAGTGACAGCAGCAGGAACCAGAATCAGTGAGTTATTCAGCAAGTGAGCTGTGACGAACCCCAAATCAGTCAACAAGCTGGAGAAGCACCTTCTCAGTCAAGGTTTTTTGAGTAATGTGGCACTGAAGGAGGTTTTTGTAGTCCTATGGGGTCAACCTGATGGAATAATGTCTTCCCTCCTGGGAGTCTTAGGCTGAGCTGGGAGACTTCAACAAAAAACGTCTATGTGCAGGAAGAAACATCTTCCTGTGGTTAGTGCTAGCTGGAGGAGGCCTGGCCGTTGGCCAAAGAGTGTGGCACCTGGACCCTATCGCTCTCCCACAAGGCTGCGTCAGCTTCACTAGAAAGTTGGGCTGATCTCTTCCAGCGAGGTTAGGGCTGGCAAAATGACAAGATCAGGCAGTGATTTGGTCAGTGAGAGCACAGCTGTGCCCATGGCAGCTACTGCAGCTTGAAGGCAGAGAACTGGGGGATGCTGCTCCACGCACCTTTCCCATTCTCATTTTGTAAGTGTAATAGAGTATGAATAACAAAACGACATGAATTTGGGGTTTGCTGCCTACCAAAATCTTCTGGAACGATCCTTACACTCTTTCCAAAAGTGAACAAACTATAAACGATCATTAAATTGAATGTATCCCCCTCCCCAAATACTGTAGCAGACAGCACTGTAACGAACTCTGGATAAGCAGTAAGAAACCCGGTGTGGATGAGGCTTGCAAGCAGTCAGGGCTCAAAGCTCCCCTTACACTGAGTAACACAGACATCTCTTACAGAAGGAGACATAAAGATCTGTCCATCTTCATGTGTCTTTCCCTGACCTTGGCTGGCCTGTGAGCAAGGGGCCTGAGCAAAAGATGCACCGCAGGGGACATTTTCCTTGCAGAGTCTGCCAGGCTCTGTCTTGAGATTTAATTTCCTGTGACCCAAAGCAGTGTCAGAGTCTGTCGTGTGGCTTGTTGTCTGTGAACTGGGAGTAGCAAACCCCTGCTGTAAAGCTCTGGGCTTACTCTACCTGGACTATGTCTATACTCTTAAACAAGCAGGCCAGGGCTCATGAGGCCAAGTGCCACAACGCAGCTTATATCCGCACAGCTAAACTTTCTTTCCCCTCAAAAGGGAGTGGCCTCATCCCTTCTACATATTGGAGACTGGACTAAAACCATGCTGGTGAGCAAACAGACAACCTGAATAATCATGGAAGAGTGGCCAAGCCCACCGCCAGCCAGCCTGAAACCCTGGTGCCAAGGGACATCCTGCTGTGAACAGGGATCCTGAAGCTGGTCTGGCTGCAGCTGCAGCGGTTGCCATTCAAAGTGTTCATCATCCCTCCATCCCACCGCCCTCAGCAGCTCTGCCACCATAGCTGTGGGAATTATTCATCCAGGCCAGGTCAGCCAAACCTGGCTGAGTTTGAGTGGTTTTGGTAGAAGGTTCTTCAAGGAGCTGGGTCATTCAGAGAGATGGCAATTAAGGACTGATTTTGCGATCAGCTGTGCTGTCTGTAGGAGATGAAATGACCTGAAGCCAGGGAAGTCTCCCTCTGGCTGATGTGCGGGCAGGGGATGCGTGGTGGCCCTCTGCGTGCCCTTCACACAGAGCACAAGTAATTTGCTGCTCGCTTCAGTCTGCAGCTCAGTGTGACAAAACGTGGCGGCGCCGGGGGTCTGCCTTTACAGGGAGCATCCTGCCAGCGGAGACGGTAGGGCTCCAATCCAGTCTGTAAATCCCTGGGAAGAACAGGAGAAAAATGGATCTGTTTTTTATATTGCAGGGCCACTCACTACAAATCACAGCGTACCTCTATGTCTCTTGCAGTTTAGGAGCCACAACTGCGTGAGCTCGGTGACAGCCTCTCCCTGCTGCCAGCCGCTCTGGTTTTCAGCCAGGCTGCACAGATCAGCCTCGCAGTAACTCTCCGAGACTTCAAGAGCTGCGAAGCGTAGATCTGATCCTGCCCCGTGTCTGGGGACAAGCTGCCCTCTGGATCTGCGGAGTCAGTGGAGCCCTGGCTTCACTGTCAGGCATTGTCTGGCTCTTTGGCTTGTGTTTTATTTATGAGAATTAGCCCAGGGGTTCAGAAATTACAAACGGACTGGCCAATGTTTGTGAGTAGAGCGGGGCAGAGAGGGGATTATGCAAAGCAGGAGACACTGGGAAATCAAATAAAAAAACACCGCCCTGAAAAGTGGGTTGCATAACGAAAATAACAATTTTTTTTAAAAAAGGAGAACTCTGGTCTCTGGAGGCAAGCCTTTATGGTCATCTTCTGACCCCTGCTCACCCAGCCCTGGGGGAGATGTGCAAAGGGAGGCGATTAAAGGGGAGGCGCGGAGTCCGTTCCTCCCCCGGCAGCGCAGAAACCGCCGCCGCGGCGGGCGGGCGGGCGGCCCCGGCCCCGGCCCCGGCCCCGGCCCCGCAGAAGGGCAGGCATTGTGCGCGGCACGGCGGGCCGGCGCTCCGGTGCCAGCCGAGAAAACAAATGCCTTCCCGCTGTCTGCTGGAAACGCTTCCACCGCTCCTGCTGAGCGAGTTCATTTCAAAGCCAGCTGACTTTTTGCCCTTTCTAATAGAGCTTAAAATGTTTCTGTTTTCCAGCCTCGCCCCCCCCGGCCCCGCCGCCCCTCGGCTCGGAGGCATTAATACCGCAGGTTCGTGAAATGCCAGCGGAGTATATGGCAAATCAAAAGGATTAGGAGGGCGATTGGTATCTGAGGGGGCCGGCGGGGTCTTAAGATTCTTCCCCACAGCGGTAGTGAAACGCTATAAACCCGCAAATCTTAAAAGGTATCGGTTAAAGCCAGCAAAATCCCCTTTGGAGTCTGGCCCCTCCAGCTGCGGGGCTGCCATCCCGCCTTTCCCATCCCGGCCTTTTTTTCAGGTTTTTTTTCCTTCCTTTTTTCCCTTTTTTTCCCCTTCCTTTTTTTTTCCTTTTTTTTCTTTTTTTTTTTTTTTTTTTTTTTTTTTTTTTTTTTTTTTGTTTTTTTCCCTTCTTTTTTTTTTTTTTCCTTCTTTTTGTTTGGGTTTTTTTTTTTTTTTTTTGGCTTTTCTTTCCAGCCGCCGGCCACGGCGGAGCGGGCAGGTCAGGCGGCGGGGAGCGCTCCCGGGGCGGCGGCGGCGGCGGCATCTCCGCCCGGCCCGGCCCTCGGCCCTCGGCCCTCGGCCCCGCAGCTGCCCGCCCGCCGGCCGTCCGGCCCCCGGCGCGGCCGTGTGTGTGTTTAGGAGGTGCCGTTTCCCACAGCTCTGATCTAATGCAGCTGTAATTCAATCTCCGTGTGACCGACACTCTGCCGGCGCTCTCCCACCCGCCGGCAGGCTCCTCTCTCCCAGGCTGTGTGTGTTACACATTTACACTGTCAATCTGACAGGCTCCCCTCAAACAACCCCTCTGTATAGATTTACAATGTCAATCACGAGGGCTTCGGGGGCTGTCTGCGGCAATAACTCCCGCCGCTCCCTCCCCTCCCCTCCGCCTCCGCTGCGCCCGCGGTACAGTCACCCTATACCTGCCACTCAGCCCCGGCAAAAGGACTTTTGTTTAATGGCATTTGTGTGCAACCACAAAGAGCAAAGGCAGCTGAAGCAGATAAGGCTGAGAACCTGAAACAGATGTAAAAGAGATCAGATCGAGTTTTCTGCCGATCCTCGACTCCTGCGGAGATTTATGACCCCTTTTAACCCCATTTTAAATAGGTTAAACTGGGCTTGCTCTATACGGACCAAATGAGACCAGCCAGCGCTTGGGTAGAAATTTACCCAGAGGAACGGGTCAGTCCCCCCGTTTTGCTCTGTTCCTTATCTCTAAGCCAACCCATTTGGCCGCTGCATTGCTCGTCGTTTGAAGACTTTTCTGTGATCTCATTATAACTCACATCCTCCGAAAGATTGCAAAGCTGCCAGTTGACCTTTAGCCCCTGAAGAGTCCTAATTTGGGGTTGGCAACTTACAGCTCAACAAGCGAGGCAAGGCAGGAGGACAATAGCGGGGGCTGAGGACGGGGAGCACGGCACAACAATAAGCTGTCCTTGGAAGTGCTGGGCTGCGATTGTCATCCCAGACACAATCATGGGAGACTCAGTTGGGATCGTTTTCTTTTGGCAGATGGCTTTGAACTCTGCTTTTCCTTTCCTGCTTCTCCGTTAATTATGAGTTTCTGCTTCTTCCCAATGACAGATGAATCCGCCAGGGGCGAGAAAAACCAAAGGGACAAATTCTGCTCGGTTAGCACTGCTCAGCCTCCGTTGACTCGTACCAGCTTATTCCAGATTTACACCAGAGGGCCTGAACTGAGAGGAGAATATAGCTTAGTAGTTCAGCCAGTGGTTTGTACAAAAGGCACAAACCAGTCTTCCTCGCAGAAGGTCTGGCAAAGCGCTGTGATACTCACTATGGATAACGGCAAAGCTTTTCAGCAAAGCTGACTTACTGCCGCAGAACTACCCTCCTCCTTCTCCTCCTCCTCTTCCCGCAGGCACAAATAGCACCAATTTCTAGAAGACCTTGGGGGGGTCACTTCTTGAGGGCTACACCAAAACTGTAATATCCCCAGTAAGACCCATTCCACGTGTCACATCCTCGGGCTGGGACACGGACTGAGCTCGGGCAGGGCAGTGCTGGTCCCTGGGCTGCATTTTGGGAATCACCAGCCAGCATCGCTGGGCTGAGCCTTCAGCTGGAGCCCTCCTGCTCCTGCACTGCCCAATGGAAGTGGTGGCGGCTCTGCAGCCCCCTTACAACTCCAATACCATTGGCCTTACCTGTGAGGTGGCTTAACGATTTTTTTTTTAACGAGAGTACCAGAGTTTCACTGATATTGGGAGGGGGCTTTTTAAAAAGTGCTTTTCCCACTGTTCTCCTAAAATGGAGGCTCGAAACAAAGCAGACCTAGAAATGCTACCATGAGAAGAACATTATTTTCCTTTCATGGGTATTACTGACTCATCACAGTTTTCTAGCGTGCTGAGCTTTTGAAGCCAGCTGTAAGAGGTGAAACATATTTAATTTCTGTCATACAGGGCTTCTTCTGAACCCCCGTGTTTGCTCTGGTTGGGGATGGAGGTAAAAGAGAAAAGTCCTCCAACAGCGAAACAAAGCCTGTTCCAACTTGTGGCTGTGCCTCAGCTCTCCCACGCATGCACCTGTGTCCCCAAGCCTCTAACAACAGCATCAGAGCTAAAAAAAGCTTTGCTGTGCTCAAAGGAAAATAAGAAATGTGACCATCCAGCCTGGGAGGGAGAGAGAGAAACCTCCTAACCAGAGGTCATGTCTCAAATCGGTATTCACAGGGCACATGCTACTGGAAAGGGCTCCAGAGAAGGAGAAAGAACACACAGATAAAAACCAGAAGTTTCATAAAACAGAAATGGAGGCCTCTAGATTTTCCCACTTTTGGGGTGGGTATTTTCTGCTGAACTTCTGCCCAGCACCTGCCTCACGCCCGTGCAAATGACCGCAGATGCCAGTATTTTTCCCCACATTTTGCACATACATGAGAGAATTCAACTTGCACCACAGCTGCCGGTGCGGTGGGTTCGTGTTCATCGGCAAACACCCGGAGCGGGGAGAGGAGGCTCCGCAGGCGGGCAGCTGCTCCCGCAGAGGCAGGAACCCGCCGCAAAGCCCCGTGTCCGGCAGCCGCTGTGGGGCCGGAGCTCAGCCCGAGCCCTGGCCTCTCCGGTCCCCGTCTTGCTGGGGGGGCTGAAGCTCCTCTGGCTTCGTGCAGACGACATCCCAGGGCCAAGAGCAAGAGGGCACGAGGAGATCTTCTTGCTTCTTCAGCAGGAGGTCAGGTAGAGCTTAGCTTAACTCCCTACTCCCATCATCTCTGCCTCAGCCTGCAAATTAACACCATCACCCTAAATCCACAAGCCGAGCAGAGAGAGTTGTTTTTATTTAAATGCAACATAAAAAGCCTATAAAAAAGGTTAAAAGCCCCATATAATTATCTTATTTTATTTTATTTTCAGTCCCGTGGTATTAATTAAAAAAACATTACCCAGCTTGAGAATTTGATTCCTTCTGCCTGATATGGGGAAGGAAAGGAATCTCTCTTGAGAAAGGTCTCCAGAGTCCTTAATCACCATTTAGGGGCCCTGCTCTTTGAAGGGCCGTAGAGGAACAAAGTGGTTTGGGGATTAGCGAATGGCTTTTATTTCTTCCCTAATGATGAGAAAAGTGCAACGAATGCCTAGGGCAGATGATAAATTGAGTCAGAAAATGTTGCACGAGTGCCCTTTGCTAAGCTAGAGGATCAGTGTCAACAATATAAAAAAATGCCTCTGTTTGCTCATAAGAAATAATGTTTGAATCATTAAACAGTAGAGACGGTATTGGCCGTATTTAACTGCCTTGTACCTGCAGCCCCTTTGCAAACAACCCCTTTGAAGTGACTTCAAAGGGTCTGTGCACATAAGGAGAGGCTGCAGTATCAGTCACTTCATTGGTTACTCATGGGACTGCGGAGCAGAGCACAACAGAGCTGAGCTGCCTCTGCCCAACAACCTTATTCAGCGATGGGAGAGAAGAGGAAGGCCATCCAAGAGCCCCTCAGAATATTTTACTCCAAAGAAGAGAAAGAAGAAAATACAGCGTGTTCCCTTTGACGTTGTGCCCCACGCCACTTTGAGCCGGGGTTTCCTTTATGGGGAAAAAAAACCCAAACCCAAATTAGTTAATTCTAGGGGAAAAAAAACCCTAAATGGAGTCATGGTGCTCTGTAGCATGTTTCTGAAAGCATCTGCGGTGAGGGTAAGGAATCCAGGATGGAGCCAACGTCCCCAGAAGTCACTGGAGACAATCCCTGGTTTTAGAGAGTGCCAAGCCAGCCTTGAGTCAAAGTTAGCAGGCAGCACAAGTCAGAAAGCTCTGCTGGTGAGAGCAGCACAGATCAGGAGCTGACTTAATAGAAAACAACCAAATCTGCAAATCAGACTGTAATTTTTTTTCCTTTCATAAGGCTGAGATACAGCTCCATCTCAGAGCGCAGACAGGAATTAACCTACCCAACGATACAGCAGGATTTGTGGAAGCGCCTTTTCTTCTTTCCTTCTTTTTATAGACAATTTTCCCCTCTTTGCACAGACACCGTATGAGTCATAGAATTCAGCTCTCTGCATTGTCCAAATAGGCAAAGATGGCATCAGGATGCTACAACTCATTGTTTTTTAACTTGGAGGAATGATACAAGTTCCTTGGGTAGATCTGGAGCTCAGATCCCCTTCTTTGGAAACTAGTGAGATACTGACAGGAGGTTAATTTTGTGTGCTCATTTTACCTCTCTGTTCATTAAAGAGGAAGCCTACGAAGATAAGATGTTCAAAAGTGCAGTGTTTTTATGTCTGGGGTTATACATTTCAGTGATATATGATGTCCTTCTCCTACTTATTATGGCCATTTAAAAGCTTCAAAAGCACTTTCTGAGGAAAGACACAATATAAATATGTACTACATGATTTTATTCTGCAAGATATTCTTAGTAAGTAACCCTCACCAGTGAAGTGTAAATGTTCTTCCTTTTTTAAAAATCTAAAACCAGTTTTTAGGCTTTTATGTTTAGAGGTTTTCATAAGGAACTTGGGCAGGATGAGGAATCAGGCAAGAACCCCAGGATTTCCGAGACAATTAGTATTTTTAAATGATGAAACAGTATGAATAAAAATGCCAACAGTTTATCTCCTCTTCTGCTACTACAAAAAAGCAACCTGATTAGCACCTTAGATATTTGTAAGGAATGAAAAAAATAATGATAGGGCAAGTGCTCCCCCACTTGCAATTGGCAGAGAAAGAAAATACATTGTAATGGAGAACGAAGACTAGCAATACGCTTTACTGCGCGTTACCTGAATGGATAAAATAAATGCTGAGCTAGCATTATTGTCTTCATTAAAATACCTATACTGTGCAGGTGACATAAATGGATGAAGTGGGAAAATTACTGAGGAATTTTAAATATAAGGAGCTGGAGAGCTTGTGTTTCCCTTGTATGAAACTAAACAAATGTGGGAGCAACAGCTTATTGTTAAGGTTGAAATCGGAAGCAAATACTTTGACTAAGCCAAGGAGGCATAGAGATTAGAAAAACTGTGGTCAAGAAATGTAAGGATGGATGCTACACAGCCCTCCACGATGCTGAGGAGAGAAATTTAGGAGATGGTTTTTATATACGCCAAGAATGAAACACTGCCAGCCTTCATGTCTGTGGAAAGGAAAAGTGGAAACGTAACAGTGGTTCAAAAGGGCCTCTAGAAAAAGCAAAAATGGGTTCAAAAAAGGGTTCAGGCAAACTGCCGTGGCTGGAGGGAGCGGAGGGAGGAAGCAAGAAGGAAAGCTTCATGGTGAAAAGCAGTGCCACAGCTTATGAAGCCCTTAGGTCATGGCAGGGCTAGGAATGGGGACTCGATTCCCTGGGATCGATGCCTTTGTGGTCTCCTCACAGGCCAAAAAAAGGGACTGCTGCCCTTAATCAGGAGCAAACTGGAGGATGCCTGCCTCAGACATAAGACTGATGGGGGAGTAGCTAGAGACAGCTCTGGCTTTGGAGCTAGTCTTAGGAAAAGGGATCCTTCCGCAAGGTAAGAGTTAACCCTGGAAGCATGTTTGTGATCCTGGAAACTGCAAACACATTGTGAATAGACAGAAAAGCTAAACACACAAAGAGAGAGGATCCATAAAGAAAATGAAATCGATTGTAGTAAAGTGGAGACAGGGATGAGGGCAATAGATTCAGCTCTGCTAAGTAAAGATGCAAGAGATTAGGATGAGCAATAAGCAGAAGGCCTTCCAACTATAAACAAGCTGGGAAAGAGGACTCTGGGAAAGCTGTACAAATAAGCAGAAGTGACTTAAAAAGATATTTAGAGGAGCAAAAATAAATCCTGAATAGAGTCCTTCTGAGAGTGCTTTAGAGCAGCACCGTCATGTGGCATCAGGCGTTCAGAGAAGGGCACGCTGCCCCCTCTGCCAGTACTGTCCGAGGAGCAAGGCTGTACGCTGGCATCCCTATAGAGCGGGCTGAGGTTTGGATCTCGTTTCTGCAGATGCCGGAGGTTGTGCAAGCTCTTAAGAAATAAATACCAGAAACATTTGGCTAAGGAAAGATAGCACAGGACAGAGGATCTTCCTGGGCAGTCAGGTTTTGATTTCATCTGAATGAAAGGCAAATAGTGAAATAAATAGAAAAAAAAGAGATAAGCTAAATTTACTCTGTATTTTATTCATATTTTGAAATGTTTTTCATACTGAGTTGATGAACAGGTTAATAGACAACAAGCCAGGATATGAAGCTTTAATCTGTCAGCTACCAATATTTCATAGACAACTTTTCAGCCCTCCCAGTCATGATATTTTACATATTTACATAAGAAAACGTGAAGTAGAAAATCCTGATAATTTTAATCTTCTTATAGCCTGAATTGCTGCAGAGAAAAAAAGGGAGAAAGATGCTTTTTCATTATTTCCTTTTGGGAGAAAATCAGATACCACATGGTCATAAAGCCCTGAATTGAGAGCGATAACAAGTTCCCTTTCCCAAAGAGCTTACAATGTGGAGAGGGAAAAAAAAAAAAGGGGTTGTGTGTACAGGGGATAAATGGTCTTTTCATATCCAGAAATGCTTTATTTTCGCATGAGTCATAGTGGGTTTGAGTAAGTCCTTTAAAATGCCTCACATTTTGGCTCTGGGCACGGAAAGCCTCTGTCAGAAGCCAAGTTTCTTAAAGTCACTCGAAGGATGTATATGAGCTGGGGTAACTTGGAGCCGCTTCCACTGCCGCAGACCCCGTCCCAAGTCACTGGCTGCTGGTGACCCCGCAGCCATCGCCACCACGGGAGCTTCAACGTGGGCAGGGAAGCCTGCCTGGGTCACACCAAAGTGATACGGCTTTCAGATGTGAGCGGGGACACGTGAGCCTGTCCATGGAGGTGGAGGCCAACTGGTGCTAGCAAGCAGTTTTGGGGTGTTTGAGCGTTTGTTTTTTTTTTATTTATGTTGTGTTTTTGTCTAGAAAACATCCCTAGGGATGGCAAGGGTGGCTCCTGTCGGGGAAGTCTTTTGTGCCAGCATTTAAACAGGATCTGTTCAGGATGCTCACACTTAATTCATACCGTTCCACGTTTTCAGAGCCTTTTTCAGTCCTTTTACCTAAGCCTGAAAGCTTTCAATTGTTTCCTCAGTGTTTCGAGATTGGAATCAGCTCAGGACTCTGGGTGGAGATATCCTCTGGGCCAGGGTATTGTTGCCCTGTCCCCCCGCGAGCGAGCGGCGGCCGTGTTTGCATCCTAGGACAGCCGGCAGGCCTCCCCGGAGCCGTGCAAGCGCAGCTACAAGTGTCGGGGTGTACACAGACGGTTCCAGTCTGAGGGCTGGGGGGCATGAAAGAAAACAGAAGCGATGGGAGGCTTTGTAGCCCTCCTGGCTGACTTTCCACCAGCCAAAAGTATTTCCCCATCTGTCTCCCTGGGAGAGGCAGGGGAAAGATGTGGGAAAAACTTCCAGGAGCACAGATATCTGCCACAGCTCTTGTTACAGGGTTTCCGGATCACTTCACGTGTTTCCCTTTTGTCACTAGGAGCCATGCCTGAGACATGGAGAAGCCCCCACAGAAAACCTGTTCTGAGTAGCTTTCCTTCTGCAATCGGAGTTGCCCTGAATTATTCTGGGAAGAGGGGGGGATTTTCAAGCAGAAACTTTGGAGACAGCACTTCGGATGATGAAAATAATTTCCTTACCCAGTGGAAGAGCTTTGCACCTCCTCTTTGGCCTGTTTGGCCTCTTCCAAGGCTGAATAAGAGTCATTAAAACTTCTGACAGTTTGTTGTAAGCCAGGCCTAATGTTGAAGCAAGGCTATCCCTGAGGATTTTATTGAACTACATATAAAAAAGAAATGATACAGTCAGTACAATAGCCCTGCATTACCTGTTTGATACAAAAATCAGCTTTGTCCCATCTATTCACCTTCCAGTGCAATTTTAATACTTCTAATGAGATTTCCACCACGGAAATGATGGGGAGAGGCTGTCCTGTTGCTCAGACACCTTTCTCTCATTGCAGCCACCAGACTATGGCTGGATTTGTTCCTGACATCTTGGTGCCTCATCTACCACATATTCACATCCATTAATGAGCCTCTCTCCTGTTCTGAATGTTACTTGTCACATGAGGAAGGTGAATCTGTTATAAGGTGAGTCACGAAACAGTCAAGACCAAGCAGACAAAGCCACAGAGATTCCCTTAACAAGCAATGGCCACAGGATGCAGCCAACAGAAGACAGTCTTCAGCAATTATAATGAAAAATCATAGCCAAGACACCAGTCAGATCTGAATTTGTCTCTCTTTATCTCACTGCATTGCTCTGTGGCCATGACATCACCTAATTTAACTAAGTCCATCATCACCCTGCCATTAGGCACTGGTGAGGAGCTGCAGGTACCCTGCGGGGCTCAGTGCAGCCAAAAGGGAAACCTCAGAAGGTGCATTTTTCCTCCATTCAGTCAAACCAATTTGCTGCCAGGCCAACATGCATGTGACACAATTAAAACCCCTTCGACCTTTTCATGGTTTAACCCCAGCTGGCAACCAAGCCCCACACAGCCACTCGCTCGCTCCCCCCCCGGTGGGGTGGGGGAGAGAATCGGAAGAAAAAAAAGTGAGAAAACTCGTGGGTTGAGATAAAGACAGTTTAATAGGTAAGGCAAAAGCCACGCACGCAAGCAAAGCAAAACAAGGAATTCATTCACCACTTCCCATGGGCAGGCAGGTGTTCAGCCATCTCCCGGAAAGCAGGGCTCCGTCACATGTAACAGTTACGTGGGAAGACAAACACCATCACTCCGAACATCCCACCTTTCCTTCTTCTTCCCTCAGCTTTATACACTGAGCATGACGTCCTATGGTCTGGCATATCCCTTTGGTCAGCTGGGGTCAGCTGTCCCAGCTGTGTCCCCTCCCAACTCCTTGTGCCCCCCCAGCCTCCTCGCTGGTGGGGTGGGGTGAGGAGCAGAAAAGGCCTTGGCTCTGTGTAAGCACTGCTCAGCAGTAACAAAAACATCCCTGTGTTATCAACACTGTTCCCAGCACAAATTCAAAACATAGCCCCATACCAGCTCCTATGAAGAAAATTAACTCTATCCCAGCCAAAACCAGCACAGACCTGCATACACTAAAAGGACAGTTCCTGAGTCTATAAAGATATGGCATGGCCCAATCCTGCTGGTATTTAATCGCCAGCACCCTTTGTAGTAGGTACCACAGTCACCATTCCCATTGTCAGGCTAACTCCAAAACAAGCATCGGGGCTGCTCATCCCACGGGGCACCCCACCAGGAAATGTCTGACCCAAGGAAGCAAATTACAGTTCAAACTGCGGGCTCCCGTGGCTGCGGTTGATAAGGAGCACTGCCCAATCTGCCTCTCTTGGCGAAGAAATTGCTCAGTCTCCAGACCTGTCAGCAGGGTCAGGTAAGTCTCTAAATTATTTCAGAAAACAAAAACATCTAATAAAATTTGGAGAACAGGTTTGCCAGAAATACAAGAAGAGAAAAAGCAGTAGTGAGGCCAGGACACCATCAGGTTTTAGGAACAGCCCAGCATGCCTTGGGCATCTCACAGACCCTCAACAGTGCTGGTAATTTCCAACCTGACTCCCTCAAACGCCTTTTTCACAAAGATGCATGAAAATGTCTGTGCAAGCCATGACCTCAGGCCACAAATGCCACCCCTTGTATCTTGGGGCCTTGTCACAGTCCTGTGGAGGGACCTGCCCATTCTCAGACTGTCCCCCTGCTTGTCTCACCATGCCACAAATGAGGCTCAGAGTAGGCTGGGCTCACAGCATAGCTAGACACTTTTATTTATTCCAAGGAAATGTATCTTCTGATTTGAGTCCATCCATACATCTTCTTTGTGGTTTTTTTCCTGTTAAGGAAAACTTTGAAATAGATCTTGACACAGCCGGATCAGCTCCACTCTAGAAGTTTAGCAGTTTGAACTGTTCTCAGTTGGTATCTCTAAAAACTATAGTCCTTGGTTTTTTATCTCAAGAATAACCCTGCCATGAAACCAATATGCTGGGTTTCCTAAAGCAGGACCGCCACTGTGCCTCTTATTTAACCCCAATGATCAGATCCAGATTTCCTTCCATGAAGAATCAAGGATATCCGTCATCCTTCACAAAGAAAACAGTAGATACTACACGAGCCTTCTTCCGAGAGCAACGTGTACTTCCCGCATACACCTTTATATCTGCCCCAGCCTGCACGTGGGTACAGCTGTGAGAGAGCAAGGGAGGGAAACGAAGAGCCAGGAGAGACCACAGAAGGCAGGGGAGGACCAAGAGGAATCTTCCCCCTGCAGTATCAACTTATCTGACACTAACATCACCTCTCTGTTATCTGCCTTAGCAGCAATACCTCATTCTTCACCCTTAAACACCCCCTTTGAATTAGGGAAGAGACCATCAGGCAAAGCTGGAGCTTGGGGTAAAAAGCAGCGGGTGGACTTTAGCTCCTGCTGGACTATTGTAGTCTGTGGTGGTAGTGGTGATGGTGGCAGTGGCCATGGTGGTGGCAGTGGCCATGGTGGTGGCCATCATACAGGGTTGCCTGAGCCTGGGTGTGGTGGGATCCCGGGTGCTCCGGTAGGAAGAGCAGGGCTGGCACAAATGCCAAAGCTGAAGCCAAGAAGGGTTACAGAAGTGGTGAAACAACCAGCGAAGCCTCTGGGGGAACTGGTCTCCCCTGTCATGGTTGAGGAGCGGCAGTGGGAGTTGTTTTGGTGTCTGCGGAGGTGAAAAGAGAAAGGCAGTTAGGCGAGAGGAGGATCAGCCACATCGAGGAGTGTGAAGGAGAAAGGGGCTCTGCCTGAGCCAGGTGACTGCTGGATTTTTCTGTACTTTCTCCCAACTCTTGGGCACAGCCAAGAGAAATCCTTCTCCAGACCCTGCAAGTTGACGTACCAATCAAGCTCCTTTTCATCCATCTATTGACACGCACAATCGGAAAGTTTCAGAAAGATCTAGTTAAACTTGATGTAAACCACAGAGTCATATTTTTTTACAAACCTCCCACAAAGCCTTTCAAACCTAACCTAAACTTAACGTTGCCAACTCTCCTGAGATTTTTCTTAATGTCTTGTGATAATGGATGTTTTTCCTAAAGCCCCAGCTCCTGAATGTGAGAATCTCAGCCTTCATTAAAAAGTAGATTTCTATCCCTCAGGGCCATGAAAGAAAGCTCAAAATTGTGAATCAAGCAAAACATACTGGCTTAGAAAACAGAAGACAAATCAAAAGAAGCCCCTGGTAACTACCATGCCCAGAGCTCAACATAGCTCCCGGGCTGGAGCAGTCACTGCAGGGCTGTGACCCTGTTCTCAAGTGAACTGCCCTGTGCCCTGGTACTGCAAAATACAGGTGTGTAAACTTTTGTTTGGTAGTTACTGGGTGATTGGACGCCTTCATTATGTTTTATTTTGGAGTGCATAGGGGTAGAAAGAGATTCACCAATATAGGTGCACACACAGGCACATAATCACATCAAATCCCAGGTTTGCAGGTGTAGACACAGTCATCATTTCAGTTACACCGACATAAACCCCAGACAAATTCATCAGCCTCACAAAAGTCCCACTACAGTTATTGTTCAGTTATAACGAGGCTACAAAAATAACCCAAAGATTCTTAGTTTTCTGATCACAATATTAGGAATAAATATTACACAGCAAAAAATGACAAGTGCTGACATGTCGCCTCCTGACTTTTCTAACTAAACTCCTCTGAGTACAAAAAAGGAGACAGAAACAATTTAATCCTCATCCTGATGTGGAAACACATTCAAAAGGAGCAGGAAGAATAGGACCTGCATCTTTAGCTTGGCATCTCTGTCAGTCTTTTATATACAGCTTTCACTTCAGTGCATGCTTAAACTGTTATATTTTAATTTTGAGAACATAAACATCTTATTTTCAGTACAGAAGGAGCTGGTTATTCCCAGCCATGAATGCTTTGGTGATTCCTTTCTGCCAGTGAAGGACAGTGTTTTTCAGAGCAAGTAAATCGCTGACTTTGCTGCCCAGATGCAGCGAAACACAGAGGTAGTTGCTGCACTCCTGCATCGCTACTGTTTTCTTCGTGACCAAAGTGAACCGCTATAGAAAAGGAGCAGGAAAAGAAATTTCAGATTCATCAAAAAGGCAAAATGTTTTGTGACCTTTGAAACAGCACTGCAGGAATCCAACCGTCTCACGAGCGAGCACCAGACAGAGCAGCATTAGTAAGCGTTGCATCAAGGGGCTCAGTCCGAAGGTTTTCTTGGAGGGGAAAGTGCTGGTTTAAAGGTTTTTAAAAGCTCAGCTCACACATGTGCACACCCTGCTCAGCAAAATATATTCTGAGCCTTTCCTCTTAACACTTCTTATTTTCTAACTAAGATAATTGAATGACTCAGTGAACATGGCTGGCATTAAAATCTTGGGGGAGGGAAAAGCAGAGGTAGCAAGCTCTAAATCCTCTGCCAAATCCCCTTTTCATAATTTATAGTCTGTCACCAGTTTATCACCGAGAACTGTCCCTCTTTTTCTCATTCTCCAGGCTCCTTTCCCAGTGGACAGTCCATGCCAGCTGTCTCGGCAGCAGGAACGTCCTTTTTTTCCCAAGCCTCGACCTGTGGGAAAATCTTCATTGGCCAGTAATTGATTCCACCCTGCCAGCTCCATTACTTTAGTCTACAGTCAAACTGCCAGCAAGCTGGAGACAGGCAGCCTCAGCCCTCCCCTGCTCCCACTATTGAAGTCCGCTCCTACCCGGGCCGTTAGCTACCGGGGCTCTGAGCTGATGTGTCAGCCCGCCCTGCAATTAGCACTAATCTGAAAATTGGCCTTTGCTAGCAAAGCCAAGCACCTGACAGCTAATTGTTGATGTCAGATTGATGTGCATTTAATATGGAAAGGTTATTTATCAAAGGGTACTTTTTTTCTGTTGGTCTCGGTTTGTCTCTGCATTGCCACAGGCGCTTACAGCCCACAAACCAATAAAGATCTTATACTTCATTTAACTTAAGGAGCCTTGTAAATACCCTTTTCAAACTCTCGGTGTAGGGCAGTGCAGTACTCATCTATTTATATTGCTCATAAAGAAACCGCTGCTAACCAAGCAGTTATTGTTTTTAGTCTCTTTTTTTGGAATCAAAATATTGGGGGGCGAAGAAAGGTTGATAACAGAATAGCAACTGCCGGCCAGCCCCGGGATTAAAAATGAATTAAGTTTTGACTCATACCCAGAGTCTTGCCAGCCTTTCTTTACACCAGGCTACTTCAGTGTTTACAGTATTACCTACGCTTTCCCTGGCTGTGTGTATCATAGGAAACACGCAGGGAAAAATATCGGTCCTGTTGATTTTAACACGGGTTTTGCCACTCATTGCAACAGAGCGGGGACTTCCCTGGTGGCTTTGCGGAGACAAAAGGACACGCTCCTTCAGGTCCTGACCCTGTGATCAGACAGCAGAAGGCAACGCATCGTGAGCATGGAAACCCCCGCACGCGGCGGTGAAGTTGGCTGACATCCACCTACCGTAAAATGGGGTGTCTTGCTGACGAAGGCCATAGCTAAATGTTTTCCAAGAGTGTAGGGCAATCGCTAGACTGAAAACAGGCTGCACTATGAGCTTTACCATTGGGAGCATCTGCCTGACGCTGCACAGGTTACCATCTAGCACCCCCGTAAATAGCTTAAAAAAGCAAACCCACCAGGTATTTAAACAGAATCACATTTGTTCGGATTGGACACGCACATTTCAAGTCGTGCTAAAGTCCTGCTAAAAAACCAGTAAGGTTTTGCAATTGCTCAGAGGAAATTAATATATCCCACGGAGCCTAGGAGGTCAGCAAAAATACTAGTGGCACACATAAAACTCTGGCACACAAGCCACAGTAAGAAAAAAAGGCTGATGGTTTTAAATGAAGCAAGAGAGAAGACAGTCTCCAGCATGGAAAGCATGTATGAAAAAGTGGTAAATCAGAGAGGACACAAACACAACAACTGTTTGATACAAATCATATTCTGACAGGGAAATGAAAAGTACCAGTGTGAGTTGTGTGAAGCAATTGCTCGTATTCATTCCGCAGGTGGAGGAAAACTTTTTTCATGTATATCGAACGTGTCTCCTTTTTGAATGAAGGTGGTCAAATATTTCACAGAGCCTCTGTCCTCTAAATACTGTGCTTTAAGATATAAAAGTATGTAACTGGTATTCTTCCACTAACCTCACACTGCAAAAATTTAAGCGGAAAATATCCAACTGTGCAGGATCTAGAGAAGGACTTTCACACAAAAAACCTTTCAAGAGAAAATATTAATTAATTCACATTTCATCATTCGTTAGGCATTGCCTGGATAACGACATCTGTGCATTACTTCCAATATTAAATTTTACCCTCTGCAGTGAGGTGTTTAATAAATTTGACAAATTAAAAATTTGGAGGTGAATGAAAAAACACAGTAGAGTTTACTCGGAGCAATGACTGGAGCGATGTGAACAGACGAAGTGGAGGCACCCGACTGACGGGCCTGGGTTTTGGGGCAGGCAGGAGCTGCTCTCAGCACCCAGCACCCAGCAGAGCCGATGGCAAAGTCCTGCACGTCCCGGTCGTCCCCAGACAGATGACAGACAAAACTTTCATCACCGTACGGGCTGCCACTTTGCCAGGCCTGCTGCGCTCCACTGAAATCACGTCACTTGCTCTGACAGGTCCTGGGCACGCTGATCCTCTCGGGCAGAAACCCCAGGCCACTGCGGATTTAGGGAGAGCAGCCCCTGCCCGCGGCTGCGTGTCCCAGCGGCGGAGCTGTGCGGGGGGCGATGGGCTGCCGGCAAAGGCCGGGCACGTCCCGCAGGCATCCGCCACGGCGCGTCCTCCCGCCGGCTGAGCACCGACCCTGGACACGAAACTCCCCGCCTGGCACCCTTGCAAGCAGCGTGTAAACTAAGCAAATGCTTCTTTTTAAATACATGCTTAAACCCCTCTGGGTTGGTCCTCGGCCGGGATTTAAAGATGTGTTGGAAAGTTTTGGCAGCGTTGCTTTCAACTTGGCCGGCAAGGAGATGTTGAAAGCTACACGACTGCATCCACACTGGAGTTCTGAAATGTGTTAATTAAGACATTCTGTTACCAGCCCTTTCCTTCCTACACAAGACAAAACCCACCGGGTGATAAACGTGTCTGAAATGATTCGTATGTTTTAATGCTTTCCTGAATATGGATCAATTTTAACACTTTTTATAACGCTTGTATCCTAGCCAAGACAAAGCCAATGACTCCAGTCTGATTCAAGCACATTTTTAACGCCCTCCGCTGAATAGGTCCTAGAAGAGGAGAAAGTTCAAGAAGTCATCTCACTTACTCCCCTGCTCAGGGCAGGAGAGCAGCCAGGTGGATGTTTGTCTGAGTTGTCCTTAAAGATTTCCAGCAACAAAAGCTGCACAAATTCCCTCAGGCAATTTATCTTACTCCTTCAGTTTCCTTACTGATAGAAATTATTTTATGAAGTCTAACGCAATGCTCCTCTACTGCAATTTAAACAATCACTTTTCTTTCCTGTCTTCCACGGACATGGAGAACGCTGCTCCCCGCAGCTGACGTGTACGTAGTTGAAGCCCTCCATATTTTCATTAGTCCAAACAATGCTGATTTTTCAATGTTTCCTCAGAAACGTATCCCAGGCCCCTGAGCATTGTTTTCTTCTGCATTCTCAACAACTGACCCACCTCCTTTTTGCAGTACTGAAACTAAAACTGGAACGGGTGCCCCAGTGGAGGCCACACAAGTGTGAGCAGAGTGGGAGGATGAGGTTGTAGGTCCTGCCAAGCTATTCTCCTATTACATGTCCCAGAAGGACACTTGCCTTCCCTGCTACAACGTGACAAAGCTGAATTATTACCCTCCGCAATGCCATTTTTTGCAGAACTGTTGCCTCTCCTATAGCTGCACTTCATCGCTTCACAAGTTGGGGAGCCACTGGGCCCAGGTGCTTCGCCGCTGCCCCTCTGTAGCGCTGGGGTTTTGGGCAGGACTCCTTCAAACCTGCTATTCCCGAGGGGCAGCCTCTTCTCACCAGTCCTTCCTCAGCCCAGATATCTCTCCACACATCATCTCACATCACGGGGACCTCCCTCTTCCCTGCAAACATGACATTCCCACCAGGCCAACCAATCCCCTCTGCAGCAGTGCCCCTGGTGCCCTCCAGGCCCCACATCGCTCGCCCTCCCGGCAGGGCAGGATGGAGCTGACACGGAGGTGATGCACGTGTGGTGTGACAGACCCACTAAGATGTCCTGCTTGTGGACAAGCATCCCTGACTCCACGGAGGGGCTCTTTGGGAAGGGCCGGTTTCGTGAGGGCATCCATCCCTCCACTGATGCCAGGGCAGAAGCATGGTCTTGGAGAACATCCTCATTCTGCAGAGCTGAGGACATCCAGCAGAATCGAGAAGTGAGGTGCACATGCGAAGGACGGGTGCCGCAGCCTGACTCCATTCCCCTCACCTTTGAATACAAGGAAGCCAAGAGCCCTGCTCTCCCACCGCTCAGTTGGCGAACGCGGGCACCTCTGGGGTGACTGCAGGTGGGTTTCTTTCTAATTCCTCCATGACGAGCCCCAAAAGGTGGCTCTGGTCATAGACTGCCCTAGTATCATTCTTGTCTGCAATTTACGTAATGTAAACGTTATTTAGACACCCATCAGTATACATCCTGGTATGGAGTACAACAGCTGCTAGTTCAGCAAGAGTTTCAGCAAAAAAAAAGGGGGAAATTTTCATTATATAAAGTTTTTTCTTAAGTATTAATATCACTAGATTATACATATCCCTGTAATCTGGAACAAGGGTTTACTTCTTAGGATGTAAAAGCTGCTTTCTATCAGATTGGAACACATGTGTGTTTTGGTTAGCTTATATCTTGAGTTACTTAAAAAAGAAGGAAAAAAATGCAATTTTAGCATCAGCTAAAATAAGGAAAAGATCTCAGCCTGTCCAATCGAAACAATGACCTGATGCAGGATTCAAGTCTATCAGGTAATGCTCAAGGGAACATTTTAAATAAGGAAAAAAGAGTGGAAGTGGGGAAAAAAAATATCATCATTGTATTCTTATTTAGTAATGTTCCTCCACTAGCATTAACAGCTTATCTCGCCATCTAAGCACTTCTAGATAACAGACTGGGTTTTATGTTGAGTACAGGCTGTACCAAGTCACTAACCCCCTTCTATTGTTAAAGATTATGTAAAATGGTCAATCAGAGTGTCACTTCTTCCTGCCCGTCCCCCAGGCTGTTATGTTGCCTAGTTCCTTATACAAGCCAAGCATAAAGGGGAGTGAAGCGCCAAGACATAGAAAATGGTGCAAAGCAGAGCCGGCAGGCGCATGGGACATCCCACCATCGCAGAGATACATTTCAGAGGTCACCTAAGCAAAGAGAGAAAAATATCCAAATTAAAATTGTTTACTGAATTTGTCCTTGTAGAAACATTTGTGTTTAGCAGCCTGTGCACCTGCAGAACTGCTGAGGACCTTTCCACGCCTTGGCCAATACAACAGGTCCCAGCACAAGACAGATGTGGAAGATGAAGCTGGAATAGGCTCAGGAGAAGTACACTTTTCTAGCATTTCAAATGAGATTTCTAGATATCCACACCACATCCATCATTCAGAAATCAGCTGTGTCAGATCAAAACAATGAATCATCATGAAATTTGAGAACTGAATTGAAAAAGTTGCTTGGTTTTGCTTTGGTTGAGTTGGTTTTGTTGTTGTTGTTGTGTTTTTTTTCCCCAAGTAGGTTTTTATCCCTATTTTAGTGCAATTTTGAAGGTGCTTTCTGAGGATGCCTAAACTGGTACAAGGTGGCAGCTGCAGTTTCGAGCTCCATGGCTGGTGTTTATGTGCAATGGGAAACAGCTCCTCTGAGCCAGACCAATCCCACAGGCTTCATGAGCAGCAGGGCTTTGGGGACAAACTCCTCCTCCGCATGAAGGCAAAGTAATCACCTCAGCCATGGAAATACCCGCAGACCTCAGGGCAGCTTTTGACTGAGGGAAGATTGCTCAGAAGAGGTGTGTGTGCCAGGCCTCAGAGAGGTGGGAGGTCTGGGTAAAGAGGATGTCAGATTCAATATGTTGTGATGTCTTTTTTTTTTCTTTCTTTCCTTTTTTTTTTTTTTTTTTTTTTTTTTAGGAAGATGCCCGTTCTCCTTCACAGGCCAGCTCAAGCAAAGTGATTTTTCAGGCCAGGCACTGCTCCTACGTTAAACACAGATAGGCATTGATAAATGCCTTGGAGGATACAGTGCTCTTGAAGCCCATCCAGAGGAATGGTGAGGTTAGATTAATGTCATGGATGAAGCTCAGTTTTACCCAACCACAGCTGGTTGATGCAGCACATAGGACGTGGCCCATCTGAGAGCAGATGCCCTGTTTGGGGTGGATGACTGAGACAAGAACAGCTGGACTGCGTCAGACCAGCATTGCCCAGCTTCCAACCATTGGCAGATTTGCCTCAGCCAGCAATGGCTTCTGTGCATTTAGCAACCCTTGGCAGCTTTCTTCTCCTTCGATTTGTAGAGTGTCCCTTCAAGCTGTGCACGCTTTCAGCCTCCCCAACATCCCGCAGCAAGGAGCTGGCTACGCAGCATCTGGAGAAGGTTTTTTTCTTCTGTTTGCTCTGAACTTGCCTCTTACTGGCTTATTGGATGCCCCTGTTGCTTGCACTGGAAGAACAATCAATCCCTACCATAAAACGATGTTATAGACCTCTATCACACCTGCTCTCAATCACCTCTTTTTCTCAGCACCAGAAGGACATAAACCGGTTGCATCTCACCCTTAACGCTCATATTCCTGAGAAAACTGAGCAGGCAGGAGAGCTGCATACATTTGTGCAGGGTTGAACTGAGCCTTTGTTAAGTATTTGCTTAACATACAAATGCCTTTCACGTTTCAAGATAGACAAATCAAGCCTATGTTCTAATTAAGGAAGGGATCAGATGATGTCTTCCCCCTAGCAGAGATTTTCCAAAATTTTTGCCTGGATTCAGCTGCGTATTGTAAGCACATGGGTTGACAGGGAGGGGAGGTGAGTAACAGAGGGCTTCTGCTATTTGTTACTTGTGCTATAGAGTACATAAAGAAAAGGAACAAGAAAAATAATTTCCACATCTCAAATGTCCAAGAGCTGGTCAAGACTAAATACAGTTTGTATCAACAAGAGCCGCAAACTACCAGCACATCTCATTTTCATCTGCTATACATGGGGGCCTGACATGACAGATTTAAGGGAAACCCGTGTATCATTGCACCAGGATACATGTCCTCTTATATACAGCATGCACGTGCACACAGGCGTAACTATATCATGTGCTGGCAAGTAACGGAGAAGTTTAGCAAACATACCTGAAATAGCTCACATATTTAGAGATGCCAAACAGGCTCGTGACACCATTTCCAGAGGGTTTTTTTCCCCCAGCTCTCCACATCCCCCAGCCATTCAAACGACAGTTGTTCATGTAGGCTCGCACTCTCATGCAGTCATCAGTTAGAAGGCGACAACTTGAAAAACTATCATTTGTCATTGCAAGCCAAAACGAGCAGCCCTGCTCCTTCGTGCCCAGCTCTGGCGAGGAGCTTCCCCAGGCCCAGGCTTGCTCCGGGGCTGCCCGAGCTCTTGCCCCACTGTCTGGTCCCTCTGCTGCCTCCTCCTCTTCCTCCTCCTCCTCCTCCTCCCTCGTTCCCTGTCCCCTGCACCCACCGTCGTACATTCTCGCCTCCCTCCCTCCTTTCCTTCTAGCCCGCTCTCCCAGGCTTTTGCACGGAGGAAAGCTTCCTCTCCTCTTTTCTGCCTCTCCCCCTTGCTCCAACCGTGTCCGCTGGCAATCCACCCTCCCGGGCACTCAGGACAGCTGTGATAGCTGAGCAGCAGCTACAAATACCCCACTACATCACAACCGCTGCGTTTTGGGAGCTTACTCCTGCTATTTCCCCCATTGCAAAAGCACCCAAAACTGAAAGCTAGTGCATTCACAAAGAGTTGATTGATTGATCAACAAAGACCGAGGACCAAATCTGCTTTGCAGAAGAACATGAAGGGTTTACAGAGCAGAGGAGGTACCTGAGCAATGCAGAGAGGGTGTCTGAGCGATTGTACGGATGGCACAGCTAAGGGTGGGGAAGATAGGCTGAATAAGGCAAAGAAAAAAGGAAAAGGGAAGTTGGGCTGTCACGAAGAAGCTTCTTGGCGAAGAAATCCGAGACACAAGCCAGGGAGTGGATGGTCCTTTGCTTTAGCCATTTAAAACTGGACCGATGGCGGTGCTGGACGCCGCACTGCAGAGAGGCGGGGAGGCCCTGTGGGACGGTCCCCTGCAAGCCAGACGGGGCTGGTGGCCCCGATCCCCCGCAGCGGGACTCGTGCCGGGGCAGCTCTTCTCCCACGAGCACCCGGTGTCCCATCTGCCTCCGGGGCAGCCCTCACAAAACCCTCAGGCGCCAATTAGGCCCCGAAGCAACCGCGTTCCCCTGGGGCGGGGGCTGCGCTGCCCCGGGGGCCACAGCAGACGGGAGTCACTGGGTTTGGCCTTGCAGTTCAATTAAATAAACAAAAAAGAGGAAGAAAAAAGCCCTAGCCCCCTTGCAGGGGAGGGCGAGGAGGGGGACGGTCTCCCCGGTAGCTGCCTAATCGCTCACAGGGTGACGGCCCTGCTCCTGTCAGCACAAACTAGCAATTACGATTAATGGGCTGTGGCAATCAGATCCCAGCACTAACAGAGACAGCAGGTCCCACCATTTGCATGCAGTAAATTATTCAGGCTGTCAGCTGTTCGGATGCGAATCGGTAATGTTGCGGTTAAACGCTGGCCACATGGCTAATTTGAGGTGTGCCCACCAGCCCCTGCACCGGGGAGAACTGGCTCTGTGCCGGGGCGGGCAGCACAGCTGTGCCACCGGCACGGCCCCGGCCAGACCCACGCCGCCCGGCCAGACCTCGGCTGTCGCAGCATGTGTGCGGCTAACGACACGTCCTTCTGGGAGCAAAAAGCACCGGGAAAAGCCCAACAGTGTCTCATTTGGCTTAAGTGTCAAGGGACTGGGAACTTGAGAAGATGGGGAGACCTGGACGCCAGCGAGCAAGCTCCAGTGACTAAAAACCTACCTGCTCCTGCAGCCATGGCCAAGTGTTTCACAGGAATCAAATGCACGGCCAGACTCAAAATTGGAGTATTCCTATACTAAAAATGTAGCATCATATAATAAACTCAGGGTTTGCCAGTTAAACCTGATTTTTAAAAAGCCAAAGGTAGCACTCCAGAAGGGCCTCCATTCGGGTGAGCATGCACCGCGTTCCTGGCATGAGCATCCACAGACCGCTCCGAGTGAACTAGATGTGCACTGCCGACATCCCGTTCTGCCTATCTGGCTGCGAGAGGTGTGTTTTAATGCACCCACCCTCATGCAGAAAATAATTCTTTCCAAATAACCCTTCAGGGTGGAATGACTGAACTCTCCTAAGCTCAGCTACTGCTTTTCAGGAGCACAGCATGAAGAATAACAAACATGGGGCAGAAGGGAGAGAGTTATTTGGAAAGTAACGGGAAAAAAACAGCACGGACAGTTGTCTACCTGTGCAGCGATTCAGTTCTTCATCCCTCTTTTCCCACCAAGAGAAGGAACGGCAAGAGATGTGGCACAAACACAACATCAAACTCAGAAGGACCAAGCTGTTTCTTCACTAGCACCTCAGTGTGGACAACTGCAGCAAAGTCCCGTCATTTACATTCAAATCAGACTCGCTTTACTCAGGGGTCTGCCCGTGTTCACTGGTACGCAGCCTGAGAGGGACTATATTTCATGTCAGGAGCTTGAAACGGTTCAGAGTTCTCCCATATGGCTCAGTATCCCAGAAGCGCCTGTACCCTTGCTAAGCATCATACCCCCAGCAAACGTGCTGGGCTGTAGTTCTGGCAGCTTTCTTGGAAGTACTTGGATTTTTCAAATATGCAGGTCTTTTAGTAGGAAGAAAACATTTGATTAAGAAATATAAATAGTGACAGGCATTCTTCTGAGGAAAAGATAAAAAAACATATATCAGCCCTCAGACTTTTAGAGTTTGAAATTAAAAATGAAGAGAAATAAAAGGGGGATGGCAAGTAGTAATACTCTGTGTAAGCACAGTAGCGTAAATTAGTAGGGAAGTCATGAGAATGAATAGCAAAACATAAGTTTAAGGCACGAGGTCACTTGGCTAAACAAGTACCTACCTCTGAACGTACGGGCAGATCAAGGTGCCTGTGTCGGCCCAAGCTCTTCAGCACTGAGATCACATCTATTTGAAAATGTCTGGGCACATCCCATTCAGTCTGCCTGTATTTAGGACAAGTAATTAAGAGAGGGTGGTTGTCAGAAGGTCAAGCTATTTCAGATCTACAAAGACTTAAAATCCATTCAAGTGCTCAAACGTATGCACTGAATAGTCCCATCGCGACCAAAGGGCCATGTAGCAGCGTGGAAATTTAGGCAGCAGTACGGGTTTTCGCACATCAGAGCCATATTTTTATCCTCACTGAGGCCCAAAGTACTTATGCATATATACACTAGCAGTAAAACAACAGAGTGATCCTTTATGACAGTATGACCATAATCTAACTTGACAAATGCAGTTGTCAGCATCCCTTAAAGTAAATTATAACTACGCCCCCTTGGCTAAATCCTGAGCCCTTTCAAATAACAAAACAAACGGCTCTCTCCCAAGAGTTGTGTTCTCTGCATTGTATTTTCTGACATGCTTTCCCACCATCAACCTTTCATCCTGTTGAACTAATTTCCATTGTAAGCGGCGGAAGGCAGGGAGGATAACTCCCGTTAACTTCACGCTGGTGAAATGCGGGCCTGCCCAGACGAAAAGGCGGTAGACGGGGTACACCCCTGGCAAGGCCGGCCGCCAAGTCCCGTGCCAAGGAGCTCGAACAGGGTAAGATGTACATACAACTGTACTTTTCTATAAATAGCAGGTAAACTGGGGCTTACGACCAGGAAAAGGTCCTCCCCAGCTGCCCATCTTCAGAGCTCACAGCGTGCTACTGTGGTTTGCATCAAAGTGCTTAGTCGCAGCTCTTCCAGCCTGATGCCCTCACTGCTTCCAGCAAACAAGGCACCCAAAATAAGGTCAGAGACGCTGTAATTGGCCCTTTTACAGAAGGGACTTGGCTGAGCTCTGGGTCTTACCACAGTGTTGAATGGAGACGCAGTGAGGTGCTGGCAGAGGAACTGCTGCAGACGGCCAGCAGCACGCTTTTATCTTTCTGTGTCAATTGAAGAAATACACCTTTTACATCCTATTTTCTCCACCCAGTACCCATGCACCTTTGTACTCCATCGTGTACATTATACACCTCTCTGGGTTGCACAAGGGACCATGCTCTTGCTCTGCCCAGCTTCACGCACCTGAGACTCAATCCTGCTCCCGGAAGACCTCCTGCCCTTTCAAAACCACTGAATAAACGTGGAACAATAACGGCACTTCTTTCTCATGAAGACAGGACCCCTTGCTCTGTGAGTCCCATCTGGGCCTGGCTTTGCCCTCCAGCAGGATGAAATGGCAGTGATGCTCTCAGGGACGTGCGGGTGCTTTGTGGCAGGGAGACTTCCCGTGCAACACTATACGCCTGCGGGAAGGGCAGATAGAGCCCGAGATGAGCAGGAGTTTTGTTTGCTTTGTTTTGTTTTCACTTTGTTCTCTGTATTTTCTTTACCCTAATGTTTTGGTTTTCACCTGTAAGAATCCAACCTTTGCTTCCCTTCTGATTTGTGGGTCAGTCATAGCAATGTGCGAAGTTGTATTGACATTAGTATAACTCACAGAAAATTTAATTCCACGGCCTTGCCAGAGCCTAACCAAGGCTGTCGGGGCTGTCACGGCTTGGATGGATAGGATAGTTCAAGGAAAATCATTCTCGTAATTGGTGGTGGCAATTCATTAGGTGAACCCTTCTTTCTGCATCAGCGTTGGATCTCAACCCCAGCCTGCGTGTGGTGACAATTTTAGGGGAAGATGAAGGCTTGGGGTCCTGCTCACACATATGGCTTGCTTCACCAAGAGAAGGGCTGAACCTGCCAAGCCCTAACCCTGGGGTTGCATCCTGCCCCTAAGCTGTGCCTGGTGGCCTCACTCACGGGCATCCTCTTGCCCCAGTGCTCAGCAGCATTCTTCTCCTGGAGACGGAAAGGCAGCTGCCCCCAACTCATGCCAGGTGCCTTTCCTCCCTCCCTCCCACTCCCCGCCCCTGCCCCTGTAAGCACATCTTCCGAAACAAGCAACCACAATGACCAATTAGCCTTAAATTGTACAAACAGCAGGGTCAAAGTTGGTTGGAAACTCACCTGGGAGTGAGTTTGTGGGGTGGGAAGTAGCAGAGCAGCTGTGCAAGAGCAGCAGCCTCTCCAGATGGCTCAGCAGGACCCAGGGAGGATGCGTCTATGTCCTTAGCACACTGCATCTATCTCAAGTTATCCAATGTTGACCTTGAAAATCATCTTCAACACGGACCTCTCCCGCTCCCATGCTTCGTGTGTGCAGCTTTCAGCAACAGGATAAAAATCCGGAGGACTAACAGGTTTATCAAGTCATGCTTTAGTCCCTGCTGTACACGTCGGCCACTCCTATTGCTGCCAAGAGACACAGCGAGAGGGTTTGTCAGCCTGTCCAGCTTCCAACGCGGCCAACTGCTGGCATGTACGGTGGGAGCAACAAAAGCCACCCTGCCCTGCTGCCTCTGCGAGCTCTTGCCCAGCTGGCTGCAGAGCACAGCTCCCGTCCGCAGAGGACAAGTAGGAGTCAGCTGAAATCCTTCTTCCTCATCCTAACAGCCAAGGATAAACAAGACAGCCTGGCGTGCATGGTCACCGACGCCTTTACCCCATCAGGGGTCTCAGACGGACAGCGTCCGGGCACAGAGAGGAGATCTTCACCATGTCCTCTAAACAGAGTCTGAAATGGAGATTTCAAAGACGTAGACTGCAGCTGTCTGGATGTGGCTAACTGCAAGGCTGAGCCCTGATCAAAGTCAGGAAGGATCCAACCAGCCAGCCTGATCCTGCACACCATCTCAGGTCTCCTTAGGTGACTCAGGATCAGCGGTGCCCACAGACGCAAGACCCTGGGGGGAAAATGTTTACACCTGCAAGGCAGCTTCTGCCCACTGCTGTTTTCAGAGCCTCGGCAGACGGAAAATAGCAGGTGCATTAAGCTCCAAAATGAGATTAGAACATGCTGTAAATTAAAGTATGCTCAGCTCTCCACGTACAGTCCAATAAGGAACGATGCATGGAAAACAACGGGGGCTCACATTCATCTCTGGATGATCATTCACAGGATGCACAACAATACAATTTCACACACGGAAATCAAAGAATCTCTCTGAAATAAAGGATCTGTTCTTTCAGGGTGTATTTTTAAATTTTTTTTCCGATAAAGATTTCCAATGTGCTGAAACCGTTTATAATAATAATTGGGGAAAAAAAAGTCTCTGGGAAATTATTGGCACGAATTTTCAGGGCTCTAAATTAAGGCCAGCCTAATTTTCCAATTAGGCAGCTTGATAGGCAAGATGACATGTGCGGAGTAGAAGGGCAGGCTCTAAACGGCATTTTTATGAACATTTCTCATGCCTGCAGCAGCCTTTCTATACCCAACAGCTGAGGAGTGCACTTTCCCATGCCGTCAGGGGTGAGGAGGTTACGACTCCAGCATTGTGCCCCTTGTTTTTCACACAAGAACCCGGCGCGCCGCAGCTCGCTTGAAAGGGTCCAGCGCCCCGGAGAGGGGCGGGTGCCCCCCCGGCCCCCCCCCCCGGCGCGCGCTGCCGGCTCCCCTGCCTGCCCGGCGGCTCCCCTGCCTGCCCCCCGCCCCGACCCGCGCCCACCACTTGAGCCGGCGGCTCGGTTTAACCCGCCATTGAGGCGGGCGACTGGCGACGCTAATTGGGACGGGGGGGACCTTTTTCAGAGTCGTTCGGTCGCGGCAAATGAAACTTCAGCTCCCCGGCGAGCCAGCGTGCGCGAAGGAAGCCGCGGCCCGAGGTGCAAAGGGCACGGCAGAAAGACTTCGAGCCGGCGCTGCTCTTTCACAGCTCGAGCTGCCAGGCAGCTGCCTGCTGCCTTCGCCGGCTCTCGCCTCCCCGCTGCTCGCCCAGCGGAGGGAAACGCCAGGCGCCGGGGCGACGCGTCCTCCCTCAGCTCGCCGAAGACCTTGCCACCCCCCAAACGCCGCTGTGCGCACAGCGGTGGTCTTCTGGGAGCGAACGGGAACCCGAACTGGCGCGCGAGCCCCGCAGTCACAGGCAGCGAAGTCTGGCCCTCAGTACGAGAGGCCACGAAACCACACGCCAACGCCTGCTCGGCACTTCGGTGATCCCGAGCAAACCACGCCAGGCCTATTGAACGTCTTTCTCTGGGTCAAGCAACTTAACGGCTAGATCCGTGCTAGCCTGCAACAAGCCAGGGCAGCTCACGCAGCAGATGGGGAAGGCAGGAGTTAGCCGTGACTAGCAGGAGAGGACATTTAAACACAGGAGTCCATGGACCACCGCCACTCTGAAAAAACATCCTTGAAGAACAGCTGTGCCAGCTCCAAGAAGCTTCACGTCCAGACGGCTTTCGAATATCTCCAAGGGTGACAACTCCAGAGCTTCTCTGGGCAACCTGTGCCAGCGCTCGGTCAACCTCACAGTGAAAACGCGATGTTCTGAGGGAACCTCCCCTCCTGTGTTTCAACGTGTGCCCATTGCCTCTGGTCCTGACACTGGGCACCGCTGGGGTCCTCCTTCGGGCCGTTTTGGAAGATAGGAGTGACATTTGCTTTCCTCCGGTCCTCAGGCACCTCTCCCAGTCGTCATGGCCATTCACAGATGTTCTACACGATGCTTATATACTCATTTCTGCGGCAGGTCAGGGCATAGCCTGAACTCTCTTCTCTGATGTCTCTGTATCTTTCACTAACTGGCACATTAGATTGTGGCCTTCAACTTTAGTTAGTTTTGTGTTTTGTTTGTATTCGATATAGTCATTTTGACGAGAAGATGACAACTCCTCTCCCTGGGAAGAGAAGCATTAAGCCCTTAACTCTCTTTGTCATGCTACTGGACCGAGACTGTGAAATAACATTTTAAGTTCCTGTATGTGGCATGTCTTAAACACAAACGAGGTTTCAGGCTGAGGAGAAAAGCAAGGATTGAACCAGCCGAGCTGATGTTATGTGAAGGAAAGGCAGTCAAAGGGGAACTGCTATCTAACAGAGCTGATTATTTCAATAGTTCTTTGATTCGTCATTAAAGACAGGAGAAAAAAAGACCTTTTTCACTACTTTAAATGTCAACATTTTAAAAATAATTTAAATATGTTGCCACTTCCGCAAGTTAACCCAAAGCTGCAGGGTGACTATGGTATCTACCCCAAAGGGTGCTTATGCCTTGGATCGATTAACCCATTTGGGAAGAGTAACTCCTGGCTGCACCTGACGGTCGGCCTGCTGCAGACAGGCTGCAACGTTAACAAATGTCTGGCTGCCTCGCTACAGCTGACGTGCAGAGTGAGTGCATCAGCCTGCTTAACTGTGATCGAAAAAGACACAACCCAGAAGGAAACAAGAACACTTAAGAGTATTTAAGAACTTAGTGATGTTAGTCTAATGCAATCATACCAGGGATAATATTTATTTTGGGTTACGGCCACATGACAACGTTATAGCCTCATTTGGGCAGTCTAGGCCCTTCGTATGTGACAAACAGTTCCCCAGAATGCATAATTTACTGAAAAACACATGTAGAGTGCATGCTTGTATCTAGCACAAGTGCTCTCTAGCCAAAACAGAAGACTTGAAAAGCTTTCCCAGCATAAGGCAATAATGCTGTCATAAAAAAAGCTTGAACAATAATTTGCCTGATTTATAAAGGTGACAGTATTATGAGGAGGAATCCAAACTCTCCAGAATGCCCTAAACAAAAGTAAAACGTGAAGTATTCTTTTCTTTAGAAAGGAGCTCAGTGCCAAAGCTTTGGTGGCAAGATGCTAATTTGCTCTCAATATGCAGGCCCAGTTTCTTCAGCATTTCTCTTTTTCCCCATCTCATCACCTAAAGGCCTGGAATATGAAAGGGCAGACAAGCCCAGGGGGATTTACCAGGTCTCGTTATAGCACATCAGTCATCAAAAGAACATTGAACTATTTTCATTTTTCTTCCAACTCCACACCATGATAAAGCTATTATTTTGCTTTCCAAGTACGTATAAGGTGTTTTAATGTTCTGTTTGTAAAATAAAAGGTAGAATTTTAGGAAAACTTACTAAAGCCTTCAAAACAGGACCTGAATAACACAAAAGGCAAAGTATTGCTTCAGCTAAAACCCAAACCAGCTTTGATTCAGTTTTTATTAAAGCTAACTTTGCTTGTAGGCTCATCTGTAAAACCAGAAAGCACTATGGACATTCAGGTATATTTGGGTGGAATAAGAAGTGGATGTGGGGCAAGGCAAAGTTCATGGGCACTTCAGTTACAGGCCTAGAAAAAGTAAGTGTCCTTCCAGCAGAATGCGTTGAAACATTTCTTGCTTGTGTGGAAGTCAAGATTTGTCCCTGCCCGCAGCTACCTGCTACGGAATCACCCAGCACTCTGTTGCCAGCGCGGACACGGAGCACCCGACCCAGCGGGGACGGGGAGGCCGCGGTGGCAGCCAGCCCTTCTCCTCCCTCTGCTGAGGATGCGCTCCGTGCTGTTCTCTGAGCACTCAGCGTTACATCTCCGAGTGTAAATTTTACACCATAACGAGCATGAATTACAACTGCGTGAAGTGAATCTGTCAGGCTCATCCAAATTTAAGTGAGAAATCTGTCACTTAAGAGATGTGGGTAGCATGCAAAGCAGTATCTGATAGAGGAGGATGGAGAATTGAGTATCTGCTAATGAAGTGGGGGTCTGTGTTGTTACCTGAAAATTTTCAGAGCAAAAAAGCTTAAACACTTTCAAAAATCAAGACTGCTATAGGAAAAAAAAAAAACTTCTGAAAAACAGATCGAGAAAAAGAGAGATCTGCTAACACCAAACATCTTTTCAGCTGCATTATCAAAAAAAATGAATTGTGCAAGATTAAATCCATATGATTTTAGTAATCATCTTCGCTCATCTGGTCAGTACTTCAGAGTAAGACAAAAATCACAAAATTTAGAAAAAAACACAGCATGGTATATAGAGAAATTCCTGATTTGGGCAGTAAGATGAACGTAGTTGCAGAACTTGGCTTGTACCGGCCTCAGGATTCCCAGAAAAATGATGGATTTATACTCACAGCTACAAAGTCTCAGTATGTTGAATCAGTAGCATTCATTTGGTTAATATTAGTAATACTTACAGTATACTTAAGCGATAAGAGTATTCCAGGTGGTGGTGAGGGCTAGGCACAGTGCCACAGGAGCTGCTGGGGTGGCTTTACCCTTCCTTTATGTTAGTAGAACTGACTATCGTCATACATGAAATAAGAATGACCTCTAAACAAAAAGTCAGATTCATGCAACTGCCCAAACCAAGGCACATGCAAGGCCACTCAGGAATCTGAACTATGTGGAGGAGGAAACTTCACTGTGCATTGTTCAAGAAGAACGAGTTGTACATATGCTTGTGTTTGGCAGCAGAAAATGCAAAGAAAAGGAGCAAAAAGGCATGTGGCCATGAAGAAAGAGGGAACTCCTGGGGATGGGTGGCAACCAGCAGAAAAGTGTCTGCATTTGTTATTCTTCTGTATGGATGGCCCTAGAAATACCTGTATGCATTATCAATTTCTACTCTGATAAAAGACTGGAGTAAAAAATGAGAACAGTCTTATAGGCACAGGGCCATGCAATCGTGCCATCGTGGTTGTTCAGTAATGAACATCGGTGGTTCCTTAGATTGCATTAAGGACATGTAGTCTACACATATTCTTGGCATATGTAGGTATTACAAATATGAAACACAACCCCAACAGCCCACCACAAAGACATTTCAGAATTCCCTGCTCTGTCATTGTAATTCTGCATTTGAGAGTTGTACAGAATTGAGGCAATGCATGATGGGCGTAGGCTACCCCAAATAGAGACTCCTCCATGGGACAACTCTTGTCTGAACAGTTTAGAGGTCCAATAAATAACTGCCTTGAAGGTCACCGAAGATGAGCTGGGAGAACGACTGGTTCTCCAAAGGCCAGAATGGTTAGCACCAGCCTAAAGCCACGGAAGGTTCAACTGGACGATTTGTAAGACTGGGTCGGTTTATGTGAACCTGTGGGTTTCCAAATAAAACACTAAGCTGGATCTGAAATAGCAACCACTACAGCCTCTAAAAGCCACTTCTCTAAAGGTTATCCAGAGGAAGATTTGACAAAATCATTACTTGATACCCTACTCTGAAATAACTCCCAGCCTGCCGCCAAAACGTTAACGCATATATTTCCTCCCAAAGCACTCTTATTTAAGGTTGATCAAGCATGTAGCATGAGTTACGTTCAACAGACAGGATTTCTCTCTGATATTTTAAATCCCTTCTGGCTTCTTAAAAAAGGCCTTCTCTTCCTACTCCAGTGCTAGGATAAGTCTTTAGCTGGAGGCGAACACCCAATGAAATTCATGTTCAAACTTCCCTAATTAAGATCACCGAGATGAATGAGCAAATTAAATAAGCTCACACTGCTTCTTTCCTCTCTCTTGCTTGGATCCTTACTGATTTCAGAAACAAAACTTCAGTTTGCAAAACTATAAAAGGATCTGTTAAAACATGCCCACTCCCTTCAGAATGATTATGCATTTTCCATGTAACTCCTCCTAGTATTTTTGGCAAATAAATACCTTATACTAAAAATACTCTCCTTGACAGATCATGCATGAGATGCATTTTGGAGACTACCTGTAGCAGGTGATGCCTGCACTATAGCTCTCTTAGTGTTACAAAAGGGCAAAGGTAGGATAGGAGTTTTCTTTCGTTTCTTTTGTCAAGTTTTTCCTTTGGGCAGAGGAGTAAGAAAGAATCAAATCACTGTGTTGTAGGGCTGTGGTTCCAGGTAAAAAGGCACTTCAGCTTTCCTTTTGCTTTTCTTTCTATAGGCTTTCCAACAAAAAAAAGAAAAGACAACCACCTTTAAAAGAGAAATGGCACTGTTTTTAGAAAAGACCTCTAAACAGATTAAACCTTCTGTATCCTGTTCTAAATGAATTTTGTTGGACCGTATGAAGACTTGCAGAGTTCGGGTGGCAATCTGACCCACAGGCCAGCTGCAGTCTAACAGAATTGCTCACAGTTTCTGCTCTCTGATGCCATCTTATCCAAGTACCTCTCAGATGCAGGCAAGGCAAGGGGTATGTGAGCTGCGGCAGCCTGGAGCTGGCTCCCTGGTACCCTGCTTCTTTAGGGATCCCTTATCGCCTCTTCCCTCACGTGACTGAAATACCAATATGCTCAGTCACAAGAGGCAGAAGGAGCTATACCATCCTTTAGTGGCTCCATCACTGCTCACGTGGCCTGCTCCAGCAGAAAGATGAGGTGTCTGTGGATTTCAGTAATATATGCTTAAGCCAGCATGCATTTTGCTGAATTAGGACATACAGCGAGGAACACATTGTCACTGGACAGTCACTGCAGACAAACAAGGCATAGCACCTTAACAAATCTCATGTTATTCCAACATTAGGAAAAAATATTTTAAGATTAAACAGGCCTTCTTTTGTAATTCAGTGGTATAAATGGCAAATTTCACTTGCCCTCAACACACCTGCTAGGGACTATGCAGATTGCAAATGACTGTGCAGAATTCATACTTGGATGTACCAGAAATCAAAAGAAATGCTCTCTGATAGCAAATGCTCCCAAAAGATATTGGAAACACCATAGCATGATTCTTTGGTTGTGCGTTCAAATATCCATTATATTTATCTTAAATATACTTACAGAAACCTAAGACCTACACTTGCCTACTACATTGAAATAGTTTCTTTTCATTTATATTAACAACTGGAGAAAATTTACTAACATGCATTGGAAATGAGAGCTCCAATTAAAGCAAAGAATAATCTCTAGTTCTTCATGCAGATGGAGATAAAAGCATGATGTATTATAACAGAGATTAAAACCAGTATCTGCAGTAAACGTTCTACACCGCAACTCGGAAATCAGGAGCCCTTGACGCTGTTCTGTATGAAACACCACACTGGAAGGAGCACTACGACAGCAACCTTTGGACTTCCTCCATGGAAGTACAATGTCTTAGATCAACACCCCTTTGGGATGGAAGACAAACTCTGGAATTTTTTATACAAGAATATGCCAACATTCAACTAATATTACCTACAGAAGCTCAGTTAACCTTTCACATTTAAATCTAAAGGCCAAGAGCTAGAAAGATGAGTGAATAAAAATGGAGCAAGAATCAGGTACGATGTGCTTATTGTCTTTTATTGATCTCATTATTTACACAACCAAGCGGACAGAAACTTTTCATTTATTTCCTAAGGAAACATTTCATTTGTGTAATTTGCTATAGAGCACAAAGTGCATTTATTTACATGAAATTTACTCCTTTTGCTTTGTTTGCTTGCTTTCCACAAGCCCTAAAAGCACCGCATCAGCTTCCAGCAATGTTGTATCAGTTGTTGCGCCCAAGAACCTAGACGTGAGTTCAAGATCCAGCAGTCTCAGGCGTACTTCGGTTCCTTTCTGATATTTTCTGTGGAGAAAAGGGGAAAAGGGGAAGAAGGTAAGTTTTGTTAAGCACCGGCCTTGCATCTCCTCAGGCTGCTCCCCCGTCTGCAGACCAAAGTAGCAGCCCCACAGAACACAATGTGCTGCAATGCAAGTCCAACACTGTTGTAATGCATCAGCACTAAAACTGCTGGGACACACTCTACCACCACAGACCCAGTCTCTGTTGATACAATCCTGCCCATGGAAGAGCAGACACCACCAGATCCCGCTGAGGGAATGCAGGCTCTACAGAAAAGCAGTTTATTATATAGAAAACTGTTTTGTGTCTTCCATCAGAATATCCTACTGTATCATCTGCTATCATGCGCACAATTATCTGCAGGACAACATACCATTAAAGGGGAGGACAAGTCATCATTAGATCACTGGTGACATTGCTATTATCAAAAAAGTAGAATGCCAGCTAACTGTGGTTTACATTTCCAACTCCGGGCCTCAGGCAAGGGAACTTTTCTTGTCTTATCCCCTCCTCCAAAATGTGGTTATCATCTGCAAGTTTTTTACTACATATAATTAAAAAGAAACCCCACAACTATTGTAATGAAACATTCTGCCTATGGGGCTGGGTTTTATTGTTTTACGCTCTTTTTTTTTCTTTCTTTTTCCTTTTAAGTCAGAAGATGCGAGTGTTCAACGTGTTTTAAAAACAGACCCTGGGTGGAAATGGCCATGCCAAATTAGTGAAGAGTTTTGAAATACTAGCATCTTTTATAATGCACCTGGAGAGCTACTGATCAAAGTCCAGCAATAAAAACTGAGAATTATTCTTCTTTTGAAAGTTCAAGCCATACTTTTTTTTCTTTTTCCTAGTCAAAGCATAGAGAGCTGAAGATGCACCAAGCCTGACCACCTTGAGCAAAAGCAAGAGAAAGTTTGAAACATTCTCCAGCTACAGACTGGAGAAAATATAACAGGGATATCTGGCTGCACACATTTCCTCCTCGCTCATTCTCACCTTCAGCTTGGGCAGACAATCTTTACTGTCTGACAAGTGTTTGCTAGCATGGAGCAAAACCGAACCGGGTTTCAACTTTCTTCGGCACATCAAACCAAGATCCTTTTGGAAAACTAAACGTCTTAAGAGAAGATGCTGGACTTGCATTTATTTTTTTTAGTTTTTTTCCCCTGTCAATTCTACCTTAAATTAATTTCCTGTGGCTTTTGGATAATCCTGGGTAATACATTCAGTTATGTTACAAACTGCAAAGGAAGATCCTTTGATACGTCCACTCTGAACAAGTAGCTACATAGGGTACTTTGGCCAGCAAGGTTTCTGCCAACGCTCATCCCAATGAATCCTGTGATGATCTGCATGAATCAGCACACTGGAAATACCACACATTTTCTTAAAAACACAAAACTGAAGTCCTTCATCAGTCCAAAATGCAAGTAACCACTGTTGCAGTGAAAAGCACGGCACACCTACCGAAGACAGAGAACAGCTTATGTTTGGTTGTTACCTGAATAGCTGGAAAGGATCAATTCTGCTCCTTTCTCTGTGAAATATTTGCATTTCAAAACAGAACGGTTTCACAACTGATGGCAATTATTCATGAAAGGTAACATGCAACATATCAGAGTAAGACAAGGGTGAAACAAAATTAAAAGACAATGTATAAGACCTTAAAAATGCATGGTATCTTCTGGGATTTGTTAGGCTTATTTAAGAGAGAAAGTTCCCCAAAGAAGTCAGGATGTTTTGAGATAAGAAGGGGAATGAAGAGGAAAGCTCCTCACTGAAGAACCTTAAATGAAGATACCAGCTGACTAGTGATTTTAGCCATTTGGGTATGTGGGAGAAATCTCCAGAAAATTCTCTAGCATGAACCAAACCTTCACCTTACTGACGGCTGCTGGCGAGATGGATTGCTTTTGCATCCAACCATAAAGTTATCCTGATCCCTAATACTATCTTTGGCACAAATTATCAGACTTTTCTGCCTTTATCAATGAGTGTGAGGAGTGGATGGGGTATGAGAAAAGGCGGGAGGGAGGGGGAGAGAGGGGGGAGAGACATTATGTTTTGAGAGAAGGCAAAGTAAGAGGGAGAGAAGGAAAACTGAGAGGGAGAAATGGTCTGTGGAAACAGAAAAGAGGGAGCAGACACCTTATAATGAGAAAAAAGGAGGCTTGGGAAGACAAAAAAGAGGGGCTAAATGGTAAAGCAGGTGACAGAAAAGCACTGAAAACACTGCAGGCAAATAGTGTAGAACTGAAGGAAACTGTATACAGAGTAGATCCACAGAAGAGGAAAAAAGTCACTGAAAAGTGAAGACTGCATAAAACTATTAAAGCTTGAGTGACACCAAACTCAGACCCATGAACTACAACATTCTGTGCTGCTTTTAAAAAGATGGACATGTTATTAATCTAATAAAACTTAATACTAAAACTAGTGGTTCTTTGACAAATTTTACAGAATCCTTCTGCCGCCTTCTCCTCTCCTTCCTCCTAGAGGAAAAGCAGCTCACTGATAACGTAAAGCAGGATGCTACTGTGAAAACTGGCTTCAGGGTCCAACACTTTTCTACAGAAGATCGAACTGAATGAGGTTTAAATTGAAATAGAAGTCCTTTCTCTATTTGAGAGCACAGAGTGGGAGAGATATTGAGCTCCATATTTATAACTGAAATACAAAATATAACTTTCATCATGCAACAGTTCCTTTTGGGTTGGTTGCTAAACTACAGTGGTAACTGTTTTGCAAGTGAATAGATATAACTCATTTTTTCTAATCAAACCTTTAAAAGTGCTATTTAGAACCAGGAAAGTCCATGAGGAAAATCTGTGAAGAAACTGTACTTCTCATGATTAATAGGTCTAATTTAATAATAAATAAATAATCTTAAGCATGACTCCCCCCCATTTTAGCATTACGAAGACTTTGCTCATCACAGTCTGCAGAGAACTTTACTCAAATTTCCAGACATGACTTTAGCATATATTTGTAATGCAAAATCCAAGAAATTGTATTTTCATAAAAAGAACCACAATCTTCAATGCTGCTTCAGTAACTCAGACAGATTCCAGATACTTTAATTGTACTTAATTATTAAAGAGGGTTTTCCAGTCACAGCACATCTGCTTACAAAGAGATCCTGAAGAACGTCACTTTAAGGAGCTGACACACCTGCCAATTTGTATGAATATAAACATTTGGTTTTGTGACAGATGTTCCCTACAGCTAAAACAGTTTAGAATAAACGAGAAGCGGAAGATGTAGAAAAAGTAGAAACATGAACACACCGTGCAGTGGTGGTCTATCCACCACATTCAGAGCAAGAGGTAATGATAGGTTGCTCTATGCATATTAAGCATATTCTATCCATGAAGGTATTTATCCTTAAAACAGATAAAACTATCCTACGGTTAAAGCAGAAGCTTGAAGCAGGACCCAGAAACAAAGCAGGCATTTTATTATTTTCAGGAATGGTGTCCTAGGAGACACAGGACACCAGTGTAAAAGGAAAGAAACCATCTACTCCATTTTGCAAAAGGACTTGCTTTATCTTTAAGTAACAATGCTGGTATTCAAGATCATCCTATCTGATGACCATCAGCAGAAACCATTAACCTTCACCCAACCCCAAGCACTGTGTTTGTCAACGATGCATGTGTTTTCCTCCTACCACTTCCTATTGCCAGGTAAGAGTATTAAATTCACTTTAGTTGCATACATAAGTGAAGGTATAGGAATAATCTACAGAACTTCAAAAAATTGTTTTGCCAGTAGAGTCAAAGCTTTCTCCACTTCTATAGAATTTATTTACAAGAGCCACCAATTTTAACCCTTCGGGAACACCAGTTTTGCACGGAAGGACCCTGCCTAACACCCAGCTTCGGAGGTGGGAACCCACCGGCTGCTGTTGCTCAGCCGTGACACCATCTCAGGCCAGTGTTGGCAGAGCACCCACTGAAGCACCCACCGAAAACCTTCACCTGAACTTCAGCCAAGAATCGATCAATGGGCTCCAAAAAGCTTTCTCTAGTTTGAATGAATGCCTACAGGCTTCTCTCCATCTCTTCTGGAGTGGGCAAAGCACTGGGTACAGGCGCACCTTTCCTCAAACATCCACTTCCAGAAGATGACTTTAAGTTGGAGGCAGCCCAAACAATTGCTTCAGTACTCTTTGTAATTTCTGGACTGTCATGGAAAAGAATTTGAAAAGAAGCAAGATGAAAATCCTTTTTCTTACTTGAACCATAAGTTTGTACAACTGTACATCACCAGTACAATACAGCATGTAAGAGCCCAGAGAAAGCATACAGTGCAGCCTTGCTAATGCTGCTTCAAGAAACTTTAAAAGCAAATACAAAAATTAAAGTTTATGTCCTCTTATTACATTAAAAGCAGGGCCTTTTATCTTTGCACACAAATATCAAACCACTGTCTTAACTCACATAAAGTAGGTCTTCTCTTTGCTGAACACACATAAATAGCACAGCGTGCACTTCCAAACTTAAGCAACTTGGAAGCGTCCTTCTGACTGACTGTATCCCTTTTATTGCAAGTTGGTCCTTATCCTAATCCTTTCACTTTTGCACTGAAGCTTTAAATCTCTCAAAATCTTAATGATAAATTAAAGGAAAGAGCCAAAAAACTCAAAACTCTTCCGTCAAGATTTTAAACTTGTAATTTTTAAAAAGTCATTTTACTAAGTCCCCTTAAAATATATGAATAAACAAAAAACTCCAATATTTTTACATAATAAAATTGGAAGGGGAAGATATGGAGTGATGTATTTCAGCACTTGCTAACTTTCAAGAACGCTGCGGGGGAAGTGTTCTTTTTTTAATTTAAAAGTCATTTCAGGCTACAGCATAAGGTTTACAAAGGGAGTTAACTTGGAAAGCAATGAGCATGTAAAAACAAGGCGGCTACAACTAAAAATGGGGTTTTGATCCTAATTATACCGTTTGCTACCAAGAAAATGGGACAGTAGTTTTGCAGGTGTGCAATTTCACAAGTAGAGGAAGCATCCTCATTACTACATGGCATTAAGAATTTTATTCAAACTCTAAATTATAGGTGTAGACATTAAAGCATTTTGTTAAAATATCCAATACTTATAACTTCATGTGATCACAAATTAGCAAGCAGTCCTTCTTCTATTAAAACTACTCAAGGTATTAGTTTAAAATTTAAAGCAACAAACTTTCTGTTCTTGGAACCAGTGCTACAAAAATAACAACACAGTTACAGAAATGGTTGAGTCTCACCAGGTCTTGGCTAGTATTTCCCACTCATTTTAAAAATGCATTCACAGATACCCTCTATTCCATACTATAAAAACATAGGACTGCTATTCTGAGACAAATTGAATATTTTAGCTTATATTCCCTCTATTTTGTTACTGGTTTTCAGTCTCCATTGCCTCCTTTTGGAATGATAACCTGTGCAATGCAAAGCTGAATGAACTAGCTAGGGCTGGCTATGACCACTCTCACCCACCGTTCATTCTTCTGTGCCACCTGTCCCACCCCTCATAAACATGCATTTCTGAATGGAGTAGGGAGGCAACTACTAAACCTGGTTTTTAGTTCCTATACTGAGGGTGTCATTTAGAGAATTTTACTTGAATTTTTTACATTTTTTGCATCATTATTATTTTTTAACGTCTCCCAACACATTCTAGTGATGGCTTTCACAAACTGCAATAAAAGGAATCCCTGGATTATCTCCCATATAAAATAGATTAATATAAAATGCTCCAAAGACAGGGTTAGAGTTGAGCCATGGTACTCTCAGAGAATGCCATGAGAAGTCTCGATGTCTTTCATTTTTGTACTGTGAGAATTTCAGAATGTGTTTTTCAGATCTATTATTCAAGAGGTTTTGTTTCAGTGCTTTAACAGAGTACAGTACAGAACAGTTTACAAGATTCTTAAGTGTTTCATTTTCTTTTTTTTTTATTAGGTGGAAGACATCACTTTATTAACGTCAGAAAAAATACAACAACAAAAAAGGTAATGAAATAAATCTGACCATCACTTTTTCTCCAGATATTTTGTTCACCATTCTTACCACTGTTCAAATCCACTCGGAATCACCCTGTAGCTCCTTATTAGTAATACTGAAACTACGATGCATCCTCAGAAGCAAGCCCACCTCTAAGTGACCCCAGCCAGCGGCAAAATGACCCCAGCCAACAGCAAAGCAGTGCAGCTGGGGTGGGACAGAGCTGTGTGCGCAACAATTCATCTTGCTTCTCAAAAACGTTTTGAAGCATTCACAGATGCTGCTCGAGCCCACACTGGTCTCAAGTTTATCAGCAAAGGGAGGCCATGTAGGTGGCTTAAGGAGCTACCTTGGCACAGATCTATATGATTTTTGTACAGGTCACCCTCTGATGACCTACAGGGAAGGAGCTCAGCAAGAGCACACCACTTCCCAGCAACCCCTCACTCATTGCCAGCGTACATAAAATTCTTGTTCAGAAGAAATATGGATGAGATTAGCAGACTGCTATCAAGTTGAAGGCAGCGTAGCTCTATGCAGCAATCCACATCTTGCTAAAGTGGTTTTTTCCAGTGAAGTACACATTGCACATCTGGCGATGGGGGGGGACGGTCCTGCTTCCAGCAGCTTGATACAGCAGTCATAACACACAGACACACACCTCCCAGCAGGAGCCCCTAGGCAACGCTGGGGCAAAAAGACCAAATTCTAGCCTTGTATGTACGAGCAAGATGGCAGAAAGTGGCAGTAGAAAGGTAGTGTGAATTCTGCAGAGCAGAACATGGGATGGTAAGAGAGATACTAGGAGAGCGTGCCTTTCTTTAAAGGCTATTGAAGAGAGGACAAAGAACATGCATAAAACTGAATAACTATGTAAAGATCTTGTGAATAACCATCTTGATCTTGATCTGTTAAGTTATTATAAAGACTGAGCTGTCTATACCTTTAGAGAAAGAAAACACTGGTATTAAAAGGCGCTTAAATCTATCTGGCAAAAGCATATAACGGCACGAAAGTGAAGTCCAACAAATGCAAATGAGAATCACAATTTTGCCAATAATATTGATGAACCACTAGACAAAAACTCCAAGCACTGAGGCTTTTCAGCCATTGATGGCTTCAACTGAAGAGATATCAAAACAGATGTGTTAGCTCAGTTCAGGATAACCTGCTGAAATGTCATGTCTCGTGATACAGTGAAGTCCTGAGAGATGACCTGAAGGTCCCTTTTGGCTTAAATTTTATTCATCCATTATTTATTAGCACAGCACCCAGTCATTCAAATAAAGGATGGATGCTCAAAATAGGATTTTCAAAACATCTCTGTTCTCTGCAATCAAACATTTCACAAAAAATGCTCTAAGGTTGCTGGTTATATTCCATCAGAAAATGCAGTATTTCTTCTTGTGACTCATCAGCCCATTGCCATTTCAGTTGTATTTGTTTCCTACTCAATTTGTTTTCCTCTCCATGAACTAAGCAAGCAAACATGCTCTTATTTCTTCTGAACATTTACCCTTTTTGACACATGCTTAATAATTTTTCAGAATATTTTTGCTCCCTGTGTCAAAGCCATCCTTTTAGAAGGAAAAAGGCTATACTCTGCTAGATACAAGCAGAGATCTAGATAATCCTTTAGATAAAAGCAGGTAAAAGCCTCTCATATTCTTGGAAGCATTTAGCAGAATGCTGTAAGCCTGTGTGAAACCATCAGCTTAAACAACAGTCATTGTCACCTTGTGTTTTTGAACGACAGTGCATAAGTAGAGCCTATGGTAAGCATCCTTACAACCAACAGGTGCTTTAAGCACCTGAGGAAGTCCAAAGCCAAAACCCACTTTGCTCTGACCACTGTTAAAGCAGAAATTTGAAACGAATACCAGGAAGAGTTTGGGGATATTAGATAGATCCTGATATGACAAACACTCTGAAGCACTTGAATATACCCCTGGCCAACTGGAGCTTACAGAAGCAAGCACACACGCTAACGTCGCTGCGTGTACTGACACTTGGTGGGAAGATAACTACCAAACAGACTGGTAAGAGCAGCAGAATTTAGGGGTGACCCCATCATTAGGGGGTAGAATATTATCTCTGTTTATGCTTATGGAGCTGCTCAAAACCATAACATATTGGTCAAGCCCTGGTGTCTTCATTCTGTGGGACCCAAGTTCAGAGACCTTGTCACCCTTCTCTGTGTCTCCACCGCTGGCTATTGAGACGACTGGCAGCTGACCGAAAGTGGCACAGATGTACAGGAATGAAACATGGAAGTTTACATTCCTATAGCTAAAAGAAGGTAAATGCAAAGCCTGACAAGAATTGTTTTATGATTGTCATGGAAAAGCCCCAAGCAAACCACTGTGAAGACACTGTCTAGCTCTGCTATTACAATGATATCAATAATCAATGGCATTTGTTTCTACTACAGCAAAAAAACCACAGCCAAAGGTGTCAAATATTTAAATCTAATTCTGTTCCACTCACTACAGACATTTAGACTCTCAGTAGAACTTCTTAGTTGTGAAAAAATTCCAATAAGTAACATGCTTGCCTTCAATTCAGACAAAAACCAAAGTACCCAATATTTACTAGAACAGACCAAAAAAATCTTGCTGTAATTTTTGCTACAGCCTCTGCAAGAATCAATTTGCATTCACTAAAACTTTTGGGACAGGATCATTCTGTTTTTAAAGAAGGAATCCACAGAATAATCCATATTTTAAAATGTACTTCATATCACATCAAAGATGAACGCTATAACCTTTTCTCTATGGCATGGTGAGGTAAGCTTTGACAAATGAAACTTGCAGTAGGTGGCTCCTGTCATCGAAGAACTTGTATCAGATACAGTTATGTCATCATACAGTAATTTATGCCAGTTGCTTTCTCAGTCTATAATATAAAACATATCCTTTAACTTGAGAGGAAACATCACTCTAAAATAAAAGAAATCAGAGTCTTTAGTCCAAATTGTTATATTTTTTCTGCTGTTTAAACCATGCAATGAACTAATTTGATTAAAATATCACTTTGTAACTTACAAAATGCTAAAAAATAAAGGTTATATATTTAAATGTATAAAAAACATAGCCAATTATACTACAAAACATTAAAAAAAACCCATAGCCCTTCATGCTTATGGGCACCAGAAGCCAGGCAAACTGCTTAAAAGATGAAAGAAAAAGGTAGCAAAGTGAAAAAAAAAAAAAAAAAAGCAAACTCATGTGAAGCATGCTCTATTTCATACTCTTCTGTCCATCTTTCCACAAGTGATCTCTGTTGCAGTTTCTATCCCTTCCCCTTCCCACGCTGGGATCTTGTCTCAGTCAGATACTTTTCATGTATGTAGTCCTAAACATTCAGCCCTCCAAATTTCAAATGCAGTTTCCACAATACTGCTCTAGTTTTCCTCTTAATACACGTGGTCTCAATCTTTCTTTCTATACTGACTCTGTTTCCCTAATCATAATTTCTCCTCTGATCTCTCGCTGTTTCCCTGGAATCTCTGACAAGGTGTTTCCAGTTTCCTTTTTCTACCCCAGGAAAAACTATTAGACATTTTTTCTTGTCTTCTCTTACTTACTGCCTCATCACTGATCCTAGTCCCAGCCCATTTATCCAGCCAACCTCAATCTCCTTTCAGTTTCTTAACCCATCACAGTTTTTTCTTTTACCAGTTCCAACTAAGTTCAGTTGTCTTCTTTTTCTTGCAGTGCTTCTCAGTTTTCTCAGCCAGTCCCCTTGCACGAGCCAACCTGGTAGGTCTCTTATAAGGGATTAAAATAGTAGGTTTTGATAATTCAGACACAGCTATTATCAAAATTCAAATCAGAATGTTTCTTACCCTTACTGTCTGGATAATGACACTAGCTATGGGAACAATGACAATGAATTTAAAAACCTGCTCAGCCTTGGTGCTCAACACTCAAGCTTTGTACAGCTTGGAGAAGCTGTCACACAGGAAAAACTTCAGCAAACCAGAATAATTCACATACTGTCAGCAGGTTTTTACAGACGTCTTCTAACCTTGCTCTGAAGCTCCCATCTGCACTGATTGTAAGTACTGTCCATGTCCTTTCTTTGTCTTTAAACACCATCGTAGCTATAAATTGGATATATTCTTCTCTTGGGAGAGCTGGATGCAGAAGGTAGGTGGGGAGGCTAGAATGGCTATTCCAGTGGCAGTGAGTGCTGGTAACCATGTTAATGTAAAGGCTGGCATATACAGACAGACAGAAAATGGAGTGGCTGAACAGCTGAAATAGATACCTGAATTCTTGGTTGCATGTGAATCCAACAGGAGACATGGGAAAGGTGCTAAAGATGGGAAAAGGCTGGGCAGTAAAGGTTTGGAGTCTCAGAGAAAGACTGGAAGAGGGGACCGGGGTCAGGAGGAGAAGCAGGTTGAGGAATACAACTCTGGAGAATGGGGGTGAGGTCTGTGGAGAATACTGGGCTGGTGAGAGTTGGTGGGCTTGAGCGAAAAGGAGGAGGAACTGGATGGGGCTTTAAGACAAGAGGAGCTGGAGGCACCATATGGTTCCCCTTTATCAATCAACTAAGGCTGAGGGAGGACTGCTCCTTCCCAAAGGATGGCTGAAAAGTACCAGTCTCTTTCCCGAACCTCCCTATTCCCATGTCTTTCCTCAATTCTCCTTTTGGCTGTTGGTGCCTAAACAAAAGCACTGCCTCCAACATCTGCCCTCTGGCTTGCTCAGTCACTCTTACTGTTCACCTGTGGCAAAAGTCATGTCACATTTATCTAACAGTTGGTCTATAAGATGCAACATATGCAGATTGCTCAGATGACTGCAAGACACTCAGTGAAGAAGTAATCAAAGATTTTAGCTAAAAATATCTGACAGTATCAATATTATGGTCTGACAAAGCCAAAAGAGTATAAAATGGGATCTTGCAGCAGAAAAGCACCACTGTAACAACAGATTATAAACCTATTTCCAGTGCACACAAATCATCTTGAAGCATCACTGAGTGTGCAAGTCTAGAATATATGCCTGCATTTAAATGCCAGAGAACATGAACCAACATTTTAAGGTATGTCAAGTAACACTTCTTTAAGTTTCAATTCCTTGTTAGTGTCCATTTAATCTGAATGTCCCAAGAACAATCTCAGCTGCTTACATTATGAATGAACAATATGGACTAATACTGAACAGACTTTTTGATGAAAAAGAGGTCATGGTGCTCCTGTAAAAGGGACATTTTCAGATTTGGTCAGGAACATTTCTTTGTAAGCTAACACTTGCATTATTCATTCAAATGGCTTTCACAGTCAATAAAAGCCTATTCAGAGACAACATGAAAATCTTACTGGGGAGCAGTGCCTTAAAAATGCAACTGGTTTGACACTGTCAGTTTGATTTTCAAGAACTGCCAAGGAAGAGTGTGAAGCATAGGGAAGGCTCACTTCTCTGCAGAATGCCATGCACCTGTCTTCGAGAAAACCTAGTATTTGATGGTATCACTTTCTGGTAAAAATAACTAATATTAAGCGATCTGAACTGGAGTCTGGAGAGGGACAGTTTTGCAAAAGGAGTGTTTCAGATTTTAAGAAAATGTGTTTCATGAAACACATGAAACAGAAGAGGAAAACATATAAAGAATATCCATGAAGAACATGGTGGGTCTAGGCAAGGAGTTAACAGTGAGACAGCTCACCTAGCAAGCCACTCACCTGTTGCACACCATGATGTCAGGAGTGAGCTCAGACTGCTAAGGACAGCTTTTAGAAATATTAAAGGGAGGGGAAAAAGCATACAAAAGAGCATGAAACAAGGTATTACCAGACACCATTAAGATATTACAAATTGCAAAGGTTAACCTCATGCTATAGTGCTTGAGGTCAAGGAAATACAGACTATCATTGAATATAATTATCAAAAGGAACTTCGAAGGATCGTCAGAAAATTTAGTTTTGGAGGCAATAAAGAAGAAATGAACAGTTGGATATATCAAGAGACATGCAGGCAAAAATGGCAGTTCCAGGTTGGAAGCAGACAAGGAGGGACCTCCAGGGAAAGCCAGGAGAGAAACCGAACTGCAGCAGAACATGTCCTGGGCTCCTGAAACCAAAGGCAGCAGAAGGGTAGGAAGGGTTTCCAAAGGGAATTCTGTTCAGGGGACACTGGCACAGGAAACAAGAGCATGATTATAGTTTTAAAAGGGGGAGTGAAAGTAGAGGGAAAAGCTTAGAGTAAGTACAATCTAAGCAATTCAGTGAAATTGGAGAGACAAACAAGAAATAGGCTTCAGGGATGAAAAAAGCTTATTTAAGAATAGTAAAAAGTAGGTGTATTCATGACAGCAGAACTGCATCCAATATGTGGAGTACACCTGGAAATGAACTTGCAACAACTGCCGTGACATTGTACAAGGAGAACCATCTTCCTGATCTACTTGTTTGGCTTATGCATTCTTTTATAACCACTTTATTGTCTTCTGGTCAATAGAGACACACTGATAAGTTCTCATTAAACACAAGACACAAACATGGACTGAGAAAACATACCAGATAAGGCTGTGGTTCTTTTTTTTTCTAGATGTGGAAAGATGAAAGCTCCACAGAAAATTAAATCATTACAACTTTCTCCACAGTGAGGAAACTAGAGAGAGATAAAAATATCTGGGGAAAAAAGGAAGGAATAGAGCTTCTGTCATTAGAGGAACAAACTGAGAAACAAAACAATTAATGGTTATTATACAGAGTCAGGTAACTTTCCCCTCTAGTCTCACCTCCAAATTCTCCCTAGAAGCAGCTTCTTCAAGGAATTTTTCATCTAGAAGCTCTTTCCTGAGCCATTTTGAAATGGAGCCACACCTCATTTTCTCCATCTTAAACTGTGTAATCTTTCAAGTGGATCTACATAGGCAGACCTTTCACATCAAAATATATTTATTATGGGGGTATAGAACTGCCAACCAAAAGAGTTAAAGTCATGATAAAATCTGTGCGTATTTCAGGAATGGAGGTATAAAATAACATGATATGGACAAAAGGAACTTAATCTAGACCCCAGCTGACAGGTCTGTGTTTCTCTTGGTCGGTACTGTCAACAACAGAAGTGCTGGATTCAGAGCTTTAGGTTGGCAATGTCATCAACTGTGCCCAAAGAAGCACCATGTTGTCCGGCAGGCTATGGCACAAGAAACAATTTGAAAGGACTCTATCCTTTTCTGTATGAAAGCTCAGGCAAACACTTAATGCTATTAGTTTTTAATTTTAAGCTGTTTTCTTAGAACCATTATATAGAAAACCCAGAACAGCTGTCCTAAAAATTATTTAGAAGGCACGTATCATATCAGATCTTCATACAACTAAAAAATGAAGAGCTGAAAGTACAATAGCTCTATCTTTGCAGTCAGACTGCTTTTCTTAGTTCACCAAATACGGCTGGTAAGACTTCTACTCAAGGCAGCAGAACCGCTGTACATGCCTGGGACAAACCCCGTGACCATCCGAACTATGCCAACCCTACCTTGCAGGACTGCTTGCCAAGGAGAGAGTGTTATTAGCCAGGCTTGGCTCAAACAATTCACTGCCCACAAAGCTACTTTAATGTACTGTCTCTACTAGGGAAAAAAACACAGTAATCCAACAATACATTACGATACTTTCCCATCACTGCAGCAATTCCCACCACAGGCAACACTTTGTCTCCAACAAAGAAGCCTCACATTCTGCGCCTGCAAAAAAACCTATCCATACTGTAGGGGTGCCAAGAGGAACATCTGTGTGCTCGGAAGGACACAAAACTGGCTTTTTGTGTCCGTGTGTGTGTGTGTGTGTGTGCCTGGGTGAAAGAGATGGGGGCGGGGAGCTCACAGACAATAGCTTGTGTGACTGCCTGGTAAGGAAATGCTCTTTCATTCCCTTCCTCCTTCCTTTAATTTATTTTTTAATCTGAATAAGGGAGTCAAACAGCCGCAGCAGTTATCAACTACTTCTCCAAGCCCAGTGAAAAGGGTTAAGTTTCTCCCACATTACTAGTTTTAGCCTGGATTTATTTTTACCAGAAAGGATTTCTTTAGGCATTAAACACATATATCTACTTTTCATCAAATAATCTGAGGATTCTGAGTCTACTTGTCCCTTTAGCACAAATTATTATGACTGTAATGTAGATCTCATTCATGAAATGCTGAACTAAAGATAGTAAAATGTCTCCTACAAGATGGATGCATTCATGGGCTTTGATTATGAACAAAGTGAAATTTAAAAAGGAGGAAAAAAAAAAAAGACAAAAAAAGTACAAATACTGCTGCCTTTCTGCAAGTTGAGTCAATCACTTGGAGAGCAGCGTTAAGAGAATGTGAACCAGGAACTTGCACTACCATGAAATCAAAGCTGTAAAGCAGTGAAAACCAGCCCAATGGAAGCAAGTGATTATAGAAAGACCCTCCACAGAGGGCAAAGAACATCGCTTACCGATGAGCATTTATATTTTGTTTTTATAAGATCTACTTAATCAGCTATTTAAATAATCCAACAATTCATTACCGATGGATTGAAAAATGCTGTTTTATTCTCCACTTTAGACGGTACTTTCTGTTGGTGGGACTGTCCTGGTTACATGCAAAAATCAGAAGAAACTGTAAGTTTTGTTTCTGGAGCTATGCTTACTAACACCACATTCTCCTTTTCTTCCTGCCCATTCTCCGGCTGCTCCTTCCCAACCTGCATGGTGCAATCTAATCATCTGACAGAGACCATTAACTCGGACTGCTTTACGCCTCATCTTTAATGCCAGCAATACCTCCAAAACTGGGAACAAGCAGCCCAGGGAATCAATTAGCAGTAACTTATCTGTTTCCCCAAATGTTTGTAACTCTTTAACCAAGGGTCTGAAATTACATCCCCTTCCCTTTGGGGAAAACGGAGCCAGGAGATGTAAATCTGGAACAGAGCTCAGCCTTTCAATCAGCCTCTCAAACGCTCACCTTGCTGGGAACGTGCTCGAGCAAAACAGGCAGGTTTTGACATACCTCTTGCATGTCAGACAAAGAATATGACATTTTCTGCTCACTGTATGCAGTGTTATCTTAGTGTGCCTTCTCCAGAGAGGAAACTGAGTTACAGGAACTCCTACAACTCCTGTCCACAGGGAAAGGGAACAAAACAGCTCTGTCATCCGGGAGGGGTGTCCACAGCATTTTACTCTGGATTTGGAGACATTGGTCCAGCACTTCTACTTCAGGAGGCTCAATGCAGAGAGGGCTGAACTCAGGCATGCAGAGATCAGGTCTAGCAGGGCTCCCTGGGTGTGGAAGCAGTCCAAGCATCTTTACTGGGCAGATCTTGACTCCCAAACCATGCAGATCTAAAGTGCTTCTCTATGGTGCCAGATCTGATACAGCTGCACTAGACTCCCAATATCAGGAGCTCTGAGGGGCACAGTGAAAGTGGCTTTTCAGAGAGTCAGCTAAGGACAAGGAAAATTTTTTAGCTCTTGTTTAGCCCTGACCTTGCCAAATCAAGACTAATTACACATTTCTGCACTGGGCTCCAACTTCCAGAAGGTCTTATTGACCTAGGTCTAATGCTACCTGAATGGGAAGAGTCAGCTCTAGTTCAGCATTGCACTTAAGCTAGTATGTCCTGCTGGAACTCAGGATGCGAAGGGCTCCGACACAGCACTGCAAGAAACCAGCCCACATCTGAAGGGGCTCAAGGTGAGTGGGTGCCAACATCTCCTGCATGGAACTACTTGGATGTCCTTCCTAGCGCATCCCGTGATAGCCATGAGATCCTGGCAAATGGAATAAACTGGATATCTCCAGCCCAATCACCTTGGAAGAGAGGTGACTGCAAAGAATGAAGTCCAAACTAGGGCTCATTTAGATAAAACACAACTAAATACTTCAATAAAGTTAGAGCATGTACTTGAGCTTAGTATTGTGTGAAAGAAAAATGTTCCATCTGTTCTATGCATGAATAAAAATTACTAGAAAATAAAAACAATTGCTTAATACAATATCTGTGCACATAAAGACAATCTATTTTAATTCTCATTTTACAGTTTTCAGTGAAACTAGTTGATGTAAATGCTCATGAAAAGATTAAAACAGTTGGAGTCAGTCAAATGTAAGAAACGCATACGATTTTTAGAGAATTTTCCTTTCTTCCCTCATTGTTATTGCCAAATCCTCAACCCAGTTTCAAAGCATGACTGTGCTAGTTTTTGCACAAACGTGTACAGAGACAGCAAATCCTGAAATATATGCAAACTAGTGCTTGTATTCTCTAAGACTTCTGGTCCACGTCATTGACATAGGTAAGCTTACTGATTTCTGTGGGACTACACATACAGTTGTGCAATATGCCTGCACAAGTGGCTGCTGAATTGGGGCTAAAAAAAAAAAAAACCAACAACCAAAATAATGAAGACTCTTCTTTATGAATGTAACACTCACATTTCTACTCTACTTTTCATATTTTCCTCCAAACTTTAGGCAGTTAAACTGAAACTCCCCATACAACTTCCTTCGCTACCCCCCTACTCCTTATCAGCATTTATTTGATTTTTAAAAAAGTCACCAAAAGTTTCTCTAGCTGGTGTCATAGGATACAAGCATTCAGTGAAAACATTTCCTCCTAGCTAATGTTCACACCAACTCCTAGAAGACCAAGCACCTTGGCCTATATCCTGTATTACTGCAGAGAAAAAGGGAAGCTGTTAAGATGCTGTCTCATTTTCTCTCTGTTACCTACCACTACTGTGCATTCTACACTCAACCCTTGATAATACACAAAAAATATTCAAACCCTGTGTCACAACCTCCTTAATTCATCACTGCAATTCCTTTGTAGTGCCTCCAAGTCCTGATCTTCAACCCCTAGTGCCAAACTGCTCACTACTTAAGAAAATAAAAGTCCACATCTCCTTTGTGTGCAGTAATTCTGCAAGGGTCTTCAATTGTTCAATCAGAATTTATTTGCACTGTGACTCTGAAAGGTTTCCCCCAAATTATCTGCAAAATCACAGGAATAGACTTCAAGCCCCCTCCCCATTTTTCTTTTATCTGCAAAATAGTCTACTGAACATTTATGTTTGTACTCTTAAAAACACTGAAAAGATATTTCAAGAATCCGAAGATTTCAAACGCTTATAAAATGCACTATGCCTTTTTACAAACACAGGCAACCATTCTACAGCAAACTGTAATCTGATGTTTGGTATGTTCACCTTCAGTTTCTGACAAGTAAGAACGAGTTTTGTATTTTAATAGGTTTTGAAGCTGTTCAGGAGTAGTAAACTAAATACATCCTGCCAGTGCATTACTGCAGACTTAGAGTGGTGGCACACATGAACGAAACAGAGTGGTTTTGGAAGTATTTGCAAAGAAGCCCAGCGCATCCACCCATCACCCTTCCATATACTTCTCCAGGTCACGCACCCTTTTCTTTTCCATTTTTAACCTTTTACTCTCTTTTTCTTTTCCCAAGCTGCCTTGAAAACCTCGACTGCTTAACTTACCACCCTCAAACTCCTAGGAACCGTGCTGTAGAGAGCTGTGGTAGAGGCTGTGCAGGCACTGGCTTTGCTGTGGTGAATTACCTCAACAGAGCTGAAGGAGAAGGTTGCACTCATTTGCAGTTCTCATTTTTGTTCTGCCCTGCATGTGGCAGGGACGTTGGAGTCTATGAGGCTGGGACTGCGTGGTCATACTCACCCAGCACAAACCTGACCTGCTGAAAGGGCTGTCCGAGCCTTCTTCCTTCACCCCCACCTGACCACTCCTGATGCTGGCCTTGTGACAAGGCAGGCTCTCTGGCTGCCAACCTGATCAGGAACCGGATCCATTTGAAGAATAATAACAAAAAAAAAAGGGCAGTGTTCTTCTGCGTCAGCTCTCTGACCCAGCTCTAAATGCAGCTGCACGAGGGAGGCGGCCAGTGCTAGCGGCTGAGGATAATGCCAGCGTGGACCCTGCCTGCTTCTGCTCACAGCAGAAGACAAAGCCATAAAAATCGTCTGGGACCCCTCTACCCCTCTGCCCGCTGCTAACTGAGATCTAGAGGCACTAGTTAGATGGAGAATAGGATAAAAGACAACAGACTTTGCCACTGTATCATATTGGATGGACTTCATTAAAGCAAATGAAAGCCAATGGAAAATTCACAGTTTACAAGCCTGGAATAAAATGGGCACACAAAATGTTACAAACTCGTCTTGCAGTAAAGGCAGCCCTTGGTTTAAATACCAACTTTGTACTAAAGATTCAGTAATACTAATAAAACAAAGAATGGTTTGTCCCAATCAATGTTCAAATAGGCTTAGTCATTGAAAAGGGACCTGCTTATCACTTCCATCTATCTCAGAAGTCAGAGCTTGTGGTTATATTTGTTAGCAAAGTAAGAGAGATCTCAGGACTGCTTCCATACCTTTCACTTGTTAGTCTTTTCTTTCTATCGTTCAAGAATTTCAGCTCCTGCTATTGCTTACCTTCTGGTGGAGTATGGTAAGATGCAATTAATCACGATAACAAAATCCTATTCTCGTTTGTGAGTAAAACTAATTGTAGTACAGTATTTCTTTTCCATCACCTTAGAAGGTGCCTTGCAGCTTTCCCACAGTATCAAGTTCCCAATACACGCACACACACAGAGAGCGCCCAGGTGACAACTCATTCCAGCTAAACCTACCTTTTAAACAAACTTCTCCAAACAATGTATTATCTGCATTTTAAATGGGGGGTGAAATTCTACCACTCTCTCTATAAAAAGGACAGGGAGGTTTACTGTACTCCACAAAAGATTTAAGGAAAGTATTGACAGTCCAAGCAATCCATAATACTCTTGGGGTGGAAAGAACCGTTCTGAAAGTTTTCTCACACGGGGAAAAGGAAAAAACAACACATAAATGATTTTGTCTATTAATGTGTCAATTCCATCAAAATATTTTATCATCTGTGAAAGAATTTACTTACGCATTTTAAAAGATTATTTCTGCCGTAAAACACTTTTGAAGCCGATGGTGTTAGTTATGACAATAATAACTATACAAGGCAAAACCAGGCATTCAGTCACCCAGGTCAAATTCAGTTTCTCTCATACTTGGGAATAAACTCAGATTACGTGGGTGATAAAACACCCACAGAGCCCAGAGCATGGCTGAGCACCAGGAGGCAGGTACAGGTTTATGTTGTTACAGGACTGATCTTCAGTACCTGCTCGGCTATTTACTGCCTGCAGAAATTTAACCTGCAACCAGGACACACACCGTACGTCCTTCCACAGAGAGACGTACGTTCAGCACTGTTATCACTACCGTACCACAATGCTTACGGACTGAAACCTTCAATTTAACTCAGGCAAGGCTGACAGTATTTCAGCACCTTGTCTATCTACCAAGTTCTTTAAGCATGTTGGACTTGCACCCTTCCAGACACCATCTTAGCCGCATCTCACGCTGTCTCCTTTCAGCATTAACCACACTTATGAAGTTAAGTGAACCATTAGAAGAAACTTAGAAGAAACCATACTGGTTAAGGTGAAGTTATTCAGCCCCAGTACTGATGGATGCGCACAACTGACACACAAATAAAATTATGTCAGTTAATACGTGATAATTTGTTTAGCCTTTCATCCATGGGCAGAACAGATTCGATCAAATCAAATCATCCCAATAATCTGACATGACAGAATAGGAGTAATTAACTAAACCTTAAAATATCACTTTTTGCATAGGAATCATTTTAATATATGAAAAGCCATGTTGTTCATAATATATAAATAAAACTTACACAAATAAACATAAAATTTAATATATAAAAAGTCAGATTTGTTTAACAGGATTTTAGCAACCTGCCACACTTGACACCCAATAAAACAGCAAATAAATGCAAGAATGACGGCTTTGCTTCATCAACTGGAATAAAAATCAGAACGAAACCACAGAAGTTTTACAGTTCAGCTAGCACTGCAATTACTGTTAGATGGGATTTGGAAATCCCTGGCAGGGGACTTGGACTTGTCTGTGCATTGGATTCTCTGCCCCAAGAGCAATTTTTGTGGCCAAGAGATGCAGCAGCAGCATTTCTGAACGGCAGTGGGGGACCAGCAGGCAAGCTCACCCCTGCGGAGCTGGGATAATGGTAAGACAGCAGCTACCATAACCTCGCTGCTGCAACGGTGATAGTGAAGTGGCTCTGGGAAGTCCAAGGGTTCCCCTTCGCTACGTGAACAGTTAATTCCTCACACTCTTGTTGTGTAGTGATATAGAGAACAGATTTAGCTCCAAATAATTATTTCAGTGGTTTTCTTCCAGCTTTATCCAGCGTAATTCCAATGTTTCAGCCTTACTTAAGAAACCAAATTAATTTTGCTGGAGGGACTGGAGAAGAGACCAGGGAAGTATTGACTGAACGTTCCTGGAATACCATCATCATATTCTGCATGTCAAAATACATGCTCATCCATCTTTGCGATGGAAAAAGAACAATTCATAACACTTGAGTCATTTGATATTGCAGTATAAGCACCACTCTGACTACAACCTACATTTTATGTTCAAACATACCAAGTGCAAAGCTAACACTGGACTAAAAATGTCTTATAATACTAGTATTTTGTAGAAATTTGGATAAAGTACAAAAAAAACATAAAAAAGTGAGGACTAATAAAATTAAAGAATTTAATATTCAAACACCTGGGGTTTATCCTTAGTTCATGCCTTGGATGTTGCAAAATAAATGTTTCACAGTAAACTGTTTTGTGCAGTAATTGCGCAGGTTGTGCAGTAACAAGCAGGTTAGCAGTTTGATATCAAACACAGGTAACTAAGCTGCATCCCCTGAAAGACTAAAAATACTTAGATTTTTCAGTGAAGCAGTATATTAAAGATGCCATCCTCCAACACATGGCAGTGAGACTCTGCTGTAGCTCAAGCTGCTAGAGTGCGTCATAGTGAGTGATGGAAAAAAACCCCCTCCAAATTAATAACTCTTCAGCATTTTCAACACTAATTTCCTGATTTCAGTATCCAAGTAACTTCTGTGAAATGACTAACTGATACATTCTGTGATAACAAGATACCTTGTTAAAGAGTTTCCCTTTCAGGAGTCAACTGGTTTGTGCATGTGCGCACACGCAAGCAGTCAAGCAATGAGAGATTTTAATTAAGCTATAATGTGTGTGTAGGCTCGTACCAAATACTACTATATGATGGTGATACTGGATGTTCACATGTTCTTCTTTTTTTTTTCCTAATGTTTTCTAGCTTGAACAGAAAACAATCCAGGTACAAAGCTGTAAGTAGTATATTCACTCTTCAATTCATTCTTCAATAAAAATACTCTTCTTCATAGCACAGATGAGAAAAATAGGAAATTAGAAGGATAGAAGTTGAGAAAGTACATCACCAGGTTATTTCTTGTTAAATAGTGCAAGCTCTTGGTGAGCCAGAAAATATGTATTCACTCAAGTTACAGTTTAGCAAAGCCTGCTAGTAAATTGTTTTAGGGATAAGGTCATATGACCACCTCAGCTTCTTCCAACAATTATCGAGCAAATGGAAAGGAATGAGAGCTAAGAAAATGCACAAAATGAAACTGAGGCAGCAGAATCAATTCTGGGTAGTAGTCATATCAATATTTCAGCCAAATGCTTCCCATCTCACTCCTAATTACTTCATGGTCATTTATGAAAGAGGTTGAGCAGATTACTTCGAGACTGTATTTGTGATATGTATACATATGTATATATGGCTGTATTTCTCATCCATCTGGGTCACTTATAAGCGAACATAAAATCTTGGAAAAGAGATAGTATTTTACACGCAGCACAGAAATATTTATTTCGGGAATTTTGAAGTGTTTACTGGCACCTATTGTATTGGAAAGCTGGATTTTCTACCGTACTTGCCTTAAAGTGTCTCAGAAGCAAGTCTTCTCTAATGAATTGCCACTTTTTAAATGCTTTACCAAATTCAGAAAAATTAAAGGTGGGAGGAGACTTCCAGTCTTACCTTTTACACTAAAGGAGGTTACTCCGATAATATTTATCTAACTTGTTTTTGAGAAACTTCTATGAAGGTTTTTTTAAACAGCCCCTAGGTAAGCCCGCTCAGAGTTTCACCATCCTAACAGTTGAACTTATTTACCTAATATCCAAGCTAATTGTCTAAACCAAGCCAACTTTTTGTTCTTCCTCCAGCAAAGACCAAAAGATATGACTGAATCATCTTCTATACTGGAAATAGGTTTTGAATACATGTACTAATTATTTTCATATTGAAATGATTAAAAAAGAAATTATGAAATACAAGACTTCCTTTAGTACTTTGTTAATTCTGGTATTTATGACATGAAGGAAAGCTGTAAGACAGTTAAGGTGCCAAAAATAAGCTTTCAAAAGCTAAAGATGAAAATGAAGTTTCTCCAACATTTGCAATTCAGTTCCTTAGGTATACATTCAAGTTTTATTCAACATCACTGGTTTTACTGCTATAGGAAGCATATCAGACCAGAAAAAAGAGCCTAACTTTTCTAAATCCCAGTTCAGTTTTCAGTTTTCTCTTCTTCCTTTGAGAAAATCAGCACTAATATTAGCTGTTACTGTTGGCACTAGCAGAAATCACCCCATGCGAACCGTCTATTATCCAACACAAAAAATGATACTTGATTCTCTAATCATAAGGCTGACAACCAGCATAGTGATCAAGGGACTCTGAAATGCAAATCATTCTTTTTCTGTCCAGGAGAAATAAAACAAGAAGTTTAGAAATCACCGCTTCTTCCTGACTACTATCCATCCTCCCTCACTGGGCTGTCAGACATGAGTTTCTGCTGTCAGCACTCAAGTTGCCTTTGGTCTGGGACAAAAACCAGCAAACACTAAAGGGTACTGAAAATAAAAGAGGGTTGTCTGGAGGTGACCATTGCTCAGAGAAGCTGATGCATTTGAAGACCTCACCAGAAGCACCTGTGAAATCTCTATGTGCGTCCAAATACCTACTATCTTAGCTCAAGTCTATGCGGATTATCAAGCAAGTAGCGTGAGGCACCTCCCTGATGAAGGCCACCCCTGTCAAATTTCAAGGTTTTGCCCAGAAGCAGGGCAGGATAACACTCCATAAAAATTAACACCCACAGTAATGTACTTCCAGAAATGCTTGAAACATTTCTGCAATACAGAAGGTAAAATAAACAAACAGCAGACTCGAGGAAAAATGACAACGGATAATTTAATTCCAAGCATTCAAAATCTGACAGAATTCAGCATGACGAGTAACGAGATACAAAACACAGTGTATGAGGCAAGCTCGCTTAGGTAGCACCACAATCCGTTTTGCCTACGTAGTGTAAACAGATGTATACATTTAACAATTGCTTGCTAATAATGAACTGCACTGAAGATTTGCTTTGCTATGGGAACAACTGCCCCACATCAAAAGAACCTCATTTGTATATCAAAGGATAAATTACGCTCAATAATAATGTTTCTTTGAATTGTCACCTAAAAATAGTATAGGACAAACTTAACTTTTGGTCTGAAGACTTTTGAAGGGAGAAAAGATTTTCATTACAGCCCAAAAAAAAAAAAAAAAAGAAAACACTTTCACTCTGCATACTGCAAATATCATAGGAAGGAACAGAAACTAATTTTAACTATGTGGTGTGAGGAGGTGGGTGTGAAAAAGAGGAAGACTACTTCTTACACGTACTCCAAACCCTCTCAGCAACATCAAAGGAAAGCACGCCACGTTCTTCCAAGAGGTGTTTGTTTACGCTCCAAGAGCAGCTTATGGTGCGTAGGACTCTCAGTCGCATGGAGGAACACACTCCTGTCAATACCAAGATCCTCTCACGCTTTCTTATTTACTCCTCAAACACCTCCTTTATTCCAAGCCCTATATGAAAGCTTGCTAGAGACTCAAGAAGTGCACAGTACTGCACCATTGAAGCCTACTTTATCCACTCACAACAGAATATTAAATATCGCCTTGCTCGCTCGCTCTCCACTGCTTTCCTCTTTCAAGGAACACTTTGGTGCTCTCTGCAGAATTTTGCTACTTCATTCAACACCATCCACAAAGTCTGAAGTAGCTTAGTGGTGGGCTTTATGTCACTTACTGATGATGGCATGGCTTTATGTCACACACAGCACTTTCAGGCTTTTCACTAATCCCCATTCTTCTTTTCTTCTAAGCCTTATGTTACTTGAGAATTTGACAGAAGGAAGTTTCATATGGACAAGGCCTTCCAAAACCAAGCTGCCGCTGGCTGTTGATGACCAGATGAAATACAGCAGAGCAGAGCTTTCATCTGTCAAAGGCTGCACAAACCGTAATGCAAGCTCTCATTCTTTTTTTCTAAATAAGGGCAGAAGTAAAAGCTCAAGGTTCAAACTCATTTGAGTCTTTAAACCCCACAGAAGTACTCTGAACAAATGGCCAAGTGCTACAAGCAAGGATGGTCATGCGCTACTTTCCATTTTACCTCTGTGTGTATGAAAATCACAAAAAATGTTAAAACTTTTGTGAACAGATCCTAACACTAATTGTACAATTAAAAGATAGTGTTACAAGATTCTAAAGTCAGTACAAAACCTCAACTCAATCGGTTAACATTAAGCAATAAAAACATTTCTGCTTAGAAAAAAATAATCAAGTCACATGGTGACTTTGTCACCAGTCTAAACCCATAAAATGCAGAAGAAAAAAATGGCAGGTAACTTCAATGTACTCAATTACTTCCATTAATTGTTTACACTTCCTAATGAAATCAAACAGTTTCGCAGCCCTAAGCACTATAGCTTAGAGATGAAAAAGCAGGCAGTACCCTCCTTGTTTTGAAGTCTCTCCGCTCTTATGAGCTGTTCCTAGTAGGAAACACCCTTCCTCCAGCTGTAAGGACAGTTGAGCAGCTGCCTTAATAACCAATGCCAACTCCACATATTAATATATAAAAGCAGCTGCCTGCCTGCCTATGCAGCTGAAGGAAAAGTGCTGGAGGCACCGGCCAGTATCTAATACTGGCACTGATTGCAAAGGCAGCTGCTCTGTTCATACAGCTGCAGGAAGAGTGCTAGGTATCAAAGTCAGAGGAGAAATGGAAGATGGAATGGCTCAAGCTGTGTAATCACAATTCCCAGAATTTATAATAGACACTTGCATCCTTAATCTCTGATCCTTAGCTGCCCATTTGTGAACTGGGATAAATATGCCTCTCTGCTCATAGGATCCTGAAAAATTAAATTCATTTGTGACTGTGAAGCATATTAATATAATGATATCATACCAATGCCAAGAAGAAATAGGGAATTCTATCTTCTTTGTGAACTATTCAAAGCATGGCATAGCTGTTCATTACATAAATACCATTCGTTCTATGCATTAAACAATATTAAAGACTTAGAAAAATTTAAGATGAAAATTAAGCACGGATAGGCAACTTAAGCACTCTTCAACTTCTGAGTGCTAGCTAGATTTTGTAAATGGCTATAAGGATCCTTCCTCTTTGGTTGCTTTTCAAGCACATGTTTGTGCATGAGAAAGGAGTGCACGTATACACAACACATACATACTAGAGAAATATGCCCTGGTTTCCCTGCTGTGACTCAGTAGGTACATGTAGCAGTCTATACTTCACTGCATAACATAAATACTGTATGCAGCTTATACCACTTTTGGATAAAGTAATCTCCATCGATATTCTGCAGCTGACGACAAACACTGAACAAGCTATATTCTCAAACTGGTACAGAAATTGCATGTAATTACTAGCACAAGGGGCTTTCAGATCCCCTTCCTTGTTGAAAGGGCAACTACAGGGCTAGCAGGACTGACCAGACTCTGAGTCAGAGGCAGGGAAGAAGAGGTAAAAAGAGCACAGAACTGGAAAAGAGATGGAGGTGTCTCAGAAACACAGCATCTACACTGGAGTACATGAGGCACAAGGCAGGGACCAAACACAGAGCAAGAATCAGAAATGGAGGAAAATCCAGGGGCAGAAGATGGGATGAGGAGCTTTGTACAGCACAGGTTCTTCCTCTTGTGCCACCTCTTAACTTCAGGTCTCATCTCCAGAGTGAGACCAAGGGGATGCTCCTGGGTTAGAAAGCTCTTGATTCAGGCGCAGAGAATCTCCAGTGCCTCTGTGGGAACCAGCACAGGGCTGGCATGACTGGTGGGTTTCCATGCAGTCAGGTACCCCTGATTCAGGCCCACAGCATACTCTGCAGTACCGACACCATGTCTCCCTCTATTCTCCAGAACATCCCAGACTTTATATAGCTTAAGCTGAGGTGCCCCACCTTCCTGTCATTCTGACTTACTTTCTGAACAAATGTGTGCAGAAAGAAAAAAAAAAACAACCTCAACCATGCGGAAATTGCCACCTCTGCTCTCAACTAGTCATACACAATTACTGGCTATGCAATGGTATAAATGTAATTTAACAGCTACTACAGCTGCTGGCAGAACATAGTAACAGCCAATACTTGTATATGGACTTAGTAGAAACTGTGCCTTTCAATAGTTCCCATAAGAAATACCTGATACACAATGGAAACCATCTACCTTCAAATCATCAGAAATACTCTATATCCTCTTGGGTTATTCCACACAGCACTATTAAGAAACAATAAATTGATCAAAAAGTTTTTTAGATAAAGAAGTCCTATGTTTTTATTCAAACACACTATTAAAGAAGACAAGCAGAGGAAAAATATAAAGAAAATGAAATCTCACAGTATTACTAACTACCCCTCCTCAATTTCTCTAGGCTTTTGGTAAAGTTTAAAGATCAAATACTGAAAATGGTATACTAAAAAAATGATCAAAGCTACTTTGCAGATACTTTGTGTCCCAGCCTTGGTCATCTGTAAAAGGTTCTTCCTCAACCTTACTATAAAGTCACCATGAGCGAGTGAGCTCTGTAGGCTGCTGCTACAGCAACCCGTGGCTGCTCAATGACCCATCATGTAAGCTACTTTGGCTCCTCTTGCTCACCTGCTGACAGGAGTCCCTTCAGGTCAAGTCCCACGAGGTGATGGGTTTCTCCCCAGCACTGACAGCACAACATAGTATATAATACCTCAGAGATGGGCTATTGCTGAAAGATGCCAAATTTCATAGGAAACATTAATATTCACTTCTCTACCTCCTGCTCAAGAATACTGTTACTGCAGATAAACTGGCACTAACATAAACATTAACAGCTGTATACAAGATGTTAGCAAGCAGGTAACCACGGTCACGAGTAACCATTGTCCAAATATGGTGCAATTTGTTCCCCTGAAAAGCCCTCCCCATCAAAATCTTTTGAGGAATAGAGACCAGGCAGAACCAGCACATGGCATAACCAAAGAAGCTCAGGTGGGCTTTTTTGGTTTCAATATCCTCCATCCATCTTTTGTCTTCCCCCCAAACTGAGGATATAACTATACATATTGTACAAAACGTACATTTAACTGACTGGTACCATTACGTATGCCTGCAATGCACTGGTTTAATACCAAATAAATGTTAACATTGGTATCAAATTGAGTGAACTTACGAGGACAACTCTTTGTTGTACTGCTGGCTGTGTTTTTATGTTTCAGAACTGAAGCACACAGTAAACAAACCACTCACACTTCTCATTATAGGCCCAATTATACAAAAAACACCGGCTGATAATTAGTGCTTCCTACTCAATTCCCTGTCATTCACACAACACTTCTAATGAAAGGGAATACATCAATGAGTGACAAGCTGTATTTTTATCAATACCCTATATACAAAGATAAAATTAATTATCTACCAATACCGTTATCTTCCACTGCTCTATTAGTCAAGAACTTCCTTAGCGCCTCTCCAAGACTCTGATAAATTAAGAGATTTTTGCAATTTCTTCCCAAAATGGTAACGGCATTTCCCTCTTTCTGGGATACATCTGTTGTGCTGAATGCTAACGTACACTGAAATAGCTGAGGAAATCAAGCAAAAACTTTCAAAATACCTCCAAACCCAAAGATTTAGAGCAGAAGAGGAATGGCAAGCTACACAAGCTAAAAGACTACATCAACAGTGGCCAGCAGGTCGAGGGAGGTGATTCTGCCCCTCTGCTCTGCTGAGAGCCCACCTAGAGTACTGTGTCCAGCTCTGGGGTCCCCAGCACAGGAAAGACATGGACCTGTCAGACCAGGTCCAGGCAAGGACCACAAAAACGATCAGAGGGCTGGAATGCCTCTCCTATGAACACAGGCTGAGAGAGTTGGGATTGTTCAGCCTGGAGAAGAGAAGGCTCCAGGGAGACCTTAGAGCAGCTTTCAATATATAAAGGCAGCTTATTAGAAAGATGGGGACAGACTTCTACCAAGGCCCATAGTGACAGGACAAGGGGCAATAGCTCTAAACTGAAAGAGGGTATATTTAGATTGAACATAATGAAGAAATTTTTTATGACGAGGGTGGTGAGACACTGGAGCAGGTTGCCCAGAGAGGTTGTGGGTGCCCCATCATTGGAAGTGTTCAAGGCCAGGCTAGATGGGGCTTTGAGCAACCTGATCTAGTAAAAGATGTCCCTGCCCATGCCAGGGGGGGTAGGACTAGATGATCTCTGAAGGTGTCTTCCAACCCCAACCATCCTGAGGTTCTATGATTCTCCTAGCTGAAGACCAGATTCCTAACGTGACAGCCAACACACACCAGTGCTATGAAAAGGATGACTTCCACCATTCACCCAAAACACCAGTGAAGGATCTGGAGATTTTTAGCACATTTTAGGGTTTTCTTTAGTTTAGTTAGGTTTAGAGAAATAATGGCTAGAATATCCCACTGTTGGGTACTCTCCTGCTTTCCTAAAGACTGTCCATTTGATTGCTATCAGACAGGTAGTGGACTATCATTATCTACAGTACCAGAGGCACAACAGGAAGAGTGGCCGATGTGGAACTGGAGGATGTACAGGATAGGGAAGAAATAAGAACAAAACTCTTCTGCCCATCTCTGAAACAACGACTGTCAACAGAATATGCAGTCCTAGATAGTAAAGCCTCACGTAAGAAATACTCCCAGATGCACTACAGAGATGGGCCAAATCCCCAGCAACGGTGTACACAAACAATATGCACTCTATGGAGAAGATAACGGTCTTAAGCTGCTACTCCTCTATTCATAGCATAATTACTATGCCGCTTCATGCAGGTTGTTTTCGTTATACTCTACAAGTGGCAACTCCAATCCGTACACAAGTTGGGAGAACAATTTAACTTTCTCCATTTTCTTTCCCTAGGTATTGTGTTTCTACATATCTCAGAGGAGTTCAATACTCTTATTTAGCTTTTACTTTTCTGAAATGAAAGTAATTAAGGTTTTAACAGGAACCTTTCTCTACGAACAAGTCTTAAATAGAAAAAGCCCACTAAACAATTGCAATGGACAATGGACAATAAACACTGGGATTATAGCAACATCTAAAGTTTTTTTAAAACATGCAGTTCTTTATACATCTTTATCCAAAACATAAGAAAACATCTGTTTACAGGACCATATGCAGCATTTTTTATCTTAGCATTCAGAAATACTTGTTATATTAAGCAAAACATCAGTCAATGTTTAACTCCAGCAACTGGCCGAGGGATGATGATATAGCTACATACTTTTATGTGGTATGTTAAACATGTTAAACTACTAACTCTCCTAATTTATTCTTACAAATCTCAAGTAAGCAAAATAAGAATCTAAACACTAAGGAAGAAGGCAATGTTGAGTTTTTCTTCTTGTTGCAAAGCAGAGGAGGATCCTGCTGATACCCTCCACTACAGCACAGTTCTGCAAACTGGCACAAGCAGAGGTAGACGCTTCACTAGCTCCAAGCTGCTCCACAGTCTGACTGCCAGAAAACAGATGCTGGGAAGCCATAGCAACATTTATGCCATTTATCAGAAGAGCCCTTTTCAATTATGATGTGAATCAACAAATTTCAGCCAGGAAGAATAACGTCTCCTGGTTAAAAGACAGAAATAATAAATTCAGTTACTTCTTACTCCTGTCAAAAAAGTCTGTATTCATGGGTACCTTACAGTTTCCATGCTGTAATTTTTTTCTTTCATAAAATGGGAATAATAGTTCACTATAGCAGTGGGATGCTGAAAAACCATGTTTCATTAATAGTTACAACATTCCTCTTGAGGATTCCAAAGTCAGCAACAGAAATTAGTAATTTTATATGACTATTTGTACAGAGACACATCTTATTGACAGTTATTCATACAAACTAGGATATGTACATGTAACAGGCTGTTTCCCCTATAATGTCATCAACCTTTCACATGAGCCTGAGATCACGAATAGGAACAGGCATTTTATTACAGGGATGCACAAAATAGGCAAGATGATACAATTCCTACCCTGAAAAGCCTACAAACTTATTTTTAATGAAAAATTAATTGAGCTTAAAACAGCAGGAGGGAAGGACAGGTGAAGATGAAACCAGGCCATGAGGTTACTCAGGACGTATTTTAAAAAGTACAGATCATGATAATTCAGAACAATTTTAAACAAAACAAATATGGACTGAGGTTCATTGTAGGGATTATCCATACCACAAGGAGGTTACAATTAAAATTGTAGAAAAAAAACATTCCTAAGACCAGTCAAAAAAAGAAAGGCAGAAAAAAGGTAAAAGAGACAAGGACAGAAAAAACCCCCACTTTGTTCTGCAGTCAGGATAGCTGGGCATATGTCTTCAGGGTTCCTATGAATGTGTATCCATTTATTTCTGTACTGCAACCTCTGCTGGTCTAATGTGACCTATGTATTCAGCAACTCACCCTGTAGGCCAACAAGCTCTCCTTAGCCTCCTCCCTCGTCTCCTGGTGGGAAAATGCCCTTGGACAGGAGCACCACTCTCAGGGGGTTTGGCCAAGTGGAAGCAGAGGCTGCAGGTCACATCTCGTACATGGCTGTGAAACCTGGCAAATGCTGCCATGGTTTGCCTCTCGCCTCCCCACTCCCAATACAAGCCATGCAGCTAAATATTTACCAAGTGAAAAGGTTTTCACCCTTCAAATGCAGTTTGTTTTCTTACAGAAAGCTTACAAAGGAGGGGATGTCGATACATTTCATACAGTTTTAAAAGCTATTCGGAAAATAATTGGGTTTTCAAGACATATTTCAGGGTGCAAAGGAGTCAGAGAGACACCGCCGGTCCCAGGGGAAACCAGGAGAGATCCAATGCTTTTATCTCTAACAAACTCGCTTGACTTGGCTTGTGCTCACAGTGCGCTGGCGAGGCGGGCTGGCTCGCCTCGCACAACAGCACTTGTGTCTTCCCAAGGCTCCTCAAGTTCCCACCAACCTCTTACTCCGCAGGAGAGAACAGCAGCGTACTTGTTCGCTTCAGCATACTTTTTCATTGGAAAGGAAATGTTGATTTCAGGGGACGTCTCAAAAATAATTATGCAGAACAAAACCATCTCTTCAGTTTGGGATTACTACCTATGAAAACTTTAAATTTCACTTCCATATGTCAAAACACAGACCATGCAGAATAGGGTAATGCCTGATACAACGCTTAGATTACAGTTCAAATAATCAAAATTAAACCTACGTCTGTGAAAATACCATCAGTTTGCTGTAGACTTTAATCTCAAATAAACTGAAAATTTATTAATAAATAAATTACTACAACATGCAATCATAAGATCAGAATCAAAGTGTATCAGTCTATATGAAAAATTATTCATAATATTTTGGATGCCACCTTTCACCAGCTCCCCTACTACATCTTCTCCAGTTCCAACATATGTTTGTGTCTCTGCTTGAGATAATTTTTGATAGCGAGCAAACTAATTAAACATTCTTTAGAAGCCACAGGGCTGAAGTCACCACACAGTGACTAAACACTGCAGCTGTCAGGAGAGGCAAAGTGGGTTCTCATCCTAATCCTGCACTGACCTCGGAGTTGAGCCTGAGAACCTGTCAGAAAGGTGCTCTCACAGCACAAGACAGCAAGCAGCAGCTGCTTATGCTCAGCAGGCTGCAGCCAGTCTTTTTTTTTTTTTTTTTTTTTTTTTTTTTTTTTTTTTTTTTTTTTTTTTTTTTTCTTTTTTTTTTTTTCTTTCTGTTGTTTTTTTTTTTACTGTCACTCTGGATACATGCTGCACAACACTCATGCATGCACATCGCTGCTCCTCGTGAGAAGGAGCTGCCCGTGAGCTGTTTCTCACATGCTCAAAAGCTGCTTGAGCCCAGATCGAGATGAAACTCGATGTCCTCTAGTCAAACTGCAGGCAGAAAACGTGCACCCACCTTGTGTGTGGGACAAGAAGCATGAAAGATCTATTTAAAGGTATTTCCAAATCCAATTAAATGCAGGTATTTGACAATGTTAATTCTTCCATGTAATTAATGAAAGTATTAAGCCTTTTTTCCATGAAAATAAAGAAAATTAATTTGAAAAGTACATCAATAATATAAGCAAAAGGGAAAGAAAGCTTCTTTAACCATACAGTATTAGTCACTAAAGCATAAATATGTGGCAGAAAATCTAACCTATCTTTAATTTGAAGGTGTAATTTTTTTAAAATACAAGTTAGAAAGCAGAGAGAAAGCCAACTTTTTAAAATATTTTAACTGAGATGCAATGCAGGTATAGTATTAATTCACAGTGAATAACCTGACAAACAACAGACCCAACAGAGAAGGAAAACCTGAATAATGCCTTTGAATTAGGCATTCATTCAAACAAACCCACCTCAGCAATTCAACTAGGTATGGTCTGTCCACAGAGACTCAAATTACTAAATTGACTGGATGGCAGCAGTGTTCTGTCTGCAGATCAATAAAGGAGGTGGTTTACCAGTAGTGACAATACTCTGGTCACCATGCTTCTCATCCCAGTGAGCTCCTTGTGGCACCTTAGAGCAGCCCAATCTTCTAAAGTAAAAAAAGAATGCAAATGTGATCACTGTTTATGGAAAGCTAATTCTGAAACCAAGAGACTGGAAAAGGACACTTTTTTTTGTATGAGTTACTAAAACACAGTTTAAAGAATTACTCAGCATCTCAGCGTTACTCACCACTGCCTCATCAGTTTTACAGACACTGCAGGGTCTAGCCCAATGCACTGCAAAGACCTGTTCTCATCTCAGGTATCCAAAATTTTCCTTTTGTACCATGAGCTCATCCTTCCACCACCAATTAAACAACTTGTCAAGTTTCCTCCAGTTCAATCCTTGCATGCATAAGGAAATACTGAACAAGCCTAAAGGGATTTCAATGCAACTTTTGCAAATTTGACCCATGTGTCTCCTGGTTATGTACCAACGGGACATTTCCTGACTGGAAGAATCGATACTGGTTTCAGTGAAGAAAAACTTTATTACAGATACAAAAGTCCCACCTGCACTAAGGTGTCACATACAATTTAAAATAATACTTAGTGATATCCAGAACCAGATATTGAAAAAAACAGTCACTTCATGTCATGATACTTGTCTGACCTCAGAAATAAATACATCTTAAACTCGGCAAGCAGGGTTACTGCCTTCTTCTGAAGTCATTTTCAGACATTCTGCTTTCTTACTGTTGCTCAAGGGTACCAGTGCTTAGACGACAAAATGGTTAGACCTCCTCTGAGTGGTGGGAATTCAGGAGAGCACTTGAATTCCACCTTCTCCTGTGAACAGCATTTTCCTGCTAATTTCTGGGACTGCATCAAACCACCCAAAGGTTCAGTTTCCCTACTGTCAGGAAAATAGGAGAGAGGTGAGTAACAGGCACTTGGACAACAGCTTCATCACTTCTCCAGGCATCAAGCCACTCTTGAGGAAACAACAGCTAGTTCCTTGGCAAAACAGGTTACCAGGAGAGCATCAAACCCCTCCTTTGATCAACACACTGAGTTGCAAAACACAGCACTGTATTACAAGATCTTCATTCCTTGGACTTAGAGGTATTTCAAGACACAGGTCTTGGCTATATAAAAGATCTTCTAGTGGGCAGTTTTCTATTATTTAAAGGTATTTTTGAAGCTGAAGCACATGGAGTTATTCACAAATGAAAACATAAGTCTTCAAGACGCAGGCTCTGAAAAGGGTGCCTGCCTGCGTGAGAACCAGCCCGCGGCACACCTCTGTGTTTCAAGTACAAGCTGCATTCCTTCAGCTGGGGCTCCTTCTAGGAAGCAAACTTAACAAATGAGATACAAATTAAAATCTGTAAAAACAAAATTGCGTATGAAACTTTACCCCTGGGAAAAGGAAAGAGAAACAAAGAGCGGATTGCACGCAACAGATGTTAGCCATGCCTCTCACGGCACTGCTGGAATGTGCACACACACGTGGCAATGGGTGCAGGAGATGGGACCTAACCAGAATAGAACTCCACTCACCCTAATCTACAGAAGGACACAGGCAAAACTTTGCTTTTAATCTTCAAAGTGCAGCTGGGATCATTATCCCATCATAGTTAACTAACATTCAAAGTGACTAAAGACTTAAGGGAATAGGTTTATAAACTATGAGAGGTTGAGCCTCAATACACTGACTATACAACATGAGGCTCACTGCTATGAACAGCCCATAAAATACTTACTAAAACTCTGTGTGAGAAGTTTTAGGCTTGGTAACAAGAGTAAGCACAAATGAGCTCTGTTAAATAAAAAAATTTTCTTGTCATAAGTGACAATCCTGAACAAGTATGTAGGCTGTTTGTTTCCAACCAGGGATTTTTAACAGCCTCATTATTACCTGAATTAAAAGGTGCTTTTCTCATGAATCAAAATTTTGACTGTAAAAATGTATTTTTTTATTATCCTAGCAGTTACCTGATTTCTTGATATGAATATTGGGGAAAGATTTTATACTTTTGTCAGTACATGTCACATAGTTCACTATATAATTAATGCTTTCTGCTGTGATTAAAGTTGGCTACAAAGCAACCTTCTGTGAAATGTCTAGAAGTTGTACTTTCAAATCAAGAAAGAAGGAGTACCAGAATAAGAGATACTCTGATAGGGAAATGATTGATTGATAAAATGGTATATCTGCTATATTGCCAGCTGGTCCAGGTGTCTGCCTTCAGTGGGAAGCCGCACCACTATTCCCATAACTATAATCATTTGCCAATGTATACCTGACAGGTGCCAATTTCAAGCCCAGTTAAAACAAAAGCATTCTTACCAGCAGTACTTCTGCAACCACATCCTTCTATGAGGTGCAGGATGCAAAAAGCTAAAATAAGCTATTCAGGTAGAAGCCAGCCACGCTGCTAGTTTGCATGTTACATGCATTGATTGTCAATTTGTCCAGCCAGAAAGTATTGAGTACATTTAATATTTTAAGGGGGAAAATAACTGACTGGGGGGTGGTGGTGGGGGGGGGGTGACAGGGGTGTCTTTTCAAAATTTACCTTCTCAAACCTGATTTTTTATTCATGGTACTGATTGGCTCATTACATTTTACCCCCCCTTCCTCATCAAACAATAGTGACTTGTTTCATATTCACATAGAAAGAGAGTAGCGTTCTTGTTCTCCATCTGCTGGCTCTGCAGCAGCAGTTGACCATGATTTCCAGAATACTCCCATTGCTGATAAGACAGCAAGGAAGAGCAAGGAACCAGATGCAAAGGTTTTATCTTACACCCCTTACTATTAATATTTGATGAAGTTATGTCTGTAATGAAATGAAAGCAAACAGAACAGAACCAGAAATAATTCCAGAACTAATCAGACAGAAAATATGAAGGTGATGATCTGAGCTTTATAACTGCAAAGAATTCACTGCTTTAATCATACTCATTTCTTCTGAGTAAAATTACTTCACACTGGATATCTGATAAGAATGCTATTTATTTTTATTTACTACATCATGATAATTGTGATTATCATTGATTTGTATCACTGATATGATATTACTGATCTCACAGCTTATATTGTACCATGTCCTGGAGTCCTTCTACTTGAAGCAAGTGTTAATTTAACAGTTACCTTCAAAATAATCCCACACAAGGAGCCCATCACCAGAGCTGGTATCCAATCTCTTATTGACAGTTTCTAATAACTAGTACACTAAGACTAAGTTCTTTTAAAGAGCTAATAGCAAATTAAAAGTTGTAGATATGTATTTGCACCCTTGCAAGTATATGAGAGACAGACATACTCCAGCTAGCGCAGACCAGGATGCTTTAGAAGATGGACTCCTGGACAGGCTAGCCTAAAATGGCAGCCAGCGGTTAAACGAAGTGGTTTCACTTATCCAACAACCTCTAATGTGCAGCATGATCAAACTTCCAGTGGAATCAACAGAACTACTCCAAAGAAACTGCTTCTCCAGCTTCCCTAAACAGTCCCGTATCACACAACATTGCTCAAACTCCGGACAAGAATGGCCCAGGTGCCAAGAAAAAGATTACTTTTAAAGAACACCAGTGATGATTACCAGCATCCCATTTCTGTCTTTTTAATTTTTCACATATCTCATTTCCCACTCACTGGATTTACCTCCAATTTTGGTTTCCTCTTCCCCGAGCCAAGGGCACTGCTAACCTTGTAAGACTAGCACAATCCAGTCCAGATGGTGTATGGAGAGCCACTCCATCTTCTACAGGGAAGGAGAAGCAGTCCTTAGATGCCCTCCTGGCTCCCTTTTCAGTGGGAAAACTGAGACAGACTATGTAACTGGAATCGGATGGTTTGGTGCGAGGCTGAAAGGAGCCAAGCTACAGATCTGTATCACTCCAAAACAGTTTACTTGAATTTCCAGAGGTTTTCAGAAGGTCCCCTCCAAGGAGATCATAAAAAAAACCCACTCTACCATGCTAGGTTGTCATGGGATAAGACGGATAATCATCACAGCGATGAATGGGAAAGACAGGAAATAAAATGAGGAATGAAGTGGTTAATTTGCTCAATAAAGGGAAATCATTAGTCAAGTCCCACAGGAATCTAATACTGCAATCTGTATACAAACAGTCTCCCCCCCAAATTAGTAAGTGGGTTACAACTATTTATGTTAGTAAAAATAAAGTTATTCACAAAGAGCTGCAAAAGCACCTTGTAGAGTAGTGTGAATGGGATATAAAGTGACAAATGAAATTTAATGCAGATAAGTGTGAAGCACTGCACATTGAGGGAAAAATACCCAAACTTTACATGCACACTAAACTACTTTCTATTGCTCAGGAAGAAGATTGTGAGGTTACAAGAGATGATTTTAAAGAAAACATCTGCTTCAGACCCTGCTGCAGTCAAAAAGCAAATTGAGTATTTGGCTTTACGTAAGAAAACAAGAACTAAACCAGAAATATTTTATGCTGCTGTACAAAATAATGGCCTTAAAATGTGTCCCCTTTATTCATCCTCTCTCCTGTAAAAGAACACGGTTAAACTTCCAAGTGTTCAGAGAACCACGGAAAAAATATCCAGGACTGTTCAGCCTCAAAAAGAAAGGACTGAATGGTGTGACCAGTACCGCCTGCTCCTGACCTCTGGTAACTTCAATTTGTTGTGACAAACAGGAGTACATCTGAGTCTTGAGTCATGGAAAGCATCGAGTAGGTAAAATGGTTCATTGCTGCTTCTAATGCAGGAATAACTGGGCATTAAATAAAACCTGCACGATAAGCTAAGAAAAAATAACTTCATTTATCACACTGGCTGTGATACTCTGGCATAAGTTCTTGCAGTTGCCGAAACAGTTGACAGAAGTTCAAGGAGTGTTTTACTGGGGCAGGGGAGATCAGTGAAGGGCTGCTAACCATGAAGGCACTGCCTCTTACTCAGGAAGCCCCTCCAGCCACAAGCAGCTGGAAGCTGAACAAAAGCACTGCTCCGTTACTGCCCTGTTCTTGAAGCTTCCCGAGGCATTGGCTACTGCTGGAGACTGGGTACTGCAAGAGGTACTACTGTCCTACCCAAAATAGCTGTTTTTACGTTCTTGTTTCTGCAAGCAGAAGCCACAGGCAACCACAACAAGAGGCTTTGGGGTAGGAGATCAGCTCCCAGGCCAGCTGGAGGGAGGTGGATGCAACAGGAAGGAGTCTGGAGTCCTCAGCTGGAAAGTCCTTCCTTTCCTCTCAATTCTCTGTTCTGCATCCATTCAAAACACCTTAAAAACCTCAATTATTTTCAAATATCCCCAGACATGAATTAAATAGATCTGATTAGAGGGAAGTAAAGTCTTTAAAAGCTACCCTTATATGTAAACCAAAATACTCAAAGACCAGGAATCTCATCACTTACCTGGAAGCAAAACTTAGTCACTGAAAAGGAAAACACAGATGCCCTGGAAAACTTCTGTTGTTCAAACAAACATGAAAAGGTTTTAAAAATCATTGGTTTAAAAATACTGATGCAAAAAAAAAGTCTGAATCTAAACTGAAGATAATTCAGCAAAAAGTTGTTCTTTCTTCTCACCAGGAAAGCTACTTTGCTTTAATTGGTTTAAGTTTTTTAAATGGTTTAAATTTTTTATGCTTGTACAGCCTCTTTCATTTGAAGTAATAAAAACCTAAGAAGTGACTGAAGATTGCACGCTGAACAAACTCTTATTCCTTTCATCTATTTATACCTATTAAAATGCATGCAACTGACTCAGCACTTCTTTTAACATAATTTAATCAAAACCAAGAGATCCTATATTAAAAATGTACATTTTTTTGTCACTGAATAGCTGTAGAAAAGTTTCTCCAGAGCTTTTATATTGAGGGAAACCCTTGATAACATACTTTATTCACTGAAAACACATTGTGACTGACTTTCACCTGACATGGGAGGAGGTCATGCGTAGGATCAGTGCTTCAGTGACTTAAAATCAAGCTCACAGAGTGCCCTGAAAGGCCAAAAAAGTGTCTTTTGACCAGTGACCATCTGTCCCGACTGCAGGATATCACAGATACACCACAACGATGGCAGCTACGGGGTTCTCCCCAACAAAACAAAGGCAGGCCAATGCTACCTTCCCAATCCAACACATTTTATGACACCTAAAGATTTGTCCCATCACCAAGTCCTCTCAACAAAAGGACAGACTCACTGGTTTCTCAGACAACCAGAGGTGGACAGGGAGGATGGAGAGAAGGGAGCTGTATGGATCACCAGCTGTGAAGGGTGAAAAAAGTCACCATGGATCAAAATAATGACATTAACCCAAGAGACCTCTTTTTATTTATCTGGAAAAGTTATTCCTTATTACTTTGGGGGGGGGGGGGGGGGGGCATGATTTTCTTGCTTCATGCGTAGCTTCATATCTACAGTAACATCAAGGTTTTACTCTGCAGAACTACTGCCTACTATTTGATCTCCATTTGCATAACTGATTTCTGCATATGCCCAATACTTTGTTACCATACCTTCTGATTGCCATTTTTTTTTTTCAGACCCTTTCTCCAACTTGTCAACTTAATTTTGAAACCTAAGGCCATATAACAGTTTAAAGGAATCTGAAACTGGATTAGCAGCCCCTCTCAGCTTGGTATCACCTACACGTTTAATGGGCACACTCAGTATTCCATCACCCTGATCATTAACAAAAATGCTGGTAGCTACCGTTAACACAAGGCAGCATCCTATGGAAGCAAACTCAATGTATCTTTTCATTCAGACAATGAACCACTCACTGATAATGATGCACTGTGGTTTTAAAATTAGTTTTACATGTATTGTACAGCTCCTGCCTTTCTATTTTGCTATCAGAAGGCCACTGAGGTGGCACAAAAACGCTTACTGATGTCAAGCTTCTGACATGCACTGTTTCCCTTCTGTCCACAAAACCTGTTTATCCCAATATTATTTTTTTAAAGAAAACTAAATTTATTTTACACAATTTTTAACAAATCCAAAGGAACTGTTACTCATCTCCTGTTCTTCTAGGGTTTTGCGAGATATAATGCAATGAAGGAAATTAATTTAATTTCCTAAACCAAAAAAATTACAACTACTATACAGTAAATTACATTATACCTCTAAAAGTTTACAGTCACCTATGATATGCTGAATGAGATTCTATTAGATTTAAAAGTGAATTAGATTAAATGTAGATAGATTTACTTATCCTTTCAAACTGCAGCCCTTCTAATTTTGCTGTCCTTGCTTCACATATCTGATTTTAAACAGAAAATGCTCTGGACAGGGAAGAATCCATTTTCTTTGTGGAGAGAAAACTTGCAGCAAAAGTGCTATATAAAATACTGTGCAATTACACAACAAAGCCAAAGATCAATTGTTGAATTTTTTACCCATGAATTCACTTGCCCTTAACATTAACTGAAGTGACCCAAATACAAACCCCACAGCTCTATGTGAGGGCCAGATCTGCCCAAGTTTGTACGTTGCGAAGCCTCACTGAAGCTAAACAACATTTAAATCACAATACCAAAACAGTGTTTCAAGTACTCGATTTTGGTCCAGAATGGTCCCCTGCCCAGTTACACCTCTAGACCTATTTATTCCATTAGTCTCTGAACTGCATATAATAAAACGCAACATACACAGGAACCATAAAATCCAAAAGCACACTGCAGGAAGTACACAGACTCTTTCCCAAGAAAGGTCTGCTGACGCTGAACACCCACACTGCAGATAGGATCTTGATACCTATTTCGTTCTTGCAACCTGTTGTGCCCCATTTTACCATGTCAAAAGTAGGTGAAGATGGTAGTAAGATACATTTCTCACCCACCATCAGGTTTTACAAACCCACATGACTACACTTCTGGAGAACAAGAAATACGAAAATGTGCAACACCCATTACAATTTAATAGTATAACTGACTTGTTCTCTTACCTGGCAACAGTTTGGCTGCCACCATCCTCTGTTCAAATGCGCTTGAAATAAAACACATAATCCAAGAAATAACATCTGAATTGAGTACCTTTACATATAAATGTACATATGCACACATATAATTGTCAGCCACTTAACTGTAATTCTAATACTACACAAACGATTTCACTACAATAAATATAATTAAATGAGAAAGTTTAGTTCCCCGACAAGTCTATCTAAAAAGCAAATATTTTTGCAAATACTTACTTTTCTCTTCAGGACTTTTTAAAATTCAACCTCATTCCTTAACATATTTTACATGTTAAGGCTCAAATATGAACCTTTCTTCCTGGTTTATGAGGATCACAAGCAAAAGGGTTTTATTAAAGAGAGGGGCATTAAACATTGAAAGTATCAGTGAAACACACGTGCTATATACCTAATTTTCAAATAATTTAGCTATGGAATTTTTCACTGTAAATATTTATTATGTATTCCAATCTGTATTTTCTCATGGTAGACCTTAATTGATCCTCAGTAGTTCTTTCACATAAAACAACTGCTCTTAGATAACTGAGTCAAACTGTTATTTTTACAAGTGTCTAAATACAAATTTACACAGACCTGTTACATCCCTTAGAATAAACAAACACGCATGCAAACTGTCTACAGTAAGATTTTTGAGTATTGACTTTGCTCTTCTATTTCTATTTAAAATAATTGCACAAACATTTGGAAAAGCAGAGCAGATCATTGACTATCCAAATATTTCTCCTAGAAAACATGCAGAAAATGCAAACACACAACTTCTGCAGTAAAATTAACTTGGCAGTAGCTGCACGTACCTAAGACCAGTCTGGTCAGAAGAAAACATTTCTATGCTCAAGGACATTGTCCATTTTCCCATGCAGCTTCTCTGGAAGGAATAATCCACATCTTCACTAGGCAGGGAAGAGATACTTCAACTATCTGTGGCATACAACTAAGTGCCCACATAAGAAGAGTTGGCCATCTCAGAGGCATAATGCAGGTGGATAAATCTGAGAAGCTCAATTCCTTACATTCCAATCAGGTACACATACTGGAAAATCTTCCATAGGACCCAGAATTCTTTACTATCTGTGCTTACTATAGATTAAGAGAGTTGACCTTTTTCAAGCAGAAGGTGACCCTTCTTCATGCAGTAAGACCTAAGCCGGTGGTGTTCTCCACAAAAGTCCTTCTATTCTGAAGCAGCCTGCGCGATGATTGCATGCTATGGAAACAGGCCCTTTTTTTGCTTTGCAGGGTGGACTTTCAGTGCTGGAAGGTTCTGATGGGCTCCTCTTAAGTGATGCATGTTCCCAGACAAAAAGTCAAACTTGTAAGTAGAAAGCATAAAACGGGAGATAGTCTTTCGAGGGCTATTACCATCTTATTCCAAGTGGGTTTTTATCAGAGCAAGCTGCAGATCGTAATTTACAGCTGACCTTTTAGATTTCTCCCCATATAACCAAAATCTACTCAAACAGTGCAAAACAGATCCATAATGGTACTCACCAGCCTGGCACACACAAAGCCAACACTAGCATTGCCACTCTGCCGTCACTCAATAGGCAAGGGTAGAGTTAGAAACTTGAGAAATGCTCCAAGGTGTTAAAGTAACAGATTATTGTTATGCACACAGCTGGCATCGATTAAATGACCATTCAGTGCCTAACTAATTAGCAGGACTTCCGTGCTGCTGTGACCTGCAAGTCTCCTCTGATGTGATTTATTATGTAATGCAGAGACCCACTGAAATGAATAGGGTCCACCTGGAGATTTAAAGATACATGCAAGTATGTTTTTGATTCAATCTTGTTACTTATTATTAAATATTAATACCAGTAAAGACTATTTTTGGTACTGTGGTTTTGTAGAGTCAGACTGCAATGCATTATTAATGTTGTTGTACCTAAAAGGAGATGACTTTCAGGCCTTCACAGACTGGATTTAGGGGTTTAATTTCCACTGAAATTCAGTGAGAGACAGAAGAGCTTAACTACCATTGGTACCTCTGGAAACTCCCTCAAACTTACAACACATTTTTCTTCTCTTCAAATACAGGTATGGGGCATTTCAACATTCACACAGACCCCAAGATGCAGTCTTACAAATTCTGGTTTTTTTTAAAAATTGTAAAAATACATGCCTTTCTACACACTTTACAAACATACCAGTTTGAGGAGTACCTACCCTACTGCCTCTCTGAATATGTGCCTCTACATACACAATGTTATCAGCTCAATTTTGTCACAAGTCTGTATCTCTGTATTTCTCATTGTAAGATCCAGCAACCTAGTCTTGAAATTATAAGTAGTTTTATTGTTTAATTTTTTAAATAGCAGGTTTGCTGTTTTGTTTTGCATCTAATCTGTATCATCCATCCTGCGACAATATATGATTAATGAGGCAACTTGATATTATATTTTTCCAACCAGGGCTGTAAATAGGCCGTAACCTTGGGAAAGCAGTATCTATTAATAATTCTTACAAGTAAATAATCATCATTCTTCAAAAAAATGCTGTAAATCCCAATTTGAAAAGCATCACCACAGGTCATCAATGTTTTAAAATCTTCTCAGCCTCAAACGTCAAATTCTCCCATTTTCCCATTTTAAGTCAGATATTGTACTCATTCTCTACAGTATGCAAAACCGTATTTGCTCTGCAGTTTTAACTAGCCCCTCCTTTAACTGCAGGCCACTATGTGCACTGAGTCGCTGCAAAAGCTACTTTTATTGACAGGTATCTCGCCCCCGCTCCATATCCCCACATCCTTTCTTTTTAAGGCTACAATGGTGAAGCTGGATGGGAAAATGCCTGGCTGCTTTGTTTCAGGTCTGGACAGCATCTTGCTTTCCCACAACAGGTAGGCAGAAGCAGAGAGTGCTGCTGAATGCAGGAGACCTTGCCAGAGGCTCAAACCACTAGTTATTGCTGCAGTCTCAGGCAGGGCATATTTTGTACTGACCGTGGCTCTTTGCCAAGCTCTAATTAAGACACTTCAGCATGTCAGGGAGTTAACCCTCTGCTGCACCTACCTTCTCCAGAAGCAACCAAGGTATAAGCACCTTCTTCTAGAAATATCCGAGCAGCTTTCCCGCTACCAGTACTGTGAGGACTCCAAGCCCTCCATATTTCTACCTCACTGATTCTATAAATGAAGATGAATTAACCAGGTAGCTGGCACTATGTCTTTTAGCAACATTTCTAAAAGCGAGTAAGTACTCCACCTGCATGAATTTGGTGTGTAGTGCCATGTCTATCTTCCTTCAAAGAAAAACAGACAGATCTCAAATTATCAAAGAGCAGAAATTCCTTTAAAAAAAATAAAGCAAGAATAAGCTATTGAAAATTCTTTACTCTCCAAATAGTTTTTTGTTTCATTCCTGAAGGCTGCAGAGCAGCAATGTTGTCATGAGGGAAATGAGGAATTCTGAAGGATCCAGAGCTGCATTTTTATTTTACAAGAGATCAAATATAAATGCAACATTTGCTGATCTATCCATACTATCTATTGGTCTCACGCAAAGAACAACCACCACCAAACTGAATGAGGGGAAGCTGTGACAATAGTCAGAGGGGGTAAAAGGAAGCCCATGTCGAGGCTGACTTGCATCGATTGTAATCTATATTTTCTTGTTCCACAACCCTGTTTAACCACTGCATCCTGTCTACACACAGAAATCTTCCCTAATGAAAAGCAATGTAAGTCACAATGTGAATCAGAGATGAACTAAGTTAATTTCATTCTAGTAACTGGGGGGGGGGGGGGGCAGAAATCTTAACTTGAATATGCAAAATGTCCACATGCAATAAAATCAATATGAAAAAGCAAACTGTTTCAACTTTTTAAAGAGTTACAAAACCAGAAAATGTAGTTGACTAGTCAACTGCCCTCATATTATATAGTATAACAAGGCTTTCGCAGTGGAGCCTTTGAATACTTTTGGGGCAATAACTCTGGATTTTACACAGTCTAAATGAGGTAATTTGTAAGCCAATCCCACTTCTTTGCTCTTACTGTGCATTAGCCCACATGGCAGGAAAAACAGAGCTGTCTTCCAAAGCCATTATTGATCCGACCTTGGTTGTAGACAAGTTTTCCTTTTCTGAAGTGGAATTCTCTGCTTTAGACAGTATGTTAACAACTAAAATATCTGATCCTCCCTATAGCTGTGTTTCTGTAAAGCGACACTGAGCTCTTAATTTCAACACATCCAGAAAACTACATGTTACATGAACATGCTCATAATGTTGTCTCAGTATTAGATGATATTGCAAAGTTTTAAACCAAAATAAATAAGCTACCTAGTGGGCTCAAGGATTAATTTTTTTTAAAAGTTCATAAGAATAATTGCAAATGTTTTGTACTATTCCAGTTTTCTGCTGACATAAAAGAACTTTTTTAAAACCTTAAAAAAAAACTTTATAAGGAAAATGGTTAACATTCAGTTGTATTGGGAGTTTACAGAACCATGAATCCTTTCCAACAGGCTATACAATGACAAATCCTAAAAGGAGCAGTGGTGACAGGTTAGCCTTCATCTATAGGTATTCTCCATTCCTATGCTTCACTGCCATATTTATTTTCTTTATAGCTGTAATCCACAGACACTATATATCGGAAAAGAGTTGTCCCACACTGTGCTATCGGAATGTTATTTCCAGTACTCAAAGGGTATGCCCTTGAATATATTTTTAGAAAGATTATTTCAGTTTCCACAAAGTTCTTTTGAACTCGCAGAGGCAATGCGTGCCAAGCATACTATTGTTTTTACACGTAGGTTATGATATCCTGGGGCCCTTTGTTGAAACAAGCCAACTAATTTCTCTTAGAAACCTTTTTTCTTTTTTTTGACTCACACTTCATTCTCCTTCTAAGAAAGGTGCATGAACTATGCCCATTTAGATTATGGCTACATATGTGTCATATATAAATTGCATATATATGCATCATATTTAGGGCTGACTTTTCCAAGAAGCATACCAGTTTCAGAAAGAATATCATTCATTTCCATTTCCAATGCATAAAGATAGATACCAATTGATAGATAATACTGTTGCATTCTGAATAGTCTCATATAGGCTAACTCATGTTAAACTAAAAGTTAAAGAGATTTATTAAAACTTAGTCATAATCTAATCCACTACACAAACAAATCTCTTAAAAAAATCAAGCAGAATTGTTTGCAAAAGGTATAAAAAATTACTACCAATTTTTCATGTGATACATGCTGCTACTGTGAAAGATAAAGGAAAAGCTTTTAAGCATTGATCAGACATCTTGTTTCCCATTTAATAGCAAGCATTTCAAGTACTACCACCTCCAAGAAAAAAAAAAAGAAAAGAAAACCCTCTCATTATTCATTTCAGCTGAAATTCTTTATGCTTATTTGCCTTTTACTTCTGCAAGCTACCACTGCTTCAAGAAAATGAATTAGATCAACAAAGTCATTATGAATTTTTCACCCTGGGAAAACCTAGGAGCCCATACTGAAGTTGTTCTCTGCAAAGTGCGGGATGTTGAGTGCACATATTGCATATGCAGGTAATCAGTTTTCAGTGCATATCCAAGAAGTCTACATTCTCTGCTCTCTTGTTTTGTCTAGAACTGTAAGAAGTTTGTCTACAATGCCTTGTTTGCTGAAGCATGAAACTAAGCTACCATGCCAGGTTTCCCCCTGAATACACTGATGTTACTACCTTAATGCTCCAAACCACTGAGCACATAATTATTTCTACATCTAGTTTTCAACCTTCCGTTCATTATATAGCGCCACCTTCCAAGCGTACAAGAATGCTGCAGTAGTTAATACCTATTTCAATAAGTTGGGTGACATATCTAAAGACAAGAAGTCATCTTTGCCACTTTGAAAAAATGTGTTCTTATAACTCCTTTTGAATTACCTAAAGAGACACTCAGAATTACAGCTGAGACACCACAGGATGCACATGGCATCAAAATTAGAATACCCAAGTTAAAAGTTTGATCAAGTTTTACTTACTAGGTAAGTCAGGCAAAAAACCAATTTAGCCAGGAAGCTTCTTGATCTCTGCTGGGAATTCCCATTTCAAGTTCTTCCTGACTTTTCATATTTGGAGTGGAACAGGTTTTCTTAGTTATAGAATTAAAGTATTTTAAAGAGTGTAAGGCATTTACAGACTTTTATAGGATAAATCTTCAGTCTCATTTATCTCCTCTACAGATAACACAGCTGAGGAGAACACTGTTTTAGACAATTGAGTCCTTTAGATAAATATTATTCTTTGGTATTCCCTTTACAGTAGAAAAAATGGCAGGTGCTGAAGAGGAAATACTCTGCTTTGAATACTTTCTTTTTTTAAGCAGAGAAATGGGCAAATGTTTTAGGAGACAGAGCTGCATAGGTGAGAAACATCAAATTCCTAAGACTATCTAGTATTTTTATGAAGTTAATAAATCTACTGGGGAGTGCACAAATAGAGTTTTCTCCATATTTGGAAAAATTTATCTTGACACACAGGCAGCAAAGAGACTGTATATAGCCCTGGTATATCCTAGAAAAGTCCCTAAGGACATTTATTCTTTCCTACAGCAATTAAATATCAGAGAGCCACAGAATCAGATTATTGTAAAGATGTAATTTAACTGTCTTTTGCTGGTAGATGGACTTGGTCTTTCCTTGCTGTCCTCTGCCTGAAAAAGATGCTAATGTCAACACATTTCTGGATACATTTGAAATATTTTTGGTTTTGGCTTTTTTACCCTTGCTTCTTGCATAATAGAGTCAGTAAGTTCTGTAGAGGCCTGTAAGAAGTAGAAAAAGGTAGAAATCAAGTAAAAAAACAACCCACAGAAAAAGAGAAAAAGCTAATTACGTAACAGATGCCTGTACAAGACCATCTGAGACATCCACAATACAGGCAGATTCCCATGAGTCTGAGCAGACCAGCTTTTCTCCCTCCCTGCTCCACGAGTGAAGAACCAGCCCTCTGCTCCAAAACAGTGGACATGCCTTTGCAGGAGAAAGTTTCACACTTTTAGCAGTTACAGTCCTCCCATAACTATGAAGGAGTATATATATATATATTATATATATTTGCCATAACATGTAGCATCTACTCTCCCTGTTGCATTACACTCCACATTGCAACAGCTCTTCAGATAATTGGCTCCTACAGAGCAGCACTGGGATGCAAATGCAAGGAGAAGCAGCTAACCATTCACTCCTGCAAGAGATCCCTTAAAGCAGGGATTTATCAGCTGGCTGCACTCCCCTTCTGCCCTTCAGCCAGGGCTGCCCAGCACTGAGTGTGTTCCCAGCTTTGATGTGCCATGAAAGTCACCCAGGGCCATGTAACCCTCTCTCCTATTTCCATAGTGGTTGTTGTCTACCCTGTCACTGAAAGTTGCACAGGACAGAAAAGCACACTGTTTTAATAATTATGTATGTTATGTAGAGACCTCTTCCCTCCCAGCAGAAGGGGGGAGCAGAGGGGGATGAGAGAGAGGATGTGTCAGACTAATTTACATGCAAATACTACGCCTCAGTTCCAAAGTACATTAAAAGAAAAAGCAGTTGCCTTAAAATAATTTATGGCCAGCAATGTTTTATTACCCTTGTACACTTACCACTAAGTTTTGAAATGCTGGCCTATTGATAACTAAGGTTTGTTATCTGGAAATCCTGGCAACCCGGCCTCTAGGGACAAGAGCCATTGTAAGCCGCTTGGTTTAGAAAAAAAAGAAATAAAATTAGTTAATGTGGTGGCTGTTTGCAGAGCTGTTCTGCACAGACATTCTGCAAGACAGGATGACAAAAGTATTTTGCAGCCTCTCCTGATCTAAAACCACTAAATAATAACTGGATGTAGAGCCCAGCCGAGCCCGCAGCTATGGGAAAAATCTGATGCATAAGGTAGCAGGAATACCCAAGCAACTGCGCTTGGACTTATTTCTGCCTACATGGATAAAGTATCCACCTTGTTGACCTGTCAGTCTCGCTAATCCACCCTCTATTTTCAGTTAATATCATTAAAGTTCAGCGCTTGAGAGCCTGGAGGGAGAGGCGAGCACCCCATCCCCTTTTTCCACGGGGCGGTAACCAGATGTCAATGGCCGCAGCTGTGACTACATAATTACCTGTTTGCATGAACGCGGACCACAGTTTAGATTTAATAGGTCAGACGACAATGCAGCAAAACGCATTTAGCCCACGATTACCCCTTTTCAAACATTCCCTCGCTCGCAACTTCGACCCTGGGAACATTGCGGGCACAGACTCGGGTCAATAAGAAACATTGGCCGGCACAATGGGGCTGGCCTCAAACAGCGCTGTTGACAGACACCGGCACAAAGGCGGTGAATAGAGTCCCCCTCAGTTCTCACACAGAGCGAAGAATGAGTCAGTGTACTGCCGCTTTGGTGCTCTGTTTGTACAGTGTATACAGCTTTTGTCCCCCGCCACTGTTCGCTGCTCAATGGGGGCTAAAGAGCCGAGGAAGTGAAGGCGGAAGAATGGCTCCACGCTCGCCCCGGCAGCCAGCGGCGGATCCCCCGGTGCAGGACAGCTCCGGCGGGAAGCCCGGAGCTGCCGTGGCTCCCACCACCCCACCGCACAGCAGCGGGCCTCTCGCTTCTGACCTCGGGCGAAGCCTGCGCGCGATGCCGCTGATGCTGCGGAGACAGCACGGTAGCTTTAAGTAACATATTTTATCTCCTTCAAAAACAAAAACACAGCAATGTGCTCCCCCAACCCCTTCCCTCCCCACCATGACCCAATTCACGGCTGCAACTTCGACTAAGAAGAAAAACTGAGCACGGGGTATGGAATTACAATAGCCCTATGTCCCTTCAAAAGGTACATCAAAGACGGTAGCAACGTAGGCGTCATTTTAAACCCCCACTGCAAAGACTTTTAAAGGAACTGAGAAGAGTAACAAAAGACAACCAGAGCTATACATCTGTATTTCACTCAAAACATTTAGGTTGTGCACATGAAGGGTCAGGGAAAATCTACCATATACATAATATCGCATGTGCACCTGTGTATTAGTTACCTATTAGCAGAGAAAAAAAACACTTCATATAGATTACCGCTACCCTTCAAATAATTATTTTTCTCAACTTTCCCTTTGTGGAAACTGTACTTCTATTATTTACATTACCATCCTTGTAAGCACGTTTAAGAAACAAAAGTAGCCCTCTAGCACAGTGTCAAAACTGTTAACCTTCACCTGCTTCATATAGTGAAGTATAAAACAAAATAGGCATACTTTATTCTAAGGAGTGAAGTCTTTGCTTGCAAGAGTTATTTAGACTTTCGGATGATTAGCATGAAGCTAATAAGGGAGTTAGCAACTGCTCTTTAACTCATGCAGACCGTACTACTGATAAAGTCGGAGTGACAGAACTGTTCAACATGTTTTAAGACAGTGAATTGGTTAAAAAAAAAAAAAAAAGGAGGGGAAAGAAGAAAATTGCATTTTAAATTAAGCAAATCCCTGGATTTCCGTGAATGGAACACAAAGAACATTATTCATTTTATCACTAATAGCCAAGATAGTATTAGCATGCTTTCTACTGCTCTTTCAATTCTATTTTTTAAGCTCAAAATACTGGAATGGTGTTATTACATTAGCCAGCTACAGAAGAAAGCCCCAAAATACTAAAAAAATCAATGTGTCTAATGCCAGAAAAAAAAAAAAATCCCAAACAAATTGAAAGTTTCAATTGAAAGTGAGCTAGTCATAAAGATTTTGGGAGTCTGAAGCCATGACTTTCACTCTTGGCAAACAAGTTGTGAGCGAGTAACCTGGAAGATACGTGAAGACCATCACCTTATTCTCAGATACTTTATTTTAAAACAGCGCAAGAATTTCTAGGGTTTATATCTACATATGGCCTTATTTAAATAAAGCAGGCCTGCCTGCTTTGAACACTAGCTCTAAGACATATGACTGCACTTGAGTATACTGGCACTGAGTATGTAAAGTAGGCAAATGTTTGTACGAATGCCAAAGTATGCCTGCAAGTCTACCAAGGATCTGATCAATCACAATCCTGAACGGACAGGTTTTAGTTCACTTTAAAGGAGGAGAATCCTCACCTTTCAAGTACTATTAGGGTTATTACATACCCTGCCATAGGAGTACTCATAGATCTAAGGGCTGATCAACAAAGCTGGAAGAATTAACATCTAGCACAACTTTTTTTTTATAATGAATGGGAAATTCTCAGCAGAGAAAGACTTTCCAAGTTTGCCCTATGATGAAACAAGACAAAAATGGAGAAAGAAACTCTGTTCCACCAATTCTTTCAACAGAGTGATTCTAAATCACCGCAAAACTCCTTTTTTCTTTTAAGCTTAAATCACTGCTTAGCAAGTTAAACCTAGCCTAACCTACTCCAGCCTGGTGTGTATACCAGGCCGAAGCTTAGCATATTCTTAATACATCTTGCAGAAGGAGAGGAATATTTCACAACCCTTCACATGACAGCAATGTATGATTCAAGTCACCAAAAGACCCAGAAAGGGATATGGCACTTGCTGCCACACATCGCCACTGCTCTGCATCCTGCCCAAGGCTGGCAGCAGTGGCAGTGCTGCCTCCTGCCAAGCAGAGGATCACAGCTTGTTTACCGAGCTCTGTCTGGAGGAAGCAGAGCGCGTTTCAGTCTCGTCTCCAGCAGCCCTGTCAAGCCAGCTGCCAAGAACAGTCTTGAAAGGCTTTGGAGGGAGCAAAATCTAGTACTTAGGTGGTAAGTAGACTGGTCTGGCACCAGGGACCCAAAGATGAGTGAGGGGGAGCAGGCACTACCCAATCTGAAAGATTAAAACACTTTTAGGTTAACTTAAACCATAAAAAGTCATAGGAAAAGAAGTAACTAAACTCCTTAAGTGGAAGGACGGATTAGCAATCAACTTATAATTACCACTCAGATTAAGATCTCTACCTGAATACTTGAAGTTAATGAGTACAAATTGCAAGTAAATTAAACTTGTATGCTACTTACATTTCCTCATGATGTATGGAAAAGACCTGAAAAGTTTGATTGGGATTTCATGTTGTAGAAGACTATAGTTTAAATATTTAGATTTTTAGAATTAACACTTCATTACTTCTATAAGATTTCAGAAGGGTTTTCAGAAGGAACATGTGCGCTGTGCATTTCTGTAAAGACATGTTTTACATAGGTTTATACGAACCATGAAACTGGTTCATAAGATGTCATTGCCTTTGGAAGAGCCCACTAACTACTATGAAAACAGTGAACAAGAGGCTTCACAGAGAACAAGTAAGCAACCCTTCATTCCTTCTAATAAAATCATTAATCAAAGAAAAATTGCTTAAGCCCTTTTCCTCTTACCCTACTAATGGGAAGTCACCAAACACTAATAAGTGCTAGACTTTTTTCATTGTACCCAATGGTTATTTCCCTGCCTTTAGAGTCGTATCTCAATTTCTCGGTTAAGTGGGTACATGCTCACGCAGTGTGACCACATTATGTGCACTTTTCCATGTGATCAGAGCCTGCCAAGTCTCAAAGCAGATCATTTAAAATATAGCTTCCGTATTTTTCAGAACAATCCCTCCAGGATTTGGAGGACTCGGGGCGGGTGGTTATTATTTCTTACCCAAGCTGGGTGGCTGGATTTTGAGTTCTTTAGATAAAAAAATAAATTGTAAAATGCTAAGACAGGAGAATAGCATTTGCCTCTCTTGACAGCTATCACAAAAGGAAAAAGTAAAGAGCTTTGGTTTTGTTTAAAAAACACTCCATGATTGACTATCATCATACCTCATATTTCAGCATCCATAAATCATGGCTATGTTCAGCAAGTTCACAAAATAACAGACACCTGCATCCCTGCTTGGCTGCTACCATGCCTACAACGCTGACAGAGCCATGGAAGCAGTGATCGCACATAGACTCCAAAATCTATTAAGGCAAGTTTTAACAGCTACTGAATATTCTTAATTCTTAAGAATTCTTAAGATTCTTTTAAAATATGAGTCTTTACTCACACTGCAGTTCTTCCAGCATAACGGCAATACCTGCCTAGGTTTTTAAATTTAATCTTGAAAATTTAAGAAAAATCAGGCAAGGAAATACAATAGCAGGGACTGCGTTATCAGACACTCCTTACTCAGTAAGGGCAGTTACATACAACTTAAGTGTTGCTTTAGTTCTTCTGTTGTCTCTGCTTCTTCCTCCAAAACATTCGACACAAAAATTATACTCAATTGCTATTCCCATCCTAGTTCCACACAAGTGCACGTGAAAAGAGAGGCAGCAAGGACTGTGTTGTTTTTATTAGCATATTAGTGAGCAGAAAAGGAAAATAAATTACTCTTAAATAAATGTTATTTATTTTTGCCTCTCAACGCCGTTTTTTCTTTTTATTCAGATTTGTTGAGCTGCCTAATAATAGCAAAGCAGCTGAATCCCCTACACATCTTGGAAACAGTTGGCCTTAAAAGGCTTACCTTGCTTTATAGGAATTTACCTGCTTTTGTGCCCTGGTTGGTAACAGCACCTAAATAGGCTGACAAGAAGTTACAGAAAGCATCTGTCAGGAGTTTGGTGTGTAGGAGAAACGGAATTAATTTTATCAGTCTTTTGGGCCTATTCCAAGTGGCAGTCAACACCCACTCTGATGAACCATCCGTCTGTACAGACCATTGACTGCAAATACAAATGTGTGACTAAATCATCAATGGCCACAGCTTCTAAATATCTCCAAGGAGGGAGACTCCACAACCTCCCTGGGCAACCTGTGCTGGTGCTCGGTCACCCTCACAGTGAAAAAGTGTTTCCTGATGTTCAGAGGGAACCTCCCGTGTTTCACTGTGTGCCCATTGCCTCTGGTCCTGTCACGGGGCACCACTGAAAAGAGCCTGGCTCTGTCCTCTTTGTACCTCCCTTCAGGTATTTATAGACATTGATGAGATTCTCCATGAGCCTTCTCTTCTCCAAGCTGAAGTCCCAGGTCTCTCAGCCTTTCCTCAAAGGAGTGATGCTCCAGCCCCTTCATCATCTTAGGGGCCCTTCACTGGAATGTCTCTTGAACTGAGGAGCCCAAAACTGGACACAGCACTCCAGGTGTGGCCTCACCAGGGCTGACTGGAGGAGAAGGGTCACCTCCCTCCACCTGCTGGCAATACTTTGTCTAATGCAGCCAAGGACACCATTAGCCATCTTTGCTGCAAGAGCGCGTTGCTGGCTCAGGTTCAACTTGGTGTCCACCAGGACCCCCAGGGCCTTTTCTGCCAAGCTGCTTTCCAGCCAGGTGGCCCCAGCACGTACTGGTGCCAGGGGTTGCTCCTCCCCAGGGGAAGGACTTAGCACTTCTCTTCGTTGAACTTCATGAGGTTCCTGTCAGCCCATTTCTCCAGCCTGTCGAGGTCCCTCTGGATGGTAGCACAACCACCCTGTGTAACAACTCCTCTGAGTTTTGTATTCTATGCAAACTTGCTGAGGGTACACTCTGTCCTACCACTGAGGTCATTAATGAAGATGTTAAACAGGACTGGACCCGGTATTGACCCCTGGGGTACACTGCTAGTTACTGGCCTCCAGCTTGAGTAATCTTAATATTATGTAGCAGACTGAGAAGAATTATCAGTGAAATAATTCTGTACAACATCTCTAGCTTTGCTAATATTAACAACTTTATTGTATCTTTCTGATATTTAGTGTCTTAAAGTCTTGGTTCTTGCAGTTACACTGTTACACAAGAAGCTCAATTGCCTTTTACAAAAAGTTGGTTTAATTAAAAATTCCTACTCTGCCAAGTTAAAAAAAAAAAAAAAAAGTGATGTGAATCCAAAGACTAAAGAATCCAAAAAGAAATAAAACAAAAAATAAAAACAACTTTAATATCATGATTTGTGGGAGGCTTGACTCATGCCTTCTGAAGAGCTCGAGGTTGATATATTACCTGCAGAGTGTTTCCCTAGCTGTGTTAATTCCCTTCTCAGACTCGCTTACTGAAACTATTCCAGAGGGATGAATAATTACCACTCCATGGTTATATGATAGCATTAATTTTCCTGAGTAACATCCAAGTTACATGAAGACTTATAATTCACATTTGGTCCAAACGATCATTAATTCAGTTTCTCAACCTAGAAACTAAATAGCTTCTGTCTTTGGGCAAGTCTACACCTCTTGGTGGATTGCCACGCAGAGCCCATGAGCTAGTTTAGACCAAGCTGGCTCCAAAACTGAAATCAAAGGCCACATCAGTGCAGCACAGCAGCTCAACTCATTATGCTAAGAAGCGGGTTTAGCGCACAGTTACACCCAACCTAATAAAGCAGTTACACTGCTTCGGTAACTCGGACTGTTTTTTCATCTAGCCCTTACCTCTGTGACAGGAACACGTCAAACTGACCAGACTTTAAGCCAGAAACATCTGCACCTTGCTCTGTGGTTTAGTAAAGTACAGTTCCCTATACCCCTGAAAAGTACCACACACCTATATAACTGGCATGTCCCTACCTCATCCGGTGTCACCCAGAGTCACTGGACAGTGATACATGTTGGGGAGGGTTAAGGTTTTCACTAAAATTCATAACTTTCTGCATCTGGAATGGCTGAGATTCCTTGAGTCTCGTCTAGCTACTGAGGTAATTAATTATACTTTACTAGAAGTATTTAAGTGAGAGCGCTCCTCCCTGCATGCAAACAGCAAGGCTTTCTCAAAGTGTGTGTGTGGAGGGGGAAAGAATTTCCAAATATGCTGCATACAGAGATTCAAGTCATTTATTCTCATCAATTTCAAAACAAAATACTAGAAGCAATTTTAATTCTTCTGCCAAGTCATGAGTTTATAATTCTAGTTTCTACCGTTCTTGACAGCCAATACCTGGATTAGGGGAAAAGAGAGAGTTAACCTAACCCATCTTCTAAAGACAACACTCAAGCCTTCCAATGCAGTAATAAGTTTCCCAAGCCTTTTTTTCCTATCGTGTATGTGTGCACGTCCACATATGAGAAAAAGTGTGGCTTAAAGAGTATTTACAGACTTTGACACTGCCAAAAAAGCTCCAGGCCACCTATGGACTGATTTGTTCTCCCAAGACATTTTATACAGTGTATTCCATCTCCCATTTATCATGATGCCCTGGGAAGACAGAGCTGGCACAAAGTTTTCACCAGTAAACGCTACTGGTTTTGTGTTTTTTTGTCCTCCAAAGGCCATCAAATCCCCTAACTCTCTACTACTTTAAACTAATGACAGAAGAGAAAACAACGATGGAAGTGATTAGCAGGCTCACATACACTGCTGTGGCCATAATCCTAGGTCTATGCTGCATACTGCATACTAGATGCTGAGTAGGGTGCCTCATTAATATGGATTAATTGTACTTTTGATAACCAACACCTGTCCCATGGTATTATTACATTAACTAAACTCTAAAGTATCTATCTGGGATGAAAAATTTACAGTCTAGTCCAAAAAAATGTTTACAGACTTTGGGCTCCAGGAACTCTGGAAGCACAGTCTTGTGTATTACAGAACCACACAAAGCCAACACGTCCATTTGTGGTTGAAAATAACCGCTGAAGAACGATATACAGTGGGTGGCAAAAACAGTCACAATTGTAAAGTAACCAAGCAAATAATAAGCTATGTCCATAGGGGATAAAAATGCTATAATTTCCAAAATGCATGCTGCTATAAATAAGTTAGAGGTTATTTGCTGAAGTACACAGATTAAGTTTGCAATCACACAGCTATTCTGTGTGCCTGTTTTAAAAAAAGAGAGCTGAAATTGTTAGACAGCAGACAGAGTGGCACCGCATGCATTGTTTGGGCTCGGAGCAATGGCGAATTGCACTATATGGAAGCTTTGTAGAAAAGGGAGCTCATGCCACCCCCTTGAATTTAGCCCTTGTGCTGGTTTTGGCTGGGATAGAGTTAATTTTCTTCACAGTAGCTACTATGGGGCTGTGTTTTGGATTTGTGCTGAATACAGTGTTGATAACACAGGGATGTTTTTGTTACTGCTGAGCTGTGCTTACACAGAGCCAAGGACTTTTCTGCTCCTCACCCCACCCCACCAGCGAGGAGGCTGGGGGGGCACAAGGAGTTGGGAGGGGACACAGTTGAGACAGCTGACCCCAGCTGACCACAGGGATATCCCAGTCCATAGGACATCATGCTCGGCATATACAGCTGGGGGAAGAAGAAAAAAGGGAGGGGGGACATTCAGAGTTACAGCCTTTGTCTTCCCAAGTAACCGTTCTGGGTGACGGAGCCCTGCTTTCCTGGAGATGGCTGAACACCTGCCTGCCCATGGGAAGCGGTGAATGAATTCCTTGTTTTGCTTTGCTTGCGTGCGCAGCTTTTGCTTTACCTACTAAACTGTATTTATCTCAACCCACGGGTTTTCTCACTTTTACCCTTCCAATTTTCTCCCCCAACCCACCGGGGGGGAGCGAGCGAGCGGCTGCGTGGGGCTCAGTTGCCGGCTGGGGTTAAACCACAACAGCCCTCTTCAATATAAACAATAAGGCTTCCTTTTTAAGTTGCAATGTTGGTATGTGGGAACAGGACAAGATCAGTCCTGCTTACCATTTCTCCCTGGAATTTGGGCAAAGCTTGAGACCAAAGGCTGACCACAGTGCCAAAACCCAAGTTTGCTGATGACTAGTGCAAACCACCTTGGTCCTCAGAGAATTTCAACATGACATTCTCGTAATTTTAATCACAGAAGGAGACTGGTTTTCACAGTGTGGAGACTGGCTGTCTGGTTATGTTTTCCATAAAAGATACAAACTGGAAGAAATTCAGGAAAGTGTGTGTGCACACTTTGTTTTATACTTCAGCAAACCAGGTCATAATTATTCAACCATTCAAAAATAGTATGGTCTAAGTTCATCTTTCAGAATGCAGAGGAATTTTGCCCTCCAATAAGAAGGTGCTTACCTGATAGGCAGGACAACTTAGAAGCTAAGGAGGGTGAGGAAGGAGCAGCAAAGTATGAAGATTGCTTTGATTTCAGATAGCGATTTAGTATTACAAATGTATTGGCAACACAGCACTGATGGACATAAACCATTTGAAGTAATAGGCACAATAGAAATCATTGTCATATAAAATTGGATGGATGGATGAGCCCAGAGGGTTGTGGTGAATGGAGTTAAATCCAGTTGGCAGCGGGTCACAAGTGGTGTTCCCCAGGGCTCGGTGTTGGGGCCGGTTCTCTTTAATATCTTTATCAATGATCTGGACGAGGGGATCGAGTGCACCCTCAGCAAGTTTGCAGATGACACCAAGTTGGAGGGAGTGTTGATCTGCTTGAGGATAGGAATGCCCTACAGAGGGATCCGGACAGGCTGGATCGATGAGCTGAGGCCAATTGCTTGAGGTTCAACAAGGCCAAGTGCTGGGTCCTGCACTTGGGTCACAACAACCCCATGCAGCGCTACAGGCTTGGGGAAGAGCAGCTGGAAAGCTGCCCGGCAGAAAAAGACCTGGGGGTGCTGGTTGACAGCTGGCTGAATATGAGCCAGCAGTGTGCCCAGGTGGCCAAGAAGCCCAACGGCATCCTAGCTTGTATCAGAAATAGTGTGACCAGCAGGAGCAGGGAGGTGATCATTCCCCTGTACTAGGTGCTGGTGAGTCTGCACCTCGAGTACTGTGTTCAGTTTTGGGCCCCTCACTACAGGAAAGACATTGAGGTGCTGGAGCGTGTCCAGAGAAGGGCAACCAAGTGGTGAGGGGCCTGGAGCACAAGTCTTATGAGGAGGGGCTGAGGGAGCTGGGGTTGTTTAGCTTGGAGAAGAGGAGGCTGAGGGGAGACCTTATCTCTCTCTACAACTGCCTGAAGGGGGGGTGTAGTGAGGTGGGTGCTGGTCTCTTCTATCAAGTAACTAGTGATAGGATGACAGCAAATGGCCTCAAGTTGCAGCAGGGGAGGTTTAGATTGGATATTAGGAAAAATTTCTTTACTGAAAGGGTGGTCAGACATTGGAACAGGCTGCCCAGGGAAGTGGTTGAGTCACCGGCCCTGGAGGTGTTCAAAAAGCGCATAGACAAGGCACTTCAGAACATGGTTTAGTGGGCATGGATGATGGTTTGACTCAATGATCTTGAAGGTCTTTTCCAACCTAAATGAGTCTATAATTCTATAATTCTATAAACTTACCAAATTCTCCCAGGTTGCTTACTTATGCCACTACTTTTTTTTTTTTTTGATAGGCAAGAAATACTTTCAAAACAAAACAAAAACAATCAGAACTGATGACAAAAGAATACAGCAAATTTTGTGTGAAAGGCCAGGTAAGTGTTCATGTTGACTAAATAAGATTATGTTAATAGGTATTTTAATAAGTTATGTAATTTCTGCTTTAGTCATGTATAAATGAGCAAAAACTATTTATAAAACTTTCCAAAAGCATTATTAGAAGGAACATATCATATACTGCTGCAATACAGTGACCTTTAAAACATGGTGACTGCTTAAAAACATACAACAAAACTGCAAATTCTAACAGCTCAGTGGAATAACATTGGTAAAAAGGTGAGCAATAATATGCAACCTAAGAAGGCTTACTAACATATAATACTGAATAAATATAATAATATAAAACTGGAATTAATTATAAATGTACCTACATTATATTTATACTTGAAATACATATTAGCAATCAGTATTGGAAAAAAGAATACAAAGAACAAGCATGGAAGGGGTACAAACAGTTAACAACAGAGCACATTAACGAGGCAATGGCAGCAAAAGATGATGGAAGGAAGACAATGTTTTCCCTGTAAGGCTGGTTATGCATTTTCTCCATCTTCTTCTAAGAGTTTTCCTACAGTGTAGTTACTACTAGGAAGACTTGTGAGAAAAAGAGTTCTTCTCTTCTTCTAAGAGTTTTCCTACAGTGTAGTTACTACTAGGAAGACTTGTGAGAAAAAGAGTGATCTGTTGGGAATGAAAACTACATCAGAAGTGAAGCAGCAGAGGAAACCACTGACTCAATGCTGATGAGCTAACAGCAACAATTTGAACACATAAATAGAATGAGAAAATGCTGCTAGTATAGTTACTGTGTTAATTCTCCTCTCTAACCAGAAGTGGGAGTTAAAAAAATTTTCCTCAGCAGACTTTGAGCCTTTTCTAAGCAAGACTACACCACTCACAGAAATCAAAAGCAATTTTGCACACTGACCCAGCATGGTGTGCATTTTTACCAGTACCTTCAACATGCATTAATAATTAAAAAAAAAAAAAAAATTACTAAGTTGCCACAGGTTTTCAGCCTCTTTCATATGACCTATTTTTTCTGCATCTGCATGAGTTTGAAAATTGTACTTGCAAAAGCATCATTTATCATATCACTTGTACTGCTGGTTAGCAATTTCCTTCTTTACCCTCGAGATCTACACATTACAGATAGATGCTATTTTGCTGGCAACAGACACTAAAAAGGAAGTAGACCACTGTAAAAACAAACATGTACAACTGAAATCAGCATTACTGCAGCAAGAAATGTTTCCTTTATATATCACATTAATTACCTTTTTTTTTTTTTTGAGCAGTAATAGTTCCATCAACATTCAAAGTTTGACATGAAAGCTGTGGGATGTGCCAGGCTGCCAGAACAGTACCACTCCAGTCAGCAGCTCTACAGGATACTCTAAGGAAAACATCATTAAGTCTCTCCACTGCCACCAGATCTGTATCCTATGGGTGGCCCATACTGCTACTCAGAGACTTTGCCTCCAGTTCATCACAGACACCAGGTTAAGCGTGAATTTGAATTGATGCTTGTGATTCCTCTGGCAATGAAAGAATGAAGGCCCCGGGGAAGGGAGCAGAGTGTTGGGTCCCTGTGAGGCCAGCCTCCTGCCAGTTGTATGGTTTTTATTTAAAGGAAAGAGTTAGAAAGGTTGTATCTTTAACATCATCTCTCTAAACCTTTCCATAGTAATCTTGCACCATTATACACACAATAGTCAGGGAAACTGGGGTTCAGCAAGCAAAGGGTGAATTTACCGCACACTGACATCTTCCCTTGTGCAAGTATCGTTGCCGCACACCAAGAGCAAGGTAGCTTATTCGGTGCTTTGTGTGAGGTAGCTCTTTCTGGTTGAAAGATGCACTAATTGTTCAAGAAGCATATTCACATGGCATCAAAATGGAGTAGTTAACTCCAAACTCACCCTCCAGCTTAACATGCAGTGACTTTGTTTAATAGACAAGCTGGAACTAAATCAAATGGTGTCTTACTGAAATCCTGCCCCCTGAAGAGCTTCTCTCTCCACGCACCTCTGTTTTTTTTTCAGAAATTGATTTTTTTTTAATCTTACAAGACCTTTTAAATAGTTTCACCTAATACTTAACTTAAAATTAAGACTGTCTTAATAAAATGAATGTGCTAGAAAAGAGCTAGCCTTATTCACATTACCTAGTCTAAAAAGATACATTATTCTTAATTTGATTCCATTCTGCCCTTATCTATAAAATATTTTTTAAATAGAACAAAAAGAAAAGAATTTCAAATGTTTCCCAATTAAAATTGACCCTGGCAACCATTCAAACAGTGTAAATATTTTTGCACAATTTACAGAAACAGCATTAGGTAATGTTTTATGATGCTCATTAAGCTGTCGTGTTCTAAATCACAACCGGCATCAAATGATTTCTTCCCATCTCTACTATTAAATGTTTGGCAAATATGCACAGTATAAAAGGTGTCAAGTAAAATTGCCACAGGATATACTGGAAATCCCTGCACCAGCTGCATACTCAAACATAAAGGAAGTATCTTTCTGATCCTACAGCCTGATAATACTGGAGTTGCTGGAGGGTTACAGCAGTCTTTGAAAATAAAGCTTCATTACATTGGCATGGAGAGGTGCAGTTTAATCCTCTGTGGAAGCTGGTCCCACAATCCTACATTTTAGAAAACTGCTGAAAGCCATTGTGCTTTTGATGGAAGTTGGTCATTAACAGTACAGGTGCAGACCATGCAACAGGCAGTGTCAGCACAACCCCTTCCCACATTTTCTGGTTCTTAGGAATTCCATCTGATAATGGCAGAAGCAGGTTGTAACAGCACCTTTTTGCCACGGATTAAGTTGTTGCTCATTTGGAGATCTAAGACAGACACTTTCCTCTTTAGGACTTCATTTCCTCCGCATGTTAAAAGAAAGAAAAAAAAAATACACCACTGTCTTCCTATAGCTGAAAAGTTACTTTACCTTTACTTTCCTACAGACAATTTCTCATTTATATAAACTCTGGATGCTTTACAAAATTGCTAATGTTGTTGACATAACACAAATTTAATACAGAATTTCAGTCAAACTGTATCAAGAAACATGTTTTTACTAATTACGGTATATATTAAATAAGTACAGCACATATTAAATAAGACCTTGAAATCATAAGGGTAATAAATACTCCTGTCACATTAAATAAATACCAAATAACAAAGTGCTGTTGATATTTATAACCAAATACACCCTTGCCTAACCCCAGTGAGATTCTACCAACAAGATCTTTGGTCTCTAACTAAGCTGATGCACCAATGCTGATAATGAAATATACTTCTTGCAATCCTATGAAACAGCTTCCCCAAAGAGGACAGATAGGAAGAAGGAAAACAATCAGTGGAAACCAAAAGAAAATAGCTAGCAGGTTCTTCAAATATTTATTCAATTTAAATTTTGTATCATTACTGTTCTAAAGTTTCTTTTACTTAATAGTTTGTGGTGGTTTGTTTGGGTTTGGTTTTGCTTTTTTTTTAAAGGTCGAAGTTTAGAAGAACTGATGGAAAAAATGTATTTATGTAGCTAATTCAAATTTTCCAAGTGAGGGACACCTTTTTTTGTAGTTGTTCATTTATCAGAGTCTTGAGGGTGGAATCCTTTCTTCTGGCCTCATGGTGGTAGCACTACAGGGTCTTTCGCTTGGACATCCCAAGAAATCGCAACTGTTAGGATCAGGACTGAGCAGTTTAAGAGAACAAGCTTTACAAACAAGAACCTGTTGTAGGATTTGTGTTTCTTTTCAAGTAACTTCTAGCACTTTCAAAGAGCAAAGGACATTATATAAGAAAAAGAAAATTGTATTATAGTATTATGAAGATAGTTGAGTTCTGGTGAGAAAAAAGCCAAATGACCGAGGAAATATCGAAAGCACATGTCCTCATGGAGATACATCCTTACATAAATGGCAAGAGAGAGGGTTTTTTTCCTTTAAAGATGCTAAACTAGTATTTTGGAGGAGTTGCCAAATATACGAAAAGACAATAAAGTAAAACCAAAGATCAGTATCAGAATACAAGTACTGGAAGAGCCATGCTCTCAAGACTGACTTTATAAAAACGGTATCATGAATTTCCATGTCTGAAGATTAAATCTGGTTCTTCTGTCCTGAACTGATGGCCTTCAAGAAATCATCTGTTATCTGTAAATTAAAATGCCCGTTCTTCTCCTTGGCACAAACAATAAATATTTTGTAAACAAAACAGTAAACAGTTCTACTGATTACATGCATGTAAAATATGGTAATAAAGTCAATTTTGTCACCAAGTGAATCGAAATAACAGTCACAAAGTCTTACTGCAGTCACCAGTGTAAGCTGGTACAGATCTAAATACACACTGCAAATTCTACCCAGTTACTTTCACACTTTGGTAGGAGATACTCTAGCAGTAGTTTGACCTTTATTCTGGTGATGGAAAGCAGTTATTGCCTTCCAGAGAAGTCAGCATCCATCGAAAGACTCTAAGCCTTCGCACTTACTGAGAGGCCAGGATATGAAGAGATTATATTTGTTTTGATAAGGAAACTTTACTCTGTAAATCAGTGAGCAGCTGTCTTTACTATGTAAGCAGATCAAAGCAATTGTAGAGGCAAAGGTGTAAGTCTTCCCACTACTTTTTCATACCCAGGGTGACCCAAACTCAGCAGCACCTGAATGCTATTGATGACATACACAGCAACCCAAGACAGCAGTTTTCCATGTTTATTTTTGACTCCACAAGTACTTTGCAGATTTTGTGTTACAACTCTCAGTTAGAAATGAACTGGTACAACTATGTTACATGACACAACACCTTATGACAAGCTACAAGCTAAACAACAGAACAAAAGATCACCTGTGACTGCAATTTTTTGTACATCTAGGTAAATTTTTGCAATTCCAATTCCAGAAAGACAACGAATTGGAAAAAGGTGGCAAGATTTATTTAAATTATTTGTTTTCTTATACAAACATTTTTATTTAGAGGATTCGGTCCATATAGCGTTTAAATACTTAAGAAGTCAGAGACAAATTCAGGTTCCTGGACTGAATTGAGGAGAAAGGGGATTTGAATCAGTCACCTATACCTCAAATGAATGCTCTAAGTCCACTAGATATACAGTATCAACACTACTACTTCCACTGCCACTACATCCTCAACATTGTAAATGCTGCCTGTATAATTTTGTGAACCACTGCCTTTACTTCCAAATTTTATTTCATTAAAAATGCCCAGGCTGTTAATTTCCCTGTCTCCGTGCCCACTTAAAAGCAGCAAGAGGAAGTGTAAACAAGCCTTAGGTGGATCTGCTTGTTTTTATTATAACAGGTGGCCAAAAATGTAACTGGCCTAGATCCTCTCAGCCCCAGGCTTATGGTCCCAGCATTCAATGGTCAACTGACTCTGAAGCATCTGCTCCAACAATAGTTTTCTTGGGCCTCATTTCCCCCTGCACCACCGCAATGCGCACCAGAAGAAAAGACATACAGCATTAGGAGAAAGATGAGAGCAAGGAAGGAGTGGACAGACACTTGTCTGCCTGTGAGCTTTTTTAGGAAGACATATTTTGGTACTTTCCCCCAATTTGTCTTGCCACCCAAGTATTCCAGAGCACCATGACAAAATGAGATATTAACACCACACAAGGAAATGGTGATCGGTAGGCTCAGCATTCACAAGGTGGATGAATTAGGGATTTGAAGACAATGCACAAAGTTGCCTGCTCCCCAAACCTGGGAGGAAGCATGCAAGCAAACATGGGACAAGGTAAAGCAGGTTGCACTGGAAGCAAGGAAAGGGCACGAGTGCATGGAGCCTTACTATGAAGAGCTATGGGTCAGAATCAGAAAGGAGACCAACAAGGACAGTGTCACAGTGGTGTCTGCTATGGGCTGTCTGATCAAGAAGAGGGAGTGGATGAAGCCTCATTCAAACCACTAGAAGCCACCTCATTTTTGCAGGCCTTGATTCTCACAGGGGACTTTAAATGTCCTGATGTCTGCTCAAGCAGAAACAAACATGGAGGGGAGCAAGCAATCCAGAGTGAGTGCCCCGGTGACGTTTTTTTGCCAGAGGTGCCAGACAGCCCAACTAGGACAGGACTTCTGCTGGACACGTTACTCACAGGCAGGAAAGAACTGTTTGGGAACATGGTAGCTGAAGGCAGCCTCAGCTGCAGTGACCACCAATGACAGAGCTTAAATGCTGAAGAAAAGTGAGAAAGGCAAGAGGCAGAAGAGAAATCTGGGCTTCAGGTCAGCAGACTTTGGTTTATTCGGGGTAGACAAGAAGCTGTCCTGATGTGAGAAGGTGCCCAGAAGAGGCCATTGATCTATAAGGACAAACTCCTCAATGCTCTAGAAGGGTCCTCCCCAATGTGCAAAAGTCAAGCAAGCCTGGCAGAAGGCTGGCTCAGCTGGACAAGGAAATTCGGTCTGAACTCTACCATGAAAACATAATAAAAGGTCATAGATTGAGATGAATATAGAAACACTCCTCAGGCATGCAAGAATGAGATTGGGAAAGGCAAAGCTCATCTCAATTTAGAGTTAGCAAAAGAAGCAAAGAGCAATAAGGGCTTTACCACTACAGCAGCAACAAAAGACTGAGAAAATCTCCGCCTGCTACCAAACGTGGCAGGCACAAAGGACTTGGTTCATCCAGGGCCATCATTTGCATTAGCTTGGAAAGTCATAGAACTGTTGAAAAAGAAAGTTGAACATACAAATGCTCTGATAAAATACTATCACAAACTTGCACACAAACATGTGATTATTTCTGGTAATTTTAAAAAAAAAAACAAACTATTTAGTATTTTTTAATACTTAATGTTTTAGACACAGTGATCTTGCAGATTAACAAAGATGCTCCTCCTCTCTCAAGGAAAAAAGAGGGAAAAGAGATGGACTAAAAAATTCTGATGTTATGAATTCAAAAACATGGTATTTTGCCTACGTATTAAAAACTAAGTGTTAAAGCAACCTAGAGACAAATTACATAGACAAGATATCTTTGAATAATACATAACCATAAGGTGTTAAAGACAGTTTAGAAAGCTTATAAATGCTATTTCCACTAGAATTCATTGCTTCCTTACCTTTTAGCTCTAACTACTCCATTCCCCAGTACAACTATTCTAGTTCCACCACAGCTGCTCTAGTTCAGGACACACAGTGACATTTGCCACCAAAATCTACATAAAATCTTCTTCTACAGTATGGAGTATTTAACCACATTAGCACTGATCATCTATTACAAACAGTATTATCCCATATAATGTGCAAACTCCCCAGTACATCACCTCATGTATATGTATTTAGCATAGATAGTTCCTGCCTAAGGAGGCTTACAATTTACATGGGATTAAAGTTCCACATTCACAAAACTCCCAAGTATTTCAATAAACAGTGCTTATTTTGACAATTCAGATGATAATGACTTCCCCCTTCCTCAGTGACAAAACACCCAGTAATTTCCTTTGGTCATCATAAATTGGAATAATCTAGATAGCAATAATGCAAACTTGCAAAGGAATCTGCATTCAAGACAATGATGTCTGAGCTATGCAGATCTGTTTGTGATCATACTTTCATTCTGCATAATATGTTAACTTCTATAGTTTAAATCACAAAATTCATACAAACTATCCAAGCTCAGTGCAGAAGACAGTCAAGTCACATTAGCTAAGCATTTCAGCATGTCGTTCACATATGTTAATTGCTTACCATAAGTTTATTACTTACTTTCCATCTACTTCTGGTCTTTTGCACACACAGTGAAACTTGCCACCAAAATCTATATAAAGATCATCTTCTACAACATGGAATATTCGACCAATAGCAATTTTATCTTTGGCAGGTCCCATCTGAATTAAAGGAGAGCGTCTCAACATGGATGCAAAGGATTCAGATTTCTCTGAAGGAACCTACAGATAAAAAAAAAAAAAAAAAAAAAAAAAAAGATTCACATGCTATCTGAAGGAGGAATTAAATTAAACTTGTAACATTCAAAAAGACTTTATTCACTAAATTACAAATAAAGATTTTGTGCGTCCGGCACATTTTTAGTAAGACTTCTAAGGAGGCATTTGGTACATTTCTGAAACCCCAAACATTTTACACATTAAAGGTAAAGCTTTTTCATTAATTCAGTCACACAAAAACATAACACTTTGCATCTCCTGAAAACATCTGCCAGTTCTACTGGTTAGATAAATTGATTTAAAAATGCATCCCCAATATTAGGAGATACTCCTGAAAAGAACATCACTCATCTCTTTGTTATCTCCTCAGTGAAAACCAAAACAGAATTAGTACCTTGCGGCTATTCATGCAACTATTTAATAATCGATAATACTTAAATCTTTATTTTAAAGAACAAAACCATTTTGCCAAAGCAGCAAAAGTAGAAAACATGCACAGGACTGATCTAACATTAAAAATATTTGAACCACCACTTCTCTCACCTTTCACTCTACAATATCAAAGTAAATATTTTAATTCAGTAACTAAATAAACAAAATGCCAGTTTCTTCTCCTAGAGCTTTGGGAAAATGGGAGAACATAAATCCTCCTGCTCTTCTTCATGGAGACATCTCTGTTCTGTGATCCAAGAAAGCTGACTATCACAGACTTCCCATCATATGCTAGATGAAAATACCCAGCTACATTCTCACATATGCCTTCCCTGATACACTAAATTTGACCACTTTTTAAGGTTACCATCTTTGAAATACAATTAGTAACAAAAGCTTTCTTGCCAGTAACAAACGAAAGGGGAGATGCATTTTTGAGCAATATATACCTGAAATCTGAAAGTGAATCTAAGGAAATAATTTTATAGATAGATAAACAGATTCAAAAGAAGAGAGCCTATTAGTTTCTCCCCCACATTTAGCAGTAATTAACTGATATAATAATTACTTCATGCAAGATTTCAGACTATTTTCAAGCCAGCAGAACTAAACAGAACAAAATAATCAAGTAATTAAAGGTTTAGAGATCTGTTGGCTTCAACAACACACTTTCCCATTGACTACTTCAAGTGGATGCTGAAAATCCACCTACATATGAACAGAGAATAATGTCATCATTTTCCACTTGTACATTTGGAAACTTTTATTTGTGGGGAAGTCAAAACAAGAGACAGTTTTGAATTCCAGCTCTGCTAGAAGGCACAAACTGCGTGGGTTGTTCTGACATGACATAGCCTCAGGAATCACAAGCTAGAGATCTGACAACTGGTAAATTTGCTGCTTCAGAAACAGGAACTGTTAAATGTAGCATCCCAAGGACAAGGGCTGAACAAAGTGCAACACACACACACGTGCATGCGCACACACCACAAAAAGAAAGCAGCTGGTGATGGTAAACCACAAACAGAGAAGTAGGATTTTATACAGGAAAGCTAATATCAGATAAGGTTCCACACATAGGATTGTTTGAATTTCACAATGCAGTCTAAATTCAAATACATGAAAATTAATTGTACAGGATGCATTTGTAAGTGCTCCAAGAATAAATGCAAAACAATGAAAGCAATAAGAGGAAGCATTTAAATGAGATTTATCATATGAATTGAGGGGGCAGCAGCAATCTTGATGCAACTTTAAATCAATGTATAAGTCATAAGCTAAAAGTAAACATTTCAAAATCAACATCTCCTCAAAATGACTCCATCTGGGCAGGAGATTATAAATCAGTCCTCACACTGAAACACCAAAACCTGTTTTAAGGGAAGCCAAGGTATAACAAAAGTCCAAAATTCAGTGGTCTTCCACTGACTTTCTCACTATTTGCAGAATCACTCGATTGCCTTGGAATTCAGCGGCTTGCCCCTGTAAAGTAACAAACACTTTTCCATCATCCTGTATGCTCATAAGCAGTGTTTTCAAAGATGATACATCTCATCTTAGTTATACCTTGTCACTCAACACCAAGTTACAGCAGTCAAATACAACAAAACTCCATGGTCAACTATTCTATCCATTGAGTTAATCGTTCAATTCCCTACTTCCCTAACCAGCGCTACCCCATTTCTCCATCCTTTGCTCCTGACCTAACTCAATTTGTCCAAGGAAGATGATGCCAATGAAAACAATCATGCAGAAAGTGATTGCAGGAATGCTCACAGCAGAGGATTTCCAGTGGACATTCAGTCTCTCAGATGAAGCAGCCGAGTGCTACATATGAAAACAACATTCCCAAGTAAGAGTTAACATTATCAAGGGGGGTGCCTGCAGTGACTTAAGAAATACCAAAATGCAAATACCGAAGGGCAGCATATATGATATGGAAGAGACAAACACAAGCACAGTATCATTAGCTGGCAGAGATGCTGGCTTTTCAAAAACTGGTGGTTTGGAATAGATCACCCTTCCAAATACTTTACCTGCTCCATCTGTGAGATCGAACATCTGACAAAAAACTTTATGGAGTCCTCCAAAAACTGTTAACTCTTCTTAATTTAGGACACAGGTCTATAAGTGTTTAAACCAACCAAGCTGGCACTGCCATGCCTCATCCTGCCCTCTCCACTCCGTCCCAGACAAAACTCCAGTCCTCTTATGCCACCACTGAAAGTTGTCCTAACCTGGAATAAGCCTGTTTCAGGAATATAACAAACAAATGCTATTTATTTTCTTGCAAGGGCAGTTTTCTGTTGGCCTAGTTTCCAAACCAGATCACCAAAGGACCAAGTAAGTATCAGGATGAACAAATGAGAGTGTGAGAGCGCCCACAGGCAAGGGCAAAGATAAGAACATGGCAGCAACATATAGACTCAGGATGATATGGACTAGTATGATTTCATCACAGAATATTTTCAGTTATCCTTCATAGCAAGGCAAACTAATAAGAAAATTGGTCTAGGAGAAACAAACAAACAAACAAAAAACCTCCAAAACACACAGACAGATGTTATCATTTGTAGGTGTCATGGTTTAGGCCCAGCCAGCAACAAAGCACCACGGAGCCGCTCGCTCACTCCTCCCCCTCTGTGGGATGGAGAGAGAAAATGTAACGAAAGGATCATGAGTAGAGGCAAGGACAGGGAGGGATCAATCACCAGTTATGGTCCCGGGCAAAACAGACTTGACTTGAGGAAATTAGTTTAATTTATTTCCAATCAAATCAGAGTAGGGTAATGAGAAATAAAACCAAATCTTAAAACACATTACCCCCATCTCTCCCTCCTTCCTGGGCTCAACTCCCAATTTTCTCTACCTCCTCCCCAAAGCAGCGCAGGGGGATGGGGAACGGGGGTTACAATCAGTTCATCACACGTTGTCTCTGCTGGTCCTTCCTCCTCAGGGGCAGGACTCCTCACACTCGTCCCCTGCTCCAGCGTGGGGTCCCTCCCATGGGAGACAGTCCTCCACGAACTTCTCCAGTGTGAGTCCTTCCCACAGGCTGCAGTTCTTCACAAACTGCTCTGGCATGGGTCCCTTCCATGGGGTGCAGTCCTTCAGGAACAGACTGCTCCAGCATGGGTCCCTTCCATGGGGTCACAAGCCCTGCCAGAAAATCTGCTCCAGCATGGGCTCCTCTCTCCACACAGATCCGCAGGTCCTGCCAGGAGCCTGCTCCAGCACAGGCTTCCCACAGGGTCACAGCCTCCTTCGGGAACCCACCTGCTCCGGGATGGGGTCCTCCACGGGCTGCAGGTGGATATCTGCTCCACCGTGGACCTCCCTGGGCTGCAGGGGGACAGCCTGCCTCACCATGGTCTTCCCCATGGGCTGCAGGGGAATCTCTGCTCCGGCGCCTGGAGCACCTCCTCCCCCTCCTTCTTCACTGACCTGGGGGTCTGCAGGGTTGGTTCTCTTACATGTTCTCACTCCTCTCTCCGGCTGCTGTTATGCAGCAGTTTTTTCCCCTTCTTAAATATGTTCTCCCAGAGGCACTACCACTGTCGCTGATGGGCTCAGCCTTGGCCAGTGGTGGATCCGTCTTGGAGCTGGCCTGCTTTGGCTCTGTCAGACATGGGGGAAGCTTCTAGCAGCTTCTCACAGAAGCCACCCCGTAGCCTCCCCGCTATCAAAACCTTGCCACGCAAACCCAATATTGTAGGCTAATGCATATATACTCCACAGCTAAGTTCAGGTATCAGGTAAAGAGCAGCTTTGTTTTCATATTTCAGCAGGATGTGAGGAGGTCCACCTACGGTTTGGATTAATTTAATGAATGCTAGTGGAAACAGACACTACATTAGATGATTCATTTCCAACTGCCTTTTCCTTATATGTAGATCATCTGGAAAATGCCTGAGCTAGTAGAGAGAATCAAGAGATCTGAGTTTGGTTTGAAGGAGATTTTCCCATTATCTAGAAAGATGGCATTAGTAATGGCCATTGAACATGCTGAGCAACACTGAGCCATTTTTTAAGCAATAATACAATTCACAGTAAATTCCTTCGTCTCTTGGCAGCTACACTCGCAAAATGGCATTCACCTCATTCTTTTTGCCTTCATACAATGGCACACACAGTAGGCGCTCTACCCTAAAAATACTTGTTGCTTGTGAAAATTTTATCTCCACATCATGAAGATGGGTACACTAACATCCTATGAATTTCCTGGTTTTATCACCAAAAAATGGTCCATTCTAGTTAATAACATCCCTCTCCTTCAACTCCCTGGCAGGAAAAAAGACAGATACAAAATTCTCCCATGTGCAAACTTGCCTGTGAAATAATCTTTGTACACGACACACAAGTGTTATCTTTACACAATGACAGGTGTGCTCATTCCTTACTAGAACAGAGATTAAACTCACTAAAATACAAATGCTAATGTACAAAGAAATCCTTGGCCATTCTTCATTGTGGACAGTTTTCCAAGAAGCCACTGGGAATCTCTTTGAATACTATCACAGGTCTACAAGTCTGCAGCATTCTCCATTCTGCTTCTCAAGAGCACAAATATCTAATTTATGTATAGGAGAATCCTCAAGAGACTCCATTGGTTACTGCCATCAAGGATTCTTTTGTGGACAGTCTAGAAAGAAAGTGAGCTAAAATACAGTATTTTCTCCAGTATTCTGCGTAACCTAAAGGAGAGCTCATTAAACAGTAATTTATCTCAAGCATTTAAAGAGATTTAATGATATTTTGAGTACTTTCCTCCATGATTTCTAAGTCTCCTTAACTGGATTCCCCACAGTAGCACCATAGAAAAACAGTAAGACAGTAAGATAACAACAGGGCAACATACTTTATTAAGCACTCTACTTCTCTGATTCTCAAGGAGTGCTGGCCACGCAGCTGTGATAGATAATAACACGTCAAGTTGCAAAAATTGGAGAATATTACAAAATTCAGAAGCACAAAGGGCACGTTCTTTTCAAGTACCTGAAATATAAAGGCTTTTTCCCTCCTCCTTCTTAAATGCCTAACCTGTTTGATTTTCCTTTTAATTTCTAGGTTTTAAAAGTTTTTCACAAATATTTGGATGCCTTTCTCTTTCTGTGCGCATAGTTCAGTAAAAAACAGTAGCTCTTTCAGTAACAGAATACTCTGCAAGATGTGCTATTTGCAAGAGAGTAGGAAAAGTGATAGATTTAAACCCCAGTAAGATCCAAATGAAAGAAGTAACTCCAATGGAGGAACGTAACATACTATTTCTGGAGCAAAGCCTATGACTATACAAGCAGGGTGGTCCTATCCCACCCACTGAGCAATGTGTCTTTAAAACCCTAGCTACACGTTTTATGCTTGCTTGCAAAGGCAAGTAGCATGCATGTTGGAATGCAAGAGACATGGATGAAACATGGAGGAGTGAGACAGGAGATTGGTAATCTGACTGCTACAATTAAAGGGTGAATGATATATTAACATCAAGCAGCATGCAAAAAACGCAACCCTCTATAGCTCGCAAATTTGTTTTCCTCAGCACTGTCATCCATAGCTAGAAAGATTTTCCTGTCCAAAGTTAAGTTACACAAAACAACAAAATGGGAACATGCCACAATAGCTAAAGGCCCAACAGCTTGGAGATACTCAAAACTTGACTGGAAAAGGCCCTGAGCAACCTGAACCAAGTTTGTCCTGCTTGGAGCAAGGGGTCTGAACAGATGACCTCCTGAGATCACTTTCAACACATATTATTTTATTTAGGAAAGAGAAAAGACTGGGAGCCTGTTATAAAGAATATTAAAACAAAACCAAATACATTAAGCTACTCTCTGACCAAGTATATATTGATAAGGCACTTATTTCAACAAGCAAACTAAAAAAATTTAGCTATCTACCAGCCCACCAGACCTTAATTTTCCATACCTTGTAACTACTAAAAGCGTGCACTGTTGCTTAGATATAAACCTAAATCCCAGGAATTTTTTAACAGTTGTAGGCATTACTAGGGTAACAGGTCAGTGATTCACACGGTTCAATCACCAAATTCCTCTCTAGTATACTTTTACTATTTTTTACTTGAATGCAACAAGCTCTATTTAAGTCAAAACTCTATTGTGCAAAAGAGCATCACCTTAAAGGCAACAGGACCAACTCAGGCAATATACTGCAAAACATGACATCCAACAGTTAATGGCCTTCCATCCAGAAGCAGCGTAACAAGCATTGCCAACTCGAGAGTTCGCCTAAACTTATCAAAGAGCAAGCATCGAGCTTTGTTTTCACCACCAGGGTTTCCCTGCACACTGAAGTTCTTCCAAGAAAAGAGGGTGAAGACTCAGGAGGAGCACCGAGAGGACTGATATAGGACTACAGTGACTGAAATTTCAACATACAAGCAATTACAGCTCAAAGTAATTTCTCTGGGTGCCACCTGCTTTTTATACATTAAACTATTTGGTCTAATACTGATGACTCTTTATTGAGAAGTTCAATATATCTTATCCTGGTCTTAGAATATAATCACTCAAATTTGAGGCCTCATGCCTTTAACTCATCAGAGATGTACAGCTCTCAGTCCTCCCTTGACCAAGTAAGTTCAAGTACCTTCTATACCTCCAACTTTGAACATGCTCACAACTTTGTGCCTACCAGTAATCAGTGATTTTAGAGGTTTCTTGAAGCAAAAGCTCTGCTTCCTGTATTAGTAGGAAAGAAAAGTTTAGGAAAAAAAAAATTGCAAAATTTAAGAGCTGACACTAATGTTTATTACTCATTTACTCTAAAATAATGTCAACCTCTAGTCAGTGTCTAATCTAGATTTCTTATAAACCAACCCAGACTTGCATCTTCAAGCTCATTCCACTGTACAGCTATTGTCTACCAAGACAGCATTCCCACTAAACCTGCAAAGCCCTCCAAACCTCCTGCAGTCACAGACTTTTTGTGTCCTCTTCTAAAATAGCTCCGCACTGGGCAAAAGACCCCACACTGCCCACCTCGGGTCTCTACCACTCGCACCTCTACCCAAAGGACAGGCTGACACAGAATTGTTCTTTTTCTTCCATCAAATTTTTTAAATACCGTCCCACAGTTTACATACATCTTGAGATGCAGAAAACACCATCAGTAATCACCTCAATATATAGCACTAACTACAGTATTATGCATCCTCCTCCTTTGCAGAAGCCTTGTGCCTACCATTATTTTTTCAGACAACAAAAGCTACAGCTCTGCAGGCCAGGGGTTCACCTACTTGTTTAGTATCAACAGATATGTAAACAATAAATAGAAACAAAATCTGATAAATACTTGTCACATACAGTACAGACTTGCTTACATTTTGTAGTACTGGGAGAAATCAGAAGTCTAAGATGAAATATGACTCTAGAGCATCACTTGAACTTTCAAGTGAACAGTAATGCAAAGACAGGAACCGTTTCTTCAGCATGACACATACCTACATACCTTCTCTTCTCCATCTGCATTCTACCATTTAAAAAAGAGACACTTGCAAAAAATATCGAATTACTTGTTATCCTCTTATTTGTGAACAGCATTCATCTAAAGTAGTACTAAAGAGGACAATTCGCAAATTGCTAGCTAATATACATTATTCACACATGGAGAATACATACCATAGACACCAGCTTGTTGCTCCAGTGACTAAAAGATGTACAGGGCTATTTTAGCCTTTTTTGAAGCCTGATGTTTAATTCTGCAATATGTACCAAGGCAAATATTAAAATGCTTTTATTTAAAAAACCCAAATGTTTATGGATAAAGCAGACATGTGAAACTACGGACATAGAAAATCGGGAGATTATTCTTATACAGCTCTGCATAATGCAAACTAGGACACAAATTTAGCTAGTATATGAGTAATTAAATACAACTGTCATAAAATTCACCTACTAAGGCTCATAAGTAACAGCACACCATCATCCCACTAACAGCACACAGTTATAATCAAAGACAGCATGAACTCAGAGTTTGTTCTTTTAAAGTCCACTGTCTGTTTTGCATTTTTTTTGCCACCATAATTTAGCTCTTTTTCCTCCCCGATTAGTGGCCCGAGGTTTTCTCCTATTAAAAAAAAAAAAAAAAAAAATTTAAAATCACACAACTGAAGTTCATACCGTTTCCCAACAGATTCAACTTACAACCCGAATTGGGCAGCCACAAAGACAAGGAAGATCTCTTTGGTTTCCTTTAAACAAGAGACTCTTCCATTTAATTCCATACGAACAGATAAAAGTGAAGAACTAATATAAACTTCTTGCTAACAAAGGGTTTTGAAGATTAACTACTGTGTAAAGCTCAAACAAAAGCAAGATTTGTGTTATTTACTAAAACTACTGAAGGAAAATAGTCCCAAGAGAAAGCATAAAAGGAGGATCTGTGATTCAAAGCAGAAATAAAAGCAGTGATTTAAGGAAAAATCTAAGATTAATGACTGCAGAGTCACAAAGGAGAGCTCTGAAAGTAGTCAAGGAGAAAACTGGAAGCTTCTCTGCTAGTAAGCAAGAAGATATTTATAAAAAGCTTCATATGAATCACTTCCTATGCAAAGATTGTTCCAAGGCCCAATTTCTGTAAAGACAGCACTTGCACACCAGCTGACACTATGATGACCTGAATTCTTTAAGGGAATTATTTTAGTTATAAGGATTCTAATATATTCTAATATTAATTACTTAATATCTACAGCCCAGTAGAAGAAATATCAGTATAACTAAAAATTCCAGCAGGTACCATATTCATTAATTTCTGCCCATACCTGAGTAATGATTTGAATTTCACCCTTAATGGTACCGAATTCCAAATTATATAGTTTTGGAATAAACATAAATAGTGTCTGTACCCATCTTTTTAAAGGTAAGTTTTGAAGAAAGCAGGAGTGCAAAGAAGAAAACAGAATACCATTCAATATGGTACTACAAAACTGGTATTCGAGAAGAGCACAGGGAGCATTGAAAGCTTTTCCTCAAAAACTTTAAAATTTGGAGGGAAAAAACTCAGATTTTTTGATCAGAAAAAGCAAAGGAAAACACTCTTTTTGCCTAGAAGACAATGAGGGAAATTGACTGCTATATTTTCATTCTTACATTTATTAAATCTTTATTAGCTTTCAAAAACCTTGCATACTTAGGGTTTTAATTGTCCAGAGTTATTTCCCATCACAACCTTAAAACTACAAGCACCCCCAAAGAACCGCCAGAAAGCAAAGCAAACTTCTGCTGTTTCAACCAAAAGAGGAACATCCATACATTCTCCTCAGCACAGTGAAGAAATGTGGTTTTATTTTAGAAAGTGAAACAAACAAAACTCTCCAGCCAAAAAGGCTGGAAGTAAAAAGCTGAAATTAAGCATTTAAGCATCCCTTGGTGAGAAGCGGTGACTAAGTGTTTTGGCAAAGCATCACTTTCATTTCACTGTAGATATTAGGATTTTTGGCGACTAATTTACTGTGCAAGTCTAATAGTATTTTGTAAAGACCTCTTCATTGAAACCCTGACTCCTTATTTTTTTAAATACTGCAGGATTAGGCCTTAAGGAGCAGAAGTACAGAAGCTAAGGTATCTCCACACTCACTGCCAACTTGAAGGTAAACTGTCAGTGACTTTGCTGCATACAATGTGCTGGAAGTCTCAGAGTCCCAGCGTGACTTGGGAGCACACCTGAACTGAAGTGTCTGGGGAGGAGCACCCTCTCCCCTGTGGAGCATCTGAGAGAGCATGATCTACTCTGTAAGCCTTCTATGCAGCTTGGACAAAACAATCTGACAATACTTTAAACCTTAGCTGTAAACCAGAGAACTTAAGCTGCTCTTGCCAATCCATGTGAAACCAGCTGAGCTATAAGCCCTGGAAAATGAAGAATATCTTACTTTATTTTTCAATTTAGTTCTAAGTAAACTACAATAATACTGAAAAAAAGGCCTCTACGAAATCCCATTTAGATAGTTACATTAAGTGGATATCCAAGCTGCCCTCATAAGGCAGAAAACACCAAAAGTAATACTGGAATAGAAACTCTGATGTTGCTTTCTGACATGCATGTTATTACGATTGACACTTTTTTCATAGAATGGTTTGGGTTGGAAGGGATGTTTAAAGGTCATCTAGTCCAGCCCCCCGGCCACAGGCAGGGACATCTTTTACTAGATCAGGTTCCTCAAAGCCCCATTCAGCCTGACCTTGAACACTTCCAATGATGGGGCACCCACAACTTCTCTGGGCAACCTGTTCCAGTGTCTCACCACCCTCATCATTCTTCCTTTTGTCCAACCTAAATCTACCCTCTTTCAGTTTAAAACCATTGCCCCTTCTCCCATCACTACAGGCCCTGGTAAGAAAGATGGAGAGAGACTTTTTACAAGCCCTCTAAGTATTGAAAGGCTGCTGTAAGGTCTCCCTGGAGCCTTCTCTTCTCCAGGCTAAACAACCCCAACTCTCTCAGCCTGTCTTCATAGGAGAGGCGTTCCATCCCTCTGATCATTTTTGTGGCCCTCCTCTGGACCTGCTCTGTCTTTCTTGTACTTGGGGCCCCAGAATTGGATGGAGTACTCCAGGTGGGGTCTCATGAGAGCAGAGGGTATTTTTTTATTTTTAAGTCCACAAATTTATCTGAAAGACAAGCTTGCTGGGAAGTGCAAGAGTCTCTGTCTGAAATTCAGTGCCTTATGTCAGATGAAGTCAGTCTAGATGGCCACAGCGATCCTTACCAGCCTAAAAATTAACTGTTTAATCTTCAGTTACATAAGTACATGTTATACTTTCAACAATACAGATACCATTTTTCCAATGCCCTATGCAAGCAATAAAATCTTCTGGCACATAACTCCTAAAGAAGGTCTGTAAAAGCTGTATTGCTTCATTGACTTCCACCTAGGAAGAACTGGGACTAATTAAGAAAGAGGCTACTACGCAAAAATATCTACAAAGCTATTTTGAAATGCATGTAATGCAGAAATATCTGATTTTCACTGAAGAATATCTTCATTTTGTCCAAGTTACAGTTCCTATTTACCAACCTCTCCCGTCCCAAAAAGAAAAAAAATGAAAAGGACTAAACTTCAGTTTTACTAAGAATAGGGACTATTCATATTTCATAGCATTATCCAAAGGGAAACAAATGTGGTTATAGGAAGTTCTAAGGGTAATAGTTGTCAGACTTGGCAAAGAGCATTGGAAGATTTTGCTTGGCTACAGACACAATTTTTAAGCCAACTTCATGTATTGAAATTACACTTTTTAAAAAAGTGTTTTAAATTATATTTTAATTGGAGATTAGGAAAGGATTACACTTGTATTTTAAAAACAATGAAAGATTCTTCATACACTATTTGATACCAGTTTATGTTCATCAACAACCTTCCATCAAGGTCCGTATTTCGGTACTCATTGCAATGCTGACTGATGAATATAGTATATTCCAAACCTTATTTCATTTTTGCATACAGAATAACTTCTAATTAGAAGTATCTCAGCTGTGCAGAGAACACACAATATACTTGCATGTATATATATTGTCCTAATAATAATGAACAATGTAATATTGTGAACTAAGCACATTTTTAAAAGAGATGCAAATAACAATTAACCAAATACATGTAGCACTTAACCAGTAAAATACCATGGTGAAAACAATCTTTGTCTCTCATAATTACATTTTTCAAGTAGGATCATGCAGATCTCAAAAAAAAAAAAAAAAAAGATCACAGGAATAGGATTTGTACGCTGTGCATAATATTCCAACAGGTTTTCCCGAATTGCACTTTAATATCAAAACTTCTTTGTTGTCTAGAAATCTGTTTAAGTTGTTAAGGCTATCTGCAGCTTTTTTCTATTTGAAGATAGATATTTCTTAGACTTATCATCGAGATGCAGTAGGTGAACTGTTCTTCAAACAGAGCATAATTATTCAGAATACTCTGTAAAATGACCTAAGTCATCAATGTCTTATTACATGCTGCTACATCAAATGTAGCAATACTGTTCATAAAACAAATGTAATTTTTTTCAGTTAACAGACTAGCCTTGTATGCCCTACAACAAATACTGCACTATCATAGTAAATCCAAAGACAGGTGATTTTTTTAGTCAGTTATGGCTATACCTGCCCGTTATCAGAAGAGTCAAAGGTATACTCTATTTTGTTTGAGTCTGAATTTTTTGGTATTATATACAGCGACACATATGACTAAAATTTAAAACTACACTTCTTTTTCCTGTGACTTTACGCAAGTGTGCCTAGGAGGAATAGCATAAAACAGTAGAGTACATCTGGGGAGGGGAAGGACATCACAGCTGTATCAAGAAAATTAAGCATCTACAGCTGCTTCTAGACCCTTTTTTGAAACTTCTTAATCAATCAGTTGCCCATTTAAAATACCAGAAAGCAGCAAAGTCATATTGCTAACACGCTATAATGCTACCCAAACCACCAAGGCTTACCCAACAAATCTTATAAGTGTACAATCTGCTGCACTGGTTGATTCAATACCAACTTCTTTGTGTTTGTAGTAAAGGGAAGGTTTTCCAGTTATCTTCACACTTTGATTGGATACACAGTGCAGAAACTGCAAAACAAGACTTCCATAAAGAATTTCAAATGCAGCCTTGAAAATACGCTAATGTTGATTAGCCAGAACGATCATTTACTAAACAACGCTGAGCTAAGAATTTATTTCATAACAGAAAATAGTACATAATTTGGTCACACTAAAGCTTCTTATTTTTCTTGAATTTAAATAACTTCTATATATAATCTAAAACATGAAGTATTTATCTATATCTTTCAAGGATTATTTTATAGCAAAAAATTAGAACATTGCAATGGTATCAATACAAGATTAACAAAACATGAAGCTTTCAGAGAGGTGGAAAGAAAGAACAGATGAAAACAAAGAGGTGAAGACAACAGTACAGACAAAAGTTCATTGATGTTCTGCTTTAAGGAATAAAAGGAGAGCCAAGTCTTATTGCAATTTCTTTATAAGTAACAGGAAAGGAAACAAATTCAGATCACATAGTTATCTAAGTATTTTTACTCCTTTATGTAATACATGGAAAGAGATGAAAAAAACCAGGAACCAAGAGGTGATTCCAACAATGCCCTGAACCCGTATGTCCATGGCTTTTCACATTCCTCCCAGCTACCTCCAATTCATACATACTCCTCCCCTGTGCCTGCATCAGTTCCTAAATGAGCTGGGATCAGCTGTCTCAACAGTAAGATTCCCATCCATCTAGCATGCTGCCAGCCTCCCCAAGGAGCACACAAACACCAGGTCACCTGCTGGTGTGAGCATACCAAAACTCACAGCTTGCAGAACACGCAAAGCATCTAACTCTCCAGTGCAATTCTGAACAGAAATTACCTAGTCTATCAATCAGGGAAAATGGGTGAACCTGCTACATGGATTATGTCAAAAAGAAAATCTTACCAGATGAGCACACATGGTCCTAAGAACAGCCCATGGTGTTTTGAGCCCAGCATCTGCCTGCGTAGCTAGATTGCTTAGATAGAACTCTGCATCATTTCTCTGAGCAATTTTATGTCTGTGTCCTTGCATTTTAGGTTGCTGTATGAGGTTGCCATGCTGAAATGGGACACTGGCAATCCCACATAATAGCACTGTCTTATCTTCAGCCTGACAGTTTCTCCATTTATCACTGCCCTGACCGTCCAGGCTTTTTTTTCCAGGCTCCTGGAGGACAGGATGCTGTTTCAACAGTCATAGTAGAAGAGTAAGTGGGATCTCCCACACAACAGTGGATGTAAATATCCTGCTGATAACAATAACTACTAGGAAGGATTTCAATTCCTATTTAACCTTTACATCATGGTTCCATGCACCTTGTTCCAGATATCTCACATGTAGCCGATGAAGAGTAGGCAGCTGGCATTCACTTGCTTTTCTCCATGATCCTGGTAGTCCCAAGACAGTTTGAATTTTGGGATTCCACTCTGACAGCCTGTCATCCAAGGCGTATCACACATGCCTACCACAGACCTCCAGCAATGTCAAAGCGATCACTCGCAAACACAGAGCTATCTGATGGAGCAAGTTCCAGAAGACAACTGCAACCTGCTGCTCCTCCAGTGCTGTGGTCTTCTGCATGCCAACCAAGGACAGAGCTGTGCAAGGTGCTCAGGGCCTTCCCACACGAATTCATGTTCCTGAGTCACCGCTGCCTATCACAACTGTGTACAATTTTACTGTACTATAATTACATTCTCCAAAGAGGCAGCATGCATCATTCCTCTGCCATCCAACAACAACATTAGAAGTCCTGTCTACTTCATTTCAGAAAGTGTTGTTCCAACACCATGTAAGTTTTACAAAATCCTCTGTCATGCAAGCAAGCACTTCTGTCAAACTCAAAGCAGGTCATCCGACAGACCCAGCTGTGTCCACAGCGGGAACAAACCCAAGTCAGAAGGGCCAAGTTTTGGTGCCTCAGCCAAAGCATTCACAGGCTAGAACTGCTCCTTCAGAGGTCAAAAGAAGGACAAACGGGTTCATTCCCACTATAATGCAAACCAGCATTTCAAGCAGATCCAGCTGAGAGGATGCCGAGAAGCCTGCGATACAGTCCTTATTTAGCACGAACCTGAAAGCACCAGGACGTGTTCACAGCATAGCAGGAGCAGACATAACCCAAGTTTCTCAAAGGCAGCCGTACAAGCTGGCAAAGTAAGCCAAGAGAAACTTCCAAGTAAAGAAAACTCATTCCAGCTCCTGCAAATCCCACAACTGGCAAGTCCCGCTCTCAGTTAGTCAGCAGTTTCCAGTACCTGAATGCTGGCCAGAAGGTAATCTACCTAAAAGAGTAACCTCCGTGCTTGGCGTGCAGGTTTTATAAAATGCTGTTACATTTGTAATCAAACCAAAAATGTTTTTAAGTCATTTATTAGTACTGGAAAAGTACTCCATCCACACAAAGACAATAGGTGTCCTAAGAAATACTACACTATGAAAATTACAAGTGAAAACTGCACTAAATATAAATAACTATTTTTGTTCTCAAATAACTGCAACTTCAGTAAAATCATCTTCTAAACGTTAACTTATGTAGGAAGACAGATTGAGAAAAATATTTCCCATCAATAATTACATTAAAAATAATTTTGGTTTTTTTTTATGCTTGATTTCAAGACTTCTAGTGTTACACATTATTTTAAACTGAGGTTGCCAAGATGCTGCATAAGCAAGACAGATATACATCCATTATACAGAATATCCATGCAGCTTTCAGAACAAAAGCATAATACATTCCTTTAAAATTCTCACTTTTGTGTTTTAGTCTTTAATCTCTCCCCCAAAACATAAAGAGATAAGGCAACTCTTTATATCACCTATTAAAATAGTTTTTATTTTCTTCTCCTTATGAATAGTGATATTTTATTTTTTAAAATAGTGACAAGAAATTGAAATACACGGACACCCTCCTCAAATTTCTGAATCCTTTCAGGGCAGAACCTGTGGCTAAGTAAATTTAAAAATATATACATTTCTGGAAGAATAATTTCTAATATCTCTATTTCAAAAATTAGTTATTACGATGTACTGATACTAACCCAGTCCCTTCCATCTGAACTTTAGAGAAAGTCAGTTACGTTTCTTCTTAAGAAATGCTTTTCCTTAAAACACGGTATTCAAGGAACTAAATAGGAAATTCCTCAAACGCGCTGCTTTTCCTGCGACATCTAGAAACAAGCAATGCCCTCTGCTGTGCCGGGCGCGGAGGTTCACCTAAACCCCAGCGAGTGAGCGCAGCAGCATCCCTGCCTGCCCGGCGGGACCCCCAGCCTGGCTGAGCCACAGGCTGGAAATCTCTGCTTCTAAACAAAAACTGCCTTTCTGCTCACGTCACTGGCCTCTGACACCCACCTGGTGGTTTGTAACCTGGTACTATAAAGTAAAAAGGTACCAACAGAGAAGTTTTATCACACTGTGACTAGTAGCAAAGCTAACATAGTGATAACCCATTTCTACCTAAAAATACATTGGACAAGCTTCACCACTCATTTTTTAATTATTTTTGGACTACTTATAGTTCACAGCACAGGGAAATATACAACTTATTCTTAACTAATTACTTCATTCTTACATTTTCTTCAAACGTCGGTAACCCAGCTAGGAACGTAGCTCAACAACCACTTCTCTACCCTATCAACAAAAATCATCACGTCCTTCCTAAAAGGCAAGGTTTCCTATTTTGCTAGGGAGACAGCTTCAATCTACAAATAAAGGTAACACCTAAAGCATTTCCTGTCCTTCTAAAAGATTTCTTTAAGCAATTCCACAGAGAAGAAAAGAACTTTGAAGTTGTCTTTTTTTTGTCGTTTAGAATGCAAAACCTAGACATAAAAATGCAGAAGGAAAAAGCAGTAAGAAGCTGCCTGCTGTAGACAAAATTAAATATCATGTATCAGAATATTTTGTTTAACAAGTTGCTAACCTTTTAACAATTTTAATCAACATTTTAAGTGCCTGCTCTGTAAGTTTCACTATTTGCAAAACAGTAACAACAGAACTGTAAACTGAAGGTGAAAAAAAACCAACACAAAACCCTAAAAAATTACCAACACAGCAGAGACCACCACCAGGCAACTACGAAGCAAGGTCAGCAGTGCACATTTGCTGCTGTGCCCAAAAAACTTAAAAAGCTACCTAGGAAAAAATATCAATATGCTTTCTGAAACACCTTAGATGAACACATGTCAACACACCCATTTATCAAGTTTCCCAACAGTTGCCTAAAATAAGCCACTGCCTACCAAATATCATAGCATTCATCCAGTTTCAAAAATGAGGGAAAAACAGTTGACATAGGAAACCAATACGGAAACGTCACCAAACCTCTCCCTGCCCCAAAAAGAAACAGAAACACCAAGGATCCAAATAACATCTCTGTGCTCTTACAGGGTGCAAGTACACCAAAAGCCAAGCAGCGCTTTGTACCTGTCTATTTGCCAGCAGAGATAAGTAACGCAAGCTTTCCTCTGGCTGTGGTTCAGGTAAGGGATGAGCAAGACCACATTCCTCCTGCTTGAAAGAGCAGAGTCTGCGGATGCATGGCACCTAATAGTGCTTTGAGTTTTTCCAGCAGCATCCAGCACACCCTCCCATAAGTACTACCCAGCTTTATGCCACGTTAGCATCAGGGTTGCTCCCAGCTGTGGAAAGTTTATTCACCAAATAACACACTTTCTAGGAATCAAAAATCAGTTAAAACTGGTGAAAAGGTGATTTCAAGAAAATTACACAGAACCAACAGATTGCACTGCAAGTCACACCCCTTTCATTCTCCCCTTGTTTCAGTACACCATCTTCCACTGCTAACTCATTCTCACCAAAACCCACTCTGCACACTCTTGAAAGAGCAAACAGCGAATAATCATCAATCACACGGGCTCACCGAGCGCTTTGCTAACTTGGCTAAGAACAGCATGAAAGTAGACTCAGGACAACCTTACTTCATCTCACTGTTATGCTTTTAACATCACCGTGACACTGCAAAGCAAGCTACTGGTCTTCCTCTTGTTCAAGTGAGAAAGTAATTCAGCAGAATGTAGTGAAATCCAGAGTTGCAGTCCAGCTCTTTGTTTCACATTCCTAGTTTGATTTCTGTATTGCATTATTTATATTCGTGTACATAATTCCACTTGGAAGCGATGCTGTAAATACTATGAAACATTTGAGTTGGTTACCAACCTTTAAAGGCTTGATGACAATTTACTTATAGATAGAAACAGAAAAGAATAGTTTCCTAGCTTCTTACTTCAACAGAAAGAAGAAAAAAAAAAAGGAAAAAAAAAATCAACCCCCCAAATCCCCAAAGTAGCATTCAGTATCTTCTACAGCTCAATCAAGTAAATCCCTTCCTCAACTCTTCTGTGGACATCCCCCTTGGACACCACCTGAGCCAGCATCCTGGGTTAGGCAGACCATTGATCTTTCTACAGCCAGCCTTGCTAGTGTGGATATTCAGTGCAAAACAGAATGTTACAGATTATGCAGTAATTTGGGATATTAGGTCCTGGATTCAGCGACAGAGGCATTTCTAGTTCTACAATCCCAGTACTAAACCAGTCCTGCAATATTAATTCACAGCATTAATCTCCATATCCTACGGGGCACACTCCAATTAATCCCAGTCCCCGATGTGGTCAAAGAGAACTGGAAAAGTTAGAAGAGTGACAAGGATGAAGAGCAGCACAGAATCACTTCCACCTGAAGAAAAATCAGAGGTCAGGGCTTTTCAGCCTGGAAGAGATATTCTGCGATACATTAGTAGTACACACATACAGTGCTTTTTTAATGTTTCCCTAGATGTCTGTTAACTGCCACTGTCACAACTAACACTGTGGGAAAATCAGCATGACAAAAATCAATGCAACAGCCAGAAAGTGATGGTTATTCACAAAATCCCTACATTCATTTTACCCACCCACACTCATTCTTTCCCAAGTTTCATTTACTCACATTCTCATACCCACAGACTCACAACAAGAAGCATATAACCAAAGCGGTCTGGGGCAAGACCGCTTGCGTACAACACAGAGGACGACAGATGCCAGCTATCAAGGCCCCACCGCACCTCTGAGAGTCTTCCTGTTTGGCAATGAAGAACTAGGTTTTGGACCTATCTTTTAGACTCTTCAGGAGCCGAGAGTTGTTTACAAGGTGGTCCTTTGCTCCAGACTCTGACTCACTGCAGCCTCAATAAATAGCAGACTGCTGCTTGTTGTCTATCTCTTCAGGTTTGTTTTCATGGTGGAGTAACAGGAAAACAAAGGGCACATAAGATACGATACAAGCCTGTTGCCCTGCTCCTGTTGTTCAGGAGCAGGGTCTGCTCTTGAGAAATCATCTGTGCTCCAGGCTCATCACAGCATGGGCCTTGACAAGCACATCATGATCCTCAATTTTACTCCTGAGAACGGCTTCCCTGAGAACTGCGGTCTTCCACGTTAATATACACTATTCTTTCAACCCCTGTCCTGCTGTTTCTTTTGACGCCTTCACACACCTGCATTTCCACAGGTGTCTCATTCATAGCAGCCTTCATATTTCCACTATGAATCTCCAGAGCACTGCCCTAATAGGCCTTTGATCTGACCTGCTAAAACTGTTTTAATTAAAAGATCTTCCACATCCTCCCTGCCCCGCCTGTAAAAGCCAGAACACAGTTTTGCCCACAGAGCTGTACCGTGCATTCTACACACCCAAAACTACTTGCACACTTTCTGCATTAGATTTTTGTAGGAGTACGTTACAAAAAAAAGAAGAACAAGAAAGCATAAGAGCCGTCCGCATTTCTGTAGGACTTCTACTGCGGCGGGTGAAGGGGCGAGACGAGAGAGGAACGGGCGAGAACAGCCAGGTAGGCTGAAGGCAGCGCCGGCATTTCAGAAGGAAACGCGAAGCCGCGGGGGAGGCGGGCCGAGGAAGGCGGCAGCAGGCCCGCCAGGAGGCACTGCAGGGGCGGCACGGCCACAGCCCACCCCGGACACTGCCCCGGCTCCCCCCACCCCCGCCGCGCCCTCACCTGCCGGGGGCCGGGGGCCGCGGCACCGGCGCCCGGCCGCTCCTCCGTCTGCTGCGGGAGGACCCCGGCAGCCGGCGGCCCCGCCGGCGGGGCACCGCCACACCGCCTCACCGCCGGCAGCCGCGGCCGAAGGCCGGCCCGGGCGGCGGCTAGGCCCCAGCTCGGCGCCGCCATGACTGTCCGCCTGGAGGGCGGAGCGCGAACTCTGACCGCGCGGCGGGCGCAAGCGCACCGGACGCCGGCTGAGGCGGGGCCGCCGCCATCTTGGCTGAGGGACGCCGGGCCCCGCTCTGCGGGCGGGAGGCCGGGCACGGCCCGCGCGCTCTTGCCGGAGGAGCGAGCAGACCCGGCTGACCGCGGCGCCCGCTCCCCTCCGCCGGTCTCCCGCCGAGGCGGCTTGCGGGGGCAGGGGGACGGTGCGGGGAAAGCCGTCCAGGGCGGGGTCGGACGCGCGGGGCGCTCGGAGCCGCCGTGGGCCCGGCGACGGCTCGAGCAGCCCGTCCGCAGGGCCGGCGGCTGAGGGGAAGGAGCGAGCCCGGCGGCCTGCGGAGCCCGCCTGGCAGGCCGAGAGTAGAGACAGGCGGCGGTCCCGCCTCGGGGAACAGGAGGTAGATGGCGGCTGCGACGTTAACACGCCCAGCCCTGGAAGTAAAAATTTAAATTACAACAGCCACCCCAAGGCTACCTGCGCTCGAGGGGAGGGCGCAGGCAGAGGAAGAGGCAGCTGCGAAGCTGAGCGTGATGTGTTACAGGCCCAACGGTGCAGCCACTTGGCCTTTGAAAAGAAAAAACCCATCTTCCTTCACAAGCCAGAAAGCCCAACTCTGGACTAGACGACCCTTCTGTTTATCAGTTAGATAAATAAAAAAAGAACCCATACAACAAGGATCATGTTCTAGTAGGACCTGCCCTACATGGTATTGACCCCATAGGCAAAGAGCTCCACTCCAACTGTTGTCATTCCATTCTCCCCACCTTTGTTGTGTAGCTGTCAGAGGCTGAGGGTACATCTCAACCCATTTTCTGAACTTCCCAATATAATCAGGGCAGTTTAATTTTATGTAAGCCACTAGAAGTCAACCTAGGCCTAGTCTTCTCTGGGAAGGCTAAGTTCATCCACGCAGAATCACCCTAGTTCAGTAGTATAGATCAACACTACTTCGAAATCACACTTACAGGACTGTTTCAATCAGAAATAAAAAATTCTGACTTATTTATACAATCTTCCATATTCACAGGACAATACATGATTTACATACAGGTTTTTATTAAGCTTCTCACATGTAATTAAGCATATATACTACATCTGACATGCTAACAAGGTTGTCAGGAGCCAACATTTTTTTTCCTCCAGACATTGGTGGCAGCTGGAAGTTTCATGGATTTCACACAAATGTTTCAAAACTTGTTTCCAGTTCTAAGCACAGTGATAAAACACTTGCCAAAAGTTCTAACCATACTGACACCATGCGCCAGAAACATACAAAATACAAGAAATTTGAAGAGTACATCAGATAAAGCAACATGTAGGAGAACAGATCTTATAAGACAGCTATGCTGCAGTATGACGCTGCACCTCTCGAAACACATTTCTGGAGTCCTGGAGTCTTAAACAGGAATAGGGGTGCCAGTGGAACAGGCCTTTAACATGTTAAAAAAAAAAAAAAAAAAAAAAAACACCAGACAGTGTAGCAGATGTTTTCAATGGTCAGCCTACAACGGAAACAACATGCCTACAACGGAAACAACATTAGCATTTGAGAGCGATTCTCTTGATGCCTAAAAAAGAACCACTTCCGTGCTCAGGCTTATTCTTAGAATCCATGCTTTGTTAGTGTAAGTGTGACGCCACCATGTGTGAATTAAGATGAACCTATTCATGACTGATCAAAAGTTCAGAAGAGTGCATCTTACCATGTTAGCATCATGTACAAAAAACAAGACTGAAAATGTTATTGTGACTGAACCAAACCAGCACTACTAGGCATCTTGCTTCCATTTGTGATGGTCAGAAGTTTGCTAGGTGGATAATCCACAGACAAATCAGTGAGTTTTAGAGGTTATATATTACCCTATCCGCAACTGTTGTATGAGGAACATGCTCGTAAGACAGTACGTTCCTACCCACGTGTAATCCTGCTATGGATAACTTGTTTAAAGCCTGCTGAAGCAGAAGTCCTTTCTTTAGCTGGGAGGGATCCTCCTAGTCCGGTGTCCCGGGCAGGCAACCCTTAACTAAAATAATCACAATGGAGTGAAGTAACAAGCTTCAGTTTGGCAGCAGCAGCAGTAGATTCATAATGATTAAGTTGAGCAGTAGTTACAGATTCAAAAGAAATTATGTATCCACAGTATATGTACAGTATAATTAACTTCTCAAAAGAGGGTTTTTTTCATTGCTATATTTTAAAGGTTGCCTTCAAATTACAGATAAGTCCTTTAAATGCTTGAAAGGCATAAAAATTCCCCTTCCCACACAAAACCCCAAACAATGTATTTTAGTTTCAAAAATATTTTGAACCCACAAACAAGCTTGGTATCAGTTAATCTGGTAAAATAGCTACGTGCTAAATAAAAGCACATCTGGTTGAAAGAGCGCAAAGAACGTTACAAGTGTGCTTAGTTTTTGCTTGCAGCATCTGGCAGTGGGTAGCAGGACAGAGGCAGGAATCTCAGTGGGTCTCCTCCTGTGTCTGTTCTGCAATAGTTTCTGTGGCACTGGCATTGGCAGCAGAGTTGAGAACTTCTCCAAAGTCTCCCCCGGCAGGTTTGCTTCCTCCAACTTTAGACTAGAACATAGAGAGCACCTCAACATAAAATTGCAGTTACTTGGCATGCCAGACACGCTTAACTGTATAAAATCAGCACCTCTGCATGACTAAGTTTAATAACTCTTTTCAGCAGAGAAGCTTTTCCAGGACTGAGCTACCTCCACAATAGTCCAAAGACAAGTCTTGAAGTATCATGCAGAAAACAATCACCAGCAGCAGATTAACATAGCAGTTTCCCTCTGACTTTGAGATACACAAAGCATGAAGCAGCCCTGATTCCAGGGAGTCTGAAGGTTGACACACGCTCACTTAAAAATGAATACAGGTATGCAGCCTTTCAAGCCATTTAGGCTTTGAAACATTGAGAGTTAAAACTCACTTCTGTATTGCTCGAGAAAGAACCTTGAACAGTTTTCAGTCTCAACAGCAATTCCCAAGATCTTTAGTGGAGCATAGCAACTATTTTACTTTCTCCAGGTAACGCGTTTGCTTTTTCACTTCCCTCTACAGTGTACATATATCCTGTGGGATGGCCAGAGTCTTAATGCCAATTAGTTTGCAAGGGGATGCCTAGCTCCCCAAGCTATTGCTTGCATGCTTCTCATCCAACCCAGTGTGCCCACAAGAACAGTCCAATCTGGTTCCAGTTACATGTATTAGTTGTTTTTGAAGTGATTTTTTACCTGGAGAAGCTATTAATGGTTGTTCCTGGCACTTGAGGCTTTTGTGAGTCAATTTTAAGTTAACGTACTAAGGCCTTATGTATTTTATGCCAGAATTAAGAGAAAGATCCCAAGCTATTTTCCTGTGTAGGATACTAGTCCTTAGGAAGGCATGGAAATAAAAGACTAGACCATTTTGGATACATAATACTAGGTATGTTACGCTAGCTGTTTGTGCAGTTTAGCTAGCTGTTTGTCTTTTCTAGTTAAGGGCATCCTCCTGTAAGAGGTGCAGGAAGCCCATTTTGTTATTCTTGGATCATTAGGCAGAGAAGCCATTTCCACAGTACTTAAAAAGATGTCATCTAAGCATCTTCAACAGTTTACCAGTAACTAAAAAACAGGCTACCCAGAGTCCACTTCAGTCTTTTCCCCACATCCACACCTCCACAATCACAGAGGCCTTTTAGTAATGCTTACCTTTAAGTTTTCAACTTTTTCCTCAAAGGATTTGAAAGTAGGAGAATTTCTAGGAAAATAAAAAAAAGGAACCACACAATTAAAAACATATCTGATTAGTCTACATCAGAAAACAAGCAGACAGTTGCTTTTTCCAATGTCAGCATGAGTTTTGTTTGTTTGGGGCTCTCTCCTTGTTTTAAGGGTAGCCTAAAAATAGTTTAGATCTGGATCTCCTCAAGTACTACAAAACTAAAATTCAAACACACTCAAGTTGCAGCTTATTTGTATCTTTGGCATCGCCAACTAAGCATTGCCAGGCTCAGTGATAGGATCTTTCATCACAACATGGAAGGTGGAAGTAGCAAGTATTTTAGGTTTAGCTTATTATTCCCAGTGATTTCAAACAGGTTTCTGTCTTAAAGGATTTGTTCAGAAAAGCTTAGTCATCACTTCTGGTTAACCTAGTATATTATTGCTGAAGAAAGCTTGTCATCAGAGTTTTTTCACTTGTTATAGGAAAACTAGTTCAGTTTAATAGGCTATGGGTTCAATTAACAAAACATGGTTTGCAGTGGCATTTTCTGCTAACACGCTAAATTTAAGGCAGACTCCCCCTTGCCTTTTAAGTGCTGGAGACAGCTATGATTACAAGTGGTAAATTCTGCATATGAAGAACAGGACCGCTTGGGATTTTCAATGCTTAGGGCCAGTGTATTATTTATTAGGGTCAGAGAAGTGGCTTAATGCTCCAACTAGCTGCCACTGCCATTTGCAAATTTGTGCAACAGCTTGTACACCTCTTCTGCCTTTAAGCAGGATGGAAAATGCTTGCCTTCGGCAGACCGGGACTAAGGATTCGTGGCAGATTCAAAACAAAATTATTATATAGAAGATGAAAGACAGGAGGGTTTTTTCAAAAAGGGTCTTAAGCTTCCCTTCTCCCTTTGCTTGGTATTTGTATAGGTCACCCACACTTAGTAGCACTCTTTCATTTGGGAAAGCACACAGTGACATACATACATATATATATATATATATATATACACACACACACATATATATATATCAAACCAGACTCTCTCAGGGGATGGAGGGACACAGTGCCAAGCAAAGGGAGAGAAAAGGCAAGCACTCCAACTCAGCAAGAGGCTTTTTGTGAAACCACAGTATTTTTTACTCACTTTCATTGTTCCAAAACAAATGCCAAGCTATTGCCTTTTAAACTTGGAATCATTTAGTAGCATTAAATTTCTGTCAGGGAAAAGTTGTTATAGTTCTCCAAACAGCTGGGAAGTGCACTTGGTCACATTCCAGATGTGCAATAACCACCCCCATTAAGCAGAAATAAATTTTAACCTATATGTTAGTGCAGGAAATCCATTACAAAGTTGGGTGGGTTTTTTGGTTTTGTTTTAAATCTATGTTAGTTGACGTAAGTTCAATTTGACTTGATTCCACACATGAAAAGAAATAAACCCAACAGCTGGATTATGCATACATTACCTCATAATAGGCATGCTAATTGAATGTTGTATGGAGCGTATACTAAATGCCAGCATTAAGAAAAAAGAAAGCAAGAAGTTAGTTTAAGTGATAGACTGAGAAGAAATTGGCTTAGAGATCTGACTTCTGGATACTATCTCTGGTAAACAGCCAAGCAGTTATGCAGTCTTATATAGTAACTGCTTAGTTTTGCTTTTTCAAATTGCTTAGCCATGCATACACACAAATACATCAGAGCAAAAGCTGCAACAACTTATTTTCCTTTTTAGAAAGATTCAAATGCCATGCTTGTTAGTACATATTCTGCTTAGCTGCAACAGTCTGTCTACTCATTAAGTTTCTCAAGCAATGATAGTCATGCTGCATTTACAGTTTTGATGGTATCAGGTAGAAAGTGAGCACTCGAGTCTTATCAATCAAATAATCTTCCTACTGAAAGAATTATTCCTATATTCAGAAGGCTTCTATTTCAATTCAGTGTAAGATTTCCATACTCATCAATACAAATTATCTGCTTGTCAGTATAAATTATCTAGCAAGAGCAGTCACATCAGTATATATTCAAGGTCAGGTTTGTGCTGGGGGCAGGGAGAAAATCCTAGTTTCAACCCTGTTCTGAAATTCATGGAGGATTTCTGTAACCTGCCAGTGTTCCTATATAGTTACTGTTTGTTTAGTGACAATACACACCTACTCCTAGAAGGTGACTGGATATAGGTTAAGGAGCTCCCAAATAACTTCAAGACCATCTGGAATCTAATTTAGTTCCATATTCTAGAAAACCCCTGTTTACTCTTGATACAAATTAGTCTTGTATGTTAAATGTTTCTTGTAAAATACCACAATAGTAAGTTAGAAAAACTGATGATCACTGTTTTTCATAACTATATTTGGAATGTCAAATTTTGACTGGGCTTTATGATGTACTTCAGGAGAATACTTTCCAGGCAATTGCTAGGGGGAAAAAACCAAAACAAAAACCTCTCACATTTGATACTAACTGGAGTTTTGGAGGTGCATTTCCGACAATGGAAGACACACTCACAGAAGAAAGAAGGTTCTGTGTTCATTGCAGAATGAGTTTTAAGAGATTCCTTCAGGAGGCTCATCAGTAGAATACAGTGATAGAAAAAACAACTACACACATAAAAAGTTCCCTTAAGGTTGGGATCCCTTAAGGCAGATGCACAACTGAAGGTTGGTTTGTAGGTACAGTGTACTGTGAATCAGATACACAAAGGCCAGATGCTGTCCTGACACAACATCAGTAATGTGTGGCCATGTTCCATCCCTTTCCCCAACCCCATTTCTGCTGTTTCATCTTC